>NC_091433.1:190126016-191326016 GCF_964237555.1 Oryctolagus cuniculus | reverse complement strand
TCCAGGGCAAAGATTTATGGGATTGTCCCATGTACGAAAGAAGATTGCGGAACATGATGCTTTGTGTCGGATGATGCACTTCCACTATGCAGACACCGACCAGGTATTACTAAGTGCTAATGCGTAAGAGACACCCAGGGTCCCGACAGCAGAACCTGAACAAACTTGTCAGTGGAGAGAAGTGGGAGCCACAGCTCCTGAGGCCAGGAGAACCAAACGGGAGACTCCATCTGACCTGGGAGGAGGGATGGGCGAGGGGAGACTCCCCAGGGAAGGTGGCATTTTCAGCCAGCTCTCTAAGGGTGAATGGGAGCTCTCCAAGTGCCGGGGGTAGGAAGGGCTTCAAGCAGAAGCAGGAAAGCGTGCAAAGGCTTGGAAACACAAGGAAGGGACCGGAAGACTCGGTGTGGCTGCGGAACGGTACCAAGGTGGGGTGTGGCCGGGCGCTCTCAGTGGGGATCGCGGGGTAAGGGTCTGAGCTGAAGGCAGCTGTGAGTCTGAAGCAGGGGGCAACACGGCCAGCTCTGTTTGGGACGGGCACAGCTGTATCCATGTAATCGACATGCTGTCCCCCTAGCCAGCCCTCATGGACGTAGCCTCGCTGCCACCTCCCTGGGAACAGGAATTTGGCTGTGTCCTTTGAGGCTGGTGTTCTCCACGGTGGCCTTGCTGTAGTCATTAGCACAGGGGCTTGGTGTCTTTTCAGAACAGCGACCACTCGGGCAGCTGTAGGAGATCACCCGTCCCATCTGCAGCCGTAGGAGCGGGGCAGGCCAGTTTCACCTCGGTGTCTCCCAAGAGAACAGACTGGCCCCCTCTGGCCCCTGTCGTCCAGCAGAGACCTCCGGCAGCAGTGCAGCGGGGACTGTGATGTCTTGTGCACCAGCCACTCCACGCACAGAAGCAAACGGCCATTTCTCAACAGGCACCGCCAAAGCCGCGCGTGGCCGTCTCAGGAGCAGCAGGGAGAGCAGTGAGTGACCCCTGGCCCACGGGTCACCCTAACTCTTTCACCACTGTCTGGGGCAGGGGCAGCTCTTTTGGAGGCTGGAGGCTATTAAGAAGACCACTCGCTCACCATCCACCACTTGGTGGTCTGGTGGCCTGCCGGGGTTGAGCCTCCCTCGGCAGGTCTTGGGCCTGGCCGGTCCTCCTTCAGCCCAAAGAGCAGGCCCATGTCCACCTGGGGTTACCTGCTTCCCGGAATGAGTGACTTCCTCCGGGGGCGGGGCCTCTGCAGGAGCTCCATGACAGATGGACACCGGCCCCGGCTACAAGATAGGACAGTGGGTGTGACTGGGGACCGTTGGCAGGGGCTGCTCGACCTGGTTGTCCCTGCCGTGTCTGCGTCCCAGGCACTTGTACGATCCCCGTTGCACTCTCATGTGACGAGTGACAGCTCTTGCCACAGGGCAGTGTATCACACTCTCAGCCACAGAGTTTAGTCTCCAGGGTCGGTGGCCTCCCCAGAGCCTCTGCCAGTCCAGTCCTTCAGTGTCCTCCTCTGTAACACAGGAAAAATCACATTTCACGCGGTGGCTCAGAAAAATTCAATTTTTCTACCATTTTCATTAGCCGCAACTGATATAATTTCCCGTAAATGTGTGATATGCTTATACTGTGCCCCAGTGGATTTTCTTCACATGGAGTCCATTACCCTCTTCCTCTCTCTCTTTTATTTAAAACAATTTTTTTTTTTATTTTTTGACAGGCAGAGTGGACAGTGAGAGAGAAAAAGAGAAATGTCTTCCTTTGCCGTTGGCTCATCCCCCAATGCCCGCTGCGGCCGGCGCAATGCGCTGATCAGAAGCCAGGAGCCAGGTGCTTCTCCTGGTCTCCCATGGGGTGCAGGGCCCAAGCACTTGGGCCATCCTCCACTGCACTCCCAGGCCACAGCAGAGAGCTGGCCTGGAAGAGGGGCAACCGGGACAGAATCCGGCGCTCTGACCAGGACTAGAACCCGGTGTGCCGGCGCCGCAAGGCGGAGGATTAGCCTAGTGAGCCTCGGTGCTGGCCTCTTTTTTCTTTTTTTAAAGATTTATATAGTTGAAATTCAGAGTTACACAGAGAGAGAAGGAGAAAGGTCTTCCATCAGCTGGTTCACTCCCCAAATGACCACAACGGCCAGAGCAGAGCCAATCTGAAGCCAGGAGCCAGGAGCTTCTTCCAGCTCTCCCAAGGGCCATCTTCTATTGCTCCCCGGGCCATAGCAGAGAGCTGGATCAGAAATGGAGCAGCCGGGACTCCAGTCTGCGCCCCTATGGGATGGCGGCACTGCAGGCAGCGGCTTTACCCGCTAAGCCACAGTGCCGGCCCCTCTTCCTCTGTTTTGTTCCCTCCCCTGCCCCAGCCTGTTCCCCTCCCAACAAAGCTCCCTCCACAGGCAGGCCAGGGACGTATCACTCGGAACCACTTTCACAATCTACAATGCATCATTGCTATTTTTCTCCATGGCAAAATGATCATAAAGAATACGAACACACACCTTTTTGTGAATATACATAATCAAAATATAATAAGAAGCCAAAAGGTTTAGGATCATGGTTGTTTTTTTTTTTTTTTTAAAGATTTGTTTGTTTACTTGAAAGACAATTATAAAGAGAAAGAAAATCTTCCAGCCACTGGTTACTCCTTAAATGGCCATAATGGCTGGGCAGGTGGAAACCACAATCCAGGATCCATCCTGGTCTCCACATGGATGCAGGGCCCCAAGCACTCAGGCCATCCTCCCTGCTCTCCCAAGTGCATTAGCAGGGCGCTGGATTGGAAGTGGAGCAGCCGGGACTTGGGTTGGTGCTCGCTTGGAATGCCGGCTGCAGTCGCTGGGGACGCTGACCCCATTGCACCACAATGACAGCCCTGGGGTCATTTTTCAGACAGCACAGAAACAAAGGCTGAGTTGGAGGGTGACAAGGCCCAGGCTAGGAGAGTGGAATTCTGCCCAAAGGGTTATTTGGGGCCCTAAGTGGGTGTTAAGTCCAGAAAGTGAGAAGTCAGCGCTCTCTGAAATGCAGAACAGAGGGAGGGAAAGCAAGAAGGAGGCTGGGCAGCCTGAGCTCACCTCTGCAGGTGCACCTGCCTACCTCCGGCTCCCCTTAGCCCACTGGGCTCCAGGTGAAGAAAGAACGAAGCTGCAGACAGACATTCTGACTTCCTGTTCCACTAAAACCGTGGGCGTGCCTTCTCTCCCAGAGCCCCTTTCCCATTCCCCGCTCCAGGCTGTGTCCGCGAGCCAGCCCTTGGCCCTTGGCCAGCTTGCAGGATACCTTCGAAGCCTGCAGTTAGACATCCGTCATGCCCCGATGTTTTGGACAAGTGGCTTGGGGAGGGCTCAGGTCCGAAATCCACCAAGTCTGCACTTTGCAAAACTGGCTCTCTCGTTCGGAGCTGCTGTCTCGGCTTTTGTTGCGAGTGGCTGAATAGAACAAGAGCCTTCAAGCTAGAAACTGCCCTGGAGGGCAGAAGTGGGGCTGGGGACACAGGCATGCATTCATTCATCCCCTTGAGAGGCAGTTAATGACCTCTTTTTTTTTTCTTTTTGAATCAGATATGCAAATAAGCTGATAACAGTATTTTTTTTTTTTTCAAATACAAAACAAGACTCTCCATTCTGGGAGCAGAGCCCTGGCTTCTGAATTCCTGCCTGTCTGAGGAAATGGATTTCCAAAGGCAGGGAGGAAATGAGGAGGCAAACTTTCATGTCTATTTTGGTTTGGCAGTGAAGCCCTGTTTCCTCCTGAGTGTGTACACACCAGGAAGGGACAGCACTCCGTGCAGTCGCTACAGATAGCCCGGGTCAGAAACTCACATGCAGCTTATCTGAGCCAAGGTCTGATAAATTTCCAAGCTTTTCCCAAATGTTACTCCCTGGTAACAGTGACAACATGAGCGGATGA
This sequence comes from Oryctolagus cuniculus, assembly GCF_964237555.1. Classification (NCBI taxonomy): domain Eukaryota; kingdom Metazoa; phylum Chordata; class Mammalia; order Lagomorpha; family Leporidae; genus Oryctolagus; species Oryctolagus cuniculus. The sequence goes on along the minus strand of NC_091433.1, from coordinate 191,322,120 downwards.
CAGATTATTGATCCACTGCTACGTCAGAGGCACTTGGCACGCAGTAGAGATCTTGTGGACCGAGAGAGAACCCCTTCTTGAAAATCCAGGGCAAAGAAATGAGACGCAGGAATGAGCGCGTGTGCGTGTGCCTGCGCTGAGAACTAGAAACAAAGCAAAGACCAAAAAACAGGTGGCAGATGAAAAAAACTTTCCAAATCGTGAAACGCTACGCTGGCATTCAAATCGCAGCTCTCCTGGGTGCCTGGAATAGAGTTCCCAGATTACTGCTGTGTGAGGGAAGTAAGAGGCATAGGATTGTGCGCCCAAAATGATCTCTTTCTGATTTTGCCCACCTCGATCCCACTCCACTCCCACTCTGTCTGCCCGTCTGGGCTCTGACTGCCTCCTGGAAGACAGGTTGGCGTCATGGTGATGGGGTCATGGGCTCAGTCCGACAGGTGGAGGCCTGGACAGAACTCAGCTCGGAACCTCAGGAGGAAAAGCTGATGGGTGCTTCAATGCCAGCTCTCGTCCCTCACTTGCTCTAAGAAATACCATTGTGGCCGGCACCGCGGCTCACTAGGCTAATCCTCCGCCTGCGGCGCCAGCACCCCGGGTTCTAGTCCTGGTCGGGGAACCAGATTCTGTCCTGGTTGCTCCTCTTCCAGTCCAGCTCTCTGCTGTGGCCCGGGAGTGCAGTGGAGGATGGCCCAAGTGCTTGGGCCCCTGCACCCCATGGGAGACCAGGAGAAGCACCTGGCTCCTGGCTTCAGATCAGCTCAGTGCACCGGCCGCAGCGGCCATTGGAGGGTGAACCAACGGCAAAGGAAGACCTTTCTCTCTTTCTCTCTCACTGTCCACTCTACCTGTCAAAAAAAAAAAAAAAAAAAAAAAAGAAATACCATTGTGCCTGCCCTGAAGAGGGCCCAAGGCCTGGTCCCTGTGCGCCCACCATCTACTACAGGCAAGGTAGGCCTGAAAGGGACGAGGCTGGGGGACAAGAATGGCCAAGAGCTTTGGGCAGGAGCACATCTTTCAAGAGACTCAGGTCTGGAGAGCCGTGTGTCCAAAGGCGAAATGTCTCAGATCAAAGGTGCGCTTGGTTATTGGCCAAGAGGAAGGAGTAAGTGAAACAAGAATCCTGAGGGGCGGGCCTTTGGCGCAGTGGTTACCATGCCACTGGGACGCATACACTTCACTGGGACTTGCCTGGGTTCAGTTCCGCTTTGCTTCCTGTTCCAGCTCCCTGTGAAGCGCACCCTGGGAGGCAGCAAGTGACAGTTCAAGTGCTCGGCCCCTTCCAGCCGCGTGGGAGCCCCAGTTTGTATTCCTGGCTCCTGGTTTCAGCCCTACCTGCTGTGGGCTTGGGGAGTGAATCAGTAGATGGACACACTCTCTCTCTCTCTCTCTCTCTCTCTCTCTGTTTCCACCTGTCTGTCTCTGCCTTTCAAAAAAACAAGAAAAAAAGCTGGTTAATTTTGGGGAGGAGGTTGTCCGTCCCTAGTGTGGGAAGGAGGCAGGACCCAGACAACAAGGGGGAGAAGCCGGGGCAGCAGTTACTAAGCGCTGGCGGGCCCCAGTGTTTGTGCGCGAGCTTCAGCCAGCGGTTTAGGGTAGTCCCAGGCTCGGCTTGGAAGCGAGACAGGAAGGGGACATTTTAAGCAGGGAGAGGGAAGGGTGCGATGAAGTATCGACAGCCCAGTGCTAGCTGTGGTGGAATCCACTCGGGCTGGATGCTCGTGTAGACAAAACACACTTCTCTGCCAGGACGCCGCGGACCGGCTCGCATTAAACAGCTGCAGCACAAGCTTAATTGGCTCCCCACAGTCCTGAAGGAATTCTTTGAGCACCTGCCATGCTCTGGGCACTGTGAAAATGATGAGACAGGCAGGCATAATTGTGGATCCAGAGGCCAGCTGAAGGTCTAACTAAGCCTTACGTCACAGCCAGATGTTCTACAGTGTCGGGGTGAGAAAAGACGACGGGAACCTCTCTGGCCTTATTGAAAGTCTTCCCCAACATGGCGGGTCTCATCTCACGTCTAGAGAACATTGAAAAACAAGGGAGAAAATGTTTACGATCGCACACTGTGACGTCCTCGTCGTTCCGCAGAGGAGCCGGGACTGGAACTGGCACTCTGACGTGGGACGCTGCTGCAAGTGGACGCTTAGCCTGCTGCACCGCAGTCCTGGCTCCGAATTTGTCTTTTAATTCTTTCCATGAACTTTTTGAAGCCCCCTCATGTTTCAGATGAGACTTAAGCGATGAGAGGTTCCACACTGGGGGCGGTGGGGAGGCCATGGGACTCTATGGAGATGATATGATGCTTGGGCCCCCGGGGGTTGTCATGGAGATGAAATTGTTGGATGCATGGCGGGGCTGGCGCTGTGGCGTAGTGGGTAATGCTGCCGCCTGCAGTGTCGACATCCCACACAGGCGCCTTTTCGAGTCTCAGGTGTTTCACTTCCTTTCCAGCTCTCTGCTATGGTCAGGTAGGAGATGGCCCAAGTCCTTGGACCCCTGCACCCATGTGGGAGACCCAGAAGAAGCTCCTGGCTCCTGGCTTCAGATCAGTCCAGCTCCGGCCGTTGTAGTCATTTGGGGAGTGAACCAGCGGATGGAAGACCTCTCTCTGTCTGCCTCTGCCTCTCTGTGACTTTGTTTTTCAAATAAATAAATAAATCTTAAAAAAAAAATCATATGGCAGGGCCGGCATTATGGCGAACAGGTTAAGCTGCTGCCTGTGACGCTGGCATCCATATGGGCACCAGTTCGAGTACTGCCTGCTCCACTTCTATTCCGGTTCCCTGCTAATGTGCCTGGGAGAGCAGTGGGACAGAGTTCCCTATACCCTCGTGGGAGACACAGAAGAAGCTTCAGGCTCCTGGCTTCAGCCTGGCCCAGCCCCAGTTGTTGCTGCCATTTGGAGAGTAAACCAGTGGATGGAAGATAGCTCTGTCTCTCCCCCCACCCGCTTTGTAACTCTGCCTTTCAAATAAATAAAACAAATCTTTAAAAAAAATAAAGTCACATGGCTCTGCGCCTGGCACATACTGGTGGCACTGAGCAAATGTTTACCGGCCCCCGGGTGGCAGGTCCCTCCCAGCTGTCACATTCCAGGGTTCCGGGTTTCTCTCTGACTTTGACCCCAAGGCACCCCACCCTTGCTGTAGGCACCTGCACAGCAGAGAGGCGCTGAGAGCACGGTCCTGCATGGACCTGTGACCCTGACTTCCCGGACAGTCACTCCTGCCTGGAGTATCTGCTCTGTCTTCCCAAGGGGCAGTCACTGCTTCTCTCTGAGAAAAAACACAGTCAGCTCCTTCCCTCTGGTCCCCAGGAGGGACGGTAGCACCCTTAACTAGAGACCATGGGTCCCTCAAAGCCCTTTGGAAGGATCAACCCGTCTCGATCACACATCACAAGCACTGTGTATCTGTTGATTATCACCATGTGACTTTGTGAGTCCGATGGACAGGTGACAAAAGACTATTTCACAAATAAAATAGAGGCCCCAGCAGGGAAACGTGCCATGCTGGGGGTCTATGGAGGGGGTCCAGCTCCACCTCCACCAGGACACACTGTGTTGGCTGTACCAGTTGCAGGTCCCGGGAAGGGATGTGGGGAGAGGACTGGGGGGAGGGTAGCGGCACATGCACTTAACACTTGTAGTTCATGTTCAAGTGCAAAGCCTCATTGCATGTCCTGCTCGGCCAGGCCCTGTGCTAGCCCCTGAGTGGAGCCTGGCCTCTCTGAAGGTGGCATTCTAAGGCATGCAGTGGCAGAGAGATGTCGCAGAAGAATGAGGGTATTTCCAGCCATTGCGGGAGACTGACCCTGAATGTGGACCGAGTGCCAGGCCTGTGGTAATGCAGCTGACCTTTGCAATGTAATCTGATCCGCTGTCAGTCTGCCAAGGGGACAGTCCCAGCCAAGGCCCGGCCTCCTCCCTTAGCCCAGAGTCCAGGCAGCCATGGCCCTGTCATGGGCTAAGCGCTTCCTGTGGGTTTCCCTGCTCGCGGCCTTGGGGGCATTTCCCACTTTCCTCCTCCACTCCTGGCTCTACCTGAGCTTGTGGCTCCCCCCACTGCCTGTCCCAATGCCAGCCCTGTAACCAAAGGCGGCCGCAGGCTCTCACTCCCACTGCAGGCCGGCCACGTTCCTCCCGCGGCCAGGGAGACCCCCTCGGCTCAGCCTCAGGGCCTAGCGCTCCCTCTCCTGGGCCTCCTGTGTGCTGGCCAGCATTCACACTGCCTCCTTTGTCTATATTCACCACTGCACCATTTTGCATTCTCCACTGCACCTGCAGCCCCGAGCTCACTGCTCGGCACAGAGCAGGACCCCGCCAAGGCGGAGGCTCCCACAGTTCTCACCTCTGACCCCGCCTGGAAACTGCTGCCCCTAGCCTGTTCTCTCGGTGGCACCTTCGACGCAGACTCTGAAATACGCTGTGTGTATCTAGGTTCCTGCTTCTTGCTTCCCGTCTGTCTCTTACTCTGCTGACTGCCCCATGTGTGAAGGGGCATCTGGATGTGCAGTCCCACGAGGTGTATTTGTCAAGACAGGGTTAGAGTGGCAGAGGGGTTCCCAGGCACTGGTGGGCTGACCCAGGAGGATTTGCTGATAACGACGCACACGCCTTCCTGTCCTTCCAGAATCTCAAAGCAGGTAAATCAGTGTTTGCTCTCTGAGAGCTTAGCTCGAGAGCCTGCAGGTGGAAAAGACTCGCCACACAAAGGGTGATTCATGCAGCCAGGGCAGTGGTGGCAGCGCCACCGGATAGGCACCTGCACTGTGGGAGGGGCTTAGCAGTCACAGGCTTTCATCGGCCATGACCTTGCAGTGTGTGAATGAGTGAACCATTTTATAGGCTACAAAATCGAGATAAGGGAGCTCCCCTGTATGTCAGAGAGTAGAAGGTTCTAGAACCAGGATGTGAAACCAGACTTGCCAGGGAATGATGACGAATCGTTCCTTACACCACTGTGGGGGCCAAACCAGATTCTTGCTGTCCTGACCATCTCGGGGAGCTGTCCTGGACCCTGAGACGGTGGAGCTGGCAAAGGGGGCTCAGCTGCTGCCATTTGGGTGGGGATCCGCTAGTCCCATTCCCAAACCAGGCACCCGTGGCCCACACAAGCTGTGGCTCCTTCCTCAACCTCGAGATGATAAGCCGGACTCCGACCCTGCCTCTGTGCTGGACAAGAGCAGAGCTGCGGTTCTCATAAATCTCTCCCCCAGCACTGTGCCAGCAGCACAGATCAGCAGTAAGAGTGGGTGAGAAATTCTCTGAAAACTACAAGGCACTAGGGGTTGCTGAGTGCAGGAGTGGGTGTGACAGGCAGAGTGGACAGTGAGAGAGAAAGACAGAGAGAAAGGTCTTCCTTTTACCTGTGGTTCACCCTCCAATGGCTGGTGCGCTGATCCGAAGGCAGGAGCCAGGTGCTTCTCCTGGTCTCCCATGGGGTGCAGGGCCCAAGCACTTGGGCCATCCTCCACTGCCCTCCCCGGCCACAGCAGAGAGCTGGCCTGGAAGAGGGGCAACCGGGACAGAATCTGGTGCCCCGACCGGGACTAGAACCCGGGGTGCCGGCGCCGCAAGGCGGAGGATTAGTCTATTGAGCCGTGGCGCTGGCCTTGTGAGTGTATATTTTTAGTTCCTTCAAACTGGGGACAAATTTGCCTGCGCAGGTTTCCCCTTTACTTCCTCAGAGAAACAAAAGACCACAGCAAGATGCCAGGCACAGGCGGGCACCTGGTACAACACCACCAGCTAGGACACCAGCATCCCTTACTGGAGAGCCTGGGTTGGCGTCTCGGCTCCACTCCTGCTTCCCGCCTCCTGCTAAGGTGCAGCCTGGGAGGCAGCAAGCGACCGCCCAAGTACCTGGGTCCCTGCACCCACATGGGAGATTTCCGCTGAGTTTCCATTGCTGCCCAGTCTGGGAGGATGCGAAAGCTGCCCACCGCAGAGCGAGCCCCATGCCTGATACACTTGGATGGAAACGTTTGCTTGACAATGGTTCCGTTTAAAACTCAGGCCAGCCACTCCCTCAGCGGATCACTGGGAGATCCAAGATCTTTGGAGCGTGATGGGGAGAGAACAAGCCGGCTCGGAGGCCTGGCCCCTGCCCTCACCCACGGGCTCCCTCTGAGAGCGGGAGCAGGTCCTGCCCCTGGGAGGAGGGGGAGGCGGGGGCCCTAGGCCTCTTCCTGCCGCTCACGTCTCTCTCCAGCGACCCCGTGCAGCCTCCCGTGAGGTCCCTGTGCCATTTCTGGAATGTCCTTCTGCCCAGCGCGGCTGTGCTTCTCCGGAGCGGGAAGCAGGGGAATAAAGAAGTCCATTTACGCGGGCTGGGCCGGGGAGCCCGTCTCGTCTCGTAGCTGCGTGTTTACGGCAGAGCTTCAGGGATGGCCTCGGGATGGCCTGGCGTCCCTCCAGGTGTGCATGTGGAGTTGGAGCCCCTTGCCCTCACCTCAGGACTGGACGCTGTCCCCCGGGGTGGGGTGGGGGCGCACACAGAGCAGCCCTGGGCTGAGCTGTGGCTCCGCCCCCCTGAGGGGCTAGAAACGATGCCTTTCCCAGGAGAATGGCAACTGGGCCCTGGGGTGCTCTTGGGTGGGGCAGCTTGTCGCCTTCTTCTGGAAGCATCACTGTCCTTACTTCATCTGATTTGTATTTTACACACACACACGCGCGCGCACACAAACACACACACACACCTCCCACTGGCTGCTTCATTCCCGAATGCCAGGTCCAGGAGCCCAATCCAGCTCTCCCACTTGAGTGGCAGACACCCAGTCCCCTGAGCCATCCCCGTCACCTCCAGGGTCAGCTTGGCAGGGAGCCGAAGCTGGGATTCAAACCCAGGCCCCCTGAGATGGGATGCAGGCCGCCTAACCAGCGTCAGCCTCTAAGCCGAATGCCTGCCCTGTTCGTATTTAACACGCAACACATCCACTTGCAGCAGGTGACAGAAGCCCTTCTCGACAGCTCTAGGGAATCTGCCGCCCCGATCTTCCTCTTACTTTGAGTGAAGCTCACTCGGCCAATGTCGCTGGCCGAGGTGCGCCAACCAATCAACGACCCGAGCCGGCCCGGCGTGTTCCTGCCAGCGGGGGTCTGCAGGCTCTGTTCATTTTTTAAGTTTATTTATTTATTTATATTTCAAAAGTAGAGCAACAGGGAGAGGGGGAACAGGAGAGAGAGAGAGAGAGAGAGGGAGAGAGAGAGAGAGAGAGAGAGAGAGAGAGGGAGAGAGAGAGAGAGAGAGATCTTCTATTTGCTGATTCACTCCCCAGATACTTGCAATAGCCAGGCCTGGGCCAAACCAGGGAATATATCTAGCAGAACCCAAGTACTCGAGCCATCCCTGCTGCCTTCCCAGGCACATTAGCGGGCAGCTGGACGGGAAGAGGGACACGTGGGTGTCCCGAGCGCTGGCTTCCCCCGCTGTGCCACAGCGACCTCCCCCACCACGCTGAAGTTTTGCTGCATGGTTTGCTTCTGCATTCCTGCTGGGCCCTAAAATGGGCCAGGCCTGGGGCAGCTGAGCAGGACGCTGACCCTAGAACCTCAGAGGGGTGGTGGGACAGCGTCCATGTCCTGTCACTCCAAGGTCCTGTGGTTCCCTGTATCTTTTTGTAACGGAATGTTTTATCAGGACTTGCGTGTATGTAATGCAATACCCCATTTGAATTAAAAAAAAAAAAAGAAAAAGAAAAAGAAACCTTTTCTTAGTGGAAAGTTCTGCAAGCTGCTCTGTGGCGGGACAAGGGTGAAAGGTCACCGTGGGGCCAATCCTGCGTGGCCTTGCTTGGACGCTGAACACAGGTGCGCGTGGACTCTAGGGCCCCTTCTCCAGGCAGTCCACAGAGCCCGGGAGCTTCTGCAAGGGCGGGGCCTCTGCTGCAGCCTCTCTTGAGGATACTCAGAGACGGGGAGAGCTGCGGAGGTAAGCCAGTGTGTCCCCACCACTGCCAGGGTCAGGGGCTGCTGTCGGCGTGGTCTCTAGAGGAAAGGCAGGGTCCGTACCAGCCCTGGGGCTTCCCGCATGACTCGTGTCGGCAGCTTCTAAGGGCATCGAGGTAAACCCTGGGCGGGCGCTTGTCCAGGCAAAGGCAAGGAGCACTTATGTAGGGGGCATCCTTTGGATGCAGGAAGCCATCTTGGCCATCAGAGACCTGCCTGGAGGCGGCAGCACCCCAGATACGCTTCCAATAACGTCCCCTCTTGCCGAAACTTCTTTGGGTGAGATTTTGTCCCTGCAACCAAAAGAAGCTGTCCAAGAGTCACACACGCTGGGGAGGGCTGGGTCCAGATCAGAGTCGGCGTCTGGGTACTGCAGGCAGAGAACAGCCCCGCAGGGCTGCCACGTGCCCGGAGCCCCGTGTGCCCCGCAGCGCCCCCCACCCCCGGGACTTGGTAGAAATGGAAAGTTGCCCAGAGTCCTGCGTCTGAATCCGGTTTTAACAACCACGCAGGGCAGGCGTTCAGTGCGGTGGTTAAGACACTGGCTGCATCCCACATCAGAGTGCCCGAGTTTGAGTCCCTGTTCTGCGTCCGCTTCCAGCTCCCTGCTTATTTGCACCCTGGCAGGCAGCACGTGCTAACCCAACCAGCTGGGCCCCTGCACCCACGTGGGAGACCCAGATGAAACTCCTGGTTCCTGTCTTTGCCCTGGCCCAGCACTGACTGTTGTGGCCATCTGGAGAGGGAACCAGCAGATGGAAGATCTCTCCCTCTCCCCACCCCCCGTCTGTCTGTCTGTCTGTCTGTAACTCTGCCTTCCAAATAAATACATTCTTTTTTTTTTTTTAAAAAAAGGGCAGTTTTTATGGCATATGCACTATATTTCAATAAAGCTCTCATTAAAACACCCATGACAGAGAGGCTAAGAATAGGGAGGTAACTGCCCTTGGGCAAACTGGGTTCCCTGTGATCTCAAAGCTCTGTGGCCCCTACGGGCAGCCGTGCCTTGGTTCTGTCTCTCCTGGTCTCTCTTCACAGGGCTGCCGGGCGGTAAAAACAGAGAGCGTGGATCCCTGCCTGCCTGGCCCAGAGCCCGCACAACCTCGGCCGGCGCAAGTGCCCCATCCGAGGAGACCTGGGCACTTCTTGTTCAAGTTTGAGGGGCAGCGGGCTGGAGGTTGTGGGTCTTTTATATAAAATAGTATTGCAAGAAGAGTAACAGAAGCCTGTAGACAAGTGGCTGAGTGGTCCCCGAGACCCTGGGGTACTCCTGGCCTCTCAGGCTCACTGGGTCTCCCTCTGCCCCAGCACCTCCAACAGGTGCTCCGTAGCATCCACCGCACGCACCAGCACTGCCGAGCAGAAAAGCAACACGTCCCTAAAGGAGCACTTCCGGCAAGGTTACCGACCCCGGCTTGTTGAAAGGCAAACTCACTTTCTGATTACTGTGCTGCTGGTGCACCACCCACTGTGCTCAGCGCTGGAAGCCACCAGCAGGGCTTGGGCGGCTTGGGCGTCCTTGGTGGGGGTGGAGTTTGCTGAGTCAGGGGCTGAAACGCTCCCAGCTCTCCTTGTCTTTATTGTATTTTTGCCTGCTCAGCAGACAGGAGCCGTTCAAGCTGAGACCCCTGCTGGGGTTTCTGAGCTGTGTGACAGCATGCAAACATGCCCCTTTGCATATTTCTATGGCCGTCACTCTCCCCACAAGCAGACAGAGGCGACACCAAGCTGCCCTGCTCCGGTGGCTTTGCAAGCCTGGGATCTGGAAGCCGCAGTGCGTGGTGACGTCATCCGTCATGAAGTGTGGTCCCTTCCCCCACATGGCCACCACACCTGGTCCTCCGATGAGCAGGGAGGGTCTCGGGCAGGCACTGCGTGGCCCCAGCATGGCCCCTGCTCCTGAGACATGGCGTGATGAACAGTCCTGCCCTGGCCTGCTCCCCGAGGAGGCTCATTCACTCCTCACCCCTGCCTCCTCATCACCTCCACAAACTGGAAAGGGGCCTATACCAGGCCCAGGAGGGTGCGCGAGGCCACAGGGAATTTGAGTATAAGACAGATAAGACATTCCTGCTCTCAAGGACATGGATCTCTACAAGACAAGCATGACCCTTCCCGCACTGTGTGTTCCAAAAGCCGCGGGCTGGAGGTGCAGAGGCCTGGCAACCACTGGAAGCTTCTACGAGAGCCAAGCCTGGCTGTCAGGCTCCCCAGAGGCTGTGGGACGCCTTCCCTCGCTGCAGACCGCCAACACTTACAACCTGTTTAACTGCGCCAGGGCTGTCACCAAGCCCGACTCAGAGAGCAAGGGATGGCAGCCGCACGTCAAGAGCCCATGCAAGGGCGAGGAGGTGCCCACGGGGCGTGAGTGCTGGCACAGCTGCAGTGATGCAGGGTGTGGGGTGGGAGTGGCGGCAGCCACGTGGGCGAGAGCCCCGGCCACGTTCTGGATCTTGGTGCCCCTGCTGCACTTAACACAGGGCCCGGGGCTTCCCAGCCATGTGCAGGCGGGCAGAAGCCTGGTTAGGGGCCGCTAGGACAAGGGGCCGCTGGCTTCTGGATTTCATGCAACAACAAATATTGTTATTTTAATAATTGAAAGATCTGATGTGGGATTGATGACATTTTACTTTGCCTTGAAAGCAATAAAACAATCCCCGGTGCCACCATTGTATAAAATGAAGGGTATTTTTTGGGTAAGAGTTATTTAATCACTTGAAAGGCAGAGGTACAGAGAGGGAGAGACAGAGGACTGAGAGAGAGAGAGAGAGAGAGAGAGAGAGAGAGAGATTGAGACGTCTTCCATTGGCTGGTTCACTCCCCAGATTGCCGCAATGGCCATAGCTGTGCCGATCGAAAGTCAGGATCCAGGAGCTTCTTCCAGATCTCCCACACAGGTACAGGGGCCCAAGCACTTGGGCCATCTTCAGCTGCTTTCCTAGGTGCATTAGCAGGGAGCTGAATTGGAGTGGATTAGCCAGGACTTGAACCTGTGCCCATATGGGATACCGGCACTGCAGGCAGCAGCTTTACCTATTATGCCACAGTGCCAGCCCCAATAAAGGACATTTTTAAGACTGAAAAAGTGAGAGTTTAGGGGGCAGGCATGGTGGCATAGGGAGTTAAGCCACTGCTTGGGTGGGATGCCCACATCTATATCAGAGTGCAATTTGAGTCCTGGCTGCTCAACTTTCTTTCTTTCTTTTTTTCTTTTTTAAGATCTATTTATTTATTTGAAAGTCAGAGTTAGACACAGAGAGAAGGAGAGGCAGAGAGGTCTCCCATCCACTGGTTCACTCCCCAGATGACCAGAACAATGAGCTGTGCCAGGAGCCAGGAGCTTCCTCTGGGTCTCCCACATGGGTGCAGGGCCCCAAGACTTGGGCCATCTTCTACTGCTTTCCCAGGCCACAGCAGAGAGCTGGATCGGAAGTGGAGCAGCTGGGACTTCAACTGGTGCCCATGTGGGATGGCGGCACTGCAGGAGGCGGCTCTACCCGCTATGGCACAGTGCCGGCCCCTGCTCAACTTTTGATCTGGCTTCCTGTTAATGTGCACCATGGGAGGCAGCAGGTATTGCCGTAAGTACTGGAGTCCCTGCGTCCCATGTGGGAGACCCAGGTAAAGTCCCAGGCTCCTGGCTTCCGCCTGACCCAGCCTCAGCTGTTGCAGGCATTTGGGGAGTGAACCAATGGGTGGAAGAGCTCTTGGTCTCTCTCTCTGTCTCTCTCTCTGCCTTTTAAGTAGATGAAATAATTTTTTTTGAAAAACAAAAGAAGTGAGAGTTGAGATTTTTTTTTATTTTTATTTTTTATTTATTTATTTTTTTTGACAGGCAGAGTGGACAGTGAGAGAGAGAGGAGAGAGACAGAGACAGAGAGAAAGGTCTTCCTTTTGCCGTTGGTTCACCCTCCAATGGAGGGCGCACCGCGCTGATCCGATGGCAGGAGCCAGGAGCCAGGTGCTTTTCCTGGTCTCCCATGGGGTGCAGGGCCCAAGCACCTGGGCCATCCTCCACTGCACTCCCTGGCCACAGCAGAGAGCTGGCCTGGAAGAGGGGCAACCGGGACAGAATCCGGCGCCCCGACCGGGACTAGAACCCGGTGTGCCGGCGCCGCTAGGCGGAGGATTAGCCTAGTGAGCCCCGGCGCCGGCCCGAGAGTTGAGATTTTTTAAAAGCTCCCTAGATCTTCCTTTTTCTTCTTATTGTATTTCAGACGTGGATCAAAGAAAGATCTTTACGCCCTGAGCAAGCCTGGGCCCAGCGTTTGGGACCTGACAATGCTTCCTCGTATATGGAAGGGATGCAAACACTCATCCTGGAAGCCCCACTGCCAGGCTGCCTGCCAAACACCTCGTGATCCCAAGGGCCAGGAGGAGAGGAGCTGCCTCCCCGTCCAGGCCTCCACTTCCTCCCTAACTCAAGGCGCCCGTCTCTGGACTTGCCCAGAGAGCTGGCTGGGCCCTACGTGTCTACTGGGGCAGGTGGAAGTGTTTGGGGCCCTCACCTTGGATCACCGTCCATCCCGATGGCCTCATGTGCTCTTGAATCACGTCTTTGAGAGCCCCCACCCCCAGTACAGTCACATGCCCAGGCCAAGGTTGCGTGGCCTCGGTTGGTGAAACTTGGAAACAGCTTTGCCCAGGGCCTGATACGGAGACCCTGGCCCTGGGGGTGATACAGAGACTGCTGAAGGCGGACGCCGGGCAGGTGGCTCGCAGCTTACCGGCAAGTGCCCCGTGCCTCTGGGGACCTGGGGACGAAAGCACTGTCCCACACCTTGAGCAAACAGAAATCCTTGGGCGCCGGCGTGGGCGGCGGGTGGGCTGCGGGGCGGAGAGAACAAACTCTCAGCCTGGGTCCTTCAGGGGTGGGAGGGCGGCCGCGGTGCCCGGGTGCGGGGCGGGAGCATGGAGGCTGTGACTGATCTGAGAGCGAAGGGGAGGGAAGAGGGACTTCCACACTAGCATTTTGGGGCGCGCCAGCCCTAACACCTCCCCCTTCGGTGGCTGGGCTTTGGGGATGACAAGCTACACTGTCTTGAAGAGCTTCCGCGCTCTGTGTCACTGCAGCGGGAATGCGCCGGGGAGAGGAACGGCACGTTGTCTGGGCGGTCTATTCACTACATCGTCCTTTTCTCGCGGATACACGAGGCCGTGTGTCAAGCGGCCGAATCTGAGTCCACGTGTGTCACTGGCTGGGCTCACCGGCCTGGTGGGGGTGGCGGGGGGTGTCCTACCCGTGTCTCTGGACCAATCCACAAAGGAGAGGGCCTCTGTCTAATGGTGTGCCCCCCAGCTAAAGCCCTAAGCCCAGCCCCTTCGGAAGGTGCCCTTCTTTGGAAATAGGGTTGGTGCAGACGTAATGAGTTAGGATGAGGTCCCAGTACGGCAGAGAGGGCTCGCGATGCAGTGTGTTTGGTGTCCCAGGGACAGTGGGGAGTTTGGACCGACACACGGAGGACAAGGTGCGATGGGAAGACCCCATCTACAAACCAAGGAGAGACGCCTGGAGCAGATCCCTCCCCAAAGGCCTCAGAAGGCTCCAACACTGCCCACACCTGGACTGCAGACTCGGAGCCCCCAGAGCCGTGAGAAAAGTGGTTTCTGTCGTCAAACCCCCAGGTCTGTGGGATCTCGGGCAGCCTAAGACGCCACCGTGGCCTCCTTGCCGCTTTTCTGCTTCCAGCCCTCCGTGCCTGTCCCTCGGCACTGCTTGCAAAGTCAGAGCATGGGACGGTGTCGGGACACGGCCTGCCTGCACGGCCCGCGCGTGTGGCCGGCCACTCCCTGCGCCCCCAGCCCTCGATGACGGAAGGCACAGAGCAGAGCTGCGGCCTGGGCCTGAGGCTCTGCGCCGAGCCCCCAGACGGCTGCAGACGGCCTGCCCGTCCTGGCCGAGTTGCCAGCGCTCCCGGGACTGCAGAGTCCCCAGCTGCAGAGTCCCCAGCTGCTGCCTGGGCCCTTCTAACCGTCCTGTTTATAATGGCATTTTTAGGTCACCAGGAATAAAAATATTCTGCTTGCCTCCCACTCTCTGCAAACTTGGGTGGCAAAGATGACTTCAATTCTCCTAATTATCTGAGCTACAGATGCCTCTGCCTCAAGACGGTTTTATTTTTTTAATCCGGGCCCTTGCGCATTTTGCAAGTGGTTATCTAACAGGCTGACTCTTACGAGACCGAGATAAGTTGTGCGTGTGCTGGATGACTTGGGGGAGCTACTAGCTGAGTCTACAGGGGTGCTGCTGCCTACTGGTCATTGAGAGCCACTATGTCCAGAAGGGACCTGGGCCAGAGTTGAACCCGAGCACCAGATAACGCATTTAAATCTCGCCTACGGGCGTAGGAATATTTTGACACTGAGTAACTGCTGTGTTCAAAGGTTTCAGGATAGAACTTGGATCCTTCACTCCCTGATTGGCATCTGGCCTCCGTAAGACCATAAAAAGCCAAGTTTATGGCTCTTCTGGGTGGAACAGTAACTTTTACAACGTCCACAGTGACCTAGTGGTTATCAGAGGAAGAAAAGCCAGAGAATTCACGGTCCTGGGCATCCTTGCTTTTGGGCATGGACGGTGCCAGCCATAGATATTATCTTTAGTCCCACAGCAACCCTGCAAGGCAGGCGTTAGGACTGTGGTTCTCAGATCCGGCTCAGAGAAGCCTGGAGACTCCACCAAGGTCACACAGCCAGCAGAGCCTGCACTCAGATCCAGGGTTTTTGATCCCCAGCAACTATTCTTTCTGTCTCAAGGCCGCTTGGCTCATTTTGGTGCCAGTTTTACTTGTGAAGGTTGAATTTGTGGGGAGGGAGGCTATGGTGGTGAAGATGCCACCTGGGATGCGTGCATCTCATACAAAGTGCCTGCACTGGGGCCTGGTTCCACTTCCAACCTGACTCACCACCGATACGCACCCGGGGCGGCAGCGGTGACGGCGTGAGTAGGTAGCTGGGTCCCTGCCACCGCGTGGGAGACCGGGCTTGCGTCCTGGGCTCCTGGCTTCAGCCTGACCCAGCTCAGGACTTTGTAAGCAACTGGAGAGTAACCTAGCAGGTGGAAGATCTCCCTCTCTCTCTCTCTCTTTCAGTTTCTGTTTCTATCTTTCCATTTTTCAAATAAAGGAAAGTCAACAAAAATTTTTGAAACTTTTTATTTGGTGGGTTAAGCCCTGTGCCCCTGCACTTCTCTGGGCCGGAGGCTTTATATGCCCGGATCGGCAAAATGCTGTTCTGTGGCCAGCTGCTTGCCTCTCTGCCCTGCATCCTGCAGTGTTTCCAAGGAGGCGGCCTGCGGAGGGGCTCCATAAATGCGGGCTCCAGCTGTTAACAGGCGAGCTTGGGCACAGGGACGTGTTAACAAGGCTGTTTGAGCATTCGGTGTTTCACGGATCAGGCAAAACCAAGTCGCTCATTGTTCCGGGCTCCGGGGGAGTGCAAGGGTAAAACTTTTATAACGTGTGCGGTAAGAAGCAACACAAGGGCAATACTTGATTGGCTAAAGCAGTCTCCGGAGCGTAGCTGGCAGTTTCTGATTGGCTGAGTTTAAGTTCTGCTTCACTGTCGGCTTTGAGTTGGAGCTCGGTTGGCTTACAGGGGTTCCCAAGGCACTTGAGCCATCTCAGCCCAGCGGCCTCCTAATTCATTGTTTTAACAAGAGGAGGAGTGGCTGAGCCCCAGCACTGAATACCGGGCTAGAAGCTGGCTTCCTAAAGGCCTCCGAAGGCTGCCTCTGACTGGTTTCTATTCCACCTTCTGGAGGGTGGCTACCTCTGGTGGGCGCCGTGCTGTGCCACCCCCATGTCCCTTCACCCACGGACTGACTTCCCTCCCTGCTGGGAATGCTGTGCGGGTTTGCCCCCGCTGCAGGGAGCTGGCTGGTCCCATGTCACGGCCTGGCAGGGCAGCCCACACCTAACAGGGAGGGTACAGAGGCGTGGTCAGCTGGCTCCAGGACACCGCCGTCAGGGGCGCCCTCCTCCATGTCGCTGGGCCTCACCTGCTCTGCCCAGTCCGGCTCGCTTCCTGCCCACTCCCAGGGGAGGGTCCGTGGGCACTCCTTCACAAACATCCTGCCCTGGCTCCCCTCCCCCGCCTCCCTCAGTGACTGGAGGAGTGGCCTCTTTGACCTGAGCCCCACGGCCTTGGGTGTGCCACCATCTTGGGCGTGCAGTCACCGTCCTGGGAACTGGCTGGCTGGCCATCGGGGACAATTCCAAGACCTTGAGGCTTTTCACTGATTGTAGTGGCCCTCACTTGATGGTTTCCAGCACACAGAGAAGCAAAGCTCACTCACTGTTGGTGCAGGAAGAAACTTAGCAAGAAAACCCACCCCCAGCAGAGTTTCCTCTGCACCCACGTGGGAACCAGTTTATCAAGCGTCAGTGACAAACGGTAGCCAGGTAACTGCAGCCACAGAGGTGGGAAACATGTCAGCCTGCATTTGCAGACCTGCTAAGGATGATAATATTTTTGTTCAGGGCTGGCACCGTGGTTCACTTGGTTAATCCTCTGCCTGCGGCGCTGGCATCCCATATGGGCGCTGGTTCTAGTCCTGGTTGCTCCTCTCCCAGTCCAGCTCTCTGCTGTGGCCCGGGAGTGCAGTGGAGGATGGCCCAGGTGCTTGGGCCCTGCACCTACATGGGAGACTAGGAGGAAGCACCTGGCTCCTGGCTTCAGATCGGCACAGCGTGCCAGCCGTGGCGGCCATTTGAGGGGTGAACCAACGGAAGGAAGACCTTTCTCTCTGCCTCTCTCTCTCTCTGTCTATAACTCAACCTGTCAAATAAAAAAAATTTTTTTTTTGCTCAGCATGTGGGAGCTACTTTATTACTATGTAAATTACAGTCCAAGGAGCAGAACCTTGGGTAACTGCACTCCGTCAAAACATTGCAGCATTGCTCCAGCCCTTGAGGCCTGCGCTGCTGAAAGGGCGTAGACCTAGGACTCTTGCATGCAAGTAACAGAAGTCAACTTGACCTGGCTTGACAGCATAAGCAAAAAAATCCAGAAGGGAGCATTTAAGATGTTTCACCAAATCTAAGGTCAGAGAGACTGCCAGGGGGGTGGTGCTGTGGTGCAGCAGGTGAGGCCACCACCTGCAGTGCTGGCATCCCATACGGGTGCCTGTTCAAGTCCCGGCTGCTCCATTTCTGATCCAGCTCCCTGCTAATGCACCCGGGAAAGCAGCAGAAGATGGCCCAAATGTTTGGGCCCCTGTACCGACGTGGGGCATCTGGATGAAGCTTCTGGCTCCCGGCCTCAGCCGGGTCCAGCCCCAGCTAAGTGTGGCCATTTGGCCATTTGGGGATTGAACCAGTGGGTGAAGGTTCTCTCACTCACTCTCTCTCTCTCTGTAATTCTGCCTTTCAAATAAATAAATAAATCTTAAAAAGAATGAAAGAAAGAAAGAAAAAGAAAGAAAGACAGAAGGAAAGACAGACTGCCAGAACCCATAAAGGGATCGGATGCACAGTCTGAGATCTGCACCTGAATTCTGTGTCTCTGTATCGGCAGGTGTGCATGTGTGTGCACATGTGCGGATTTTTCCCTGGATCAAGTACCTTTTGGTGGCAAATGGCATTTCAGGCTTTGGATACAGACAGCTTAATCACATCAAGACACCAAGTGAACTCTCTCTTGGACCCGATCTGAAATTCCTGGAGCTACAGTTTATTGGTAAATTTGATTAGACAGTAACTTCTGATGCTACTGAGTAGGCTCCAGGGAGGATCCTGTGGCTCAGACCTACTGCCCCAGAACCACTCTTGTTGGTGTGACCAGTGGCCTGAGATGGATACTCCCAACCAGGCCAGACAGCTTACTTTACCGTCTGACCTGGGTAGTGATGGTTCACCCGCTGACTAAAGTCACTGATCCCTGTAGCTTCCTTGCTTGCCTGGGAGGCAACCTGGAGCCTACGCTGACATTGACATCAGCAAGACTTCCTGAGCTCACCTTGGTGCAAACCCCCGGGAAGCACAGCCTATGACATTGTACCACCGAGTGACGTCACAGCTGCTTGAGGTTGTAGGAGTGCCCTGTGGTGCTCACGCAGCAACAGGTCGCCTAGTGATGCGTCTGTCAGAACCACACGTGGTGCAGATCGTCTCTAAACTTCATGACAAATGCAAGCAGAGACCGTATTAGATGCCCACTTTATAGATCAGAAACTGATGCTCCGGGAAGTTAATTAATTCATCCAGAAATGGCCGCCGCGGCCGGCGCACCGCGCTGATCCGAAACCAAAAGCCAGGTACTTATCCTGGTCTCCCATGGGGTGCAGGGCCCAAGCACTTGGGCCATCCTCCACTGCACTCCCTGGCCACAGCAGAGGGCTGGCCTGAAGAGGGGCAACCGGGACAGAATCCGGCGCCCCGACCGGGACTAGAACACGGTGTGCCAGCGCCGCAGGTGGAGGATTAGCCTAGTGAGCCGCGGCGCCGTCCCCAAGTCTGGAAAGTTCTAAGGCTGGCAGTCTTCCCAGGGTGACGCATCACCTTTTAAATAACAAATGGGTCACTCGAGGGAACCCTGATGACGTGCAGTTGCAGGATGCGGGCACGCCACGAGAGGCGGCACGATGCCCAGGTATTTGCTGAAACGGGGAAGTGCTTTGTCAGTGGTCGGCAGCCCAGACTTCAAGTCCCAGCTGCTCCATTTCTGATCCAGCTCCCTGCTAATGCGCCTGGGGAGGCAGGAGCAGATGGCCCGAGCTACTGGAGCGATTCCTAGTAGCTTCCGGAACGGGGGTGTTCACTCAGTTGACTCACTCTGCCTTTCCTGTGCTGATTTATTGCTTGGAGCATCACCTGGGTGCTGGTGTGTCCTGGGTCCAGGCTTACAGTGCAAAGTGTGAGTGACACGGGGGAGGAGCAGGGGGCAGATGTGCCACGTTCAGGATCTCTGGTTGAGGCACGGAAACACGGGCAGGCCCAGCTAGTGGTCGTTGTGTCCACGGCAAGAGGGGCATGGGTGTGCTGTGGAGTGACCGTGGAGCCTGGAGTCCCATCCTTGTCTTCCAGCACCTGTGCCGCTCTTGACGATGGTGGGACTCGGGCCCGTGGACTCGCCATTGGCCCCCACCACCAGCTTCCCCGTCTCTAGAGTGGCTTCCCTCTGTGCTTTGCAGCGACACTGGTTAGTAGTACGTAACGATACCAGCTACCACGTCGCAGTGAACAATCACACTTCGCTGGCACTCGGCCCCGACGAAGCACATCACATTTCCCTACAACCCTAGCAGATTGATCCTATTACTACTCGCATTTTTTGGGTGAGGCAGCCAAGAGCCCAAAGGGTGGAATACCGTGCGTGGACCCCTAGTGCGTGGACCCCTAGCCCCACCAGAGCACTGCTCTCCGGCCTGGGTGACATCATCGCCCTGTCCACCATGCTGTTCCTGCCACTTGGGGTCCTGATCCAGGAAGCCTAGATCGAGACTTGTGCAGGCAGGGGGCTGGGGTGGGGGACAGATCCTCTGAGCCCAGCCAGCTGCCTCGACCTGCCCACTGTCACCCAGGAAACAACCTCCCTTTTACTGTTGCCGTGGAAACCATCTCAACCCTCTCTCTGCCACCTTCACCATGGAGACAGCCAATGGGGAAGCAGCTCCTTGAGTGGGAGAGGTGAGAATGAGCCTCAGACCCTCCCGTGCTGCCGGAGAGCAGGCTCCAGGAGGAAGCCAGCTGGAAATTCCCCCTGTCCCAGGAATGTGGAGAAGTCTATTGTCAAGGCCAGGATGTCCCTGGGGCAGATGGGGGTTAGAAGAACTGCGGTCTGGGTTTATTTCTGGAGACTGACTTTCCTTAGCGCAAGCCCAAGGAAATCCAAATGTTCGCGTCTCACAGACACTGGCAATGCCCCGGGCCAGGGCTTCTCGTGGGTGTCCTTGGGCTTCCAAGCTGCAGGAAGGCGTTGGGTGCTGGTGCCTGGTGACGAATCTGTCGGGCCGGGGCTGCAGCCGTGCGTGGCTCTCTGGCTCCGGGCTCCCAGGCCGGTATGTTCCTTAGGCAAACAGGAGGCGCAATCCTTGCGTTGCCAGACTTTATTTTGGGAGAGAAGGATGTGGGCACTGGAAGCTGCAGGGGCAGGATGATGCGACGGGTAAGAATGTGCACACTGGCATTGCACGGCCGAGCGGCGTCCTGCTGTGTGGCGTGTGTGCACTTGACCTTCTCAAATCTCCGGTTCTTTGAAAGTAAAATTGAGTTCATAGCAGTGTCACTCTCTTAAGGCTCTTATGGTGACTAAATGAGACCCACAGGGCACAACACCCAGCACAGGGCAGCACACTCAGTAAATGTGGGCAAACGTTGTCCTGTGACGATCGTTTCACAGACGACGGAACATTTTAACAGCACGACACCATGTTAGCCAACACGACAGCGTTTAAACTGTAGACTCTTAGTCAATGTCTCATCCTCACCGATTCTCTCAGGGTGGACCTCAGAACTCAGAGGCCCACGGTCAAAGACAGGTGAGAGATCAGGAGCCCTTAGCAGCCAGCCCGAACCTGGGGGTGGGCCCTGGCCCTGCCCGGCCAACACCTGCGCAGGGCTGGACTGCAGCCACGCCAGGACATGAGCTCAGACTTGCCCCTCCCCGCCCCTCTCCCTGCCCCTTTTGGCCACGTCAGTGTTCACTGAGGTCTGAGGGTCCTGGCCCCGGGAGCCAGAGCTGCTGCCTGCCCCCTTCCCGTTCTCCCGTCGAAGCTGGCTGCTCGGCCACTGGTTCCTCCTGGTTCCCGGGCAGCCACTCCCACTCCACGTGCCCGGCCGGAGCTGGGCACCGCAGAGCCTCCTGCACAGGCTCATTTGGAGAGGCCTCCTCTTGCAACGTCGTCTCCTCTGGCTGCCCTGCGGGGACTTGGGTGCTGGGAGCGTGGGAGGATCTGCGAACAGACGGCGAGCCAAGAGGCCCGGAGAGAGCAGAATCCGGCAGGAAACGCGGTCGGAGGCGGAATGAGTCAGCAGCTCTCTCCCCGGCCTTCGCTTTTCTTTTCTCTGAGAAGGAGCAGTTTCCCTGCCTTACAGATGTGACGGGACAGCCCTCCCTGATGACCACAGCAAGACGGATCGGGAGGGGTACAGGTTTGTGGGGCTTGAAGCCGGTTCTGTTTGGAAGATCTTTTCAAGAAAGAACAATATAGCTTTACAAATACAACATTAACTCTGACAGGGGATATTTACTTAGGAGAAAACAAGTCACAGCAGATTCCAGGTGAAAAGGAGACTTCATCTAAGGGGCCGGCTGTGGTGTAGCAGGTAAAGCTGCTGTCTGCAGTGCTGGCATCCCATATGAGTGCTGGTTCGAGTCCCGGCTGCTCCGCTTCCTATCCAGCTCTCTGCTGTGGCCTGGGAAAGCAGTGGAAGATGGCCCAAGTGCTTGGGCCTCTGCACCCGTGTGGGAGACCCAGAAGAAGCTCCTGGCTCCTGACTTGGGATCAGCTCAGCTCCAGCCATTACGGCCATCTGGGGACTGAATCAGAGACAGAAGACCTCTCTCTCTGCTTTTGCCTCTCTGTAACTCCGCCTTTCAAATAAATAAATAAATTGTAAAAAACAAACAAACAAACAAACAAAAAGACTCCATCTAAGATACCCGCATCCCACATGTGAGTGCTGGGTTTGGCTCCAGGCTCTGGCTCCTGACTCCAGCTTCCTGCTGATGTGGACTCTGGAGACAGCGATGACGGCTCCAGTGATTGGTTATTGCCACCCAGGTGGGAGACCTGGCTTCCGGCTCCAGCCCGAGTCATTGAGAGCAGCTGTGGAGTGAACAAGCAGATGACCACTCTTTCTATCTCATTCGCTCAAATTAAATAAGAATTAAAATAAGAAAAGCTGAACTAATCCTAGAAGCATCACAAAATTCAGAAAAACAACGTATATATTGCATTAACTGTCCTATAGGCTTCTACACTATTTTTTCTACCTCTTTGGCTCTGTCCCCTTTGACTACCTCTTCATGTCACAATGATTTTGAGAGTATTTTCCATGGAGAGATTATAAAGGTAACACCGTCTTTCCCCTAGCACAGCTTTGATGATGTAGTCTGGGCCAGGTGTCCATGAGGTACCAAGTCTCTGCCTGCAGTTGAAATTACGTAGTCATGATTGGGGAGTTCTCTGCACTCATTCCTCAGGCGTCTCCTCCCCAGCCCCCACGTCTGCAGCCAGGCGCCTGCGCGTCACAGGGGGACCCTCAGGCCTGCACTTCCTGTCCCAGCACAGCTGGCCTCCGAGGGCTCTTGGGGGCCATTCCTCCAGCAGCCCGGCTGGTGGCAGCTGAATAGAAGAGACTTAAATAACATCCCACTGACTGAAATAACTCGGATCCCCGGGCCCTCCTCCATTTGTGAGGCCTGAGACAAGACTGCAAATGGAGATCCCCATCCCACATTTAAAATACATACCTGGGTGGCCGGTGCTGTGGCGTAGTAGGTTAAGCAGCCGCCTGCAGCACCAACATCCCATATGGGCACTGATTTGAGTCCTAGCTGCTCCACTTCTGATCCGGCTCCCTGCTAACACACCTGGGAAAGCAGAAGATGGCCCGAGTGCTTGGACTCCTGTTACCCACGTGGGAGAACTGGAAGTGGCTCCTGGCTTTGGCCTGGCCAGCCCTGGCCATTGTGGCCATTTGGAGAGTGAACCAGCAGATGGAAGACCTCTCTCTCTCTCTCCCCACCCTCTCTCTCTGTAACTCTACCTTTCGAATAAATAAGATACATTTTTAAAAAAAGGAATACTTGAAAATCATCGATGAAGTCAGCAAGATGTTAAATTATGTCCCCTCCTCCTACCAGGACCATCTGAAAGGGCCAGGTCCTCGGTGTCCTCCGAGCGCCCTGCTGTCGGGGTGGGGGAGGCAGCTTTGCCCCCCAGCTCACTCACTGCGGTCTCCTTCCCTCCCAGGACGCTGTGAGAGGCCTTGCACCTGTGGGAGAATGCCGCAAGTGCCACACCCAAGAGCCACTCATCAGGGTCAGCTGTTTGCACACCAGAGTGAGGGGCAGCAGAAGCCCCTGTGGGCCCTGGTAGCAAGAGCAGTCCACTGGCCAGGAATCCCAGATCCCACTCAGGTCTTCTGATAAGTGTTTGCCATATGGCGTCAGGGATGCCAGAGGTTTACTGGGGAGTAACAATTGTGAGAAGTAGTAGTGGGAGCTGGCACCGTGGCGTAGTGGGCTAAGCCTCTGCCTACAGCGCAGGCATCTCATATGGGCATTAGTTGGAGTCCCAGCTGCTCCTCTTCTGGTCCAGCTCTCTGCTATGGCCTGGGAAAGCAGTAGGAGGTGGCCCAAGCTCTTGGGCCCCTGCACCCACGTTGGGGACCTGGAAGAAGCTCCTGGCTTCGAATTGGCCCAGCTCCAGCCGTTGTGGCCATTTGGGGGAGTGAACCAGTGGATGGAAGACCTTGCTCTCTGTCTCTCTTTCTCTGTAACTCTGACTCTAGAATACATAAATCAACCTTTAAAAACAACAACAAAGAGGGACCAGCCAGAGACAGCCCTCAGAGCAGAAGGGGCACTGCCGCCCCACCGGTCACTGGATCCCACGCTGCGGTGGTCAGCCCCACAGGCAGTTCCCAGCAACAGCGGCTCGCTGGAGGGATCCTGCCTCGGACGGAGATGGCTCCTGGGGGCTCAGCGTGGCCGGGCAGCCTGCAGAGAGCTGGGGAGAGTCATACGATGCTTCGCTACCCACGCTCCTCGAAGCAAGCTCTCCACGCCGAGAGCTGAGCAGGCGCTGCCATGGGCAGCGAGCCCACAGGGCTCCCTGCGTCTCGGTAGAGTTCCTCCCTGCCTGTTGGAGCACGCGTGCTTACCAGATCCTGGCAGACTTGCTACCTTTCCTCATCCTGCCAGGCGAGGGGAACAGCGTGGATTTGGTGGGTAGATGGCGTGCTTGGCGGCGTGTTCAGACCACCCAGGTCTTTTCAGTCTAGGCTAAGACAGAAAGGAAAGGGACTGAACAGCCCGCACACCCCGGGACAGGTGCGTGGTGGCCTTTAGCCTAGTGGTTAATCCTGGGTGGAGACACCTGCATCTCGTATTGGAGAGATGAGATGTGAACCTTTCAAATCCCAGCTACTCTGCGTCTGATCCAGCTCCCTGCTGATGCACACCCTGGGAGACAGGAGGTGACAGCCCAATGGTTTGGTCCCTGCCCCCAGCATGGGAGACCCTGATTGGGTTTTGGCTTCCTGACTTCAGCCTGGCCCAGCCCTGACTGCTGTGGCCACTTGGGGAATGAACCAATGGAGGAAGACTTATTTATTTCTCTCTCTCTCTCTCTTTCTCTCTCTGGCTTCCAAATGAATAAAAATAAAATGAATACATCTTGGAAGAAAATAATAGCTATAAGACAAAACTGTGAATGTGCGTAGCTGTGCACTCCATGTGAAGGTAAGATATCGCTGCCTGGGATAAAAAGGACACCCTCTTGGCCAGCGCCGCGGCTCACTAGGCTAATCTTCCACCTGTGGCGCCAGCACCCCGGGTTCTAGTCCCAGTCGGGACACCAGAGTCTGTCCCGGTTGCTCCTCTTCCAGTCCAGCTCTCTGCTGTGGCCCAGGAAGGCAGTGGAGGATGGCCCAAGTGCTTGGGCCTTGCACCTGCTTGGGAGACCAGAAAGAAGCACCTGGCTCCTAGCTTTGGATTGGCGCGGCGCTGGCCGTAACGGCCATTTGGGGGGTGAAACAACAGAAGGAAGACCTTTCTCTCTGTCTCGATCTCTCTCACTGTCTAACTCTGCCTGTCAAAAAAAAAAAAAAAAAAAAAAAAAAAAGACACCCTCTTTGCATCAGTGGCCACGTGTAGCCTACCTGAAGCCATACCCACTGCTCCAGCAAAGCCTCCACGGTGGTCATGGTAGCTGGGGCTATGATGGATTGGGTTCGGGGCAGCTTCCACAGAGCTGATTAACCAGATTCGTGGTCAAGTTGCTTTCCCAGGCCCCTCCCAGTATTGATGGGGTCTGTTCAGGTCCCCTGGTGGACTGCAGTCAAGTCAGGGTTAGGAGTGCTGGAGACAGGTTAGTGGGCGGAGCTTGGTGAAATGGCAGGAGGAGGCAGTGGGAAGGGGCAGGGAGAGATGTCCTACCACCGTGCCAGCCTGCAACCTGCAGAAGGGATAGGGGAGGAGTGAAGGGGGCGGGGCCTCAGAGGAATCCTACGAAGGAGCTGAGCTCCCCAGGGGCGGGCACCCAGGGGTGCTAGGATTCCTGCTGTGAGTCTTCGTAGGCTGGAGCCTGGGAGCAGACTGGCCTTGGCTCAAATGCTGAGGGAGACCCCGAGGGTGCTGTGGCTGGAGGACCCAGTGCGGCTGACTGATATGCCTCTTGGTGGGAGGCAGACTTGCCAGCACGGGGCCTACACAAGGGTGAAGCTCTGGGGCACATGTGTCCCTCTGTCCCTGTCCACTCTCTGCCCTTGGGGCAGGAATGCAGACAGAAGAGCAAAAGTCTGGGGCCCTTGAAAGCATAGGGCGTGCTCTGCTCTGGCCCTGGTCTGACCACATTGCTGTGTAGACCCAGCCCACCTTCCTCTTGGCCAAGACCCCACACAGCCACAGCCACTGTGGCATCACCTCACCCAGTGGGGGAGGAAGTCCAGGCAGAAGGAGACTGGGTCCTAACTTGTTGTGTTCCGGATATATTAATTTTTTATTTAAATTTTCAATTAGTTTTAAATGGATTAATGTGATTTGTAGGTACAGCCTAAGAACATCATGATATCCCCTCCCTCCCTCCCTCCGTCCCCTCTCTCTCTGCCACACTCCTTCCTTTTCCCTTTCTTTCTTTTTTTCTTTTTTTTAATTTCTGAGATAACATTTTAAAATTATATTACAGGGGCCGGTGCCGCGGCTCACTAGGCTAATCCTCCGCCTTGCGGCGCTGGCACACCGGGTTCTAGTCCCGGTCGGGGCGCTGGATTCTGTCCCGGTTGCCCCTCTTCCAGGCCAGCTCTCTGCTGTGGCCCGGGAGTGCAGTGGAGGATGGCCCGAGTGCTTGGGCCCTGCATCCCATGGGAGACCAGGAGAAGCATCTGGCTCCTGCTTTAGGATCAGCGCGGTGCGCCAGTTGCAGCGCGATGGCCCATTGGAGGATGAACCAATGGCAAAAGGAAGACCTTTCTCTCTGTCTCTCTCTCTCACTGTCCACTCTGCCTGTCAAAAAAAAAAAAAAAAAAAGAAGAAGAAGAAAAGAAAAGAAAAAATTATATTACAGTAAAAGGCTTAATACGTCACTGTATAAAAGTTTAACAAGTAAAAAACAAAAAGATCCTAGTTTAGCGGGAATACAGACAAAAGCTATAAACAAGAATGGAATGGCAAAATGACCATTTCGTCCATACACAGTCAACTTTAAAGTAATCACAGATCACTAATACCATGGTAGTAGACCACAGAGTATGCTGGGTTTTGCTTAGCTTATGAAGACCTGGCTCCACGCCTGGGGCTCGGCCGTCATCCTGGAAGCGGCCCTTGGAAGAACAGAGCCACGGCAGGTGCATCTGCACACGGATGGTTGCTTTCTTCTGGGCGGCTCCTGTCCACTCTCGGGGCCGCGGGGGCTCACGCTCCAGGGAAGGACGTGAGGAGGGGGCAGCCCACCAAGATCACCTATTACCCTGTAAGGGCTTTTTCAATGAGAGAGGCTTGAGGCTGTGGAAACTGGAATTTTTGAGTACAAATCCTAAGCCTGGGAGGACCTAGAGAATACAGTTCCCGCACGAACACGAGCTTCTGGGGACAGAAACACACCTAATTCCTCAGAGTCATCCTTCCAACACCCTCGGGATGGCTCAGTGACCCCCAGGCTGCAGTCAGGGGTGGAAGGTGGATCGGGGAGACAGGAGGGTGGGGAGGAGGAGAAGGAGCAAGGGGCTGGCTGGACATTCCCACGCGAGCCTCGCTTCCAGGCTGGGGCCCTGAGTGGCAAGTGTCACAGGTCCACAGGGTCCATGGGGGGAGCTGCCGCCCCTTGTGCCAGCACCGCCACTCTCACGGTGACAGCCAAGGGCTGCCTGAGCTCCCGGAGGCCGGAAAGCGAGTGGGACCTCGGGAGAGCGCAGAGCCTCTGAGGATGCTTTGAGAGAAGTCTCCGTAAGGGTAGGCAGCGGCAGCTCCGGAAGACACGCGGCTGCACATGAAGTCCCCGGGAGAAGGAGCTTCTGGTTAGGTTGAGCTGGGATCCAGAACCGGCTTCAGAAACCGTGAACTGACCCGAACATTCTGCACCTGTCAGAACAGTGGCTCCGCTAAATTACTATTTATTTTTTTAATTATTTATTTAAAAGGCAAGGTTACAGAGAGACAGAGGCAAGGGGGGAGAGAGAGAGAGAGAGAGAGAGAGAGAGAGAGAGAGAGAGAGAAAGTCTTCTATCTACTGGTTCACTCCCCAAATGGCTGCAATGGCCAGAGCTGTGCCATTCTGAAGCCAGGAGCCAGAAGCTTTCTCTAGGTTTCCTCCCAGGTGAGTGCAGGGGCCCAAGCACTTGGGCCATCTTCTACTGCTTTCCTAGGCCACAGCAGAGAGCTGGATTGGAAGTTGAGTGGCCAGGACTCAAACTGGCGCCTGTATCAGGTGGCAGCACTGCAGGCAGTGGCTTTACCCACTACACCACAGTGCCTGCCCCCTGGCTTTGCTAAATTAAATGCAGGAAAATTAAAGTCAGGGAATTAAATACAGAAAATAAAGCTTCACTTTGCTTTTTTTTTTTTTCTTTTCACTTTGCTTGTTAAGGATTTATTCATTGATCTGAAAGGTAGAGTTACAGAGAGAGGGAAGGGTGGGGCGGGGGAGATTTCCAACCACTGGTTCTCCCTCCAGATGGCTGCAATGTCCAGGGCTGGGCCAGGACAAAGCCGGGAGCCAGGAGCTTCACCCGGGTCTCCCACGTGGGTTCAGGGGCCCAAGCACGCTGGCACCCTCTGCTGCTTTTCCCAGGCCATTAGCAGGAAGCTGGATCAGAAGTGGAGCAGCCGGGACTTGAACCCGCATTCATACGGGAGGCAGGCAGTGGCTTTACCCACTATACCCCGAAGCTTCACTTCTCAAACACCTGAGTTGGCTACCGGATTTCACAGCCACCGCGCAGGACCATGGCCAGGATTAGCGGCAACCCTTGCTGAAGCCCTGGGCGCTGCCGGCGCATCCTAGCGGGCTACTTCCCGCTCCCCCCGAGCGGCGCTCTCCTCGCGGGCTTGTGGGAAGCTGACCTCCCGGACACTTCCAGGGAGCGGATCTGCCCTTTGGCTTCCAAGCTGGGTTCAGCCACGGGAGGCACCCACAGGAAGTGAGTGGGAGGGAGGAAAGAGCGGTGGGGCCCTCGTTCCCGGGGAATGGCAGCCCCGGTTCTCGCCCGGAGCTCTCACCACGGCTCTTGGGCTCCTCCAGGCCAGAGCGGGGCAGGGGCTCCCCTGCTCATGCTGCTCACGGACCCTTCCTCATACACATGGAAACACCCCCCCCCCGCCCCGGGACAGTGCCACTGTTTCCTGCTCTGTCCCGGGTGACAGAGACTGGATCTTTCTGAACGTCAGTTTCTTCCCGTCTTAACTGAGAATTCCACGTCCTAGGCTCTCCTGCAGGTGGCTGTTGTGAAAACGGAATGAGTGCATGCAGGAGGAAGTGCCCGGGAAGTGCCCTGCGGTGCCTGCTCCAGATGTTTGTTCAAAGCAACCACAGTGCTAAGGCTCTTCCTGCCCACAGATCCCCTCTGACCCCTCTCTTGACCTGGCCTTTGGCTCCTGGCAAAGTCATTGTCCCTTGTTGCGAAGTCCCTTGAGTCAAAGACCAGTTTTTGCAAGCAGACACAGCATACAGTCCTCAGGGCTGCTGTTGCGCCATGCTGACCAAGGCCAGGGGGGCTCAGGGACAGCCTAGAGCCCCTCCGAGTAGACCCAGCCCACTCTTGCACCCTGGCCCTTGAGTGCTGCCCACTGAGGCCTCTGACCCGCAGAAGCCCTCCCCGGGGCAGTGGGAAGGTGGCGCCTGGCTCAGAGACAGTGGGTGGACTCCTGGCAGAAGGACATGGCTAGTAGAGTAGGCACGGCCAGTGGGCCTGGGATTGCTCAGCGCCGAGAGGGGAGAGGGAGAGAGAGAGAGAGAGCACATTTCCCAGGGACACTCTGGGTTTTCTGTGCCCATTTATTTATTTATTTAATTTATTTGACAGGTAGAATTATAGACAGTGAGAGAGAGTCAGAAAGAAAGGTCTTCCTTCCATTGATTGGTTCACTCCCCAAATGGCCGCTACGGCTGGCGCTGCACCGAAGCAGAGCTGCACCTATCTGGAGCCAGGAGCCAGGAGCTTCCTCCTGGTCTCCCATGCGGGTGCAGGGGCCCAAGCACCTGGGCCATCCTCCACTGCCCTCCCGGCCCACAGCAGAGAGCTGGACTGGAAGAGGAGCGACTGGGACTAGAACCCGATGCCTATATGGGATGCCCGTGCCACAGGCGGAGGATTAGCCAAGTGAGCCAAGGCGCCGGCCCTCTGTGCCCATTTCAAAACAGGAGCTTGTAGCCCCTGAGGCCGTCAGGGGTGTCCGTGGTCCCCTTTTCGCAGCCCAGCGCCCCTAACAGGCCTGGCAAGGGAGGCGCACCAGGAAGAGCAAAGCTAAGCTGTGCATTCTTGTGACCAAGAGGCCTCTGGTTGTTTGCAGTCAGGAGTCCATCCCCCGAGCCACAGAGAACTGTTTAGGACTCGCTTCTGCTGCTGTCAGCACAAAGCTGCCTCTGGTGGATTATTCAGACCGCTTCTCTCTGCTTCCTCCCTCGAGGTTAGGAAGGCGTGGCTTTTGCCCCTCCCCATCCCCCAGGTGTCCAGGCATCCACACCCTGTGCACTGGAGATGGTCAGAGGGAAGGGCCAGGTGGGGAGGGCTGACCAAGGACGCCAGCCTGGGGCACTTGCCTTTCCCAGCCTCACCCAGCTATCACCAGCACCTCCAGCGGAGGATTCTAAGCCCTCATCCTGGCGCGGGACCATGGCCAAGTTCATTCTTTTTCTTTTTCTTTTTTTTAGAGAATTATTTATTTGAGAGGCAGAATTACAGAGAGAGACAGAGACAGAGACAGAGAGACAGAGAGAAAGGTCTTCCATTTGCTGCTTCACTCCCCAAATGGCCATAACAGCCAGAGCTGCGCTGATCCGAAGCCAGGAGCCAGGAGCTTCTTCCGGGTCTCTCATGTGGGTGCAGGGGCCCAAGCACTTGGGCCATCTTCTGCTGCTTTCCCAGGCCACAGCAGAGAGCTGGATGAGAGGTGGAGCAGCTGGGACTCAAACCGGCGCCCATGTGGGATGCCAGCACCTGCTATGCCACAGCGCCGGCCCTGCAAAGTCTCAAAGTCTGAGATGCCAATGACACTGTAGACATGGACCAAGCTGACTTGAGGGGCGCCTGTATCGGCTATAATCAGACGTGCCAGCTCCAGAGGTGAGCTAGGCTTCAGGCGCTGTGTGGCGTTTGGAGAGGGCAAGAGGAAGGGAGAGCAGTGTAGGTGGAACAGCAACGGGACGACCTGGGAGGAGGCCGGATCTGCGGCTCCGTTCCCCAGCGTTCAGAGGTGGAGGGTTCCCGGAGCCCGTCTCTGCCGAGGCAGCCCCGCAGAGCTCCACACTCGGTCCGCTTGCACTCAGCCACACGCTGGCTGTGCCTGCAGCCGGCTTCCTTCTCAACGTTCCTGCCTTTGGCTCGAGCTCTGGGAGAAGGAGTGTGAGACCCAGGCTTCCGGAAGCTTCCAAATTTAAAACAATCCCCCTGGACAAAAGACAGAACTGCCTATAGAGGCCTGCATTCTAGCCAAGCCCCAGGGTATATATTTGTCCATGCCTGAGATTCCCATAAAAAAAAAAAAAGAAAGAAAGAAAGAAAGAAAGAAAAAAACACACATTTGGCCAAAAGACAAAGCAGCAAGAATGCACTGCAGAGAGGAATATTTGGGATGGCTGCTCAAAATGTGTGAAGTGATGAACCAAATTAAAAAAAAAAAAAAAAAAAAAAAAACCCTGCCTGTGGCAAATTGTTAGCAGACTAAATTTGGGGGTCTAAACCCAGGGTCCCTGCCAACTGAGTTCAGACAGCCCTAGTGTTTTTCCATTTCTATTTATAGCTGTGCACACATCCTCACACAAAAAATGCGAGGACACTGGAGTCCGTTTCTTACATGACTAGAATGTTCTGCACGTATCAGGTTACAGCACGTGGGAGCCGCGCGCTCTCCCTACTGGAGGAGGGATTAATCAACGCGCGGAAAAAACCGTAACGGGATCCTTTGGGAATCTGAAAGTATGAAAACAACGCTTTCTTGATTTCCTTTAAAAAATGCACTGCGCTTCAACAAACCGGGCTGAACACCGCCCGTGTCATAGGTTAGCGTGGGCCCAAACATGAGCCAGATGTGGCCTCTGGTGCCAAGGAGCTGGTGGCTTTCTGGGGGAGGTACAGCCCCGGCAGGGGCGTCCAGGGACTTGGCTGAGCTGTTGACAAATGGATCAGGCACGCAGAAGGCACAGTGAATTAATGGGCATTTTTTCAGATTTATTTTATCTTTATTTGAAAGGCAGAGCTACAGAAAGAGAGGTAGAGACAGAGACAACGAAACATCTTCCATCTGCTGATTCACTCCCTGGATGGTCGCAACAGCCCTAACACAGCCCCAGCTGAAGCCAGGAGCCAGGAGCTTCGTGGGGTCTCTCTCGTGGGTGCAGGGGCCCAAGGGCTTGGGCTACCTTCACCTGCTGTCCCAGGCACATTCGCAGGGAGCCTGATTGGAAGTGGAGCAGACCAGACTCGAACCAGCACCTCTGTGGGATGCTGGTGTTGCAGGCAGAGGGCTAACCTGCTGGGCCACACTGCCCTCTTTCTTTTAGGGGAAACGTGAGGTTCTGAAGCGGATTCTTCCTCCAGCTTCAGATGTTGATCACTTGATCTGGCTCAGCCAATCAGTGCCCTCCATCCACCCCGGGCACAGTGATTGGTTTCAGGATGACCTTGCCCTCCCAGCTGGACCAATCAGAGTGAGGATCCAGACGCTGAATGGAAACAATGAAAGGAGGCCTGGGTGTGTTGTAAGCACGGAGTGAGTCAGTCTTCCCATGAGCCTGACGGCAGAAGGTGAGCGAAGAGACAGAAATAAACCACCAAACATTCCTCACCGATGCCATTCTTACGCTCGATTTTCCAGCCACGTGAGGCACAGAGATCCCCTCCTGAGACAGTCAGTTTGAGTTCGGAGCTTTTGAACTTCCTCCCAGGATCGTCCTTACTCTTGCAGGACGGGTCAGGGTGTACTTCCTGGAGGCGGTGGGCGGTTCTTGGAGCTAAACACCTGGAATCAGGTGTCGGAAGGGCCGTAGGATCCCGCTGTGTGTCTCCACCTCCAGGGGACGCATTTCTTGGCTGATGGCGGCTCAGCTCCAACCTCTGCCCCTGTCTTCGTGGGGCCCCCTCCCGCATCTCTCTGGGTCCTCTTCTACAAGGTCACCAGTTGTTGGATTTAGAGCCCAACCAAAATCCAGGGTGATTTTACCTCAACGTATTGAATGAGTGACATCCATTAAGACCCTGTTTCCAAATGAGGTTGCGTTCTGAGGGTGTAGGTGACATTAATACTGGGGACACTGTGGTGCCCACCAGCCTTACCTGCCCACCAGAACCTGTGGCTTGTCCGGAGCTATGCCAGGGGAACCGCGGGGCGTGCCCCTCACAGCCCTGCTGGGGCCTCTTCATGGTCAGAACAGCTGCTTCCCTGAGCGTCAGCTACGCAAGGCGGCCTGGGCTAAAGCTTATCCAAGTGCTGGCCGTCTCCTTGGCTCCAACAGGGTAAGGTTTCTCACGGCGGGGAAATGACAAGATGGGAGGGCTGGTGAGGAAGGCATTGAACCCCCGTGTCACAGGCACAGCTCCCGGCGCGGGGCTGAGCGCCCTCACCTGCTGGGCTGGGTGCCTACCACTCCATCAACTTCAAAAAAAGATTCCTTTATTTGAAAGAGTTTCAGAGAGGCAAGGTCTCCCGTCCTCTGGTTCACTCCTCAGATGGTGGCAACAGCCAGAGCTGGGCCGGGCTGGAGCCAGGAGCTGCACCCCGGGGGCAGGGCCCCAGGTGCTCAAGCCATTTCCAGTGCTTTCCCAGGCGCATTAGCAGGGAGTTGGCTCGGACGCAGAGCAGCCGGGACACAAACCGGCGCCCATACGGGAAGCCGGCGTGGCAGGTGGCGGCTTTTCCCGCTGCGCCAGAGCGCCGGCCCCTCCATTTACTTTTTGAAGCCCGCTGGCGTATTTGAAGCCCAGAGACCGGCCTCGAAGTCGACACTTCTTACTTTCCTGTGCCATTTATTGCTCGGTGTCGGGAAGAAGCCAGGCAAGGGGCGATTCATCGATGTCTTTAGGACGCGTTGCTTCAGGCTGAGCGGGGCCTGACAGTGGGAGGGAGAGAGGACTTGTGGGGGTGACCATTTATGGGTGTAACGAGATGGGTGACTCAGCTTTCCACAGGGACCCACGGGAGAGACTTGGGATCAAGTTGTTAGGCGTGCTCTCAGCCCGATAGGCCAGCCTGGTCTTAGG
The DNA here is from genome assembly GCF_964237555.1 of Oryctolagus cuniculus. Classification (NCBI taxonomy): domain Eukaryota; kingdom Metazoa; phylum Chordata; class Mammalia; order Lagomorpha; family Leporidae; genus Oryctolagus; species Oryctolagus cuniculus. Next base: position 191,288,589 of record NC_091433.1, on the reverse strand, counting down.
ACTCAAAACACTAAGCCAGTTCGGGACAGGGTGCTGAAGCCTTCAGGAAACAAATCAGAACATGTCACCCTTCTGTTGCGCGAAGCCGTGGTGCGCTGGAGCCTGGCGTTGGTTTTAGTCTCAAGAAAACGACTGTGATTCCTCACTGGCTGCTCTGCACGGGAGAATTTCCCGGGTGGTCGCAGGAGTGTACCCTACTGAGAGTGAAAATATCGGAGTCTGGGCCTTTGGGGAGGTCCCTTTCCGGAAGGCAGCGCCTGCCTGCACGTCCGCTGGCCCGGTGGACCCTCCCCACAGAGGGCGTCTCATCAGAGACTGGGGGTCTCAGGGTGCCTCGGGGTGCTGGGTGGAGCAGCGGCTGCCAGCCTGGCCTGAATGCACCCACGCGGGCAGCAGTAGCGCGGCTGCGTGCACCGGGCCTGGGCCCTGAACCCAGACTCACCCGGCCACCGGCGGCTCTGCAGTCTTGCAGGAGCCACTGACTCCTCGGCTTCACCTTCCTCATGGGAAAATGGAGCTGACTGCTCTCACCTCCGGAAAACGGAGCTGACGGCTCTCACCTCCAGAAAACGGAGCTGATGGCTCTCACCTCCGGAAAACGGAGCTGACGGCTCTCACCTCCAGAAAACGGAGCCGACGGCTCTCACCTCCTGGAAAATGGAGATGCGCACTCTCACGTCCAGAAAACGGAGCTGACGGCTCTCACCTCCTGGGGTGGTGGGATGAAAGGAGGTAATGCACACGTGTTGTATGACAAGCTTTCAGCAGCATACCTGACAACTAGAATGTGCTCGTGTCGCCGATGACACTCCCAAGTCTGCTGCGAGCACTATGGGCGCTGACTCCGCTGACTTCTGTGTGCTCTGTGTTCCTTAGGCTTATTTTGGGGGCCGGCGGAGGGGGTCTTGTTTCTTCCTTGCTGGCCCCTGGGGCGCCCGTCACAGGACCACTCCGCACTTGCTCGTCCGCTCATTCGTCTAAGCATCCAGGAGCAAGCAGTGTGGGAATGTCAAGGCCCCCGCCTGCTCCCCGCAGAGTTTTGAGAACGAGAGGAGGGACGCACAATGAAGGAAGGAGTGGGTGCGGACGACTGAAGACGTGGGCAGGGGGTGAGCCCCGAGCCCCGTCCACCCCCCGACAGACCCGCCCCCACGCAAGCCGCCTTCCCTTCCCAGGGAACGTCTGCCAACGCCAGCCGTCACAGGGTTGGCCGTTCGCTGGAGGGGAGCTCCGGGAGAATCCCAGAGGGCCTCAGGAGCCTCACCTTGGAGACCCAGCGGTGGAAGTGTCGGCACCTCTGACCCAGCAGGTCCGCCCCGCCCGACGTGGTGTTCAGTGGCCTGGCGGCTGCACGTCCAGCAAGACTGCCGAAATTCCCCCTGGCTTCCCACCTCCAGGATTCCCAAGGATTCTTTTCTGGGATGACTTTTCTGCCCCTCTCTGTTTCCGGTCCGCACCTGCGCACAGGGTCCCTGGGATTGGGCCCTTGGGACTTCTGGGCCACACGGACCAGGTGCAGTGTCAGGGCTACAGAGGCGGGGGATGGGGGAGCGAGGCGACCAGAGGCCACTCTAGGGCTGTGATCTGCTTGGATGGCTTTAGTCCAAAGTGCAGTTTGGAGCTGCGTGATGCGGAAACAGCCGTGCACACAGTGTCAGCGTCTTGCCATTGGCATGGGCGTGTGATGAGAAGGCACGGAACCGTCCTCCCGCCCGTACCTTTCATTCTGCGGAAGTGGAACCGTCTCAAACGTTTTTCCCACCAAATCATGTTCTCATGACAGTCACCTGGAGAGCTTTTTTATTTTAGTTTATTTAAATTTCTTTTCATGCCGATGTCTGGGCTGCCCTGGGATGGGGCTCAAACGCCTCTTTTTTTTAGGTTCTCATCCGAAGCTAGGCTAGACCATCCTCGCCCTCGCCCAGCCGTTTGCCCCTTCTCTGCCTCAGTCCCTTGTTGTAAAGTAAGGAAAATGATGGTCAGCACACACCGTCAAAAGCAGCATGTTCTTACGAACGCTGCAGCTGAAGTGCCATGAGAGATTACACAATCCAGGGGCTTTATAGAGCTTCCAGTGTGGAGCTGTTTAGTCCATTTTCCATAGCTGTAACAAAATGCCTAAGGCCAGGCCATTTTTAAAAAAATGTTTATTTTTATTTATTTAAAGGCAGCTGAGTGAAAGAGAGAGACAGAGAGATTTTCCATCTGCTGGTTCACTCCCCAAATGCCCACAGCAGCAAGGACTGGGCCAGGCTGGAGCCGGGGCCAGGAACTCCATCCAGGTCCCCCCTGTGGACGACAGGAACCCACACACTCGAGCCATCATCCCCTGCTTCCCAGAATGCACATCACCAGGAAGTTGGTCAGAGGAAGAGGCGGGGCTTGACCCCAGGCACTCCAATGTGGGATGCAGACGCCCCAGGCAGTGGCTTAACCCTCTGTGGGACAACGCCCTCCCGTTCTCTTCCCTTCTAATGAAGCCATGAGTGCCACCATGGGGGGCACCACCCTCGTGACCTCTGCTCACCCCACTATGTCCCAAAGGCCCCACTTGCAAGTATGGTCGTCTTAGGGGTTTGGGGATTCAGTTCCCAACACACAAGCCTTGGGGGACACTTTTGCGCCTCAGCAGGATCCCTCTCTCCGAGTGACTTCCGAGGAGATGGCCTGGCATTTCAGCAGAGAAGCCTGGAAGCCCGGAGCTCACTGGGCGCTGTCCCTGGGCGCCATGGGTCTGGAGGCGCGAGGCTGGCCAGTGTCTGAGCCTCCTGCTCACCTGCCCGGGAGACAGGGAGCCCCAGAAGGAGGCGACTGGATCTGCAGAGCAGAGAGAGCGACCACAGGGGCCTGCGTGTATCTTTCTTCCATTCTACGCTATTAAAGGTTGGAAAATGCACCCATGACCTAGTATCAGCTTTGTGAGCATAAAAGAACCACTACACGGCAGTGTCCACCCTTGAAAACCTAGCAACGGTAGCATGCACTTATTCCGATAGAGTTGTCTGTCTGTACCCGTCGGGGTGGGCTCCGGGGCTCCCCCTGGGGTACCAAACTCTGAGGACGCTCAAGCCTCTTAAATAAAGAGCTGTCTTACTGGCATGGAACCCAAGCGCACGCCCGTACACTATCAATCATCTCCAGTATGTGATACACGCGCATATCATGAAGCAGCGGTCCCACGGTACTGCCCAGAGGCTCACGGCCAGAGAAAGCCTCTCACGTCCAGGACAGATGGATCTTTTTCCCCCAGATTCTTTCAATCCCTGGTTGGTTGAAATCACAGATGGGAAACCTGCAGATGCCAGCGGCTGACTATGATTAATTGCATGTCACTCTCCTCCCCCGTGTGCAGCTAAGAGTTTAGCTGAGGCGTTCCTCATCCAGAGACTGAGAGATCCTCTTGAATTTCCTGTGGCCGTGGGCAGGGAGGCTCAGGCCCTGGGTGGTGGGGCCCGGGTCCCTGGAGCACCTTGGCGGCTGACCTGTGTGCACGTCCCCGATCCCGATTTGGTTAAGCCCCCAGCTAGAGCGCCCTTCCTCATTAAATCACACATCACTGGAATTAGGTCGATTTTCCTGAGAATCAGCCAGGAGGTTTGGATAAACTGTTCTGGAGCCCAAAGAAAAATCACTTTTTAGTCCACCACAGACTGCATGAACCTCTCTTAACTAGAGAACCCTGAAGCCCATCCTGGGCTCTTTGGCAGTCTCTGCTGCATTTTAGTGTATTGGCAGAAGAGAGGCGATCTTTGGCATGCCAGCAAGTTCCTGCCTCAAGGCTGCAGTGCAGTGTAACATTATGACATTAGATGACAATTAGGGATCGACATCTAAGCCAGGATGCAGCGATGTGCGGTGGAGCCAATGCAAACAGCTCAAGGGAGGGAATGACCAGACGCGGGATGCAGCCAGAGGATTGCACCTGGCATGAGCCAGCAATGCCTATCAGACAACTGGGTACAGCCCACACCTTCACCTGGAGGTACTCCAAGAACTATGATTCAAACTTTTTTTTGGAATATTTATTTATTTTTGAAAGCATTATACAGACAGATGGAGAGAATGAGACAGAGAGACATAAAGAGAGATTGTCTGTTTGCTGGTTTATCCCCCAAATAGCCAGGGCGTGGCCAGGCTGAAGCCAGGAGCCAGGGGCTTCTTCTGGGTCTCCTACGTGGTTGGCAAAGACCCAAACACTTGGGCCGTCTTTGGCTGCTTTCCCAGGTGCATCAGGAAGGAACTGGATCAGAAGTGGAGTAGCCGGGACTCGAACCAGCACCCATACGGGCTGCTGGTGTCACAGGCAGCTGCTTAACCTGCTAGGCCACCACACAGGCCCCATGAACAGTGGTCTTTCTATTTTAAAAAAAAAAAAAAAAAAAAGAGGCGTAGGGGAGTCCAGGAGGTCACAAACGGGAAGTGGACCTGCTGTGGCCGCGCCATGTGGCTGTGGAGACTGGCCTTTGGAGGGTGGGAGCGTCCTACCCCGCCCTCTCGAGCAAACATCGCCCCCCCCCCCCCACCTCATGCAGCAGGGAGCTCCACGTGCCCTGCCCAGACCTAATACAACACCCGCCTGACTGGGCTGCCCCCTTCCCTCTGGCTGTGCTGGTCCTTCTTGGAGTTGGGGGAATTGGATGGGCAGACATTTTCTTTTTTAAGATTTATTTACTTATTTGAAAGTCAGAGCTACAGGGAGAGAGGAGGAGACAAAGAGAGCAAGGTCTTCCATCTGCTGCTTTTCTCTCCAGATGGCCACAATGGCCAGGGCAAAGCCAGGACTCAGGAGCTATGTCTGGGTCTCCCAAGGGGGTTCAGGGACCCAAACACTTGGGCCATCCTCTGCCACTTTCCCGGGTGCATTAGCAAGTAGCCGGATTGAAAGTGGAGCAGCCAGGACTCAAACCGGCACCCATATGGGATGCTGGCGTAGCAGGCGGTGGCTTTACCTGCAGTACCACAATCCAGCCTGATGGCTATTTTCTTTTTTTAAAAGATTTATTTTATTTATTTGAAAGACAGAGTTACAGAGAGAGGTAGAGACAGAGAGAGAGGTCTTCCATCTGCTGGTTCACTCCCCAGATGGCTACAGTGGCTGGAGCTGTGCAGAACCGAAGCCAGGAGCCAGGAGCCAGGAGCTTCTTCCAGGTCTCCCACGTGGGTTCAGGGGCCCAGGAACATGGGCCATCTTCTACTGCTTTTCCAGGCCATAGCAAAGCTGGATCTGAAGAGGAGCAGCTAGGACCAGACCTGGTGCCCAAATAGGACGCTGGCGCTTCAGCGCAGGGCTTTAATCTGCTGTGCCACAGCACCGGCCCCCGATGGTTGTTTTCAAGGGCTGCCTTGAGGGACTGGAGCCCAGCAGTGAACAGAACCTTACAACTCACTGGAAAGTCCATCTCAGTGAAGTTAAAATTGTCAGACTGCAGGCTACAGCAGAGAGCCAGATGGGAAGTGGGACAGTCAGGACTTGAACCAGCACCCATGTGGAGTGCTGGCACAGCAGGCGGAGGCTTTACCTGCTACACCACAGCGCTGGCCCCTCCTGGGCATTCGCAACCACCATCTGGAGCCACCACATTGGCCCTGTCTGTGGACAAGGCTGTCAGGGACCCCCGGATCTACAGATGGACAGCAAGCGTGCACAGAGCAGACGCAGTCCCACCTTACGCAGGCTGTGCAAGCCCAGCCTGACACCTGGATTCTGATCCTCAGAATCTCTCAGTTTCTCCGAATCCGGCAGGAGTAAGAACAGCGCGGATGCTGGTGAAATTCAGCCACCCTTTAGTCCACTCCACTTGTTTCTGGACCCCGGTTTTCCGAGGCTTCCCAGGATGGACGTTGGCCATCTGCTGCCCTGCAGGTTTGATTCCCTCCTCCCAGAGACTTCCTGCAGGTCCACTAGGAAAACGGATTCTGGAGAGAAGCTCCGAGGGAACGCTGCCCTGCCCACGGCTGACCCACCTTTCTGCTGGGAAGGCGGAGGGCTGAGGCACAGGCAGACAGGGAGCTGACCGGGGACTTCAGTGCCCAGCGCACAGACAGGAATCGCCTCTACAGGGACCACGGACGAAGAAGCAACATGTACACCTACGGCATGTTAAGCATACAATTGTTGCTCGAGAAATTTTGGATTGGCCCAAGTCTGAAGTGCTGGTTTGCTAATTCAGTCACTCACCCACTCGGCTGTTGAATCAATACCGCCACAGACACTGTGATACGTGGTAGACGTCGTTTTGGGCACAGCGGATAAAGCAGAGTGCCAAGACAAGGATCCATCCCCCCGAGCCTAAGTCCCTGCAGTAGTTAATAAACAAGTAAGTGAAGAAAGACCTGGCACGACCTCACGTGGAAAAGGCACGAGGAAAAGGGGTGGAGCAGTGGGGGGCGGAGGGTGGCCATACCCTCCTTGATAAACTGGGCCAGGCAGCTGGATAAAGTGACACAGCAGTACCAGAACAGGGAACAAGGGGACGTGCCCTGGGCGACAGGCCAGCGTCCTGTGCTCCTGGACGAGCAGGAAGGCCAGTGTGGCTGGGATAGGGGAGTTAAGGCAGCAGCAACACAAGACGGGGTCCAGGAAGCAGGCAGGGGCTCCGCGTGGGGTTTTACAGAACGTCGTGAGGACTTTGGAGAGGGTGATGTGATCTGATTTACGGCCTTAAACTTCGCTCCGGCTCCGGTGTGGAGGAGATTCAAGCTGGGTGGCTGGAGTGGAAGACGGAGGGAGAGGGGCCGGGGGCCGGGAGGTGGTCATCAGTGTGATGAGAAGCCGAGAGATGCTGGCTCGATGCCCCCCCCCCTTTTTTTTAAGATTTATTTTATTTATTTGAAAGACATAGGAGGAGAGAGAGAGAGAGAGGTCTTCCATCTGCTGATTCAGTCTCCAAATGGCCTCAACAACGGTACTGGGCTGATCCCAAGCCAGGAGCCAGGGTCTCCCACGTGGGTGCAGGAGCCCAAGCACTTGGGCCATCCTCTACTGCTATCCCAGGCCATAGCAGAGAGCTGGATCAGAAGTGGAGCAGCCGGGACTTGAACCGGTGCCGATATGGGATGCCGGCGCTGCAGACGGCAGCCTTAACCCACTGTGCCCCAGCTCCAGCCCCACCTCTGTTTTGAGGGTGGAACCACAGGGCTCACTGGTGAATTAGAAGTAGGAAGCGAGGGAAAGAAAGGCACCAAGACATTCCTTGGGATTTTGGCCCGGGCAAGTGGGCAACGCGGGGAGACCGGGCGCGGGAGGACCTCGCTGGGGTGAGTGGGTGGACTCACGCGTTCTGCTTAGACAGGTTAAGTCTCAGAAGGGAATTAGTCACCCATCGGGAGATGTCAGGCAGGCAGCCGGCTATGGGGGCCTGGAACACAGGCTGGGTGCGGGATAGCGGGAAGCTCTCTGGGAGAAGAGCTGCGTTCTGTGATCTGTTGTGACACCTGCTAGTGTGCCTGCTTCCCTCCCGGGCCTCGGTTTTCTCACTTGGAAAATGATGGGGTTGGCTGGTTGCCGAGGGGCTCCTTAGCCACGCAGGTCGGAACTGGACTGGCAGCCTTGACATTCATCGAGTGGCCGGGGTGGGCTGGGCTGCCACAGTTGGGACCAAAACAGAAGGGAGTTGGAGGACCCGAGGAAGAACGGAGCTTCTCGGAAGTTGAGCTGGAAGCGAGTCTTTGCCAGGCAACCAGAGGCTTGTTCAGAACGCAGGCCACCGGGGAGGGGAGCGCGGCGGCCACAGGTGAGCCTGCTCCAAGCAAAGCCGCATTTGGGCTCACTCTGGGACCAGTGGCCTCGTGGTGCGGTGGTTAAGCTGCCGCCTGTGACCCCGGCATCCCATAGGCGCATCAGCTAAAGTCCTGGCTGCTCTACTTTTGACCCAGGTGCCTGCTAATGTGCCTGGGAAAAGCAGTGGAGGATGGCCCAAGCGTTTGGGTGGAGTCCCGGGCTCCTGGCTTTGGCCTGGCCCAGCCCTGGCTGTTGCAGCCATTTGGGGAGTGAATCAGCAGAAGGAAGATGTCTCTCTCTGGCTCTCCCTCTCTCTCTCTGTAACTCGGCTTTTCACAGAAATAAATCAAGTAGAAGAAGTTGTCGCTGGCACAAGATTTTCAGGGCAGGACAGTGAGGCGGTGCCGTGGCCCAGGCCAGGCCCTGTGTCCACGTAACAGGTGACCTTGGACAGCTGGGTCTGCCAGCACCATGGCAACTGAAGAATGAAAATGTCCACAAAGGACTTCGGCTCTGTTTTCTGCTCTGCCTTTCCTGCCACCGTCCTACGTGTCCCTGATGGGTTCCCACCTTTCGTCTTGTCGCTCCTTGTTCCTCCGTGGGAAGACAGCTGGTGTCTGCTGCCCCCAGCTCTGCCCAGTGCACCTGCGTCTCTCAGCACCTCGTTTGGCAGCGTAATAGCCCTGCAGGCAAGGGATGTGATGCGATAGCCCGGTTTCCCAGATGACGAACCTGAAGCTCAGAGGTCAGGGAGCGCGTCAGGGGCCGTGTAGACCCCTGGGGACAAGCCGTTTTTGGCTCTGGGTTTTGGGCTCTCGGACTTCTTCTTTCCCAGGATTCCATTCAACCCTCCAAGCTGAAAGGCTAGGGGAGGGGGAAGGGGAGGGGGAGGGGAGGGAGAGGGAGGTCTTCCATCTGCTGGCTCACTCCCCACATGGCTGCTACGGCCAGAGCTGGGCTGATCCAAAGCCACGAGCTTCTTCCGGGTCTCCCACATGGGTGCAGGGGCCCATGCACTTGGGCCATCCTCTGCTGCTTTCCCAGGCCATAGCAGAGAGCTGGATTGGAAGTGGAGCAGGCGGGACTTGAACTGGCGCCTTATGGGATGCTGTCACTTCAGACGGTGGGTTTACTCACTGTGCCCCAGCACCGGCCCCAGCTGCCTTCCTTCTAAGGCAGCCACAGGGCCTCACTTTTGCACATTCTATCGGTCACAAGCAAAGCCCGAGCCTGATTCAAGGGTAGAGGGCGTAGACCGTGCCTCGAGGTGGGCAAGTGGCAGAGCCGCCTTGCGGGAGGACTGGTGGGATGGGATTGGCCCAGCAGCTTCAGGAACTGCTGTGGGCCACACCGGTGAACGCGCACCTGCTCGGAACTTCACCAGCTATAGTGAAGGGCCATTATGGGCAGCTGGGGAGTGAACCAGCAGGTGCAAGTTCTTTCTTTATGTCTCTCCCTCCATCACGCTGCCTTAGGGGAAAAAAACTTTAAAAAAAGACTTGCGTATGCCACCTGGGAGTGCTGTGCTACGTCCCAGCGCTGGCTCCCAACTCCAGCAGAGGCAGCAGCGATGGCTCAAGTCATGGGGTTTCCACTACCCAGTCTGGCCCCAGCCCAGCCCCAGCCATTGTAGGCATCCGGGGGGCGAACCAGCAGATATGGGAGCTTCCTCTCTCTCTCTCTCTGCCTCTCAAATACATAAAAATATGTATCTTTTAAAAGTTCAGCAAATGCCGGTTTTAGAATTTCAGTCCCTGCTATGGTTTGAGTGTTTCTCCCACCCCTACAGTTCTACCCAGTGCATTTTATTGCTTTTCAAACTTACAGTGGCTCCAGGTAAAAATCACACACACACTGCCCATCTAAAGCGTGCTGCGGTTTTGTACGTTTCGTTTTTATCCTCTTCCACACAGCACCTAAAACGCAGACGAGAGGTGGCCGCCCCTGCTCTCCCCCGGCCGTCCCGGTGCACGTCGGACACACGACAGCCCGTTCCCCAGAAAGGCAGAATCAGCCGCGGCCGCGGGGCTTCGGGCGTCACAGCGGCTCCCACAAGGTCTTGCTGTCCCCGCCAAGCTGCAACTCCTCAAGCATATGGCAGGCCATCTGTTTCCCCCGAGCACGCCGCGTCCCCTTGGTGTCACCGCACACAGCGAGCTGCTAAAGATACCGCCGCTCTCGCGCTGACGTCAGGCGGGTCTGGAATGCCGCCAGCTGATTTTTGCTCTCGGAGGCCCAAATTGGAAGCATGAGCTTGCCCACATGAGACGCTCCCACCAAGTCCTCAAATGCTCCTCGCCATCATTTGTTTAAAAAAGCTCAAGTGATTTTTCATTGTCTCAGGATACTAGGGAGGGTAGCCAATTCGGAAAAAAAACGTGGTTGGTGGGGGGGGTGACGGGGAGGGAGGAGAAGCCAGTGGAGTATGTCCTAACGCAGGGCAGAAAGAACAAAGTTTATGAAAGGATAAGAACTTTCCAGGCTGAAGCATAGATGGGGATTCCTGATAAAGCGGCCGCGGTTTTAGGAAAGCAGACTGGGCTGTTTTATTTTTAAAATGAGATGCGATAAATGGCACAGACAGTACGGCACTCAGTCTAGGGTCTGACCTTCCCCCGGTTTCATGTTATTTTTCTACCTTGATTTACCCTCTACCCTGATTTCTTCTTTTGAAAAAAAAAAAGGTATTATGTATTTTCAAAAGACATTGGAAATCCTGTTTGATATATTGTGAAGTGCAAGTAAACGATGATTTTAAAAATTTGCTGTGACTGATTATTTATGGTGAGTCTGCTTAAAATAAATCAGATGCTTCAGCTGAGTATAAACATAAATAGCACAGATTTCCGAAGCCAAGCTCTAAAGAGTTACTAGGATATATAAATATATTAGCAGCTCTCATGAGACGGTTACACGAACTGTCCTACTGCAGATCCTGGGTTCACCGACCAACTAAAATAGCCTGTCGCTGACCTACAAACCAAACGTTCCAGCACTCGCCCAGGGTTTGGTCAGATCTCTTTTTTGTCACCTAGTGTCACCACACTGCATGTCCTCATACCTGGATGCACTGGTCACCAGATCAGGGGCTGGAGAGATGGGACTGGGGGTGTGGTCACCCTGAGTTCTTAGCTAAGGTTTGCCCCGACCTCTGAAGATGTGTCTGAAAATGGACACTTTCTCTAGTGGGGTGGCGACACGAGCCGAAAGTGTTCTAGAACCTCAACAGAATCCTTGATGTCACTGCTTCCGAGAGCGGACGAGTACTCAGCCCTGCCCTGGCCTGTCTGAACCCACGAGGCGAGGCGAGGCGGAGTCAGGACCCTGACTGAAAAGTCCCTACAAATTCTAAAAGGCCATCAACTAGGCAGCATTTCCATATTTTTAGATTTGAATTGTTTTGACAGTAGGGACCCATTTTTGTCCCATCCAAGTCCACCACCGGTTATTTAGGAAGCAGCTGGGATATGAAATAGTTTACAAACTGGGAAACCAGCCCAACGGACAACTCAGGACCCTGGGGATGTGGGCAGGGTCCTGTCCTCAAGCGTGGTCTGTCCTTCCCGGTGGCCCTGGCCAATCTGTCTGTGTTCCCCGTGTGGAGGCTTGGGCAGGACCCTGGTGAGAACCGTCGCTCATTGAGGAAGGGGTATTTGCAGGGCTGTGTGTTACCACGTTGTTCCCAGCGGGTAGGCGGCTGCAAGGGGAGTGTGCAGTCAGCAAACACCAGGCAAGCCAGGAAGACGGAGGCCTGGCGCTCTGAGTTCCTCCTGCCACAGCATCGCTGGTGCAGCGGGCGTCGGTGTCAGAGCCCGGGGAGCAGGTAAGGGTTAACAAAGTGCCGTTTAGGAATATTTGCCAAATCTTCGATTTTTTTATTTGAAAAAAGATGTTTCTTTTATTCCTCCTGTTTCTGCTCTGCCGCTTCATGCGTTTGCTCTGCAAACAACAACAAAACGCACCGAACTGTATTTAGACGGATGGAAAGCAGTGGAGAAGAGAACAATTATGCCAAACACTGGGTGGATGGAAATGGCAGTTTTCATCCGTTACACAGCTCCCGAGGGTGAGAAGAGCAAGGGTTTGGGAGGTGCCCCAAAGCTGCAAGGAGCAGTCTGAGAGAGGCGCTGATGAGCAATGACTTTCAAATTTGTCTGATTAAACTTTTAATCTGGATAAACTGATACATGCACATGCAGATGGAGGAAAGCAGATGAGAAATCTCCGTGCCCTTGGCCCGCTGCCCCCGAGGGGAACTCTTGGAGACTGTAGGACAGGGCCAGGACACTGAGAGTGAAAGTTAGAACGCCAGGCGTCTCAGCATCACAAAGATCTCGTACATTGTTCTTTGATTGACAGCGAGTGCTACTGTGTCCCCGGCCCCCCCGCAAACACTAATCGGCTCCCCATTTCTGTAATTTTATTCTTTCGAGAATGTTACATAAATAGAACTGCATCGGATGTGGCCTTTGGAACTTGCTTTTTTCTTTTTTTTTTCCCCCCCATTTTGCCCAAGACCCTGGAGAGCCTTCCAAGTTGTGTGCAAGTAAGAGTTTCTTTTTGTTTCCGTGTGGGCTTCGTGGGCACAGGCGAGCCCCAAGGTGTTCAACCACCCAGCCATCCAGGGCCAGCCGGCTGTCTCCAGCTTGGGGCTCTGACCAAACACAGCTGCTGGGACCATTTCCGATTTCTGGGTGAGCCTTGGTTTTGATTTGTGGAGGGAATAAGCTCCCCAGAGTGTAACTGCTGGGTCTCGTGGTGCGTCCGAGTTCTGTTTTCTAAGACACTGAAAGCGGCGTTCGGAGTATCAGAATCATTTCACATTCCACCGGTAATGGACGTGCCATCGGATTTCTTTTTTCTTTTTTTTTTTTTTTTTGACAGGCAGAGTGGACAGTGAGAGAGAGACAGAGAGAATCCCTTGTCATTGGTTCACCCTCCAATGGCCGCCACGGCTGGTGCGCTGCGGCCGGTGCACCCTGCTGATCCGAAGCCAGGAACCAGGTGCTTCTCCTGGTCTCCCATGGGGTGCAGGGCCCAAGCACCTGGGCCATCCTCCACTGCACTCCCGGGCCACAGCAGAGAGCTGGCCTGGAAGAGGGGCAACCGGGACAGAATCCGGTGCCCGGACCGGGACTAGAACCTGGTGTGCCGGCGCCGCAAGGCGGAGGATTAGCCTAGTGAGCCGCGGCGCCGGCCGCACCATCGGTTTTCTTGCATAATCGCTCCTGTCGCCTTCGCACAGGCGTGTGGTGATGGAAGCTACTGCAGTTTGAATTTGCATCTCTCTGATATTAACGATGTTGAAGTTCTTCTCGCCCGTCCGTTTTCTCTCTGCATGTCCCCGTAGTGAAATCTTTGTCCGTGACTTTTGCTGTCTTCTAGTTGACTCAGCTGCGTCTCTCTCTCCCTCCTTCCCTCCTCTCTCTCTCCCTTTCTTTTCCCCTGTCGATCTTAAGAATTCTCTAGACAGTCTACTCTGTTGGGTAAGCGGCTCGCCAGTATTTCCTGCAGCCTGTGGTGTATCCCGACTTCATCCTCGCGCAGGGTTTAATAGGCCCTTGTCCTCCACTGGGACAGCGTCCTGGATGGCCTGTGCTTTCACCTCTAAGGATTCTCGTGACCATCCACCCCTGACTGCTTTCTCCCAGGTTTTTTTTTCTCAAAGTTTTGCGGAGTTGTGTTTCCCGTGGAAGTGTGGGGCCCACTTTGAGTCGATGTCAGTGTAAGGTGAGAAGCTAACACACAGGACCTCGGTTTTCGCCCGTGGACATCCAGTTGCCCCTGTGCCATCTGTTGGGAAGCCTGCCCTCCCCCCACCAGGCGGGAAACCAGCCGAGCGCCCGCTGTGCGTCTGCCTCCGGGTTCTCGTCGCTGCTCTCGGATCTGCTGGTCTGCAAAGCACCGGGTCTGTTGTCATGCCGTAGGCTCCGCTGCTGCGCAGTGAGTTCTTCCTCTACAAGATATTTTTAGCTTTTCCAGGGCAAACGCCTCCCCCTACATTTTAGAATGTGTTTGTCTGTATCTACGAAAACCTTGCTGGAATTTCCATAGGCACTGCATTAGAGCTACAGATCAGTTTGGGAGGAAGTGACATCTTTGTTATTTTCCAATCCCTGAACATAACATGCCTCTCTCCATTTATCTGGGCCTTTTTTGATTCCTTTCATCAACATTTGGTCATCTACATTTGACATGCAGATCTCATACCTAAGTATTTAATTTTCTTTGTAGTACTTATAAATGGTAGCAAGGTTAAGGGTTTTATAAAGCATCGAGTTATGGACAACAAATAAAATGCACGGATTTTTTGGAAAGTTTGGTTTTTTTTTTAAAGATTTATTTGTTTATTTGAAAGTCAGAGTTACACAGATGGAGAAGGAGAGAGAAAGAGAAAGAAAGAGAGAGGTCTTCCATCCGCTGGTTCACTCCCCAATTGGCCGCAATGGCTGGAGCTGAGCCGATCCGAAGCCAAGAGCCAGAAACTTCCTCCTGGTCTCCCACATGGGTGCAGGGGCCCAAGGACTTGGGCCATCCTCCGCTGCTTTCCCAGGCCACAGCAGAGAGCTGGATCGGAAGTGGAGCAGCTAGGACTCGAACAGGTGGCCCATATGGGATGCCGGCACTGCAGGCGGCAGCTCTACCCACTATGCTACAGCACTGGCCCTGGAAAAGATTTATTTATTTGAAAGGCACAGTTAACAGAGAGAGAAGGAAAGACACAAAGAGACAGATCTTACAACCACTGGTTCACTCCCCAAAGGGCCTCAATGACAGAGACTGGGCCAGCTGAAGCCAGGAGCCTGGAACTCCATTTGGTCTCCCAAGTGCATGCAGGGACCCAAGCACTTGGGCCATCATTTACTGCCTTCCCAGGCACGTTGGCAGGGAGCTGGATCTGAAGCGGAGCAGCCAGAACGTCAGCGCTCATATGGGATGCCAGTGTCCCAGGCAGCGCAGAACCCACTGCGCCGCACGGCCGGCCCCAGTGCGCAGATCTTACAAACGTGCGGTTCAGTGAGCTCTGGCAGCCGCCTGTCTTCACAGACGCTGTACTCACAACAGTCAGAGCACTTCTGTCACCACAAAAATGTTCCAGAATCCTTGCACCTCTTTTCCAATTAATTACCAATCTCACGTCTTCATACCTGCCTCCCAAGCCTTTCTGATTTCTTTCAGAGCTAAGGTTTAACACACAGGGTCTTACACAACCTTAGGAAAGACTGCGTCACATAAGGAAACTGACTCCTTACATGGGTGGACCCTAACATTGATCTCAATGGACACATCTGTGGCCTGGGTTTAAAGCATTTATTAGTTAATGAAATTTTAAGAACATTTTCTTGTAAGAATATAATTAAAGTGATAAGTGTTTTTCCTGTTTTAAACTTTTTGAGTTAAAAAGTTTGTTCTGATGGAAAATTTTATTTTGCATGTTTCAATTATGTGTGTAAAGATATAGGGATAGAGGGCCCGGCGCTGTGGCGTAAGAGTTCAGCTGCCGCTAGCAGTGCCGCCAGCATCCCATATGGGTACAGTTCCTGTCCTGGCTGCTCCACCTCTGATCCAGCTCCCTGCTATGGCCTGGGAAAGCTGCAAAAGATGGCTCAAGTACCTGGCCCCTGCCACTCACGTGGGAGGCCCACGTGAAGCTCCCGGCTCCTGGCTTTGGCCTGACCATTGTGACCATCTGGGGAGTGAACCAGCAGATGGAAGATCTCTCTGTCTCTCCCTCCATCTCTGTAATGCTGCCTTTCGAATAAATAAATAAATAAATAAATCTTAAAAAAATGAATAGACTTCAAACCAGGAAAAATATGGTGATTATACTCTTCTGCATTTTCCAAAAGTTCTACTATAATTATCATCAGAATAAAGCAGCAACATTAGTGTAAAAGTGGATCTATTTCTCATGGTCACGTTAGATCCTTTCACGTTGGCTTTGATCAGAGCGCCTTAGCGGCATGTTTCCAGTTAGGAAGCCCCGGTCTTTGTGCTCCATCGCGCTCGTCCTGTTTCTTCTCACGCAAACACTAAGTGACCCCTGGGCGCGCTCGGTGCAGACCCTGCCACGGTCCTGGGTAAGATCGGGGGCCCCCGCCACGGCTGACAGGTTTGCTTCCCTCGTAGCAACAGGCCAAGCTTAGTCTCCCAAGGCTTTATTTTTTTTTTTTTGACAGGCAGAGTGGACAGTGAGAGAGAGACAGAGAGAGAAAGGTCTTCCTTTTGCCGTTGGTTCACCCTCCAATGGCCGCCGCTGCAGCCGGCGCACCGCGCTGATCCGATGGCAGGAGCCAGGAGCCAGGTGCTTTTTCCTGGTCTCCCATGGGGTGCAGGGCCCAAGCACCTGGGCCATCCTCCACTGCACTCCCTGGCCATAGCAGAGAGCTGGCCTGGAAGAGGGGCAACCGGGACAGAATCCGGCTCCCCGACCGGGACTAGAACCCGGTGTGCCGGCGCCGCAAGGTGGAGGATTAGCCTATTGAGCCACGGCGCCGGCCCCTCCCAAGGCTTTAATTTACACTTTTCCCATCTCGTAATGCATAGCAATCATGAAACCTCCCTTGCTTCCCTCTTTTTTGGAGGAAAACTCTGTAGAGTGTTTTTATTTTATTTTATTTTTTAAGGGAAAGGTTTATTGGGGGAAACCTGACAGACCGGAAGGAAGGGTCAAAGAAGGAAAAGAGGGAGACGGAGAGCATAAGATTGAGAGAGACAGAGCGAGCCACGTGTTCAGGAACAGGTCCTGCTAAACCTTTGGCGGGGGGGGGGGGGGGCGGGGAGGTAGGAGCATCGAATCTCATTAGGATGGGGGTGGAGCTGACACCGGTGGTTGGGCCATGGGGTCACCTGGCTTCCAGCCATGGCGGCGAGGGCTAGAGCCTGGGATGGTGTCAGGACTGTGCCATTTTACTAACATCCCTCCCTTTTGTTTTTTATAAAGCAGGAGTTGTATGGGATTACATTAGCCCCAATAGTCCAGGAGGGGTAGAGGGACGATGACCTGCCTTTAGAGCTACTTCCTGCTGACGGGGGGCGACAAGGTACTCTTTGCTGGCATGGAGCGATGTCTCAAGCCACTGTCTCCTGGGTGGGCAGCCAAGTATATCCCTGTAGCAGCATTTGGTTGACCACTGGGTTGCTGAAGTTCTTGGTTCGTTCCATTATCACCTGCTGTAAACACTTAAACAGACACAATAGTATAAAAGACAGGGTGAGAATAGCAGCCAGTGGTCCGAAGAGTGGCACTAACCAGGCATCAGAGGATTTCCCAGAGGAGAGGAAATGGGGGTGCGGTGGTCTCTGGACCCTTGTGAAGGCTGTCTGATGGACGTGGTTTAAAGCTGATCCCAACCAAGACTGGGAGAAAGGCCACTCATCTTTTGCAGGAAGAGGGGTTTGTCTGTAGAGAAATTCTGAGCAGTCATACAACATTAAGTGAGGGAGAGGACCCTCGGTACACGCAGGTCAGGAGTAGAGCCATCGATGTTAGAGTAGGGGCTATGATGACAAAGGAGTGAGGCCCCAGATGGCTAGACAGGGTCTAGAACAAAGGACAGAGTCATTACTGCAGAACCTAAGAGAGCTGCTGTCTAAACACGAGTAAGTTTTCTGACTGAGAGGCCAGTAGAACCTGACAGAAGGGGCCTGATAATAATCTGGTGGGCTTTAAGGCCTTGTCAGTTAGGAGGCCCAGACCTCTCTCTTCTCATGGGGTACATCCTAAGGGAGGTGTGAACCTCCTTGGGGAAGGCACGCTGTTGACTTCCATTGCCTCGCTGGCCTGGGAGGAGAGCTGGCCAGGTAAAGGCAGGTGGCATCTTCCGCCTGCAAGGTTACTGACCGTACGTGACCGTCCCCTGAGTACCGGTGGTCACTTTGGAAGCTGGGCCGAGTGAAGGGCTTTTCAGCTTACAGCCAGCAAGATCTGCAGCTCTGACCTGGGCGTCCTTCGACTCCAGGGCAGGTCCATTTCCAGTGACCCAGCTTTTGGCTGGCAGAGCTGCCAGGGCTCTTCGTAAGCTGACTTCTGCTGAAGCCCTGGCCTTCCACGTTGAAAGCCACTGCAGTGGACTGGCCTGTTGGGTCTCCTTGAGGGCAGATCCCTGTATAGAGCAGCCTTTAATAGGCTGCCACCTATCTTCACATTGCTTCTGATGCCCAGCTTTCTTTTCTCCTGGTTTTGTTAAAGCAGGCCAGAGGATGCAAGTCAAGGGGGAGCTCAAGTCCCAGTGTAGAGCATTTTTAATATCAGTTCAGGGGTCACGATGTGCGTGGCAGAACATACTTGGTGGGCCAGGTGGTGTCAAGACCGGAACACTCAGGACTCCCAGGGCGCAGCTGTCAATCAATTGCACTTCACAAGTGAATTTACCGAATTCATATCCGATATATGTGTATTCCTATTGTCACTCCTAAAAAACTGGTTGTGAAAATGCTTTACTGGTAGCTGTGTTTAGATAAGTCAGTTTAACCTTTTATGTCATCTAGAATAACCACGACTAGTTTTTAGCACCTAGACATTTCTGAGTAAATTTTTTTTTGACAGGCAGAGTGGACAGTGAGAGAGACAGAGAGAAAGGTTTTCCTTTTCCGTTGGTTCAGCCCCCAATGGCCGCTGTGGCCACTGCGCTGCAGCTGGCGCACCGCGCTGATGTGAAACCAGGAGCCAGGTGCTTCTTCTGGTCTCCCATGGGGTGCAGGGCCCAAGCACCTGGGCCATCCTCCACTGCACTCCCGGGCCACAG
Source organism: Oryctolagus cuniculus (assembly GCF_964237555.1). NCBI lineage: Eukaryota > Metazoa > Chordata > Mammalia > Lagomorpha > Leporidae > Oryctolagus > Oryctolagus cuniculus. The sequence goes on along the minus strand of NC_091433.1, from coordinate 191,270,121 downwards.
CAGAGAGCTGGCCTGGAAGAGGGGCAACCGGGACAGAATCCAGCGCCCCAACCGGGACTAGAACCTGGGGTGCCGGCGCCACAGGTGGAGGATTAGCCTATTGAGCCGTGGCACCGGCCAGTAAATTTTTTTTTTTTTTTTGAATGTATTTATTTACTTGAGCTGCAGAGAGAGCCAACCAGCTAGCCAGAGTCTTGCATCCACTGGTTCACTCCCCAGGTGCCCTCAACAGCTGGGCTGGGCAGGCCAGAGCCAAGAGCCAGGGACTCAGTCCAGGTCTCCCATGTGGGTGACAGGGACCCCAGTACCTGAGCCATCACCTGCTGCCCCCAGGGTGCACGGTAGCAGGAAGCTGGAGACTTGAACCTAGGCACGCGGTTGTGGGATGGGGCATCTCAGCTGCTAGGCCAAATGCCCCCTGCACACTGTCCCTTCTTAATGCAAGGTCCACATTTTAAAATGTTATTTTCTTTCAAGTTTTAAGTAATGCTAATATAACCAGTAGAGAAAAAAGCCTCTATCAAAATATACAATTTCAACTGCAGACTAGAAGGCTAATGTTAAAAAAAAACTGTTGTAAGCCTAAAGTTCACTTGTATGACGACAAGCATCACCGCTTCGAAGCAGAACGCATGCAGTAGGTCCTACAGATCCATCTGTGACCTTCCTGGTTGGTGACGTTCTTGGCAACTCCATAAAGCCTGCGTCCCGGACTTTAGATCAAGGCACATCCACGTGTCTCGATCCAGATTGCCAGAAAAGGGGAACGAAGGACTCAGACTCTCAAGTGGGGTGTATGCTTCACCGTGGACCTAGCCGGCGTCTCCCAGAACCGCAAGAACACTGCTCTGTCCAAACGGCGTCCGTGTTGGCTGAGCTCTGACACGGTCACATCGCGTCTCTGAACGTTTGGATCTTGATGAACTTCACCGGACTTGAGATGGAAGGCTTTACTTTTTTTTTTTTTTTTTTTTTTTTTTTTTTTTTTTTGACAGGCAGAGTTAGACAGTGAGAGAGACAGAGAGAAAGGTCTTCCTCCCATTGGTTCACCCCCTAAATGGCTGCCATGGCTGGTGCACTGTGCTGATCCGGAGCCAGGAGCCAGGTGCTTCCTCCTGGTCTCCCATGCGGATGCAGGGCCCAAACACTTGGGCCATCCTCCACTGCACTCCCGGGCCAGAGCAGAGAGCTGGACTGGAAGAGGAGCAACCGGGACAGAATCCGGCACCCCGACCGGGACTAGAACCTGGGGTGCTGGCGCCGCAGGTGGAGGATTAACCTAGTGAGTTGTGGCACCAGCCGGAAGGCTTTACTTTTAGCACATGTGTTAGCTGGTGATCTGTCAGCCAAAGGCCATGGCTGACGGCTGAACTGCCAAGCAGGACTTTGCCCAAAACCCGGATCCCAGTCTCGAGGCACAAGTCTGAGGGCCGCTCTGCTACCTGGTGAGGCACACTGACCCGAGCCGCAGTGCCCTTGGCTGCATTTGGGTCTTGTCTTTTCCATGCTAGTGTTTCATTTTCTCGGGGCCAACCCTGTTTCTTCTCCTCACCTGGGGGAACGAATCCTGCTCTCCTGCACTAGGCGTGGTTATCAAGGAGATGGCCGCCGCGGGAGTTAGCATCATCGGTGCTCCAGCATTCCTCCGCTTCGGGGGAGGTCTTGCTTGTGAACCCCGCCTTGGTACTGGTTCTGCTGCAGGAGTCTAAGGCCCACGTTGGTCACTGGCTTCACACAATCCAACCCCACCCCCCACCCCCCCACCCCCCCCGTTCTCTACCACAGGCATGGAAACAGCTCTCGGGAGAGGCCCCTTTATTTCATTATCCAGGTGGCACTGCTGTAAGCCCCAGGCAGCAGGTTCGCCACTGGCACAGAGCCGGGCCCCGCCACCCCGCGCTGGCTGCCCCATGTCCAGGCTGCCAGGCCCGATGCGCTGTGGTGCTGTTCTCAGCCTGTGCCTGCTCTGCCACCCTGCTCTGAGCATGATGTGCGCTCAGATCCTCACCGGCAGTCCCCCCCAAATTATCTGAGAGCAGAGACACAGAGGTCTCCCACCAGCTGGCTCACTCTCCAAATGCCCACGACAACCAGGGCTGGGCCAGGCCAGGAACAGGAGCCCCATCCGGCTCTCCCTGATGCATGGCAGGGGCCCCACACTCGAGCCATCACCTGCTGCCCCCTAGAGTGCACGGGAGCAGGAAGCGGAATCTACAGTAGAGCCACTGGGGGAGGCGGTGTCCCGAGCAGCAGCTTAGCCACCAACGTCTGGCCCCAGCCCAGTTCTTGACCGCAGGACCGGGTCCATTTCAAATCGCTCTCCCACCCCAGGAGGGGCCCATCTTCCAGCAGGGACTGCTGTGGCAGTGGCCCAAAGACTTCACACCGACCAGGCCTACAGGGCCTCCCAGCTGGCTGCCACCCGGATGGCGTGGAGTGAGACCCCTGAACCCACACCCTCGCGAAAGCTGCCCGGGGGGCCCATGAGCAGCACTTTAGATGGGGCTGAGAAAAGCCCGTGGGTCCCTGGCAGAACCACAGGTGCAGGCGCCGGAGGCTGGAGTGCAGAACAGACATCCTACGAGAACAGACCTGGGCAGCCAAGTGCACTAATGAACCAGAGAGTCATCCCTAAACTGGGCTAAGCAGGGCTGAGACGCCGGTGAGCACAGCTCCATCAGGCCCCGCGACGCTTATTTCTGAGGACAACAGCACTGCGGCCTCAGTGGGGGCTCACAGCGAATGCGCTCAAACCCTCACTCGCTTGAAGGATCCTAAAGCCTGTGCCTCGCCATCTGCTTCTCTGGGAGTCGGAAACTCAGGGGGCCTGGGCTGGCGCTTTCGCTGTGAGGACAACCTGTTCTCGGAAGGCCGACTGCCTTGGGCGCGTGGTCGGCCACCTGTGCTGGCACGCGGCTCACTCAGGGACGTGAAGGGAAGCAGTGTGCCTCCGCCACTACACCGAGCCCACGATGGGTTAGTGTTAGGATTCCAAGCTTAGGGATCGGCGCTGTGCTGTATCGGGTAAAGCTGCCACCTGCAGGGCCAGCATCCCTTATGGGCTCCGGTTCTAGTCCCAGCTGCTCCACTTCTGATCCAGCTCTCTGCTATGGCCTGGGAAAGCAGGAGAAGATGGCCCAAGTCTTTGGGTCCCTGTACCCCCATGGGAAACAGCTCCTGGCTTTGGATCGGCCCAGCTCCAGCCATTGTGGCCATTAGGCGAGTGAACCAGCGGATGGAACACCTCTCTCTCTCTCTCTCTCTCTGCCTCTCTGTAACTCTTTCAAATAAATAAAAAAATCTTAAAAAAAAGATTCCAAGCTTAAATATGCCTGCATTTTCAGCCGCAAGGGAAACAGGATTGGGATCAGCCTATTGCCATTAGAGATCCCACACTCAGGGCAGTTACCTCTCCATTTCCATGGGGTTGTGCCATGGGCTTTGCATCTGCGGATTCCACCACCCCCAGATGGAAAACATTTGGAAGAAAAGAACACCGTGTACTGAATGAACATGCGCAGGCCTAGATCTTAGATGGTCGGCTGCCCCAGGCAAGGCAGTGGCACAGCTATTCACACGGCCCGCACACTGTACTGGATATTACGGGTGTTACAGGTCATCTAAAGGTGACCTCAAGCACACAGGAGGAAGTGTGTGCATGGGCTCTGTGCAGACGTGAGGCCATTGTACACACGGGACTTGAGTGTCTGTGGTTGTTGGTGTCCACAGGGTGGGGTAGGGGGTACCTGGAGCCAGTCCCCTGTAGATATCCAGGGATGACTGTCCTTGCTACACACAGGGCCTTGTATGGAAACAAATACTTCAGGGACTGGTGTTGCGGCTCAATGGGTTAAGCCACTGCTTGTAACACTGGCATCCCAGATCAGAACACAGTCCTGGCTGCTCTGCTTTTGATCCAGCTCCCTGCTAATGCACCTGGGGAAGCAGCGGAAGACGACCCAAGTGCTTGAGCCCCTGCACCCACGTGGGAGACCCAGAGGGAGTTCTGGGCTCCTGGCTTTGGTGTGGCCCAGCCTCAGCCGATTCACTCCCCAAATGCCTGCAACAGCCAGGGCTGGATCAGGCCTAAGTCAAGAACAGGAAACTCAATGCAGTGTCCCCAGTGAGCGGCAGGAGCCCATGTACTTGAGCCATCAGCTGCTGTCTTACAGGGTGTGCCACAGCAGGAAGCTGGAATCAGAAGTGGAGTTAAGGGGCTGGCACTGTGCAGCAGTGGGTTAGAGCCCCACCCTGCAGTGCGGGCATTCCATACAGGCACCTGTTCGACTCCCAGCTGCTCCTCTTCCGATCCAGCTCTCTGCTGTGGCCTGGGAAAGCAGTAGAAGATGCCCCAAGTGCTTGGGCCCCTGCACCCACATGGGAGACCTGGAAGAAGCTCCTGGCTTCCAATCAGCTCAGCTCTGGCCATTGTAGCCATCAGGGGAGTGAACCAGAGGAATGGAAGACCTCTCTCTCTCTGGCTCTACCTCTTTCTGTAACTCTGTCTTTCAAATAAATAAAATAATTCTAAAAAAGAAAGAAAGAAAGAAAGAAAGAAAGAAAGAAAGAAAGAAAGAAAGAAAGAAAGAAAGAAAGAAAGAAAGAAAGAAAGAAAAAGAAGAAGAAGAAGTGTGGCTGAGACGCGAAGCCAGACACTCCGATATGCACGTGGGCATCCCAAATGCCCATTCACGCGCTCAGCATTTTCACAGCACTGTTCTTACACTGAGGCTGTGAACAGTCTGAGACAACCTGCTCTGTTAACCTGTCCCTGGAATCTGGTTTGGAACCAGGCGAACACTTGTGACACGCGTGTGTGGTGTCGCCTGCTCTTTGCTTTTCCCACTCACACGGGGCTCCAACCTCACCCAGACCCAAGATGGCGTCAGGGGCAGATGTCAGAGACCCAGACTCTTCCTCAGTTGATGAGCAACACAGCCCAAGGAGGCTGCAACTCCTCGGGGAGCAGCGGTGAAGAACAGAGGAAAAGGTAGGAGCTGCACTTGCTGCCTCGAAGTAAACTTCCCTCTTTCTGAACAGAGGTAACAGGCGCCGATGGACACTTAGAGGTTAGGGTTAGGGTAGGGTTAGGGTTAGGGTTAGGGTAGGGTTAGGGTTAGGGTTAGGGTTAGGGTAGGGTAGGGTTAGGGTTAGGGTTAGGGTAGGGTTAGGGTTAGGGTAGGGTTAGGGTTAGGGTAGGGTTAGGGTTAGGGTTAGGGTAGGGTTAGGGTTAGGGTAGGGGTAGGGTTAGGGTTAGGGTAGGGTTAGGGTTAGGGTAGGGGTAGGGTTAGGGTAGGGGTAGGGTTAGGGTAGGGGTAGGGTTAGGGTTAGGGTAGGGGTAGGGTTAGGGTTAGGGTAGGGGTAGGGTAGGGTTTAGGGTTAGGGTAGGGTTAGGGTTAGGGTTAGGATAGGGGTAGGGTTAGGGTTAGGGTAGGGTTAGGGTTAGGCCCCACACAACTTTCGTGGGCACTGAAGGCCACCTTCCCTTCGGTCCTGCTGTCTTCTTGGCTTCAGTTTACTGGCTGCTTTCTCCAGTGCGGTGGGGAACATGGAGCTTTCTAGAAGAAATGCGCACAGCGACTCAGGTGCTCACCCGCTGCAGGGTGCCCGGTTTCCTTTCCTTCTGCCTACACAGCCCTCTAGGTGCTGCGCTTGATGACTGAAGTGCTACAGAAATGCTAGGAAAGGGGCCGGTGCTGTGGCACATGGGCTAAGCCTCCGCCTGCCACACAGCATCCCATATGGACACCGGTTCGAGTCTTGACTGCTCCACTTCCGATCTAGCTCCCTGCTAATGCACCTAGGAAAGCAACGGAAGATGACCCGAGTCCCTGGACCCCTGCACCCGTGTGGGAGACGTGGGAGAAGCTCCTGGCTCCTGATCAGTGCAGCTCTGGCCGTGGGCTACGCTCTGGGCTCGGGATGCCGGCCTGGTATAAGCAGGTGAAGCTGCCCCCTTTGCAGGCATCACCGCGGTTTTACCTCCTCTCCCTCCGGAGGAGGCCATACAGAGAACTGGGCCAGCGCTCTTCCTGCAATGCCACTTCCTGTTCACTGGCCAAGGTCAGGGCCTGCAGTGGTGTTCCAAGGGGCGTCAGGACGCCGCCTCTCTGCTGGTGACATCGATATCATGGCAGGAACAGAGGCGTCTGCCCAGCCGGGGCGCTGCGCTGGCCGCTTCAGGGCAGGAACCCCTTTCCTGCCAAGTTGCTCCTTTTAGGTTTTAATCTGTACACATCAGTGTCAATTCACTTTCTCAACAAGCGTGGGATCTGAAAACGGCTTTTCAAAGCCTGGGGCAGAAATCGGAAGAACCGCTAATCCGCCACTAGATGGCAACCGTCACACAAATCCGCTAGACTCCCGTTCTGCTGGGAGCCAGCTCATGGATTCGTCACTTCTTACTGAGTGGCCAGTATTTCCACCCTGTGGATTGTGAAGCGACTCACAACAGTGCCACGTGTGCCAGAGGTGCTGATGGCCACGGTCCCTGTGGTCATTTCAGCTGCATCACGCCTCCCCCCACTGGCCTGTGGCAGACGCTGCTAGCTGGCCCCCAAGTCTGTTAGCAAAGATGGTTATGGCCGGCGCCGCAGCTCACTAGGCTAATCCTCCACCTTGCGGTGCCGGCACACCGGGTTCTAGTCCCGGTCGGGGCGCCGGATTCTGTCCCGGTTGCCCCTCTTCCAGGCCAGCTCTCTGCTGTGGCCCGGGAGTGCAGTGGAGGATGGCCCAAGTGCTTGGGCCCTGCACCCCATGGGAGACCAGGAGAAGCACCTGGCTCCTGCCATGGGATCAGCGCCGTGCACTGGCCGCGGCGGCCACTGGAGGGTGAACCGACGGCAAAAGGAAGACCTTTCTCTCTGTCTCTCTCCTCTCTCTCTCACTATCCACTCTGCCTTTCAAAAAAAAAAAAAAAAAAAAAGATGGTTACGCTGTAAGTCCATCTCGGTGCTTTGACAGATTGCACGTTGAGTGCAGATGGGCAGGGGCCTTTGACACATTGCACGTTGTGCGCAGATGGGCAGGGGCTCCGTTCCACAGCCTCTCGGGGATCCAGGCTACTGGAGGCCCCAGAGTCTTACAGCTGCAGCACCTGGAAACTATCGCTTCCTCTTCTTTTTTTTTTTTTGAATAATTGTTTGAGAGGGAGACAGAAACACAAAGACAAGACAGAGAGCTCCCATTTGCTGGTTCACTCCCCGGATACCCGCAACAGCTGGTGCTGAGCCAGGCTGAAGCCAGGAGCCAAGAACTTCTGGGTCTCCCACTTAGCGGGCAGGGGCTCAAGTCCTTGAGCCATCACCTGCTGCCCATCAGGGTCTGCACTAGCAGAAGCTGCGGTGGGGGGCAGAGCTGGGACTTGCACCCAGGCACCCTCACAGGCCACACGAGTGACCTGCTAGGCCAGACGCCCTCTGCTGCGGCTTCCCTGGTCACAACAGCAGGGGGCAGTTTCCAGACTGTGGCCTTGTCACCCCACGTCGCTCCCCCACATCAGTTGGCCAAGGTTCCATTGCCAGTGGCCCGAAGTGGGGAGCACCAGCCCTTGGAAACCAGTCGAATGCCTGCCCGCCCTGTCTCTCATCTCCTTCCTCCTGGCGGGCAGCTGGGCACCTGGCTGCCCAGACCCTCAAGCGACTGCCTTTCTAAGAGCCAGGGGCTGAGTAGTGACCAGTGGCCATCAAGTGAGGCGACAACTTGTAGGAAGCGTGCTTAGGGACAGGAAGTGCACCTGTCCTCTGGGTCACCCTTCCTGCTGGCTGCTCGGCCAACACGGTGACCCCCTTGATCTTGGGGTGATGCACAGCACTTGGAAGGAGACTTGGTTCCAGCTTCTTGGGGAGCAATCTGCCCCTGCCCCGCCCCCTCCCACCTCCACCTTTCCTAACCGGACGGAGAAGCCGGCGTGCACCTCGTTCAAGCCGCAGCCACCTGGAGGGATTTCTGCTCCTCACAGCTGAACTCGTCCTTACTCCCAGGGGAACCGGTGCAGCCTGCGCCAGCTTCCCAGCAGGGACCGCTCTCTGCTCCTTCCTGCCGGAGTCAGCTGACACAGCAGGCTGGGGAGCGTAACGAAAGCTGACCGGGGCTGGTGGACACCCCACGCAGACAGATGGCTGCCTCTGTGCCCAGGGTGACCGGGGTTCCTGCAGTGGACTGATTCTGTGGGTGGGCTTCCCTTGGGCCTCATGCTACTGTCCTCTGCTCCTCGGTCTCCAGACCCTGTCCAGTGGTCCCTGAGGAGACAGTGCCCCCAGCTGAGGGCCACTGGCAGTGACAATGGCAGGGCTCCCTTTGGGAGAAACCCAGTGTGTGCTTCCCAGGGGCAGATCCCCCAGGGAGCAAATGGCGAGCCTCACACCCCCTCCATCCCCCAAACTCGCAGAAGCCAGCCCCTTCCTTGGGTGACTCAGGCAGCGCTGGAGACCTGCAGCCTCGTTCCCCAGGAGTTCTCCTGCAAGGAGGCGGAACACAAGGAACCGGGCCAGACCCTGGTGGGCTGAGAAGCCAGAGGTACAGAGGGACCGGGGGATGGAGCTGAGGACGTTGGCACTGCGCCAGCCCACTGCGGACGGGACAGACGTGGGTTTCTGGACTTTCACTTTTCAGTTCTGGCAGATTCCTGAGGTTCTGAGCACAGATGACCCCTCCCACACACAAGGGAAACGCAGGCTCCGGCTCCAGCCCCCGAGTCGGCAGGGGCACCGTCACCCCGCAGTCGACCCTGGACCACCTGCCTGTGTGTCGGTGCCTCCCAGGCCTAATGCATCTCAAGTGCCGAGCCTCCCAGTGGACAACAGCACACGGCTGTTCACCTTCTGCTGAGGCCAAGGACAGTTAGGCGTGCTGTACATCTCTGCAAAACTGGCTAAGCATTTTTTTCTTCTGCTGCAAATCCAGTTTGCTGGCTTTTGAAAAGCAATTTTCTATGTATTTAAATTTGGGGGGGAGTTGGGCTGAATTCAATCACTTTAAAATCAACCAGGAAGGGACAGGCGCTGTGGCGCAGCGGGTTAACGACCTGGCCTGAAGCGCCGGCATCCCATATGGGCGCTAGCTAGTTCGAGCCCTGGCTGCTCCTCTTCCAATCCAGCTCTGCTATGGCCTGGGAAAGCAGTAGATGGCCCAAGAGCTTGGGCCCCTGCACCCATGTGGGAGACCCAGAGGAGGCTCCTGGCTCCAGATTGGCACAGCTCTGGCCATTGTGGCCAACTGGGGAGTGAACCAGCAGATGGAAGACCTCTCTCTGCCTCTGCTTGTTCAAATAAATAAATAAATAAATAAATATTTTTCAAAAAATTAAGTAAACCAACCATCAAAACCTGGTTAGTGAACCTGCATCAACGTGGGAAACCCACAGCCCCTGCCCTGGGCACAGGCTGCCCACCAGGAAGGCCCAGCAGCCCCTGCAGATACACGTCTACTCCCGAGAGCCGTGCACAGGCCGCGTGCAGGACAGGAGGACACGGAGGGCAGGGTGCGGCCGGGATGCGGATCTGAGGCAGGGGAGGCTGGGGTCGGAGAAGAGCAAGGGCGCAGAGACGGTTTCCAGCACTAGACGGGGTGTGGCAGGGGCCAGCGAGGTGTGACAAGATCAGCCAGTGAGCCTGGGGCAGGCCTGCAGTGTCCGGTGTGTCAGGTGTGCGTCGCCATCCATGTCCCAGCTGCTCTGCTCCGATCCAGCTCCCTGCTAATGGCCTGGGAAGAGCAGCGGAAGACGGCCCCGATGTCTGGGGCCCTGCGCACACGTGGGAGACACAGACGAAGCTCCTGGCTTTGGCCTGGACTAGCCAGGCGGAGGGTGAACCAGCAGGCAAACGATCTCTGTCTCTCCCTCTCTGGAACTCTTGCTAAAAAACAAAACGAAGAGGTGTGGCCCTCAGCGGAGAGGAGACCCGGGAAACACGGGGCCTCTGAAAGCAAGGCGGGAGGGGCTTGGGATGGGCGGGAGTGAAAAGAAGAGGCAGAACACCAGCAGACGGGGTGGCAAGATGTTCATTTACAGAAGACACAAACACGCAGGGGACTGCTGCCCGCACGTTCCCGCGCGACCCCGGGACCACCAGAAGCAGGACTCCCGGCCTCGGCAGTGCCCCCCTGCTGTCTGGACACCCCCTTCCCCGGTTTTCCTCTCCTTATTCCTTCTTCTGTTCTTAAATGTCCGTGTATTCCTGGTTCTCTTCCCTTCTGCATTCTCTCGACGTGACCCCAGTGTAAACTCTCACACAGAACCTGAACTTGACATCTGTCCAACCCAATACATGGGGTGGGCACCGACTGACACACAAACTCCTTGCCCAAATCCTCATTTTCATTAAGCCTAAAACTCGTTCACCCTATACCCATTGTTCCTATACTATCAAAAAGAAAAAAAAATCCCCAGCTAGCCCAATGACGACGGACAGTGCCCTGTGCTTTTCTTTGGCTTGTTTTAACAACTTCTTGTGAAAGGGTGTGCGTGGATGCTGCGGTGCTGACCCCTGCGCCAGCAAAGCCCAGCACACACACCTGCCGCAGGCAGGCGTCACCAACCCTCACTCTGCCAGCTCAGACACGCAGGGGGCACTCTACAGGTCGGGGCGCTGCCCAGCGCTGGGACGGACGATGACGGTGACAAAGGCCCTCGGGGGCTCACAGTAGAGTGGCCAACGACTGAGCAAGCTGAGGCACGGGGGTGAGTGACTCGCCCCATGAGGTAGAAGAGCCAGGTGCTGGATGGGCGGGGCCAGGGCTGAGGGGGCGGGGCATCACTGCGCACGGAGTACAGAACAGTGCACAGAGCCGGTCTGCAGAACAGCTCGGCTTCCAACCTGCACCACGAGCCGCTGGGACACGGGCACTCTGCAGCAGCTGAGGTCAGCCGCTGTCTGTATCCAGCGTGAACCCTGGGCTCCATATTAAAACACTTTAATTAAACCCGAGGACTCAACCGTGGAGCACAGCCACGGCCCTTCCACACGCAGAAGCCGGGGAAAGCTCTCCTGTAACCCGCACCCAGAGGGGCCTAGCAAGTTAGAGCCCCGAGCTACGAGGGCGCCTGTCCGCCACTGCCCGCGTGCGCGTTATCTGGGCTGTACAGGGTGCGATGCGTCACCTGGACAGAGCTCGTGAGACTTCGCCGTTATACAGATCTGCAGAGACCAGTCAGATTCGCGAGCGCACGCACGAAGCGGTATAAGGCAACCTCTTCCTCCCTCGCGGGGAGGGCCGTGTCCCGGAGCTCCGCTGCCCGTGTGTCCCGAGTCTCGGGAGGCGAGCTGCCCACGTCACTGAGTCGCCGGATGCAGGAACCGAGATCACCCAGCAATCTGGGCAGTGGCCTGCGCAGCGCGGCCGATGCTGTGCTGAGCGCACGTCGGGGAGGATTTATTGCTCGGACGTGACGCAGTTAACCATCCGGGACGTTCGCGACGGCGCAGTCCGTGAACTCAAACACCCTCAGTTGTTCGTCTCAGGCAACGCTTCCCCTTGCTGGGGCGGATTTTCTTCTGAAAAGGCACACAGGAGAGCAGTCGCCTCAGTGAGGGTCTGAGAGGAGAAGGGGCTTCCTTTTTTTTTTTGACAGGCAGAATGGACAGTGAGAGAGAGAGACGAGAGACAGAGAGAAAGGTCTTCCTTTGCCGTTGGTTCACCCTCCAATGGCCACTGAGGCCGGCACACCGCGCTGATCCGATGGCAGGAGCCAGGTACTTCTCCTGGTCTCCCATGGGGTGCAGGGCCTAAGTACTTGGGCCATCCTCCACTGCACTCCCGGGCCACAGCAGAGAGCTGGCCTGGAAGAGGGGCAACCGGGACAGAATCCGGCGCCCGGACCGGGACTAGAACCCGGTGTGCCGGCGCCGCAAGGCGGAGGATTAGCCTAGTGAGTCGTGGCGCCAGCCGGGGCTTACTTTTTAACTCAGGTTTTTGCGGACAGGAAGAGGACAGGTACCTGAAGGTCACAGAGCGCACTCAAAGTCACACACACTGAAACCGCTGGGCTCCATCTTCCCAGCCACAAAGGGCGTGCGTTTACCTTGCTCGGGGCGCTCCGGACCCTTGCTTCTGGCAGCCTTCCTGCTCGGGGGGTCCTGCTGCACCTCACACAGGTACACGTCAATGGGCCCCTTGGTGCTCCTGATGTGCACCGTGACCGAGTCCTGGCGGGGACAAGGACAGCATCGGGAGTGCCTCGCTCACCAGATCCGTGCAAGTTTCCCGGGACCTTCCTGAAAACCTACATCAGAAGCAGCTCCCCTCCCACCGCGCAGGTTCTCAGCTGGTCACACCGTGAGCCACCGGTGCTCCCGCGGTGGAGCCGGCTGCTACCCAGGAGTACAGGCTCCGAGCCACCGCGTGCAGACGCCTCAGCACTCGAGAACCTCTCCCGCCTTGAGGAGCTGCCGCCTCCAGGACGGACCTGAGTTAAAACCCGCGATCTGACGACAAAGAACCGGAGAACCCCCCAGCCCTGCACGGTGGCGGTGGGGGGGGGGGGGCGAGTGTGGACTTCCAGACCGGGAGGCAGCACTGAGACGCCTCGGGGCCTTTCCTCTGTCCAGTCGAAAGAATCAGAGGAACAGAGCAAGTCAAAACAGACCACGCACAATTTCAGACGTGAAAAACACAAGGGGCCAACTGTACTGAGGACTAACACAAACCACCGGCTCACAGCGTGCGGCTTCAGCCGCGTTTACCCAGGATTCACTAGGACAGCTTCCCCACGAGCTAGGGCGCGTCCACGGGAAACCTCGCTGAGTCCACCAGGGACGGCTGTGCTCGCGAATCCTTTGCCTTCTCACGTGCAACTGCACAACAGGCGGCGTCTCTCCCCCTCTGGCGTCACTCGTCAGGCCCAGGCTGGCGTTCCACCCGGCTGTCCCTCCTGTTCCAAGCCTCTGTGAGCTGGGGGACACGCTGCATCTCGGGAGTCTCCGAACTCAGCCATCGTCCCTGCCACGGCTTCCCAGTGGCACATGGGCGGCCCGGGAAGATTGTGCTCACTGCTGGAGGCCAGGCCGAGTCTGGTTTCAACGCTCAGCCCTGTGCTGTATGCAGACAAGAAGCCACTGTGCTGCCCGGAGGAAGCAGAGGCCTTCGTCCCGTCCGAGGGGGGCTGAGAGCATTCTTAGCTTTGTGGGCCACTCTGTCCCTGTCAGTTCCTCAGCTCTGCCACTGCCGTGAGAGCGCGGCCAGAGGCATCTACACACCTGGGCACAGGGCCAAGCCCCAGTAACATGATTCAGACACGAGCGGCAGGCCAGGCCTGCACTAGGTGCACGGCTCTCCGTCCAGAACGGCTGAGAACGGCAGCCTGGAGGCCTGACACGCACACACTTCTGAACGGGTCCCTAAGAGAAGCCCTGGCATCGTCAAAGGCTCAGGGGGTTCAGCAGGTACAGCCTGAGGCAGCCCAGGACGCCCCTGGAAAGTGGGGGCAGAAAGGGTCAGGCTGGGGGCGGATGCCCTGAGGGTTAGTGGTTATTGAAAGAACTTAAATGCCTTTGAAACAATGCAGATTGAACATGCTACTTGGATACCTGGAATGCATCAAAACCCCAATGAAACCAGGAAATGCCCCCAACAAGTCACACTGTTGACTCGGGTCAAAGCCAGCTGCTGCTTAAGACTGACACTGTGGTGACGCGGGGTCCGGCTTGGCAGTGCTCCTGGGGGTAGAAGGCCAGGCGGGCGGTGAGGTCTTTACCATGGTCACGAAGGGGGCCGGCCGTGAGCCCCGGGGGTCTCTGCCAGGCTGCCAGGACCTGACGCCTCACCCCTACAATGGCCAACTTCCAGGCTCCGACTGCACCCTCCCCAAGCGGCCTTCTGACGACAATCACCTCCCAACACAAACTTTCCCAGCAGTCGATAAGGGCAGTTGTTTCTGTAGCACATGTTTTATTTTTTGTTAAAAAATCATACTTTCTTGCTGCTCTAAGCTTTCATTAATTAACCAGGGCTCCAGCTTACTCGTCAGTCTGCCGCAGGCGGGAGCCCTGGCTGAAGCAGATTTTCGTTTCGGACCTGCAGCCAGGGCTGACCCAGCAGCTCCCGAGCAGTGCCAGGGACAGCCCGGGGGCCCCTCTGCCTGGGACGAGCCCGGCCCCGTGGCTCCCTGTGGGTCTCCGAGCTCTGCGTCCTCAAGACCCACAGCTCCGTTCCACCCGGCAGGGCAAGCTGACCCACGGAGCGCCCTGGACACAGCCCTCCGAGCCTCCCCGCCGGCGCAGGGCCACCTACCTCTCTGGGAGCCGGCACGTCCAGCCTGGTTTCCGCCGGAGCTTTCACGGCGATCACGATCTGCTCCTGGAAGGCCTGGATGCTGTGGATGTCCTGATAGGTCACGTAGGCCAGCGTGAACGCCAGTTAAGGATCCACAGAGCACACGTCACGGCGAGACAACGCTCTTACAGCAAGGCACGAGTGTGCTTGGTCTTTATGGGATATAAATTCACAATTGAGGAAAGCAGTTAGGGGCCCGGTGCTGTGGCATAGCAGGTAAAGCTGCCACCTGCCACGCTGGCATCCCATATGGGCACTGGTTTGAGACCCGGCTGCTCCACTTCCAATCCAGCTCTCTGCTACGGCCTGGGAAAGCAGCAGAGGATGCCCCAAGTCGTTGGACCCCTGCACCCACATGGGAGACCTGGAAGAAGCTCCTGGCTCCTGGCTTTGGATTGGCACAGCTCCGGCCGCTGTGGCCAATGGGGGAGTGAACCAGCAGATGGAAGACCTCTCTCTCTCTCTCTCTCTCTGCCTCTGCCTCTGCTTCTCTGTGTAACTCTTTCAAATAAATAAATAAATCTTATAATAAATAATATAATATATATAAATATATATTAATAAATATATATATTAATAAATAAATAAAAAAAAGGAAAGCAGTAAAAAAAAAGTTTTTTCACAGAAACTACTTCACATACAGTAAATTGTCTTATACTGTTCATAACTCAACCTTAACAATAAAAATACCTTTAAACTGAACTACTGTGATTAAGAAAATTTCTGGGAGAAACACAGTAGCAGAGCCTGAGTCCCTGAAATGAACACAACTCACAAAGGCACAGGAGCCCCCCTCGCCTGCAGGGAGACGCTCCCAACCCCCCGGGATGCAGCAGACCCCAGGCAGCACCGATCCTATACACCACCGCTTCCCAGTGACACTCATGATAAAGCTTCCTTTATAAACTGGGCACAGGGAGAGACCCACAACCAACACTCTTAGCAATGTGCTGCCTGCCATGAGTGATCAAAACCTGCCAGTTGAGTCCTGGAATTCTGCATTTGATATCTGTGGGCTGCAGCGTCTTTGGTGACACAGAGCACACCCAGTGAAGCAGAGGTGGAGGCTGCTGTCCTTCAACTCCACCTGCTCCCCTCTTACCCCGGGACACTGGGAAAGCACTCGGGGTTTTGACAAGAACCTCCCAAAACGAAAGGCAGGGAAGGTCTGCAACAAGCAGAAGTGGCTCCGAACAAGCCTCTCGAGAGGACCAGCGTCCCCAGGGCCTGGCCCGAGCCTGTCACCGAGGAAGTGCCCACGCCCCGTGTGACCGCGGCAGCGACCCTGGAGCTGGGCAGGGGACAGAGCGCAGGAAGGTCTGGGAGAGGCAGGAGGACAGGACCGGCCAGGCCGCCCGCAGGTCCCACACACGCAGGGCTCCTGCGGGCGGCGAGCACTTCAACAGCGGTCCAGCCTGCTCCAGGAAGGGGGGAGGAGTTCCACAGAAGCCAGCAAGTACCACCGGCTCACGGCATTTGGACCTAACAAAGACCGAACCCGGCGCTCTGACGTTTCCGTGGAAATGTCAACCTGGGTTTGCCTCTGAACTTCCAAGGCCGCCACCCAGAGAGGCTGACGGCAGCGAGGAGCTGCCTGTGGACGCCCAGCTATGAGGCGGCTTCAAAACCACTCCCCTCTGCCAGTGTGCTCCCCAAATGCCTGTGACAGCTGGGGCCAGGGCACTGGGCTGAAACCTACCCCTCAAACACCCAGGAACCCGACAGGAGGGCTGTGGGCCTCCCCTTGAATGTCTGAAAGGCTTGGGGCCAGTGCTGTGGCAGAGTGGCCTGTGGTGCCAGCACCCACATGGGTGTCAGTTTGAGTCCTGGCTGCTCTACTTCCAATCCAGCTCCCTGCTGATGGCCTGGGAAAGCAGTAGAGGATGGCCCAAGTGCTTGGGCCCCTGCACCCATTAGGAGACCTGGAAGAAGCTCCTGGCTTTGGACTGGCCAAGCTCCAGCCATTGCGGCCATCTGAGGAGTGAACCAGCGGATGGAAGACTTCTTTGTCTCCCCCTCTCTGTCTGTAACTCTCTCCGATGAATAAATCCGGGGTGTGCGATGCTGGTGTCTTCACTGCTGGGCTAAATGACCACTGCCCCAGCACTAACTTTTAGTTTCATTTTTCCATAAACTTCTGACACCCCCTTGTACTATCACGCTTTTACTTATGGTCACTTTTGAAGACCTAATTTTGTATCTTAACTGTACGAGTTAAATCCCAGAGCGGCCCTACTGTACACAGGCACAGACGTGAAGGATATCTCTCGTTCTCCTTGTCGTCCGTCAGCTCAAACAGCTGCTGGGCGCAGTCCTTAATCAGCTCGTCCAACGCCTCCTCCATCGCCGACAGGTCGGAGAGCTCCTCCTGCAGCTTCTTCTGCTGGGGCACTGCTCCCAGATGGTGAAGGTCAGACCCTCTGAGAGACAGAAGGACCCTCACCCGCCTGGACCTCGGGCCCCCCAGTCAGCGACGGGACCCTCACTGCCGCCTGGACCTCGGGCCCCCCAGTCAGCGACGGGACCCTCACTGCCGCCTGCACCTCGGGCCCCCAGTCAGCGACAGGACCCTCACTGCCGCCTGGACGACGGGCACCCTGAGTGAGCGACAGGACCTGCTCGAGACGCGTTAGCTCTTCCCATGACGGAACCCGGGGACCGACTCAGCTCCCACCCTGGGTCCCAGACACACGGTGTTCTGCCTAGAAACTGGCCTGCATCCCACTTAGAGGCCTCATCTCAGCCAGGCCCTTTCCAAAGCTCATGCTGTAACTCCGCGGCGTCAATACTCGGCCAGGTTCTGTACTGAGGAGTCACGGCAGCCAGTGTAGCCCCAGCTCTGCCACACACAGCGTGGTGGGGCTCACCACTTCTCCCCAGGGGAACCACGCGAGCCGCTGGTGGCAGCTCCCCGCTGCAGTTCTGCCGTTCCCGACTGGTCACACGGATACCCAGGTGTCAGTGTGGACTCCAGGGTACGAGGAACAACTGACAGTCACTTCCCCCTTCGGTCTTCATGGAAAATAAACAGGGGAGACTGCTACCTGCTACCTTACCTTTCACTCTTCTTGCTTGCTGGTGTCCAAGTGTGATCCTAAGTCACGATCTGTTTTCTGATCTACTAAAGGCACCTCCTTTATGAAGCCCTCTCCTCCAATAGTTGAGCTCCGCGCATAAGAGCCGCTTTGTGAGCTCTGTTCAGACTCTGCAGCTGCCTGGACGGTCTGCACGGACGCCGCCCTGGGACTCTTCATCCCGATCCAGAACACCTGCCCGTCCCGAGCCCATAGCTCCTGCACATCACACACGCCCTTCTCTGCACGTCTAGCCGGGGTCTTGCTTCCACAGGCCCTTCCTAACTACATCGAGCGCTGAGCAGTTGCCTTCAGACTTCGAGTCTCCCTCCCTGCACTCAGGGCAGTGCACCCCAGGGCGAGAGGTGCTGCCCACCGCATCAGGCTCCTGGGGTAATACTGAGAATGCGCACTGCCGTCCACCCCAGCCAGAACCATCGAATCACCACTCACGCTGCCCGGTGAGAGCCGGTATCAGTGACTGACGGGAATGAAATGTTTTTACATCTCCTATAAACATCAGTTGTCTCTCGTGACCATGGAAAGCCAAAAACTGCAAACTAATATTGTTCCGTGTAATTTCTCACTAACACTGGAATGACACTGTGTCTGTGGCTCTTTTTAAGTCCCACATAGTAAAAAACAAAAACAAATAATGTGCTTTGTGGACAATGCAAGAAGTTCTTATGGACTGCTTTTCTAGTTAGAATCCTCTCTGACTCTGTTTTGTTGTCAAAACATCACTACTGGGCCGGCGCCGCGGCTCACTAGGCTAATCCTCCGCCTAGCGGCGCCGGCACACCGGGTTCTAGTCCCGGTCCGGGCGCCGGATTCTGTCCCGGTTGCCCCTCTTCCAGGCCAGCTCTCTGCCGTGGCCAGGGAGTGCAGTGGAGGATGGCCCAGGTGCTTGGGCCCTGCACCCCATGGGAGACCAGGAAAAGCACCTGGCTCCTGGCTCCTGCCATCGGATCAGCGCGGTGCGCCGGCTGCGGCGGCCATTGGAGGGTGAACCAACGGCAAAGGAAGACCTTTCTCTCTGTCTCTCTCTCTCACTGTCCACTCTGCCTGTCAAAAAAACAAACAAACAAACAAACAAAAAAACCATCACTACTATCTAGTGTGGTGTAAATATGGAATTGTCATGTGAGGAGAAAGGGAAAAAAGTACCCATGCAAAGTCTGAAACCAACTCACATCCAGCGAATGTGGTTCTTGGACTTTTTCTCCACCAGGTCGATTCCGTCGAGCACGTTGGTGATGTCGTACACTCTCCGTTTCCGCACCCCCAGTTTGGTTGCAACCTTGTTTAAGTCAAGAATACCCCCAGGCGCAGATCTGACAAGATCCATAAATTTTCTAGTTAAATAAACCAGTGATACATCAAAACGAGGTCTCTTCACTTTTAGAGCTTCTGGGAAACAAAATAAACACACGTGTGAAACTTTCAGTACCCTCCGGAGTCTGTTTCCTCGTGGTCAGAGGCAGACTTCTACAGCAGCCTCACACCCATCTCACACACAGGTCACAACCCATTTCTACGGAATTTCCCAAACTGGATGAAAAACGTACTGGCCACGCCAGGTCTAAATAAAGGTTTTACACTCAATAGATGCATAAATACGCAGCCGGTTCCCACTGTGAGCACGGATTTTTCAGGAGTTCCTGCATTCTATAGGACAGAGGACTGAGTTTGTATCTGCACCACTCTCAGGAATAGTTCGCAATGATTTCTGAAAATAAGTCTCTTGTTTTGTCCTGAAGTTAAAGAATTCTTTAGAAAGCAGGACCTGCCATCCGTGTCACAGGACATTCTTGTCCGATGACTTTGTTTGCAAGGCAGGGCAACACAGAGGCAGAGGCAGGGGCAGGGGCAGGGGCAGGGGCAGGGGCAGGGGCAGAGGCAGATCTTCCACCCACTCCCCAAATGCTTACAACGGCCAGGGCTGGGCCAGGGCTGGGCCAGGCGGATGCCAGGAGCCAGAACTCCGTACAGATCTGCCACACGGTAGCAGGGACCCAAAGAACTGAGCCACCACCTACAGCCTGGAGCTCTGGTGGAATGACGCCATGCCCCCACTTCTGCGTCGGCATGATGGCTGGGGCTGGGGTGAGGAACTCGGAGCGGGGCTGGTGGCTTCCTTAGGAGGCGCCGCCACATCTCTGGTTGTCAGGTGAGCCTAGACTGGACTCTGTGGTCTAGCTCAGCAGCCAAAGCTGGCAGACTGATACTGAACCTGACTATAACCAAGTCACTTAACCGCTCTGGCCCCAGGTCACTCGTGTAAAACAGGATTAAAACCACACCACTACCCCTCAGGGGCTGTGCAAATCTGTGCAAAGAGCCTCACACAGCGCCAGGCACTGCAGGAGCTCATCGAGGAGCTGGGGGTGGGCCGACGAAGGAGACACCTCAAGGTACAGGTGACCAAAGCAGGCGGCCAGCTGCGGCTGGGACCGTGCCGGGGCTGGGGAAGGGCTGAAACGTGGGCCTCTGTACACCACCTGCTGAGATCAGAGTGGATTCAGAGGGGCCCTGGGCGAGGCCATCTACAGCAGAGACTTGCAGAAGTACAGGGACGCGCCACCCTCAACCCTCACCCACGGCAGGGGTGGAGGGGAAAAAGGGAAGGGGAGGGAGGGAAGCCAGGAGGGCCCGGGACTGCCCCAAGCTCTCCGGCACGCAACTCCAGCAAGAATGCTGGATCAGCACCCAGAGGCGTGCGCCTGGCTCACTCTGGGTCGCACTGCACTGCGTGGCCACTCCGGCCGCTGCGCCCACCCGGCAGCTCCCAGACTGCGTCAGTGCTGAGCACGCTGAAGCCTCCTGCTGGCTTTTCTGGAGCAGACTGCCCAGGACCGTTAACTCAGTCGCCGGCCGGGCAACCTACCCCAGGACTCACGCCTGCTGTCCAACTGGGCCTCCGTGCCCCACGGCCAGGGTCTGCCCTGCCCCGGCCCCTAGGCCGGAGTCCCGCCTTCTCGGGCTCCGCACGGGAGTGAGATCACGGCCCCCTGGAGGCCGTTCCACCTTCAAAACGACATCCACAGCAACAGGGGAGGCAGCAGCCTCTGCACGTCCCAGCCCGCCGGCTCAGAGCTCTTCCTGAGGCCCGACTTCACCCTTCAGTGCCCGAACCCACACTTCCGGTTTCTCAATGCATGCTCACCCACATAAACCACCCCGGCCACGCACAGCTCAAACCACAAAACCTAAAACCCATTCAAGAATCAACTTACTTCTCATGGACACGTACTGCACGTTATCGTCTAAGTTAATCCTTATTTTTGATGGCTGAAAAAAAGAAGATACACAAATTTAGCTTAGCAATTTAATTTCTAAGAAAAGCCGTTCTGCTTCCATCCCATCTGACAGCAGCCACAGACCCAACTTCCTCCAACCGCACAGGCCTTCCTAAGTGGACGCCGGACGGCTATGCAGGGCAGCACCTCAAGGAGACACAGCGACCCGAGAAGGGGGCCCGCCTGCCCCCAGCCGCGCGGTACCTGCATGTCTGTCACACAGCGGCTCACCAACACACGCGGGAGCAGACTCCGCCTCCCCGACTAGGACACACCACCTCTTCCTACCCCAGGAGTCACGGCGTACGGCACACCACGCCTGCGTGGATTCTGGCTGCAAAGTGGACTGGGAAGGCAGAGGCCTCCCCACAGAAAGCCCTGCGCACCTGCTGCGCGGTTCCAAGCTCTCTCATCACCGCCCTGGTTCCCACACCTGAAGGCCTGTGCAGGCCCCCCCACCCCTCCTCGTGGCTGCCGCATCAAGGGACCTCAAAAAGCTGGTCCCTACACTTGTCTCGTCGCTGCACCTGTCCCTGTTCAGGGGGAGCGGCGCCTCGCCAAGCGCCCAGCCGCGGGAGTCACCGCCCACAGCGCGTGCGCGCGCACAGACACCTGCGGCACTCCAGCCCGCCTGACCTGCCCGTGTGCAGGCAGCTCTCCTCCGGTCACCACTGCCTCTCTGCTCCAAACCCAGACAGCAAACGCTCAGCAAGCCCCGGGGGCGCCCTGCACAGCAACATCCGGCTTATTAAGTGCTAGTCACCGGCCACTAAGCCCCCGCCTCACACGCAGGGACTCTGTGCCGAGCAGCACGACCCCGGGGATGCAGCCGCCGCAGGCAGGGGTCTCGGGACCCAGCACGGGGCAAGGCGAGCCCCAGCGCCAGGGCAGAATCTGGGAGCGGCCGTGCGGGTGTGCAGGGAGCTCAAGGCCCAGGGAGAGCGCAGGGAAAGGCAGCAACCGCAGGCAGCTCCGAAGGATGACCCAGGATCAGGTCCTTGAGAGGTCTCTGCTTTCTCCTAAGGCCAGAACCTCCGGGCCGTGAGACAGGGTGGCCGGCTGTACGCGAGGCAGGACCCTGCTCAGGGACGCCCGCAACCATCGGCTCAAGGCAGAGGATCCTGACCGGACTGGGAGGCCGCTGGGTCAGTGTGGGAAGGCAGGTGCTACGCAGGACAGCGTGCGCGGCGGGAGATGGGGGCACGGCGACACGGCCGCTCGCTTAGGTGAGCGGAGCAGGCACTCGGGTTTGGGTAGCGGCTCTGAGCGGGGCTCCTGGGTCTCGATGACGGACAGTCTGCCCGGTGACTGGACGAGAACACCCGCCTTCTGGGAGTGCACGTCTGACAAGCCACGCGCCGGGCGCTGATCGAGTCCTCCAAGGCTGAGCCCACCAGGACCCACCGAGGCCAGGGAAGCTGCGCAGGAGGAACGCGCAGGCAGGGCGCAGCTAACCCCCCAAACATCAACTCGCCAGGCACAAGAGCGGGCGAGGGCCCCGCCAGGCAGACCGAGCGCCGAGGACGCGGCTCCACGGGGAGCGTCCACCAAGAGCCCCAGACCACACAAGACAGGGGTCCCACGGCTGCCGGGACGGCCCAGACTGGAGACCACGGCGGGGAGCGGCTTCCAGCGGCGGCGCGCGAGGGCCCCGGGGAAGTCCAACAAGGCTGGCTGCGCGGGGCAGGAGGCGGAGGGGAGAGGCGCGGCATCAGGGCAGGGGTCTCTGCGGATGCGCACGGCTCGAGCTCGCGGCCCGCCGTCGGCCACCGGGAGCGCGGCCAGGCTTCTCCACCTGCCGTACCGCCGCGGCGAGCCCCGGACCGGCGCCCGAGGGCGGAACTCCGCGGAAGAGCGGGGCTCCCGCCAGCGCCCCGAGCGCCCCGCCCGCAGCCCCGCGTGGCCAGCAGGTGCGCGGGGCGCGCCCGGCGGGAGGGCGCAGCACGTGACGCGGCGTCGACCCGCCCTCCGCCCGGCTCACCAGCAGGCTGTCCACGTTGATGGGGTCCCGGCAGCGGCGGCGCACCGGCTCCTCGGCCGGGTCCACCAGCAGGCTGGGCAGCCGCCGGGCCGGCCGCTGCTGACTCATGCTGCCCGCGCCCTCACACCCCGGGGCTCTCCCGCCCTGCGCGCCGGCTTCCGGGGGGCGGCTGGCGCCACGCGGGCCCCCGGCCCGCTCTGAGGCGACGCCCGGCGAGGCGGCGCGGCGCTCGCCGACCGACACGCCACGGCTCCCGCGGGCGCGCGACGTCCCGGCGCCGGCGGCACGGGGTGAAGGGGCGCTGACCCTCGCTCAGGGCGCCGCGCCCGCCATCTTCGCGCATGCGCGCCTCTCCGCGCCCGTGCGCACGCGCGCCGCCCGCGCTCCCACGCCCCCTCGGCTCGCGGCGCCCGGAAAACCCGGAGGGCGGAGTACACGGAGAGGATGCGGAAGCCAAAGGAAGACGTGGAGTCAGGATCGGGGAGGAGCGGACGGGAGCGAGAGCGGACAGGCAACTCCTGGCCGGTGTGGACGCTTAGCAGATGCTGTAACCGAGCCCACGTGGAACAGCGCGTTCTGTGCTGTCCTGTTTCTTTCTTTTTTTTTTTTAATTGGCGGAGTGAATCACTGATTACCTCTTGTGCCAGGTACGAGGCAGGTCCAGGAGATAATAGCAGACTCCATCTCCAGTTCCTGCGAAGGAAGGAGGTCGAGTATTTTAACGAAGATGGGTTTCCAAATCCTGGCTCCTGCTTGTCGGTTAGAAGACCCGCAGCAGGTGACTTAATCCCCTGTGCCTCAGTTTCCTCGTCTGTGGAGTGGGAGTCGTGGCAGGACTTGGCTCTCACGGCGGGTGTGAGCATGAAATGAATGAACGCGGATTACCTAGAACAGGGACTACTGCATGTTGGAGGAGGAACTGTGGTAGTGCAGGGTTGGGGGAAGCAACTGACCTGCCCGTTCAGCCCAGGGCTGGGGGCTTCCCCCTAGGCTGTAAACTGGACTTTGTATTTCCAGCAGGGATCCTGGCGGATCGAGTGTTCAGAATGTTTGCCTAGCGTGACTGAGGCATTTTTTTCCTTCCCAGAACAGAGAATTTGCCAGAGCAGTTATCACGGAGACAGATAGCGTAACCCCCTGGGGTCCCTGGGCGCTGCAGCTCTGGAGATGGGAAGTGGCTGCCTCTTTAAGAGAGCTACGCATCTGTTATCTCTCCGGCATTCCGCACGCACGGGTGCCAACAGGGAAAGATGCATTTTCCTCTGCTGGGTTTACAGAGCAGGAAGAGGAAGATCAGCGAGATTACAACCCCCCCCCCTTCCATGGCTGATTGGTTAATTTCATATTCATATCCTTGAGAAGATTCTTGAAAGGGGACTGGATTTTCTACAGCCAGGGAGGGTGGGGTGTGGACCGGTAGGTGGGTGAGGGTGGCAGAGGCTGAGAAAGGGCTGGGCCTGGGGTTGGGGCGGGCGCCCTTCACTCACTCCCACATGTGCCTGGTGGAGGGGAGAACCCGACAGCTTCCGGATCCTTCCAGCCTTCTTCGCTGGTGGAGCCATAACCAGAATTAAGATGTGTCCAGCCTGCCGTGGCAGCCCAAAGGAGGAAGAAAAACTAGCAGTTTGAGTTTGGTATAAATTACAGGTGCTTTTCACACACTACCCTTTGGGGTGGCTGTTTCTAGTCCCGATGGGGGCTTAAGTGCTGACCTCCAGCCCCCCCCCCCATCATCTGCTGTGCCGCCAGCGGCCCTTCACTGGTGCACAGTTCACAGCATAGGAACTCTGGTGTTGTCCATCTGTGGTCCTGTTGCGTCCTGGGGCAGAACAGCACCTAGGACAGAGTGGGGCATGAGCTTTGCGACTCTGATGTGGGCCACATGCGCAGGTGGCTTGGGTGCCTCCTCCCTTCTTCAGAATGTCCTCCCCAGAGGTCAGCGAGGAAATGGTCACCTCCAGTGGGACTTTCTGGGCCCACAGACATGCTCTGCACTGTCCAGTGTGGTGGCCACTGGCCACGTGAAGCTGTTGAGTGCTTGAAATACGGCCAGTGTGTCTAGGACCTGAATTTTAACTTGGAGCCCCATATAACTGGTGGCTACCACGTTGGACAGCACAGGTGGATGAATTGAAATTGTGGGGATCATCTAGCCCAGTTGCTGTGGCTGGGATGTTTGCACCCCCCCCAACCCGATCACCTGTTGGGATCTCATCCTTGTGTGATGGTATTTGGAGGCAGGATTTTGGGAGCTGTTTAGTTCATGAATAACCGGCCTTTAGGAGTGGGGTTAGTGCCTTGATGATAGAGACCCCAGAGAACTTTCTTTCTGTTTCCATCATGGGAGGGTACATCTGGGAGTCAGTGGCTAAGAACCTGGGTCTAGACCCTGAGTCTGCTGGCACGGGTCGTGGGCTTTCAGCTTGCAGGATTGTGATGAGTAAGTTTGTAGCTGTTAGGCTGCTCGCCTTATCGTATTCTGTGAGAGCAGCACCAACAGCTGGGGCGCCAGCGCTGTTCTGGCCCACGGGCCTCAGCATCGCCATCACGTGGGGACTTGTCAGAAGGGCACATTCCCTGGCCCTGCCCAGACTACTAAGCCCGGAACGCGGAGGGTTTGGCTGGACTCTGCAGGGACTGGCCCAGCCCAGCTCCTTATTTTTCAGTTCTTGCCCCGTCTTCAAGGGCCTCATACGCCTCAGTCAATCATTGGCTGAACTGAAGCCAACTTATTTATTTATTTATTGACAGGCAGAGTGGACAGAGAGAGAGACAGAGAGAAAGGTCTTCCTTCCGTTGGTTCACCCCCCAATGGCTGCTATGGCCGGTGCACTGCGCCGATCCGAAGCCAGGAGCCACGTGCTTCCTCCTGGTCTCCCATGCGGTGCAGGGCCCAAGGACGCGGTGCCGGCCCAACTTAATTATTTTAATGTGATCTTAGGGAGCTTGAAGGCTTAGAACAAATAGAGTGCCCTCGGCTTGTTCTGCCTGTTTCAAGCTGCTGTAACAGAACACCGGAGACGGGGCAGTCTATGATGCACAGGACTTACTGGGTCGCAGTTCTGGAAGCAAGGAAGTCTGGGATCAAGATGCTGGCCTGGGCCGGCGCGGCGGCTCACTGGGCTAATCCTCCGCCTGCGGCGCCAGCACACCAGGTTCTAGTGCCAGTTGGGGCGCTGGATTCTGTCCCAGTTGCCTCTCTTCCAGTCCAACTCTCTGCTGTGGCCTGGGAAGGCAGTGGAGGATGGCCCAAGTCCTTGGGCCCTGCACCTGCATGGGAGACTAGGAGAAGCACCTGGCTCCTGGCTTTGGATTGGCGCAGCTCACCGGCCGTAGCGGCCATTTGGGGAGTGAACCAACGGAAGGAAGACCTATCTCTCTGTCTCTCTCACTGTCTAACTCTGCTTGTCAAAAAAAAAAAAAAAAAAAAAAAAAAAAGAAAGAAAAGAAAAAAGAAAAACACAAATAAATTTGTTAAAAATCCAATTGAGTTAATGGTGTTGAAAGAAGAAATGTGGCCGGCACTGCGGCTCACCAGGCTAATCTTCCACCTTGTGGCGCCGGCACACTGGGTTCTCGTCCCGGTCGGGGCGCCAGATTCTGTCCCGGTTGCCCCTCTTCCAGGCCAGCTCTCTGCTGTGGCCAGGGAGTGCAGTGGAGGATGGCCCAAGTCCTTGGGTCCTGCACCCCATGGGAGACCAGGATAAGTACCTGGCTCCTGCCATCGGATCAGCGCGGTGCACCGGCCGCAGCGCGCCGGCCACGGCAGCCATTGGAGGGTGAATCAATGGCAAAAGGAAGACCTTTCTCTCTGTCTCTCTCTCTCACTGTCCACTCTGCCTGTCAAAAAAAAAAAAAAAAAAAAGAAATGCAATCAGCAAATTTGAAGTCTTTTATTAGGTAGTTCTATATCATTTACATAATGAAAAAGATAATATTATTTTTTCCCTAAAGAAAGGAAATTGGCCAACTATCAGAGAATGATCACATCATGTTAGTCTCAGACTTATGGTCAGTACCAAGATTTTAAAAATATCATTAGACAAATTAAACAAAAGGCACATGAGCTCAAGTCTGGGCTCCGCTCTGATGGCCGCTTCCTGCCAGGACACAGCTGGGAGGCTCGCATGTCTGCGGTCTGTTTACGTGGAAGACCTAGATTTAATTCCCAGCTCCCAGCCTGGGCCCCAGTCCAGCCCTGGCTCTTGTGGGCGTTTGGGGAGTGAACCGGTGCGTCTGTCATCTGTCTCTCTCCTCTCTCCACCTCCCTCCTCTCCCATTGCACTGGTTTCTGACCTGTTCATTTGTGTTATCCAACCCCATTTTTGCATACTAATAGCCATCCCATGTCTTGCCTTTAAAGAACTCCGCAAAACACTTAGCATTGTTCCCTAACAGCGCGCAAACAGCTCTCCTACTCTGGCATCACCACTGTGTGTAAGCACCAGCATCACCCAGGCAGTTCTCCAATACTTTGCCACCATGAACAGCACTGAATGTAGAGTGGTTATGTGCAGGTGTTATTTTGCACAGATGTGATGGGTGGGTGAAAAATTGCTGGCTGGGGCGAGTTACTGCATCAGAGCGATGCACATTGATGATTTGATAGCTATTGCCAAGTTGTTCTCAAAGAAGTTGTACCAACTTACCTTCCTTCTAGCAAGCGCTGAGCGTGTGAAAATATGATAAAGACATTTTAAAAGATTTATTTATTTATTTGAAAATCAGTTACACAGAGAGAGAAGGAGAGGCAGAGAGAGAGAGGTCTTCCATCCGCTGGTTCACTCCCCAAATGGCTGCAATGGCCAGAGCTGTGCTGATCCAAAGCCAGGAGGCAGGAGCTTCTTCTAGGTCTTCCATGCAGGTGCAGGGGCCCAAGGAGTTGGGCCATCCTCCACTGCCTTCCCAGGCCATAGCAGAGAGCTGGATCAGAAGTGGAACAGCTGAGACTTGAACCGTCACCCATATGAAATGCCGACACTGCAAGCAGTGGCTTTATCCGATATGCCACAGCACCGGACCCAAGAAATTTTCACTCAGCCTTTTCTTTTCTTTTTTTCTTTTTTTTTTTTTTTTTACAGGCAGAGTTAGACAATGAAAGAGACAGGGAGAAAAGTCTTCCTTTCTGTTGGTTCACCCCGCAAATGGCCGCTTCGGCCGGCGTGCTGCACCAATCCGAAGCCAGGAGCCAGGTGCTTCTCCTGGTCTCCCATGGGGTGCAAGGCCCAAGCACCTGGGCCATCCTCCACTGCCTTCCCGGGCCACAGCAGAGAGCTGGCCTGGAAGAGGAGCAACCGGGACAGAATCCGGCGCCCCGACCAGGAATAGAATCCAGGGTGCCGGCGCCACAAGCGGAGGATTAGCTGCAGCGCGGGCCTACTCAGCTTTTAAGAAACAACACTGGCTGGCGGCCATTGTGGGGTGAACCAACAGAAAAAGGAAGATCTTTCTCTCTGTCTCTCACTGTGCATTCTGCCTGTCAAAACAAACAAACAAACAAACAAACAACACTGCTCATTCGGTGTTAATGTTTCTTCTTTTGGGTGGGAAGAAGCTATACATCAAAAACCGCTTGTAGCCATTTTCTTTGTTGATGCTGTGGGAGGTTTTCCAGTTATTTTGGCTGCACGTCTGACGCATTGGTGGTCTCGTGATGGACATGTGAAACTGGGCGAACTTCCAGTAGCCCAGGCAACACATGTACACAGTGCATCCTGTGCACGTGATACACACTTCCCTCCTGAAGGAAGACACTGCCGGAAGGTGCTGTTTTGGGGAAGAGGGCGATGCCTGGGAGGGGTACAGACTCCCCGGTGTTCACACTCTGCAGTTTTGTCCTGCAGCCACCACTCGAGGGTAGGAAGGGGTCCTTAAGTGCTGCCGTGCAACCCACAGGAGCGACTGCCGAACACGTCATCGCTTTCCCGCCTTCACAGAACTTCATCGTCTATGTTGTAGAGGCCCAGGGCTGAGCTGCCAGCTTTTAGCAATGCAGTAATCAGTTGTGTTCATTTAACTCAAAAGGCGAAAAGCCAGAGACAGCAAGCCTCCCACTTGCTTTTTCTCTTCCCAGATGCCCGCGTGGAACCTGGCTGAAGTCAGGAGCTCGGAACTCAACCTGGGTGGCGCGGACCCGAGCACTTGACTGGTCACTGGCTGCCTCCCAGGGTGCACATTAGGAGGAAGCTGGAATCCGAGCAGAGCTGACACTCGGGCACAGATACTGGGCTGTGTGAGGCAGGTGGCCAGGTGGTGACACCAGCCCTGCAAGCAGATTTTTAAAGAAAGTCCCAACAGAGTTGAATGAAAACTTTCTGTTTTACTGGACTTCTTCATTTAGTTTGACAGTGTCTTACTTATTGCTAAACATGTCCCATTTAAATGTTCGTCTCTCATGCGTGCCCCACGAACCGTATCATTTGCACCACATTTGCTCTGTTCCTGGGACTCCTTCCCTGTTTTATCCGATCTTTGACGTCACCCAGGAAGACAAGTGCTGCTGTCGCCACCGGCCAAGGCCTGTGATGCTCCACGGGGCAGAGCAGTTTCACCTCGGGGCCTCCGTGCAACGGAGCCTTTGAACTTCGGGTGCCAACATTCTGGGGAAGACGGAGAAGGGGTGGGGTGGGGTAGGAGTAGGTGGAGGTGGTTGGGTACGAATTTAAAGGCTCCAAATGACTATCTGCCACCTAAGGGCCTCACACGTACTACTGCTCACGGTGGAGTGCAGTATCTCCTGCCCTACCCCATGCTCAGCAACAAGACAAACCCTTGCCAGCGCACGCCTACCGAGATGCGTACATCACAGTTCCAACCAGGACTTCCAAGTGCGACCTTACTGGGAGAGTGGGTGTTTGCAGAAATCATCGATTGAAAGTGAGCCCATTAGGGTGGGCCACGATCCAGTGTCCTTGCAAGGAGAGGGAATTTGGTTACAGATGTTCGAAGAGGAGGGACCTCGTGCAAAGATGCTCAGCCACCGAGCCAAGGACAGAGGCCTGGCCCCATCCCTCCTTGATCCGCAGACGGCTGGGTGAGGGCTGCCAGGAGTAGACAGAGCTGGGAGACTACACCTTTCTGGTGTTTAAGCCTCCTGGGCTCAGCAAGCTAATTCACCTGCCTGAGTCCAGTCGTGCGTTTGGATGGTTTAAGCACTTCCCTGTGTGGAGAGAGGCATGTCCCCACAGGAAGCGACAGGAAGCACCATAGCTGGGACCCTGGTTTTAGACGGTGATTCTGAGAATACACTTGAAGGGTCCTCCAGCCTAGCAGAATCTCCCCTCGTGTAGAAACAAGCAGAATACGCAGAACACAGAGTTCTCAGCGGCCTGGGGCACTCACACACACACACAAACGCGCGTGGGCTTCCTCCGGCTCTGCACCCTGGGGTTTTAATTGGCCTTTGAATAGCTGTTTGCACACAGGCAGGAAATGGAAGGAGACTGTACTGGCACTTGTGTGTCTGAGAAGATATGCAAATATTCAGAGAATGAATTTGGATCTGAGTGGGGTGGGTGAAAATGTAGAAAAAGTGTGGGGAGAGTCGATCGCTGGGAAACAAAGATGTGGGTGCAAGGGGGAAGTTTCAGGGAGAGAAATATTTGAGAAGTGTGTGTGTGTGTGTGTGTGTGTGTGTGATTCTTCAGAATAACACTGGGCAAAGGCACACAGGTACCCAGAGCCCTGAGTAACTGCCTTGCTGACCCCCAGGCTGCTTGGAGAAGGCCAGTACTGGACTGGCTGGGAGACTGACAGCTGCTCTGCTTTGTAAGATTCACATTGGCCACCAGGGTGTTCTCTGGTGGCCCCATTCTTGTCCACATTTTTAACCTAGTTTGATTCAGCGCATTGCAGAATGTATCTTGAAATGATTTTTTCAAGTTTTGGTTCAAGTTCAATAAAGACATAAGAGGAGTCTTGTGGGGAGCAACTGGGAGCAACTCGGACTAGACTAAGTTACTGGAATTAAGACTTATTCTATGCATCTGCTCTCCCACAATATGGTGCTGAGAAGGGAGAAATAGCTTCTACACAGCTGCCTCCAGTTCAACCAATAAACTGTAGGACCTGCTCCTGATTGGAGGAGAGCAGCGTACTCGGCGTGTGGGTAGCAGAGTTGGGATTGGTGAAGAGGACTATAAAGGAGGAGAGAGACAGCATGCACCAGGAACATCTAAGGGGAACATCTATCTGAAGGAACACCTGAGGAACATCCGAGCAGCCCCCGAGAGAGCCGGCCGGCGGTGTGCTGCTCCCCTGCGGAAGTGGGGAAAGTGGCAGGGGACACCGCCCCTCCACAGAGGTGGAGGGATGGTAGCCAACCCGGGAAGAACCAGCAGCAAACCCGGGAAGGGCCGAGCAGACAAAAGAACAGCGCAGGGTCCTGTGTCGTTCCTCCATGAAGAGGGGGAGCGACATAATGGTGCCGTGACTCGGATAGGAAACCTAGGAGGGAAGAAACGGGAAGAAGTGGGAAAATACCGGAGAGAGAGACTAGCAAAGAGCCTAGGGAAAAGCCGGACGGAAAAGGTGCCGGAAGAAGCTATTGAAAGCCTAGGCATAGACTCGGATACGGACTGTGGGAAAGAAGTTAGGATTTAAAGTGAAAGCAAGAAGAAACTTAGATACGGACTGCAGGTTGAAAGAAAAAGTGAAACCTAGAAGAAACTTAGACTCGGATATGGACTGTGGGGAGAAGCCAGGAGAAATGAGAGGGGAATATTGTTGGAAGAAAAGTTAGGAAACATGCCGGGTAGAGAAAAATGTTAGGGAAGCCGCGCAGAGCTGGGAAGCAGCCTCGGGGCGGGCGCCGGGATGCCGCAGGGATAAGAGAAACAGAAGTATAGAAGTAAAATGGGAGAAATAGGAATGCCCGGAGATAGAGAAATAGAGAAAAATAAGGCCTCCCCACAACACAGCAATGAGAGAGCTTGGATTCGGTCTGCCTGATTAGGGAGACGATAAGCACCTGTGGGCGGCTGCAGGTCACCGAAGACAGGCATGTTATCAACACCAATAAGTCTCCCCACAAGACGGCAATGAGAGGGCTTGGATTTGGTCTGCCTGATTGGTAGGGCTTGTAAGCACCTGCAGGCAGTTCTAGCAGAGTAGAGCATGCGCTGCAGGGCACCGAACACAGGCACGCATCAGCGCCTAAAAACCTCCTCACAACATGGCGAAGAGAGGGCCCAGATTCGGTTTGCCTGATTGATAGGACTTGTAAGCACCTGTGGGCAACTCTAGCAAGCAGAGCAGAGTGTGTGCTGCGGGGCACCGAAGACAGGCGCGTATCAACGCCAAAAATAAAAAGAAAGGGGGATCTGTGGGGAGCAACTGGGAGCAACTCGGACTAGACTAAGTTACTGGAATTAAGACTTATTCTATGCATCTGCTCTCCCACAATATGGTGCTGAGAAGGGAGAAATAGCTTCTACACAGCTGCCTCCAGTTCAACCAATAAACTGTAGGACCTGCTCCTGATTGGAGGAGAGCAGCGTACTCGGCGTGTGGGTAGCAGAGTTGGGATTGGTGAAGAGGACTATAAAGGAGGAGAGAGACAGCATGCACCAGGAACATCTAAGGGGAACATCTATCTGAAGGAACACCTGAGGAACATCCGAGCAGCCCCCGAGAGAGCCGGCCGGCGGTGTGCTGCTCCCCTGCGGAAGTGGGGAAAGTGGCAGGGGACACCGCCCCTCCACAGAGGTGGAGGGATGGTAGCCAACCCGGGAAGAACCAGCAGCAAACCCGGGAAGGGCCGAGCAGACAAAAGAACAGCGCAGGGTCCTGTGTCGTTCCTCCATGAAGAGGGGGAGCGACAGAGTCTGGTTCAGTTGCAGGACAAACAAATCACTTGTAATTCTGTGTTGCTGTTCAAGTAGATGAACCAGCAGTGGGAGGTGATTCGCTGAGCAAGCAAATCATAAACCACCTTTTCATGGAATCTCATTTCTTTTCTAATTAATTCTTAGTTGGTAGCAGTTCATGCATTTTAAAAACTCATTATAGAGCTTAAAAAATAGGATTAAGGGGCCGGCATTGTGCATAGTGAGTTAAATTGCTGCCTGTGACACCAGCATCCCATAGGAGCCCCGGCTGCTCCATTTCCCATCGGCTCTCTTGCTAGTGCACCTGGAGAAGCAGAAGATGACCCAAGTGCTTGAGCCCCTGCACCCACATGGGAGACCCTGAGGGAGTTCCAGGCTCCTGGCTTTGACCAGGCCCAGCCCACTTGGGGAATGAACCAGCAGACTGGACTATCCATCTCTAACTCTGCCTTTCAGGTAAATAAAAGTATTTCTTAAAAAGTGGTTATAGAAATACTTAGTTTTAATTTTGCCTTTTGGTAGACAAGTTCTAAAATATTTACCTCTCACCCTAAATGAGGAAGATTGCTGATCCCTGTTCTGTAAGATTTTGTTTGCTTGTTAAAATATAAGCTGTTAAAATCTGAGAGCGCGTCTTCCAGTGTGTGTGGGGGGAGGGGTATTGTGCTCTTTCCCTCTTTAAAGAAATGTTTAATTTGTTTTCTGACTTGGCAGAGAAACAGACAACCACAGACAAGTTCACTTCCCAAATGCTGACAATGGCTAGGGCTGGGCCACACATAAAGTGGGCATAAGGAGCTCCCTCCTGCCCACCCCCCATACCCCCGTGGGTGGCAGGGACCAAGGCCCTGGCGCATCCCGGCTGCCTCCCAGGGTGCGCATCAGCAGGAAGCTGGAACGAATGCTGAGCGGGGTCTGCAACCCAGGCACTGATGGGGCGCGGGCGTCTTAATTTCTAGGCTGAACGCCCCTATGTTTGTTTCTCAGGCTATCGCCTGAAGCAGGCTGCGGTGGGCGCACCGGCTCATCGTGGCGCCAAGGAGACTGGGAGTCCGGAGAGACCCCTCCGGCAGCGCTCACCGAGCCCCGAGTGCGCCGCGCTGGCCAGGCGATGCCCTCCCTTGTCCTGGCCCCTGCTGAGCGCGCAGCTTCCAGAGCCGTCCCCTTCTCCCCGGATCCCGGGTCTTGCTGGGGGTCCTTGGAAGGCGTGGCGAGACGTTCCTGAACACACAGGTGCCCGTCTTTTGCTTAAAAAAGGTAAGAAAAGGGAAATCCGCGTGCGTTTCTCGTCCCGGCGTGCGGTTTCCTCCGCGCGCGCGCGGCCCCCAGCGAGCACCCCAAGGCCGCTCGTGGACTCCGCTCGGTTTGAGCTCGCCCCTCGAACCACCCCGCGCAGGGCAACGCCGCCCGCGCCGCCCCTACAGGGGCCTGTCCTCCCAGACTCTTGCTCTCCCTCCGGTGGGGGCCCCCGTGGGCCGCCCCCGACCTCCGCAGGTGGGGACCCGAGTCCCTTCGCGCGGCGCCGGTGGTGCCGGGGTCCCCGGAGGTCGCGATTCGAGCCGGGGGACTCTGGGCTCCGCAGACCAGAAAATGACCTCTGTCCCCGAGGGATCTTCCGATTCAGGCCGGAGGGAGGGGGCGTCGGGGTGCGAGCGGCTGGGGTCGGGGGAGAGCCGAAGGCGACGCGGCTGGGCGCGAGCGCTCCCCTCTTTCCGGACCGACGCAGGTGAGCGCGGGGGCGGGCAGGGCGGGCCGGGGGCGGCGGAGTGGGAGTGGGTGACCGAGTCCTCGGCGGGGACTAGGGAGGGACAGGCTAAACCCGGGGACCCCGCTGCTGCCGCGTCCTCTTTGCCCCTCGCCCGACGCCACCTGGCGTCCCGGGCGCGAGCTGCCCTCCCCGGACACTTCTCCACCCGAGGTCCGGGGCAGCCTAGCCCACCTCTTGGCCTCCTCCAGCGGTGGTCCGGAAGACCCGGAGAAGTGGACTCCAGGGGGTGGCCGGTGTCAGGGGTCGAGTCCTCGGCGCCGGCCGCGGCTCCGGAGATCCGGGCTTTGCTGAGCGCCCCGCGCTCGGGCCGGGCAGCGGCGCAGCCTCTGGGAGCGCAGCCCGCAGGTCAGGCCGGTCTCCGACGGCGGCGGGCGCTCGGCGGCGGGGCCGTGGCGGCGGAGGACAAAGGGCGCGAGGTAGGGGCGGTCGGCGCAGCGAGGGCGCGGGGCGGGAGGGCTTGGAGCCCCAGCGCCGGGGACCGCACTCGCCCGGCGGGGCCCGGCCAAGCGCCGCTGGAGCTGGGACCTGGTCGCCAGCCCCGCGCGAGAGGCCCCGGGCGCGCGGCTTCCTCTGTCGCTGGTCCCGGGAAGGCGGTGCCAAAGTGACCGCGCTCCGCACCGAGGGCGTGCGGGACGCGCGCGCTGTTGCCGTGGGAGCGAGCGAGAAGCGCTTGGCGCGTGGTGAGCGCTCCGCGGAGGAGGCTGTAGCAAACGGCTGGCCCTGTGTCGAGGGTGCGCGCACGCCGGTCTCTGGCTCTGCCACTTTTCCTGCGACGCGACGCCTGGGACGCGGGAGAAAACAGGGCTTCTTCCCAGCGCGGTCCCGCTCCTGGAACGGCTGACTCGGGGGAGATGGGCGCTTGGAACGGGGTCTCCGTTTGGGTCCTGGGTACAAAGGCCGCTTGCCCCGGGTCCAGGGAGGTGCGCGCGCGTGTGCGGCCGCCTGGGCGCTCCGGGTGGAGGCCACTGAGGGGCGCTGGGCCATTGTGCTGTCAGTGCTCTTTGGATAGCCGCGTCTGCGTACCAGCAGCAAAGAGGCCTGCTTGTGCCCTGAAGATTTTTTTTTTTGAACGAACTTTTATTATAGCAGCAAGCGCTGCTTCGGGGCTTGGAAGTGTGTGTGTAATCCCTTTAAAACAATAAATGTGAGCATTTAACTTGGGTAAACATCCTTTTACTCCCAGTGGGAGCGCTTTACATTCTGCGTTAAAACCGAAGGCGCACGGATCCCCGGTGGAAACGCTGTGTTCTGTGGCTCAGTGTGAAGCCGTTTGCAAGCAAATGCTATGCGGTTTCAAAGGCCGGGAGAATCCCACCCGCTCTCCTTAGGGGAAATCGCTAGGCAGCTTTTCAGAATTGTTAAAAGCCAGCGCATTGTTTCTGGAGCACTGTTGAATCCTTGCTCAGGAAAATTTGTTTTTAGGAAGACGCATTTAAAACGTGAAATAATTGAACGACGCACAGGTGAAGGGCTGGTGTCGTGGCAGAGCAAGTTAAGTTGCTCCTTAGAATCGGCCCCAGCTGCTCCACTTCCAATCCAGCTGCCTGCAAATGCACCTGGGAAAGCAGCAGAAGATGGCCCAAGTCCCTGGGCCTCTGCCACCCCTGTGGGGAGATCTGGATGGAGCTCCTGGCTCCAGGCTTCAGCTTGGTCCAGTCCTCGCTGTTGTCACCATTTGTGGAGTGAACCAGCAGGTGGAAGATATTCGTTCATCCCCCCCCCCCCATCACTCTGCCTTTCAAATCAAATCAATACTTTTTTTTTTTTTTTTTTTTTTTTTTAAGCAATGCAGGTGAAGAGACATTTCTGCAAGTCTCTCATGCTGAGACGTGGCTCCTTTCAAGGATGCCGTGAGATCTGTGCCATTTTCAGCGTCCACAGCACTGTGTAATGCACTCTGCTGTTCGCTCTGGCAGAAGTGTGCTTTGTGGAGCTCAGGCTAAAACTGAAGTGCCACCTAATCTTCCTCATCATCGCAGGTGGATTATTTGTGGTTTAAAATGTTTTTAATAGGAGCCGGCGCTGTGGCTTAGCAGGTAAAGTCGCCACCTGCAGTGCTGGCATCCCATATGGATGCAAGTTCAAGTCCAGCTCTCTGCTGTGGCCTGGGAAAGCAGTGGAAGATGGCCCACGTCCTCGGGCCTCTGCACCCGTGTGGGAGACCCGAAAGAAGCTCCTGGCTCCTGGCTTTGGCCTGGCTCAGCCCTGACATTGCGACCATCTGGGGAGTGAGCCAGCAGATGGAAGATCTATCTACCTCCCTTCCCCCCTCTTCCCCCCTCTTTCCCCCTCCATTCCTCCCCCACCTCTCTGAAACTGACTCAAGTAAATATTTAAAAAATGTTTTTAATTCATGAAGATAGCTAATTTGACCAATAACTGAAATCTTTTACTGTGCAGGTAACTTTATAAACCTTTTTTTGGCTATAAACCATCCCTCTTTGTCTATAATGACTAGTGGGGGACCCTAGCGTTACATGGCTGCGTGGGGCTGGTGTCAGTTTGGGCCGTGCCTGTGTCTTCTCATCCAGCCCCCACAAGTACCCTGTGAGCTGTAGACATCACTGTTCCCACGGGGCCTGAGGGAACAGCGTTCAGAAACATTGAGTCCGGGAGTGGGGAGGTGCTGTCCCCTCTCTGCACGCGGGGACGGCTGGCTACAAAGCTGTACAACCGAGAAGCCGAGTTGGCATCAAGAAAGCAGACTGTGCCAGTTCTGTTCATTTTCCTAAACTGTCATTCTTACGTTCGCATGGACTCCTCATTCGTCCCACCATTTAGTCTCTCCCGCCTTGGCCCAGGGTGGTCAGGGGCCCAGAGCTGTGGTCCACATGTCTGCAGGCCTGCCTCTGTCCTGTTCTTTTTTGTTTTCTGAGAATTTGCATTTTCCCCCAGGCTCTGTCTTTTCCCAGAATGCATTTGTGGAGGGAACTGGACGTGAGGATTTCTCTACCTGGGAGAGGGACCTCACTTGACTGCATCCAGGACCCCAGCTAGACTTGGCCTCCATCTCCAGTCAGTCCCTCTCCTGTCCATTCTTGGCTGTTTCTAGCATCTGTAGGAGTGAGAAGAGATTCTTGGTTAAGCAGAAAGCCAGTATTACTGTAAGCTTCCATTTCCTTCTCGACATTTGACATGAGAGCAGAGCCGCTCACTGTGTAACTAATGAGGCCATACTGAGTGCTCACTGTTTCATGTATTGTGTTAGGTGTGGTGGGGACACATGACCTTGACCTCAACCACAGAGCTGCAGCTGTTACCCTAACCAGTGGCTACAGGCGTGATGGAATTCTAGAAGAGGTAGACTTTGAGTTGCTGTTTAGGGACTGTTCTGGCTGGGCGATAGTTTGGGTGTCCTCAAAGGCTCACGCATCGAAGGCTGCAGTCCCAAAGCCTCCTGTGGACAGTTCATGGGTTGATGTTCGTGGTTGATGGATGAAACACGGAGCTGGATCCCAGACACTGTAAGGTGCCTCTGGTCCCTGTGAGGGGACGGAGATTCTGAAGCTGAGATTGGCCTGGCTCCTCCCTCTGCTTCCTGCCTCACCGTGGGTTCATTCCCCTGCGCACCTGCCACTGTCGCCGCCCTCCGTGGGACTCCGGAATGGTAGGGGGTGGTGTTGTGGGCTGTGAACTCCAAAGCTGTAAGCAGAAAAAGCCATAAGCAGAGATACCCCTTCTTCCCGCCTGGATGTTTGTCAGGTGGTAAGGACAAGCTGACTAATGCAAGGCTGGGGGAAGCAAATCTGAGCAAAGGAGCGAACGCGCAAGCAGCCACTGGCTGTGTCCCGAGGTGGTGTGCTTCCTGCATGGTGCCTCGCTTGCTTCTCACCCGGGAAGCTGGAGTATTGTACCCATTGCAAAGATGAGGACATGCAGAAGAGCAGGTGCATGTGGCCAGCGACTCTGGGGCGCCGACTTTGACTCCAAAGCAGGAGGGGAGGCTGGGCGGAGCCAGACTGCGAGGATGGCTTGCCGGGCAGCCTGACGTGAGGGTACCCCCGAGGCCGAGGCCACGTTCTGTGACTTGTGGTCACACAGACTTGCTGACTTTGCACGAGTCGGATGTCTTCTGGATGCGCCAGTGTGGTTCTGTTGGTTCAGGGAGGAGAGCTACTCCTAGGAAATTGTTACAAATGTAAACTCCAGGGCTCCAGAGATCTTCTGAGTGGGAAGGCTGGGGCCCAGGGGCCTGTGTCTTCTGAAGCTGTCCAGGAGGTGGAGCAGCATGGCTCTGGAATGCCCTGGCAGGAGGCCGGTGCGGGGGAGCTGGAGTCCTGAGGGCTGGCACCGTGGGGCAGGGGTCAAGCGTCCTGTACTGGATGTTCAAGTCCTGGTTGCTCCGCTTTTCCTATTGAGTTTCTTGCTAATGTGCCCGAGAAAGTTGTGGGGGAGGGGGCCCAAGTACTTGGCCCCCTCCACCCACAGGGAAGCCCTGGATAGAATTCCCAGCTCCTGGCTTTGGCCTGGCCCAGACCTGGATATTGTAGCCCTTTGGGGACTGAACAGCAGATAGATTTGTCTGTTTCTCTGTCAGTGTCTCTATGTCTCTGTCAGTCTGCCTTTCAAAAAAAGTAAACTTTAAAAAAAGAAATCATTTCTCACTGACTGCTGACTGTGACTTCTGTAGTTGGCCTTGCCTTTCAGCACTGGTAATTGTACATTTGTACATCTTTTTTTTTTTTTTAATTTCATTTATTTATTTGAAAGGCAGAGAGAGAGATTGATCCTCCAGCAAGAGTTGGAGCTGCGCCGATCTGAAGCCAGGAGCCAGAAGCTTCTTACAGGTGGGCACAGGGCCCAAGGACTTGGGCCATTTTCTACTGCTTTTCTGGGCCATAGCAGAGAGCTGGGTCAGAAGAGGAGCAGCTGGGACTTGCACTGGAACCCATAGGGGATGCCGGCACTATAGGTGGTGGTTTTACCCACTACACCATCTTTTAAAGTGAGAGTGATCTCAGTGGCTAAGCTGATGGGTGTGTGATTAAGAGCTGGTCACTTGGGAACAGCGCTGTGGCGTAGTGGGTAAAGCCGCTGCCTGCAGTGCTGGCATCCCATAAGGGCGCTGGTTCATGTCTTGGCTGCTCCACTTCAATCCAGCTCTCTGCTGTGGCCTGAGAAAGCAGTAGAAGATGGCCCAAGTCCACATGGGAGACCTGGAAGGAGCTCCTGGCTTCAGATAGACCCAGCTCTGGCCATTGAGGCCATTTGGGGAGTGAACTAGCAGATGGAAGATTTCTCTCTCCACCTCCCCACCTCCCCACTTCTCCCTCTTCCTCTCTAACCCTGCCTTTCAAATAAATAAATCTTTAAAAAAATTAAAGAGCTGGTCATTTGGAGTCACGCAGACTCGAGGACACTTGGGCAAGCTACTTAATCTCTAGATCCATTTATCATCTGTATAATGGGTCAGTGATAGGTAGTACCCACCTCATGGGGTGGTTGCAGGAATTCAGTGTGTCATGTGCCAGGCGTGTAGGCCTTGCATCAAACAGAGTAAGAGCTCCGACTTGTTTTTCTCATCACACACAACCTGCCTTTGCGCTGGCCTCGGGTGTCTCTCTCATTCTCACCTCTTGCTCTGTGCCTGTGGTGATGGCTTTGAGACCATCCCTGACCTTTTGGCCTCTCCCACCCCTCAGCGTGATGTTGACTGGTCTGCATGGGGAATTACACCTGTGATACCATCGACCCATCTCCCCCTGTCTTCAAAGATGCTGCTGACGAGTCAGCTGCGTTGAGCATCTAACCAGCAGGTGCATCTGGGGTTTTGCACCACTGGCAGCTGCAGTTTTCTAAGCCCTGACTTTATGCCAACGTTTTCTGTTGTCATTAAGCTTCAGCGCAGCCTCAGGTTGTAGGGACCTGGAGCCACATCCCACAGATGTGTAATTGGAGCGTCGGAGATTTACTGACTGCACAGAACCATGTGAACTTGCCATTTTTTTTTTTGAAGATTTATTGATTTACCTGAAAGCCGGCGATACAGAGAGAGGCAGAGAGAAAGAGATCTTTATCTGCTGGTTCTCTCCCCAAATGGCTGCAACAGCTGGGGCCGGGCTAGTCTGAAGCCAGGGACCAGGAGTGTCTTCCAGGTCTCCCACAGGAATGCAGGTCCCAAGCACTTGAGCCATCCTCTGCTGCCCTACAAGGCACATTAACAGGGAGCTGGATCGGAAGCAGAGCAGCCAGGACTCAAACCTGCGCCCATGTGGGATGCCGGCACTACAGGCAACCGCTTTACCTGCTGCACCACAGCACCAGCCCCGAACTTGCCATTTTTATAGGTCAAAACGGTAGCATGTTTGCAGTTCGATAAGGTGTAGACCAGTACTTTTCTCAAGTGACATCATTGTTGTTCTACAGATTTTCACAAAAGACCCCAGGGACCTTTCTTACTTCTTCTAACCAAAACATTCCCCCAAAGGACACCTTAAAATATTAAGTTGGGGTCAAGAGCGGTTCCAAGTGCTTCACATGTAACTCCCTCAACAACCTTTTGAAGTAGCTTTATTTTTCTCGTCCTCGTGTTCTGACAGAGAGGTTAAGAATCTTGTTCCCGGCACTCAGCTGGGAAGCAGTAGAAACAGAAGCTGGACACAGGCGGTCTGGGCCGGTCTGAGCCTTTGGCCTCCGTGTGCACTAGTCTTGAGTCTCTGCGAGTGGCTTTGTGTCCTGTGAGCAGGGCTCTCAGCATTGCGAGTGGGATGAGCGGGGGAAGGAAGAGCACTGTGCGGCCGAGCACCTCCCTGAGCTGGGCTGGGTGCACCTGCTTCCTCTGGTGTGATGCTCACTAGAGCCCCGGGCAACGAGAACCCCATTTCCAGACGGGGAAAACCAGAGTCCCAAAGCCCAGCATGTCACAACTGTGTCGACTGTGACACTGCCTCTCCCTCTCCTCTCACTCCCCCTTTGTAGCTGCCTGGGTGACTCTCCTCTGACCCGGCCCCTCTGTTCTTCCTCCCAGAAGTGGCTCCTCCCCCTGCTCTCCCAGCTCCCAGGGATGCAGATGTCTCCGGGACTGGGACTGGCCTCGCCAGTGCGGCTTCTTTCACTGATCACCATGGGAAAGACCAAAAATGTCTGGTTGGGATGGGCGCCCCTGGGTTTGTATTTATCTCCGGTCATTTACGTGAGTGAAAAGGACTTGCTCTGCCTTGGCCCTTGCTCGCTCCTTTTTAATCCCCATTAATATTGTATCAAGGTTGCAAATTCCCAGGGAGGCTTCTCACAGGGAGACGGTGGCTTGGAGCAGAGACGTTGGATCACAAAGGTGTCTCTGCTGTTGGGGTGGCGCCGTGTGTGGCAAGCTGCTAGCCAGAAGAGACTTTCTGAAATGCAGGTCTGTATTGTTGACTTACTAATCGGTTTTCTTCAGTTAAAGTGTCCGTTTTGAGATGGACATCATGTAGAATTGTAAGAAATAGTGCAGAGAGCTCACGGGTCTTTACCCCTCTCCTCCCGAGGACACCGTCCTGCAGCGCTGCCACACGGCACCCCCACAGTGGTTTGGGCGAGACCCCGCCATGCACACCTGTGTCTGCGGCTCCTCCTCCCCCACCCCAACTCCCGGCAAACACGGATCTGTCCTCTGTCTCTGTCATTTTGCTGCTTCAAAAGCATTTCATAAGGCCGGCGCCGCGGCTCACTAGGCTAATCCTCCGCCTAGCGGCGCCGGCACACCGGGTTCTAGTCCCGGTCGGGGCGCCGGATTCTGTCCCGGTTGCCCCTCTTCCAGGCCAGCTCTGCTGTGGCCAGGGAGTGCAGCAGAGGATGGCCCAAGTGCTTGGGCCCTGCACCCCATGGGAGACCAGGAGAAGCACCTGGCTCCTGGCTCCTGCCATCGGATCAGCGCGGTGCGCCGGCCGCAGCACGCCGGCCGCGGCGGCCATTGGAGGGTGAACCAACGGCAAAGGAAGACCTTTCTCTCTGTCTCTCTCTCTCTCTCACTGTCCACTCTGCCTGTCAAAAAATAAAAAAAAATAAAAAAAAGCATTTCATAAATGGAGTTATATACACACTGCACATTCCTGATTCTCCCAGATCCAGAATTTAAGGCTTGGAGCTTTCCCGATTTGGGATTTTTAGGTTAGGGATGCTCAGCCAGTAAACTTTATGCAAATATTCCCAAACCCAAAAAACTCAAAACTTCTGGTGCCAAGCGTATGGATGAGGTGCCAGCAGGCTTGCTCAGCTGTAGGCGGTGACCTCCTGAGGTGTTTTTCCTCCCACTCAGTGTGATTCCTCGGGACTCATCTGAACATTGTAAAACGTCAGTAAGCTCTTCCTCTCTATTGCTGAGTGTGCCACACTGGCACACTGGCAGCTGGCAAGTGTGCCACAGCATGTTTCACTGGTGACTTGCTGGAGATGTCTGAGTCGTTTCCAGGTTTTGGCTATTACATACATGGTATTGACATGTGTATACAGGTTTTTGGCTATTACATATGCGCTGTCAACATGTGTATGCAGGTTTTTGGCTACTACATGTATGGTGTCAACACGTGTATGCAGGTTTTCATGAAGCATGGGTTTCAAGTTCTGTGGGATAAGTACCCCAGGGTGCAGTCGCTGGGGCTTAGGGTGGGCGCCTGTTTAATTTTATAAGGAACTACAAAATAGTTTTCCAAAGCGATTGTGCATTTGCGTCCCTCCCCATGGCGTGTGAGGGTCCAGGGTCTCTGTGTCCTTGCCAGCTCTTGGTGCTGGCGTGCTCTCTCATTCCAGCCGTTCTCATACGTGCGTCATGGTATCTTTTTGTGGCTTTAATTTGTATTTTTCTGTTGGCTAATGATCAACATCTTTTCCTGGGGTTCTTGCACCCCTCCCACCACCCCTGGTCTGTGTGTGTATTTTTTTTTTTGGGGGGGAGGGAATAGATTGTCTTCCATTTTCTAGTTGGATTCTTTTATTACTGATTCCAAAGAGGTTTTAAAAAAGATTTATTTATTTATTGTGAAAGCACTGCAGAGGGAGAGGGAAAGGAAGAGAAAGAGTGAGC
Source organism: Oryctolagus cuniculus (assembly GCF_964237555.1). NCBI lineage: Eukaryota > Metazoa > Chordata > Mammalia > Lagomorpha > Leporidae > Oryctolagus > Oryctolagus cuniculus. The sequence goes on along the minus strand of NC_091433.1, from coordinate 191,226,903 downwards.
ATGAGAGAAAGAGAGTAGATATATTTTCCCTCCGCTGGTTCACTCCTGAAATGTCTGCAATGGTCAGTGCTGGGCCAGGCTGAAGCCAGGGGCTCCATCCTAGTCTCCCATGTGGGTAGCAGGGACCCAAACACTTGGGCCATCCCCCGCTGCTTTTTCAGGCCATGGCAGAGAGCTGGATTGGAAGTAGAGCAGCCGGGACTCGAACAGGTGCCCATATAGGGTTCCGGCACAGCAGGCGGCGGCTTTACCTGCTATACCACCGAGTTTTTAAAACAATATTTTTATGACATTTCTGTTGATGGATATGTGGTTTGCAAATGTTTCTTGCATCTTTTTTCTTTTTTTTTGCTTTTGGAGATTTAGTCATTCCTATCTGCTGAATACAATGGAGCTCTTATATATATATATATATATATATATATATTTAGATTTATTTATTCAAAAAGCAGATGCCGAGAGAGTGCTTCCGTCCGCTGATTCACTCCCCAAATGGCGGCAACGGCTGGAGCTGGCCGATCCGAAGCCAGGACCCTGGAGCCTTGTCTGGGTCTCCTGCATGGGTGCAGGGGCCCAAGGACCTGGGCCATCTTCTACTCCTTTCCCAGGGACATCATCAGGGAGCTGGGTGGGAAGTGGAACAGGCAGGATTTGAACCGTTACCCATAAGGGATGCCAGCACTGCAGGTGGCAGCTTTATCTGCTGTGCCACAGTGTCGGCCGGCCCCTCTTTCATCCTCTTCATGGGGTCTTTTTTTTTTTTTTTTTTTTTTTTTGACAGGCAGAGTGGACAGTGAGAGAGAGAGGGAAAGGTCTTCCTTTTGCCGATGGTTCACCCTCCAATGGCCGCCACGGCTGGTGCGCTGCGGCCGGCGCATCGCGCTCATCCGAAGGCAGGAGCCAGGTGCTTCTCCTGGTCTCCCATGGGGTGCAGGGCCCAAGCACTTGGGCCATCCTCCACTACCCTCCTGGGCCATAGCAGAGAGCTGGCCTGGAAGAGGGGCAACCAGGACAGAATCCGGCACCCCGATCGGGACTAGAACCTGGTGTGCCGGCGCCGCAAGGTGGAGGATTAGCCTAGTGAGCCACAGCGCCAGCCTTCATGGGGTCTTTTGAGGAGCAAACTTTTTAATTTTGAGGAAGGCAGTGTGTCTACTTTCTATTTATGAATTACGCTTTTTACATCATTTTTAAAAACTGACTAGCCTTAGATCATGCTAATACTGTCCCCCCGACACACACCAAAAAAAAAAAAAAAAAAAAAAAAAAGCTTTGTAGTTGGACTCACAGGGAAAGCCTGGGATCCACTGTGAATGAATTTCATATAAAGGTCTCAAGGTTTAGGCCAAGGTTCAGTTCTTTGTTCCAACACCATTGGTTGAAAGGGTGTCTGTGCTGCCTGGGTGGGTTTTGCCTTGATTTATTTTAGGTTTAAGAATCATAGCTGCTTAATATCAAGCCAGATGCGCTGGGACACAAAGTGAGTCGCACGTGCACGTCCAAGTGGAGACGTTCTTGGAGCTTAGGGCAGCTCAGCCGAGGGACGCCGCGGGCGGCCGGGGGCGGCGTGAGCCCGGTCGTGGTGAGCCCTGGAGGGTGCTGCGTGGCAGAGTCTCTGTGGGGGTTGGCTGCTGGGCAGTCTGCCTCTCGCCGGGGAGAATGTTGACATTTGATGCCTGGGTCATCCGAGGCAGGCTGACCCGTGCGGTGGAGTTGACCCCTGGTAGACATGGGCGCGCCCAGTCTGGGCTCTGCCAGCTGCCAACCTCCTAAACTGCCGGCCGCGTTCAGCTGTCTGCTCGTGGACGGTCTTGTCCATCCCCTAATAATGTGGCTTCTCCCGGCTGTGTAAAAACCTGTTCTCAGACCGCATGGAGCGCAAGTGCGGTTTGGGCAGTGTGGGCTTCTGTTTGTAACATTTTTCTCCAGCGGACACCGACCCTGGAGCTGAAGACGGTGGCGGAGGTAACCCTGCCCCATATTGGAGTGCTTGCTTCTGGTACCCAGCGCTGCCCCTGCCTGCAGTTCCTGCTAATGCAGACTGGGAGGTGGCACTGGTGGCTGGGTCCCTGCCACCTGCTCTGCAGACCTGCACTGAATTCCCTGATCCACTCCTTGTCATCTGGGAAGGATCCAGCAGGTGGGAGCTATAGCGCTCTCAAAAAATTATTTTAAGTGTTTTATTACACAATCGTACTATGTAGAGGAAAAGGAAAAAAAGCAGAGTTAAGCAAATTTTATCTATGGTCCCTGTGCCCCCAGATAATCTATGAACCAAAAAATCAATATAAATTATGGAAGAAAGATTGTCTTTTTTGTTTATTTCGGTCCCAGACTGCTTGCTCCCTCTGGGGCGGTTGCAAAGACACAAAGCTGGTTTGGAAAAAAAGCTCCTCTCGTTGGCTGAATCCAGAGAGAATTTCTGACACCGCTGACCGCGCTGCTGCTGAGGGTTTTGTGTGTGGGAGCAGAGGTCAGGCAGGGGGACGGAGCGATCTGAAAGGTGGGGAGCCGGCCAGCTGCAAGAATGAGCTTTTGTTTCCATGGGTTTGGAGGCCAGGAGGATGGCGAGGACATCAAAGGCCATCCACGCACTGGCCTGGCCCCGGGGGAGCGGGAGCGCTGCCCCAGACGTCTGGAAAGGAGCTGAGGGATTCTTCCCGCGTGGCCGTTCCCACCACGCTGCGTTTTGCTACGGGAAAGTGTACCGGTTTGCTTATTAAAAGACTTAAAAACGTTTTAGACTTTGAAATGTATATGTGTTAGTTACAAAAAAAGCTTATGGAACATGGAAAAATATGAAGGAAAAAGATTCCTCATGTCTTTTATTTTAAAAGATTTATTTGAAAGGCAGAGTGACAGAGAGAGAGAGAGTGCGCTACCACCCCCTAGTTCATGCCCCAGATGGCCGCAGTGTCCAGGGCTGGGCCCGAAATGGAGCAGCCAGGACACCAGCCGGTGCTCCCAGGGGATGCCGGCATCTTGGGCAGCCTAACGCGCGGTGCCACCACGCCGGCCCCTCTGGATACCTTTTCCACGTACATGTACGATAGGTCTTACAGCGAAGGCTGGCAGGGGTGCAGGCAGTTTTCCTGTAGGTCTCGGGGCAGGGTTATCCGCGTCGTGAACGTACGCTTTCTGCTACACCGATTGTGACATCCACAAGTAGCAGGTGTCCCTGCACAGATGTTCTTGGAGCTCAGTTATAAAACTGTCTCAAAAATGTTGAGACGGTCTTACTGCCTTTTCTAGCTACCTGCTCGTCATGGCTACTAGACCAGTACCCGTGCACCTGTCCACCTGGTTTACAGGAACCGTGCACAAGTGTCATAAGTCGCGGACCCACACTTTTGCAGGTGAAATGTTCACAGCCAAAAACAAAAAATAAAAAACATATAATAAATGTTCACAGCTGCCGTGAAGGGCGGCCCGGGGCTCGGCGCGCAGTGGTGAGCAGCATTTAAGGGGACGTCACGACTTCTGGCCAGACAGGGCTCCTGTGTGGGTGACAGAAGGGACCGAGAAGCAGGTGGAAAGGGTGCTGGCCAGCTGCCCCTGGGTTCAGATGGATGTGAGGAAGCTAGAAGTTCATGGGACGCCGTTGTGCCGCCTCTGCCCCCCACTCCGGTTTTCAGATGTCACCTGACTAGGGTGTGGTCCAGGCCTAGGGTCCCCGCTGGGGGGTGGGGGGGTGGGGTGGGGGGGGGTGGGGTCTGAGGCCAGGCAGTGCTCAGCCCCGCTGTGTGCTGACCACGCTGGGTTATGCACGTTTGTCTTCCTGCTCCCCTCCACTGCTTGCCTAGGCCTTGGGGGCAGGGATCAAGACTCTCCCATGCGAGCACCCTGGGGCCCAGAGCGAGGCCTGCCGCCCCCTGGGACTGCCCGGGAGCATGTTCAGTTCTTCCACGCAGGGACAGTTGTGAATCAGTAGGGGGCCCCTGTTGACTTTGCTTTCATTCCTGTGTGTCATAAACTCGTGGAGCGCGGTGCAGCCGCTGCGGGAGGGGGCTTCGGGGCCCGAGGATGTGACTGGGAGGAAGGCGTCCCGGGATTCTTGATGGTGAAGTGTGCTAGATGCGCTTCCTGTGTGGCTCTGAGTTCTGCCACTCAGTTCCCCAAAGAGAAGGTGCCTATGTATTTTGTCACGTATCTTCTTTTTGGAAGATAATTATTTTAAAAATGTATTGATTTTCATTTTATTTGAAAGGCAAAGGGGAACGGGGAGAGAGATATCAAGAGATTGACTTTTTAAAAAAGATTTATTTATTTATTTGAAAGAATTACAGAGAGAGTTTTCTATCCACTGGTTCACTCCCTAAGTGGCCACAATGGCTGGGGCTGGGCCAGGCTGAAGCCGGGAGCCATTTGGGTGTAGGGACCCAAGCCCTTGGGCCATCTGTTGCTTTCCCAGGCTGAACCAGTGCCCATCTGAGATGCCGGCACTGCAGTGGTCTACGCCACAGCACTGGCCCCTTAGAAGTTGATCTTTCCACCTGTTGGTTCACTGCACAAATGTCAGGACCAGCCAGGTCTGGGCCCAGCTGGAAGCCAGGAGCTGGGAACTCCTTCCTGGTCTCCTGCCACGTGGGTGGCCGGGCCCACGAGGTCAGCTTTTCTATTCTGCTTCATTGTGGGGGAGTGGAGGCTTAGGAAGCCTCAAGGACAAGGCTGTGCAGCTAGGAAGGGTCCCAGCCGAACAGGGCTCCAAGCCAAGTCCATCAGCCTCGATGCTGTGCTCCTGGCCGATGCTGGGGAGACAGAAGGGGGTCCCGCGGAGGTGCCCTGTACAAGATGTTCAGGGGACTCAGAGACCCACGTCCTGCTCTCCTGGTTTCAGGTCCCAGCCCCGATCGAGCTTTTGCACTTGTTCCGCTTCCCCCGGCACAGCCGGTCTAACCCTGCATGGCCCACGGACCCCCTTCAGGAGTGCAAGGGTCTCTGTTCTGCCCGATTGCTACAGGTTTGCCACACAGAGATGCAACTGTTGCTTCGAGTGCCGAGATGTCTTTGTCATAAATGATGTTGTAATGGACGTGGTTCATTGTAGCTGCTCTCTGGTATCGTGTGCGTAAGTTCATCACAATTTGTTTTTTCTCCTCCCCTGACAAAAGCTGTTTTAGTTATTTCCTGTTGTATAGTGTTGGGGCAGGTGCACCTCTCAGTGTCCTTTTAGGTCTCTCTGTGCCCAGTGGGGGGTCTCAGGGCTGGAGTTGCTCTCTGGGCTGGCACTGGTGCTCAGGGACTTGGGTAGATCAGTGAACGAGGCCCCGTCCTCACGGTTTCGCTGATGCTAACTGGTGTTGACCTTCTTCCTTTTTTGCTCCTCGGCAGTGCGAGGGTAAGTTTGGACTTTGTTTCCTGGAGACGTCACAGACCTCTGGTTTCCTTAGGATGGCAGAGCAGGATGAGCGGGCCATGCGTTGTGTGCCACACAGTCTCTGTTACGAACGTTTTATGTAATACTCAACAGTTTTGTGTATTTTGATATATCATTCACGTAACATTTGAACTCTGCACTTCAGCGTATGTCAGACGTCTCTCTCTCTCCTGTCTCTGCTTCTCTCTGTCTCTCAAATAAATAAATACACCTTAAAAAATAATAATCTTATTGTGGTGCAAGAAAATTAATACGTTCCTAAGGTCTTCAGTTCATGGAGCATGCGTATTATGAAAAAACAGTGCATAGATTTCAAGTTTTTTTGGCGCCTGAAGAAACTCCTCTTTTAATTCCATTTTGCTCAGACTTACTGAAGTCCCCTTTCTTGCAGGCACTGCTGTGCCCTGCTGCAGACGGCCAGGGAGCCACACTTTGTTTACCAGGCCTCTTGGGGTCAAGGATCAGCCTGCAGAAGCCATTGTCTTAAATACAAAGTGTGTGTGTTACTTTAAATACTGTGTTCCATAGGAATCAGTAAAGAATATGCTGAGTTTTTAAAATAAACATCTGTTGAATGAATACACTGCTTCATTTTTTTAAAAGATTTATTTATTTATTTGAAAGGCAGAGTTACCGGGAAGCAGAGGCAGAGAGAGAGAGAGAGAAAGAGAGAGGGAGGGAGGGAGGGAGAGAGGTTTTCCATCCTCTGGTTCACTCCCCAGATGGCTGCAACGGCCGGAGCTGCGCCGACCCAAAGCCAGGAGCCAGGAGCTTCTTCCTGGTCTCCCAAGGACTTGGGCCATCTTCCACTGCTTTCCCGGGCCATAGCAGAGAGCTGGGTCGGAAGCGGGGCAGCCAGGACTCGAACCAGAGGCCATATGGGATGCTGATGCCGTGGGAGAAGGCTTAGCCCTCTATGCCACAGTGCCAGCCCTAGAATATGCTGATTTTAAAAAATTTATTTATTTGAAAGGGTTAGTAGAAGAGACAGAGGGTAAGAGAGAGAGAGAGTGAGCGAGGAGGGGGATTGAGGGAGGGAGATATCTCCCATCTGCTGTTTCACTCCCCAGGTGGCCACAACAATTAGGGCTGGGCCAGGCTGAAGCCAGGAGCTTCACTGGGGTCGCCCGTGTGGGTGGCAGTGGCACCTAGGCCATCTTCTGCTTTTCTCAGGCCATCAGCAGAAAGCTGGACTGGAAGTGGAGCAGCTGGGACTTGAACCAGTGCCCATATGGGATGCAGGCATCGAAGGCTCATAGAAGATATAGGCATTGGCATTTATTTCCTCATGATGGATCATACAATAACAATAATGGTAATCATAATAGTGGCCCCCTGGGGACCACCTCTTCTGTTCAGGGCAGCAGGTCAGGGATTTCTGTTCAGCCGCAGGAAGCCAGTAGAGAACCTGTTTCCCACATGTTCCCGGTTCACTGGGCTTGCCCAGTACCGCATTCCTGGCAATGGGAACTGTTCTTATGAACACAGGAGTCCCCTGGTGTGGGGCTCCCGCCGCCCAGGCGCTCGCTTCTCAGCATCCTCCTCCTCTGTGGGGATCTGGAGTCCGCGCCAGCCGCGGCCCCGGCTCTGTGCGGTGGCCCCACCTCTGTGCCGTGGGCCCAGCTCCGTGCCGTGGCCCCACCTCCGTGCCGTGGGCCCAGCTCCGTGCCGTGGCCCCACCTCCGTGCCGTGGGCCCACCTCTGTGCCGTGGCCCCAGCTCTGTGCCGTGGCCCCAGCTCTGTGCCGTGGTCCCAGCTCTGTGCCGTGGTCCCAGCTCTGTGCGGTGGCCCCACCTCTGTGCCGTGGGCCCACCTCTGTGCCGTGGGCCCACCTCTGTGCCGTGGCCCCACCTCTGTGCCGTGGCCCCAGCTCTGTGCCGTGGCCCCAGCTCTGTGCCGTGGTCCCAGCTCCGTGCCGTGGTCCCAGCTCCGTGCCGTGGTCCCAGCTCTGTGCGGTGGCCCCACCTCTGTGCTGTGGCCCCAGCTCTGTGCCGTGGGCCCAGCTCCGTGCCGTGGCCCCACCTCTGTGCCGTGGCCCCACCTCTGTGCCGTGGGCCCAGCTCTGTGCCGTGGCCCCAGCTCTGTGCCGGAGCCCTAGCTCTGTGCCGGAGCCCTAGCTCTGTGTCGTGGTCCCAGCTCTGTGCGGTGGCCCCACCTGTGTGCTGTGGCCCCACCTCTGTGCCGGAGCCCTGGCACCACGGAGCTCGGGAGTGCTTGCTGTCGCCACACAGGGCTTGGAACAGGAGGAAAATGGACTATGAACGTGTTCACCTTTCTGGAATTATTCTGAGGATTCTGGGCCTCCCCTGGATTCTTCCCATGAACTCCTCTCTCCTGGGCTGTATCCCTGAAATGAGAGAGGATCCCCGGTGGGAAGCGTAGCCTCTGGAGAACAGGAAACCACCGCCCAGAGGCGGTCACCTTCAGAAGCTCCTGGACAGGTTCTAACCCAGCTCTCCTATGGCAGAAGCCTGCTGGCTTCTCAGAGAGGGAGGGCCTGGGGAGGGGAGACGAGGGAGAGGAGAGAGAGGGAGAGGGAGAGGAGGGGGAGAGAGGAAGAGAAAAGGAGGGGGAGGGAGGGAGGGGGCAGAGGGAGAGGGGCAGGGAGAGAGGGAGAGGGAGGGATGGAGAGGGAGGGAGAGGGGAAGAAGGAGAGAGAAAAAGGGAGAAGGGGAGAGAGAAAAGGAGATGGAGGGAGGGAGAGAGGGAGAAACAGAGGGAATAAGTGACTGAGCGACTGAGCTCGCCCTCCAGCCCTGCCCACTGTGGCTCATCTGAGTCCCAGGTCTGCTCTCCTGGCCCAACTCCCCCCTTAGCTTGGTCTGCAGCAGTTCTCAGCGGTTGGAATTCCTGTTTCCCTTCCAGAACAAACCTGCTCCTTACATCCAGGCTCTGGCCTTGCTGTACTGCCAGCCCTCCCCCCACGCACCCAGCCGGGGTCCTGTCCCTGTGCCCTGTCTGTGGCCTCTGCTGCCGACCTGGGGCTGCCTGGACGAGAATGAGCATAATCCTTCCGGGAACACAGCCCAGCCCCGCACTCGAGGGAAGGGAAGCGAAGCAGCGGCCTGATTGCCCTAAAAGTGAATCCGTGTTGTTTCCTTTTCTCAGAAATTGATTTCCTCCTAACTCCACTGATTCCAGGGCCAAATCTGCTTTGATTTTTCTTTTAGAAACATTTTCTGGGGCTGGCGCTGTGGCGCAGCAGATTAACACCCTGGCCTGAAGTGCCAGTATCCCATATGGGCGCAGGTTCAAGTCTCGGCTGTTCCACTTCCGATCCCGCTCTCTGCTGTGGCCTGGGAAAGCAGTGGAAGATGGCCCAAGTGCTTGGGCCCCTGCACCCATGTGGGAGACCCGGAAGGGGCTCCTAACTCCTGGCTTTGGATCGGCTCAGCTCTGGCCATTGCTGCCATCTGGGGAGTGAACCAGTGGGTGGAAGACCTCTCTCTCTCTGTCTCTACCTCTCTCTGTAGCTCCATCTTTCAAATAAATAAAATAAATCTTAAAAAAAAATTTTTCTTTAGAAAATTTTAAACACAAAATAATATATGTTCAATTCTTAGAATAAAAAAATTAGGAACATGTGGACAATTTTAATTTTTCTTATACTCCCCCAAATTTTTCTTATATTCCCCCAATTTTTCTTTAGATTTTTTAGAAGAAAGATTTATTTACTTATTTGAAAGGCAGAATGTCAGAGATGTAGGAGGTAGAAGGAGGGAATGAGGGAGAGAGAGAGAGAGAGCAAGCGAGCAAGCAAGCTTCCGTCTGCCGGTTCACTCCCCAGATAGCAGCAGCAACCAGGCTGGAGCCTGGAGCCTGGAGCTTCGTCCCTGCGGCCCAGGTGGGTGACAGGGGCCCCCAGCTCTCTGCTGCTTTCCCAGGCACATTAGCGGGGCTCCCCAGGCTCCTGAGTGTGAGCAGTAAGCACCTGCTGGTTATGGATTCCCCACTTTAGGGTGCCGGGTCAAGGCGCCTTCCAGGGACGAAGCCATGGTCATGTTCCCTTGATGTCCGCCGGGTGCTTTTGCAGTTATCTATTGGAATCAGGCCCACGCCTTGCGCAGTACCGATTCTCTTGGTTTTCTTTCCACCTGGAACAGTTTTTCCTTGTCCTCTGTTGAGAACATCGGGCACTGCTCCAGTGCCTTGTCAGGCCTGGAATTCCTTCCTGTCTGGAGTTTGCTGATGGCACCGCTGGGCTGTGGTTTAACATCCACCTGTGTCCTTGTGTCTTTAGTGAATCGGTAGTTTCACGTACAGGCTGGGTCAGATTCGCACTGGGTGTTTGCGCAGACGTCAGAGCAGAGGTGTTTACCCTACCTGCATCACAGTAGGAGTCCTGTCCCGTCTGGTGGTCTGCCTGGGACGTTAGTGTTGCCAGAGGGTTCACATGTGGCCATTCGTCCATTTTAAAATCCTTCCCATCAATCTGTTGCCATTGGGTTTAACCACAGTTTTCGGACATGTGCCGAATCCCTGATTTAGTTAGGGATTGTAAAATAATGATATTCCAATTGACAGTTTCTCCTTTGTTTACTTGAGGAGATTCTCTTATTTTTATTTTTTAAGATTTATTTATTTTGAGGCGGCGCCATGGCTCAATAGGCTAATCCTCTGCCTTGCGGCGCCGGCACCCCAAGTTCTAGTCTCGGTTAGGGCGCCGGATTCTGTCCCGGTTGCCCCTCTTCCAGTCCAGCTCTCTGCTGTGGCCGGGGAGTGCAGTGGAGGATGGCCCAGGTCCTTGAGCCCTGCACCGCATGGGAGACCAGGGGAAGCACCTGGCTCCTGGCTTCGGATCTGCACAGTGCTGGCTGTGGCGGCCATTTCGGGGGTGAACCAATGGAAGGAAGACCTTTCTGTCTTTCTCTCTCACTGTCTAACTCTGCCTGTCAAAAAAAAAAAAAAAAAAAAGATTTATTTATTTTTGAAAGCCAGAGTTACAAAAAGAGAGAGAGAGAGAGAGAGAGAGAGAGATTTTTCCATCCACTAGTCACTCCCAGATGGCCGCCATGGCCAGGGCAGGCCCAGGCAGAAGCCAGGAGCCAGGAGCTTTCCCAAGTCTCCTTCATGGGGTGGCAGGAGCCCGAACACTTGGGCCATCGTCCACTGCTTTTCCCAGGCCATTAGCAGGGAACTGGATTGGAAGTGGAGCAGCTGGGACTCGAACTGGTGCCCACATGGGATGCTGGTGTCGCAGTCAGTGACTCTACCCACTAAGCCACATTGCCAGCCCCCAAGGGAATTCTTTTTTTAAAGGACTTCTCTCCAACAACTGTTTGGTTCGCCTGAAGTTCAGTTCTCCAGGAAGGGCAGGGTGCTTGGCTGTTGGTTTTCCAAATAACCAGCCGGTTGCCTCCTGTGACCCATGAGTGTTGGTATTCAGTGTGCCCCCCCCACCAAGGTAATTATTCTTTTTGGTGCTCAAATTACTCACCTTTGGCCAGTGGGAGCCCTCCAAGTGAGTCCCTGCGGGCCTAGTCCTGGCCAGAGCTCGGGCTCATCGCGTCCAGCTCACCTCGTCCCCAGGTCTTTCCGAGAACAAAGCTTTTCCCCTGGTGAAAGCCGTGGGAGCTGGGCTTTGATGGAAGAACATCAGGTCACGGTGTCCACTTCCCAGGAAGCCCAGTGCGCAGCGTCTTAGCTGTTTGGGTGTTGCTCAATCGTCCCGCTGTTGTAGCTGGATGGCTGAGGCTTGGAGATGTTACGTTTTTCCCAGATGCCAAGGCAAGTAAAGGCAGAGGTAGGAAAAGAAGCCAGGGCCTCCTTGTCCCTGAGCGCCGGGCCGAGGCAGGGGTGGCACTGCAGGTGGTGGGGAAGCTTTGGTGAGGGCGGGGAGGCGGTAGAGCATGAGGTTAGGGGAGGGGCGGCTGCAGCCTGTGCACACCGGGGGTGGGGTGGCCGTGACCACAGCAGCTCCCCCTTTGAAGAGCTGGGGTGTTCCATCCTGAGAGAGCAAGAATGCAGTCTGAAAGGGTGCTGGTGTGGGGAGGGGAGGCTGACGGGTTTGCACAGGTGAGTGGCACCTGCTTCTCAGTGTTCCTCATTCTTGCCTGTCCCCATCCACCGGGAGACCCCAGACTTCCTGAAAATGTGGACCCTATTGCTGTATTCCTAAAGCTGTACTTAGGAAATGCATGAAATTTGTATTCCTTAAAAGGTTTCTTGGGGAAAAAATATAAATCTTAAAACAAAAATGAGAACCCTTCCAAACCATCCCACGGGTACCCACTGGGCTCAGAACAGAAGCTCGGCACCGGTGCACTGAATTTCCCAGACTCCTCTGGACTGTGAGCTGGGGAGACCATAGTCCCGGCCCCATGGGCTGGTGTGGGGATGGATGAGATGGCAGGAGCGGGGCCCGGGGCCTGCCCAGGGGTGAGGCCCTCCCAGCGCGGGGTCACTGCTGTTTGTATCCCTGGGGAGAGCCTTGGCGGGGGCTCCCTGGGGTTTCTGGCTTGCAGCAGGTGCAGGGCCACAGAGATACAGTTGGATACGGTGCTGGAAAAACATGCCTTGTCAAACAAGAAAAATGAGGTGAAATTCACCCATCATTAACCATTTTAAATGGAACAGTTTAGTGGCATTTAGGACCTTTGTACTGTGGGGCCAGCACTACCTATAGCAAAGTTATCTTCAAATTCTGTTTTATCTTCATTAAGAAAAAGGGGGAGGGGGTGTGATTCATCAGGTTAAGCTGCCACTCAGACGCCAACATCCTAGTTGCTCTATTATTTATTTTTTTAGATTTATTTGTTTTATTTGGAAGGCAGAGTTACAGAGAGAGGGAGAAACACCGAGAGATATTTTCTATCCACTAGTTCACTCCCCAAATGGCCACAATAGCTGGGACTGGGCCCTGCCGAAGCCAAGAGTCAGGAGCTTCTTCCAGGTATCCCATGTGGGTGCAGGAGCCCAAGCACTTGGGCCATCTTCTACTGCTTTCCCAGGTGCATTAGGAGGGAGCTGGGTAGGAAGTAGGGCACTAGGACTTGAACTGACACACACGGGATATAGGCATTGCAAGGCGGTGGCTTTCCCTGCTGTGCCACAGTGCTGGCACACCCTCCTTCCCACCCCCGCTGCTCCACTTCTGATCCAGCTCCCTGCTGATGTACCTGGGAAAGCGAAAGATTGGGCCCAGGTATTTGGGAGAAGTAAATGGAGTTCTCAGCTCCTGGCTTCAGCCTAGCCCAGCCCTGGCTGTTGTGGGTGTTTGGGGAGTGAACAGTGGAGGGAAGATCTCTGTGTCTCCCTCTTTGTCACTCTGCTTTTCAAACAAACAAACAAACAGATACATCTTATTTTGAAAAGAAGGGAAAGTAGGGGATGGGGACAAGTGCTAAATGTATGCAGATCAGAATGACAAAGTGTTTTCTAGCAAGGGTGTCTGACCACGCCCTGCCTTGCACACACAGTGGTGACCTGGGACCATTCTGCCACATTAGGATGCTGTCAGCCTCCTTCCCTCTCCCCACCAGCCCCCGGGGGCTCTGTCCCCAGATGGCTCCTGGAGAAGAACCTGCTTCTCAGGAACTATCATTTAATTTAGCGAAGTTATAATTCTGGTGGGGTTGAAGGAAAAGATTAGAAAAACATCAAACTTTTTTTTTTGTTGTTAAAGTGGATTCACTAAATATTTATTGAGTGCTTACTGTGTGCTATGCACTGGGTACCTTGGAACAGACAAAGCAGCTGTGATTCCTGCCAGGATTTTCTTGGCTGCATGGGGGCAAGGAGAAATTTTCATGCTACCTAAAGCTTTATCAAATAAACTCCCCCAAAAAAACAAAAAAACAAAACCATTTTTGAGCTGGCTCAGCCCGGGGAGGATTGTCGAGGCTTGTCCTGTTTTGGTGCGAAGTGCCGGGAGCTTGGAGTGGGCAGCCTGGACCGGGTCGTCTGCTCCACCAGACGTGGGATCAGACCTGTCATCCAGGTTGTCCGGAGACTCTGGGGAAGCCACGCCCACGCCTGTCACGTGGCAGGTGCGGGGAGACTTCACAGGAAGACTTCACGCAAGTAAAGGATGAGTTGCGGGCCACTTTGCGTGCAGCTGTGCTGATTTCGTGTTTCCCTTCGTGAGACATGGTTTAGGATTTATAGACAAGGTCAAAATGACCTTCCTCCCGTGGTGGGGCTGCAGGCTCTCGGATTCTTCCCGCAGGAACACGATGGGGGGGCTCGCTGTTGGGGAACAATGGACCTGAGGGGGTCTGATGGTTTTCCTGCCCGTGCTCCTCAGCAAGACCCCGTGAGCAGGTGGGGAAGGTTCTGGAAGGCCCTGCCAGGGAATCAGATCCGTCTGCTTCCCTTATTTTCCCACAGAAGAACGCTGTCTCGATTGTGGTGGGAGTCTGCCTGCCACCTGTGGTTCTTATCCCTGACTGTGGTGGGGTGGGCATCTCTTCCCCTGCCCACTGTGTGGTCTGCAGGGGATTTCAGTCCTGGGATGGAAGGGCCAGCCTCGCAGGGCAGGAGGTTGGAAGCAGCTGCACTGTCGGAATTCATTTGTCCAGGAGCCAATGTCGAAATCTCTGCCCCAGATCGGCCTCTCCCAGGCTCGAGCCTGACACAGGTTGAACGTCCCTCGTCCAGACATTAGAGTGCTCTGAATCCGGAAGCGGTCTGGACCCCAAGGTTTTGGGGAAGGGGCTCTTGCCTGTGCCGGTACTGAAATTGGCGCATTCACCAGGCAGCCTGGCACAGGTGTCCCGTGCCGCACTCAGGTGGCTCTTGAAACGCTGGTGGCATCAGCATAGCCTGGCTCATTGACCAAGGGATTTCTGAGCAGTCTCTGCAGGCACTGAGCGAGGCTTCGGGGCAGGAACCGGATGTGTCCTGGTCTCTACCCTGAGGGGCCCGCAGCCTGGAGCGGGGGAGGATGCCTCTCCTGCTTGCGCTAACACGGTGGGAGTTGGATCTCTGTGGAAAGGTCGGGGACAGGTTGCAGAAGGAATGCTTTTGATTGGAAGACTGGGCAGATGGAATACAGTTGGATCTGAGGCCGTGGGTGACTGCCAGAGAGGGCGGAAGGCGTTCGTGCCAGGGGCTGTGCTAGGCTTGTTCAGGTGCGTCCTCACTGAGCCCGTTAGCGATGCTGTTACGTAGGTGTTACCAGGTTGCCTATTTTGCATAAGGGCAAACAGAGAATGTAAGCTGATTTCCCAAGTTAGCAACTGCCTTGTTGAACTTGGAAGTCACCAGTTGGAAGCTCTGACCCCCAACCCTCCCTGCTTCCCACCACACCCCTCTGCTGCGCCACAGACCTTACTGCTGTCTCCTGATGTTCGTACTCTTGTCTGTGTTGTGGGGGAGGGGCTGGTCCACCAAGAAAAAGGGAGGGGCTTTGAGAAGGGGAGGACTCTTTAGAAAGAACCTTTGGCGATTTCGGTTTGGCTGCAGGGATGCCCCTGGAGATCTGAGAGAGCATGTGCTGCATCCAGTGGTCGAGAGACCCTTGTGCATCCCTGGTGGCTCCTCTGTGCAGCCCTCTCCTCTCTGAAGCACTGGTCCTGTGCTTAGCTCACGGCATTGCCCTGTTAGATCGTGCCGCTAAGAGAGAGTTTCTTGTTTTCCCTATTAGATTATGAGTTCCTCTGACGCTGAGACCTGGGGCCATCTGTCTGCATCCCAGTGTCTAGAATGTACGTGGCACATAGTAGGTGCTTAGGAGCTTTCCGTGAACTCCATCTGCCTGCCCACCTCCCCCTCTGTGCACCTGCAGTCTATCCAGCTATCCATCCATTCATCCACCCAGCTGTCTACCCCTCCACCTGCCCATTCATCCACCCAGCTGTCTACCCCTCCACCTGCCCATTCATCCACCCAGCTGTCTACCCCTCCACCTACTCACCCACTCACGCGTCCAGTCTCTCATCAAGTGTTCTGTGAGCAGTACAGTGTACCAGGCAGCGTGGGCAGTGCTGTGGTTAACAGATTTTGAATCAGATACAGACAAGGCACTTCAAGGGCGCAGAGTCCGGGGATGATGAGAGGAAAATGCTTAAGTAGAAAAGAGTGGAATGAATGAAGAAATTGTTATTTTCAAAGCCTGAGATTCCCTAAGAAGAAATTAGTTTTGTTTTGTTTTAAGATTTTAAATAACGTTGCTGCGAGGGAACCTTCCGTTCTGTCTTAATTCGGCTGAATTTCCACCTGTCTGAGGCTTTGCTGGCTGCATGTTGCCCCCGTCTCCTGGGAGCCTGTGAGATGGGAGTCTGACTGCAGATGGGCGAGCAGGGGCACTGACCTGGTGGCTTCGAGGTGACCACGTCCCAGAGGAGCGCAGCCTGAAAGGACGGAGCAGGTGTTCTGGGGCCAGAGCGATCACTCGTCACCCGCTCCTCTGGGAACAAGAGGTGACGGCGCATTGCTCTGACATTATTCCTGATCCAGCTCCCTGGAGCCTTGTGAAACATTCAGAGTCCATTCTTGCTCCTTTCCCAGGCTTTGGGGCCGAGGGGCCTGCGTGGGGTGCTTGGGAGGGCAGATTTAGCCATGTGAGAGGCACACGCTTGGGAACACAGCCAAGGAAAGCCCCCTGAGAGCCCAGCGTTTCATTTTCAGGCTGGCTTGGCACGCCCATGGTCTGGGCATTGGAAGTGGGAATGTGTGCAGGACATGTGGTATCACATGCATGATGGGAACAGGTACTCTCCAAGTCTCATGCGTGGAGTCCCCTGTCCACTCGGGGTGTCCCCAAGGCACCTGCTCAGTGTCTTCTCCCTATTACAGCTTCGTCTGAAGCCCTTGACGCCATCGAGTGGGAGTTGGGAATCTGTGCTTCCCTCTGATGGCGCTGCTGACCCCTTGCATGTATCTGTGTGCATGTGTGTGTTGGGGGGGGGGTTCCATCTGTCTGTCCCTGTGACTGCTGTGGGTGGGTCCTCAGTGCCTGGTTGTACCAGGCTCTGCCTAGGTCTCCACGGAAGGTCACACTCCCACCAGTGCCTCCAAGTATGCCTGCTAGAACTAGCCATGGCGCTCAGGGACTTCAGAGCCTGCAGTGGTTTCCCATTGGGCTTTGTAACTCTGCCTTGCCCTGCCCAGGCTCCACCTGCAGTCGACGTAGGCGTCAGGCAGATGGAGGCCATACTGTCCCCTTTCTCACTGCCTGGGCCTTGGGCTGATGCAGTGACGGTGTGAGGACCAAATGGTCCCAGCTCCTGTCCCCCTCCCCATCAGGATGGCCGCTAGGGAGGCCCACGTGAGGGGAAGTTTCACACTGGTGCTAAGCAGGAAGCCACCTCACACAGGCAAGGAAGAGGGCGAAGTCCCCCTGATGAGACAGGTCTCCCCCCTCCGCGGCGAGGGCTGGGGGCGTGGCTTTGGGGACCTGGAAAGTCAGGAACAGAGCAAGGGGTTTGCCTGCTGGACGAAGTCCAAGCGCCTTCGTAGGGATTGCATGTCCGACCCCGGCTGGTTTCCCACTGAGAT
Source organism: Oryctolagus cuniculus (assembly GCF_964237555.1). NCBI lineage: Eukaryota > Metazoa > Chordata > Mammalia > Lagomorpha > Leporidae > Oryctolagus > Oryctolagus cuniculus. Next base: position 191,210,087 of record NC_091433.1, on the reverse strand, counting down.
GTCTGGAAGGATCTCTGGTGTGGGCAGAGGCCCCAGGGCTATTGGGATGAGCAAGGCTGTGGGTGTAGCCTTGGGTGAGGCCAAGTCCTGGCTGCGCCCTTGCCCAAGGCCAGCTGTGCTCTCCTCTGCCCCGCCCCCTGCTTCCAGCTGCACCGGTTGATGGTCTTACCCGTGGGGCTGCACCACCCAGCCAGAATGCCTGGTTCTCACCTCCTGCCTGTGGCTGCGTCTGCCCTCACCCAGGCTCCTGTTCCTTGGGTGGCCTTTTTGATCCCTTCCTCCCAGCCAGTCTAGGTGCTCTCCATTAAAAATGGGCTTTGAGGCCGGCATAGTGGCTCAACAGGCTAATCCTCCGCCTTGTGGCACCGGCACACCGGGTTCTAGTCCCGGTCGGGGCGCTGGATTCTGTCCCGGTTGCCCCTCTTCCAGGCCAGCTCTCTGCTGTGGCCAGGGAATGCAGTGGAGGATGGCCCAAGCCCTTGGGCCCTGCACCTGCATGGGAGACCAGGAGAAGCACCTGGCTCCTGCCATTGGATCAGCGCGGTGCGCTGGCCGCGGCGGCCATTGGAGGGTGAACCAACGGCAAAGGAAGACCTTTCTCTCTGTCTCTCTCTTACTGTCCACTCTGCCTGTCAAAAAAAATAAAATAAAAAAAAAGTTTAAAAAAAAATGGGCTTTGAAGTTAGCCGTTAGGAACCTGTTCTGAGGTAGGAAGTGTGTAAGCCAGAATGATTTTTTTCTGCAATATTATTTATTTGAAAGAGAGAGAATCTTCCATCTGCTGGTTCATTCCCCAGATAGCCAGGAGTTCATCCAGGTCTCCCATGTGGGTGCAGGGGCCCAAACACTTGGGCCATCTTCAGCTGCTTTTCCCAGGCCACTAGCAGGGAGCTGAACTGGAAGTGGAGCAGCCAGGACTCAAATCAGAGCTCCTACGGGATGCCGGTGCTGCAGGAGGTGGCTCCACTTGCCGCACCACAACACCAGCCCCAAGCCAGAATGATCTTGCATGGAGGCCTCCCAAGAAGTTCTGGTAATTGCGCGGTAGGGGCCTCGCGAGGGGAAGCCACCGGACAATGGGGCTCTCCTTGCAGACACTTCTGACTCTTTGCTGGCCCTTCCGCAAGTTCAACACCTTGATCTCTCAAGGTACCTGGCGTGTTCCTCCCACCTTAGCTGTCTGCTACCCACTATGTAGTCTCGTCCCTCCAGTGCGCCTGTCTTGTCCCCTTGGAACGACATGCATACGTGGTGACTGCGGGTCTGGGTTTCTTTCTCAGACAGTGGAGTGGGGCTCAAGCTGTACCTGGACAGTTGGAACCCCCAAACCTGGGCGGTCCCAGCCCTGAATCCATGACCGCTTTGTGAAGCCGTTGGTGGCAGCTTGATGGATGCCTGCCCCGAACGCCTGCCTTGAGATCCCTTCTGAACTGCGTGTGTATCCAACCCGGTGAAACATGAAGAACCCACCCTGCCCTCATCCCCCGGGTCTCTGAAAATGCCCAGCAGGGCTGGGTGTGGGGGACAGAGGGAGCAAGGGTCTTCACTGATGCCGAGGGCCAGGGACCTCCGAGGCCAGCTTCATTGAGGGACTTGGCTGTCAAGGGCATGATACGTTTCTTGTCACTGGGCTTGCCATGGGCTTGTGGGAGTTGGTAGACCACACATCTGCTCCTCCTGCTCAGCTCTGCTCCACAGGCCCTGGTTTCACACGCAGAACCAAACGGATTCCTTCAGAGCCATTCCCTGCGCTTTGCTCCTTCCTGTTCCACAGGACGTGGGGGGCCCTCATCTGTCAGGACACAGCGGGCAGGGCCAGGCCTGTGTTGCTGGAAAGAGGAGGATGAGAGCAGATTCCCAGAGCGCCTCCTACAACAGACACCCGTGGTCTCACGGTTCTGGAAGCTGAAGTTCAAGGTCAAGGTCAAGGCAGTTCCTCCCTGGCAGGTGCCGGGGAAGCCTCTGATCCAGGGCTTTCGCCTGGCTCCTGGTGGCTCCTGGGCTTCTGCCTTCCTGTGGCATCTCCCTGTCCGTGTCTCTGTCCACATCTCCCCTTTCTGTAAGGATACTGGTCATGCTGGATCAGGGTCCGCCCTCCTCCTCTGTGACCTCGCGATTCTCATTCTGCAATGACCCGAATAGGCTCACATTCTCAGGCACCAGGGGTGAGAGCCACAGCCTGTGAGCTGTGCTTCTTCCAATGTGGTCACCACATCCTTGTGTTTGATCAGTGGCCCTTCACCCCGGGGAGAAGCTTGGGTCCCAGGACCAGCCGCATGTTTGCATGACAGGTGTCACCTCAGATGTGTGGCCCTGCCCCTGCTGCACCCCAGGACTCCCCAAATGGCTTTCTTGGGTTTCTGCGTCTGGGTAGTGCAGAGCTGGTGACGGGATGGCCTGCCTCACTGGCAGCCGAGGTGCAGCTCCAGCTGGGTTTTGTGTTGGCTCTGCCCATCTGTGTTGATGGCCTGGATGCATGTGTGTGTGGGTGCTGTCACAGGACCCCTGTGTGTGTGGGTGCTGTCACAGGACCCCTGTGTGCAGATGTATGTGTGTGTAGAACAGTGGGTAGACTCTGACTATGACTAGGTAGGAATCCTAACACACTTCCTTGTCCATTTAATAAAAATGGTCTTTTCTCCAGAAGTTGTGTTAGTAACAAAAGCCTGAGCATTACCAGTTGTTTTCTGCCTTAAGTTACGACTGTATTTCGTGGATGAGTAACTTTTTCCAAAACTTTTTTATGATATTTGCAGATTTTTTCCACGTCTCATTTTGGAAACTTTCAAATGTCATGGCTCCCTGCAAACACTTATAAAGCATATCTGGGCATTCTGTCAGAACCTTGTGGGCACTTGGAAAGTGCGTGTGTTAAGTGGGTGTCCTTGCTGTTCTGTACAGCGTGGCGGGTCGGCCGCACGCACAGCCCATCCTCAGCCTTGGTGTCTCCCCTTGTATGCTGCCCATGTGAGCAACCTTGCTTTTTTATTCTGTGTCTGCAAGAGTCCAGAGAAGTCTCCTTACCCACCCACGGGGGATCCCAGTCACTGTACCCACCTTGCTGCCTGTTTGTTTATTATTTTTGCACCAGACTGAACTTGTCTTTTCAAATTCCATTTTCTGTACACTCTCTGAAGTACCCTCCTCTCTCCGCCCGCCCCGGGGACAAGTGGGGTTCCTGCACGTGGTCATGGTTCCTGGGGTCTCCCCCAGGCCCACCTTTGTCGTGGGCTAGTCTGACTGCAGCCCAGACTTAGGATGGTCTTGTTTTAAAATGAGCTAGTGGAACTCTTGTTGCTGTTGCGTGTAGCAGCAATGGTAGCGGAACACTTAGGAGTCATTAAAAGGTGCTGGCAACTCCTCAAGAGCCAGCGTTTTCCAAGGAGTGTTTTTTTTTTTTTCTCTCTCTCTCTCTCTCTCTCTCCCTTTTTCCTGTGGGCATTTTACTAGACGGAACGATTGAAAGCTTTCTTCGAGAGCAAAGGAAGAAAAGCAACTCTAACAACATGGTGCCTGCTGAGAACCCTGATTTGGGGCCTCTTTCCAGACGAGTGTCCAGGGTCAAGGTCAGGAGGAGCAAGATCAGTGCAGGTGGGAATTTATGATTTGCGGTCATCGAAAGTCGTCCTGCTCAATTACAGGTATATTTGGACTGGCTGGGTCCTGGGACAGTGTTTGCCTTTAAGTTCGCCAGGAGAAACCGCTGTTCCTCTCTCGGGCTTTGCCTTGTGTCTCAGATGCCGAGTATAGAGTTCCAGAAACCCCGGCTGGGCGTGGTCCAAGGCGTGGTTTCCTGTGTGGGCGGGGGTGCCGCTGTGGCTGGGCTGGGGGGGGGGGGGGGCTGTGTGGTGACCACGGCTCGGCTGGAGCAGATCAGCACAGTCTGTCCTGGCCTTGGGCGAGGTGTCCTTTAGCTGAGGCTAAAACCTTTGCGAGCAACTTACACTAGTTTCTGGTGACGTTTTGGTGTCAGTTTGAGTATGGTTTTGGTGACTTATCTAGGTCTATAGGTAAACAGTGAAATGGCAAAAAAAAAAATTATGCATAAAATATATGCATCAAAAATAGGCTTGCATGTCTTTATTTTTCTTCCAAAAAGCATGGACACTTTTGCTTATTCCTTTCCTTTGCTCTCGAAGAAAGAGGAGCTTTGTTTTCTCTTTCTACCTGTGTGGTGGTTTGATAATATTTAGAGCAGTCTAGAGAGACGGAATTCCTAGGTTGTCCGTAACACGCTGTTTATATGTTGCCATTTGCTGGATCCTTAAAGAAAGGCTTTCGGATGCAGGAGGTGGCCGTCTGAAGATCTCTCTTTGATGAAGCTACGAAACTTGCCGGCCATCCTCTGATTCTCTTGTTTTATGCACAAGAGTGACGTTCACTTCAGCCCATCTCGCATTCTGCGATTGCTGGCAGGTGTTCCCTGCAGGTTTCCTGCCAGGAAAGTCGGCTACAGAGGCTTCGACCTGATCATCAAGGGACTGTTCAACTTCAGCACCAGCTGAAATACACCGACTTGAGCATTCACCGGGAAATCTTACCGGTTCAGTAGGTGCCGACTCCTGCTGGCTGCTGCACACTGAGTTGCTGCCCAGAAGGCTGTGCAGGTGACCCTGAGCCTGCCATCTCTGCATGCTATACTCGTGGCCTCAGGCTCTCCTCCCAGCTGCCCCGCGGCACCTGTGGTATTTTCCCATCTAATCTCCAGGTTGGGCTCTTTGGTTTTGTCTGTGCAGGTATCATTAACAAAGAAGTCCCCCATCTGTGCCTGGGGCAGGAAAGAGGAGCTACAGCCCAGGTCTGTCCTGAGTGGCTCCCAAGCCCAGGGCTTGTACACCTGTACATGTTATTTGCATGATTAGATGTGCAAATAGTTTTTTTTTTTTACATATTAACTTTTTTTTTTTAAAAAAAAGATTTTATTTGAGAGGTAGAGTTAGAGACAGAGGGAGAGAATGAGAGAAAGGTCTTCCATCTGCTGGTGTACTCTCCAGGTAGCTGCAATGGCCAGAGCTGGGCAAAGCCGGGAGCCAGGAGCTTCCTCCGGGTCACTCATGTGGGTGCAGGGGCCCAAGCACTTTCCCAGGCCATAAGCAGAGAGTTGGATCAGAAGTGGGGCAGCTGAGACTCGAACTGGGCGCCCACATGAGATGCCAGTGCAGCAGGCAGAGGCTTAGCCTGCTGTGCCACAGTACAGCCCCTAGCATTAATTTTAACTCTAGGGAGTCCAAGGATGACAATGAACATCATGGCTTTTCCCAGCAGATGTGTTTTAAACCTCTGTACATAAGAGGCCTATGAAGTCCAATCCACTGAGTCCACCAGGGCCACTGACAAGAGTCCAGGTTCCAAGAGCCTGCAGAGACCCAAATCCACAGATACTGAAGTCCCTTATGTAAGATGGCATAGTACCTGCAGGTAACCCACCCACACCCTCCGGTGTGCTTTAGCTCATCTCTGAATCACTCATCCCTGATACAATGTAAATGCTGTGTATGGAGTTTTCATCTTGTATCGTTTAGGGAGGAGTGATAAGAAACAAAAGTCTGTAGGTGTTCAACACAGACCCAGCATTCTCCTGGTTGTTGTCCATCCTCTGACAGTCAACATCATGGGTGTGGAGTCCGTGGACATGGGAAGCCAATGGTGCTGGCTTCTGTGGCGGACCCAGCATTGGGTGCTGGGCCCACAGCAAGAAACCGGAATGCATAGCCCCTGCCCTCTTGGGGCTAGCAGCTCTGATGGTTCAGGACAAAGTGAGACCAGACCCGGGGGATGGGGAGGGCCTGCACCTGCAGACAGCCCTGGCGTTTCACACTCTCTGATCCATCCCTCTCTCATTCCTGCTGATTCCTGTTCAAGAATATTCCAGCTCCAGGGCTATGAGGAGCATCACTTCCCAGACCAGCAACAGGAGCCATAGCCTTCTCTTTGTCCCTGCCAACCCTGTGTTGCTCACGGTTTAGGGGCCACTGTTCCCCTGCCTAGGTTGGTTCCAAGAGCCTGACCCAGAGCGGCACCTGCTGTCTGAGTGGGAGGTCCCAGGATGTGTCCAGGGGCTGGGGCTCACACAGGCTTGGCCCTAGAACACTTCACTCACACAAAAGACATGACGATTGTGCCCAGGAAACACACAGACCAGGATGCATTGCATTTAAATCTGCCAGTGGACATTTATACTCGAAATGATTGAAAGCTGAAATATGAAAATCTCCCTTTTTCCCTTCCCACTCTTGGTAGAAGATGTTTGTTCAAAAGACAAGTTGAACACCATCGACAAGGCTTGGGGAAGACCACACAGTAGGAAGAACTTGCTGCAGGGTCTGGGCAGGGGTGGGGGGGCTGTGCAAGGCTGGCCCAGCCCAGGTCAGGAGCAGGGGCAGCTGCAGAGCTGAAGGGTCAGCTGGAGACGGCAGGCACGGGGGAGTTTCTTGAGGACAAAGCCAAGGTCAGAGAGTGGACTGCAGGAGGTAGCCAGGAGCTGAGGCTCTGGTCCATCCCAGCGGCTTGGGCTCTGAGATGAGCAGTACAGAGGATTCCCCATCACTTGAGCCAGTGTCCAGTCTCCCAAAGATGGAACTGGACAAGAGGAAGGTGGAGAGGCCACAGCCTGGGAACAGGACAGATTTGTGTTCAGATCCTTGGACGAGTGTGACCTTGGGTCTCTCCGCCCTGGCGTCTTGTCTCCTGTTTGTCTCCTGGGGCTGGTGGGGCCGAGATGAAGGGAAGTGTCAGGGCCAGTGGGGAGTGTGCTCCGAGGGCCGTCGCGTGCCATCTCAGGTGGCAGCAGCCCCGCTGCAGATGTGCAGACCAGCGCGTGGGTGTTTCTGCGTTTGCCTTGCAGCACCGCGAGCTGTCTGAACATCCCCTTCCACAGAAAGGTCACCATGACCTCAGCGTCTGGGCCAGATTTGGCCTTGGTTGGGACATTACTTTTCATGCTGTGCTTTCCAGAACGCGTCACTTTTCTTGTCACTGGTTGAGCGGGGCCGGACTCGACTCCATCCCCCTCTTTCTTTCTGACTAGTGGGACCCTGGTTTGGTCAGGATAGCAAAGCACCCAGCTGAAAACTGGATCTCCCAGGGTCCTCAGGCGCTTGGATGCTGCCGGGCTAAGTCCCGGCCACAGTTTTGTAAGCGAAAGTCTATTGGCTGGGACTCCGGGGAAAGCTGCTGTTTTCCTGGAGGGGCCATGTCCCTTTCACCCCCCACCTTCCTCCCAGTTCTGGTCTGGAATCTGGACCGCGGTCAGCACCTTCCCAAAGGCAGAAGGAGCTTTGCTGTTGGAAGTCCCCGCTGGCTTCTTGCTGTGTGGAAAGGACAGACCTGCAGCTGTGGGTTGGGTTAAGCTACTGTGAGTGGGTTCCTGTTCCGTACAACTGAATTACGAGTGTTGATTTCTGGGTTCTGAACTCGCCCCAGCCCGACTCCAGCAATGGAAACACGTTTGATGCGACACTATGGCAGGCTGGGACTACCCCACCAGGGACACAGATGGGCTTGTAGGACGTGGCATGGGATGGGGGCTCTAGCCCCCAAGCACACCTCCCCAGGGTGATTCTGACCCACTTGCCTGGTTTCACTTCCTGCCTCGGCTTCACGTGTTCCGCGGGCTCTGGGTCCCCTGACGGATGGCTGGCTGCAGAACTTCACCCTTCGGAGGTTAACTTTGCCCTGGACCCAGTGACTACCCCCGTGGCACTTCCACAGGCAGGTCTCACACAGTCGCTACTCACCGAACCTCTGTCTGTGAGTGGCGTCCCTCGTCTTCATTCATCCTTACCACCTTTTCTCCTTACATCCTCGGGCCCTGGGTGAGCCTGGGGGCTCCAGGCTTCCTTCCTTTATGCCATGACCATGAGCTGTGGATTTCAGCAAACCTGCATTGTAATCTCGGCGTCACTACTCATCAGCATTGTGACCTTGGTGAGCTCGTCTCTGCTGTCTCACGCAGGCATCCTGGCTAAGGGTAGCACTGGTCACTGTTTCATTCTGGGCAGCCACTCGCTGCCTCCTCTCCCCGATTCCCGAAGACAACTTTCCCTCCTGTGCACGTGATGCACACGTGACCTTGATATTTCCAAGTCACGTGTCTGTTGCTGTGTGGTTTTCAGATGATGTGCATGAACTTGCTAACGCGGAAGGTGAGGATTTCCCGTCTGCCCCACAGATGCATCCTGCTCTCCACATTTCCAATACAGTTGTTCAAGCTTGGAGGGCTCAACCCCGGGTACCCAGCATCGTGGCCAAGTAAACACGGTGACGGCCCAGTTATGTCAGTTGCTACTGCTGCTTCTCCTTTTTCCTGAACCATTTCTGCTTCTCCCAGAGGACACATTGCTTGTTGTGTGTGTGGGTTACCACTGCTCACTGGGGGTCAGAACAGTGGCAAGTGCCAACTGTCATATTACCAGAAAGGAAGACGTGTTCCAGCTCTTTGGGGGGAGAGCTGCCTCTTCCCCCAGGATTGAATTTTCAAAGGAATTTCCATCATGGGACTTCCTGTAAATGCTGTGGAAGGGGCAGGTTTGGCCAGTGGTTAGGATGCCTGTGTCTCATATCAGAATGCCTGGATTTGAGCCCTAGCTCTGGCTCCTGACCGCAGCTTCAGGCTAACGCAGACCCTAAGAGGCAGCAGTAATGGCTCAAGTAACTGGATGCTTCCCATCTGTATAGCAGAGACCTGGATTATGTTCCTGGCTCCTGGCTTTGTGGCCAGCCCAGCCCTGGTCCTCGTTGGCCACTTAGGGAATACACCAGCCCTCTCTCTCTGTCTGTCTCTCTCTCAAATAAATACAAATTTTAGCAAATAGTATGGCAGACTTAATTTGCTAGCAGAAGCCAATTCCATATGGCTATTTTCCATAATAGTTTTGTTTTAAAAAAAAAAATCCAAGGTTATCGTATTATAGGGCCATGAGGTACGCAGCTAATGGGGGTGAAAATGTCTTGTGTGGAAACTTGACCCCGGAGTGGCTCGGGCTGCTGCTGGATTGGAGGGACAGCTGTCTCCCACCCTGTCTTTCCTGGTGACCGTCCTCTAAATGACAGCCCTGCACTTGTCATAACAATCCTACAGGGATTAGCTGAGGCAGCCTGGCTGGGCGTGGGCGATTGTGTAATGAGCAAAACAGACATGGATTTTGTCTTCACAGAGGCCCTGGCCTTCTCGGGAGACGGACACAGAAACATGACTTGTCGGCGTGAGGGTGGCCTGGGAGGTGCAACCACTGACGCCTGTGCTGGGAGACAGTGTGCAGGGCTCAGCAGCTTGTCTGCTTCCCGTGCTCACGGGAAGATGCACTCAGTGTGCAACTTCCCCAAACTTCTCCGAGACCCCTCATGTGGGTTCCCTCAATCCCATAGTTCCCTCCCTTCTCACTGTTCAGCAGGCCTGTCTCCTTTCTGCACTAACAGCCGAGTGGCTGTGGGATCAACACACATCCGTGATCTCAGCAAGGAAATCCTGCCAGCTGTGCAGCGCCCGGACTAGCTGGGCTTCCCGGTCTCAGCTGTCCACAGCGGCGCAGGGCCCTGGATTCCTGGGTTTGCTGAAGTCTTGGGAAGACCACAAAGGCGCGGGGCCACTCTGGCTGAAATCTCTTACAATCCTTCCATAAACAGCAGGTCTTCAAGAGGTGTAGCCACTCTAGTTGAAAGCAGAATTGTTATTATTCTTTCAAAGATTTATTTATATATCTGAAAGGCAGAGAGGGAGAGAGATGGAGAGATCTTCCATCCATTGGTTCACTCTCCAACGGCCAGGGCTGGCCTCCAGGCCAATGCCTGGGATCTGGAACTCCATCCGGGTCTCCCACATGGTTACAGGGGCCCAAGCACTTGGGGCATCTGCTGCTGCTTTCCCCGTTGCAGCAGCAGGGAGGTGGGTCAGACGTGGAGCAGCTGCACTTGAACTGGTGCTTGTGTGGTATGCTGATGTCACAGGTGGCGGCTTTACCTGCTAAGCTACCATGCCAGCCCCAGAAAGCAGGTTTATTTACTCTGATTAAATGTTCTGCTCCTTGTCTTCAAAATGATGCAATAGCTTGTTACTATAAGACAGGGCGTAGGGTTGGTGACAGTTTTGAAGTACCCCCACTGCTAGTGGTATTGATGGCTGTAGAACATTCTATAAACTCCTTTCCCAAGTTATACTCTGCTAGGCAGCATTGAGTGACACAAGGTCTGTGCACCTGGGGAGAAGTCCTTAATGCCATGAAATGATGTGTATGTGTCAAATTGACTGTTTTTGTTGCTAGCTATAGGTATTCTAAAAGAGTGATCAGACAACTTTTTTTTTAAAAAAGATTTTATTTATTTATTTGAGAGGTAGAGTTACAGACAGCGAGAGGGAGAGACAGAAAGGTCTTCCAGCCGCTGGTTCACTCCCCAAATGGCCGCAACGGCTGGAGCTGTGTAGATCCGAAGCCAGGAGCTTCTTCCTGGCCTCCCATGTGGGACAGGAGCCCAAGGACTTGGGCCATTTTCCACTTTTTTACTAGGCCATAGCAGAGAGCTGGATCGGAAGTGGAGCAGCTAAGACTTGAACTGGCGCCCATATGGGATACCGGCACCACAGGGTGGTGGCTTTACCTGCTATGCCACAGCACTGGCCCCCACCTCTTTTTTTTTTTTTTTGGATTGGAATTCACTCAATAGCTAAATGGAATAAAAATTAGCCCTTAATAATATTTTTAAAGGCTTTGGCAATTCTGAACACTGTTAAAGTGTGACTTTACTCACTAACCATGCTGAATTGTACACTAGTATGGTTATTATCTCCAAAAAGTACTGAGTAGCTCTCATTGTTGTGTTTATTTGAAAGGCATCGAGACAGAGAAAGAAAGAGAGAGATCTCCCCACATGGCTGCAGCACCTGGAGCTGGGCCAGGGCAAAACCGGGAGTCTCGACCTCAATCCAGGTCTCCCCTGGGGGTGGCTGGGACCCACAGCTGCGTGCTGGGTGTGCTTGAGCAGGTGGGGGTGGAGCAACAGCCGTGGCCAGGTCCTCTGATTGGGACATGGGTGCCCCACACCCTGGCTTGCCACTGCGCCAAAGGCCTGCTTCTCCAGTTCTTCTTCTTCTTTTTTTTACAGGCAGAGTGGACAGTGAGAGAGAGACAGAGTGCCGTTGGTTCACCCTCCAATGGCCGCCGCGGCCGGCGCACCGCGCTGATCTGAAGCCAGGAGCCAGGTGCTTCTCCTGGTCTCCCATGGGGTGCAGGGCCCAAGCACTTGGGCCATCCTCCACTGCACTCCCTGGCCACAGCAGAGAGCTGGCCTGGAAGAGGGGCAACTGGGACAGAATCCGGTGTGCCGGCGCCGCAAGGCGGAGGATTAGCCTAGTGAGCCGCGGCGCTGGCCCTCCAGTTATTCTTATTTTCTCCTCGTTTATGTTTTTGCCTACAATGATCTGAGATTTCTCATTCACCAGGATTCAGAGAATCTGCCTTGTGTCAAGGTAATGGGAAGAAATTCCCCCCTCCTGCCCCCAATGTTGAGAATAATAAAATAGACAAATAAACCTGTGAAGATAGAGGAGCACCTCTCCCTCTCTTCTATCAAGGAAAAGAAATCCTATAAAACAGTGAGAAGAGAGGTCAGAATGCGTCGTAGGACAAGGACGAAAGCAAGGTAAAAGTGAGATATTAGCGTTTCTAGAAGTTTCTGTGTGGTAAAGTAAATGGAAGGGATAGCTTAGGAGTTCGCAAAGGGACAGTTTGAGAGAAGGAAGCCTACGAGAGGATGCCCACAAGTCGTTTGCAAGGAGGGTCAAGCTCATTAAACAGCAAGACGCTGTTGCCTACCTGCTGGGTTCAGGTGGGCTGAAGTTTAGTTCTGACAACGGGGTCAAGATGCTGGTGAAGACGCCTGCCCCCTACACTGCGGTGTCTGGGTTCAAGTCCCACCTCTGGCTCCCAACTCCATTCCTGCAAATGTAGCCCCTGGGAGGCAGCCATGATGGCTCAAGTCATTGGGTCCCTGTGTCCAGCTGGGGTACCTGGATTGAGTTCCCACATACTGACTGCAGTCTGTCCAGTCCTGGCCAATCGCAGGCATTGGAGGAGTGACCAGTGGGTGGGAGCACACTGTCTTTCTCTTCTCTCCTCCCCCACCCCGACCTGTTTCAGATTTTTTTTTTTTTAAAATTCTGACAGTGACTAAGGTGGAGAAAGGTGTGGAACAGCTGACACTGACTTAACTGATGATCTTGGTACAACCCCTTGGCCCTGGGGCATGCTACTTCAGTAGCCTGCAGCGTGACTGGCGCCCTCTGGAGTTGTATGGCAGCCTCCTGACCTGTGGGTGTAATAGGAGACCTAAGAACGGCTTGTATACACATCTTATTTGTAGTAACACTCAAGCAAATACTAGAAATAACTCACAGAGCCATCAACTCAAGATTGGAAGAAGAAACGGTGGCTGGCGTATTTGATATAATGAGTGGCGGAGAAGGGAGTGTCTCAGGGAGAAGTGGTACCCTGGGGGTGAGCCCAGTGTAGCAAGATGACCCACTTTGAGGCTGCTCACTCGGAGCCGGGCGTGGAAACCTGAGCTCCGTTGCTTAGATAGAAAGGAATTGTCCCAGATGCTGCCCTCCGGAGACAGGGCAGATCCTCGGGTGATTCCTGTGCACACTGAAGTTGATTTTTGACAAATAGGGGGAGAAAAAAATCACTCGGATCCGTGTTAAATTTTAGGCTAAAGTGAAGTGACATTTACATCGGGGATTTTGATGTGGGGAGAGGTGAGGTGCGTAGGAGGCCTCCCGAGACGAGGAGGCCGTGTTGTGTTGGAAGCGCGAATTGTGGGTGTGTACGTGTGTGGGCACGCATTGCCCACGGAGTCTTTGTGACCTGAGTACTTTACCGATGTCCTCTTGCGTCTGCTCACCCTTTATAGATACAGTTTAAAAAAGTGACCTGGCTTAGAGAGAGGCTTGGGCCAACGTGGGCAAATGTCCTAGCCCGGCAGGGTGAGGGAGCCGGGTGTGTGCTGGAGAGACGCCCCCTGCACCCCGCCCTGCTCAGAGAAGCTGTGTGCAAGGCCATGCTTGGATGCCAGGCTAGGAGAATTCCCTGGGTGGGAGCAGGGCTGGGGGGGGGGTCGCTGGTTACAAAGGGGCCAGCAGGTGCACCTGGCTTCCCCTGACTTTCCCATAGTGTCCTTGAGCCATGTGCTAAGGACAGAGACAGCGCCTGGGCAGCCTCTGTGGACGCTGGCTCCCAGGAGGGATTTCCAGCCTAGCCCGGGTGTGTGGTCCTGCGGTTCACCAACAGGTGCAGAACAGAGCTGCTGGCTGTGATGGAGAGGACGGAGCCGGGGGCCGAGGGGCTCGAGGGCTGGAGCACGTGGCTGCGACCTCGACATTCCAGCTCTTCTCATCTGTGCCGTGTCGTGGGGGCCAGGAGTGAGCTCAAGCCTGATGGAATGTCAGGGTTTTAATTTTTCCAAAAAAAAATTGTTCCTAAAAATTTCACTTATTTATGAAAAATTTAGAAAATGCAGATGAGGAAGCAGAAAAGGTTTGTCCAAAACTCTGGTTCCCAGAACATCCACTGTTAACCATTTAGCGTGTTTCCTTCCAGCCTTTTTCCTGCATATTTAAAAAACTGTATTGGTGCTAGGATGTGACTGCTTCAGCTTCTCCCTGTGCGAATGGGCTCTCTGCTTTCTAGTCTTGGTTCACGCTTCTTTGTCACTCTATGTGTCACACTAAACATGTAGCAACTCTCCTTGCTAATGAGTCAGCATTAGCAAATAATGTGGGAATTGTTCACTTCTTTGCTGGAAGAATTTAGCAAAGATTAGATTTTTTTAAAAAATTTATATTTTAGAGGCTGACACTGTGGCACAGTAGATTAAGCCTTGGCCTGCGGTGCCGGCATCCCATATGGATGCTGGTTTGAGTCCCAACTGTTCCACTTCTGATCCAGCTCTCTGCTAATGGTCTGGGAAAATGCTTGGGCCCCTGCACCCACATGGGAGACCCAGAAGAAGCTCCGGGGACCTGGCTTCAGATTGGTCCAGCTCCAGCCATTGCAACCATTTGGAGTGTGACTCAGCAGATGGAAGACCTCTCTTTCTCTCTCCCTCTGTCTGTAACTCTGGATCTCAAATAAGTAAATTAAAAAAAAAACACTTTGTATTTAAAAAAAAAAAAATTGACAGGTAAAGTTACAGACAGTGAGAGAGACAGAAAGGTCTTCCTTCCATTGGTTCACTCCCTAAATGGCCGCCACGGCCGGCGCTGCGCTGATCTGAAGCCAGGAGCCAGGTGCTTCCTCCTGGTATCCCGGGCGGGTGCAGGGCCCAAGCACTTGGGCCATCCTCCACTGCCTCCCGGGCCACAGCAGAGAGCTGGACCAGAAGAGGAGCAACCGGACTAGAACCAGGAGCCCATATGGGATGCTGGCACCGCAGGCGGAGGATTAACCAAGTGAGCCACGGCATCGGCCCCAAAACACTTTTTATTTTAAAAAAGTATTTATTTGAAAGGGAGGGAGACCGAGAGTGAGTGAGAGAGTGATAGACAGACACAGAGACAGAGATCTTCATCTGCTGGTTCTTTCCCCAAATACCCACATTAACCAAGGCTGGGATAAGCTGAAGCCAGGAGCCCAAAACCCAGTTTGGATCTGTCATGTGGGTGACAAGGACTCGGGTACTTGAGCCGTCACCTGCTGCCTCCCAGGTGCACATCAGCAGGAAGCTGGAGTTGGAAGGAGAGCAGGGGTTCGGCCCAGGTACTCTGCTATGGAATGCTGGCACCCCCAGTGCTTTCCTTAACCTCTGGGTCAGAACCACCCCAAGATCAGATGTTTGGGTCATTTATCCTCTGTTTTCCCAACTGCTTGTAAATGGGCCAGCATTACTTGCTGGCTGCTGGGGGAGCAGAGGGATGAGACAACTTCCTGGGAGCTCCAGTGGTGGGGGAAGGACCCGTGAAAATCATGCTTGTGTTCTAGTAACAAGTGGCCAGTAAAACAAGAGAGAAAGAGCTGAGGGTTTTTCTGAGTAGGGCCTGCGTCTGCAGGGCGGAGCTGTTAACAAAAAAACCTCACTTGCAGCGAAAGCTTCAAGTCACTCTGGTTTTCCTAAGCCTTTGGTTTTCGTGTTAAGGTTCGCCACAGACTGTAGCAGGGGGAAAAAAAAGTGTGGCAACTGGGTCATCGCGACCTAGAACCCACAGAAGACATGGCATGGGTGCCAGAGACAGCCGAGTCTCTTCCTTCAGTCACCTGTGTTCGTGACCTCATGGGCTGCTCGGTAGCCAGGGCAGGTTTGGGTCTGCAGGAGGAGGGGGTGGCCGCTCCCCAGCGTGCAAGGCCTCCTCCGTGCTAGTGCTGTGGGCACAAGTGTCAACGTTGATCCCAAGTTCCTGCCCCGACAGAGCTCAGAATTCAAAGCAGAGGCATAAATACAGTGCATGAGTCAGGGCTGAATTAAAGAAGACAGAAGGAAAGACTGCACGTTCACGGGAGAGTGTGGGCCGCCGCCCCCGGAGGGATCTGAGTGGGCCAGAGGTGCCGCCCAGGAGACAGGAGGCCAGACAAGGACCCATAAGCATGGTCTAGAGGCCAAGGGCAGGAAAAGGGTGCCCTCTTCAGTCTCTTTGTGAGATAGGGGGTGGTGCCCTAATTGAATATACAAACAGGGTGGAGTTTAGAATATGTGAGGATTAACTTCAGTGTGGCCATCATGTGACATCCCCTCCTTCCTGTCCCAGATGAGGCACAGGTGCATCATGGGAAAGTAGGCTACTGAGTGGACAGGTAAGGGGGAGGGGCCACAATGCGGTGCTGCACAGAAATTCTAAGAAAATATTTCAGCTCTGTTTATTCCTACCCAACTCCGGGCCTAGCTTCCCCATACCACTAGGACCGTGGAAGGAGCTCCTGGCAGGGCCCTGGCCTCTTGCCTCCATCATGATGATGCTCATACAAGCCATTGTGTTGTTTGAGCACCTGCTGTGTGCCCGGTGTCATAAAGTGGCTTTACAGCCCCGGTGTCATTTAAACCTGGCAACAACCTCACAGTGAAGGTAATACTGAGGAACCCAAGGCTCTGGGAAGCTGGCACTTACAAGCCCAGCCGCATACCAGCCACCATAAATTCTGCTTGAGTGAGTGACAGCTCCAAGCTAATGGAAGCAAAAGGAGACACCAGCCAAGGTGGGCCAAAGAAGGTGGTCCTCAAAGTTGGGAGGGCTTTTGCCTTCCAGTTAGTCATTGCTTCTGTTTGTTTTTTGCAAAATTCAAGTCAAGGTGGGAGATGGGCCAGAATTTTTGCAAAATTCAGGTAGAGGCAGATGACACCGACAGATGAAGGGAGATGTCCTTGACCATGGAGAGGTCCCTAGTTCTCAAAAATAACAACAACAAAAACGAACCAAGGGAAACGTGTGTATTAAGTGCCGGCCACTGTGGAAAATGTTTTAGTACAGTCTCTTATTCAGTCCTCACAAAGCCTGCCCCCTCCCTTTTAAAAAAGGTTCATTTAATTGTTTTGTCTGCTGGAGAGGCAGAAATACAGAGACAAATGTCTCTAACAGCCATGACTGGGCCGGGCCAAAGTCAGGAGCCCAGAACTCCATCTGGGTCTCTCACATGGGTGCCAGGGTCCAAAATCTTTGGGCCATCACCTGCCGCCCCCCAGGGTGCGCATGAGCTGGCGGCTGGATTGGAAGCAGAATAGCTGGGATTAGAACCGGCCTCTGATGTGAGCTGTGGGCGTCCCAAGCAGGGATTTAATCCACTCTGCCTGAACAGCTGCCCCTCTGAGGTGGGCACTGTTATCTCCTCCTGTGGCAGAGGAAGGCAGAGCTCAGAGAGGGTGAGGAGCCTGCCCGCGGTCACCCAGCTCACAGGCCGCTGAGGAGACAGGGCCTGGGCCAGCATGGCCACCCCAGCTCCCCTGAGACTCTGTGGCCATCCTGTGAGCAGAAGCCGGGAATGGGTGTTTAGTAATTTCGGTGTGAATTTTATATTTGATAGAGGAAAAGCACACAGCTCTCATGTAACAGCAAAGCCCCACGAGTGACCCTGCCCCAGGAGCGGATGGTGAGGAGAAAGCACCAAAGTTTTGGGGTAGCAGAAACAGTGAACCGGCAGTGACGGGGCGGGGGTGGTATTTGCAAACCAGAACCAGCCAGCTTGCTCTGCCCCCTGTACCGCCCCCCCCCCCCCCCCCGAGGGATCAGAGACACTCCCAAAGTCTGTAGCTCGCGGGCACAGACACAGACAAATGGTCGGTGCTGCTGTAGCTCTGTGTGTGCCTGAAAACCACAGCGCCACACAAGGTTGTGCAGTGAAAGCCACAGGGTTTGTGGGGGAGATGGGGCCAGAGGCACCGCGCCCCAAACCGTCATCAGTGGCACAACTGAAAGTAAAACAGGTAACCTAATAAACAGGGCAGGGTTGTGTTGTACGTGTAAGCGGCTCAGAAATACACAAAGCCAGCGACAAAGCACGCAGATAAGGGGAGGTTTGCACGGGGCTCTGGGCACTTGGATGGCAGTTTGTGGGCTGGTGCATGGAGGGGGGAGGATCTCTGGAATCTTCTGGAAGGTTCTCACCCCAGCCTTCAGCATTGCTGTCACCTGGGAGGGGCGTGGCTCCTCCTCCCCGATGCCCCCCTGTGAATGGGCTGAGTGGCAGCAGAGCGTGGCCCCCACCCTCTCTGAGTAATAATTAGGTTTCCCCCCTCCCCTCTTTTTAAAACTCCTTTCTGTGCGTCTGGGTTTCCTCTGGATACCGCCGTGTCTGTCTCTTGTTTCTCCGGGTGACCTTTGGATTTTCTTCTGCGTTAAAGAATGAGGCAGAGAAGTCGCCTGGGAGCTCTGGGTCCCCATGGGCAGGGCGGTGGGGTGGGGTGGGGGTGGGGTGTTGCTTTCTGAGCCCCCAGGACAGGACCAGCTGGTGGGGCGGGGAGGCCTCTAGCGGCAGAGGGTGTGACAGTGGCTCTGTCTCTGTCTTGCTGTTCCTCCGTTTCTGTCAAGAGCCTTCTGTGTTTTCTGCTTGGGGGGGGGGTGCCAGGCCAGGGAGAACCCCCCTCGCTTTCAGCCCCACCACAGCCCCAGTCGGCGTCCTCTGGGTCTGCATCATCCTGGCCCGCATCGGCCACATGTTCTCCCTCTGGTCTGCCTTCTGGAACTTTGCGAAACCCAAATCTCTCACCATCGACGGCGTCGCTGTCATTGTCTTCATCTTTGTGACTTAAAGCAGCTTACCCTCTCATAAAAACTCACTCACTTCTCTCTCTCTCTCTCTCTCTCTCTCACATGCTCTCTCTCTCCTCTCTCTCTCTCTCCTCTCTCTCTTTCACTCCTCTCTCTCACTCCTCTCTCTCACTCCTCTCTCTCACCCCTCTCTCTCTCCTCTCTCTCTTTCACTCCTCTCTCACTCCTCTCTCCTCTCTCTCCTCTTTTTACTCCTCTCTCTCACTCTCTCTCTGTCCTCTCTCTCTCTCCTCTCTCTCACTCCTCTCTCTCCTTTTTTTCACTCCTCTCTCTCTGTCCTCTCTCTCTCTCTGTCTTCTCTTTCTCTCTCCTATCTCTCACTCCTCTCTCTCTCTCCTTTCTCTAACTCCTCTCTCTCTCTCTCCTATCTCTCTCTCTCCCTCTCCTCTCTCTCTTTCACTCCTCTCTCTCTCACTCCTCTCTCTCCTTTTTTTCACTCCTCTCTCTCTGTCCTCTCTCTCTGTCCTCTCTTTCTCCTATCTCTCACTCCTCTCTCTCTCTCCTTTCTCTAACTCCTCTCTCTCTCCTATCTCTCTCTTTCACTCCTCTCTCACTCCTCTCTCTCTCTCACTCCTCTCTCTCTCTCACTCCTCTTTCTCACTCCTCTCTCTCCTTTCTCTCTCTCTCACTCCTCTCTCTCACTCCTGTCTCTCTCTCTCACTCCTGTCTCTCTCTCTCCTCTCTCTCTCCTCCCTGTCTCTCCCCCCTCCTCTCTCTCTCCTCTTTCTCTTTCACTCCTCTCTCTCTCTCACTCCTCTCTCTCCTCTCTCTCTCTCTCCTCTCTCTCTCCTCTTTCTCTTTCACTCCTCTCTCTCACTCTTCTCTCTCCTCTCTCTCTCTCTCCTCTCTCACTCCTCTCTCCTCTCACTCCTCTCTCTCTGTCCTCTCTCTCCTCTCTCACTCACTCCTCTCTCTCTCACTCACTTTGCTATCCTGCAGAGGCGCTCTCGGGAGGAGTCCGGTGCCAGCGGCATTGGGATCCCATCTCACAGCACGGCCTGCACTTCTGTCCGTCTCCTGGGTAGAGGGCATTTCTAGACGGCAAGGACGTCTCCCTTCCTCTTAGAGCTCCCAGTGCCTCCAGCTCAGGTGGCACCGAATGGTCAGTCACAAATCAAGGACCGACGGCAGTGCCTCTGCTGACGGGGACGGTGCGGGGGTGGGGGTCTTTGCCACCTGTAGCTCTGGTGGTGCAGGGTTGGTAATTCAAGCGGAAGGGCTGTGGGACCTTTCAGAGGCTTTTCCCAGCTTCCTGCTATGCCCTGCATTTATCGACTTTTTATAAAAGTATATGATGTGGACATCTGAAGTGTTTAACTCCTCTTCCCTTGTTGCATTGAGCTCTTTGGCTTTGATTTTTCCTCCTCTGTCAAGTGCAGCCAGTACTTGCAATTGAACTCTGGTCAGGAGCCCTGCGATGGGGCCTGGGCCCTCTCGTCCCTGTCCTGTGCGCACGTGGAGAGCTGCTACAGAGGGCGGGCGGGCAGGCGAGCGCGCCGGCGATGGAGGCTGTGAGAGGGGGATGCAAGCAAGGAAGGTGAGAAGGACGTGGCCGGGTCAGCTCTGGGGGCCAGGCCCACCACACACCAGAGGAGAGGCTTGGCCTACAGCACATCGCCCTGGATGCACCCGACCTCCTCTGATCTCGTGAGCTCAGCAGGGGCTTGGATTGGGCTTTGAAGGATGAGTAGAAGTTTACCTGGTGAGCAGCACGTGCCGGCATCTGGCAGCCGCAGGAGTGCCATCTCCCACCGTGTGTGCCGGGAAATCCTGAACTCCCACAGTGACCTGGGAGGCTGTCGTTTTGTGAAAGCCGCAGCGTGGTTATTGGTTCGTGGTGGTTGTCATGGGCGGTGGGATATCCCATGGAGACGGGGAGAGCTCTGCTTTCCCAAGGTCTTCACACCCAGCGTCTGTGCTCAGAAGGAAGCCACGCAGCGACGCGTGACGGCCGCAGACTCTGGGCGTCGGGCCTGACGTGGAGAGGAGTCGGCCGAGGGGAGCTGCAGTGGCAGGAGGAGGCGCAGGCTGAGCGCTGTTGGCCTGGAGGGAAGAGTTCCAGGTTTAAAGTGTGAAGGACTTCTGTCCCATTTTTCAGATTGGGGGAAACTGAGGCATGTGCTCACCTCTAGAAATCAGTGGTCAGAATTCTGACCAGGTGTGCGCCCAGAGCCCATCCTCTTGGAAGTTATGCTAACACAACACGCAGTCTGTCTCTGTATGTGTGTAGTTACAGTACCTATAAGATGTAGTATAGCATGATAGAAAATACCAGTATTAGGTGTGCAATAGATCGTATTTGGGAACATAGGAGCATAACAATTGGAAACTACTACAGCTGTATATATGCGCGTATACGCTATCTGTCATTATATGACTAAGTACATACGTGAAACATACAGCTGTAACTAGCTAATTTGACAGCAGAGACAGGAATCTCCCATCATCTGGCATTCAAGCTGGAAGCCAGGGGACCCAGCCCTGGTCTCCCAGGTGGGTGGCAGGAGCCCAGAGTCCGCTGGAGCCAGGAGCTGGGACTCCTAGCGGTCAGTCCCGTATGGGATGCAGGGAGCCACTAGGTTGCGCCCACTTCGGCCTGAGGCCACACGCTAAGTCCCTTGTAGCTCGTCAGCTCTCAGGCTGGGACTTCCCGTGTGTGTGGGCGTGGCTGCCCCGGGGCTGCTGCCGGTCCCCCTGCCCCACGGTGGCTGCGGGGCCCCTGAGTGGCTCCTGGGGCCTCACTTTCCTCCCGCGTGGGCTGGGCTTGGCCCCAGGGGCTGCTGGAGAGCCCCGGGGTCCTCACCCAGGCAGGGCCAGCAGGGGGCGCTGCCTGGCCCCAGCTGTGAGACAGGAACAGGTCTGCCCCCCCCCCCCGCCCGTGGGGCCTGGTTTTCTGGGGACCGGGAACCCTCGCGGCTGAATGAACCACCCACCAAAATAACCAGCTCTCAGCCTGGGTCACAAAGGGTAGGTGACACGGAAACTCCTGGGTCATGTTCGGGGCACCTTCACCGGGAAAGACCCCGGCCCTGGGAGCGGTGCAAGTCAAGGTGGGGGTGCCCGGCACGAGTGGGCGTGGGGCATCTTCCCTTTGCCTTCCCCGCGAGGCGCGTGGGAGCCGGGAGCAGTGGGGAGGAGCAGGAAGCCCAGGGCGGTGCCAGTGTTTTCTCCACGACTTGAGAATTTGTGTCCTGTGCCTCTCCAGGGTTGGGTGCCCCTCGGCATGCACTGTGCGGGGTGGTGGTGGTTTCGGGGGTCACGCCTGCCTCTCTGTCGTGGGCCCGTGCCCTAACTGGGTCCTGGGCTCTCCCCGGCATGGCCAGCTTTCCTCTTGTTCTCTGCACAAGCCAGCAGGGTTCCAAGTGCGCAGATGCTGTCTTGTTGGAAACAGATCGGCTCCGCCGCTGGTAGCTGCACAGACAGACTGGTGCACCTGCTTGGGGAACACGCTGACCCAGACCAGTGCCGAGAAGACGCCAAGTGGTGGCATTTGCCATCTGACCCTGCAGGAGCTCAACGTGGAGCAGTTGCTGCCGATTTTTTTTTTTTTTTTTTTTGGCAGTTGTAGCCATAGCAGTGGATTCCAGGCCTGAAACCCTTTCCCCTGGCCAGGCCGGGGAGACCCGTGTCAGGCTGACCCGCTCCCCCCTCCCATCTTGCCCAGATCAAAGGTGCAGCCAAGGGAGGGAGACGGGCACCTTGGCCCGCGCTCCCCGCGTTTGCTGGGCTGTTGAGTTTAGGGGCAGCCGGAGAGACCCAGCCCTGGGTAAGACACAGTGAGTCGTGCCCGTGAGCAAAGGAGCGGCTGTGGTTGTGTCGTGTAAAACGGAGCTCAGGGGCTGTGCTCGCGAGCCACTGGCACGAGTGGATGCACAGGCGCAGTGAGTGTTGAACAAACACCGGGCGACAGACGGCGGGCTGGAGGTGGGTGCACTTGCTGCCTGCCTGGTTCTGGGCACGAGTTTCTCAGCCATTTCCTCCCTGGCTTGATGCTGTGGAATCTTCTGCCCCGTGGGCCCGCTTGGTAGTCCTGCGAGGGAGCCTTGAAGTCCTTCTCCCAAGAAGCCCTCGGTGGGGTTCTGGGAACAGATGTCTGGGCAGGCGCCAGTCACCCCTCAGCCCTGCTTTTCTTCCATAAACAACACCTGGGGGGGTTTATGAGTTCCTCTGGGGAAAATCAGAGACATCTCCATGAGAATGTCCCGTTTCCTGCCAGGAGGCCATTCTGCAGGCTTAATGCCTTTATTGCCATATCGTATATTGGGGCTGCCGACTGCTACCTTACTGGAGCACCGGACAGGCCGGCGCCAGGTTGAGCTTGCATGTCTCCAAGGGCTCGGGACTCTGGGCTCATCAGAAATAAGTGCCCAGTCTCCAGTGCTGGCTAGGGACGTCTTGCAGTTAGAGAGACTGGTGGCCGGGGGTGGGGCAGGGCTCAGCAGCGGCTGGAGTTTGGCGTGTCCGGGTGAGGCTTAGGCTGGGGCTGTGTCCCCACCGTGGAGTGGCAGGGGGGTGCCAGTCGCCTTTGCCTGCATCCCTGAGAGGCCCAGGTCTGCAGCAACCCCCCGGGAAGGGGTCCTAAGAGGAGACCAAGGCACAGGTTGAAGGGTGGGAGGTGTGTCTTGGCTGCGATTCAGAGCAGAGGCACCTGGGATAGGCGGGGAGGGGCCCTGGAGGAAGCTGTGGACTTGACCTAGGAGCACGACCTCTGACTACTTTGCCAGGGCCACTGCACGAGGCCAAGCTGTGGGCAGTGATGAGTGGGCACCAGGCAGGAGGGGCTAGGGTGGCTGTGAGAGGGGAGCCGGAGGATCCCGGGCCCTTGGCACCCAGCGTGCGTCAGCTCGCTCCTGACTCACTGTCTGCTTGGCAGCGACACCGCCGGGGCCCAACTCCTTCCGCGGCCGGACGCCGACGGGCCCGGCGCCTCCTGCCTGCTCTGCGGACTGATGTCTGTCCTGGAGCTCTTGTGCCCGGCACTTCTCTGCCAGAACGTGCTTCCTAGGCCTCGTGGCTGCCCCCAGACCCGGGGCATCCAGAAAGTTCGTGGGCAACGGCATTAGAAGGCGAGTTCATTTCGGTGCAGCGATTTAAAAACCTGTGTGTAGGAGGGGGTCTTTGAAACGTTTGTAGAAAATGCGTAATATGAAAATTATCCACGTGTGAACGTTTTTACACCAGAATAAACTTATTAATTCCACTTTTCCACGAACTGAAAAAATTCCATTTCAAAAGTTTATTTTTTATGAGAGAGAGAGAGAAAGGGGGAAGCACTCCTGTGTGTTGGTTCAGTCCCCGCATGCCTGCGATGGCCAGGGCTGGCCCAGGGCTGAAGCAGAGAGCAGGGAGTTTGAGCCAGGTCTCCCATGTGGGTGGCGGGATCCCAGTCACCGGAGCCGTCCCTGCTGCGCCCGTCTGCATCAGAGGAAGCTGGAGTCGGGGGTCGGAGCTGGGAAGCGAATCCAGGTTCTCTGATGTGGACGTGGGTGTCTTGACCACCAGGCTAAGCACCCGCTCCTTACAAACTTCTAGAAGATGTAATGTGACCAGGCTGGTCCACGGTCCTTCCGTGGCTCTATAGGCTTGAGCAGGGCTGGTTGTGAACTGGCCCCCGCAGCACCCCTGCTGTCTGCCCCTACCTGTGTTTCCCATCCCAGGATGGCACGGGCCCCAGGCCAGCCTGGGTTCCTGTGCTCTGTCTGCCTGCTCTGTCCTTTCTCACTGCCAATGGGTGGACCTGTACTCATCCTGCCGCTCCCACGACGTCATGTGCCTGCACTTCCCACGTAACAACAGGTGCATCTGGACAGGGCCTGTCCTGTTCCACGTGTGCCCTCAGCGCCAGTGGCAGTGACTTAGATCTGACTTAGATCACGCAAGCATTTAACTTTGCTTAAGGCACAGCCGTGATTCCGAAAGAGGAAGATTTTCTGCTTCTCACAGAGCAGGCGTCCAGGAAGCCAGTCCCTGTCCGTGCATGGCTTGGACAGACCCAGTGGTCTGAACTTGGGTCCTGAGACCCCGAAGGGCTCCAGCAGTACCCTCCCCTGGGTGCTGGCCAGCAGGTGTTGCCCCAGTAGAAACCCTCCAGGTTGAGGGGCGGGGCGGGCACAGGTGCACGCACTGCGGCTTTAGGGAGAACAAACCCAGAACCAAGGAGCGGGCCGGGTGCCCTGTGTGGGAACACACTCACACGTGGGAGGAGGGGCGGGAGCAGAGGAGGGAGGGTCCCCTGAGTGGGCTCAGCCCTGCAGGCTGCTCGCAGCGGCTGTTCCCAGCAGCGGAAGCAGCTCACGGCTCATTCTTGGATGCTCCTGGGACGGCTCCCCTCCGACTTTGATCGGAGAACAGGTGAGGTCAGGTGGCTGGGCGGCCGTGGGAGTTCTCTGGACGGTAGCAGAGATGGCGTCCCCGTAGCCTGGATGTGGTCATGAGCTGCCTCTGGGGCTTTCAGCTCTGCAGCACTGTATCTGAATGCTTGCGCACTGGACTTCTCTCCTTTTTTTTCTTTTGAGAAGGATAGACACTGGTTCACTCCCCGAATGCCCATGACAGCTGGGGCTGGGCCAGGCCGAAGCCAGGAGCCCGATCCGGGTCTCCACGTGAGTGGCAGAGACCCAACTACTTGGGCCATCACCTGCTACCTCCCAGGGTGAGCATCACCAGGAAGCTGGGACTGAGAGCAGAACCAGGAATCAGCCCAGGCACCCCCATGGGGCACGGGCGCCCCACGTGCTGTGTGCCACTGGGCCACAGGCCCACCCCATTTCTCTCTCACTGTGACCGAAACAGGTGGCCTTCTCTTCCTCTTCTCCTTCCTCTTGGGAATTACTTTTTGGGGGGAGGGGTGCAGTGTCCCAGGCCCCATGGCAAGTGTGAGGTGTCTGCAATAGTTGGTGTGGCTAAGGAGCTTCAAGTTTACTGAGGTGAGAGGAAGGGGGACAGAGAGATGATGTCCACCTGGAGAGGGGCGTGGTGACTGACAGGTGATGTCCACCTGGAAAGGGGCATGGTGACTGACAGGTGGTGTCTACCTGGAGAGGGGCGTGGTGACTGACAGGTGATGTCCACCTGGAAAGGGGCATGGTGACTGACAGGTGGTGTCTACCTGGAGAGGGGCGTGGTGACTGACAGGTGATGTCTACCTGGAGAGGGGCGTGGTGACTGACAGGTGATGTCTACCTAGGGAGGGGCATGGTGACTGACAGGTGGTGTCTACCTGGAGAGGGGCGTGGTGACTGACAGGTGATGTCTACCTGGAGAGGGGCTTGGTGACTGACAGGTGGTGTCTACCTAGGGAGGGGCATGGTGACTGACAGGTGATGTCTACCTAGGGAGGGGCGTGGTGACTGACAGGTGATGTCTACCTGAAGAGTCATGTGGTGACTGACAGGTGATGTCTACCTGGAGAGCGGTGTGGTGATGGGTTACTCCTAACACACACAGACATGTACTTGTTTCCACTGGAGTACAATGGGCAAAGCCAGGTCAGGGTGAAGTGGATTAATCAAATTAAGCCAAGATTAAGACTTAGGTCTCTGGTCAGCAGAGTTATGGGCAGTTGATTCCAGATTTGGAAAAGAAACTGGAACTCACTCGCCTCTGCTCTATGCTTCCTGCCCTGCGTGTTGGTTCGTTTAGCCCTAAAGTGGTTTCTGCTTTCCCTGTTCTTTAGATGAGAAAATGGAGGATCAGAGAGGTTAGGTAACTTCCCTGAGGTCAAACAGCTTGAGGGAAGCACAAATGTGATTCAAGCCTCCAGTGGTTTTATTCCAGAGTACATGATTTACCAGTGTAGTAAGCAGATATGAACACTCTGTGAGGTGTAAGCTACTTTCATTAAAAAAGATCTATGTATTTGAAAGGCAGAGTGATGGAGGGTTGGGGGAGAGAGAGAGATCTCCCATCCACTGGTTTACCTCCCAAATGGCTGCCACAGCAGGTCTGGGGCAGGCCAAAGCCAGGAAGGAGCCTGGAATTCCATCCGGTTCTCCCACATGGGTGCAGGGACCTAAGGACTGGGTCTTCCTTGCTCTCATAGGTGCAATAGCAGGGAGCGGGATCGAAGTGGAGCAGCTGGGACTCGAACCTGTGCTCCAGTGCAGGATACCAGCAAGGGCTGGCTTAACCCGTTACGCCATGACACTGGCCCCTGAAAATGTATTCTATTTTTCCCTCTTTTTTAAAAGATTTATTTATTTGAAAGGCAGAGTTACAGAGAGAGACAGACAGAGCGAGAGAGAAAGATCTTCCATCTGCTGGTTCACTCCCCAAATGGCCACAATGGCCAGATGTAGGCTGATCCATAGCCAGGAGCTTCTTCCTGGTCTCCCACTTGGGTGCAGGGTGCCAAGGACTTGGGCCATGTTCCACTGCTTTCCCAGGCACATTTTTTTTTTTTTTTTTTTTTTTTGGACAGGCAGAGTTAGTGAGAGAGAGGGACAGAGAGAAAGGTCTTCCTTTGCCGTTGGTTCACTCCCCTAATGACTGCTACGGCCAGTGTGCTGCGCCAATCCGTAGCCAGGAGCCAGGTGCCTCTCCTGGTCTCCCATGGGGTGCAGGACCCAAGCACTTGGGCCATCCTCCACTGCCCTCCCGGGCCACAGCAGAGAGCTGGCCTGGAAGAGGGGCAACCGGGACATAACCGGCGCCCCAACCGGGACTAGAACCCGGGGTGCCAGCGCCGCAGTCGGAGGATTAGCCTAGTGAGCTGCGGCGCCGGCCTCCCAGGCACATTACCATGGAGCTGGATCGATTGGAAGTGGAACAGCTGGGACTTGAACCAGTGCCCATATGGATGCCGGTGCCGCCAGCATGGTGGAGGTGGGCCTTATCTGCTACGTCTCTGTGCGTGGCCCCTGAAAATGCTTTCTGAAGCTGGAAAAGCCCAACAGCACAGAGAGGCCTCTGGTCTTAAACCTTGAAGGGAGCTGCTGGGCCTCTGAGTCCTGCTGGTTTTGGCCTCACTGGACGTCGTGACCGAGCCGGGCAGAGCGCTGTGTCCTTAGCACGCTGTGGGCCTTCATGGCCGGTGCAGGGCCCTGAGCCAGCTGTGGGAGCTGCTGGAGGTTCTGGAGAAATGCTGTCGTGTGCATGAACCGAGCTCTGTCCTGGCCTGGGTCGGCCAGGTGTGCAGCAGCGGGAGGCGTCGGGGCGGAGGAAGTGGGCCTCGGTCCCTGCTGTCATGGTGACTGCTGCCGACATGGGGGCTCAGGGAGGAGCCAGAGAGTGATTATGGGGGCAGGTTGGGGTAGGACACGGGGTCTGTGGTTGCCCCTTTAGAGATCTGTGGAGTCTCTGCCTCTTGGCTCAACTTCTGGGTGTTCTAGCCTTGAAAGAAAGGAAGAAGTACTCCAGGGAGAGGCCGGGGCTGTTTCTCTTGGGCTGGGCTGGGGTCCGGAGCCCCCTGCTCTGACCCCCAGGGAAGGGCCTGTGGTGCCGGAGGGACAGAGCTGCTCTTGTTTGTTTTGCTGGCCTTTGGGCAGCGTGACCTGGTGGTTCTGCTCCCGTCCCGCCGTCGGGCTGTGGGCAGCCTTCTTGGAATGCCTGGCTAGTGGTGCGTCTGTGTCAGGTGGGGCTCTCCAGGGGCCCAGGTTCCTTCCCTTGCCCCGGCAGACCGCCCTGGGGAGCACACCGATAAGGAAGAACCTACGCCAATCCTTTTTCTTTTTTCTTTTTCCCAGTACGACTGAGTCTTGATTTATGGGGAGTATTTTCCCAGGGATGGAGAGAGCCAGCCTCGGTGTTACAATTAGAAAGGGGGAAAGGAAGTACTTAGTACAGCAAAATCAACCTTCAGTAAACACACCCCAGTGAGGGGGTCGCCAAGGGGGCTTAGTCTCCTGCAGCTCAGAAATGACGGGAGGGGGTCAGTAAAACATCAGCTTTCCTCCCCCCCCACAACCCCCCATAAATTCAGGATTTCACACAAGGCTTGGGTTTCTAGCAGGAAACATGGAGTCGCATTCGTCTGTCTCCTGTCGAACAATCTTGTGGCCACGTCACCTTCAGTTTCTTGCACCTGCATACAAGCCCCTGAGTGACGTGGATGCACATTCGTAGTCCCTCCCCTGGACCCCAAACCCCACTTCTCACACAGAAGGTCCCAGCGCAACAAGTAAGCAGGTTTGATCCATCCAAGAGCATCAATGTCTTAGGTTTCGGGCAGGCATCACGGCAGGAAAGGCTTATTTATTTATTTATTTATTTATTTTGACAGGCAGAGTTAGACAGTGAGAGAGAGAGAGAGAGAGACAGAGAGAAAGGTCTTCCTTCCGTTGGTTCACCCCCCAAATGGCCACCATGGCCGGCACGCTGCGCCAATCCGAAGCCAGGAGCCAGGCGCTTCCTCCTGGTCTCCCATGTGGGTGTAGGGCCCAAGCACTTGGGCCCTCCTCCACTGCCTTCCTGGGCCACAGCAGAGAGCTGGACTGGAAGAGGAGCAACCAGGACAGAACCGGCGCCCCAACCGGGACTAGAACCTGGAGTACTGGTGCTGCAGGCAGAGGATTAGCCTACTGAGCCATGCACCGGCCAAGAAAGGATCTTGACTCAGGAGTTGGGAGGCTCCCTTCCGAATTTTTGCATGGATCCTTTAGAGTTGTGGAGACACCCCGAGACTTGCACGTCTGTGTGTGGGTGTATAGGCTTCCTTCTGTGGATGGGGTATGGAGAAGAGGGGAGGGGAGGTAGGAGTCAAGTTTTCAGGCTAGAAGACCCAAAATTGGAGAAGGGACAGGAACACGGAGGAAAAGATGTTGCAAGACCCCCCTTGCAGAAGAGGAACCCCCAAACTTGGTCCCAGATCCTTCTGCCTGGTGCAGAGCCTCTGTCGGATAAAACCCCAGTAAAACCCCAAAGAACATGGAGAGAGACCAGCACGTATTACACCAGGGAGACCACCTAGCCAGCACCAACTCAGACCAGTGACACCTGCAAAGCCCAGACAAGTCCAGTAACTAAGGGGACACACAGCTTCTGGGGGAGACGGGAGCCCAGGACCAGACATGCACCACCCAGTGCGTTCTGCTGTGCTCATCCCGTTTCAGGGGTGAGCTGGGTTTGTGTGCCTGCTCAGCCCGAAAGTGGAACCCCTGCTGCATCACCACTGTCACAGAGCAGGACGGTGGCTCCAGAACCCACAGAGCCCCTCACTGTGGGTCTCCTTGTTTCACGTTTCTATCTCTAGACAGCACAGGATGTACCGGTCTTCAAACTCATCCTTACCAGTTCACTTTTTTTTTTAAAAAAAGACTTATTTATGTGTTTGAAAGACAGAGTTGAGAGAAAGAGAGAGAGAATGAGAGAATCTTCCATCCGCTGGTTCATTCCCTAAGTGGCTGCAACGGCCAGAGCTGGCCCGATCTGGAGCCAGGAGTTTTTTCTGGGTGGGTGCAGGGGCCCAGGCACTTGGGCCATCTTCTGCTGCTTTCCCAGGCTATTAGCTGGGAGCTGGATTGGAAGTGGAGCAGCTGGGACTCGAACCGGTGCCCATATGGGATGCCAGCACCACAGGTGAGGCTTAACCTACTCTGGCCCAGCACCAGTCCCCCAAGTGGGGTCGTAACCACTGCACCACACGGCCGCTGCAAGCCTCCCTCTCAGTTTCACTTTCTATAAGCTCTGCAAGGGCCCCGGTGTAGCAGCATTGCTGGCCAAGGCCCCGGGTCCTCGTGGAGCAGCGAGGGGAGGGGCTGAGTCCCTGGGGCCAGTGAACTTGGCCTCGTCTTGAGCTCTAGAGCCTACAGCTCCAAGATTTTGATGTTGCTGGGCTGGGGACAGAGTCGGGCCGGGGACAGAGCACTGGGAGGGGCATTTTGGCTTTTGGGGTATGGAGTTGGCATCCGTTCCCCTGTGCTGCACGCACACCTGTTGGAGTCTGGATTCTCCTTGGTTTCGTTTGCCCCGAGTAAACTGCCAGTGTTGGTTCCCGTGGGGAGAGGGAAGGAGGACTTCCATTCTTCCTCCCCTTGCTTCCTGGGGCCTCAAGTTCCTAAGACTTTCCTGGGTTCTGTTGTGGGGCCAACTTGGTTGCTTCTTGGGACACCTGTCTTGGTTCGGGGCTGGATTCAGTTCTTGCTTTTCTGAGTCTCTCCCGCTTTCCCTCCCAGCTGCCTGTGGGTTTACGCCTGTCGGTTCCTTCACTGTGCATCCGAGGGGACAGATCCCCTCTGATCCCCTGTGGATCCCATCTGTTCCCTTTTCTGGTGCCTCTTGCCCGTCCTTTATTCCCGGGGCACTTCTGCCCTGCACTTAATCTAGTTGAACTTCAGCCCAACCTCAAGGTGACTGTGCATCCAACCCGAGTCCTTGGTTTCGTGGATGGGTGCCGCGGGAAGAGAAGGCTTGGGCCAGGTGTCCCAACGATGTGGATTGCGTGGGGACAGCTCACCTTGGTGACTCTATACTCACCTGGGTCAGTCAGCTCCCCCCCAGCAGGGGTGTAGGTGTTTCCAGATGGGCACCGGCCCTGGGGTTTGAGGTTGGTTTGGTGAAAAAGCTTCGCGCCGGGCCCCTTCCTGGAGGCCTGCCAGCCGACCGGCTGCCTCCTCTGATGGAATGTGAGAGCGGCATTTTGTTCCCTGGAAGCAAGCAGATAGCAAAGGTCTAAGTGACCTCCCCCGCACTGCCAGCCGCACGGCTTCCTGCTGGTTTCGTCTCCGATGTCCCTGTCGGATCGCCGTCCGTTGCTGACTGTGGTGCTCTGTGTCACCTGTCCTTTATGCCCTGAAATCCTCGCCTTTCCATGGGGGCGTTCAGAACGAGCCGGAAGGGAGTGAGCACGCGCTGACCACCAGGTGGGCTGCGAGGCCCTTCACACACGGCCTCTTACTCCCCATCACAACCAGTCGGCCTTCAAGTGCCCACTTTACAGCTGTGGACCCGGAGGCCCAGGGAGTCGAGCACTGTGCTGTGGCCAGGCCTCTGTGTAGGGTGCACCGTGCTGAGGGTGCTGCCTCCGGTTCTGTGGCTGGCAAGTCCCCTGGACCAGGGCCGGGGGGAGCTGGGCCAGGCCTTGCCGTGCGGGCAGTGGATGTCATTGTCAAGGTGCAGAACGGATCCTGGTGGCAGCTGGAGACTTGGAGAGCTGCAGCAGGAGCCTAGCAGAGATCAGGGGTGGGGTGAGTGTGAGGGCCAGGCCAGGGAGAGAGGGGCGGGGGAGGGAGGGAGAGGGAGAGAGGGAGGGAGGGAGAGAGAGAGGGAGAGGGAGAGAGAGGGAGGGCAGGAGAAGGAGATGGAGGAAGAGAGAGGCAGAGGGAGAGAGGGAGAGGGAGAGAGAGGCAGAGGGAGGGAGAGGGAGGGAGGGAGAGGGAGAAAGGGACCCTGCCAGGTGCCGTCTTCCTTCCCTGAGGCGATTGGGAGGGTTTCAGCCTTCCAGTCTGACCCTGAACCAGGCCAGCGACCTTAGTTTCCCATCAGTCAAGAGCAGGACTCTGATGAGCCAGGTGTGCCTCTGCCCTTCCCGTGTGGCTCCGTGGCCAGGAGAGGTGGCAGGTCCCATGCTCCTGGGTTGGAGTCCACTGGGGACGGGCAAGAGGGGCCACATTGTCACCGCTGTGCCCAGTGCTCCCTTCCCGCCTTATTCCCAGAATGCTCCCGGTCAGGGTTGCAGGTGCATCACAAATGGGCAGTGCACACGTTTTCTCTTTCCCTGCACTGATAGACGTGAAAGCCGGGCTGTCTGTGCAGCATGGGGACGTAAGCTGTCTGGCTTTAGAGTGCGACACCTTCTCTACACCACCCTCCTTTCTTTCTTGCTCTCTTCCCCCACCTCAATTTGCCTTCTTTCCACAAGAGTTACCTCTCTGGTTACCTTTCTCCAAGACTCAAGTTTGT
Source organism: Oryctolagus cuniculus (assembly GCF_964237555.1). NCBI lineage: Eukaryota > Metazoa > Chordata > Mammalia > Lagomorpha > Leporidae > Oryctolagus > Oryctolagus cuniculus. The sequence continues at coordinate 191,178,010 of NC_091433.1, read as the reverse complement.
CATCTGTGAAATGGGCTTCCCAGCACCCTCCCATGGCTACCACGCATGCCCTGCACATAGCAGCTGAACAATGAATATTAGGTTTGTCTGTCTTCTCCTTTGTTGCATTCATTTGCCTTAACAGTGGGGCCCCGGGGCTGGTGTTGTGGCACAGCGAGTTAAGCTGCTGCTTGTGACGCCAGCATCCCATGAGTCCCGGCTGTTCTTCCGATCCAGCTCTCTGCTGCCCCGCTACTTGGGCCCCTCCAATCCACATGGGAGACCCAGATGGACCTCCAGGCTCCTGGTTCCTGGCTGTTGTCATTTGGGGAACAAACTAATGGATGGACGATCTCTCTCTCTCCATAACTTAACTCTGCCTTTCAAATAAATAAATCTTTTTTTTTTTTTTTTTTTAATGATGGAGTCCCCTGGGCTCTACTCTGGGTGTGAACTAGCCAACAGGACCCTGAGCACATAGGGTCCCAGAGTCCCGACCGTATGTGTTCAGCCAAGGGACGGGGCTCTGCAGGAGCTCCTGGCCATAGAAGCAGAAGGGGGTGTGATGGCCGTCAGTGACCACAGTTGAAGGGACCAGCTGCCCTGCATGGAGGAGCCCCACGTGTGGCTGCTCGGCCCTCAGTCTGCGGTGGCCGCCGGCTCGGCGTGGGCTGCGCTGCTGCTGACCCCTCTTTGTGTTGGGCGAATTCCTGCAGCAGCCCTTCGAGCGGCTCATTCCCCTGGCGGGATGCCGAGGGGCCGTGGGCAGCAGCTACTGCCACAGCAGGAAGTGCTTAATGGTTTCCATTTACTTTGAGTTGGAAGAGGGGGAGGCTCCTCACCATAGAGACGGAAGATCAGCGAGGCTGCACCAGCCTCCAGGAGAGAAACCGCAGCTCCTCCAGGGCCCCAGGGTGGCATCTGGACCCCTCTGCCCCCAGCAGGACGAGGACTGGTGGGGGTTAAGGCACCCCTCCTGAGGCAGTGTGCGGCTATTCCGCGTGGGCGCCTCGTGCTGGTTGGCGAGTGCACGAGAAGCAGGCAGTGACGGAAAGGAATCCAGTCACCTCGCCTGTTGATGGAACCTCACCCGCCACCTGTCAGACTCCCTTAGCAGGCTTAGACAGCTGAGTTTCTGCAGGCCACAGCCCGAGACCAGCACAAGTGGGAGGTTGCTGAGATGAGGCTGAGCCCTCCCCCACCCAAGTCTGGGCTCAGAGGAGGAATCTGAGAGCGATCGTAGGGTCCCGGAGATGCAAGGAGAAGAAAGGAGGATATTTTGTCTCAACCCTCAGTGCCACAGCAGAGGAGCTGCCTCCACTGTTGTCCTTGTGAAAGAGGAGCCAAAACATTGAAGTCGGCAGACAGTGATTGAGGGACCACTGCAAAAAGCACAACAAATCGAAAGGAAATCGAGGGAAACATAGAGTAGAGCCACACTTAGTGAACCAGCCAATGGGCAGGAAGCAGGAAGGCAGACATATTTCAGTGTTATTGGGGGGACTGAATATACAAACGTGGGGCTGGCGCTGTGGCCTAGCAGGTAAAGCCACCTCCTGCAGTGCCGGCACCCCATATGGGCACCGGTTCGAGTCCTGGCTGCTCCACTTCCGATCTGGCTCTGTAAACTGTTCTGCCTTTCAAATAAATAAATCTTTAAAAAAGAAAATACAGACATAGCCCTGTGGACGGACGGAAGGAAACGTCTGAGCAGAAATGAGCATTTCCACTCCGTGGAACATTAACAGTTGTGAAATCACACGTAAGGGGGCGGAGTGAAATGCTTACGCTAAGTGGAAGATGGAAAGGTGGTATTGTGGACAGTCCCCCCTCTTCCCATCCCCAAGTTCCGAAGGGGAGTTCAGTCTGTGCAGAACAGGGCACGGGCTCCCCGAGGGGGCGCAGAGTAAGCCAGGCTCCAGTGCGGAGGGATCCAGGAGACCCTGCGCTGCCTCTGAGCTCAGACGGTGGATGACACCGGGTCTGGCGGCCTGGGGCTGCAGGCCGTGACAGCTGCCGTGGGTGCCTTCTGGGGAGGGTGCCAGCACTCTGAGATGGGGTGCAGGATGCTTGCACGTGGCACACTGTGGCTATACTGGAAACCACTGAACGGTGTACAGGACGTGGTGTGGTCTGTGGATTACGTCTCAGTGAAGGTCCACAGGGAAACACTCCCCAGGTGGTTACCTTGGGGGATGGGAATCTCGGCGCTTTGCCTCTCTCCCGTCATTGCAGATTTCTGAGTTTTCCTAGCTGTAATTCCGCGTTAATTCTATACTGGAAACATCCCATAAACTAAAAAGCATGTTGTTAACTAAACATCAGCTCTTTGCCAGACACAGCAACATTAAGCAACCTGCTGGCCTCGGTTTGGAAAAGGAGCTGTGGGCACTCCTGGAGTCCTGCAGGCTGGGGGCTGGCTGTCCCGGGCTGCTGAGCCCACAGCTGGATGCCCAGCAGGTGCTGGGAGATGGGGGTGGGGTGGGGAGAGGACCCCATCTCTGGGAGCAGAGGGGATGGCTCAGAGACAGCCCCCAGTGGAATACCAGTGAAGGCTGGGCGATGCTGTTGCTTATACAACTTCCTGTAATTGCCCCGTAGTGGCTGCAGCCCCGGGGACCGCCCTCCCCCTCCCCCCTCCCCCTCCCCCCTCCCTCTCCTCCCCTCCCCTCCTCCGTGCTGGGCGGAGGCCCACAGCCCTGCCCTCTGACAGCCGCTCTTGCCTTCTGCAGGCTCCGGAGCCAGGCTCGCTCACTCCCCCTGCGATGCCGTTCTGAGCCGAGGACTGCGTCCTGGCGGCTGAAGATGGGAAACTCGTACGCGGGACAGCTGAAGACGACGCGGTTCGAGGAGGTTCTGCACAACTCCATCGAGGCCTCCCTGCGCTCCAGCCACCTGGTGCCCAGGCCCATCTTCTCCCAGCTCTACCTGGAAGCCGAGCAGCAGCTGTCCTCGCTCGAAGGTAGGAGGACGTGCCCGCCTGTTCCTCTCTGCACGGGGCTGGTGTCCGGAAGGGAACGCGAGACCCTCCTCTTCTGCTGGGGTAGGGAACAGCGAGCGGGCAGCCAGGGATCACGAGGAGGAGAAAGTGGTGTAGAAGTCCTCACTTGGGGAAGATGAGAGCGCGTTGCAGCCATCGTGAGACGATCGATTGGATGAATGGGACAAAGGAGGAGGGCCGTGGGGCTTGTTGTGAATCGATTGTTACGCGCTTCTTAGGCGGGAGACACAAGTTTGCTCTGGTAAGTTAGGAATTTTAGCATGCTTTGCACCCTCAGCTACGTACTTTTCTCCTTGTTTTGAGACTTACGGCCACATCCTTGCAAAGTGGTCCACGTGGTTTCTCTCCGAGATGGTGGCGACCAGAGCCCTCCTGAATCTTGAAACCCAGAGCAAACCCTCCTGAACTTAACCTTTGCTGAGAATCAAGTGACTAAGTGACCTTCAGCCTGGGGATGATTTGGGGTTTACTTAGTTACCCAGAGGATAAAATCATTCTGTGCTTTTTTTTTCCAAAGCTGCGCATGTTCATGTCAAAAGCAACCCTGCAGCAGTTCATAGTGCTAGACAGCTACTGCCCTAGAAGTTCTTACTGCAAGTTCAAGTCTCTGACTCCTGTTACCTGGAAGCTTCAGTGGCTGTAGGGGAAGAGGGTGGTGTGGTCTAGAGCAAATGCAGTTAAAGAGGAAACCCTAGGTGTGTGGGCCTGGTGCTGGGTGTTCCTGAGTGTGTGTGCATGTGTGTGTGTGTGTGTATGATGTTATTTCAGAAGGTTCATGAGAAGGGAATATGGGAAAAAAGGCAAGGATTTCGATTTTTAAACACATACTGATTTTCATTCATTCAAGAGAGAGAACTCTCATTTGCTTGCCCACAATGGCCAGGGTTGGGCTTGGGGTTGAAGCCAGGAGCTCGGTCAGTGTCTCCCACATGGGCAGCAGGAATCCAGTCACGTGAGCGGTCCCTGCTGTCTCCCAGGGCCTGTGTTAGCAGGAAGCTGGAGACAGGAGCCCCGGTATTGAGCCCAGCTCCCTGATGTGGGCCACAGGTGTCTGAAATGCGAGGCTAGCCCCTGCCCTAATCGAGCCTGGCCTTTGGGTTCCACGCTCCGAGCGGCGTCTGAAGCACTCCCATGGGTCTTCCTTTGCTTCTCGTGGTCCCGAGAAGCTGTGTTGAGAGGAGAAATGACTGACGGGCTACCGATGGCAGTCTTGCACAGTTGATGCAGACCTTAAAGTCTGGAAGGCTTGCCCACTACAGCTGAATGTGGGGAGAAGGGAGGCTGGGGGCCACGAGGGAGCAGAGCTGCATCCTTGGCTCTGGGACTGACCGGGTGGGGTTGGGGGAGGAGGAGGAAGCCCTCTGGCACCAGCTTTTCACCTGCTGGTCTCCCGGTGGCCTCCCTGCGTCTCTAACGTGCAGGCTGTGTCTCTAACGTGCTGACTTCGCTGCGGGCCGTGGCGCTTGCCAGGGACAGAGTTCAGGAGGCACATTCACCGCTCCAGTGCTAACGTTCAGTGGGCCTTGCTGACCCTCCACGCTGGCGTGGACGCTGGAGCCGTCCTCTGTGTGATCCTCCCATTGGTCCAGCAAGCTACAGGACACAGGTCCCCTGAGGTTTTGCTCCTTTGGGGCAGGCGTGGGTGGGAGGGGAGGTCCTGTGCAGTTTGCCCAGTGTCCCCATAAACCCAGCCTCTGCTGCAGGCCTTGTTTCTGCATCATAAAACACGGCGGAGCAGACGGCTGGCGGGGCCCTGCCTTGTTTTGTCTGCCCGAGCTCCGCCAGGGCCTCCGCCACAGGAACAGTGCCGAGGGCTCGTGCAGCCCGAGCTGCTGACACCGTGTACCTGCGAGGGGTGACCCAGGGGCCAGCTTTCTTTGTTCTTTGCATTGGGGCTCTTGCCTGCCACCTCCTTCTGTGGGAGAACCTTTCGCACGTTACTGGTTTATTTTTTTTTTTTTTAAGAAAAACCAAGCCCAGCCATTGGGGACAAGTATTTATTAAACGGTACAGGTAAATTCCTATAAATCGCTGACGCGGAAAGAAAGGGGGTTGAATGCAGACACGGTGATGGACAGTCTCGTGCTCCCTGCACGCGAGTCACCAGGATTCATGGGAACATGCTGGGCTCCCTCCTGGCCAGTCGTATGCCAGGCTTCTGGGAGCTGCCAGCCAGCCCAGAGAGCTGTGGAAGTGTGCCTGGTTTGGTCTACACCCGGTCCAGCCCACACCTGACCTAGCCCACCCTTGGACCAGCCTGTACCAGTCCAGCCTGCGCCTGGTCTAGCCTGCGCCTGGTCTAGCCTGCACCTGGTCTAGCCTGCACCTGACCCAGCCCACACCTGACCTAGCCCACCCTTGGACCAGCCTGTACCTGGCCCAGCCTGTACCAGTTCAGCCTGCTCCTGGTCTAGCCTGCACCTGACCCAGCCTGCGCCTGGCTTAGCCTGTGCCTGGTCTAGCCTGCACCTGACCCAGCCTGCGCCTGGCTTAGCCTGTGCCTGGTCTAGCCTGCACCTGACCCAGCCTGCGCCTGGCCTAGCCTGTGCCTGGCCTGGGCTGTGCCTGGTCTAGCCTGCCCCTGACCCAGCCTGCACCTGGCCTAGCCTGTGATGGCCTGGGCTATGCCTGGTCTAGCCTGCACCTGACCCAGCCTGCACCTGGCCTAGCCTGCACCTGACCCAGCATGCGCCTGGCCTAGCCTGCATCTGACCCAGCCTGCGCCTGGCCTAGCCTGCATCTGACCCAGCCTGTGCCTGACCCAGCCTACACCTGACCCAGCCTGCACCTGTCCTAGCCTGTGATGGTCTAGCCTGCGCCTGGCCTAGGCTGCTCCTGGTCTAGGCTGCCCCTGGTCTAGCCTGCGCCTGGCCTAGCCTGTGATGGTCTAGTCTGTGCCTGACCCAGCCTGCGCCTGGTCTAGCCTGTGCCTGACCCAGCCTACACCTGGCCTAGCCTGTGCCTGACCCAGCCTACACCTGGCCTAGCCTGCGCCTGGCCTAGGCTGCCCCTGGTCTAGCCTGCGCCTGGTCTAGCCTGCGCCTGGTCTAGCCTGCGCCTGGCCTGGGCTGTGATGGCCTGGGCTGTGCCTAGTCTAGCCAGCTCTGGGCCAAGAAAAGCTTCTCAGCCTCTCGTGGCCCAGCACGTCTGGTGTAACCTTTGACCCTGTTTCCAGCTCACTGCCTCTCCTGTTCTTTCTTTGACTTCTGGGACTTCAGCCCCTCCCCCTCCTCAGCTCAGTGGGGCAACACGGGACGTTCCTGGGGTGCCCTCCCCCTCCCCCTCCTCAGCTCAGTGGGGTAACACGGGGACACTCCTGGGTGCCCTCCTCCTCCTCAGCTCAGTGGGGCAACACAGGGACGCTCCTGGGGTGCCCTCCTCCTCCTCAGCTCAGTGGGGTAACACGGGGACGCTCCTGGGGTGCCCTCCTCCTCCTCAGCTCAGTGGGGTAACACGGGGACGCTCCTGGGGTGCCCTCCTCCTCCTCAGCTCAGTGGGGTAACACGGGGACGCTCCTGGGTGCCCTCCACCCCGGGGCTGCTGCTCTGACTTCGGGTGCCACCTGTCTGAGTCCTCCCGGGGTTCCCCCTGTTGCCCTCTGACCTTTGGCATCTTTGTCGCCTCCTGCGTCCTTGGAGCCCTGGCTCAGAGGTCGGGCTGATGCTTCAGAGGCTCTGGGCCTTGCCCCCGACTGGGGGAGCCGCTGGGCGTTGCTGGCGTCTGGGGTCCAGGCGCGACCCTGCTGCAGCCACCCCGCCTGCATCTGAGGACAGAAAGGCGGTGCTGGGTGTGGCCTCCGACCTATTCTCTCCGCTCCCTTTGTGTGCTGCCTGGGTCATCTTGGTCTTCCCACTGCCTCTGTGTCCACAGGGCCCAGGAGGAAAGAGACACCAGGAATTCTTGCTTCACTTTCGTCCGTGACCTTCCCAAGGTCGCACCCCCCACACATGTTCAGTTCCCTCTGCTTCTGTCCCACTGGCAGCTTTAAAACGGTGGCCAGTGCCCTGGGCACATCACATCTGGAACATTCTGGGCAGCTCCGAGGGCCGCATCTCCATGTGGACCACAGTAGTTCACAGTTCAGAGCCACTGCAGGGCGTCCCCGTGCACGACAGAGGGTGTGACGGACAGGGAGGTGCCGCGGCTCCCCCGCCAGCGCCCGTCCGAGTGCTGAGATGCACCGTGCCTCCATACATGCAATTTTGTCCATCTCTCAAGACCACCGCGTGGCCCAAGTCAGCTGAGAGCAGGATGTGGGACGGGCAGACGGGGAAGCCAGCCCCGTGCACGTCAGGGTGTGCATAAGGACCCCGCCGTGTGGAGGGTCTGTGTGCTGCGTACAAGTGGCGTTGAGAGAGAGGCCATCAGAAAGGTTCTACCTTAAACAAGCTGAGGGGCTGGCCTGGGAAGCCCTCTCTCTGCAACATCCGCTCTCCGCTCAGCCTTGTCCCGGTGCCTGTAACACACGGCCCAGGGGTGGGGGCAGAGCCCCGCCCTCCAGCAGCGGGGAGCCTGGGGAGACCACAGGAAGTCCACTCCTACAGAGATGGGCTCAGGCCCTGGGACCCCGGAGATGTCCATGTCCATGGTCAGGGTTGGGCCCACCTTGTCAAGTCCATGTGTGCTGTGCCTCCTGAAATACTATTTTTTCTTAGAAAAAAAACAGCTCAAGTATTTCTTTTGAAAGATGTTTTGCTTATTTATTTATTTGAAAGGCAGAGTGGTGACACAGGGGGTGAGGGGGTTGGAGAGAGGTGAGCCCGGGAGCGAGGAGGCTGTCTCCCACGTGGGGGTCAGGAACACAAGTGCTTGGGCCATTATCTGCTGCCTCCTCGGCACATTCCGGAAGTTGCAGAGTCAGGACTCGAACCCGGGCTGTCCACCATGGGACGTGACCATCCTGAGCCATGGCTTCAGCTGCGGTGCCACCATGCCCACCCCACAGAAATATTGTTTCTCTCACTTGTCAAGCTTCCTAAAGCCCTGGCATGCCTGGGCTGCTTCTAGAATGTTCCAGAAGGTCTCTGTGTGATAGCTTTGAGCGTGTCTGCGTGTCTAGCATTGCGTACCCGCATCCTTCCCTGGGGGACAGTGACGGTGTTCAGTTTCACGGCTCTCACTGTGTAAAGGCAGTTTGCCTCCGTGGGATTTTCTAAACGGAGTGGTGCGGTGTAGGGGCAGCGTGGGCGGCAGACACGACTGGGACCTTGCAGGCTGCGCTGCTTTGCTGGTGGTTGAAGAGCTGTAGGCCAATCAGCGCGTCTCTCTGAGCCTTTCCTGTTAGATGTGACAGCACTGTGTTCTTGGCATGGGAGTGCCTACTGCCCACAGGCTTTGTGCTCGGCTCTTTCTAATTTTCTTTTGAAGATTTACTTACTTATTTGAAAGGCAGAGTTAGATTTATGGAGAGGGGCAGAGACACAGAGAGACCTTCTATCTGCTGGTTTACTCCCCTGATGGCAGCAATGGCCAGGGCTGGGCCAGGCTGAAGCCAGGAGCCAGGAGCGTCCTCCGGGTCTCCCACATTGGTGGCAGGGGCCCAAGCATTGGGGTCATCTGCTGCTGCTTTTCCCAGGCCACCAGCAGAGAGCTGGATCGGAAATGGAGCAGCCGGGACTGGAGCTGGTGTCCATATGGGATGCCGGTGGTGCGCTGCAGGCAGCTTTCCCCGCTACGCCACGCTGCCGGCTCCTGTGCTTGGTTCTTAGGAGCCAATTACATGTGTGTTAAACCTCCAGCACGTGTGCAGAGTAGTGGATGGTTGAGAAGTGAACTTGAACTTGAAGTTAGCAGGCTGTGAGCCTGCATCTGCTTCGAGCTGAGTGTGGCTGTGAGGACTGGCTGATCAGGAGGGGCCCAGCGTTGCTGGAGCTTACTGAAGGGTCCTGTGCCTGGCTTCGGCGTGGGGTGCAAGGGGAGACCCTGGAGGGGGCGCTCAGGGCCGGCAGCGGCCACCTCACAAATCCTCCGTCTCCTTTTCACGTGCAGGTGGAAGCCGAGTGGACAACGAGGAAGAGGAGGAGGAGGGAGAGGGGGGCCTGGAGCCCAGCAGTCCCTCGAATCCCTACCAGCTGCAGCCCCCACCCGAGGGCTGCTGCACCACAGATGGTGAGGCCCCCCTGCCCCGCTCTGGCTGGCCTCTCACACCAGCCACGCCCCAGGACGCCACGTCAGGCTCAGCCCCCCCTCCCCCGCCCCCGCGGCTCTCTGGGCAGCCTCAGCTTCACCAACGCTTGGGGCCCACACATTGTTGTTTGGAAACCAGAACCATGCTCCCCTCTCGGTCCGCTTGCCCGCCATGTTTAACCAAGAATGGCAGTGGTGTGTCCGTATGCCCGAGGTGCTGGCCAAGGGCCTCTTGGTCCAGTGACGTGAGCCTGTGCTCTGCCCCAGCACAGCCTGGGGCCAGCTCTGGGCTGGGCAGCCTCTGTGACAATTACTCCATGTGTCCTTTCCCTGTACCTGTCAAATGGGATCCCAGCTATTAACCAATCAGTGATTAATGATGACTGAGCCCGGACAGAGGTAAGTGTTCTGAGAGCGCCCAGTATCATGGGGAGTTATATAGGAAGGTAGACAGTTTGCATGTGGGGTGGGAGGGGGCAGGTAGGGGTGCAGGGGGTCCTAGTGTGGGTAGAGAGCCTCAGGAGGGCTTCCTGGAGGAGTTGGTCTTTTCCTCTGGGTGTTGGAGGATGGGTAAGCGTTAGCCAAGAAATGGATGGATTGGGAGAAGTTGGGAGATTCCAGCCAGAGGGGATGGCTCTGGCAAAGACTGAGAGGGTAAGAAATGGCTGGAGGCAGGGGGTGAGGTGAGAAGTGACCACAGTTGCTGTGGAGGCCTCTAGTGCCCTGAGCACTGTCCAGCAGGGGAGGGACAGTGCAGGCGGTGGCTCCTCGCACAGCAGCCCTTCAGGGTCCCAGCATCGTGACGGTCCCAGACTGACAATGGAGCTCTCTGGGGGTCAGAACGGTGGTCCTCGGGGAGTTTCCAGGGCGGTGCCAGGAGCCCTGTGACCACCTGTGGTCTACTTTCCTCCAGCTCTGCACACAGCAGGGACTGCACAGGCCGGGAGGGGCCACCCCTGCCAGGGAGCAGCCTGGCTGCCGTCCTGGAGGCAGTGGGCAGGGAGGGGTGAGATGCAGGCAGTGGGAACGAGCCTGCTGCTATGGCTTTGGTGGGCAGGGCTCACTGGGCTGGGGCTGTGTCCGTGGTGGCCAGAGAGCCAAGGTGGCTGGGCAAGAGGTGCCCATGTTGAGAGCAAGGACACCTATGGATGGACCTCGGCCGTTCCTGGTGCTTCCTTGTTTCCTAGCTCCTTCGGGAAGCTGCCTTTTTGAGTTATAGAGGCAGGGTCCCTGCACTCCGGCGTCTTCCCTGAGTCCTGGACAGTGGCCTGCACCATACCCATGCCAAGCGCGGCAGGTGGACGGCGCCAGGTCCCGCTTGGTCTCCCATTCTGGGTTCTGATTTGCCGGCGCTCATGGAAACGGTTTTCCCCCTGAGCCTCGACGTGCGCACTCCCGCATCTCCCATGTAATTGTGTGTGCTCGGTGCCAGGGATCACGTGGGTTGTAACCACATCGCTCAGGGCCCCGGATGTCTGTGCCCTTTGCCCCCAGGACCCTTGGTTCTGGGTAAGCCCCTGTGGTGGCTGAGCCCCGTCTGTCCCTCCTAGGCTTCTGCCAGGCTGGCAAGGACCTACGTCTCGTCTCCATCTCCAGCGACCCCATCGACGTCCCCGCGGGCTTCCTGCTGGTGGGTGCCAAGTCCCCCAGCCTGCCTGACCACCTCCTGGTGTGTGCCGTGGACAGGAGGTTCTTGCCCGATGACAACGGCCACAATGCCCTTCTCGGTGAGTCCTCGCTTTGCCCGCAGCTGCACCTGTCTGTGGTGGGCAGGGGTGGGGCAGGCGGTGCAGAGGTGGTGGTGGCAGAGAGGCCGCCTTCAGGACCCTGCCGTCCCATACCCCGTGCATCTCGGTAGCCGATTTCCTGGGGGAATGGCATCCAAGCGGGATTCTTTTAATGCGGCCCCCACCCCGTGGACAGCCCTCCCTGTATGTTCATTTATTCCTCAAACTCACCCAAGTGCCTTCCTGGACCGGATCACAAACCCTGTCCTGGGCACTCTTGGAAACCATGGACATGGAGCGGCTGCGAGAGAGGCCGAGCGTGGTCCCTGCCTCTGGAACCTGCGTGCCCGGGGTCTGCGGGTCCCTCACCCCCTCTGCCCCTTGGTTCAGTGCTCACCTCCCGACAGGTGGGCATTGCTGTCCTGGTTTCCAGGGCCTTCGAGCCATTAAGGAACTTGCCCAGCGGCATGCAAGTCAGGAAGGCAGAGCCAGGGTCCGACTCCTGTCTTCCTGGCTGCAGATTCCACCCTCTAAGGACTGAACCCCACGGGCCCATGTTGGGGTCAAGGTCAGGAGGGTGGGCACCTCGGCTCCCTTGCGGCACTGGCAACCCCCAGCCTGTGTTCTTTCCCACGCCACTGAGGCCTGGACTTCAGCACAGGGTTGAGGCCAAGCCTGGCTACCCAGCTCGTTTGGATGTGTGCTAGGCCCATGCTCACGCGGGGGTTCCAGTCTTGCATCTGCCTGTGGGTGCACGTGGCCTCCTGGCCTCGGGGGAGGTGACCCTGTGTGTGCTCCCCACCCTGTGTCTCTGGCGTGCTGGGCACTGGCACAGTGGGTGAGGATCTGTCTGGAATGTGACTTCAGGAGCTATCTTCATTATAGAAATATTTGCCTACCAGAATTTGTGGGAAACCTTTTTTTTTTTTTTTTTTTTTTTTGACAGGCAGAGTTAGACAGTGAGAGAGACAGAGAGAAAGGTCTTCCTTTGCCATTGGTTCACCCTCCAATGGCCAGTGCGCTGCGGCCGGTGCACCATGCTGATCTGAAGCCAGGAGCCAGTGCTTCTCCTGGTCTCCCATGGGGTGCAGGGCCCAGGCACTTGGGCCATCCTCCACTGCACTCCCTGGCCACAGCAGAGAGCTGGCCTGGAAGAGGGGCAACCGGGACAGAATCTGGCGCCCTGACCGGGACTAGAACCCAGTGTGCTGGCGCCACTAGGCGGAGGATTAGCCTATTGAGCCGTGGTGCTGGCCGTGGGAAACATTTTGACGTTGAAACTTCTAGGCTAACAATTTCTTCCTGGTCGGAACTTGTGGGTTAGCCAGCTCTTCGGGGTCTCCCCTGTGTGTCAACAGCAATACTGGTAGCTCCGTCCTGGTCCAGCCCCAGATTGGGGAGCGTGCACTCATGTCGGCTGTTGATGGGGTGCTGTGCAGGGGACGTGCCCACCTGCAAATTTCCCTCATTCCTGGGACAGCACAGCTCTGGGACAAGGATGAGGGAGAGAAAAGTTTTTAGCCACCTCTCTCCTTATGTCTCTGGACTCTCCGTAGCCAGTTCTTTAAAAACAAGAATAGGCCCAGAAAATTCACTCTGCCAAAAAGCTGGCAGAATCAGTTTGTGAATCTCAGACTGAGTTTCCTTCCCAAGGCTGTGGGGGTGGGGGTTGGGGTGGGGGAGGTGGAGGGCTGGGGGCTGGGGGCGGCTGCCTTAGTCTTTGATCTGGCCGGATCCCGCCACTTTGTGACTGTAAGGGAATTGCCGGGGCAGTAAATCAAAGAGCCTCTGCCTGTGTCTCCTGCCCCGTGGAGAGGGAATCTCCCGGTGCCTCCCCACCAGCCCCCGGGGGTGACCGTGAGTGTGTAGGAAGTAGCAGCCTTGTTAACTGCTTGCCAAAAAGCCATCTGAACCGGGCAACAAGGGCTGCTGGGGAATAGCCAGGCTTTCTTCTTTGAAAATAGCTTTATGCTCCCTGCTTGCACACTTAGCACTGTTCAGGTTTCCTGCCATTAACCCCCGCCGGCTGCCCAGGGCACCGTGGTCGGGCTCGGCGCCTTTTAGTGACCTATAAAACGGAGCCCGTGAGCAATCATGGGGGGAGCAAGGGCTTTAGGAGGCTTGTTTTAGTAACTTTGAATCCGCTGAGGGATTTTGTCTAAGAAAGCTCAAAGATTAAGCTCCAGGCCTGTGTTTCAGTCTTGAGCCCGTAATCTGTCTAAATCGGCTGATGGCCAAGATGTGAGAGCAGGGAGCGCGTCTCTCTAGAATGGTCGATTCTTAGAGCCAGGAATGAGGGCGGCTCCATCAGCAGGGAGGTGGCTAAGCAAGCTTTCGCTGAATGCATAAGCTCGGGGCTGCTGGCTGGACACGCAGCCCGGGGCCACCACAGATCAGGCCTCACCTGCTCCCCCCTGCCAACAGGACCAGCTGCCAGGCCCATGGGAAGTGGCCACCCAGTAACCATTACACTAAATCTGGGTGCTGTGTGGATGCTGAGGGGCACGCTGGCTGTCCGTGCTGGGAGAGGTGTCCCAGGGGAGCAGGAGTTTGGGCTGCCACACTGGTGGCCGCCAGCATTGGCTGCTCATGGGCCGGGGACTGTTCTTCAGCCACCTGCAAGGTGGGTCCTTTATTACCTACTGCTTATAGATGATGAGGGGGGTGCACAGGGGTAGAGTGACTGGTGCAGGCTCACGCAGCATCCTGAATTGGAATCCAGATGGCCCGGTCCAGGGATGGGGCGAGGGCGTCTCAGGCGGAGGGAGCCATGCATTGAGAGCTGGGTGCATGGGACAAGAGGGCGTCTCGGGCCGTGGTGAGAGCTGGGTGCGCGGGACACGTGCTTCTGCTTCCTTGTGACCGGAGCTTGACTCACGGGGAGAAACTGGCAGCTTTCAGTCGTGTCCTGCTTGGCCAAGGCTGCCTGTGGTGCCCAGAAAACCATTTTCCAACTGCAGAGAGAGAAGAGTCTTGTCGGTGACGCACCTGCCCTTGTCCTCGACCGTTACCAGCCCACAGCCAGCCTGGGTTTGCTCGTGACTCCTCCCTCTTCTCCCTCTCCTGGAATGTGGTGAAGCAAAGCCCAGATTTGAGTCTTGTCAGTTCATCTGTGGGGGGTGGGGGGTTAGAGGGTATCTCTAAGAGAAAAGTGCTTTTTATGGGGAAGCCAGTACCGTTCTTGTATCTGAAAAAAGTAACAGTTCTTCAATATTATCAAATATCCAGTGTGTTCAAATTTAACTTGAGTTTTTTTAATGACTTATTTATTTGAAAGTCAGAGGGAGGCGCATACACACACACACACACACAGAGAGGATGGGAGGGAGGGGGAGAGAGAGAGAGGGAGGGAGGGAGGGAGGGAGGGAGAGAGAGAGAGACCCATCTGCTGGTTCACTCCCCAGATGGCTGCAACAGCCAGGGCTGGGCCAGGCCGGAGCCAGGAGCTTCTTCCAGGCCTCCCATGTAAGGTAGCAGGGACCCAGGCACTCGGGCCATCTTCTGCTTTTCCTAGTTTATCGGCAGTCTGCTGGATAAGAAGTGGAGGAGCTGGGACTTGAACTGGCACCGCTAAGGCGCTGTAGGTGGCCACAATGCCGGCCCCAGCTTGTCTGTTTTCCGTAGTTGGTTTATTTGAATCCGAAGCTCAGCGAGCTTCTCCCAGAGCAGGTGGTGGTTGTCTCTCCCAAGTGCTTCCTAACCCGTGGGTTCTTTCTCTGTGGTTTTCCTTGACGATTTACACTTTTAAGAAACACTGAATGGTAAGAGGAGGTGGGCCCCAGTTTTTACTTTGTGTTTTAGAAAGATCGCTTGTCAATCATGCATGCAATTGATTTTTTTAGAAAGGGGGAAACTGAGGCAGAGGAATGAGCTGGGAGCTTAGTGTAGGATTCTGGATCATTGCGGTGGCCTGAGAATTAGAAGCTTCATGGCCACAGCGTAGCAGTCAGGACATCGTTGGGGGTGTGCACGTCCCACCCTGCAGTGTCTTGGTTCGAGTCCCAGCTTCTCCACTTCTGATCAGTTTCCTGCTAAGGTAGATCCTAGGATGCAGCAGGTGCTGGTACAAGTGCCTGGGTCCCTGCCACCTGCATGGAGACCTAGATGAAGCTCCCAGCTTCTGGCTTTGGCCTGACCTCGACCCAGCTATTGTGGATATTTGGGGAGTGAACCAGCAGATGAGGTATCTCTTTCTCGGCCTTTGGAATAAATCTTTTGAAAATTAAATAATCTAACTGCTTAACCCTAACATTCATAACAAAACTAATACTTTTGAAGAAGTCTCAACCTTCTGACGTTGGACTGTGACCCCTGAGTTATCCCACCTTCCCCACACGCCACTGCCCGGCACTGACCCCAGGCAGGTCACCTCTGCGCCGTAGGCAGGATTTGGCCAAACATCAGCGTGAGGCCCTGGGCTTGCTTTTCCCTTGGCTGTGTTTACCTTGGGGACGAAACCCAGGAACAAATCAACAAACACAAAGGAGAAATTCGCCCCAATCCTTTCACACAGAAGTGCGGAGTGCATTTCGTTTTTCCCATTACCCGTTTGATTTTCCTCCAGCTGGGGGTTTAAGTGAACTTTCTACGAGAGCTGGGGACCCCGGCACTGCTCTCATGCTGGATTACGGCCCCTTGCTGTCCCCACTTCATGGCTCTGGAGCCAGAGGACCCTCCTTTTGTCCCTTGTTGCTGCTCCTTGTAGGGACTGGGCGGGGCGGGCTGGCCAGCCCGGTGCTGCTGTGGTCCCAGCTGTGACATCTCCTTCCTGGAGGGGAGCTCCGAGGTGAGCTCCACTTTGCTTCGAGGCCTGGGGTGTCTTCCTGGAGCCGCGCTCTGGTACTGCTCCTGCTCCTGTCCCTGTCCCACCTGTGGCCTGTTAGGCTGGAAACACAGCTCCCGGCGCGTGGCAGTCTTCAGTGCCTCCTGCCTTGGAGCTGTGGGATCCTGGCTGCTCCCCCAGGCCACTCGAGCCTGTGGGTCTGAGATCCGCCCAGGTCCCAGGAGCTGCTGTGGACACGTGGGGCTGAGTGCCGAGTCGAGCCTGGCGCGCCCTTTTGATGCCCAGGGCTGTGTGCTTTTTTTTTCTTTTGGTCTGTGTCTTCCTCAGAGCACCTGGTTTAATTCCTAGCAATTGTCCTTTCTGTGAGAGCTCAAGACAGGTCTGGGGCTTCTCACAGAGGGTTGGCGCTCAAGGCCAAGGGCAGTAGGCTAGCTCCAGGCCCACCCTGAACGTCCACTCCTGGGAAGCTGCAGGTGGAGGCAGGCGGGCTGACCTGGGGGCTGGTTTGTGGATGCAGGTGTCTGGGGAGGTGGCTGTTGGCGGGGCCTCCGTGGACCGCGGCTCAAGAGGGAAGGGTCAGAGCTCACAGGGAGCGGCCTCAGCCATCAGCCTGGGCCTGCTCCACCCCCTGCTGTTGGCTCTGTGCTCAGGGACCTCCCACGGGGTCTGAAGGAGCCGCTTGTGGGTGTTTCCCAGAGGCATCTGTGGCTCTGGACCAGGGAGCGAGCGACGGCCAGCTTAGTCCTGGCCTTGCCTCTTGTGGTTGGGAAAGGGAAGGGCACACAGGCTGTGCACACAGTCCCGACCCCTGCTGTACCCTGCAGCCCAGAGAGGCAGAGGAAGCAGCCCACGGTGGGTTTCAGAGCCCAGGGCACAGCAGGGGTTCAGATGCCAGCTCCAGCCTGTCCCTGGGGATGAGCTCCTGCCCCTCTCTGCCTCAGTTCCCCCGTCTGTAGGCTGGGATTCTGCGGCAGATGTAGGCTGTGAGGGCTGGGTGGGAGCCTCACACAGTGCACAGGGTGGCCATGCCGCGGCTGCTCCCTCCTGTCCTCTTGTTTGCGGGTGAGGAGGGCAAGTCTGGGGCTCTGAATCTACCTGCTGTCAGTCAGGATCTGAACCCAGGCCCCTCCCACTTCCAAGTCTGCCTCTCCGCAGGGGAGGGGAGGGGACGGGAGGGGAGGGAGTGGGTGAGAGCTTCCTCCCGGTGGAAGGGTGGTGTCCGCAGGCAGTGTGCCCCCCCCACTAGCTAGATGAAACCCTGCTGCTGCACTTGAACCACAGGGGACCGTGAGTGGCCGTCATGGGACAGTCTCTGTCCTGTGGTGCTGGGAGGGGAGCCTTCTCTGCACCCCGCGTGTGCTGCCTGTAGGAGCTGAGGTTTCAGGCTGGACCCGTGGTTTCTGGACCCGTCTCCTGCAGAGCTGTTTGGACACCTCCGGGCTAGGGGAGGATTGGAGAACGGCTCCTTACTTTAGCCTCTCGTGAAAGCGTCCATTGCCTTTCAGATAATCTCCCGAGTTGGGATGTCCTCAGTGTCTATCCACTATGGGTTCTGGGGCCCATCTCTCCAAGGCCACCTCTCAGAGCAGCGGCTGGGTCTCCCGTCCGGATGGTTTTGGCCAAAGCGGGAGAGCAGTTTGCTTGCGGGCTCCTTAAATCCTTATGGAACCGGTAAGACCTGGGGTGGCCACTGCTGACTCCCAGCCCCAGAGAGGAGCTCCTGGTGGACGCTGTCCCTCGGCTGAGGATGGCTCTGAGACCCGGTGGCAGCTCCGGCCTTGGCAGATCGCCCTCCCCACCTCCTGTTCATCCACCTCTGCCACATGGAGCCTTCTAACCCCTTCCAGGGAGCGCCGGAGTCTTCTTAGGTCCTCTCCATGGCTGGCTGGGGGGCCGTGTTTCTCCCAGGGTTGGAGGAAATAAATAAATAAAAATCGAGGTTAGTGCTTGAAGGTTTCTGCAGGAAGCTGAAAATGTTCCCTTTGACAGTGAGCCGGTTTCCCTCCCTCTGCCCCTCAGTGCTTGGTGGCCCTGGTACACGCACATGCACACACACACACGGGCAGTCACACACACAGGCAGTCACACCAGGGGCCCGGTCCTTTAGGAGGGCTGAGACAAGTATGGGAAAAGCAGACCTGGATTTCCACAGCCAGAATGCTAAGGAGGGCGCCCCAGGCCCTCTGAGCGTAGAAGTGGGCAGAAGGCTGCAAGGAGCCCTTTGGGTCCAGGCCAGGTGCTGGGTGACGAGTGATGGCTGGACACTTGCAGGCTGCACTCATGGGAGGGGGCAGGAGCTGGCGGAGTCCAGGGGGAGTGAGGTGAGCGAGGTGACAGCAGGAGAGGCAGCCCGAGGGCTGTGCTCATGGCTCGGGGCCTGCGCCAGGGTGCCGGAATCTAGCAGCACGCTGGCTGCGTCAGGGACTGTGCAGTGCCGAAGCCTCTGTGGCCCCTGCATTCACAGAAGGAGGGCTTTCTCCTGTGCTGAGTGTCAGTTAAGCGGAGGGACAGATGTCGTCGGACGGTGTGGCTGCCCTGGCTCTGTGTTCCGTGAAGCGTAGAAGACAGAGTGTGGTGTTTCCCTGGGGGAGGTGACATCACCTGTACCTGACCTATGACCTGAGCTGTATTGAATTTCTCTGCAGTCCACAGATCGGTCCCTCCGGCAGTGTTCCGTACTGTGCACGCCTTGTCTCTGTGGGGATGTTTTTAACCTTCACTAACAGCCGTTGTCCAGAACCTGAGCCACAGAGCCCACTCACAGGTTCAGGGCAGGGCTTAACACACAGCTTTGTCCCTCGGGGCCCAAGGTGAAATGACCCTTGGAGACCCACCCCGGAGACCCAGGCAGAAATTAGTCAGTCTCAGCCCCTGTGTCCCCCCCTGCTCAGGGACCTGGGGCCCATGGAAGCCAGATCAACCCGTGGCAAAGCAGTGTCCCCTGCACGTAGGTGACAAGAATCGTCATCAGAGGCAGAGGCTGCACTGTGACACGCACTGTCGCAAGTACAGTCTGAAAGGTCTTTTTCCAAGCCCCGTCTCAGAGCCTCAGTGGGTCACATGAAGTGTTTTGTCATCGTCACTGTGTACATGGTCTGCCCAGTGTGTCTGACCTGGGCAGGAGGACCCTGGCCTGGAGACACACACACGTGGCAGTGAACTCTCCAGCAGTTGGCAGCCAAGCCCCCAAAGTCCACCCTGGCGTGTCCTGGCCATGCGCTGTGGACCCCTCTCAGTCTCATTGCAGCATTCAGCGCACCTGTTGGACTCCAGGATGCAACCTTGGCCTTCTGAGAGGTCTCACGATGTGCTGGGCTCACTGGTCTGACTACCCTGGGCCTCTGGGTCTCTGGCTAGTGCCGAGGGAAACGGGGCCAGGGTGGTCCTTCCAGCCCCTGCTCAGTATGGCTGCTGAGTGGGCAGCTGTTCCCTGCAAAGCCTGTTCTCCCTGTGGAGTTCTAAAGGCACCCCGATGCACATGAGAGGCTCCAAGCCTGCTCAGGCCCAGCCCCAAAACTTCCAGGTCCTTCCTGTGTTAGAGCTGAAGCTGTTTTTTTATTTTACTTATTTTAAAGATTCACTTGTTTGATGGAGTTAGAGAGAAATGGTTGCAATGGCAGAGGCTGGGCCAGGTTGAAGCCAGGAGCTTTCTCTAGGTCTCCTCTGTGGGTGCAGGGCCCCAAGCACTTGGGCCATCCTCTGCTGCTTTCCCAGGTGCATCAGCAGGGAGCAGGATCAGAAGTGGAGCAGCCAGGACTTGAACTGGTGTCCTTATGGGATGCCAGCATCGTGAGCGGTGGCTTAACCACCTGTGTCGCGCTGCTGGCCCCGAGGCTGTCTTGACCCCTGGGCCAGTGTGCTGTGCTAGGGCTTTGTGCACTGTCTGGCTTTGGGACAGAACCCGAACACTGAGTGTCCGTGAACTTTGTATTTGAAGTGGACCTCGGAGACGAGTGGGGCCTTCCCGTGTGCTTCCCCCTCCAGGCTTCTCCGGGAACTGCGTTGGCTGTGGCAAGAAGGGCTTCTGCTACTTCACGGAGTTCTCCAATCACATCAACCTGAAGCTGGCCACCCAGCCCAAGAAGCAGAAGCACCTCAAGTACTACCTGGTCCGGAACGCCCAGGGCGCGCTCACCAAAGGGCCTCTGATTTGCTGGAAAGGCTCAGGTGAGGAGCGTGGCCCCGGGCTGCCCCTCCAGCAGGCACCACGCGGGGCTGTCCTGCCGCCGCGTTGAGCCTTACACATGGACCCGGGAGCATCTGCCTCTCCCGTCCCTCCCCTGCTCACTGTGGCTCCCCCGCGTGACGATCGGAGCTGCCCCTCGGTGTGGAGCCGCAGGCAGAGTGCTGCCCTCGTGCCCAGCTCCCCACGGCAGCCGCGGTTGGTGTGGCGGTGGTGCCTACTGGGGTTCCCCCCGTGTCTCGCGCTCCCGCGGGGAGAATTCCCGACCAGGAAGTGGCTGTGACTGCTGGGAAAGGCTGATGAGTTTCTCGCGTGTCTTGTCCTCAGAGATCCGAGGCCGGCAGACTTCTGCCAGGACTGGTGCCAGCTCCCTCTTCCCACCGCTGGAGAGCTCGGGGCCTCCGGCCGCCTTCCCCAGCGAGCCTTCTCCTGGGGCCAACCCCAGCGTCTTGATGGGCGCCCAACAGGCAGGTGAGGCCCGAGGCGCTAAGCCCACAGAGCTGGCGTGTGACCCGCGAGCCGCCGGCCGCCTTCAAGGCCAAGGGCACGCTGTGCGTGTTATCTTCATCTTGAACCTGGGATGGTTTCCAGTGGAGACCGTGCTTTCGTTTGGAGAGATTTTCTGCCCTGCTCCTGTGGATACGCCGTGTGGCCCCAGAGGGAGGGAGGTCACGTCCCAAGGGCCCCCCCGTGTTCCGCAGGTCACACACAGCCTGTGTAACAGGTGTAACAGGTGCTGGGCCAGGGCCTGGCCTGGATGCATCAGGGGGCAGGTCCACACGGCTGCTGCCGTGTCTGGATCTCACTGAATCCCAGCTGCCACCTGTGACCAGGCTTCAGTTTGCCCTCTCCTGATGGAGAAATTGAGGCTGGTGGAGGCCGGATGCTTAGCCAGGACCCCTCGGGCAGGGGGTGGTGCAGGCTGGGTCTGACGCCAAGGCTTTCCCGTTCGTGTGCCAGTGCCTTGCCAGGCTGAGCTGCCTTGGGACGCATGGTGATGCCAGCGTTCTGGGGGACCCTGGAAGGTCCCTGCTTGCTTTTCTTCCCTGGTCCAGAGAGTGGGTGGTGGAGCCTGGGCCCTGGATGGGGAGCCAGTGCCCTCTACTGGCCTGGCCTGGGATGTGCTTTCCCACAGAGGCACTGAGGTCCTTTGGGTGGAGTTTGCCGTGGCCTCGCCGCCTCGGTGGACAGGGGAGCTGTTGGTTCTGCCGTCAGGGTGCCTGTGAGAGCAGCGCTGCCGCCATCTGCCCGGTGACTGGAGCGACTTCCCTGTTTGCCTACCTGGGGGTGGGGGAATCTTGTCCAATTTGCAGGTGATGGTAAGAACGAAATCACAGAGTGGTGACAGCTGGTTCTCCCTGGGGTGGGCGCCTGGCCAGGCACTGTTCTGTGCACCCGCCTTCTCGCGGTGGCTCTGTGCACACCCACTCTGGTCACCCCCATTTGATGGATGAGGATGTGGAAGCTGGAGAGGTTCGGTGGGTATCCCAGGTCACACGGCTGTTGGTGGGAGAGGGGATTGAACAGAGGCCACTGCACTTGCTTGGTGCCACTCCTGGCTGAGTGCCTTCCAGAACA
The DNA here is from genome assembly GCF_964237555.1 of Oryctolagus cuniculus. Taxonomy (NCBI): domain Eukaryota; kingdom Metazoa; phylum Chordata; class Mammalia; order Lagomorpha; family Leporidae; genus Oryctolagus; species Oryctolagus cuniculus. The sequence continues at coordinate 191,156,633 of NC_091433.1, read as the reverse complement.
TTCTGGCTGACTTGGAGCTCAGAACCTTGGTTGTCTGTAAACTGTCCTCAAGTGTGGGGAGCCCTGGGCCCTGTGAGCAGCCAGTGCTAGGAGGCTGCAAACCTCGCAGTGTTCCGGGCTGTTTTGCATACAATCCTGATCTCTGGGGCGAGAGAGAAGGTAGAGGGAAGCAGGATGTTCTCCCTGTGGCCCTGGAGCTCGGAGCCCGTGGCGTCCCGGGTCCTTCTGAGACCTGGGCTGTGCCCACTGGGGTGTGAGCGGCATTGTGTGCACACACGTGTGTTTGCCTAAATGTGCATGTTGCTATGTGTGCTCCAGCAGCAGTGTGTGTGTGCACGCATGTGTTTGTGTAAGTGTGCATGCACACATGTGTGCTCAAGCAGGAACGTGTGCACGTATGAGTGCCCGTGTTCCTGTGTGTGCATGTGTGTATGAATACGTGTGCATATACATGGGTACGCTCACATGTCTATGCAGAAGCAGGAGCGTGTGCATGCACACGTGTGTGCTCAAGCAGGGACGTATGCATGCATGAGTGCCCGTGTTCCTGTGTGTGTATGTACACACACGTGTGCATGTACATGGGTACGCTCACATGTCTATGCAGAAGCAGGAGTGTGTGCATGAGTTTATGTAAGTGTGCAGCACACGTGTGTGCTCAAGCAGGAATGTGTGCACGTATGAGTGCCTGTGTTCCTGTGTGTGTGTATGTACATGGGTACGCTCACATGTCTATGCAGAAGCAGGAGTGTGTGCATGAGTTTACGTAAGTGTGCAGCACACGTGTGTGCTCAAGCAGGGACGTATGCATGCATGAGTGCCCGTGTTCCTGTGTGTGTATGTACACACACGTGTGCATGTACATGGGTATGCTCACATGTCTATGCAGAAGCAGGAGTGTGTGCATGAGTTTACGTAAGTGTGCAGCACACGTGTGTGCTCAAGCAGGAATGTGTGCACGTATGAGTGCCTGTGTTCCTGTGTGTGTGTATATACACACACGTGTGCATGTACATGGGTACGCTCACATGTCTATGCAGAAGCTGCAGTGTGTGCATGAGCTCACATAAGTGTCACTCATGTCGTGCTCATGCGCACTCAAGAATGTGTGCATGTGTGTATGCATCCATGTGCATGGGTATACTTGTGTGTATACGCACAAGCAGGAGTGTATGTGTGCGTATGTTAATTTACATAAGTGTGCATGTTCACGTGTGTGTTCAAGCAGGAAGGAGCCTGCGTGCACTTGCGTGCATGTGCACGTTTGTGTGCTCGTGGGGGCAGAATCAGCGGGTCAGGAATTCAGACTTCCCGATGGAACATGACAGTGCAGAGCTTCTTTGTAAAGATGGAGACCGTTTCCTGGTTGCCTGGCTGGCAGAGCCGCCCAGGGACTGACCGTCCTCCCTCCTGCCTTTCTCTCTGCCCCCAGGAGCTGCTTCTGATCACCCCTCGCTGAGCGCAGCGCCTGGTCCCCCCCTCTTCAACGGCAGAGACTCGCCAAAGCACCAGCAGTTGCCGAAGAGTAACCTGCCTGTGCCGCCGAGGCCCGCGGCCTTAGGTAGCATTGCAGGTCCTGGCCCCTGGTGGGGGGAGGCTGCTCATTGCCAGGCCAAGGCCAGCCAGGCTGCTGGAGCCCCTGGAGGCTGCTGTTTCTACAGTGGGGGTCGGGCCAGGTCAGCAGGTGCCTGCTCAGACGGCGGCTCTGCGCCTGGTCCCTGGTGCCCAGGGAGCCACACAGGGCAGACGTTGTGTGTGCCAAGGAGCAGGGGAGGCTGGTGGTGACCACGGGAGACCTTGTGTGTTGGAGAAGGGGACAGCATGCTGCCGGGGACGGGCCTGGGCCTCACAGTCAGATGAGTGGATTCAAGACCCCAGCCTGCCCCTCGTCAGCCGGGACACCTTGGGCAGGTCTCCCTACCTGGAGGCGGGGTTCTGCCCCGAGGGTGGTAAGAGGATGAATGAGGTGGTGCCCCTGGGTCGGAGCCCGTGGACCTCTCACTGAGTGGTACCAGCCGTGGCCGTCTGCGGCAGCATCCTCAGTGAGGCTTCCTGGAGGAGGTGATATTGGAGTTGGAGACCGGAAGAGATGGCGCGGGAGGAAGTGAGTGCAGAAGGCTGAGGAAGTGAGGGAATGGGTGAGGGGGAGGTGCGTGAAGGGGTGGGGCGGCCTTCCTGTGGGAGGAGGGGCTTGAGGAAGACAGGGGCAGTGGCACCTGGGGATCTGCTCCCCGTCTCTCAAGCTGGAGCGTTCCCACCACTGTCCCCTGTGCATCCGCCTGCCTGAGCTCAGCATGGGGGCCACCCTCTGTAGCCAGGCTTCCTTCTCGGGCCCCTGGGGTCCCGGTGCTGTCAGCGGAGGTGGTGGAAGGGGTCCAGACCTGAGACACGGGTGGTGGCAAGGTGTGATGGGACCATGCGGCCGTCAGAATGGATGGGCGCCTCTCCGGACGGGATCTGAGCGAGAGAGCCGGGCACCCAGGCTGGGGAGAGCTAGGGGACATAGCGTATTGGAGCGAATGCACCTGGCAGGCCGAGAGCTTGGTCTGTATTCAGACCCAGGCTTGTAAGGGAACAGGTGCCGGTCTTCCTGCTGTTTCTCCTCCCCCTCCCTCTCCTACTAGACGCACACGGGGTTTGCTGGGTGTGAAGCAGGTGACATTCCACCCCAGGTTTTATGAGCCTGGTGTTCCCGGGCTGAGCGCCCGCTTGGCAGCTGGGCAGAGAGGATTCCCCTGGGTGCCTGCCTTAGCGGGGAGGCTGGGACCACCTTAAAGTTAGGAGTCTGGCCGGACTTTGCAATGTAAAATACTGGGCGGCTTCCCAGGCTGCCGCGGGCGCTCGGGCCCCTGTCCCACACAGGCTAATTCCCAATTCCCGAGCACCGTCTCAGCCCAGGCAAGTGTGACTGTCAGGGCAGGGTGGGGAAGGAGCCACCCGCTGAGCGGGGCAGGAAACCTGCGGATCACAGATGGAGTTGTTGGCCCACACAGGGGGTCCTGCTGGCAGTTAGTGCACCGACTGGGCTGCGTCATGGAGAACCAGGTCCCCGAAGGTCACGAGACCTTGGCACTGCCGGGACGGCTCCTGGGGCCATCGTGCGGGGAGAGCTCCCGGGCTCAGAGTCCCCGAGGGAGGAGGAGCTGGCAGGCTGCTGCGTCTGTCGGGGAGCAGCTCCGTGCACTGGGAGGGACGCTGGGAGAGCCAGGGGCTTGGTGTCACAGGGCGGCGACAGCGGCCACCGCCAAGGTTGCAGGCAGGGAGGAAGGAGCCCACGAGTTTGAGTTCTTTGTACCCTCTTTGTGCTTTACATTTTTTCATGTTAAAAACATAACGACTTTATTTCTTTGAGAGGCAGGCGAACAGAGCTCCTATCCATTGCTTCATCTCCAGATGTCTGCAATGGCCAACGGTGGCAGCTGGGAGCCGGGAACTCAACCCGGGTCTCCCCTGTGGGAGGCAGGGGCCGGGTCACTTGAACCATCACCATTGCCTTAGCAGGAAGCTGGAGCAGGGGCTGGAGCTGGGGCCTGAACCCAGACGCTCTGGTGGGGCGCAGGTGCCTCACTGCTAGGCTAAATGCCCGCCCGTTGGACCTTTGTGTCCACTTCCTAAAGCAGGGGAAGAAATGCTTCGGGGCTACTTTCAGGAGTGGGCGGCGTGCGGCAGGATGAGCTGGGCAGCTCGTGAGGGTGGTGAGCTGATTCCCGGGCCCCGGATGGACTGCTCTAGTGAGCGCACGCCCGTCTGTGCGGCCCCTCCTCCATCATACCTGGGGAGGCGCTGCTCTCCTAGGCTGGGCTCTGCCCCGCGTGGGTGGGCCAGGGAGCTCCGGGCAGCAGATGCCGGGCCCCCACCTGCAGGCTGGGAGGGGGTCGAGTCTGCTGCAGGTGGCACTCGGTGGGGACACGGAGCTGCATGTGTGGGGGAGCTTTCTGTCACATCGGCAGAGAAGCCGCGGTAACTTCTGGGTACTGCGCCTCACTGGGACTCCAGCCTGGAGCGCGTTGTTGGCTGGGGTGGGCTGGAGGGCTCACGAGCAGCACGGCTGCTGGCTTCTGCACCCAGTGGGCTTTCCAGTCTGAAGTTAGCTGGGGTGGGCAGGGCCGCACAGATGGGTCGGTGCTGCCCCCACGTGGTGACGCTGGGCTGGTGACTGGAATGTGGCTGCAGCTCCTCTCCCAAAACACGTTTTCTCTCCCTCCCGAGTCTTGGGAGATACATGGGAAATGTACAGATGGTGGCCACGGAGCCACCATTCTTGCGTGTCGCACAAGGTGCTCTCTGTGGTCCTGATGGATCCACTTTCAGAGTAGGTCTGATGATCCCATTTTAGAGATAGAAGAACCCAAGGTTACCACGTGCACCCCTGTGGGATGTGACATTTACAGAATGGACAGCGCGTTCCTTATGCCTGGGTCTTTCCTCGGATGGCTCAAACCCTCACGGAGCCGTGATTTAAAAATAAAATATCACACACGTGTTCTCCAAATCAGGGCGGCGGGGTGGGGGTGTTCTCTCGGGGGCTATTCCGTGGTGCCAGTCTCATAACCCGCGCCCTGAATGCTGTCTAGGTATCTTGTCAAACTCCGGGCCCCCCAAGAAACGCCACAAGGGGTGGTCTCCCGAATCTCCATCAGCTGCAGATGCTGGCTGCCTGCCGGGCGCTGGGACCAGGGCCAAGTGTGGTGAGTGAGCACGGCCTTGCCTTGCCGCCCGGGCGCTGGGACCAGGGCCAAGTGCGGTGAGTGAGCACGGCCTTGCCTTGCCGCCCGGGCGCTGGTGCTGCTTCTGGGGTGGGGTGGTGTTGGCGGCGTTCTCAGTAACAAAAGGTGCATGGTCTCTCATGGGCTCTTCCACAAGTTCATGGAAAATGTTTGCTGCAATAAAGCTGGGCGTGAATTTCAAAGTTGTGTATAGCAAACAATTTTTTTTTCTTTCTAAAAACATTTATTTACCTGATAGGGGGAGAGAGAGAGAGAGAGAGAGAGAGAGAGAGAGAGAGATTGATCGATTGATTAAGATCTCTCACCTTGGGGCCAGCGCTATGGTGTAGCAGGTAAAGCCACTGCCTGTGGTGCTGGCATCCCATAAGGGCACCAGTTCAAGACCCAGCTGCTCCACTTCCAATCCAGGTCTCTGCTATGGCCTGGGATAGCAGTAGAAGATGGCCCAAGTCCTTAGGCCCCTGCACCTGCGTGGGAGACCCAGAAGAAGATCCTGGTTTTTGATGGCCTAGCTCTGGCCGTTGCAGCCATTTGGGGAGTGAACCAGCGGATAGAAGATACCTCTCTCTCCCTGCAACTCTGCCTTGCAGATAAATAAATAAACCTTTAAAGAAAAAAAAGCTCTCCCACCCACTGGTTCTCTCCCAAGTGCTCCCTGTAGTAGGTGCTGGGCCAAGCCAAAGCCAGACACCAGGAATTCAATCCGGGTCTCTCGCACGGGTGACAGGGACACTGGTACACCCAGGGACCATCGCCTGCTGCCTCCAGGGTACTCATTAGCAAGAAGCTGGCATTGGGAGCAGACCCGGGACTGGACCCCAGGCTCTCAGCTTTAGGATGCAGGTGTCCAAAGCGGTGTCTTAACCACCACACCGGTTGCCCACTGCAAGCCTGCCTCTCCATTTCACTTTCCATGAACTCTGCAAGGGCCCTGGTGTAGCACAGTTGCTGGTCAATGCCTGGGATCCCTGTAGAACGGCGAGTTCTCTCGCCCTGAGAAATGTGGTGTCCCGGGGCAGGGCTGCCGGAGGGGAGGAGTCTGAGTCTCAGGCCGGTGAACTTGGCCGCGTCTTGAGTTCCGGAGCCTACAGCTCCGAGACTGATGCTGCTGGACTGGGGACTGGAGTCGGGCCGGGGCCCCCAGGGCAGCGGGTGCCTTGGCTGCTGTACATTGCTGACCGTCACTGTGTCTTCCTAGAAAGTGCAGGCGTCTCCTGCCTGCCCCCGGCGGGCTTGCTGGGAGCAGCCCCGGTCGCCTTTCCTGTCGTGGCCTCCGGAGAGCCCGTGTCTGTGCCCGACAACCTGCTGAAGATATGCAAGGCCAAACCGGTGATATTTAAAGGCAAGTACAGCGGTGCACCGGGCCTTGGAGGCTGGAGAGGCCAAAAGGAGGCCAGGAAGCAGGCAAAGCTGACCCCGAGGGGCCAGGGCCACAGGTGGCAGGGGACGGCTGTGTGGCTTCGTGCAGGTTTCTCTTGGGGCTTCAGCCTCCCCCCGTGGGAAAAGGGGCGTGAGCCGCTGCTGCCGCCCATCACAGAAGGTTTGGGCTCTGTGTTCCAGGGGCCGGGTTGGGGGAAGGGCAGGGCAGGTGCACACATCAGCTAGGGCTGAAGTCCGAGATTTTCAGGGACAGGGACATTTGACTGACCCAGTGTAGGTGACCTGTCCGCGTTAGGTCCCGTGATGTCACACGTGTAGGGGCCGCTGACTGTGCTCAGGACCAGTGGCCGAGCGGCTGCCGTGTGCTCTTCCCCAGGCCACGGGAACTTCCCTTACCTGTGCGGGAACCTGAACGACGTCGTGGTCAGCCCCCTGCTGCACACCTGCTACCGGAACTCCCAGTCCATCTCCAGGGCGTACGAGCAGTGCGGCGCCACCACCATCCAGCCCATCTCCGAGGAGATGCAGCTCCTGCTCACCGTCTACTACCTGGTGCAGCTCGGTGAGCCCTGGAGAACAGTGAGGGGCGTGGCAGGGGTCACCACGCCGAGGCCTGGGAGCCGGCTGGAGTCGGGGAGGTGGCTCCCACTCCGTTCCCCTGCCAGCCAGGCACTGGGCGGGGCCGGGGGGAATGCACTGAAGGTGCAGCTTTGGAGAGATTCTGGTCCGGGAGAGATAAGCAGGGTGGAACGGGGTGTGCGCACCAGTGCCTGGGATGATTTAGGGGAGAGGACAAAGCCGGCCTTGGGAACAGCTGAGGGATGGGGACAGGTGAGGGCCCTGGGGTGGGGGGAGGACAGGTGAGGGCCCTGGGGTGGGGGGAGGACAGGTGAGGGCCCTGGCATGGGGGGAGGACAGGTGAGGGCCATGGGGTGGGGGGAGGACGGGAGAGGGCCCTGGGGTAGAGGGAGGAGGGGAGAGGGCCCTGGGGTGGAGGAGCAGGGAGTGTCCCCAGTAAGCAGGGATGTAGGGTGAGAGTGTGGGTCAAGGTTGGAGAGAGGCAGGGCCTTAGGCTGAGGTCAAGGGCCTGTGTGTCTTAGATACACTGAGAAATCACTGGGATCGTTTTAGGCAGGGATGGATGTGGCCTCCTGTTCTCTCTGAAGCCACCTGTGCCACGTGGGGCTGTGTGATGCAGGGAAGGTGGTGGTGGCTTGGGCCACGTGGGGACACGGGAGGGAGATGCAGGTGTGTTCTCAAGGGCAGTGGGGAATCCACTGTGGGAGGCACAGGGAGGACAGGGCCTGAGCACCAAGGGGAGCGCTCTGGCTTGGCTGTTTCTGGGATGCCCACGAGAGAGCCACTGGGCTGTCGTTTGAGCCGGTCTGGGGCCCTGGGAGAGGTGGTGGCTGTAACCGAGGTGGAACTTTTGGTTTCGGGAAGATTTGTATGAAAGCCAAAGACAGTGGGGATCCCTGGGGAGGAGGCACCAGGGTTTGAGACCCCGGATGCTGCAACAGTCAGAGCTCACCCAAGACCAAGCCATTGAAAAAAATACCCATGGGAGATAAATACTGAAAACTCTTCCCTCTCACCAGTCAGCAGAGAGGCACATCAGTGAGTCTGCCAAGGAGAATCTCTCCCAGTGCCTACCCAGAGAACGGGACTCAGTCGTCAAAGGATGCGGGGAACTCACCCTCTTTTCTTTTAAAGATTTATTTTTTTATTTGAAGCACAGAGCAACAGGGAGGGAGGGAGAGAGGTCTTCTATCTGCTGGCTCACTCCCCAAATAGCTACAACAACCAGGTCTGGACCAGGGCAAAGCCAGGAGCCAGAAACTCCCCCATCCAGGTCTTCCGAGCCACGTGGGCATCTCCAGCTGTCCCTGGGTGCATGAGCAGGGAGCTGGGTCAGGAGTGGAGCAGCCAGGACTTGAAGCAGCACTCTGACATGGGATGCCGGCTGTGACAAATGTCACAAGCAGCAGCTACAATGCCGTCCTGACACCAGTGTCTTCCTGTGTTGTAATGTTGGGGTCACCTGGCATGCAGGTGCTCTGGGAGGGAGCCGATGACACAGTGGTTCTGTCAGCCCCTCTAGGGCACTGGAACTGGTGGACTGTGTCCTGCCTGTGGTGCGCTGCAGCGGGGTTTGTCATGGGGAGCTCCAGAAGCAATAAAGCCACACGAGGGGGTGGCGCTCAGCAGGTGCATGAGGGAGTAACACTCAGCAGGTGCACAATGGGCCAGCACTCAGCAGGTGCACAATGGGCCGGCACTCAGCAGGTGCACAACGGGCTGGCACTCAGCAGGTGCATGAGGGAGTAACACTCAGCAGGTGCACAATGGGCCGGCACTCAGCAGGTGCACAATGGGCCGGCACTCAGCAGGTGCATGAGGGAGCAGCACTCAGCAGGTGCACAATGGGCCGGCACTCAGCAGGTGGTGGTGCCTCCCAAGCTGGGACTTTACGTACCCATTAGCGGTGCTGGTTACGGGGACTGGAAACAGCATGGAAACGTGATTATGGGGTAACAGCAGGAAAGAAGGCAAGGCCCAAAGCTGTAAGCCCAGGGTTCTAACTGCTGCTTGACACCCGTGTGTGTAAACAGCCACGCAAGGCACTGAGACATACCCCGAGGCAGCCCTGGCTGTGTTGTGACTGCGAGAGAGGGGACGGGTGATTTCTCGTCCTCCCGTGTTCCCCAGCTGCCCAGGGTGCCGGCTACCGGCAGTCCCTCAGGTTATGTGAAGTCTAAGCCAGCGCCCCCCACCCCGGGCCCCCAGAGCTCCCGCTGATGGCCCCTCACCCGTCTTGTGCTGCAGCTGCCGACCAGGTGCCGCTGATGGAGGACCTGGAGCAGATCTTCCTGCGCTCCTGGCGCGAGTCGCACCTGACCGAGATCCGGCAGTACCAGCAGGCACAGCCGCAGCTCTTCCCGCCCACGCCCAGCGCCGCAGCACCGGTGACCTCGGCACAGCTGCCCTGGCTGGCCGGCCTGGCCGCCAGCTCCTGCAATGACAGTGTGCATGTCATCGAGTGTGCCTACTCCCTGGCCGAGGGCCTTTCCGAGATGTTCAGACTGCTGGTGGAGGGCAAGCTCGCCAAGACCAACTACGTGGTCATCATCTGTGCCTGCCGCAACGCCGCCATCGACTCCTGCATCGCCGTCACCGGTGAGTCTGTCGCTGTGGCCCCGGGTTGGCAGCAAGGGTCGGCACCTGCCGTTGGTGCCCGGTAGCCAGTTTTAGAAGGGGCTGTGCATGGTGCCGGGGGCTCAAGCTCTGGATAATGCTCTCAGTTCTGGTCCCATTCCTGCTGGGAACGCAAGATGCATAGTTCCCAGGGCTTCCTTAGCGAGATGTGGGCCGGCTTTGCAGCCTGCAGGGAGCTGGCTGGGAAGGTGGCACCTCCGTGCACCTGGTGCTGTGCTTGTCACCCAGACCCAGGCTCTGACCCCGGTTTCGCCCACGAGCTGGTGCAGAGACAACGATGACCTTATTGGGTTATGTGGGCCCTTCCAAACACTCCCTGAAGCCCTACTGTGTGCAGCCATTGTTCTGGGGGCCGGGATAAAGTGACCGTTCTGGACAGGGAAGCAGGCACCGAACACTAACATTTTTGGCCTGTTTAGATTTTCACAGGTGCATGTTTTCAACCTGAACTTGTCACACTGCCAGTGTGCAGGGTCCCTTCCTTTTGCCCTCGAGCCGCTGCTGGTGCTTGAGCACACACTGCTGGGAGCCACCCATTCCAGCGAGGGGCGCGGGTCTAGGAGTGTCCGTGGCTTGTCCAGGGTTACACCGCTGGGGGCGGCAGTCAAGGCCCAGGGCCAGTGCTCTGAGATGTCGCTCAGTGATCTTGACCTTCTTAGCACCCTGGTGGATAAATTAGGATAGGACGGTGCCCGCTGCTGACCTGTTCAACATACATGAACACCTGCTCTTGGCCAGATGTGGTGCCAGGCTCAGGGTGTGGCGAGACCAAGCCACAGGCCCTGTCCTCTGAGAAGCTGTGCTCCTTCTAAACACAAGGCCCAGGGAAAGTGGCAGTTTGTTTTCCAGGAAAATACCAAGCCCGGATTCTTTCCGAGAGCCTGCTCAGCCCTGCCGAGTACCAGAAGGAAGTCAAGGCCGAGCTGGTGACCGGGAAGGTGGACTCGCTGGGCGCCTTTGTCAGCACGCTCTGTCCAGGTGGGCTGCTCGTGGGCGAGACATGCCGGAGGTGCTGCCAGGGAGGCCGTCTCTGCCCCGCCCTGCCTGAGCCCACTGGTGCCCACTCAGTGGGTCTAACTGCCCGTCCCTGCCCGTCACTGTGGTTTCTGGCTGTCGTCTCTCCTGCTCTAGCTCTGGGGTTTCCCTGGAGGAGCCCTGGGGCTCTGTCTGGCACGTGAGGCCCTTGCACCTGTTCCTCTCTACCTCCTCGGCCACCACTACCGCATCCCCCTGCACCCCAAACAGCACGAAGAAGCTTCTCACTGGGCAGTTCTTCACCTGTGCGTTCTCGGAGCCTTCCCGGCTTTGCCTGGCTCCCTGCCCCCCGGGATTCCGCCCTGGTCCTCCTGCACCTCTGTGTCTGGTGCCCACCTGAGTCCTTCCTTACCGGGCTGCAGACTCTGGACGGATCAGGCCGTGCCCTATCCTTGGCCTTAGGAGGTAGCTGGCACACAGCTGTCCAGGGACGAGTGCTGAACCTCACTGAGACACAGAACCTGTTTCTGTCCTGGTTCTGGCAGAGGGCGACATAGACGTTCTGCTGGACAAATTTCATCAGGAGAATCAAGGCCCTATGTCTTCCTCACTCACTACCCCCTCCATCTCGCAAGCAGCGTCCGTGGATGTCAGTGGGGCACCTGTGTGTACAAGTGAGTGGCCAGAGGGGGAGGGGCACAGGTGTGCACAGTGAGTGGCCAGAGCGGGGAGGGGCACAGGTGTGTACACTGAGTGGTGAGAGGGGCATGTGTGCACAGTGACTGGTGAGAGATCTGGAGGGGCGTAGGTGTGTACAAGTGAGTGGACAGAGTGGGAAGGGCACAGGTGTGCACAGTGAGTGCTGAGAGGGGAAGGGGTGCAGGTGTGCACATTGGTGAGAGGGTGGGGAGGGACACAGGTGTGCACAGTGAGTGGTGAGAGGCACAGGTGTGCACAGTGGGTGAGAGGGTGGGGAGGGCACAGGTGTGCACAGTGGGTGAGAGGGTGGGGAGGGCACAGGTGTGCACAGTGGGTGAGAGGGCGGGGAGGGCACAGGTGTGCACAGTGAGTGGTGAGAGGCACAGGTGTGCACAGTGACAGGGCTGGGAGGGCACAGGTGTGCACAGTGAGTGACAGGGCTGGGAGGGCACAGGTGTGCACAGTGAGTGAGAGGGTGGGGAGGGACACAGGTGTGCACAGTGGGTGAGAGGGCGGGGAGGGCACAGGTTTGCACAGTGGGTGAGAGGGCAGGGAGGGCACAGGTGTGCACAGTGGGTGGTGAGAGGCACACAGGTGTGCACAGTGGTGACAGGGCAGGGAGGGCACAGGTGTGCACAGTGAGTGGTGAGAGGCACAGGTGTGCACAGTGGTGACAGGGCGGGGAGGGCACAGGTGTGCACAATGGGTGGTGAGAGGCACAGGTGTGCACAGTGGGTGGTGAGAGGCTCAGGTGTGCACAGTGGGTGAGAGGGTGGGGAGGGCACAGGTGTGCACAGTGGTGACAGGGCTGGTAGGGCACAGGTGTGCACAGTGGGTGGTGAGAGGCACAGGTGTGCACAGTGGGTGGTGAGAGGCACACAGGTGTGCACAGTGGGTGGTGAGAGGCACACAGGTGTGCACAGTGGGTGGTGAGAGGCTCAGGTGTGCACAGTGGGTGGTGAGAGGCACAGGTGTGCACAGTGGGTGGTGAGGCTCAGGTGTGCACAGTGGGTGGTGAGGCTCAGGTGTGCACAGAGGGTGGTGAGAGGCTCAGGTGTGCACAGTGGGTGGTGAGGCTCAGGTGTGCACAGAGGGTGGTGAGAGGCTCAGGTGTGCACAGTGGGTGGTGGGAGGCTCAGGTGTGCACAGTGGGTGGTGAGGCTCAGGTGTGCACAGTGGGTGGTGAGAGGCTCAGGTGTGCACAGTGGGTGGTGGGAGGCTCAGGTGTGCACAGTGGGTGGTGAGGCTCAGGTGTGCACAGAGGGTGGTGAGAGGCTCAGGTGTGCACAGTGGGTGGTGAGGCTCAGGTGTGCACAGTGGGTGGTGGGAGGCTCAGGTGTGCACAGTGGGTGGTGAGAGGCACAGGTGTGCACAGTGGGTGGTGAGAGGCTCAGGTGTGCACAGTGGGTGGTGAGAGGCTCAGGTGTGCACAGTGGGTGGTGAGAGGCTCAGGTGTGTACAGTGGGTGGTGAGGCTCAGGTGTGCACAGTGGGTGGCTTCCTGAGGAGCTGGGGACCTTCCGTGCCTTCCAGAGCACTTCCAAGCTCTTCCCCAGTCCGGGTTCGGTGTCCCCTCCCCGGGTGCTGTGCTTGTCCCCTGCAGGCACTGCTTCCTCTGTGCCCCCAGCACTTGGCTTATGCTTTTCCTAGAACATGAAGTGGTGCGGTAGCGTCTAGCCCAGGGCCGAGCTGAGAGCAGGCAGTGGTTGGCTGTGAGGGTCTCCCTGGCCCTCATTGCTCTGAGCACGCGCTGGGCTCACTGTGGGATCCCCGGCCGAGTGCCTGGGTGGTGGGTTTCTGCCCCCAGGGCTCAGCTGCCCTCGGGGCTTGGTTCCAGGTTACCGCCTGGAGCCGCACGGCGTCCGGCCCTTCCAGCTGGCCGTGGCCCAGAAGCTGCTCTCCCACGTGTGCTCAATCGCCGACTCCAGCACCCAGAACCTGGACTTGGGCTCCTTCGAGAAGGTGGACTTCCTGATCTGCATCCCTCCCTCAGAAGTGACCTACCAGCAGACCCTGTGCCACGTCTGGCACTCAGGTGCGCGGCCTTGGGAGGAGGGCTGGGGCCTTCCTCTCCGTGGAGTAGATGGGGCGAGTGTCAGTTACCATCCCCATTTGATACATCACGAGGCTGACGCCCAGAGCTGGTGACACCCAGAGCTGACGCCCGAGAACCAAGACTTGAACTTTCGCTGTGTCCCACCCAGGCCAGAGAGCCAGCTGAGCATGGCTTCCGTTTTGCATTTTCCCCGTGCTTTCAAGGAGGGTGTATTTAAACATGAAATACAGTCGGTGTCCTGTCTCGAAGAATTCACTCCTGGGATGTTCAGGCCAAGAGGCAGCTTGGCTGGTGGTGGGATCCTCCCCTTTTCTCTCTCTTACCGTGTTACCGGGCCCGGGGTCCCCGGCGCCACGGATCCAGCTTTGCTGGAGCCCCGGGTGGGCTGCTGGGCACGTGGCCCCAGCTCCCGTGCAGAGCAGTCCCATGTAGACGGCAGCCCCAGAGCCCGACCCTAAGCCTGCTGGGTAGAGGTTGTCCGTCAGGGGCCTGCAGGTGGACGAAACCCGGGACCGTGTTTGCAGCTCCTGACGAGTTTCTGCTGTGTTGCAGGGGTCCTGCTGGAGCTGGGCCTGGAGGAGGAGCACATGACCAAGCAGAGGGTGGAGCAGTACGTCCTGAAGCTGGACGCGGAGGCACAGACAAAATTCAAGGCCTTCCTGCAGAACTCCCTGCAGAATCCACACACACTCTATGTCCTCATCCACGACCACGCCCACTGGGATCTCGTGAGGTTAGAGTGACTGCTACGCGACAGGTGGACGTGTCCCTGTGTTCTTGGTTTTTTTTAAAGATTTATCTATTTAAAAGGCAGAGATGAGAGGGAGCTTCCGTCTGTTGGTTCACTCCTCAAATGGCCGCAACAGCCAGGTCTGGGCCAGGCCAGAGCCGGAGCCAGGAGCCAGGAGCTCCATCCTAATCTCCCGCATGGGCGCAAGGGCCCACGTACTTGGGCCGTCTTCTGTTGCCTTCCCACGTGCGTTAGCAGGGAGCTGGATCAGAAGCAGAGCAGCTGGGACTTGAACTGGTGCTCGGTTATGGGATGCCGGTGTTCTACGGTGTCCAGAGCATCTCCTGTTTGCAGTGGTAAACAGCTGGCACTGTGCATCTGCGCGTTGCACATCCACGGATTCGACCACAGATGGAAAATAGTTTTGAACCAAATTGCATCTGTGCAGAACACGTCCAGACGTTTTTCTCATCGTTGTTCCCTCACCAGTAGAGTAAAGTAGCCATGTACATTGTGTTTGAGTTGTGTGAGGAGTTGACAGTGACCTGGACGTGGTTTAAAGTAAATGGGGGCAATGCGTGAGTTGTAAGGAAGCGCTACCTGTCTTGTCTAGGGGACTTGGGCATCCACAGGTCGCAGCCCCCGCAGCCCCTGGGGGATGACTGGGGAGGGTGGCGACAGGTGCCGCTGGGATGTGTTCTGCAGCAGAGCCGGAGGTTATCTCGGAATCATCGCTTGTAACTTCTGAAGTGCACATTACGGAAAGCAGGGGCGGGGCGGGGGGAGAAGCCTGTCACTTAGTCACGGGGCTGGGGCAGGTGGCTGTTAGTGGCAGAGCGTGGCCTCAAGTCCAGGCCCCGAGTCACAACTGGGTAGGTGACAAGGAGCCCTGCAGGTGCGGTGGGGGAAGGGTCCTGATGGAAGCTGAGCCCGGCGCCTCCCTGGTGGAGGCTCCCGATGCCGTGGTACCCAGCGTCACTGCTGGTGCTGCGCTCGGTGGATTTCAGACAGGGCAAGCTAGGAGCCTGCGGGTTTCCTGGCTTTGCCCCAGGAAACCCCAGTGCTCTTCTGAGACTGGCCTAGGATTCCGGCGTTTAGACGACGTCTCCGAAGTCCATGAGGAAGCGGGGAGTCTCGTGATCGCAGATTCACAGACACTTAGAATCGACCGGGGCCGTGTGGATCCAGGGTCTGCTCTCTGGGGTCCCTGCATGGATTTGCGGGAATTTGATTCTGCAGACCTAGGAGAAGCCATATTGTGAGCATTCACTCTGGGGGCAGCTTCCTCCTTGAGGCTCCCCGGCAGCCAAAGACTGAGCCCTGCTAGTGGTCTCACCGTGGGGGTTACGGTGGGGAATGCCGAGGCTGGGCCGGGCATTCCTGCTGCCGTCTTAATTCAGGGTGCCCTCTCTGGGTGATCACAAGGTCAGCTCTAGGGAAGAGCTGCGAGGCGCATGGAGATAAGGATCCCAACAGATTCCGTAGCATCCACAGCACTCCCTGGGTTTGGAGTCGGTGTGCTGGGGGAGCAGGTGCCCTGGGCACCTTGCAGGAACTCCTAACTGCAGCTGACCCTCTCCTAAGTCATGAATTTCAGGGGTGCCCGTGGTAGGGAGCCGGAGTGCAGTCCTCCATTTCTCCCAGCCGTGGCAGAGCCACAAGCGTCCGTGGTTGGCAGAGCTGGGGTTGGGTCACCAGTGAATTGCCCTGCTCTATCCCCGTGAGTTACAAGGCGGCACCTGCAGTTCACTGGCTCTCTCTTCTCTTCCTGTTCCCCGCGCAGCAGCGCTGTTCAGAACGTCTGCTCCCAGAGCGAGCCCTGCGTGGGCCTGGTGGACAGACTGCTCAACTGCAGGGAGGTGAAGGAGGCCCCCAACATCGTGACCCTGCACGTGACCTCCTTCCCGTACGCCCTGCAGACCCAGCACACGCTCATCAGCCCCTACAACGAGATCCACTGGCCGGCCTCCTACAGTAACGTGAGTGCCACGGGGCGCTGGGCCTCGCTGTCGCCCGCGCGCTTGCATGATGGTTAGTAAGAGCAGTCGGCTGCTGCTCGCTCAGGCCGGCTCCCTGGACCTGTGCGTCCACCCAGGGCTAGATTTAGACCCTTCCTGGCCTCCTCCCTCGGTGGCTCCAGCGACTGGCCGGCGCTGTCTGAGCCACATCTGGACATTTGTTCTTGGTGGCTCTAGGGAGAGGGCTGAAGACCCTGTGGGGACCTGGGCTTCCCTCGGGGCGACTCTCAATGCATCTAGAAGCCTTAGAACGTTCCTGCTTTGCCCATCCCCGAATCCTTAAGCAGTGGGGCTCAAAGCCCTGGTGAGTTTGGGTTCAGTTTATCAGCTTTCATTCTCATTAAACTAGAAGGCCAAAGCGGTTCTGATAATTGGGGAAGTCTGGGCGGCCGAAGTCTGGATAATTCTCCAAGTCGCCGCAAACTTCCGGGCTTCTTTGAGGTGCCTTGTAGTCATCTGAGGAACTTTGCAGAACCCAGCTGCTGGGCCTCAGAATAGGGATGTGTCAGCCCCTGGTTGCGAGGCTGCAGGTGCCTTGCCTGGATGATCGTGCTGGGGGCAGGTGCTGGCAGGTGATTTGCTGCTTGGCTCAGGCCACGCCGTGCTGAGGGGTGAAGCTGGGGCTGGCCCTGCACTGGGACACCCTGCGCTCTGGGCCCGGGGTTCAGCCTTTGGGAAGCTCCCGTGCCGGTGAGGGAGAGATTTTTCTGTCAGTGTTGCAGAAGTGGATTAGATAAACGCATCATCTGTTTGCTGATTTTAGTAGCAGCTGAACCGTCTGTCCCTTCCTGAAGCCAGCTGACCCTGGGGAAGTAAACAGTTTGAACAGGGAAATCGGTCCGTTAAAAAGGCCAGTGTTCTCGGTGAAGACACTGTGGTCAAGTGAACGGAACGCTCCCGACGGAAGGGGACGCGGCCTTCCAAGCGTGGGCTGCGCGCTGCCCTGGGCCTGCAGGGGAAGGCCCACGGCCGTCCACGTGGCGCAGAGCCAGCCGTGACTCCTGCGGCCCCCGGGCCTGGCGCGGGAGCCCCGCCGTCCCCACGAAGGCACCGCTGAGTGGCTGACGGCGCCGTCCTGTGTTCCAGGGCGCCGACTTGTATCATGAGAATAAAAAGTACTTTGGGCTGGCCGAGTTCATCGAATCCACCCTCTCCGGACAGAGCCTGCCCCTGCTCAGATACGACAGCTCCTTTGAGGCCATGGTCACAGCGTTAGGCAAAAGGTACGCGCCCTCTCGGAAGTTACCAGGAATGCTCAGTGTGGGCGGCCAGCCTGGGACTTTAGGAAGGGAGTTCACCCCCTCCCTTCCCAGTGACTCGGTTTCTCCATCCAAGGGACCCAGGCTTCCTGTGTTTGCCTCCATGCTTCCGCTCCAGAAAGCCTGAGAGAGAAGAATGGGCAGAAGTGTGCTAGGATGTGGGGTTGTGTGTCAGTGGGAGGGCAGAAATGGGAGGTCAGAGCCCAGAACGTGCAAAGGAAGTGAGAGATAATCGAGGTTGCCTGCGTTTTTATTGGCAATGGGTGCATCTGTGGACTGTTGATCTCGTTCACTGCCCCAAGAATGGTATTCTTTGCATTAAAATTGATTTTGCCTGATATTAATCTGGTTACTCCAGTTTCTATTTTGATTCATATGCACATAGGTGATAATTTTTCACCTTTTTATTTATTTCAAATTAAAGGTTTTCTCTCTCTCTTTTTTTTTTAAGATTTATTTATTTATTTGAGAGGCGGAGTTACAGAGAGGCAGAGGCAGAAAGAGAGAGAGAGAGAGAGAGAGAGAGAGAGGTCTTCCATGTGCTGGTTCACTCTCCAGATGGCCACAATGGCCAGGGCTGGGCCAGACCGGAGCCAGGAGCCAGGAGCTTCATCCAAGTCTCCCACGTGGGTGCAGGGGCCCAAGCACGTGGGCCACCTTCTGCTTTCCCAGGTGCATTAGCAGGGAGCTGGATCGGAAGTGGAGCAGGCAGGACTCCAATTGGTGCCATATAGGTTGCCTGCATTGCAGGCAGAGGCTTAACCTCTGTGCCACGGCGCCGGCCCCCACCCTTTTATTTTTTAGCCCGTTGTGTGGGTCGGAGCCGCTCCAGGAGCCACCAGCTCTGTGTGGGGACGCGTGGTAACCGTCAGTTTGACTGTAGGTGTTCTGATTTGGGACTTGCTGTCAAACGCGACTCCTGTAATGGAAACGGAGCAGTGTGTGGAGTCCCGGCCCCTGGCCTGAGGGCCTGTGGGTGTGGCTGCAGGCTCTCCGATGCCAGGGGAGCCCCGGGAGCTGCCCCTGCCTCCTTGGGGCCGATGAGAGCTGCGCTGGCCCTTCCCTCCTCCATCTGTTTGCGCCGTGGGGCACCAGGGGCCGGGAGGCGCCAAGAGACAAGCGCACCTGCGCGTCCTCCGCAGCCGGGTCACGGCCGCTCTCTGTCCCCGCAGGTTCCCCCGCCTGCACAGCGCGGTGATCCGGACCCTTGTTCTCGTGCAGCACTACGCCGCCGCGCTGATGGCCGTGAGCGGCCTGCCGCAGATGAAGAACCACACGTCGGTGGAGACGCTGGAGATAGCGCAGAACCTGCTGCACGCGCCTGCCCAGTGCCCCCGCGGCCACGGGCTCATGGTGCTGCTGCGCGTGCCCTGCGCGCCGCTGGCTGCCGTGGCCTACGAGCGCCTGGCCCACGTGCGCGCGCGCCTGGCGCTGCAGGAGCGCTTCGAGATCGTCCTGGGCAACCCCAGCGCGGGCGTCACGGTGGGCAAGCACTTCGTGAAGCAGCTCAAGGTGGGCTCCAGGGACCCCCGCTGGCCTCCTGGGATCCCGCCACCCCCAGCCCGGGTCGTCTCCAGGGCGCGGCGCCCCCTGCGGCTCCCCTGGGTACCTTTCTCACACCCCCAGGGCTGCCCCAGCTTTTCCTGCCTCCTGGGGTGCGTTTCTTCTCCAGCTGCGGGGACCCCAGATCAAGGTCATTGCCCCTTTCAGGAGGCCACCCTCCCCCACTGCTGGGGCTGGGCCCAGGTCCCTGCAGTCCCCGCCCCTCCTCCAGGGGCTGGGGACAAGGACCAGCCCTCAGGGCTCACCTAGCACAATGCCTGACCCAGCAGAGCTGTCACTAGGCCTGGAGAGAATGCAGAGGTTAGGGAGCACCCACAGGCCCTCCCTCCCAGAGACCTGCGAACGGACACGCTCAGACTGCCCAGTTAGTGTGTTCGAGAACAGGGCCTGGAGGTTGGCGCCTGTATCCCACGTTGGAGTACCTGGGTTCGGTACCTGGGGCCGGCTCCTTACTCGGGCTCTCTGCTGATGCAAACCCTGGGAGGCCGCGGCGAGAGCTCAGCTGACTGGGTTTCTCCCGCCCACATGGGAGACCTGCTTGGAGCTCCTGGCTGCCAGCTTCGGCCTGGCCCAGCCCAGCGCCGGCCACCGCAGGTGTTGGGCGAGTGAACTGGTGGGGGGGGGCACACTGTCTGCCTCCACCCCTCCCCCTCCTCTGCCTCTGCCTCTCAAATAAACGAATAAAGTGCAGAAAGGGATGGACGCGCACGCCTATCGGGAAATGCAGTGAAGTGGACAGAGAGCTGCGTGGCGAGGGCCCCGGACAGCCGGGCTCCTGGGGAGGAAGGGGCCTCCGGACCTCATCTCTGTCTGTCTGCAGATGTGGCAGAACATCGAGGACGCGGCGTGGAGACCCCAGACCTACCTGGAGCTGGAGGGCCTGCCTTGCATCCTCATCCTCAGTGGGGCGGACCCACTCGGGGAGTCCTTGCCCAGGTGAGGCCGGGTGTGCTACCACGGCTTGGCTCCAGGGGGCGCCCTTCACTGTCAGCTGTGGTCATGGCAGATGGTGTAATTCTTACCAGTTTCCAGCAGATGGCAGTGAGAAGCACAGACAGCTTTTTCCCACTTCTCAGAAAGGCACCTGTGGGTTAGCCGTGGGGCTGCTGCTGGACTCCCGGCACCCACGCCGGAGACCTGGATGGAGGTCCAGGCTCTTGGCTTTGGCCTGGCCCAACCCCGGCCATTGTAGCCATTCTGGGGAGTGAGCCAGCAGATGGAAGACTTCTCTCTCTCTCTTGCTCTCTCCCTCTCTCTCTCAACTCTGCCTTTCAAGTAAATAAGTAAATCTGTTAAAATCAAAGCCCCGGAGGAGTTACGCGGTTATCGAAGGTTCCGTCACGTGGATGTGGCTGAGCTGGGTTCCAGCCCCGTGTCGCCTGACCCTAAACTCATTGCTCTTTCCATCACATGCAGTAGAGTCGCAAGTGCAGCAGGTGCCCCGCGGCCTTGCCGGCAAGCTGGCGTTGCTGCAAAGGCTCACGGGAGCCTGGTTGTCTTCCCGCGGGTGCGGGTCCTGGCGTCACGAGGAGGAGGAGGGCGGGGACCCCCAGTCGCTGCCGCCCCGGGCGCCTGCCTCAGCACAGGGCACCCCCTGAGGCCGTGCCCGTGCCGCCTCCTAGGTCCCTGAGGTACTGTGACCTGCGCCTGATCAACTCCTCATGCTTGGCGAGGACAGCCTTGGAGCAGGAGCTGGCCCTGGCTGCCTACTTTGTGAGCAGCGAGCTGCCCTCGGACAAGGGGCCCAGGAGCGAGGCCTTGGAGAGTGACGCGGAGAAGCTGAGCAGCACGGACAACGAGGAGGAGGAGCCGGGGACCGAAGGTGAGGCCCACCTGTCCCCCGGGGGTCCCTGCCGCGGGGTCGTGGGGCTGGGAGCCCCCAGAGCAGCCGTCGCTCAGTTCCCGTGAGCCCCCCCGATGAGTGGGGTGAGTGGGAAGTCCCCCTGGGTTCTTTCTCGCCCTAGAACTCTTGGAGGGTGGGAGGGACGTCGAGGTTTCCTAGGGCTAGGTCGAGGCTTTGTTCTGACTGTCGGCTGCATTCCTGCCTGTGCCGGGCTCCCTCTTTGTCCCCACGCGAATGGAGCCACCATTGTGCTGTCCACGACTGTGGTTTGTGCGAGCTGGCGGGTCCCCTTTGCAGCCCCCTGCAGCCCGACACCGGGGCTCCCATAGGCCACGTAAGGGAGAGTGGCGGAGGGCGTCTGGCCGTGGCCAGGGGTGATGAGAAAGCCAAGCACATGAGAAACGCAAGGCCTTTGTGGAGTGGGACGAGATGGCCGCAGCGCCACCTGCTGGCCACTCTGTCCTCCTCTGTGCTGCACCGCCTGGGCAGGAGCCCACAGCCTGGGAGCACCCACAGCCACCACCACCTCTCTCGTCCTGCCACCTCCGTGCTCCACAGCGGGTGGGGGCACAGGGGGTGATGTGTGAAGGGCTGGGTGTGCGGCCGGGTCGCAGGTGCCCACGCCTTTCCAGCGCCCGTGTGCTTTGCAGCGGGCTCTGCCTTGGAGCGGAGAAGCCCGGTGACAAGGGACAGGCCCTGCTCCCAGGACTCGGCGTCCTCGCCCCTGTCCTCCACGGCATCCGGTGAGTCCCCATGGGGGAGTCCCAGCTGGGTGAGGGCTGAGGCTTCCCAGAACAAAGGCACGGGGGAGGGGCTGTTCGCTGGCACTGGTGTAGCTCCATGGGGTCAGTCTCTGAAGAGCTGGGTCCTCCAGGGAGCGGGCCTGGGGTGAACTTGGGATCCGCAGGCTGGGACGCTGAGGGGAGGGGCGGGCTGGGAGAGGACCATGGGGTCCACCCCTGGCCAGGGCCATCTTGGGGGTGGTGGCCGTATCCTCATGATGCTACTGCTTTGGGAAGCACCTGGCTGAGGGTGGGGTTGGGGGTGGGGTGTCCCTGTCCAGGTGAGTAGACATGGGAGGTTTCACTGCAAGGACTCATGACCCCAGGCCTTGGACCACCCTTGGCAGAAGGGGGAGGGGCTAGGAACAAAAACTCCTCCCCCTGGCCCCTGGCCCCGCCCCCCGCCTCCTGCCCTGAGGGTTCCTTGGCTGGGCCCTGGAGGAGGTGGCCCGAGTGGGAGGAGCTTCCCGAGCAGAGGGGGGAGCTGTGAAAACTCCTCCCCCTGGCCCCTGGCCCCGCCCCCCACCTCCTGCCCTGAGGGTTCCTTGGCTGGGCCCTGGAGGAGGTGGCCCGAGTGGGAGGAGCTTCCCGGGCAGAGGGGGGAGGGGCTGTGAAAACTCCTCCCCTGGCCCCGCCCCCTGCCGCCTGCCCTGAGGGTTCCTTGGCTGGGCCCTGGAGGAGGTGGCCCGAGTGGGAGGAGCTTCCCGGGCAGAGGGGGGAGGGGCTGTGAAAACTCCTCCCCTGGCCCCGCCCCCTGCCGCCTGCCCTGAGGGTTCCTTGGCTGGGCCCTGGAGGAGGTGGCCCGAGTGGGAGGAGCTTCCCCTGGCAGAGGGGGGAGGGGCTGTGAAAACTCCTCCCCCGGCCCCTGGCCCCGCCCCCCGCCTCCTGCCCTGAGGGTTCCTTGGCTGGGCCCTGGAGGAGGTGGCCCGAGTGGGAGGAGCTTCCCCGGCCGAGGCCCTGAAGGGCAGGGGTGCAGGGCCTGGGCTCTGGGAGCTCCAGCAGCTCCAGCCTCGGGTGCAGGGGGCCCGGCGGGGGGCCACTGGGTGACCCTGTTGTGTGGCCTGGGGCAGGGCCCACCGGGGCTTTGGCTCCAAGCCCCGGGCCACTTCCTGCCACCCGAGACAGCTCAGGGAGCCGGGCAGCCATGGGAGCGGCTGGCAGGCTTCGCACAGGCTCCCGTGGGACGCCCCTGACCCCGTCTTCTCTCCTCAGGCTCAGCGCTCGCTGGCGAGGCTGGGGCTCCGCCCGCGGGGCCCCTGCAGAGAGAGCAGGCCAGGTCACCCCCGCCCTGCGGCCCTTCCGAGGAGGGCAGGGTCCCCGGGGAAAAACCGAGGAGCCGGGCCGGCCAGGGTCCCCCGCCCGCCGCCAGCACACACAGCCCCGGGCGGCGCAGCCTGCACGCGGCGGTCACCTCGTCCTGCCAGCCGTCCTCCTCGGGCTCGTGCTCCTCGGCTTCGGCCGCCGCCAGCAGCGCCCTGGTCCTGCAGGCCCCACAGTGCTCCCTGGCCAAGGCCTGCCGGCAGCCGCCCATCGTCTTCCTGCCCAAGCTGGTGTACGACATGGTCTTGGCCACCGACAGCAGCGGCCTGCCCAAGGCCGCCTCGCTGCTGCCCTCCCCCTCGGTCATGTGGGCCAGCTCCTTCCGCCCGCTGCTCAGCAAGGCCATGACGTCCACGGAGCAGTCCCTGTACTACCGGCAGTGGACGGTGCCGCGGCCCAGCCACATGGACTACGGCAACCGGGCCGAGGGCCGCGTGGACAGCTTCCACCCCCGCCGGCTGCTGCTCAGCGGGCCGCCCCAGGTGGGTCCCACGCCTGCTGTCCCCAGGGTGTCCCCCAGGACTCAGGTCATCGCTGGGGGCGTGGCCTGGGGCCGACAGTGCCCACCCCCTTCCCCTCTCGCCATTTCCTGGGTTTCTTCTCTGATGGAGGGCGGGGCTTGTCTGCCACCACGGCCTGCTGTCTCCTCCCATGCGTGGTGCTGGGGGCAGCTCCCCGCCTGCAGATTACGCGTCTGGCTTCCCGCACGTGGCCTTGCCTGTGAGGGCTGCATGCCCTGTGACCGCGGAAGCCCACGGCCCGGTTCTGCACGGGGGGTTTGTGGAACCAGGAGCTGGGGGCACTCTGCGTCCCCGTCTCAGCCCTCCCCCAACTCGCTGCTTTTCCCTGCCGACCACTCGGGCAGCGATTGCTAAGGGCACGAGTGTCTGTCCGGTGGCGAGCGTGGGAGAAGGGCCGGGGATGGGGCTCAGCCGTCACCTGACACCAGGGCAAGTGTGGACCTCCCCGTGACTCCCGTCCTCCCCTGAGCAGGACGAGAGGATGTGGGAACTGTGGGGCTGTGCTGCCTTGGCCCCAGCAAGTCCCTCCCCAGGGGTCCGCCCCGCAGAGCCACGTGTCGAATGCTCGGCTGTGTGTGTTAACCCTGGGGAACAGCCTGGAAGCAGAGTCCACAGCCAGGTCTTGGTGGACTACATCGGGGCTCACCCGGGTGGAGCGATTCAGCCGTAGGAATTGAGTTCGGTCTCTCGGCTGCTGGTGGAATTTCTTG
Source organism: Oryctolagus cuniculus (assembly GCF_964237555.1). NCBI lineage: Eukaryota > Metazoa > Chordata > Mammalia > Lagomorpha > Leporidae > Oryctolagus > Oryctolagus cuniculus. The sequence goes on along the minus strand of NC_091433.1, from coordinate 191,132,835 downwards.
GAGGAATTTAAATAGTTCATTGGCAGAATCACACACGTTTGTGTGGTGTGGTATCAGGAAGACACATCAGTAGATGTGTCTGAAAATAATATAGTTTGCATTTTTTGACTACTGAAAATGAGCATATATTACGTTTTCTAATTTGAACAAAAAAAAAACAGGAAAAAAGAAATTTTTTTTCCATCTTCATCCTGCTGGATGTTACTGATGTTTAGAATTTTTGCCCCTCTGGTGTGTGAACATAGTATAGTGTCATTACTGAGGGGACTAGAAACACAACTGCATTTGTTAAAAAAGACTTAATTATTTCTTTGAGACATAGAGTTTCAGAGAGAGGGAGATAGAGAGAGAGAGGTCTTCCATCCGCTGGTTCACTCCCCAAATGGCTGCAGCAGCTGGAGCTGCGCCGATCCGAAGCCAGGAGCTTCCTCCAGGGTCTCCCACACAGGTGCCATCTTCCACTACTTTCTCAGGCTATAGAGGGAGCTGGATTGGAAGAGGAGCAGCCGGGACTAGAACTGGTGCCCATATGGGATGCCAGCGCTGCAGGCAGAAGTGTAGCCCACTGTGCCATAGCGCTGACCCCAGAATGCATTGTTATGTGTTCATTGATATTCCCCTCCAGTGATTTTGTTTCTCTGATTTTCTTGTTGATTGGTAGGGACTCTTTACATATTGAGGGTCTTCACCCTGGGCCTGTTGCTCGGGTTGCAGACACTTCCGAGTTTTCCCGGCTTCGTGTTAGTCTCCTTTTGGATGTTGTTCCCATTCACCAGTGTTCGCTGAGTTCTTGTTGCGGACCAGGTCTTGAGCTCAGGGCTTGGAAGCTGGCCTGGAGCAGTTGTGTTGTGGGGGTGGGAGCAGGGGGGCCCAGGCTTGCCTGTGGCGCCCCTGGAATTGGCTGTTACCGGGAGGCACTGGGAGTGGCTGCGAGTAGTCGCCTGCTGGGCGGGGGGTGCAGGATCTGTGGCAGAGGAAGAAGAGGAGAAGCTTTCTCTCCCTGGGCTGGGGAGGAGAGAAGTGAGGTGCCATTTTGTGTCTTAGCGGTGAACTTTGACCTTATGTAGACAGCGATAGAAGCAGGCGGTTTCTGGCTGTCGCTGTGGTGCAGCAGGTTAAGCCGACACCTGCGACTCCGGCGTCCCCTGAGAGAGTGCCCGGCCGAGTCTCAGCTGCCTCCGTTCCAGCCAGCTCCCTGCTAATGCACCTGCGCAAGCAGCGGCCTGCGGCCGGCCCCCTGCCACCATGCGGGAGACCCGGATGGAGTCCAGGTTCCTGGCTTGGGCCTGGCCCAGCCCTGGCTTTTGCAGCCATCTGGGGAGTGAACCAGTGGATGGAAGATCCCTCTGTGTAAAATAAACCTTAAAAAAAAAAAAGACATAGATCATTCATGTTAATTCACTTAATCTGAAAATAGGCAATTTGCAGTTGTACAGAGAGCTCTTTTTAAAATTTTTTAAAAAGATGATTTATTTGAAAGAGTTAGAGGGGGAGAGGGAGAAAGGGGGCGGGGAGAGAGAGAGGTCTTCCATCCGCTGGTTCACTCCTCAAATTGCCACAATGGCTGGAGCTGTGCCGATCTGAAGCCAGGGGCCAGGAGCTTCTTCTGGGTCTCCCACGGGGGTGCAGGGGCCCAAGCACTTGGGCCGTCTTCCACTGCTTTCCCAGGCCACAGCAGAGAGCCGGATCAGAAGTGGAGCAGCTGGGGTTCAAACCAGCGCCCCTTGGGATGCCGGCACTGCAGGCCAGGGCTTTGACCCGCTGCGCCACAGCGCCGCCCCCAAGGAGCTCTTAAGACATTGAAAGCAGCCTACGGACGGGGCTGGTGACGAGGAGCAGGTGCGCCTGGGATGCCCTCTGAGCAGGCAGCCCACCTGCTCCTGGAGTCCACCTGTCTGCCTGCCACCTGCTTTAGGCTGCACTCCCTTGAATGCCTTTGCATAGACCTGGTCTGTCCATGAGATGAGTGGCAGGAGGCCCGGCCAGTGGCTGAGCCGGAGCCCAGTGTGTGGGCGGGGCCTCTGGGCTATGGGCTCCAATTGGCTGTCTTTGCAGATCGGGAAGACGGGCGCCTACCTGCAGTTCCTGGGCATCTTGTCCCGGATGCTCATTCGGCTGACGGAGGTGGACGTCTACGATGAAGAGGAGGTCAATATCCGTGAGTTCTGTTTGCGGACCCTCGGGCCTGGCGTAGCTCACTCGGCGTCTCCTGTAAAAGCGCCTTTCCCCTTGCCGACGGGACTCACGGTTCACGACGGGGGGCCTGCAGGACACTTGCCTGGGCAGCTGTGTAGGGATGCGGCGACCGGTACTAAAGCAGCTGCTATTTAGGGATCCCCTGCCAGTGCACTGGGCACGCCCCATAAAGTGCCACACTTCGACGGCGTGAGATAGGTGTTGGTATTCCACCTTGCTGACAGGTCGCGTGCTGAGCTGGGGTTAACTGGATGTGACGTCCCCTGTGGAGGGTGGGGAACCCACAGAGGAGTTTCCTCCTCAGTAGCTGAGCTGGGGGCGTTGCGGGAGCTCCGGCTGTCCTGCAGAACCTGCCCTGGGTACAGTGAGGCTGTGTGAGTGCCCTTGTCCCCTCCCAGGGCTCGTCAGCTCCGTCTGGGAGGTGAACCTGCGGCTCTGGGCATGAGACCGAGTGTGGGGGCCTCTGTGGCCTTGCTGGCCTCTGACGGCGCCTTGGGTGATGCCTCGGCTGTGCTGGGGCTGTGACGTGGGGGTGTGGGCCCAGGAGGCCGGCCAGCCTCGGTCTTCCCTGGAGGGGAAGGGGCTGTCAGCCAGGTTCCGAGTTTCCTGTGCCTTCCCCACGGTTTGGGAACTGCATTCTGATGAAAGCCACTGGCCTGTTGAGTTTCCTGTCCCCTCACTCTGTGGGATATCTAATGACGAAGACGGGACTTGGAGCCACTGTGTTAAACATCAAATCCTGTTCTCGCCTTAAAGATTTATTTATTTGAGAGGCAGAGTTACAGAGAGGGAGAGACAGAGGTCTTCCATCTGCTGGTTTACTCTTCAGATGGCCACAACAGCTGGAGCTGAGCCAGTCCAGAGCCAGGAGCTTCTTCTGGGTCTCCCATGCAGGTGCAGGGGCCCAAGCACTTAGGTCATCTTCTACTGCTTTCCCAAGCCATAGCAGAGAGCCAGATTGGAAGAGGAGCAGCCGGGACTAGAACCGGTGCCCAATATGGGATGCCAGCGCTGCAGGCAGAGGCCTAGCCCACTGTGCCACAGCGCCGGCTCCAAAGTCCATTGTCTTAATCCTTCTTATGGCCTAAGTTTCTTCTTCCATAAGACAGGGACACTTCCTGTTTGACAGGTGTTATAACAGCATGCCGTTACACACTTAGCACTTGTTAAATTCACGGTGAATATTCTTCCACTTCCTGCTATGGACAAGCACCCTGCCTTGTGTTCATACATATGTTAATATTTATATAATACATAATGTGAGACGGATCAACTGCATGGTTTTACCCCTTTAGCCAATAAGCATTTAGTGAGTACTGTGTCCCTAGCATGACTTAGGGTGATAGATGGCAAATGCCAGTGTGTGGTTGGGCACCCGGTTTGCTGGCATCGAGAGGGGAAAACCGTGGGCTTGGGCACATGGGAGCACTCTCTGGTGGTGGCATGGTCGGAGCTGAGCTGCACTGGCTGGGAGCGTTGGGATATTTGGAGACAAGAAGGGGCTCTCCTGTGTTTCCCTGGTGCTAGGAGCCAGCGAGGTAGACTGAGGCCTGGTGCTGGGGAGAAGCAGAGGCGCAGGACTCCTGTGGGTGGGCTCAGGACCTGGGAGGATGAGAGGTCAGCATGAGGGGCCGAGGGCAGAGCCATCTCGTGGGAAGCAGCACGAACCTGTCCGTCTCTGCAGAGTAGATGTGGGTGCACCTGGCCTCGCGGGAACCGTCCTGAAAACAGCGTATGTGCCAGGAGCCTTCACGATGCCGTGGGCTCGCCCAGGAACCCATGGACCTTGCCCAGTTCTGCTGCACACGGCAACTCCCTCTCGCTTCCTGTCGTGCCACATATCCGCATTTCTGCCCATCCCCAGGCCTCGGGGAAGAATCGGATTGGCGTTACCTGCAGCTCAGCGACCCCTGGCCGGAGCTGCAGCTGTTCAAGAAGCTGCCCTTCGACTACATCATTCACGACCCCAAGTACGAGGATGCCAGTCTGATTTGTTCCCACCAGCAGAGCGTCGCGAGTGAAGGTCAGGTGCTCGCCCGCTCCCCCTCGTCCCCGAGCCCACGGGCGGAGCCCGTTACAGGGGCTCGCTCGCTGCTGTTAGCCAGGAAAGCTGGAGGTGGTGAACGCATGAGCAGTGCCTGGCGTGGAACCGAGGTCCCCACCTCCCGGATGAGGGAGAGACCATCGCCCATCCTGTGAGAGGAGCCTTGCTGCTTGGGCACTGCCAGTGGCGATGGCACCGCTTGCTGATTGGTCGTGGTCAGAGTGTGCCAAAGGCTCTGGCTGCCAGAGGGTGGCAGCTGTGGGTTTGTCTGAGTCAGTCGGGACCCGTGGGGCTCGCTGCCTCCCACGATGCATCAGCGGCCAGTGGGATCGTAAGCGCAGACTCGGAGCGTCTAGAACATTCCATGTGAGGTCTCCATTTCAGACCAACAGTTTTGTCTGCATTGCTCCCTCTTCTGTTCCCGTTGAGTGGCTCTGATGGCGGTGTGGCATCCAGATAACCTTGCCAGCAGGCACTGCAGGATTTGCGTGTTTAGTTGCACCAGTGTCCGTCGTCCCGTGGGGAGGAGGATGCGGGGTGCACGCGTGAGGCATTGCACCAGCAGTCTCTGAGTCTGTCCCCCCAGGCTGTGGCCTCCCTCCGTGGTAGAGCCAGCGTGGTTGCCAGCAGGCACTGCAGGATTTGCGTGTTTAGTTGCACCAGCGTCCGTCGTCCCGTGGGGAGGAGGATGCGGGGTGCACGCGTGAGGCATTGCACCAGCAGTCTCTGAGTCTGTCCCCCCAGGCTGTGGCCTCCCTCCGTGGTAGAGCCACGTGGGGCGGGATGTGGGAGGCCAGCCTCGTCCGTTTCCAAAGTTCCCCCACCCGGCCGGTTCCTGTGAGCGCCGCGTTGGTTTGAGGTTGAGGAGGCAGGGGATGAAGCTGTTTCACTTCCTGCTGCTGCTCCCTAACATCCGGGCACTTTGTGCAGACGGGGGGACGTCTCGGAAGCCCGAGGACCTGTACGTGCGACGCCAGACAGCGCGGATGAGGCTGTCCAAGTACGCGGCCTACGACACGTACCACCACTGCGAGCAGTGCCACCAGTACATGGGCTTCCACCCCCGCTACCAGGTAGGCCCCGCGATGCCACGGCCCCCGTCCTGGGCCACGGGTCCAGCGGCTGCCGGCGTGTGTCTCACCCTGGTCCCGCCTCTGCAGACTTGCTTCCTGCTCCCCGGCATCTCTGATGCCCTCAGCGTCTGTGAGGGTCTTGCTGACCCCATGGGACAGCAACACAGCCGGGGTCACTGGCACGGCTCTCGTTGTCGTCTCTGGAACCTGGGGCTTCTAGGAGTCAGTCTGGTGGCACTCACCGGGTGCTTGTGTGCCAGGTCCTGGGGCTGCGGGTGTGAGTGGATTCAGTCTCCGTCCTTACCACTCACCACCTGGGAGTGGACACACACCAGCAGTGTCAGAGCAGAGCGGGCGAGCCAGAGAGCCTGATTACTGGAGAGGAATCTGCATGCATTGGGCGCCTACTGTGTGCCAGGCAATGTGCGAGACACTGCACAGTGGCCAGTAGCGCCTGTCTTCCTGTAGCACTAATTAAAAAAAAAAAAGTGCGCTTTTCCTGCAGATGGGATTAGAAAGGATAAGCAAATCTTCAGAGGCTCAGAATGCCCTTGGCCGTCTGTCTGACGCTTCCCCAGGCTCAGCCAGCAGTACATTTTCTGCCTGTGCCGACCCCGCACGGCTGCAGGTTTTGGTGTCCGTGGGCAGAGCCAGAGCAGTGCCCTTCAGCTGCTGAGTATCCTGTTTGCTGCAGATAAACTTTCCGAACATGAGTTGTTCTTGGAAATGAAGGTTTTCTTTCAAAGTTTCACAAAACGCATGTGGACAGCTTTTCTGGATTTGGGGGTATCAGGAGCTGGGGTGGACTCGAGGGTGTGAGTCAGGCTGATTTCTGGAAGTGTGGGCAGTGGTCATTTCAGATGAAGGCAGAGACGATCCCTCGCCCGTGGGCTGCACAGGAACGAGCCCCGGGGCCTGGCTCGCTGGGGGTGCCCAGATCTGGGGTCACAGCCTGGGACCATGTCCAAGGTGGTGAGGGGTGTTAAGCTGGGCCAGTGCGAGATCACAAGGGCAAAGGTTGGCTCCTGGCTGCCCCTCCCTGCCTCTGCCCGCTCTGTCCTCTTTCTATCAGCTCCCAGAACCCTAGGACCTGTGTGTGACTCTTCCTCGGCTGCATTCCCCTTTGCTTCCTCTCCAAATCCCGGGCTCTTACTCCCTCCTCACTGTTCCCAAAGCTCTGTGACCTCAGTAGGGCCCTGGCTGGAGCACAGAACCATTGTAGGTGCTCTGCCTCCTGTCTCTCCTGTCTTGTGAGCCAGTGCCCTTAAGAGGCTGCCCGAGCTGAGGACAAAGCCCAGCTGGAGGCCATGCCAGACAGCAGCAGGTGTGGGGGTGTGGGGATGCAGACAGCAGCAGGTGTGGGGATGTGGGGATGCAGAGAGAGCAGGTGGGTGGATATGGGGGTGCAGAGAGAGCAGGTGCATGGATGTGGGGTGCAGAGAGAGCAGGTGCATGGATGTGGGGTGCAGAGAGAGCAGGTGCGTGGATGTGGGGGTGCAAAGAGAGCAGGTGGGTGGATGTGGGGTGCAGAGAGAGCAGGTGCGTGGATGTGGGGTGCAGAGAGAGCAGGTGCATGGATGTGGGGGTGCAGAGAGAGCAGGTGCGTGGATGTGGGGTGCAGAGAGAGCAGGTGGGTGGATGTGGGGGTGCAGAGAGAGCAGGTGCGTGGATGTGGGGGTGCAGAGAGAGCAGGTGCATGGATGTGGGGGTGCAGAGAGAGCAGGTGGGTGGATGTGGGGTGCAGAGAGAGCAGGTGCCTGGATGTGGGGTGCAGAGAGAGCAGGTGGGTGGATGTGGGGGTGCAGAGAGAGCAGGTGCGTGGATGTGGGGGTGCAGAGAGAGCAGGTGCATGGATGTGGGGTGCAGAGAGAGCAGGTGGGTGGATGTGGGGTGCAGAGAGCAGGTGCGTGGATGTGGGGGTGCAGAGAGAGCAGGTGCGTGGATGTGAGGGTGCAGAGAGAGCAGGTGCGTGGATGTGAGGGTGCAGGCCAGCTGGGAAGCAGAGGCGGGGGAAGGGACAGGGGCGAGGCTGGACTTAGGGCAGGAGTGAACCCCCAAGCTCTAAGCTCAGTTCTCATGCCTGTGAAATGGGGCTGACAGCAGTGCCCACCTCCTAGGATTGTTACTTACAGTGTGAAGGGGACAGATGGATGCCTGGTGCACAAAATTACCTGCATATGCAGTTACTGCTGTCACATTCATATGCAACTGCACATGGTAACTGTGCCTGGAACATATGGATTAGAATGAAAAATGAGATCTGTGGTGTGAATGTGGACTCGGTCATCCAGGGGGCAGCGGGCTTGGTGGCTGGAGTGAGGTGCCCACAGCTGTGTGATTGGCATTCAGGGTGGGCGCACTCTAGCACTTGGGTAGGCCTTCACCTCAGGTGTGTGCTTCTGTAGCCAGACCTGGGCTTGCACGCTTGGCACTGAAGCCACCCTGGGGTCTCTGGTGCTGTGGGGCAGAGGCGGCCATGGCCTGCATGCTGTCGTGGCCAGGCTGGGCCTGGGTTCTTCTAGGAAGTCGGCCAGACTCTGATGACAAGCTCTGTCCTTTCCCTTACACCCCAGCTCTATGAGTCCACCCTGCACGCCTTTGCCTTCTCTTACTCCATGCTAGGAGAGGAGATCCGGCTCCACTTCATCATCCCCAAGTCCAAGGAGCACCACTTCGTCTTCAGCCAACCCGGAGGCCAGCTGGAGAGCATGCGGCTGCCGCTGGTCACAGACAAGGTACACACTCGGCACCCCGTGCGGCACATCAGAGTAGCTTCTGGGGATCCCTGAGCTGGGGGCCTGGACCCAGGCGGAGCGGTGCTGAACCTGCTTGGTGCCTGACCTGGGAGGAGGCAGGTACAGCCCTGGGCCGTGGAGCCGCTCAGATTCAAGTTCCAGTGTTGCTCTACCATTTACTCATGGTGTTGTCTAGCGCGTTGTCTCTGAGCCTGTCTCTGTCCGTGTGTGGAGGCTGTGAGACCTATGGGAGTAGCATGAACTGGGAGCACAGAGTTAGCTTAGATTCCAATACGAGAGGGTGCGGAATGTGGCGGACTAATATGTGCTGGTTAGTTTAATTTCATTATAAGCCATTCCCAAGCAAGCCTTTATTTGGCTTGTGTTTCTGTGGCCAGCTGTGTGGGCAGGGTTCGGCTGGGTGGTTGTTGTGGCCTTGGTCGGGAGTCTGGCTTTGCTGTGGGGTGTGGGCTGGTCTACGGTGGCCTTTGCTGGGATGCACACCTGTGCTCCACGTGGCCTGCCACCCCTCCGCAGGCTTCGAGAGCTTGCTCATGGAGAGGGGGCTGGCACCCGGTCACGTTTCCTGCCTTTTACTGGTAAATGCAAAATCCCGAGGCTGCCTGAGGTTCCAGAAGTGCAGACCCAGACCCTGTCTTGCTGTGGACGACGCAGAGGGGATCCCTGTCTGCCTAGACACGCCCACTCACCGTGCCTGTGCTTTGCAGAGTCGCGAATACATCAAGAGCCCCACGTTCACGCCCACGACCGGGCGGCACGAGCACGGGCTCTTCAACCTGTACCACGCGATGGACGGCGCCAGCCACTTGCACGTGCTGGTGGTCAAGGAGTACGAGATGGCTATCTACAAGAAGTACTGGCCCAACCACATCATGCTCGTGCTGCCCAGCATCTTCAACAGCGCTGGAGTGGGTACGCGGCTCGCGGACCTGCTCGGGGAGGCAGGCGTCTGCGGTGAGGCTGGCCAGGACAGTGTAGACTTGGGCGAGCCGAACTGCTCTTGGCACTGTCAGACATTCGATTTCTTCATTTGCTTGCTTGCTGGTTTGGGTGGGGGTCGGGGGGCTTCCCGTCCACTGGCTCCCTCCCCAGATGCCCACAGGGGGCCAGAGCTTGGAGAGGGGAACTCAAATCAGGTCTCGCTTGAGGGGCCGGGACCCCCACTATTGAGCCGTCCCTGCTGCGTCTGGGCTCCAACCCAGGCACTTTGATGCAGGACGTGGGTGTCCTACATCTTAACTGCCAGGCTAAAGGCAGGCTCCTGCTTTTGGACTTCCAAAGCTATTGTATTTGACTGTAAATATCCCATTTGTTAATGTGTGGTGACTGATTTAGTTCATGTTTCCCACTGTTAGAAAAGAGAGCACAGAGAGACAAAATGCATGAGCAAACAGGAGAGGGCCTTTCTCCCTGGTCGGTGGGAGGACCCTCGGGCCGGCTTGTCCGGGCGGGCAGCCCTGGTGAGCAGGTGGCCTGGGCTGTGTCCTGGATGGAGGCGGGTGTGGGGCGGAGCCGAGTCCAGGGTCGCTCTGTTGCAGGCGCCGCCCACTTCCTGATCAAGGAGCTGTCCTACCACAACCTGGAGCTGGAGCGGAGCCGGCAGGAGGAGCTTGGGATCAAGCCGCAGGACATCTGGCCTTTCATCGTCATCTCCGACGACTCCTGCGTGATGTGGAACGCGGCGGACGTGGACTGTGCCGGGGAGAGGAGCAGGTGAGATGCCGTGGGGCCGCGAGGGGCCTGGCCTTGTCCTCCCTGGGGATCGAGGGACGACCACGTACAGAAAGCCAAGTCTGCGACGTGGCCAGGGCTTTGCTCAGGCTGAGCGCACCCCTCTGACGATGCCCTCAGCCGGAAGTGGGCTCCTCTGGTTCTCCGGCTCCCCTTCCTGCTGCCAGCCAGCCCCGGCCCTCCCCTCCAGCCTGCCCTCCAACGCCTAGCTGGGCGACCACGGCAGACGGCTAATCTGTCGGGTTCCAGGTTGTTTGTCTTTGAAACGTGCATTAACATTTGTGCCGGAGGCGTGTTGTGAGGGTTAACCACACTGTGGGCCCGGGTGTTTCACACCAGGATGTGCTGATAATAAGTGCTAAAGGCGTGGCACCTGCTGGGGTCATGCTGGGTTTCACCTGCACCTGCCCCGTCCGGCACATCTGGTCCAGGTGGGAAGCCGGGGCCCTGCCGTGTTCACGTGCTGGCCTCGGGACATCCGGTCCAGGTGGGAAGCCGGGGCCCTGCCGTGTTCACGTGCTGGCCTCAGGACACCCGTCTCCCTCCCTGAGCAGGGAGTTTTCCTGGACGGAGAGGAACGTGTCCCTGAAACACATCATGCAGCACATTGAGGCGGCGCCCGACATCACGCACTACGCCCTGATCGGCATGCGCAAGTGGTCCAGCAAGACCAGGGCCAGCCAGGTGCGCGAGCCCTTCTCCCGCTGCCACGTGCACGACTTCGTCATCCTGAACGTGGACCTGACCCAGAACGTGCAGTACAACCAGAACCGGTGAGGGCCTGCCCCGGGCCGGGAGGCGGCCAGCAGCACAGAGGCGACCTGAGGCCTGTCTCACCTTGCCCCACAGAGCCAGCGGCAGGGGCTCCCTGCCCGGGGTGCTGGCCGGGCTCACAGGGTTTCCAGTGCTGTATAATTTTGTGTATTTGCACACAACTGGTCAACCTGGGACAGGCATCTGGTACAGCACCTAAGTCACCTCTGTGACACCCACAGCACAGAGTGGAATCCGAGCTCCAGCTTCCGACACTAGCCTCCCACTAATGCAGACCCTGGGAGGTAGAAAGAGATGGCTTAAGTGGCTGGGCCCTGGTCACCCACATGGGAGAGCTGGGTTGACTTCCTGGCTCCTGGCTTCAGCCTGGCCCAGCCCCAGCTGTTGTAGGCGTCTGGAAAGTGAACCAGCACTGGGAGATCTCTCTTTGTCTCTGTCTGCCTTTTATTTATTTATTTTTTAAAGATTTATTTTATTTATTTGAAAGAGTTACAGAGAGAGAGAGAGGGAGGGACAGAGAAAGTCTTCCATCTGCTGGCTCACTTCCCAAATGGCCGCAATGGCTGGGGCTGGGCCAGGCCAAAGCCAGGAGCCAGGAGCTTCATCCAGGTCTCCCACACAGGTGTAGGGACCCAAGCCCTAGGGCCATCCTCCGCTGCTTTCCCAGGCAGCTGAATTGGAAGTGGATCAGCTGGGACTCGAACTGGTGCCCACATGGGATGCCGGTGCTGCAGGTGGAGGCCCAACCCTCAATGCCACAGTGTTGGCCCCTCTGTCTGCCTTTCAAATAAATAATAATTTCTTAAAAAGATCATTCCGTTCATCCTCCAATTCGCAGGGTACTTAGTGACTGTTGTACTTAGTTTCTTTGCTGTCTGGGTCTGTCTCTGAATACACTGATTTCAGGAGCTTTGAGCCTGAGAAAAGCCATGGAGTAGCTTCCACGGGGCGCCTTCTGTGTCTAGCCACAGAAGGGTTCACGGCTCACAGATAACTCGCCACTCGGTGTTGGCCAAGGGCTCTCCCTGCCAGGCAGGTGGTACACGCCCCATGTGGGTGCCTTAGGGGTGTGGTTTGGAGCCAGACAAGGCTGCTGGCAGGCCGGGTTCTGCTGCAGATCAGCTCTGCAGCTGGGCCGGTGACTGTACCGTCTCTGAGCCTCGCGCCCCTCGGCTATCAAGCCTGGCTGGGATTGGCACCCTGGGGCTTCGTTGTGGTAGATGAGCGGCCCGGTGCCTGTGGGTTTCCCACACAGTGCCTGGTGCACAGCAGGGGTGGGGGTGGAGGGAGGTCCTCCCAGGGCGGAGAGTTCACAGTTAGCCTTGCGGGTTCACCGGTCGGTTTTGCCTCGTATCCCAGTAACCGAGCCCAGTCCCCCTCGGTGGCTGCCTACCCCGGGGACCACACCTTAGGTGTCTGGACAGTGTCCAGGGGCGGGGCGGGGTAGGAGGTGGGGGCAGCCTGTGGGCTCAGCAGGTCCTATTGCTCCCCCTCTGGCTCTGGGCAGGTTCACCTGTGACGACGTGGACTTCAACCTGCGGGTGCACAGCGCCGGCCTCCTGCTCTGCCGATTCAACCGCTTCAGCGTGATGAAGAAGCAGATCGCTGTGGGCGGGCACCGGTCCTTCCACATCACCTCCAAGGTGAGCCTGCTGCGTAGGGAGCTGCTGGCGGAGGCCGGGCTTGGCCCTCGGGCAAGCTTGCTCGGGGTTTTCCGCTGGCCGTGGACGCTGGGAGGTGAGTGACCCCCTGGGGGTCCCTGCTGCCCTTGGACTTCAGCACGTATGCTGAGAGCTCCGGCTGGTGCAGGGCCACTGCCAGGCCCTTCTCTGTCCCCCCCCCCCCGATGTCTGCTCAGATAGCTGTGTGATGTGACAGCGGCAGGCTTGCTGGGTGGCCACGCGTCTGTCAGGGCCGGCCCTGGTGGGGAGAACCATGGTCTGACCGTGGGGCTCTTCTGGCTGAGAGGCCTGGGCAGTTGAAGATGTGAAAGCGCAGCAAGCCCTCGGAGCCCAGAGCCCTCCAGGAAGCCCGACGGGCTGTTGCGTCCCTGCCTCGGGTCCCTGTGACCCCGCGGGCTCTGGCCCGTCTCTTGAACCTTGCCCTGGATCACTTCAGCCAGCCCCAGTCCCAGCTGGTCACAGTAATGCACACGGATTTGCCCGCCTGCCCTACGCCAGCCCCACCCCTGGCTGCCCCCACTCCTAAGCCTGCTTGGGAGTGGAAGCCCTTTCTCGCTGGCCTTGCAAAGTAGCAAGACTTCAGCAAAAGACCTGGGGCCGGTGCTGTGGCATAGTAGGTTAAGCCTCTGCCTGTGGCGCCCGCATCCCACATGGGCACCAGTTCATGCCCCAGCTGCTCTACTTCTGTGTTGTTGTGTGTTTTTTTTTTTTTTTAATTTTATTTGAAAGAGTTACAGAGAGAGGTAGAGATAGAGAGGTCTTCCATCCGCTGGTTCACTCCCCAGATGGCCACAATGGCTGGAGCTATACCGATCCGAAGGTAGGAGCCAGGAGCTTCTTCCGGGTCTCCCATGTGGGTGCAGGGGCCCAAGGACTTGGGCCATCTTCCTTGGCTTTCCCAGGCTATAGCAGAGAGCTGAATCGGAAGAGGAGCAGCCAGGACTAGAACCGGCGCCCACACGGGATGCCGGCACTGCAGGCCAGGGCATTAACCTGCTGTGCCACAGCGCCGGCCCCATCCACTTCTGATCTGACTCCCTGCTGATGTGCCTGGGAAGGCAGCGGAAGATGTCCCAAATACCTGGGCCGCTGTACCTACGTGGGAGACCCGGATGGAATTCCTGGTTCCTGGCCTCGGCTTGGCCTAACCCTGGGTGTTGCAGCTATCGGGAGAGTGAACTAGCAGATGGAAGATCTCTCTCTGGCTCCCCCTCTCTCTGTAATTCTGCCTTTCAAATAAATAAAATAAATCTTGTAAGATTTATTTACTTAAAAGGCAGAGTTACACATACAGAGAAGAGAGAGATCAGCCAATCCATCTTCTATCTGTTGATTCACCCCCCAAATGCCTACAGTGGCTGGCACTGGGCCAGGCTGAGGCTGAGAGCCAGGAGCTTCATCTGGGTCTCCCACATGGGAGGCAGGTCCCCATCTGCTGCTGCCCTCCCACCCCCCAGTGCGTCAGCAGGGAGCTGGGTTGGAATCGGAGCAGCTGGCCCTGGAACAGACACTCACTGTGGGGTGCTGGCATCACAGGCATGCCCCCCACCCCACCCCACGTGTGCCTAAGGCCTGCTCTTTTACGTCCCTTGGTGTCGTCTTTAAACTCTTAGGTATTTTGTCTTTATTCTTGTTTTGAACCTGTCTTATTTTCCCACTAGGGGTCATTGCACAGCGGTTAGTTGCAGGACATCTCGGACTGTTTTCTAGTGTTTCATGAGTGAGCCTCTGATTATTTTCATCTGTTCATTCCATATTGGCTGAGCGCACCAGTCCCTTGGTGCCTCGCGGCTGAGAGGGTGCTAAGTCCACGCCCAGAGGCTGCCATCGTGCGAGGAGACCGACCACCCCATGAGCTGTCCCGTGCCTCGAACTGGAGGATTTGTTCCCGAACCGTGTGTCCTCCGTTCCCACGGTTCCGTGGTGGGGCCTCCCCCCGCCCCAGCCTCTGGCCGGGCTCTGATCCCCGGGGCCGGTGGCGCTGCCCGACACCCTCCTCCCGCGCAGGTGTCGGAGAACGCCGCGGCTGTGCTGCCCGCACAGTACATCTGTGCCCCCGACAGCAAGCACACGTTCCTGGCGGCGCCCGCCCAGCTCCTGCTGGAGAAGTTCCTGCAGTACCACAGCCACCGCTTCTTCCCGCTGGCCCTGAAGAACCTCAGCCACCCGGTGCTGTCCGTCGACTGCTACCTTAACCTGGGCCCTCAGGTGAGGCGCGGGGCCGCTCCCGCCCAGGAGGCGGGAAACGCCTCAGTCGGGTGCAGAGAGTCAGGACTGTGACGCACAGCTGTGGTCACCCCTGGTCTGGGGGGGAGTTGGTCCTAGGGCCCCCGCGGACCCCCAAATCTGCAGGTACGCAGGTCCTTTCTGTAAAACAGCATCGTGTCTGCGGATGACCCTGCTCTGGGTCATCTCTAGTTACTTCCAACCCCGTGCGCGGAGCGGACGCTGCGCGAACAGGCAGCAGACTGCGTGCAGGGAATCAAGACACAGAAAAGTCTGCGTATTTGTGGCAAATGCAGTTTTCTTTCCTCCCTACATTTTTTTTTTTTTTTAAGTTTTGCTTCTTTATCAGAAAAGCAGTTACAGGGACATAGAGACACACACACACAGAGAGAAAGAGAGAGAGAGAGAGAGCGAGCGAGAGCTTTCATTTGCTGGTTCAGCTGGCCACAGTGTCCAGGGCTGATCCAGGCCAAAGCCAGGGGCCAGGAGCTACATCCAGACCTCCCACATTGGTGCAGGGGCCCAGGCCCTTGGACCATCTTCTGCTGCTTTTCCCAAGCCATTCGCAGGGAGCTGGATCCAAAGTGGAACAGCCAAGACATGAACTGGCGCCCATATGGGGTTCCGGCACTGCAGACGGCGGCTTCACCCGCTCTGCCACAGCGCCAGCCCCTCTCCCTGCATTTTCTATGCGCAGTTGTTTGAATCCCCGAGGATGGAACCCGCAGACACCGAGGGCTGGCTGTACTCATCTGCTTAGTCTCAACCGCTTCTCCCGCTTGACAGCTGACGTAATTAAGACTGCAAGTGAGAATGGTTTGCCCAAACATAAGACACTGGGCATCCAGCCCAGTTGTGACGCTAAAGCGTTTCTCTCCGGCTCTCAGATGAATTCACAGGTTGACGAGTGCAGAGAAGCCCCTGGGATCCGTTCGTGGGGTGCAGCTGTGGGAAGAGCACGAGCGTGCTGCTTTTAGCCCCCCATGTCCTGAGCTGTGTTTCTCTCCGACGCCTTCCGTTTCAGGTTTCCGTCTGCTACGTGAGCTCCAGGCCCCACTCCCTGAACGTCGGCTGCTCCACGCTCGTGTTCAGTGGCCTCCTGCTCTACCTCTGCGACTCCTTCGTGGGCGCCGGCTTTCTGAAGAAGTTCCACTTTCTGAAAGGTAACCTGCTGCACGGACGCGGCCTGGGTGACCGGGGTGCCCCTGACGAAGCCGCTGGCCCTGCTCCTCATTTGCCCAGGGGTAAACTGAGGCCCAGAGAGAGACACAGTGACCGCCATGCCCACTCGGGAGAGTACAGAAAGCTGGGGTTGGGCCCCTGGGGGCTTCCCCCGCCCTGTGCCTGTTGGGTAGAGACGCGACACTTCCCCATCTGTCGGACAGGAGACAGATGTTCTGAATTGTGTGTTTCTCCACCCAAACCCTTCCCTCCGGCACCTGGGTACCCTAGCGGCTGCTTCCTGGGGCTGAGTCCTTTCTCGGCTCGCTGCTGGCCTCTCCTCTTCCTCCTGGCGCGCTGGCGCGGTTCAGAATGACGAGCACCCGCCTGCTTGCCTGTAAAAGCGGGTTTCCAGGCTGCGTTTCCGTCGCTTTTCTCTGGCCACTCCTCGCTCTGACCTGCCTCGCCAGCTCAGGGTGCAAAACCCTGGGGACCACGGAGTGGTTTCCACGTCACTCTGTGCCCCCAGGAACCACTTTCTGTGAAGGCAGGCCTGGGCGTGCAGGTGGAGGGGGGAGGCGGAGAAGGGGAACAAAGCCTGATTGACGGGGCGGGCGTTTGGTGCAGGGGTCAGTCTCCGCCCCGGATGCCAGTGTCCCCTATCAGAGTGCCAGCCGCGAATCCTGGCTCCCTGGCTTCGGCTCCAGCTTCCTGCTAAGTACAACCTGGGGAGGCGGCAGGTGATGATGGCCAAGTTCCTAGGATGTCCCTGCCACCATGTGGGAGACCCAACTGTGGACTTCAGCCTGGCCCAGCCCTGGCTTTTGTGGGCTGTTTGGGGCATGAAGCAGTTGATAGACCGTTTCTCGCTGTCCCATGATCTCACTGCCTATCCCATCAAATAAGTAAATTAAAAAACCCCAATTGATGGACAGCAGTACGCTCAGAGTTGAGAGGAGAGAGAATTCCCCTGGCTGAGCAGGTGGGGAAAGGCGGGAGCCGCCCCAGGCCTGGCTGGGGGTTGGTGGACAGGCCTCGGCTGGGTGGAGAAGGGGGCTTAGGCGGTGGGAGGTGGGGGGGCCGATGTGAGCCCAGGGCTGGCGCTGAGAATATTCGATCTGCCGTCAGACCCACTCTCTCCAGTCCACCTCTCCCGTTCTGGTCTTTCTCATCTCTTTTTCTGCCCCTATTTGTTCTGCCAAATCCCCACATCGGTGTCTGTCTGGTTACAAATGATTCCGAAAGAAAAGAGAGATCCCCTTGGACTCCCCGTCTTGCTGTTCCAAGGAGAGTCCGGCAGCAGCTCTCTCATGTTCCCTCCTCTCGCACCCCTGCCGCCGGTTTCCCAGGCGCCACCTTGTGCGTGATCTGCCAGGACCGGAACTCGCTGCGCCAGACGGTCGTGCGCCTGGAGCTGGAGGAGGAGTGGCAGTTCCGGCTGCGTGATGAGTTCCAGACGGCCAACGCCGCGGAGGACCGGCCTCTGTTCTTCCTGACGGGGCGGCACATCTGAGGATGAAGCCTGCGGACTTCCTGGAGGAGTTGGCATTCAGAGCCCTCGTGCTGTGAGGCTAACGGAAATCCTAGAGCCGTGGGGTGTCGGAACTGGAACTGGCCCCAGGGACGCCTACACTGCGGGCCGCTTGTGGCAGGTGGCAGGCCCCGAGCTGGATAGTGGCAGAGCCGTGCGGGCAGGAACTGGAACCCAAGACTCTGGCGTTCTGGGCCGCGCCACATCAGCCTGGGCCGTGTCTGAGGTCGGGTTATGAAGCACCAGCTTCCGCCTACCCAGTGCCTCCCTTCTCGGCAGTGGGCGTTTCGGGCTGAGGATGGGTTTCAGCCTACTAGGGTTCCCTGTAGCCTCCTACAAAGCAATATTTCAAAAGACTCAACCGTGCAGGCTGGAGACAAAAATGAGTAGATCACTTTTGAAGATGCTTGAATTGCCTGTGAGTTTGCTGTCTTACAAGCCAGCCCAAAGGCATCAGATTCAATAAAGGAAAATGTTCCTGTTAAATGACCCTATTAAAATAGTAGAGGGTAGGGACTGGCGCTATGGCGCGTCAGGTTAAGCTACCGCCTGCAGTGCCAGCCAGCATCCGAGAGGGGCGCT
This sequence comes from Oryctolagus cuniculus, assembly GCF_964237555.1. Lineage (NCBI taxonomy): Eukaryota > Metazoa > Chordata > Mammalia > Lagomorpha > Leporidae > Oryctolagus > Oryctolagus cuniculus. The sequence goes on along the minus strand of NC_091433.1, from coordinate 191,115,079 downwards.
GGTTCGAGTCCCGGCTGCTCCACTTCCAATCCAGCTCCCTGCTAATGCACCTGCGAAAGCAGCGGAGGATGGCTGGACCACCCCTGGGCCACTGCGCCCCACGTGGGAGACCTGGAAGAAGCTCCTGGCTTCGGCCTGCCTACTCCTGGTTGTTGTGATCATTTGGGGAAATGAACCAGCAGCTGGAAGATACCTCTTTGTCTCTGTCTCTCCCTCTCTGTAGCTCTGCCTTTCAAATAAATAACTAAATCTTTAAAAAAGTCTAGGGTAAATATCCTACCTCTTAGGGCACTAAAATGCAAAGGAGCTTTCTTTGAAATCAAAAGGGCTTTAAGGAGAAAATCAGGGTTAAGGAAGTTGCCCTGAATTTGCCTTACAAAGGAAGGAGGGCCAAAGTTCTTGGGAAAAAAAACAATAAAAACAACCAAAGTGATTTATAAAATAGTTGGGAGGAACCAGACTTGTGCCTAGAACATATCGAAGCTCGGCTTTCGGTTCCGTTGTAGCCTGTTTTCTTTTGCAATTGCTGGACTCCTTTGGGGAGGGTCCCTGCTAACCAGAGAGAAGAGAACCGGCATGTTCCGTGCAGCCGCCTGGGTGGTTTCCAGCCAGCCCCGCACAGCGCCCCCTGCAGGCAGATGTCAGACCAGGTGCTGGCGCTGCGCCGGTTTGGTTGAATCCTTTCCAGAGCCTTTCCTGTTTGGAATCATTCTCCCGACTTGCGAGACAGGAGGGGGCCTCGCTCAGTCACAGGCTGGAAGCACGAGCCAGGCTCCTGCCTGCACGCCCAGGTCTCCCCGCCCCCCACCTCACTGGCGTGGAAGGGCCATCACTGAAGGGAAACTTAGAGATGTAAACCATGACTCCCCAGCGTGCACCCTCTGCGTGCATCTCAGACGCTGACTGGCACTCTGGTGGATAACGACCCCGGAAGACGCGATTTTGAAAGGTGATGCCAAAGAATTCACGTCAGTCTTTTTCCCCAGAAACCAAAGTGGACAAGGATGATTGAGATCAGTGTTTATAAAATGATCGCTTTGTATATGTCACTATTCCTATTGTGGAATGAAAACTGGGCTTTAGTTCTATTTGTGTTTTTGTAAATAGCAGTTTCTGTATCATCCCCCAGTGTGTTAGTTAACTTAAGCTAATATTCTTGTTTGTTCCAGTCTTATCAATAAAACCTGTGATGCATTTATTGTCTCTTCGCTGGGTATTGATTGCGTGGTTTTGACAGGAAGTCACGTGGAAGATATTTCCCTAAAAGTTCATGGATTGAAAGGAGAGATGGTTTGGAAAGGAAATGGTTATGAAGCCGCGAGTGAACTGTAGAGGAAGCTAGATCCCAGCGGGCGAACCAACATTACCGAACTATCAAACCCTCCATCTATGAGCCGTAGATTCAACACGAAACTGATCCAGAGACCAAACCAGGTTATCGTCTACTGAAGTGTTTTCCCTCTGAATGAAAATGTAAAACAACAGAGCAGCAAGACAAAAATGCGTCCTGTTGTATCGATAAACGAGTGTAGGTGTGTCAGCCACACACGCTTTCTAGTGCCGAAGCCAGGGTGTGACTTACCCACCTGGTCGCAGGTGAGGTCTTGTCCCTAGAAAATGTACAGCATGGAGGAGCCACCAGGATCCCGGGCTCTGCAAACAGTGCTCCAGGAGGAGGGGGAGGGAGTAAATTACTGACTTATGCTGGCCAGATCCTCCCCAAAACACGTCATATCATAGGTTACCTCTGCCCGTGGGGACGATGGGTAAGGAGCTAAGAGAAGCTAGAAATGTTACATTAATAGTGTTCCCCTTGTGTGGAAGGAAACATTGGAAGTTGAGGATAAATGTTCCCTGCTGATTTACCTGTTTGGGAATCTCTGACTCCTTGGGCTTGACCATTAAGCATGTGGTCATTATGGCTGACCCCTGGGGGTGGGGGGTAAGCTGTCCTTGGGGGAAGCCTTGTAATTTTTTTAAAAATATTTTTAAAAATTTATTTACTTGAGAGGTAGAGTTACAGACAGTGAGAGGGAGAGACAGAGAGAAAGGTCTTCAGTCCGTTGGTTCACTCCCCAAATGGCCACAACGGCCAGAGCTGAGCCGATCCGAAGCCAAGAGCCAGGTGCTTCCTCCAAGTCTCCCATGCAGGTTCAGGGGCCCAAGGACTTGGACCATCTTCCGCTGCTTTCCCAGGCCATAGCAGAGAGCTGGATTGGAAGAGGAGCAGCTGGGACTAGAACCGGCACCTGTATGGGATGCCGGCACCACAGGCGGAGGATTAACCTGTGCCACGGTGCCGGCCCTGAAGCCTTATGATTTTTTAAGCTGGCTTCCCACAAAACCTCTCTTGGCTTTCTGAAAATGCTCCTGAGGCCCATGACTTGCAGTTGACCCCAGGAGGTGGCTGTGTGTTTGGGAGGGAGGTGTCCCAGGCTCGAAGGAGCCAGAGCCTTGACCAAAGCCATCTTCTGGCTCCTGGTGATGGCTGGGACATGAAGAGTGACAGTTCTGTACCATCGTTTGCTACTGTGGTTTCAGGGTTCATTTGTGATGTGGGCATAGCCTGCCTTGTCTTGGTTAACATGATGGCAACAAAATAGACATGCCCATAATCATAAATTTGAGGGGTAAATGATTCAAAGTCTCTTGTGGTTACAGTTCGGGGACCTTAAAATGTAGAAGAATCAGTGTAAAGCCAATTCGGTTAAAAATCCAAGGAAATTATGTGTATTCCTTAAAGTCCCAGCTGGTCTTCCTTGTCGTTTACTTGACAAATTCTCGGGGATGTTCTGCATGGCTGGGAGAGTCGGGGTTCCCCCAGCTGCAGCCTGGGTGCTTCCTTGTAGAGTGGGTTCCTTCAGGTCCTCTGAGGTTGCGTTAGTGCGTTCTTGGATGTTCTTGGATGTTCTCGGCTGTTGCTCGGTGTTTAGGCCCAGTGTATTCCAGGAACCCCTATGACTTACATTTAGGAAGCAAGGCCAGTGCCATCCCTTGAGCGTCTTCCCACAGCCACATTCCTGGACTACACTATTACCACTGCCCCGAGACACAGAGTTGGCTCACAGAATCTGGGTGGAGGAACTGGGAGAATCTTTTTGGTTTTAGTGGTGTCTGGAAGCCGGTGTGTGCTTGTGGCCTGGAATTAACCGGGCACCTCTCGTGCCAGGGCTGAAGGGGGCGCTCTGTGTCCCCTATCCAGGGAAAATTGTGTCTGCGTGCTCTGCTGTCTCACGCAGTGACACTTGGAGGCATCGCTGCCTTCCTGTGAATTGAGGACCTGGCTGAGCAAGGTGGCGGCCACCTGGCTGGCCAGCGGCCCTCAGCATGAGAGCCCCCGAGTCTTCCCTGGGAACTCCTGGGGGCTATGGAAGCTGCTTGTGTCCTTCGATTGCTTTTCTGTGTGCTGTCCAGTTGCCCAGGTATCTGCAGGTGGTGTGTTCCAAGGTCCCGCTCAATGCCTGAAACCACAGCTGGTGCTGAGCCCTGTCTGTATTTGTACTGTGTTTTCCCCTGTACATATGCAAGCATGAGAAAATGTATAAAATAGGCACAGTAAAGGATTAGCAAACTAAACATAGAACAACTAGGCTGTAATCAAATTTATTTAAAACTTGCGAGTTGTTTGTTTCTGGAGTTTGCTGTTTAATATTTTTGGACCATGGCTGATCGCAGATAACTAAAACTGTGGAAAACAGAGCCAGAGGTGAGGGAGGACCCCTGTACCCTTCCTTCCTTAGTGAGATGCGTCATTTATGCCTGCTTTCCTCTTGTTGTTTAAAACAGAGCATAGAGAGCGAGTGGGCGCGCTCCATTCTGTTGGTTCACACCTGTAATGGCCAGTGCTGGGCCAAGGCTGGAGCCAGGAGTCAGGAACGCAACCCACGCCTCCCATGTGGGTGGCAGAGACCCAACACTTGATCAACACCTTTGTCTCCCAAGATGCAGTGGGAAGCTGGCATCGGGAGATGGAGCCGGGTACTGGACTCGGGTGGAATACCTGGGCCACGCGTCCCTCCTCCTCCTGTTACTCTTCCGGATCTTTTCTAAAGGTTCTGTGCTGGTCCTAACCTGCTGCTTGAGCTGACGTCTCCTTCTCTGATGCCTGTAGGGCTAGGCCGTAGAAGCGCAGGCCTAGATCTGTGTGCCGTCCAACAAGCCTTGCCGTTTCTGCCCAGACATTTGTCTAATATACTTCTCTAGATCTGGGCTTGTTGGCCTTCCAAACCATGAAGTCAGTGAGTTTAGAGTCTGCCAGTTCTATCTGCTGTGTGAATAAAGTGTTCATTTTCACACATTTTAACAAAACACAGATGCCTTATTGCAGACAGAAGTGTGCCTCCCTGCCCGGGAGGTTCCGGGTCAGACCAGCTTCTCACCTGGCCTGGCCGTGCCCTGCCCACGCGGTCTGGCCGGGTCTTCCCTTAGGGGCCACGCTGCACCCATTCCTCTATGTCTATGTGTGGAGAACTTGAACTTCAGCTAACAGTGCCTAGAGTATCCACCTCGCTGTCCACGGGCTTCCCCTCGCAACCATGTGCAGGGGTGTTGGTGGGCGCTCAGCACTGCCCCAGTTTTAGCCTCGTGCCTCAGTTACCCCGGCGACAGCATCCACCTGGCCGTCAACGTCGCCTCCCCAGAGTTTCCTGGGTCCTGGGCACTCGGCAGCTCAGGCTGCTCTTGCGCTGACGTGGTGGCTTCTCTCACTGACTGACTCGGGTCTCCCAGAGCTCAGACATCCCACCTCCCCCCACCCCCATCTTCTTTTTGGGCAGGAGAAGCCAGAAGCAGATTCTGAACCACTCAGGCTCCTCCTGGGAAAATTTGATTTTCTAGAACAGCATTTTGAGCGCAAAAGTGAACAATCATTAGATGGTTCTACGTATGCTCACGTGGAGGTACGGGTCAGAGAACTGCGAAGCACGACCTACACACGACACGACTATGTATGACTTACTTAGATATTTTTCCAGATGCAGAGACTGGAATAGTAAACATCAAGCTGTGGATAATGGCTCCGGGGGGAAGAGACTGGTAGCAGGGCTGGTGGATGTAGGTGTCCACATTGCCTCTCTGCCCTTCCGGATGGTCTGAATTTTTTACAGTAAAAGAGCACTTGTGTTGGGGCTGGCGCTGTGGCGTAGTGGGTAAGGCCACTCCCTGCAGTGCTGGCGTTCCATATGGGTGCCAGTTTAAGTCCTGGCTGCTCCACTTCCGATCCAGCTCTCTGCTGTGGCCTGGGATAGCAGTAGAAGATGGCCCAAGTCCTTGGGCCCCTGCACCTGCATGGGAGACCTGGAAGAAGCTCCTGGCTCCTGGCTTCAGATTGGCTCAGCTCTGGCAGTTGCAGCAATCTGGGGAGTGAACCAGCAGATGGAATTCTCTCTCTCTCTTTGTCTCTGCCTTTCAAATAAAATAAAGAAATCTTAAAATGAAGCACTTGCGTGTGATTTGTATAATTTAAAAAAATTCACTTGAGAAAGCTGTCAACTGATTCACTCCCCAGATGCCCACCGTGGCTTGGGTGGACTAGGAGCCAGGGTGAGGACCCAGCCGCTTGAGCCATCACCTGCTGCCTCCCAGGGTGCATATTAACAGGCAGTTGGATTTGGGCGCAGTACCAAGACTCAAACCCAGGCCCTCCCACGTGGGATGTGGCATCTGAACTGGTGTCTTAATCACTAGACCAAACTATCTCTGTATAATTTTTATTTAAAAGAAATTCCTCATGACACACACACACACACACACACACACCCATGGACTGAAATGTCTCCTCTGTCTCAAAGGTGGACCTCAGCCCCCCCCCCCCCCCCGACTAAAACTCGCCAGCGGCCCCTGCAGTTTGGTGCTGTTCCCTGGCGCTGCCGAGGCTCCGGTTGGCTCTCGGGCCCTTGCACTTCCTCTGTGTCTCCGTCAGGTCTCACGTGGTCTTCGCGCCTCTTGCTTTCTCTAGCTTACAGCCATTTTCTCGGGCCCTCATCAGCTGGGCTCAGAGATGTTTTCTGGGAGGCAGCGGCGGTTCCCAAAGAGAGAATTCTCCTGTGGGCTTTTAGCAATTTGAGAACTGTGCAGGAGACAGGAGAAATCAGGCTCCAGGCAGCACTGTGGACCGCATGGATATTGGGTTCACACAGCAGGGTCTGTGGACGTGGGATTTCAAGCAGGAGACTTGGGTGCGTGCCTGGAGCCCTTGGCCCCAGCACTCAGCTCTCCCGAGACTGTGTAAGCCACAACATGAGCACTGCAAACGTTTTTGAGCACCTACTGTGCGCCAGGCATGTGCCAGAAGACTGATTACTCATCAGTTCACTTGGCCGCACCTGCACTACACAGAGACCGTGTTCTAGAACTCGGGGCTCAGGGGTTAAATGACTTAGGTCATTGCACAGCTATTAAATGACAGTAAACAAAACAAAAACAACACCAGGTCCATGCTGCTATGGAGTAATGTTCCCCCCAACGTCACAGCTACTTCCTGTCTTAAGTAACTTACTTCTACTGGGCACCATCTGATAGTCCCTCGTTGGGAATCCTGTTGGGCTGCTTGATGGAGGAGGCGCAGGCAGTGAGCCTACACCAAAGATACACCATCCTGTGCCATCCGGAAGTGTGGACAATCTGAGCTCTGAGGTTTAGAAATAACTTTTTTGTTTTAAAGATCTATTTCTTAATTTGAAAGGCAGAGTTACAGAGACAGAGGTCTTCATCTGCTGGTTCACTGTCCGGATGGCTGCATCAGCCAGGATTGGGCCAGGCTGGAGCCAGGAGTGGGTGCACGTGCCCAAAAACTTGGGCCATCTTCTGCTTTTCCCAGGCACATTAGCAAGGAGGGAGATCAGAAGTGGAAAGGCCTGGACTCGAACTGGTGCCCATATGGGATGCTGGCGTCGTGGGTGACGGCTTTACCTGCTGCACCACAGAAATCACTTTTAATGAGGAAATTTGCATCAAGCCCCCGAGATCTGGCCTCAGGTTGCCAAGGGCTTTTGCTGGGAGAGAGACCGTGGACCAAGGCTGTCTCCCACGTTGGCAGCTTCCGCTTCGTTTTTAGCTTTCTTGCCTCAGCCCACGTCCCAGCTGAGGCGGAATTAGCATTTTAATGAACACAACAGTTGGAAAAGCCTGTGCAGACTTTAATGGCCTTCATGTCTGGAGCAGGAACACAAATTCTGGGAGCGCATTTGTCATTCGCCGGACGCGCTGTCCCAGTTTCCCTTCTTTCTTGCTGAAACTCTGCCAAGCGCTGGTCTTTCTTGCTCCGCTGGCCCCGCCAGGGCGAGTTTCTTGCTCTGTGAAAAGCTCTCTCCGGGTGGTCCAGCGTGCCTACAGGGGGTGGTTTGGGGACTGTTAGGTGCCAGATTGGATCCCCCCAAAAAGATATGCTAAGGTCCTAACTCCCAGCAACTTGGAATGTGGCCATCTTTGGAAATAGCGTTCCTGATGGAGTGAGCTGAGCTCGGGTCATCCCTTGGTGAAGGAAGGCCCCATCCACTGTGCCCCGGGCCCTTAGCACGGAGAAGGGACACACGCAGGCTGGGCACCGGGGACGGAGGCAGAGCGGGGGATGAGGACTCCACGCGGAGAAGGCCGGGGCTTGCTGGGGCTGCCGAAGTTGGAAGGCGCAAGCAAGAATCCTGCCTGGAGCCTGTGGGCAGTGCGGCCCTGCTGCCACCTGCAGAGCGGGCAGGGAGCCGGGCTGGGCAGTCTCAACCGCACGGTTTGTGCTGCTTTGGTCTGGTGGCTGCAGAACCCGATCCCGGTGGGCAGTGTTTACAACCCCGCGTGAAACAGGCCCCCGGCTCACGTGAAGTCAGGGCTGGGGGGATAGATGCTTCCAGGGTCGCCCTCTGGATCTTGGCAGATCACACATTTGCAACCACTCCTCCCTGCCCCCCCCCACCCCTTCCCATACTCTGGAGCCCCGGCCATCACTAGTATCTTCTGTCTGTCTGCAGTTCTGACAGCTGCTGTTCATTGAGATTTTGGGGGGTGCTAGCTACTGCCTGAAGGAATTTGGCATATTTATGATGTCACTTAGTTCCGAAACCTAAGCGATTGTTGTTATGACAAAACCCGCCCATTTCACAGATCTGGGTTAGGTCTCAGAGCTGCCAAGCAAGGTGGGGAGGATCTGTCCCCAGGCCTGTGGGACCCCAGGCTCTGGGCTCTCGAAGCCTCACTCAGCACCACCCCCTGCTTCTCTGCTTCTCGTTTGCTGTCTGGAGAGCATCGTGCCAGCAAGTGGAAGAAGCCTGCTTTCATCAGGGTCCGCACGCCCAGCCGTGCGCCAGGCACTGCTGTGGCCAGCAAGTACCAGGATGAGACCAGCAGCTGCCAGCCCCACTCTGCAGTTCCTCAGGGCCCCTTGGCAAGCCCACCACCCTCATTCATGGGGGCTTCATCCTGACCAAGGCACAGAGATGGAGCACCCAAGCCTGGGCTCCAGTGCCGGTGTGGGCAGCAGTGGGCGAATGGTCTGACTTAGCTTCTCTTGGCATCAATGCCCACACATAAAAGAGCTGTGGTGATGCAGGCAGAACATCCCTAGACTGCAAGTCTGAAGTCCAGAATGTTCCAGAACTGCACGCGGAGTATCAGCAGGATGCCGCACCTGGGGCCTTCCACACAGGCGCCCTAAGAATTCCGTATGAGATTAACTTAGGGGGGACCGGTGCTGTGGCATAGCGGGTAAAGCCGCCACCTGCAGTGCTGGCATCCCATATGGGCACTGGTTAAAGTCCCAGCTGCTCCACTTCCAATCCAGCTCCCTGCTATGTCCTGGGAAAGCAGTGGAAGATGGCCCAAGTCCTTGGGCCCCTGCACCCACGTGGGAGACCTGGAAGAAGCTCCAGGCTCCTGGCTTCAGATTGGCACAGCTCCGACCATTGCAGCCATTTGGCGAGTGAATCTCATTTGGAAGACTTGTCTCTCTCTCTGCCTCTGCCTCTGGTACTTGCCTTTCAAATAAATAAACCTGGAAAAAAAGATTGCTTTCAGGTATGTATGTAAGGTGTACATGAAACAGAAATGAACTTCATGTTTATACTCGGATCCCAAAGATCATTATGTACCTGCAAATGTTCCAAAACCCAAAACAACCCCAGATCTGAAATGCCTCTGGTCCCAAGCAGTTGAGATCAGATGCTGAACTGGTGCTGGGGTTGCAGCTGGGGCTGCTGTGGGGGTTGGGCGTGACACGCTGTGCGTCCTGCGTCTGCAAGAAACCCATGTGCAGGCGGACAGAGGCCTTTTCTTGCTTGGAAAATGGCCTTAAAATGAAATCCCGGGGCTTGAATGCCGGTATCGTAATGTGGAATTTTATTGCCTGTCGCTCCCCCTCTTCGTGGAGGAACGACTCAGGACCCTGCGTTGTTCTTTCGTCTGCTCGGCCCTCCCCGGGTTTGCTGCTGGTTCTTCCTGGGTTGGCTACCGTCCCTTCCACCTCCGTGGAAGGGCGGTTCCCCCTGCCACTTTCCCCACTTCCGCGGGGGAGCGGCACACCGCCGGCCGGCTCTCTCGGGGGCTGCACAGGTGTTCCTCTTAGATGTTCCCCTTAGATGTTCCTGGTGCATGTTGTCTCTCTCCTCCTTTATAGTCCTCTTCCGCCAATCCCAACTCTGCTACCCACACGCCGAGTACGCTGCTCTCCTCCAATCAGGAGCAGGTCCTACAGTTTATTGGTTGAATTGGAGGCAGCTGTGTAGAAGCTGTTTCCTCCTCTCCCAGCGCCATATTGTGGGAGAGCAGATGCATAGAATAAGTCTTAATTCCAGTAACTTAGTCTAGTCCGAGTTGCTCCCAGTTGTTCCCCACAATTGCCAACCTGATTTCCAGGAAAGTGAATTTCCTGTCTGTGATGTGTGTGCAGGTTGGTGGCACCCAACTCCCGGCAGCAGTGTTTTTTTTTTTTTATAAATATTTTTATTTATTCATTTGAAAGAGTTACACAGAGAGAGGAGAGACAGAGAGGAGAGGTCTTCTGTTGTCTGATGGTTCACTCCCCAGTTGGCCACAATGGCCGGAGCTGTGCTGATTCTAAGCCAGGAGCTTCTTCTGTGTCTCCCACGCGGGTGCAGGGGCCCAAGCACTTGGACTATCCTCCACTGCTTTCCCAGGCCACAGCAGAGAGCTGGACTAGAAGTGGAGCAGCCGGGACTTGAACCAGCACCCATATGGGATGCTGGTACTGGAGGCGGCTGCTTTACCCACTGTGCCACAGCACCAGCCCTGAGCAGTGTTTGTGCTTGTAGCTGCGGTTTTTGGTTACTGTGTCAGCCATAAGATGCCACGCCATTGTTGCTTGAGCAGCCATTTCTTAGGAACCAGTGAGGCTAACCCTGCTCCTCCTGTGTGTCTCTTGGCCTTTGGGTCTCCGTGTTTTGCTTCTTTACAGGAGGTTTTTGGACACTTGCGAAGCAGCTCGTCTGTCGCATCGTCTCGGTCAGCTTCCCTCTGGGTTTTTTATTTATTTATTTTTTATTTTTTGACAGGCAGAGTGGACAATGAGAGAGAGAGAGACAGAGAGAAAGGTCTTCCTTTTGCCATTGGTCCACCCTCCAATGGCCGCCGCGGCCAGCGCGCTGCTGCTGGAGCACCGCGCTGATCCGATGGCAGGAGCCAGGTACTTCTCCTGGTCTCCCATGGGGTGCAGGGCCCAAGCACCTGGGCCATCCTCCACTGCACTCCCGGGCCATAGCAGAGGGCTGGCCTGGAAGAGGGGCAACCGGGACAGAATCCGGCGCCCTGACCGGGACTAGAACCCCGTGTGCCGGCGCCGCAAGGTGGAGGATTAGCCTAGTGAGCCGTGGCACCGGCCCCCTCTGGGTTTTGCTCCTGTTGTTTCTCACTGAGCTTCCATGAAAGGTGGCGGAAGGGCTGTGCCTCAGTGGGGCGCCTCTGTGACACTGCCCCAGCCTTTGCCCCCTTGGGGAGTGGGCTGATGATGGTGGCAGTCCCAACACTACTGTAAGGGGCTTTAGGGTCTTTGTCTCATTTAATTATTGTGAACTTATGCACGTGTCCACTTCCTGTCACTGTTAGGAAATCTCTGAGACAGGCTGGGTGGCACAGGCCAGCATCAGCCGGGCCGAGGGGACGTGCAAGACGGGGAGGGGTCTCCTGTGCTGAGGCAGGGAAACAATGACAGGGCAAGGGCTTTTTCCTTTGGAAAGATTTTATTTATCTATTAGGAAGGCAGAGTGACTGAGAGAAGAGCCAGAGTCCTTCCATCCACTGGCTGAGGCCGGGCCAGGCTGAAGGCGCTGTGGGGGTCTCCACTCTCCAGGTGGGTGACGGGCAAGGGTGCCCGTGGCGGCGCAGCCCTGGGGAGACGGGTGAAGAGCGAGTGACCGTCACCTCTGGCCTTTCCTCAAGGGCCCTGTGGCCGGGAACTGGGGGCTGAAGCCACCCACAGCCACCCGGGGATCCAGCTGTGGGCAGGGCTGCCTCCGTCCCCCTTGATGCACTGCCCTGCCGCCTTGGCCCCCAGGGGTGCGTGTCTGTATGTGATGTGTGTGGCAAGTGTGGATATGCTTGATGAGTGTTCGCTGTGCATGTTCCATGTGTGATACATGTATGTGCATATATGATGAGGATAAGTATCGATGTGATTGTGTGATCAGTATGTGATGGATATATGTGTGATGTGTATCATATGGTAAGTATGAACATGTGATGAGTATGTAATGTGTATGCCACATGTTGGTGTGTGTATGTGCCTGTATGATGTGGATGATAAGCATGTGATATGATTTGATTGTGTGATAAGTATGTGCTGTGTGTATGTGTGAAGTGAATGGTAAGTATGATGTGTGTGACGAGTGTGGCAAGTGATGTGTATATTGCGTGTGTGATGTGGAAGATATGTATGTGATGTGTGTGTTGCATGGGTGCACAGTGTGTGTGTAATGAGATTGTGCAGAGCCAGTCATGGGAGAAGACGGTCAGGAGGTGGGCGGGGCCTAGGGAGTAACTCCCATCAGCTTCCGCTCCGTGCTCTCACCTGGGTCCTCAGCGAGAGTCCTCTTTCCCTGGGGGGGCTCACCCCATTCAGGAGCAAGGCTGGCCCTGCGCAGCAGCGGAGCCGAGCCCGTGCCAACGTGGGCAGGGCTGTACTGACGAGAGGAATGCAGATGCAGCTCCTGGCCCGCCCCGAGCCGTGAGATCGCGTCTGGGCTCCCCGTGCCCTGTGCCGGGCAGTGCACAGTCGCTTCCCCGTCGGTCACACACCGTCCCTCGCCCCGCAGGCTGCCCTGGCCACCGCGGGGCAGGGGTCAGCAGTGGAAGGCACAGGCACCCTGGCTCCCCAGAGCTTACAGCACATTTCTGTCAGTGTGCACGGCAGTACTCTCCTGCTGGGGGAGGCTGGAGAATGTCCGTCCTGAGATGTCCCTGCTGATCCGTGGTTGGGGACAAGTCGTGGGACAGCTGAGCCCGTGCCCTGTGAATAGAAAGCTAAGGAGAGGGCAGGCGGTTGACTCAGTGGCTGAGATGCTGTTGACGCCTGCATCCGCTCTCGAGGCACTGGGCGCGAGTCCCAGCTCCACCCCGATTCCTTCCCCTGGGAGGCAGCAGGTGACGCTCAAGTACTTGAGTCCCTGCCACCCACCTGGGAGACCTGGACTGAGTCCTGGCTCCTGGCTTCAAGCTAGCCCAGTCCTGGATGTTGCGGGCATTTGGGAAGTAGACAAGTGCATGGAATCTCTCTCTCTCTCTCTTTCTGCATTTTGAATACATTTTTAAAAAACCAGCACCGCGGCTCACTAGGCTAATCCTCCACCTTGCGGCGCCGCACACCGGGTTCTAGTCCCAGTTGGGGCGCCGGATTCTGTCTCAGTTGCCCCTCTCCCAGTCCAGCTCTCTGTTGTGGCCAGGGAGTGCAGTGGAGGATGGCCCAGGTGCTTGGGTCCTGCACCCCATGGGAGACCAGGAGAAGTACCTGGCTCCTGCCATCGGATCAGCGCGGTGCGCCGGCCACAGCAGCCATTTGGGGGGTGAACCAATGGAAGGAAGAGCTTTCTCTCTCTCACTAACTCTGTCTGTCAAAAAAAAAAAAAAAAAAAAAAAAAAAAAAAAAAAAAAAAACCTTACAGGAAATGAGGCATGCTTCCAGGATAGCCGGAAAGCAACAAGCAGCCTATAGAACACAAGCCAACATTTATTGAGTATCAATTATGCACCAGGCGCTGTGCTAAGCACTTTAATCTCAGACGCTGCTGAGATGGCTGCTGTTCCTTATCTGTCATCTAGGGGGGGAAGCCGAGGCCACGCGGGGTCACATGTTGATTCGCCTGCAGTTACACGGCGGGGAAATGGCAGAGCTGGGGGTCAGTGGAAGCACCCCGACCCCACCACCAAGATCAAGGACGGAGTGACAACTGAACCGTGGTTCATTCTTGTATCTCATCCAGCTCGGGGGTTCTGGGGGAGCCCCAACACCCAGAGCTGTGCCCAGTCGCGGGGGCCCCTGGGGCCTCCAGGGGTGACGGCTGCATGGCGTGGGGCTCTCGGCACAGGGTGCCAAGGGCCTCCAGGAAGAGCCTCCTGAAAGAGGGGGACATGACGTTGTACAGGACGGGGGTCACCGCCGAGCTCACGTAGAAGAGCGTGTTGGTCACCATGTAGAAGTAGTGATAGAAATCGTGGAGCGCGCTGGAAGAGAAACCAGGCCCGGTTAGGGAAGCCGTGGCCGCCTCACAGTGCCCCTCCCCTTCCTGCTGGGCCGGGGAGGCCAGCGCCCCACTGCAGGGGTCTCCTCACCGCCGCCGCCCTGAGCTGATGGCTCTACCCTGCGCACTTCCCCTGGCACCTGCTGAAGTGCGGGGCCATTGTCTAGCCCAGGGGGATGCTGGGACCCCTGTGTGGCTGGGTGTGGCCAGGGAGACGCAGCCTGACTCCCCGTGGCTGAGCTGCTCTGAGGGCGGAAGGGCTTGGCTGCGCCCACGTGGGTGATGGGTGCTGGGGGCTCCCGCAGAGGAGGTCCCTGTGCACCCAGCTGTATCCCTGGAGCTGCTCCCTGTTTTCCAGGGTGTTTGACTTCCAGCTGCGCCATCGAAAGGGGGTGCACGTCTCGGTCTCTGTCCAAGGGGCCTTTCTTAGCTCAGGGAAGCACAGCTCCAGTCTTCCCGCGTCTCCTGGTCCCTGCCCGGCCCTGGAGACTGCTCTCCAGCCTGTAGTCAGGGTGCCAGAGCCCTGCCCTCCGCCTCCCAGATCAGAAAATGCCCTCCCCACCTGCAGATGAAGGGTTCTGAGGGCACAGACTGGGCGTGGCCAGCTGCGACGCCAGCCACAGGCCCAGAGGACTCGGCAGCCTGGGTTCACTCTGGAGAGCGAGGGAGGCCCCGGCCCAGCCCAACGGGCCCCTCTTGCTGTGCAGGGCGCTTCTGCCCACTTACTCGGTCCACCTGTCCTCCGTGGTGTAGCAGTACATGAGCCTGCGGGCGTGGTACGGCAGCCAGCAGACGACATACACGGCCACGATGGCTCCTGCAGGACAGGTGGAGAGAGAGGGGTCACGTCAGACAGAAAGCAACGCCTTCTCAGTCGCGCTGTCTCTAAGGGGAGACCCCGAGGACGGGGGCGCTCCCCTGGGGTTTGTCCCTGGAGCCAGAGTTGGCAGGGAACTCTGGGATGGCCTACACATCCCTACTGAGTCTGCTCTCAAGACTGGCACCGTCCCAGCCTCCAGGTGTCTGCTTCAACTACGACTCTTTCCTACCCTCTTCCTGATTGTGAAGGCACCGCTGTCCATTCTGCACTCAAGCCCGAAGCCAGAGAAGTCTGCTTCCCTTCCCCCAACATGAGCAGTCTAGGAAGGAGTTTCTCTTTAGGCCTCCCCTCCCCCGCCTCCCCATTGCACCCCAGGAGGCCCGGGCCGCCTTCCCACGGGACTGAGACAGCCACCCCCTAACGTCCACCCCTTCCTCTCCTGCTCTTACCCTGCCCCAACTGGCAAACCCATGCTCTGGCCCGGCATGGCCCCTGCAGGAGCCCCATCAACTCAACCCCCGTCCTGATGGAGACGCAGGCTCTTGGGCCCGCCTCGGCCTACTCAGTCAGACTCTGAGGGATGGGGCCCAGCGTCTGTGCTTCCTGATTCTCGGGGTCTTTCTTACACACTATTTACCCCCATCCTCCAAAGGGCTGCCCGGGCAATGGGTCTTGGAAATAAATCTCAAAAGAAATAATCAATATAGATCAATAGATAGGTAATGTTATATACTTATACTGATGTAATCAGTATAAGTCAAAACACACTACGTCCCAGTCCTGGACACTGATGCTTTCAATCACTGGCCTGGGTCCCTTACAAGGCCACACTGTCCCAGGTACTTACAAAAAGTAAGCAGACAGAACAACGCTGTAGCAGGGGACGTGGGGAGCTGGAGGGGAACTGGATTCGGGGACCCAGCGGGTCTACAGGCCTTAACCACACCTGCTCACATCGGTGCGCCTGCGCAGCCAGGCTTGCCGAATAGTGGCCTGGCTCTGACTGTGTGTGTGTGTGTGTGTGTGCGTGCCTGCGTGTGCGTGCGTGCGTGCACGAGCCCTGGAGCAGATCAGGGTTTCCTGTGCAGAATTCCAGCTCCTTCCCTCCCCACCGAGCCTTCCAGGAAGCCTGCTGGAGATTGCATAGCTCTCTTTGGGCAGAGGGAGAGGTGGCCTGCAGAGAGGTAGCAGTGTGCTGAGGTCACCTGGCCCCCAGGCCGTGTCACTGACGACTTAACTGAGAACCCGGGCGCTGCGCTGGAGGCTGCGGACCCGGCTGGAGTCCCTGTGTCGCAGCAGGGCGTGGTGGCCCCCCAGGGAGAGCGTCTTCCTCCAAGCCATGAAGCCCAGGAGTCCCTCCTCACTGAGCAGCTCCAGGTGGCTGGGGGCGAAGCTGCCTGCGGCGGAAGCCGACGGCACCTGGGAGTAGAGGGCCACCAGGTGGTTCATGGTGACCCCATTCAGGAAGGCCGTTAGTGCCAAGGGCAGCACGAAGGACACCAGCACGTTCACCTGCGGAGGAAGACCAAGGGCCGGGGACTCTGGTCACAGACTGGCTCAGCAGAAAGGGGAGGGGAGAGAAGGTTAGACGCCAGCTGAGGGGTGGGCCCCGGCACAGGCAGCACTATGCTGCCTGGGACACACATCCCACGATGGAGCGCCTGGCTGCCGGTCCTGACCCTGCTCTCCGAACCAGGGTTCCCACTAACGTGTGCCCCGGGAGGCAGCAGGCGACGGCTCCAGTACCACCCCTGCCATCCACATGGGGGACCTGGGTTGAATTCCTGGCTCCCAGCCTTGCCCGGCCCCAGTTGCTCCAGGCACTTGGAAAGTGAGCCAGTGGGTGGGAGATTTCTATCCATCTGTCTGTCTGTCTGTCTCTTTCTGTGTTTTTTTTTCTGCCTTTCACAAAAAAGAAGAGCAAAATAATCCCAATTTGAGTCTGGTTATTTGAACATAAAATGTATGCTTCAAGCTAACTGAGCATTTTTGCACATACTCTTTTTGGAATAAGGTTGTGACAGTGACAGATTTTACTATCAATGTATCAAGCTCGGACAAGGAATTTGACAAGCTGTGGAACGTCTCACGTGGGAAGTGGCGCCTCCGAGAACCAGGGATCCTGCCCAGCCAGTTCTGAGAGCGTCCTCCTCATAGAGACCAGAGGACGCCCCTTCCCAGGCTACGGGGGTGTTTTCTTCTGGGTCTGCGTGTTTCCCACGTTCTTGTCGAAGTTCTGAGATCCTGCTTTATTAGATCTGCCCGGCTCTCCACAACGTGTTTTAAGATGTAGCCCTGGCTCTGACATCAGTAGATACACACCCTGTAGCCCTGCAGCAGCAGCTGTGGGCTGGTGTCTCGCTCCAGCACGCGGCCGAGACGGAGAATGCCACGCCTGCCTGCTTCACGTATGCCCCAGCTGCAGACATGAGGGACACGACCAGGCAGAGCCCGTGTCAGCTCCTCTCTGCTGGGCACCTCCACTCATGATGAGAACACTGGCAAGTCCCTGCTAGCACAGTTAGCACCCAGCAGTGCTGCCTGGGCGGGATCTGCTGTGACAAGGATGCGCTGTGTCCAGGTGAGTGAGCTGGCTTTTGTTTGCATTAGACGCTCTGTGACACTTGGGCACACAGATGCCACCCTCCCTGTCAGCGTGAGACACACACTCCCCTTCCAACTCGCCAGGCTGCCATGTCTCCTCCCAGCTCCACAGGCACCACCCTAAGTGCTTCGGCCTCCTTTGCATCCTCCTGTTCGAACAGGTCCACTGTCTGGACAGCTCCTGTTTAAAGCCACAGTGCACTGTCACAGCCTCTGTGACCAGGGGGCCAGAGCAGGGGACCATGGGAAGGCACTGGGGCAGTAGCCCTGGGACTCCGCTGAGTCCACCCCACAGCAACAGGAGCAGGTGGACAGCAGAAAGGACAGTGCCCCTCGGAAGCACCCCGGCACCATGGGACAGTGGGCAAGGAGGCGAGGGGAGCTTTCCCTGGCAAAGGGAGATGGGGATGGCTTGCGGGCTCCTTCCAGCCACAGCCCAGGATGCCACGGGGACAGCCACTCTGGGCTTCCACGTGGCCACCACACGCTCATGTCCTCACACTCACATAGCAGCAATATTGAATGTGTTCAAATGCACATGTATAACTTTGATGGGAAAGTAAAACATTTGAAAAAGTAAATCTTAAAAAAAAGGCAAAAGAAATAAACAGTAGACATAGGAAATGGAGCTGAGTTAGCCAGGGAAGACTGGGGGTGGGCGTGGGGGAGGGGGTTGGAGGGGACACTTGGCATGTCACCTGGGGTGCGGTACTGCTCTGCACGTCACCTCAGGCAGAGCCCGGATTTTGCACCGCTGTGAGCATGACTGCTCTGGGCCAGGAAGACGAAGGGGAACCGCTGTGGAGGACAGGCTGGGCCCTGGGCACTGTCACGTCTTCAGTGACCAACCGGGAGGCTGAGCCCGTGGTCTCACGGGACAAGCTCTGCACAGACGCCCCAGGTCCTTCTCTGAGTCAGGGAGGGGCATCAGACAGGGGGACACCCCCCAGGCTTCCCCCACATCTTTACCCCCAGCCCCTATTCTGGTCGAAGCCGCTCCTGTGGTATCTCTTTGACTTACAACAAGAAAAGTCCCAACTAAACTCTCCAGCTCAGTGAATTCTTTAGTTGCAGAAATAGGCCATACACTTGTAAGTGCCAATTTCTATGTAAAGTAAACCAATTACAAAGAAAGAAACAAACCCTCAGGTACTTGGCCCCCTGGTCCTTCCCCTCCATGCCTGGTCTACCCACAACCCCCACATCCCTGGGGGGACCCCAGGCCCACGGGAGAGGCACCTGAGACAGTTGCTCACGGGGGTGTGGGCTGGAGCCTGCAGAGTGGGGCGGGGAGAGGGGTGTCACTCAAACAGATGCAAGAGGACCATGCTGCCCACACAGCCACCACACAGGCACTTCTGCGGGTGCCTCGGTGGGCACGATAGACCCCGGGCAACCTGGAATCTCAGATCATTTAGGCAGCGACAGAGCAAAGCCAGGGAGCGCTGGCTTGTGGGATCCTCAGAATCTCAGAGGTGAGGTTCACTTTCAGGAAATGCATTGCCCAGTGCCAGAAATGCGACCATCGCCTGCTGAGAGAATTCAGAACAGGGGAAGCAGCCATGCGGCTCCTCTCAATGCTCCCCGTGTTGGCTGCTGCCCCCTCCCCGAGTCCCACTCCCCACTCCCTGCTCCCCTACCTGGATGAAGACCTGCAGCGCGGTGCGGCTCACCAGCACGGTGCACACGCGGGAGGCCGGCTCCAGCGGGCCGCCCGCCGTCCGCAGCTCGTGCTTCTGGCCCACGATGACCGCCATGGGCAGGGAGAAGCCGAGCGAGGCGGCCCAGACGAGCGCCAGCAGGCGGCGGGTGCGGCGCGGCGTCAGCAGGCGGCGGGCGCGCAGCGGCTGGCACACGGCCAGGCAGCGCTCGGCGCTCAGGCTGGCCACGCTCAGCACCGTGGCGTAGGCGCACAGCTCGCGCACCAGGTGGTAGGCGCGGCAGCCCAGGTCGCCGAAGGCCCAGGGGTGGTGGAGCCACACCGCGTTGCAGAGCTCCACGGGCGCGCTGACCAGCAGCAACAGCAGCGCGGCCAGCGCCAGGCTGAGCACGTGGTAGCGCAGGCGCCCCGGGCGGCCGGCACGCGCCTTCAGCACTACGTGCACGGACAGCACGTTGCCCGCCGTGCCCAGCACGAAGATGAGTACGTAGAGCCCTGTGAACAGCACCTTGGCCCAGAGGCGCGTGTCCGCGCCCACCAGGGCGTCCAGGCTGAGCCCGGCGCTGGGGCTGGGGCTGGGCCTCGGGGGCCGCTGGCTGCTGGGCTCCATCGGGCTACCGCGGCTTGCGCTCCCTCCCTCTCGCTGCCCGGAGACTGGGCCGGCTGCCCGAAGAGCCAGCGGGCACCTCCTCCTCTCTGGGCACCTCCAGAAGTGGGAGGACCCGCCCCTGAGGGGTGTCCCTGAGCCAGCGCGGGTCAATCCAGCCCGGAGTAGGATGTGGCTCCGCGCCTCTGCACAGGTTTGCTGACCTCTCTGAACCTAGTTTTCCCACTTTAACGTGTTATCCAGCCTGCAGAATGTCTGTGCAGATTAAGTGAGTGAGACTGTGTGAAAGTCCCCAACCCACAGGAGACAAAGGCATGGGGCTTTCGTGGCCTTGGCCGCTGGGCCTCTGTCGCCTGCCCGTGAGGTCCCCGGCCCGCTTGGAAAGAACCAGCTGAAACACACTGCCAGGTTCCTTCTCCAGTGCTGCCCTGGCGGCGTCCAGGGACTTCGCTGTCACTGACGGGCATCTCCTCTCCCGGGCCTTGGAGAATGCCTCCTCGGGAGGAAGCCTGGGTACCTGTTTGACAAAGCGTTGCTGGCCTGTTCGGGCAGCTCCTTAGCACACAGAACTTCAGGGCTCAAAGGCCCTAACATCTCATGCTGAGAACCCCTGGTGTTGGCTGGGGACAGATTTGCAATCAGACCTGGGAGTTCTCCTGTCGCTCCCCCTCTTCGTGGAGGAGCGACACTAAACCCTGCCTAGGCTTCCTATCCGAGTCACGGCACCATTATGTCGCTCCCCTTCTTCGCGGAGGAACAACACAGGACCCTGCGTTGTTCTTTCGTCTGCTCGGCCCTCCCCGGGTTTGCTGCTGGTTCTTCCCGGGTTGGCTACCGTCCCTTCCACCTCCGTGGAGGGGCGGGCCCCCTGCCACTTTCCCCACTTCCGCAGGGGAGCGGCACACCGCCGGCCGGCTCTCTCGGGGGCTGCACAGGTGTTCCTTCAGATAGATGTTCCTGGTGCGTGTTGTCTCTCTCCTCCTTTATAGTCCTCTTCCACCAATCCCAACCCGGCTACCCACACGCCGAGTACGCTGCTCTCCTCCAATCAGGAGCAGGTCCTACAGTTTATTGGTTGAACTGGAGGCAGCTGTGTAGAAGCTGTTTCCTCCTCTCCCAGTGCCATATTGTGGGAGAGCAGATGCATAGAATAAGTCTTAATTCCAGTAACTTAGTCTAGTCCGAGTTGCTCCCAGTTGCTCCCCACATTCTCCTACTTTTATTTTTATTTATTTATTTATTTTTGTCTTTTGTTGTTGCGTCCTGGTGACGAGTGATGTAATCTTCCCTCTGGATAACCTTAGTACACTGAGCTCAATAGGATGTGCGCTTGCTTTGTTTCTCCAAGTCTCAGTCTGGTACGTGAATGGAGACAGCGGTGTGCTAACTGAATAGATACCAGGAGGTACTGTGGCTGTCACTGGAGCCTGGGCTGGGTTCAGGGGCCTGTGACTGTGCAGCTGAATGGAGCCCCGTGCTAGCAAGGGCCCTGTGCTGCCACTGTCATCTTGAAATCCTTCATGATGTTTAAAAAGATGTATTTATTTGGGGGGGAGAGAGAGAGAGAATATTTGATCTTCTGTGCCCTGGTTCACTCCTCTGACGGCTGCAATTGCCAGGGCCGGTCCAGGCTGAAGCTGGGAGCGTGGAGCTCCATCCAGGTCTCCCACACGGGTGGCCGCGGACCAAACGCTTGGGCCATTCTCTGCTGCTTTCTCAGGCGCATTAGCAGGGATCTGGATCAGAAGTGGAGCAGTTAGAACTCGAACCGGCGCCCATCTGGGACTCTGGCATTGCAGGCTTACCTCACTGGACCTCATAATTCCTGAACGGGGGGCCCTGCTGTTTCATTTTGCAATGGGCCCTGCAATGCTATAGATTTATTTCAAAGACGGGGTCTTGTCCAGTTGCTTTCGTGAGCTCTGATTGTAGAATGGAGGAGAGACTGTGATACTGTGCAATTTCTGTTTCTCCCAAGTCATCAGAATAATTATTTGCTATTTCTTGCAAACAAAGTTTTTAATGAGATATGGGGAAGTGTTTGGCGTGGGGGTTAAGATGCCACTCGGGATGTCCGGGTGAAATAACACCACAGTCCAGGGTTACCCTTTTGTGCCCAATTTTGCCAGGTTTTTGGAATTTAACTCTTTGTGTCCCAGAGGCCTCATGGACCCCTAACAGTGAGTGAGGCCTGGATCCCGTCTGGAGGGGGCCTCTGTGGTGGTCCAGGTGATGAGATGTGAGCCTGCAGGTAAGTGACCCTCCCCAGTGTGGTCTAGGTGTGGGGGGAGGGGAAAGGGTGCTGGCGTCCCACGGCATCCTGGCCTACTGTTACGGCTTTCACAGGGCTGGCGTGGGCGTGGAAACTCCAGAGTCTCCCGTGAGTGGTTAGGGGTTGAGGGTTGACAGATTAAGCACTGGGTTCCATTAGGTTGCTAGGTGCAGCCCCTTGAGCACATCCTGATGTAAGGGCTGGCCACGTGGAGGTGCAGGAGAGCGCCCTTGTCTCTCTGCCGTCCTCCATCCCCACCGGATGCCTGATCTTCGACTGTGAACCTCCAAACCTTCTTCCCTCCCAAGTGTCCCCTCTCTGGGATTTTAATTAAGGCAACAAAAGGCAGATCTCCCTGACCCTCGGCTTCCTCTTCTGAGAAGTGACACGGCCCGGCCTGGAGGAATGTGTGAACTGGAGATGATGTGTAAGTCCATCCAGGAGACAGGACTCAGAAGGGCCAGGCCCCACCTCTTTCCCTTTCCCACCCAGGTCCAGGGTGGGGAGATCAGGGGAGGCTTCAAGGAAGAGGGGGTTTGATCTGAAGCTTGGAAGTGGACGCGGGCGGGGAGCCCCAGCAGTGGTCACTTCCCTTCCTTGGGCACCAGTGTCAGCCCTCAGTGTCCTGGGGAACACTGGGACATGGATCCCTCTGTCACCTCCGCCCCCGTCTCCTCCAACGCAGGCTGCCCACAGGGGTGTGAGTGACTCCACCCTGCACTCAGAGGCCGACAGCCAAGACCTGCAGCTGCCTCTCCCCTGCGCCACCCGGACGGTGCCCCACTGCCCCCTGGGTCACGCCTGGGCCGGGAGCCACCGCTGCCTGCTTTGGTCAGTTCTATCCCAGCACTGCTGGGACCAGGTGCACTTCCTCACCATCTTATCTCTCGGTGCTCATGAGGTTCTCAAAATATCTCAGTGGGACACATTAAAAATAGTGCACACGCTGGTGAGCCAGCTCCAAAATGTCGCGCGGACCTGCCATTATCCCTCCCCTGAGGACACCTCAGGATGCTGGGGCCATGGAGCCAGCCCAGGTCATGGGGGCGGGGTCAGCTCTGCGGCTGTGGGAGGGCGTCCTCCCCGGGGGGGGGGGCAGGGGCGTCAGTACTGGGGTGGCCAGGAAAGTGGTGCAGTGACCTGGGGTCCCAGAGGCCCAGGGTCCGGCACTCATGGATAAGCCACATGCAGTGAGGATAGTTATACCCCAAGCAATGGGAAAGCCAGGCTCCTCTCTTTCTTTCTTTTTAAAGATTCATTTTATTTGTTTGAAAGTGGAGACACACAGAGAGAGGGAGAGGGAGGGAGACAGAGGGGAAGGTCTTCCATCTGCTGGTTCACTCACCGAATATCCACAATGACCAGGGCTGGACCAGGCAGAAGCCAGGAGCCTGGAACTCCATCTGCGTCTTCCACATGGGTAGTAGGGGCCCAAGCACTTGGCCGTTCTCTGCTGTTTTCGTGGCACGTTAGCAGGGCGCTGGGCCAGGAGTGGAGCAGCCAGGACTCAAACAGGCCCTGTGACTTGGGATGCTGGTATCTCGGAGGCTGCTGAGCCCACTGTGCCACAATACCAGCCCCATGCCAGACTCCTTCCTTCAATTTTCCCAATTCATTCTCAGAACAAACCCAGACAGATCTTAGCAGGGCCCCTACTGGAGGGAGTGAGGAAGGAGACCCTGAAAGCAGGGAAGGCCGGGGAGAGCTAGAGTGTGGGGCTGCCCGGTGCTGCCCATGGAGTAAAGGTGCCAGCAGGACACCAGTGCTGTGGCTTAGCTGTCAAAACTGCTGCATGTGACGCCAGCATCCCATATGGGCGTCAGTTCAAGTCCCAGCTTCTCCACTTCCAATCCAGCTCCCTGCTAATGTGCCTGGGACAGCAGTGGAAGATGGCTCAAGTGTTTGGGCCCCTGCACCCACATAGGAGACCTGGAAGAAGATCCTGACTCCTGGCTTTGGTCTGGCCCAGCCCTGGCCATTGCAGCCATTTGGGGAGTGAACCAATGGATGAAAGACCTCTGTGTCTCTCCCTGTCTCTGTAATAATGCCTTTCAAATAAATAAAAATAAATCTTTGTTGATAAAGATGCCAGCAGACACCTCACCGGCTGCAGGGACATGAGGACCAGCCAGGGGAGCTGAGGCGTGCGGCCCAGTGTGCCCTGTGGCCACAGCTTCTGTCTCCAGTCATTCTCTCCCTGACCCTCCTGCTGCAGCCTGCTCTGCACACGGCCACACACCCAGTGCGAATTCCAAGTCCCTTCCGCAGCCCTGCTCTGCTGGAGCACCGGCCACACCTTCAGCTAAAGCCTCCGTGCCCACCGTCCAGCCCTCTGCCCCAGCCTCCGCCGAAACCACCCCCTCCCACCCGAGCCCAGGATCCAGGTGGGGGGTCTGTGTGTTAGAGTTAGATTAAGGGCCTGCAGGGCCACTTCCCGGCATTGCTGAGGTCTATGTGTTTTCTGTCTGTCACCGGCAGGCGTGCGGTGGAAACCACAGGGCCTCATGCATTGTCAGTGCACAGCTCCACGCGCGTGGGAAGCAGTCGTGGCCCAATAGCTGTTGTCCAGCCAATGGGGCTGAGCACGCTGGCTGAGCCCTGCTAGGGAGGGGAGCCCAGGGCAGGCTCTGCAGGGAACAGTGTGGGGAACGACATAGGGAAAACGCAGCTGAGCCCAGTCCTGCCTCCCAGGGGCCGAAGGAATTTGGAGGGCCAGAGCAAGCGTTCCCTGGGGCTTTTGTGGGAGGCAGGTGGTGTATAAAGAGGACAGAGCATGGTCTGGAAAGCATAGTTGGGTTCCCTGCGCTCAGCACCACCTCCCACCAAACCCTCTGCACAAGTAATATACAGTCGGCTTCCAGTCCCATTCTGCCCCCTGAGCTGTGTGACCTTGGGGTGCTGTGATCCCAGTACCACCATGGCTGGCCAGCAGGGGGCGCGCCCCTCCCCTCGGTGCCCCTGCCCACAGTTGACAGCAAAGGGGCGCTTTCCGGAACCTCTGCCTCCCGGTGTTGTTTGTCAGCCAGTCTGCAGGTGGGAAAGGACTTGCAATTCAACACCCTGCTCTTTTGCTGAGCCCTGTGACTTGGCTGCGCTCCGGGCGGGCGTACAGGCGAGCACAGCCTGCCCCGGGCTCCAGTGTCCGTGTCACAAGCGCCAGCCTCCCAGCGTCTGGCCAGGCTGCCCGAGAGACATTCCTCTCCCAGAGCGGCCAGTACCCTCGGGCCGGGCCATGGCGAAGCAGGACAGAGTCTGCAGCTCCAGCTGGGATTCCTCGCAGGGCAAGAGCCCCCAGGATTCGGCTTGGTCGTGGGTAAGGGCCGGCCACGTGGCCATCTGCAGACACGGCGCCACTCTCCGTTCTTCCACCTGTGGATGTCGGGTGCTGATGGGACTGTGGGGTCAAGTGTGCCCAGAGCGCTCCTCATCATGGGCCCCCGGATGAGTGACGGGCTCTTGCTTCGGTAGCTGCGTTTAGCGTGGTGGCTTTAGCGCTTGCCCGGGTGCTAAGGGACTCTCCGGCACCTCAGGTGGAACGTGTGTGGTGATCGCTTTGTTCCCAGCGTGCTGGGCTGGGAACCGTGGCGGCTTTTGTGTTTAGCGTTGGCACAGCCTGCTGGAGGGACTCTGGCACCGTCTCAGAGACACGCTGGGTGTGACATGGGCCCTATGGGATCCTGGAGCCAGGGGCAGTCTGGTGGCCTGCTGTCACCTTGCCCGGGATGCCACAGCATGTTTTTGCATGGGGTGGGAGAGGTTGTTCATAAGTGCCCCCCCCCACACTGGAGAGGGGGAACTAGAGAACCCTCAGTGGCAGGGAGCTCAGGGCCTTGCTTTCTCCAAGGAGGACCGTGTGCCAAAGCCTCACCCCAAATATTGCGTCCCAGAGACCCCGCGATGCTGTGCTCTGGGCCTCAGCTGCAGGAGGCTGGGCTGGCGCCAGCAAGTGTGCCGTGAGCAGGGGCGCAGCAAGCCCGGGGCGCTACAGCCGGTCCCCAAAGCACCTGTCGCTGTCACTTCACTCAGCTCCGTGTCGGGCAGGAGGCTGGGCGGGGGTGGCTGTCGGTGCTCAAGCTGGAAGGCAGAGAGGGAGACAGAGGAAGAAGAGGGCCCGAGTGTCGCTTGGCCCTCGGGGCAGGTGTCTCCTCTGTGGGCCGGAACTTGCTCCCCGTGCAGGTAGCACAGGAGCGTCCCCGCCCCCGAGTGCCCTGCGGAGGAATGGCCACCCACACCTGGCTCATTAGTGAAATTGATCGCGTGGTGGTGATTCAGCGGCTTTGTCTCGCTTCCACCCTGGGAGGACCCGCAGGGGCCTGGCCGGCTCCACCCCAGCGGTGAAGGAGTCTGGGCGGGCGGGTGGGTGGGGACCGCTGACACTGTGTCCCACTGACACCTGAGGGAACAGGCTGTGGAGTTGGGATGCGTCCGTGGGGGCTTGGGGGGGTACATGGGTGGGGGTGGTGCCCAGCCCAGCTCTGGCCCGCCCCCCAGGGCCTCCCCGTGGCCGCCATGACCAAGGATCGGCCTTGGTGCTTTTCCTTGAAGCAGTTCATTACAGGACACGGTGGAAGGTGGGATCACACGCTAAACTGTGGATCAGACAATGAACTTTGCGCTCCCCGGCTCGGCTCAGTCAGCAGAGGCCCTGAGAATTAAGCTACAGAAAGCATCTCGGATCCACCATTTGCCCCCCTGCACCCCCACCCCTTCCCACCTCCCCCCACCCCCTCCAGCTCTGTCTTGAAGGGAACTGTGAAAGTCCAGGTGGAAGCCCTCAGCGGGCCGCTTGCCCCTTCCACTGTGGTCTACATGCCCCTGCTGGCTGCCTCTGTGCAGGGCCTGTGACTCTCTACTCCCCAGGGAGCCAGGCCTCCAGGGCACAGCGGGGTGCCGGGGTTCCCAGGGTTACCTGCTTCTCCTGGAGGTGTCCGTCCCACCTCACCTGCTGTGTGGGGTGGGCAGCTCCTCAGCGCTCCCCAGGGCCTGGCTGCAGCTCCAGTGAGAGACCGGCTTCCTTCCCCTGCTGGAGGGCTGGGCCAGGCTGGGCCCAGGATTGGGGGCTTCGGCAAAGCCGAGGAACTAGGATGCCAACCAGGAACCTGAGGCAAAGCCCAGATGGGCAGACTGCAGTTCGGGGAAACCGGGGAGCCTGCAGGAGATCTGGCCTGGGCAGGCGCTGCAGCTGTCTTGGCGGGCAGCCCAGGCGAGGCTGGCTGGCTTCTGGGGCGGTAGAAGTGGCGCAGCTGCCACAGGGCTGGGAGAGGGCAGCTGGCAGCATCGCAAGCCCTCGGAGGCACCTGCTGGATTGGCACCCTCCACCACGGTGCTGGCCACAGCCATTCCCAGAGACGCTGGGCCCCGAGTGTGTACAGGGCCCCGTGGGGGCTGGGGAGATGGGCAGAGCCTGCCCCTGCTCCCCCAGGAGGCTGAGGCGGAATGTGGGTGGGCGGGGTTGCAGCAGGCTCCTGCAAAGTTCCCAGGGTGCTGACCTGGAAGGGCCTGGGAGGCGACATCTGAGAAGTGAGCATTTGAGCCAAGCCTTGGAGGAGGGCTAGGAGTTCAACAAACAGAGCCAAAGGGCCAGGAGCCTCCTCGCTGTGGCTGGGCAGAGGTGGGGTGAGAGCACAGGGCGTTCCCCTTAAGCTAAGTCTGCAGGAGCTGCTCTTAGGCCACGTGGACTTTCTTGTCCCTTCGATGAGGCGTGCACGGTGACATTCCTCCAGCCAGGCACTCAGAAGCCAAGCCTGAGGCCCAGAGTGAGGGCCTGCGCTTTCACGCAGCCATGCCAGGGTCACGTTTTGATTTGCTGGAGCGTGTTTTCATCTGTAAAACGAGGCATGTAAGGCTTACTAACCCAGCGCTCCCAGGTGCTCTGCAGAGGTGGCCACCGTTCACCCCAGCACTGCAGGAGATCCAGACCAGTGGGATCGGATCCCCAGGGAGAGCCCAATCAGGACCCCAGGCCCAGGGGAAGGGGTAGGGTCTGGGCCCCCAGCTGCCCGAGCACGCACTTGCTGCTCGCACTCCCCTGGCTCCATAGCCCAGAAGCCTCGTGGGCGACCCCCTCGTGGGCCCCCTTCCCCACGCCCCTTGGAGGTGGCCCAGCAGCGAGGGAAGACAAGCTCAAGGGAAGGACCCACCTCCCCCCAGGGCCTCAGCCAACCGGAAGCACCTGTGTAGCTTGCCCCGCTGGTCCCGGGAGGGCTCTCTCGGTGTACGTGTGTGTAGACAGAGAAAACCACCAGGAGCAAAGCCCGCGGGGCCTTGGCAGGCCAGGGTGTAGAAGCTGAACTTTAGGTCTCTGCTCAGCTCAGTGTCCTGGGCCCCGGCTGACCCTGCCCCGAGGTCAGTGGTCGGGAGGCCTTGAACTTCCCCGGGAGGTGTCACTCTGCCACCGCCCACAGGACAGCCACCTCCCTGCTGTCAGGACCACATGGCCTGATGTGACTTTGCTGGTGACGAGAAGGCAGGGCGAATGCCCTCAGCCCAGCAGCGGGCGAGCCCTGCTGGGGGCTCCAGGCTGCTCCGTGCTTGCACCTGATCTCCCCACAGAGACGGGGCCCACCTGTTGTGCACCCGCACAGGGCTCCGGCCCAGGCCCAGTGAACTTGTGGCAGTGGTGGGGGCTGGGGCTCCCCGCCCTCCTGCAGGGTGATGCACCTCAAGCCTCTTCGCTTCGTGCTCGTCCTGCGTCTGGTGGGAACAGGTTTTGTTTCTCCGTGGAGATGGAATGCGGGCGACAAGGACTCGGCTGCACCTTCCTCCTCTGCCTCGGAGTTCTGGAACTTCCTCCCACCAGCGGGGGCTCCAGTGGGGATGTCTCCATCTCGGTGTCCCCACAGCACCTAACAGGCAGCCTGGCTGACCCTTACCGCTGGGCCATGTGTCCTGGTTTGCCTGCCAGCTGAGTGTCCACCGTGGTCCTGATTAATTATTTGCAATGCCCTTTTTACTGTCACGGGCATCTGGGATGAGACAAGCCCCCTCCTCAGCACACTTTTTTTTAAGGCCAAGCACCTGCCTCTGGAGCCTTCCCCCCTACAATTTGTAAGGTAGATTGAGAGAGAGAGAGAGAGACAGACAGACAGACTGACTGATTTTCCATGCACTGTTTCACTCCCCGAATGGCTACAATGGCCGGGGCTGGGCCAGGCCGAAGCCAGGAGCCAGGAACTCCATCTGGGTGTCCATCCACCATGTTTCCCATGGGGGTAGAAGTGGGCCCAAGCACTTGGCCCATCTTCTGCTGCTTTCCCGGATGCATTAGCAGGGAGCTGGATCAGAAGCAGAACAACCAGGACTCACACTGGCACTCTGGTATGGGAGTGCCCAACGCCAGCCTCCCACCGAAAGGTCCTTTCTACTGGAAACGCAGGGTGGGGCTGGGTCCTACTGGTCTCCCCTTCCCTGGGGTCAGGGCTAGGGCAGCGTGTCTACGGCAGTTTCTAACAAAGCCACTTCCTTGAAGGACTTAGTTTCCTGCCTGTAACTGTGAGGTTCCAATGAGCTGTGGGAGTCCAAGTGCTTTGTGGGGTCCCCCACGATGCAGTCCAACCTGTCATTGTCCTGCTCTGCCCCACGCCAGGCCTGGGAGCTCAGGAGAACACGTGGTCTATGTTACCATTCGGCAGGCGGAGGGCAGTTGCAGGAGTGAGTCTGGCGGCTTCTTTCCCTCAGCTTAGTGTAAAAAGCCAGGAAACAATTTGCAAAGAGGCAGAAAGTTTTATTTGACAGAAAACATCTGGGCCGAGAGGAGAGCAGGCGGAGTGCCCGACGGGACGCTGGCTTTGAGGGAGTGCCCGGGGTTTTAAGGCATTCTGTGCAGGCGCCCACTGGACGGGAGGGGTCACATACTGTATGTTGATTGGCTTGGGGCTTGTGCAGCTAGCGGGGGTCTGTTGGAGACCCTCTGTCTCCTTAGCGGCTCAGCCCCCTCCTCTGCTAGTTCTACGTGGAAGATTGCAGCTAACTTGGAGGCGTGATGTAAAACCGCAAGGTCACACTTGTTGCACAAGAAGCCGTTTGTGGGGGAGAGGCCGGTCGGTCTGGAGACAGCTTTCCAGCCACAGCTGTCAGTCTGCTTGCGAGGGACATTCTACCTACGTCCTGGGGACCCACAGACTCCCAGCCCCCCTGGACAGCTTCAGTCTAGATCTCAGGAAATGCACGTGGCAGGATTTCGCCCTCTGGTATTTAGAGTTGCTGAGCTGTGTGTTTGCGGGCGCGAGGCCACGGCTGGGCTGGGTGTGCTGTACATGATAAAGTTCAGATATCCGGGCAATGGTGCTATGGAAGGAGACCCCTTGTGAGCCACGCTTTTCCAGGCTGGTGTGCCTGGCGCTGAACGGGGGAATGAGGGACCAGGAGCCACAGCCACAGCCCACCCTGGTCATCCGTGACTCCCGCCTTCCCGTGGAGAGAAGATGGTCACAGATGTGGTCGGGGAGACCCGACTGGCTGTTCCCCTGCACCTGCCCCGCCCCCCCTGCCCCGCAGGGCTGGCATTTAACGTTAATGAACAACACCTTTGCAGCTGGGGAAGGCGCCCAGGGTGGTAAAACTCGGCTGTTGGAAGTCCGGCCCTGCCACTTGTAAACTGAGCGGCTGCCCTCGGCCAAGTTGCTTTTAGCCTCTCTGAGCCCTGGGTTCTGCATCGTTAAAACGGAGTCTCATAAATCCGCTTTATGAGCTTAGGATGGGGGCAAATGAGGTGAGTTGTTATAGAGTTTTAGGATGTTTTTCTCTGAGCAGCTGTGGGGAAAATGTGTTAGGAGACGCTGTGGGAGAAAATATTAACTCTTGAGAATTCCCTGTGCTGAGCTGAGTGCCTGCAGCTGGGAGCCGCACCGTCTCCAGCGCCAGGCATGGTGCTGATGTAAGCAGGTGCGCCGGCTGCAGCCGGGGCCAGCCCAGTGATGGCGCTCAGCCTTTTAGGAGGAGCACCGGAGGGTCGCACAGGGGGTTGGGGGAGGGGAGACAGGTTTTGGAGGCAAAGTGTCCTGATCCCCAAGACAGTGCTGCGTGGCGTGTGGATTCTGGTCCTCCTGACGGTGCATTTTGGAGAGATTCAAGTGTGTTTCACTGATGAAATGACTGCCGTAGCAGGTGCTCCTCCCTGTCTCCTCCTCCTCCTCCTTCTTTCCTAAGATTAAAAGTTGACAACTTTGGGGCCCGTGCAGTGGCGCAGCAGGTTAACTTTCCACCTGAGACGCCGGCATCCCACATGGGTGCTGGTTCAAGTCCCAGCTGCTCTGATTCTGATCCAGTTGCCTGCTAATGTGCCTGGGAAAGCAGTGGAAGATGGCCCATGTGCTTGGGCCCCTGCACCCATGCAGGAGACCTGGATGAAGCTCCTGACTCCTGCCTGCAGGTGGGCTCAGTCCCAGCGCTTCCAGCTATTTGGGTTGTGAACCAGCAGATGGGAGATCACTCTCTGTCTCTCTCCCTAACTCTTTTCAAATAAATAAATCAAATAAAGTTGACAGTCTTATGTCAGCTGGCACCCATGCTCAACTTAGCACACATCATCCAAGAATGCTGTCTTTCCGTTTATGCATCCATTCTAGCATGGAGTGTTCATACATTTTTCAAAGCTTTATTTATTTATTTGAAAGGCAGAGTTACAGAGAGGCAGAGAGAGAAGCCTTCCATCTGCTAGCTCACTCCCCAAA
Organism: Oryctolagus cuniculus; assembly: GCF_964237555.1. Lineage (NCBI taxonomy): Eukaryota > Metazoa > Chordata > Mammalia > Lagomorpha > Leporidae > Oryctolagus > Oryctolagus cuniculus. Next base: position 191,083,775 of record NC_091433.1, on the reverse strand, counting down.
TGGCCACAACCACAGGAGGTGGGCAGCGCTGGGCCAGTCCCAAGCCAGGAGCCAGGAGCTTCTTCTGGGTCTCCTACGTGAGTGAGAGGCCTAGGGACTTGGGCCATCTTCTACCGCTTCCCCAGGCCATAGCAGAGAGCTGGATCGGAAGTGGAGCAGCCGGGACTCAAACCAGCGACCATATGGGATGCTGGCATTGCAGGCGGTGGCTTTACCCGCTAGGGTGCAGCGAGACCCGGCACGGAATATGAGGCCTCCACTAATTACCCAGGCCCCTCTAAGCCCTGGAGATGGAGCAATGAGTAGAAAAGATGGCCCTGCCCTCCTGGGGGCCACGCTTTCACTGGGGCTGCAGAAGCACCTCAGGCGAGGTCTGGAAAACACGGCGCACAGGACGGCGGGGGTGGCGCGCAGGGCTGCAGCACTGGAAGCAGGTGAGGGGTGCGGGGGGGGGGTGGCGGGGGGAGGGCTCAGCAGGCAGGGAGGGGAGGGTGGAGCCGACCTGAGGAAGAGCTGAGGGGAGGCCGAGGCCCAGGCGCTGGAGCTGAGACGGGGAGCGGGAGGCCCAGGCGCTGGAGCTGAGACGGGGAGCGGCCGGAGCTGCTGTGGGAGGCGCAGAGGCGGCGGCATCCCAGGGCGCACGAAGCCGGCCTGGACTCGGAGGGCTGCGGGCAGGCGCTGCCCGAGAATGTGGGCGTGGCGCATGGGGGGGGGGGGAGCTCCGGGGCGGACCCTCACACCAGGTTGCGGGTGACAAAGGGAGGAGCGGGGTTCGGGTTCCTGAGCCGTAGGGCGAGGAGAACACATGGGACGCTCTGCTGCCTCCGGCGGTGCACACACCCTGGCCCTCTGTGGCTTCCCCCGCCCGCCCGCCGCGGGGCTGTGGAGCAGGCAGCAGGGCTGTGAGTGTAAATGCAGGAGAAACACCACGCAGGCGCAGCTGGTTAGGCCTGCATCTTGCTGATTTGCAAATACTGGACGCTGAATTGGAGCGATTTCCTAAAAGACAATTGAAATCTGTGCCTGGGCAATCAGAAGCTGCCCTGACCTCTCCGGCCTGTATCCAGGGCTTCGGCGATGGGATGGACCATGCAAGCGCCCGTCAGAGGAGCCGAGCTAAGCAGGATCTGCGTAGCTCCGCAGCCCGCGCTGGGAAAACCTGCCCCTGGCATCTCCACTTCCAGCGTGGAGTTGTCTGACCCCTGACTCCCTCCTCGCTTAAACCAACTCTGTAAAATGTCCTTGTGCCGCGGGTCACTGCTTGTTAGCAGAGTTAACAAGGCAGAGTTTGAGGACCTGGGATCTGGCGCAGGCCCATTTTGCAGATGGGGAGACTGAGTCTGCCAGGGGCTAGGAAGAATCTCCTCTAGGCACGTCTACAGCAGAACCAAGACTCAAAGTCTAGTTTCACAGCCTCCCATCAGAGAGCGCTTGGCACTTCCCTTTGCATTTTGGTTTGGAATACACTTGTTCTGATTGCTGTTTCTGGATTGCCTCTAGAGATGAATCCCTGTCGCTCCCCCTCTTCGTGGAGGAACGACACTAAGCCCTGCCTAGGCTTCATATCCGAGTCACGGCACCATTATGTCGCTCCCCCTCTTCGTGGAGGAACGACACAGGACCCTGCGCTGTTCTTTCGTCTGCTCGGCCCTCCCCGGGTTTGCTGCTGGTTCTTCCCGGGTTGGCTACTATCCCTTCCACCTCCGTGGAAGGGCAGTTCCCCCTGGCCACATTCCCCACTTCCGCAGGGGAGCGGCACACCGCCGGCCGGCTCTCTCGGGGGCTGCACAGGCGTTCCCTCAGATGTTCCCCATAGATGTTCCTCGTGCATGCCGTCTCTCTCCTCCTTTATAGTCCTCCTCCGCCAATCCCAACTCGGCTGCCCACACGCCGAGTACGCTGCTCTCCAATCAGGAGCAAGTCCTACAGTTAACTGGTTGAACTGGAGGCAGCTGTGCGGAAGCTGTTTACTTCTCTCCCAGCGCCATATTGTGGGAGAGCAGATGCATAGAATAAGTCCTAATTCCAGTAACAGTATAGTCCGAATTGCTCCCCACAAATCCCTCCGGGCCCTTCTCCTGACGAAGACCTTGTTATTCCATGCTTTTTTTTTTTTATGGATTTATTTATTTATTGAAAGGCAGAGTTATAGAGAGGGAGAGGAAGAGAGAGAAGACAGAGAGATCTTCCATCTGCTGGCTCCCTCCCCAGATGGCTGCAATGGCCGGGGCTGGGCCAGGCTGAAGCCAGGAGCTTTCTGCAGGTCTCCCGGGTGGGTGCAGGGGCCCAGGTACTTGGACCAACTTCTGCTGCTTTCCCAGGCCACAGCAGAGAGCTGGACAGGAAGTGGAGCAGCTGGGACTTGAACGGGCACCCATATGGGGTGCGGGCACCGCAGGCAGCAGCTTAACCCGTTACAGCACAGCACCGGCCCCTGTTACAGCTCAGCACTGGCCCCCGTTACTCATTCTTCCTCTGTGTCCCAGCTGCCCGCAGCTGAGATCCATGCGGATTATCCCGCGTCTAGACTCTGGGAGTAGTTCCCTCCGGTTCTTTCCGTGTCATTCAGTCTCATCGCGGCTTTGATCTGCTGTTAATTCTATCCCTTGTTCTTTCTTTTTTCTCCTAAGTTGTTTGAAATCCTTTCTGGATTTGATGAAGTGCATAAGCAGGTGAGAATTGCAAGTTTGGAAGAAAAGTACCTGGTGTCTTTCTGTGCTCAGTACCGACGGGGAGGCAGGGTGCTCTCAGACTCCCGGGGTGTGTCTGCTGAGACCCCCCAGAGGCTGTGGCTGCGGCCAGGGCCCGAGGAGGAGGCGACTTCCCCTATGGCAGTGCAGGAGGGCTTGGTCTCTGAGCTCTGGGAGAGTTTACTCTTGCCAGGATGAAGACAATGAGACTCTTTAGAAAAGAGAATCCTGTTGAGTGGGGGGAGAGCGTGGAGCGGGCGAGGTGAGGAGATCTGGGTGGCAACCCTCGTGTGCAGCGCCGAGCAGTCAGCAGGGAATCTGGACGCCACCCCTTGAGCCTCTGCACGGGCCATTGCACAAGCAGGGGTGACCGCTCCGAGGCAGCTCAGCGCGCTGTCGTGTGTGCGGCGGGCAGGGCTGGGGCCCAGCTGTGTCAGGTGGGTGGCTTCTGACAGGCACTTTATAAAGCAGACCATGGCAGGCTGCTGAGGTTCTGTTCTTCTTTCTTTCTTTCTAAAGATTTTATTTGTTTATTTAAGAGGTAGAGTTAGAGAGAGGGAGAGATAGGAAAGTCTTCCATTTCTGGTTCACTCCCCAAATGTCTGCAATGGCCAGAGCTGGGCCGATCCAAAGCCAGGAGCTGCTTCCGGGTCTCCCACGCGGGTGCAGGGACCCAAGGACTTGAGCCATCCTCTACTGCTTTCCCAGGCCATAGCAGAGAGCTGGATCAGAAGAGGAGCACCTGGGACTAGAACCGGTGCACATATATATGGGATGCTGGCACTGCAGGTGGAGGCTTACCCTACTGTGCCACAGCACTGGCCTCACGGCTAAGGTTCTTAGGGTGCTGCGCTGGGGACAGTTAGGGGCTGTCCCCCAACTCTGCCGCGCTTCGGTGGGAGGCTGGCTGGGCCGTCGGGAGGAAAGGGCCCTTCGGTGAGTTTGTGCATCCGGGGTGGCCCTTTTCGTCTATGCTGCCCACGGGAGGCCTTGTGTCCTGCAGCGAGTGGCCCAGGGAGTGGAGCCTGACCATGTGTGGCCACGCCGGCACTCCCCAGTGCAGAACCTCATCGTAAATGCAGGTGCCTGCAGGCCCTCCCCAGAAATGGGGCGAAAACGGAGCAAGCCACGGAGACAGTGAGCCTGGCGCCTCCCTCCTCCAGCTTGCTTGTCTTCCCGGCCACCTCCTCGTCCCCTCTCTTCAGGAAGCCCAGTCTCCCGGAGGCCTCACAAGCCTACCCCTCTGGAGGCACAGGTGTGGTTCTTTCTGGAACAACAGGGAGGAGCACTCTCCGTGCGTCCCACTGGAGGATTCCCACGTGGCAGTGGCTGGGAACGCTGGGCTTCCACATCCTACAGCATCGCTCGGACCCCACCTCTTCCTCCTTTGCTCCATGGGTGCAGTGTCCTGGCCCAGAAATGCCCTCTAGAGGGCGCCACCACACCGAGACCCAGGACAGGACACACTTGGGTGGGATCACACCCCTCCGCCGTGAGTGTGTGAGTGTGTGTGTGTGTGTGTGTCGGGGGAGTGTTGCCACCTGGGAAATGAGTTAATCTGTAAAACATTTTCAACCGACAGTAAGAGTTTTCTTGGCATTCTTGAGTTGGTTATCTTCATCCAGGATAAGGTGATTTGAATTTCAAAGCAATTCAAAATAAAGGAGAAAGGGACTTGGCTAGTTGGCATCTTCACCTAATATGACCCCGGGTAGAAATTGCATTTATAAATAACCATTTGATAGACACTTCGAAGTTAACAGTGCAGCAAGCTAGGATCGAGTGTCTGGGTTTTGTCCAACAAGAAAGGCCCAGTAGGTGAAAGGTCACCAGATGGAAAGAGAAAGAACAGTCAGTCTTGTGTCTTGAACACTGGGTTTGAGCAGCTGGCTTGTGTTACAGGATTTTGCAAGCAGATGAGCTTTGGCTAATTTATGGGTAATTCAAAGTGGCTTCAAGATGACAAGCACGTAGGTTTGTTCTTGTTTTTGTTTACAGAGCGCCCCCTAGGTGCCAGGCCATGACAGGCATCTTCTGTATTTTACTGTACCAGTGGATGTAAGGATCATTAGCTCCCGTCTACGCTCGGAGGGACTTAGGGGTGGTGGCTGACTGGGCCTCACCCCTAGCCATGAAGCCATAATTCCCTGCTTCACCGACCCTGCTCCCTCCACTGAAAATGCTGCCTTGCTATGTCACTGGACAGCAAAGCAAGGTGAACTTTAACCCTCGTGGGAGCCAGTTCTCCTGGCGTGCGCGTCTCTGCTTGGCCGTGGTGCTTAGGGATAGGGACTGATTCTCCAGCGGGGACCGTCTCAGCAGGCTGGTGCTCATCTCCAGCCGATCCTAGGACACTTGAGAATGCACAGCTTTGAGAACACGTGCCTAATCACGACACAGTTAAACACACACGGGCTTGGGCTCACTTGTCTCTCAGATCGTCCCTAGCCCTAACATTGGCCCTTGTCTTAGCTTTAGCTCATGCCCTAGCCCTCTTCTTAAGGGTGGTGGTTGAGGTGGGGGTGGAGAAGAGCAGGAGGGACGCCGTTCTCCCTTGAGTCCACCTTTGGAAATGTCCTGGGCGGCAGACACTTGATGGTATATGGGACCCTGGGGTGTTGGTCCTGGAGGAGGACCTGCTGGCTTGGCAGCTAGTGTGGCCTCACACTCAGAGTTGGGATGCTGTCTTCTCCAGCCTCGTGGGAATCTTGTCTTCTCTCAGAGCTTCCACATGGGACAAACTCGGAATCCGTGGGCTTGGGCTGCAGGCATCTGTTTAGTTACAGCCCTGCTGGTGTTCCTGGGTCGGGACTGGAAACACAACCCTACTCCCATCACATGCACATTGGACCTTCATGCCTTCGCCCTTGTTCACAGTGTCCCCTCCCACCTCTTGGTCCAGGGGGCTCTTGTCCTGCAGCTGTCAATTCTCACGTCACTTTCTTTGTGAAATTCCTACCCCTGAGACCAAACAGATCCCTCTGTGCCACAGTAATGGACGTCCACCTGTGGACGCATCACTGGCTGCCTGCTTCCCATGAGGCTGTGAAGTTCGTGAGAACAGAAATCGGGCTGTGTGTGTCTGGTCGCCTGGGACCCAGCAGCTGGTTAGAGGACAGGCCCAGCAAACACAGTGGGCGGCGGAGCAGCTCCCGCTGTGGGTAGCAGGCTCCTTGGGGAAGCGCAGTTTGCCATTTGTGATGCTGCCCTGTGACTCTAGTTGGGCCCCAGGTCAGTCTAGTGGGTGCATGTTCACGTATGATTTTATGAGGTTAGCCCCACTGCCTTCTTGCTTTGGCTCTGGCACTAATTGGCTGGGTGACTTCTGAAAGTCACTTTGCACCTCAGTGGCCTCGTCTGTAAAATGGGTTGCTGTGAGGATTAAACAGTGTAGTTCCCAAATACCAGAATCGCCTGGAGGCTTGAAAAAGTCCCAAGTTCCCTCCCAAGCTTCTGGTTCAGATCTCCCTAAGCCTGGGGGTGCGATGCTGGCAAGCTCTTGAGTGGCTTCTGTAAAGCAGCGAGTGTGATCGGAGGCTGTTAATGCTTGCCAAGGCTTGGCAAACAGTGCTTGGAGCCGAGTGAGCCCCCTGCAGGTGCCTGCACCCCGGTTCCCTACTCCACTTTCCTCCTGGTGAGTGGTGCTCTGAGGTTGCCCAGTTTGTAACACAGGTGCAAACCACAGACTAAAACTCACCCAAACTGCTCTTTTCCCAAGTGCTTTCTCTTGAAAAAAAAAATAGAAAAAAAAAGGATAAAACTCAGAATTTTCATTCAAATTCCATCCCATTTATTGGGTCTGTGTCCTATACCCATTGTTAAGTTTCAAGCTGCAAAGATAAATTAGGTGGCAGCCTTGTCCCTGAGGTCTTGAGAGTTTGCACAGCCTGAAAATTGTAAGGCACTGAAGGCCAACGTTGTGGTGCCATGGGTTAAGCCGCTGCCTGTGATGCCAGCATCCCATGTGGGCACTGGTTTGTGCCCTGGCTGGTCCACTTATGATCCAGTGTCCTGCTAATGCGCCTGGGAAAGCAGCAGAGGACGGCCCACGTGCTTGGGCCCTACCACTGACATGGGAGACCTAGAAGAAGCTCTTGGCTTTGGCCTGGTCCAGCCATGGCCATTGCAGCCATTTGGGATGTGAACCAGCAGGTGGAAGGTCTGTCTTGGTCTCTCTTGCTCTGTCTCTCTGCCTTTCAATTGAAATAAATAGGTAAATCTTTTTTAAAAAAACATTTAAGGCTCAGAGACCAGTGGAAGTCAGAGGAAATATTATTTTGGGACAGGGATTGGTCAAATCACATCCCTGAGGTTTTCCCTGGACTTGTGTCCAGTTTTGATTGGAGAAAGCTCCGAGGTCCTTGTGACATAGAGAATGCATCCAATAGGTGGGGCTAGAGAGTCAGGGACCTGGAGGAGAAGGCTGGCGCTGCATCCCAGGAAGGCAAAGGGCTGGGCTCAGGGACCACCTGAGCAGATGCTTTAGAAACGACCGTGGAGCCCCAGGTGCAACCCCTGTGAGATACAGCGGCCGGCGTTGAGCCTGAGGCAGGTGTAGCAAGTCACTGCGTGGTTCTCATCTACAACAGGCTTGGGAGATACTGATTCAGAGATTCTAGAAAGCAGGCACTCTGCAGCATGGTCTTGAGTCCGGCTGGTCGGAATCTAGAACCCTGTGCTGTGCAAAGTGTGGGCCCCAGACCAGCATCCTCTCAGCATCACTGGGAGCCATCAGAGGTGCAGACCCCACTGCAGACGGGCGGAGCCAGGCCCTGTGCCCTGTGCTCTAACCAGAGCCCCTCGCAGGTCCACCGGGGAGGAGGAGAGGTTGCCGAGCCTCGTGCCTCTGTCTACACTGGAGGCAGGGATCATCGGACCCTCAGCAGCTCCGAGTCCCTTTGCAGACCTCTCTCAAGTTAGTCTGAGTTCCACTGGAGACTGTGAGTTCCTTCGGGTCAGAAAGTCTGTTTCCGTTCCCTGCACGCCCAGTGCCTAGCATTGAATGCAGCAGTCATTTTGGCCCCGGGTCATAGCACCCCGAAAGGAAGACCTTGCACATTGTGTAGAAGGCACCCCATCACTGTCACCGTCACTGTCAGCCAGGGCTTCCCGGAGCCTCCCGTACGGATTCCGGGAGCGCAGCGCTGGGACGGCTCCACCCGCCCCTGGAGTCCTTTTCCTTCCTACAGTTCTTCAGAGCTGAGCCCAGCTCTGCTAACTATGAGGAGCCCCCCCACCCCGTCTCTATGCCCCTCTGTACTCTGTAGCCTTGAGCGTCTGCACCACTAGCTGCCTGGGAGCCCGCGTTGGCTTCCTTGTGTCTTGCAGCCTGTCCTGCATCATCTGGGAGCTTGCAGTGCTGTCTCGCGTGGTGTGTCCTAAACTCTCTGACGGCAGCACGGTGGCTCTTATGCTCCTCATCTGCTTTCTAGACCAACACCTGTGTAGCACTGAGCGCCTGTCACAGATAACGTTTAGAGTATCTGCTATTTAAAAATACACAACATCTCTCATACATACAAAGATATGGAGAATAAGATAGATATCTGAATTCCCACGACTATCTTTTTTAAGATTTTATCTATTTATTGGAAAGGCAACATGACAGAGAGAAATAGATTGTCTATCCTCTGGTTCACTCCCCAAATGTCTGCAATGACTAGGGCTGGGCCAGGTTGAAGCCAGGGGCCAGGAACTCCAGCTGGGTGTGGGTGGCAGGGGCCCGGGTACTTGGGCATCTTCTGCTGCCTTCCCAGGTGTGTTAGCAGGAGCTGGATCAGAAGTGGAGCAGCCGGGACTTGAACTGTGCTCTGATATGGGAAGCTGGACCTGCAGGATGCAGCACCTGTGTCACAAAGCTGGCCACCCCCCCACCCCCACCCCAGACTACTCTCATAAGAAATCATGAACTGTGAGTCCAGGGCTGTATTACATTCTCCAGCCATCTTCTCAGCATCTGTGCGCCTCAGTGAGAATCCCGCTCCTGGGACATCATGTGGCTTGTCTGTTTGGTGTTCCTGCCCGTAAAATCAGGATCTCAAAACCAAGCCCGAGGCAATCCTGAGGCTATGATTTGTCCAGTTAAGTCACGGATTTGCACTGAGAACCTACTACCTACTTGGCAGCCTCAGTGAACAAATCTGATCAACACAAAACACATCAAAAACACAGCACTGACCTCAGGGAGTCTGCATCCTGAGAGTCCGTGAGTGATCGACATGATAAATACGCACATTAACTAACATACTCAGGGGTAGAAGGGCAAAGGAAGAAATGAAGTTGGGTCAAGGGCCAGGAATTCTGAGATGGAGAGACGCCTGGGATGCTGTTTAAGCAAGGATGTGGGGGTGGGGCAGCCGGACACTGGAGTGCGTGGAAAGGTGTTCCAGGCAGGGAACAGCCAAGTGCGAAGTCTCCGAGGTGGCACATTTGGGCAAGAGCAAGGAGACAGCATGGCCGGAGGAGGACGAGGGGCAGCATCAGGAGCTGAAGCTGAGGATGAGGGTGGGGTGGAAGCACACAGGGCTTCGGCTGTGTGAAGACTGGGCTCTCCCCTGGGCCCTGGCAGGCTTTGACCTCTTTGGCTACAGTGTGGAGGGCAGTTTACAGGGACAAGAGAAGAACAGAAAGTCCAGTTAGGAGGCCGGTGCGGTAAACAACAGGAGACGGGGAGGCTCCGACCAGGGTGGGAACAGATGCCGTCAGCTTCTGGGGACGTCTGGTGACGGGGCCACCAGGATTTCCCAGTGGACTGGGTGTTGGGTGGGAGAGCAGAAGGCGGCTCCAGGATGGCTCCAAGGCTTTGTTCTAGAAGGATGTAGTGACCCTGTGCTGGGATGCAGGGAGGTTCCAGCAGAGCCCTCCGTCGCAGGGTTGCTCCAGGTTGGGACTTGTACGTTTGAGGTGCCTACTTGATTTTGTAGGTGGGGGAGTCGGGTAAGCATTTGGACAGACAGGTCAGGAGTGAGATCAGGGCTGGAAATACTCATCTGGCGTCACGAGCATGCGGATGGCCTTCAAACCATGAGACTGGGTCAGGGCAGGTCAGGAGGGATCCCTAGAGCCCAGGGGTAAAACCTGCCAGTGGGCGGATCCCTGTCGTCTGAGTGGGAGGGAACATCAGGAGACTTCCACGTCCCGGAAGCCAGATGAGGAGAGTGCTTTGAGGAGGAGCGTGGGAAATTGTGTCAGACACGGTTTGTGGCTGGAACGCAGCTGGGGACTGAGAAAGGTCTGTAGGATTTAGCAGCACAGATGCCCCAGTGACCTTGGTGAGGAGGGTTGTGCAGAAGTCGGCACCTGATCAGAGAGAAGGATGGGATCGTGGCAAACAAGTAGAGGCGACGCCAGAGGGCAACCAGCGGGCAGTGGTAGGCAGAGCTGGGGTCAGGAGAGGAGACTGCACCTGCAAACAAGCCAGAGCGCGTTTCACTGTTGACTGGATTGGTCCGGTAGAGGTGGGAGGACACAGTGACCTATGAATAGAGGAGAGGGCTGCTGCGGGGGTGCATTGAGTCCAAAAGGCAGGGGTGGGCTCAAGGTACGAGTACCGACAATTCCTCCAGGTGGGAAGCTGGTGATGAAAGACGGTGCACCTGTTGTGGAAATCCATGGACCTTTTCCTCTGGTTGCTTCTCTCCCCCTGGAGCGGGGGGTTAAGATGGAGAAGAAGGTGGTGGTATTTTGAGAAGAGAGGAGGCAATTGTTGCAGAGAGTGGGGGAGTGCCTAGAATTGCTGGTTAGCCTTGAGGGCCACTCGAGTTTAAAGTGAGACTAGTCAGTGGGATGCTGTGTCCATCAGCTGGAAGAAGGAGAAAAGTTGAGTTTCACACAGTTGATCTCCCATTCCAGTGCCTCAACTGGGAGAAGCCAGGGAGCGGTGGGCATATGGAACTGGGATCTTATACCTGACCGTGGAGTTTCAACAAGGACAGCAGGGAAGCCAGGATGTCGGAGAGGTGCACAGGGAGAGTTTGCGAGGGTCAACGGACCGATGATCAGTGAGCCCTCAGAGGGGCTGGAAGTTCCTGGCCATCTCTCATTCCCCTCTCTGATTCTAGAACTGAGACCCCGAGTCTTGAGTAGGAGCTCTGGGCTGCAGAGCCTCTGAGGGTGTCGTCAGGCTGAGAAATCTGATGAGGCTTGGCTGCTGGTGGAGCGCCCCCTGGAGCCACTCACGCGCCTGCATCCTCTCCCTCCCCGTCACCTCGAGGGACACGTGGAGGTTCATGGCACAGGCCATTGCCACTCTCCAGTCTTCCCTCACTTGCTTCTGCTCTGTCCTCCTCTTCACCTTGTATTTATCTGGTCAACCCCCCCACCCCACCCCAAGGTGGTCTCCAGTACCTAATTCCCCTGAGGGCTCATGCTGTCGATGGGAGTGATTCTACCTCTGTTTTGTTCATCAGGGGAGGCACAGCTTTCAGAGGCTTGCCTGTGGACTCCCACAAAGTTAATTCGGATTTTTTACTCCAATTCAGCGTATTGAGTGTCTTTTAGTTGTTGCGAAGCCGACGTGGTTAGTTAACAGTATACAGACAGAAATGGATAACCTGGGCAGAGGCTGGTGGTGCCATAGGGCCTCTCCCTTCCAGCACAGCCACAGGGGAGTGCGTGCTGGGCTGGGAGACAGAGCCGGCCCTGAGACAGTCACCCAGACATATATGTGAGCCTTGAGTTATGGGAAGGGAGGTGAAATGACGTTTGCGAGCGAGGAACGCTAACGAAAGCCAGGCTGTCTTGACCAGCGGTTGCCAAGGCTTTCAGACCGCGTCTGCTCAGCTGCAGATACGAGCAGAGCCTTGGCTGCAAAGAAGGATTTTTTTTTCCCAAAGAATTGGAACAGGCGCTGGAACACGGCCTCACCGGGAAGATCCTGATGACAAAGCACAAACCAAGCAGCGGCTACGAAGAGCTGAAAGTGGTGCAGTTAAAGCAGAAGTGGACTGGCTGGGAGCAAAGGCTGTGGCAACTGTTTCTTGGGACACTTGAGGTATTTTTCTTGTTTAGTATCTAGAGGGTCAAAGAATCTTCTTCTTACGAGAGAGAGTCCTGAGAAAGCCAGCGAAAGCCTGCGCGGCACACCTGGCAAAGCTTCCCCACCGCGACGGTGCGTCTGCTCACCCTTCTCATCCGACAGGAGTAGCTGTGCAGAAGTTCGGCGGGAAATCCTTTGGCATCCACCTTCCTGCCCTGATCTGGCTCCCTCCAGCTTCTTTTTGCTTTTTGATCTTGAAAAAAAAAATCCTTAAAGGGCCCCGGTTTCCCCTTAGTAACTAATGTGAAGAAGACTGGGTTGACCTGGTCACATTCCCAGGACTTTGGCTTCAGGGATGGACTTAATGGCTGGCATCAGGCCTTGAACTAGAGTTTTTATTTTTAAAAATTATTTTTATTTATTTGAGAGAGACAGGGAGAAAGTGCACTTCTATCCACTGGTTTGCGCCTTAAACGTCTACAGTGGCTGTGGCTAGGCCAGGCTGGAGCCAGGAGCTGGGAACACAATCCAGGTTTCACATGTGTGCAGCAGGAACCCAGTTACTTAAGGCATCCCTGTTGCCTCTAAGGTTATGCAAACGCGGAGTGTGAAACCCTGCACTTACTATGGGGTGCTGGCAGTCTAACAGGTAGTAACCGGCTGAACGCCCACTCCTTACTGCAATCTTTTAATTCCATTTTTCCACGCATGTTTTGATGCCCCCTGTATTATGAGAGTGAGTGCGTGCTCACCTCTGGGCTATGGGTATGTGTAACCTGTGGTGTAATTAAGAAGGCACTGGGTTTTTATCTAAATTAGATGACTCTCAAGCAGCGCAAGGCTGAGCTAAGCCTGGGTCTGCCAGAGCTGGGGACCCTCAGAACTGAGTGGAGACGAGTGGCCAGCAAGGAACCTGTGTTCAGGAACACTGAGCGTCCACCCTGCCCGGTGCTGGACGGCACGAATGGTTTCTCACTGTGGTCTGGCAAAGCAGGGAGCAGCTGGAGCCCATGTCTGACTCCCCCTTCCTGTACAGCATTTTGCTTAGCCCGGCTGGGGCCTCAGGGGCTGCTCCCTGCTCCCCTGCAGGGGACGGAGGCCCAGGAGTGGCTGCCCTGGCCTTTGTCTCCTTTGGGTCCCTTCCCTACCGTGTGACTGTCATCTCCTGTGGGGTGCTGTGCCCCTCTTCTGGACCCCCGTCCTGTGGTCCTCTTGCCAGTGGCTCCCAGCTCTGCAGGTGTCAGGATCCTGCCCTGTCCCTGGGTCTGTGGCCTCTGTCCCGCAGAAGGGTGTTTGTTACTAGAATCTAGTGAGGACAGAGACACAGTCTCATGCCTCAGGTTCCAAGAAAGTCAGTGCCTCTTTCTGTGGGGCTGTGGGCTTATTTGTGCATTGAAAAATTTTTAAATTAATTTTTATTAAAAAGCAGACAGAGAGAAGAATATTCTCATCTGCTGGTTTGCTCCCAAATGCCTGCAACAGCCAGGACTTGGCTGGAGTGAAAGTTGGAAGCCTGGAACTCAGTGCAGGTCTCCCAGGTGGATGACAGGGACCCAGTGACCTGAGCCGTCACTTGCTGCCTCCCGAGGCATTAGCAAGAAGCTGGAATCAGGAACAGAGCCAGCCCTTGAACCAGGCCCTCCAACATGGGATGCGGTGTCCCAAGTGGCATTCCAACTGCCCTATTTAACCAGATAGCCCTGAAACCCAAGCCCTGTATATTCTCTATGGTCAGCTTTCTGACTGCTTCCGGAAAAACCTGCGTGTTCCAGGCGCCTCCTCCCTGAGCCAGCTCCTGTGTCTGGCTGTCCCGAGCTGGGTCTGCCCTCCGGGCTGGAACAGTGGCTCCTGGTGGCTGTGGCCCAATGCAGCAGGGACAGTAAAGCAGTGAGAGCCCAGGCAGGCTGCCGTGTGCTGAGTTGGGAGCAGGCTGAGCTCTGGCTTCTCCCTGCTCTGATCAGACAGAGGAAGGAGGCCCGAATCGTGTGACCACTCAGGAAGTCACACCTGCCTCCCTACTGCGCGCCATGGGGACCTGCGCCTCCTTTCCTGGCTGCCCTTGGCAGTGGCCTGGCCTGAGGCCTGGGATGGGCACCCCCACAGCGGAGATGGGCTTGGCGGGCTGGCCCTGCCACCACTGCAAACCCAGAGCTTACCGATTCAGCCTGGTGACCTCGCCAGCGTGCACCCGCAGAGCCCGTGTGCCAAGCACCCTCTTCCTGAGGTCCCTCTGTTTACAGCTCCTTGCCCCTGTCTTGCCAGGCCAGGAAGCAAGCCCTCCCCACGCTACAGCAAGGTGAGCATGCTCCAACATGGGGGCTCTCCCGAGGGGCCGCCTCAGAGCCCAACTTGTCACCACCCTGGCCTCTGCAGTCCTCCAAGGGACTGGTGACTGTGGCAGTTTCATTCTATGCGGTGCCAACCATGTCATGCTCATCTCCCAAGCCACAGACCCCCTTCCTGGGCTCGAGTCCTGGTTTTGCTGGGATGTGGGTATGTGCAGCCCTGCACAGCTGGGGGTGAGGGTGGCTCCCGTAGCCTGTCCAGTTCTAGGAAGTCCTGCCTTGTAGGCTGTGTGACCTCTCGCCGGCTGCCCACTCTCCCCTTTGGCCAGGGCCCAGCTGAGCTGTGGCTGCTGGCGTCACTGCAGCTGTCTCGGGGGACCAGGCACTTTCCTAGCAGGGACTGGACGTACCCAGTGTCTGGGGGCTTCGTCAGAGTTCTCGGTTTAAAAATCCTGCTGGCAGGAGGGCCGCTGTGCAGGGCTGCCTGGCCACCTGCCTCTTTGGAGAATCACAAGAACAGCAGTGCAGTGGCGGGGACAGTACCGCGGGGACTTAATGTCCTTACCAACAGCGGTTTCTTCACGGCCTGGGTGGTTGTTCCTGCAGAGAAACCCCACCTCCCCCACCCCACTTTGGGGCTGGTGGGTGAGGGCTGGGTTGTCAAGAGCCCACAGCCTGTACCCAAACATGTGGCCGTCGATGACATTCCTCTCTGTGCTGTGGGACACACGGCGTTCCTTAGCAGGGGCTGTGGGCGCGGGCTCCTCACGTCAACAGAGGGAACTCTGTGTATTAGGAGGCTTCCCGTTTGGAATCTGTGGTATTTGGCCAAGGTCAAGGCTTTGCTCATTTTGTGAACAGAAGGTTTGTCATGAAGGAAGAGTATAAATGTCCCAGTGTGTGACCACGGGCAGGTCCTGTCCATGGCATGTGACCACGGGCAGGTCCTGCCGTGGAGTGAGACTGCGGGTGGGGCACGTGTCGCTGCTCTGGGCCTCGGCTGCTTCATCTCCAAGTCGATGTGAATTCCCCAGCGAGGCTTAGAGAGGATCAGAGCGGCGCTTGCTCGGTGCGCGCTCAGTGGCGGCTGATGTCAAAGACGAGGCTCCTTCTCCCCGGAGCGCCTTTGTGCTGGGTTCCCCCACGGCTCCTCGGCGGCTGCACCTGCTTCACGGTGTCGCCGTCCTGCACACAGCAGCTCCGCATCTTCCCGATCCTCCTGGTCTCAGTTCTCAGCTCTTCTGCATGGATAGCGATGTCCTCTGCTTCCTTTGCTCCGCCACCCACTCAGTCTACGTTCTGGTGGCCTTGCTGGAAACTTCACTTCTTCCTGGCCACCCAGTGCTTTGGGCAGGCCCCTGGGACAACACACTCCAGGTTGGATTATAGAGGGATTTCCGCTTCTGTACTCCTGCCTGGCCCTGAGTAGCTCAGGAAGTCATGCCTTAGTCATCTTCATTCTCACCCCAGGGACAAACCCAGTCCTTAGCACAGGACACGACCCACAGCAGGTGCTCAACTAATCTGGCCCCCATTAGTCTCTCTGTTGTGAACTGTGACAAACGCCAGTGCATCCCTGGTGCCGGCCCAGGTGGCACATGGAGGAATGAGTTGTGTCTGCTCTGTTGCTGTTTGCTTTTAGGTGGACCAGGAAGGAAATAACCATCAAGGAACCTGAGGGTGGAACTTCCTTCTCGCCCCATACTCATAATGGCATCTAGTCGTCATTGCCATCTGCCAGCTGACAGATGAGGCACAGAGAAGTGCAGCACCCAGACCACGGCCACACAGAGGGTGTGCGGCTGGTCGAGGACCTGGGCTCAGTCCGTCAGCATGGAGAGCTGCTGTGTGACCCCCTGGTGTGTCCCAGGTGGCTGCATCCTTTTTATCTGGTTGATACCTGGGTTTGTCGGTGCCCCCAGGTCACCAACACCTGGGGGTCAACACGGTTGTCTCTGCTGTGCACCCCCTCCACTCCTGTGGCTCCAGGGTACCGAGTGTCTTGAGGGCACGTGGGATCTGTTTGGACCAGGCGCGCTGAGACACGCCAACCCAAAGGAGAAAGCGCTCTATGCCCATGGATTCCCTGGACTCGAAAGCACATTTTGCAGGGCTGCACAGGGGCGCGTGGGTGGTGGTTAGGAGGCAGAGAGAGAGTGAGAAGGAAGCGGGGACAACAGTTTCTATCGTGTGGCTTCTGTGGGAAGGTACAGAGGCGACAGGGTCAGCAGGCTTAGGGCTGGCAAATTTGAATGGTTTCAGCGGGGCCTGGGACATCAGGACTGACCCCAGGTGTTGGAGAACTGGCCCTTGGGTGAACGGGGCAGGTGGATAGCAGCCTGGGTGTGAGAGCCCATAAAGTAGGCGGCTGGGCTCTGGGCTCTGGGCTCTGGGCTCTGGGCTCTGGGTTGGTCAGTTTGCAATGAAAGGTGCAAACCCAGACAAAGGCTAGCCCTGGGGGGACCATCCCTCCAGGTCAGCAGGCCCCAGGTATCAGAGTATCGAGATACAGAAAATAAGACGACATGGCTAATGCACCAAGTAACTTGGGCGCTTGAGAAAGGCAAACCTTGGCTTACTGGGCACAGCTTAGCTAAGACGGAAATGCTCATGTGTCCCAGGGGTCTTCCTGCGGTCAGGACTGAGGGAAGACTGTGCCAGACCCAGGAGTGCAGGCAGGGTCACCCTCCCCGGGCTGCAGCCTCAGCTCTCTGCCTCTTCCTTCCTACCCCATCCCTGCCTCTCTCCATCCGTCCCTTCATCTCTCTCCATCTCTGTCTCTGTCCCAGCCTCTCACGGCAGCACAAACATCTGCTCTTGCTTGCAGTTCATCTCTGTTGCCCTTCCTCCCTCCCACGGGTCCTTCCCAGGGTCTCCCCAAACAGACTTGCATTTCTTAGAACTTCTACTACGCTGGGAGACAGAAGGAGGTGGGGAGTGTGGGTGACTGACCCCAGATTTGGATATGATGCTTGTTATTTCTGCAGCTGAGTTTTCTCAAAACAAGTTACCCAGCACACAGTAGCGCCATTTGCTCAGTGAGAAAGGGTTGCAGAGATTTTGTGGTGCGGAAACTGCTACACTCTGTACTCCCTCCTGGAGATCCCCAGCAGTAGAATAAAGCAGGAAACGTGCTGAGAAGCTGTGCAGGAAACAGAATCTTTGTCACTGTTTTATTTAATGTTTCCAAATGTATCTGTCCCCACATGGAATTGACTTTTGCACAATACTTACCATCTCCGATGAGAAACCTTCTGGGAACCGCTGCCCCTTGGGGGAACCAGAATAGGGTGAATTGGCTTTGAGCTGCCCGCTCACAGGATTCAAGGTTCCCAGGGAGTTCATTGCAACTGTCCTGAGAGCCCTGGGTCTCATCTTGGCCTGTTTTCTCCCCTCCCTCCCTTCCTTCCTTATTTTTTATTTGATAAAAAAGTCTATAGACAGAGAGAGAGACAGAGAGAAAGGTCTTCCTTCCGTTGGTTCACCCCCCAAACAGCTGCTATGGCCGGAGCTACGCCGATCTGAAGCCAGGAGCCAGGTGCTTCCTCCCAGTCTCCCATGTGGGTGCAGGAGCCCAAGTCCTTGGGCCATCCTCCACTGCCCTCCTGGGCCACAGCAGAGAGCTGGACTGGAAGAGGAGCAACTGGGAATAGAACTGGGTGCCCATATGGGATGCCAGCGCCGCAGGTGGAGGATTAACCAAGTGAGCCACAGCTCCGGCCCTGGCCTATTTTCTAATCAAACTTTATCCGTAGGTAGATACATACACATGTGCACGCTTGGGTGGTCTCTGTGGGCTCATTTCAAAATAGGCAAGCAAGTTTGTATAGGATGGGATTAGATTTCACACAGGAAGGTCTGCCTCCTCATTTTGCTGTAGACATGCAGTCACACAGGTATGTCAAATGCACAGAAGCATACACTGTAGAAGCAGACACACTCTCTCCCCAGAATGTACGGGCCAGAGGCAATGCACATCAAAACACACAATCCAGACCTGCCCCCTGTCTCTGACATCCCCCAACATACATGCTCTGTTGTAGCTGTTTGTTCCTCTGAAACAAACTGCTTTAAAACTTAGTGGCTTACAATAGCAACTATCCTAGCGCATCTTGTGATTTCATGGGTCGGGAATTCGGGCAGAGCTCAGCTGGGTGATTCTTCTGCTCCTCATGGCACTGGCAGAGGTGACTCAGGGATACCTGACTGCTGAATAAGCAGGACTGGAAAGACCAGGATGGCTTCCCTTAGAACTAGAGCCCTGGTGGGATAGCAGGAAGGCTCAGCTCAGCTGTGACTGTTGCTGTAGCCACCTGAGAGCTGGGTGGCTGAGGCTGAGGCTCTGGGCCGAGCACAGAGAGGTGATCAGGGATCCCCTGGAAGGCAGAGCTGCAAGGTTTGCTTGCAACAGATGTAGCTTGTGAGAGGCTGAGAGGGGTCGCCCATGACTGCCCCCAGCCACATACAGTTGTCTACTGCTGTCCACTGGGACTGGGCTCCTGGGCCCCCCTCCCCAAGGAGGTGAACTCTGGATGCTCCAGTCCTTCTTATAAAAGGGTGCAGTGTTTGCTATGAAGCGATGCATAGCTTCCTAGATTACTATCACACCTAATATAAGGTACATATTTGTTATACTGTATTATTTAGAGAAAAAGAGAGGAGTCTGGGTTCAGTTCAGATGCAATTTTTTTTTTTTTTGGATATTTTTAACCCACAGCTGTGGAACCCTCAGGTGTGAAGCCTTCAGAGGTGGAACCCACGGGAACTTTAGGACGTGGAGCCCTGAGATGTAGAACCATCACATGTAGAATCCTCACACATGGTACCCTTACCTGTAGAACTCTCACACATGGAACCCTCACACGTGGAACCCATAGGGATGGAAAACTTGGATTAGAACCTGCAGGGGTAGGACCCACACAGGAGGAGGTTAACTGTGCCTGCTTGTCCTGAAAGCTTCCCCCGTGCCATCTGCCTTCTGGGAGCGTATCTTCTACCCCAGCTGAGATTACTGTTTGCCTCAGCCTCCAAGTGACCTTCTGCCAGGTGTTATTGATGAGTGAGTCAGCCTACTAATTATGCGTGCGTGGACCGGTTCCCGAAGGCTGACGGGACTTCAGGGTGCTGATGGAGCAAATCCTGGAGAAGTGAACCAAGTGGGCGTCATTGAGAAAGAGATCCTTGGCTGATGCTCCCACACATGGATGGACATCCAAGGCCAGATGTTTGGGGTGGCGAGGGGCGCTGGCCTTCACCTGGGTTCTTAGTGGTCATCTCTCTTAACCAACAGGACAGGGAGGAGCAGTGACAGCTGAGGCCCAGGGAGCAGTGAGTCAGCACAGCCTTCACGCGTGGCCCAACCCCAGCCAGAAGCCACCGCCTGACTTCAGTTCCTCTTTTGCCTACTGAGCAACGTGGTCATCTCTCTGGAATGCTGGGTTAGACAGGATGGCAACCATTTGCCAAGAGGGAAATCTGAGCTGGCTCCACAGAGAGCTGGCCTTTGAGCCGTGGCTCTGGCTGCAAGGACAGATTTAGGTAGAGGGTGAACCTTCGACTGGAGGGAACCAGCGGAGCTAAGGTAATAAGAGAAGGCCAGTGGCACATGGTTGGAGTGGGGAGTGGGGTGTGAGCAGAGGAGAGGAGGAGAGAGTGGCAGGCAGGAGTAGACAGTACAGGGCCATGCACACCAGCTTTGGACTTTTAAATTTTTTTATTTTTTTAAAGATTCATTTGAAAGGCAGAGAGAGAGAGAGAGAGAGGGAGAGAGAGAATATTTTCCATCTGCTGGTTCACTCCCAAAATGGCTGCAATGGCTGAGACTGGGCCAGGCTGAAGCCAGGAGCCAGGGACTCCATCCAGTCTCCCACATAGGTGGCAGGAGCCCAGTACTAGGGCCACCTTCTGCTGCTTTCCCAGGTGTATTAGCAAGGAGCTGGATTGGAGGGGAACCATTGGCACGTGAACTGGTGCTCCAATATGGGCTGCTGGCATTGCAGGTGGTGGGTTAAACCACTGTGCCGCCATGCCAGCCCCGGTCTCCACTATGCCACCATGCCAGCCCCTGGTCTCCACTGTGCCACCATGCCAGCCCCTGGTCTCCACTGTGCCACCATGCCAGCCCCTGGTCTCTACTGTGCCGCCATGCCAGCCCTGGTCTGGGACATTAAGTCCTGGACAACAGGGAGCCATTGAGAGCTGTAGGCAGGGAATGACATGGAATAACGTGGTAGGTGGGAGGGGAGCCAGTGGAGGTGGAGAGGAGTTGTATTGCAGTTGGCCAGGACTCTTGCTCTAATCTAACCTATGCGTTAGATAAATAGAACAACTCATCCAGAGATGCAAAGAAACTAGTTGAAGTCACCCCATAAGCAAGGGTTAGAAACAGACTCCAGTGTAGCCACCTCTCAGCCGAGGGAAGAAATGGGACGATGAGGAGGGTGACAGCAGTGAATACATATTGAGCACTTGACAGTGAGTGTCTCATCTCGTCCTGTAAGGGCCCTATGACAAAGCCATTATTACTACGTCTTTCACAGAGGGGAATTTGAAACTTGGAAATATGAAAGGATTTGCCCAAGACCACAGAGAGGATGTGTGGTAACGTTGGGGCTCAGCTCCTGACCCTTGGCCTCCAAAGCCCACCCTGTGGGCCACATGTGGTTGTCTCACCAGAAGTGCGGGAGGGGCCCAGAGGAGCCCTCCCACCTCCAATGTCGTCCTCTTCACCCTGTCTCTTCCCCAAGCTCTCCCTTGTCATCTTCTCTCTTTTTTTTTTTTTTATTTTTTGACAGGCAGAGTGGACAGTGAGAGAGAGAGACAGAGAGAAAGGTCTTCCTTTTGTCGTTGGTTCACCCTCCAATGGTCGCCGCGGCTGGCGTACCGCGCTGATCTGATGGCAAGAGCCAGGTGCTTCTCCTGGTCTCCCATGGGGTGCAGGGCCCAAGCACTTGGGCCATCCTCCACTGCACTCCCGGGCCACAGCAGAGAGCTGGCCTGGAAGAGGAGCAACCGGGGCAGAATCCAGCGCCCCGACCAGGACTAGAACCCAGTGTGCCGGCACCGCTAGGCGGAGGATTAGCCTAGTGAGCCGCAGTGCTGGCCGTCATCTTCTCTTGTCATGGAGTCTGCACCCAGGCTGCTGGGCCTGAGGGAATGTGCACTTGGACTTGCAGAAGTTTGGAGAGGAAAGGCCTCAGGAATCGGCCAGCGTCACACATAGACAAACTGAGGCCCTGACAGAGAGACGCCTTGCCGGGAACGAAAGCTGCACTGCCTGACCCCTGGGCCAGCACATCCGCCCCTGTGTCCTGGACTCTTCCCACGTGTCCCTGGGAGCCTCACTTGGACTATGGCTGCACCCCCACGCAGGGGGGCTGTGCAGGAGAGCCCCAGCACCGTTAGTGCCCGAGCTGAACGGTGCCATCATTTGTGTGGCCACACTACGGCTCTCTCTGCCTTTCTGCCCCTGGAAAAGCTGACTTGGGCAATGCAGTGCCTTGGTGAAAATGTCATGCTGATTTAAAGAAATTTACAGGCCGGCGCCGCAGCTCACTAGGCTAATCCTCCGCCTTGTGGCGCCGGCACACCTGGTTCTAGTCCCGGTCGGGGCGCTGGATTCTGTCCCGGTTGCCCCTCTTCCAGGCCAGCTCTCTTCTGTGGCCAGGGAGTGCAGTGGAGGATGGCCCAAGTGCTTGGGCCCTGCACCTGCATGGGAGACCAGGAGAAGCACCTGGCTCCTGGCTTTGGATCAGTGTGATGCATCGGCTGTAGCGTGCCGGCCGCGGCGGCCATTGGAGGGTGAACCAACGGCAAAAAGGAAGACCTTTCTCTCTGTCTCTCTCTCTCACTGTCCACTCTGCCTGTCAAAAAAAAAAAAAAAAAAGAAAGAAATTTACAGATGAAACATTGGACTCCCTGTTGGTAAATTGGGAGTGGCCTGTATAGCCGCTGTGAACTTGAAGCTGATAACCTGAACGTGCTACTCTCTGAACTCTTATTGTCCTTCTGTGCTTGTGGGAATTCTGCAGCTCCGGCTTCAGATAGACTTGAACTTGAATGTAGGCCCCAGATACGCGACCTCGGGCAAATCATGGTGAGGAATTCAGCAGTGAGGACAGGAGACTGGGCTGGATGGTGATCTTCCTGAGGCACCACTGAGAGCCCAGCTCAGCTGCACTGAGTGTCAGCCATACACTGGGTGACTCTCGAGTGAGTTCTTTAGGAGAGAAAACCGGAACTTAGAGGGTAAGGCTGAGGGTCGGGGCTACCCCACTTGTAAAGGGGAGACCCTGCGTAGGACCAGCCTGGGTTCTATTTCAAGTGCTCCTTATACCATAATCTTTATACCATAATCATGGACACAGACAAGGGCACAAGAAGCAACACAACGCAAAGGGAGACGGCACGGAAGCATCCGCTTTCTTTCTATTCCTCCATCTTGCATCCGCCGTGGCCATTCTCTGGGCATTTTCCCATTTCTCTGTTTATCCTATCCATGTGTCTATCAATCATCTATCATCTCTCCATCAGTCTGTCTTTTGTTCTGGATATCTGTGGACAAAGATGGCTTTAAACACAAGAGGAGGGGCTGACACCGTGGTGCAATAGATCAATCCTCCACCTGTGGTGCTGGCATCCCATATGGGTGCCGGTTCTAGTCCCGGCTGCTCCTCTTCCAATCCAGCTCTCTGCTATGGCTGGGAAAGCAGTAGAAGATGGCCCAAGTCCTTGGGCCCCTGCACCTGTGTGGGAGAGCTGGAAAAAGCTCCTGGCTCCTGGCTTTGGATCTGCTTAGCTCCAGCCATTGCGGCCATTTGGAGAGTGAACCAACAGAAGGGAGACCTCTCTCTCTGTCTCTGCCTCTTGCTGTCTGTAACTCTACCTCTCAAATAAATAAATAAATAAAATCTTTTTTAAAAAGATTTATTTTATTTATTTGAAAGTCAGAGTTATACAGAGAGAGGAGAGGCAGAGAGAGAGAAAGAGAGAGAGAGAGAGAGGGAGAGAGAATGAATGAATGAGTCTCGTCTGCTGGCTCATTCCCCAAATGCCTGTAACAGCCCAGGCTCGGCGGCCAGGTCCAGAGCCAGTGCCAGGAATGCAATCCAGGACCCCCGTGTATGGCAGGAACCCAATTACTTGAGCCATGACTGCTGTCTCCTAGGGTCTGCATTAGCAGGAAGCTGGAGCCAGGAATTGAACCCTGGGGGTTCTTATGTGGGACGTGGGTACCTCAACCACTAGGCTAAGTAAATCCTTTTGTCGCTCATTATAAAGACATTAATCCCATTAGTAATGAGGGTTCCAGCCTCACCACCTGATTACCTGCCCACACCCCACTTGCGGATACCATCATATTGAGGATGAAGGGACCCACGTAAACTGGGGGACACAAACATTTAGTCCATTGCAGTTACGTACGTTAAGTGAGGAATAAAAGGAGAAAGGAAGTTGAGATAGGAAACAGAGTGAAGAGTGACGCTGACACAGAGCCTTTCCTAGGATCCAGCACACAATGAGAATGACAGAAACGTGGCCCTGGCCCTGGACCCACAGAGGGACTGAGGGAACGACACAGCTCAGGGTGCAGACGGAGCGAAGGGCGCCAGCCGCTGAGAAGCACTCAGCCCTTCCTGACCGGGCCTCGCGCGGCAGGGTTCGCTGACGTGTGCAGAGTCCACCCCTGAGCCACACAGTATTTCTCTTGACCCTCACATCAGCCCTGGGAGGCAGCCGATTTACTGTTATCTGTTCTTTCCAGGTGAGAAAACTGAAGTTAGAAAGGCTAGATTCCTTGCCAAAGGCCACACAGCTCTCTGGGAGAACTGACATTCAAATCCAAATTCCTTTTTGGCTTCCACCTTGACTGCTTTACCTGCTCGGTGCCTAAAGTCCCAAAACTTGGCTTCACATTTGGTGTTAGAATTTTATCTGGGGGCCAGTGCTGTGGTGTAGAAGGTTCAACCTCCGCCTGCAGTGCCGGCATCCTGTCTGGGCTCTGATTTGAGTCCTGGCTGCTCCACTTCCAATCCAGCTCCTTGCTAATGTGCCTGGGGAAGCAGCAGATGATGGCCAAGCACCTGGACCCCTGCACCTACATGGGAGACCCAGAAGAAGCTCTTGGCTCCTGGCTTCAGACTGGCCCAGGCCCAGCTGTTGCAGCCATTTAGGGAGTGAGTGAACCAGCAGATGGAAGATAGTCTCTCTCTCTCCCTCTCCCTCTCTCTCTCTCACCTTCTCTGTATCTCTGCCTTTCAAATAAATAAATAAATCCTTTTTTAAAAGAATCTTATATGACAGCAAATATTCACGAGTGTAATAAGATTATTCTGTTCTTAGCTTAGAAAGAAATGACGGTTGAAGTATACCGTTTGGCCATTTTTGGTGTCCTTGGGTTTATATTTAGTCTGAACTCAAACCAAACCCTTGGGG
The DNA here is from genome assembly GCF_964237555.1 of Oryctolagus cuniculus. Taxonomy (NCBI): domain Eukaryota; kingdom Metazoa; phylum Chordata; class Mammalia; order Lagomorpha; family Leporidae; genus Oryctolagus; species Oryctolagus cuniculus. Next base: position 191,059,389 of record NC_091433.1, on the reverse strand, counting down.
GTCAGAGATATTACCCCCTGGTGGTAGAGAACGTATTTGGCATGGATGTGAAGCACCCTTTTGAGGCAGGACCAAGTCCAGGCTCTGTGGCTTTAAATGGCTGGCAGCCTTCCTAGCCCACCTCGTGAGTGCGAGATCAATCCGACCATTGTGTGCAGAGAATGCTGGTGCGCGCGCGACTCTGCTGTGGCCCCAGAAGAATTTGAGTTGGATGGTGCAGAACATCTGGGACCAACTTGCAGGCCTGCGTGCAGTTGGCTGGAATATTCTACAGGAGCTGACCTGGAGCAGGATTCCAAGAAGCGCTTCAAGTGTGTTGTTCGTTGACACCAAGTCTGAGTTGGCTGCCACGGGAAGCACTTAACTGAGGAAGAAACCAATCTTTCCCAGCGAAGGGTCAGATCTGTGTTGAATCCCCTGCATCACGTCTGCCTGCCAGGAACGTCTGTCCTTTGCCTTCAGATACGGTTCCAGGAGCCGAGAGTGTCCCCGTAAAGGAGCCCCTCTGTCTTCCCGGTTTAGTTAGTGACGCCATCATCCACTTCATCACTAGGAGCTGTTCACCACCCACCCCAGGGCGCCAGGCCCTGGGGACTCTGCCCCTGGGGTGTTTGCAGAAGCTGCCTCTTCCTCATCCCACTGTCCTCTCCCAAGTCCAGAGCCCGGCTATTCTTCGCTGGGAAAAGCTACAAGCTTGCTTCTCTGGCTTGACGCGTGTCTGACCAGCCGCCCACCACTCCAGGGCTCCCCACTCGGTCCCCGCTCTGTGAGCCTCAGAGGGACTCCGGGCCTCTTCCTGACTGGACCACAGCTGCTCCCCTTTGTCTGAGGAGGGGCCTCTTCAAAACACAGAGACAGTGGCCTAGAGTGCAGGCTGGAGGCCCCCTGTGCCTCCCGTCCATGGTCCCTGGGTGCCCCGGCCCACTTTCCCCAGGCCCGGGCTCTCCTCGTTGTCCCCACCATGCATAACGCCTGTCTCTTTGCATGTGCCCTCCATCCTGCTTTCAACGACTCTTCTGCTCCTCTGGCTCCGGCTTAGTCCTCGGCGGCTGCTCCCACCTTGTGCAGGTGGCACACACCTTCCTGTGCTCCCTGCAGGCCCAGAACTGACTTCCTGTCCGGTACCTCGAGGGGAGCCCTGGCCACAGCCAACTTTCGAACCCGTCTTTCTGCTCTCCACTAGACTAGGAGTGACTCGCAGGCATGACGGGGCCTCGGGAGCTGCCCATGCGCTGTGATGCAAAACACCACCGTGGCTGTCAGCTAATCCACGAACGTGGCTGGAAAAGCCGGACGCGTGTGATGGAGCAGAGCAGGTGGCTGTTTATCCTGGCTGCTGTAGCTGCACTCCAAGCCCCCTGTTCTGGGTCTAATTGAAGGTGACCATCAATGCACATCTTTTTTTTTTTTTTTTAATTAATTTTTTTTTTTTGACAGGCAGAGTGGACAGTGAGAGAGAGAGACAGAGAGAAAGGTCTTCCTTTGCCGTTGGTTCACCCTCCAATGGCCGCCGCGGCCGGCGCGCTGCGGCCAGCGCACCACGCTGATCCGATGGCAGGAGCCAGGAGCCAGGTGCTTTTCCTGGTCTCCCATGGGGTGCAGGGCCCAAGCACCTGGGCCATCCTCCACTGCACTCCCTGGCCACAGCAGAGAGCTGGCCTGGAAGAGGGGCAACCGGGACAGAATCCGGTGCCCCAACCGGGACTAGAACCCGGTGTGCCGGCGCCGCTAGGCGGAGGATTAGCCTAGTGAGCCGCGGCGCCGGCCAATGCACATCTTTATTAGAAAGGCTGGGTGGCTCCACCGGGGGCACCTGTGGGGGAGGCGGTCCGTTCAGGTCCTCCTCGAATGCATAATGCTACACCCAGAGTCCTAGCTGCTAACACGTGAGTCAGGCACCTGGTACCTGGGTGGGCCTGGTTAATGCTCACAACCACACCCATCAGCCTGGCCGGGTGGGGGTTATGGTAACCCCTGTTTTACAGTGAGAAAACCAGTCCTGCACAGTCTCACAGCTAAGAAATGGGTGAGGCAAACTCTGGCGCTGTGGCATAGTGGGCTAAACCTCTGCCTGTGATGCCAGCATCCCATATGGGCACTAGTTCGAGTCCTGGCTGCTCTACTTCTGATCCAGCTCTCTGCTAACGTGCTTGGGAAAATCAGTGGAAAATGGTCCAAGTGCTTGGGCCCCTGCCACCCACATGGGAGACCCAGATGAAGCTCTTGGCTCCTGGCTTTGGCCTGGCCCAGCTCTGGCCATTGCAGCCATTTGGGGAGTTACCCAGGGGATGGAGGATCTCTCTCTCTCTCTGTCCCTCTCTCCGTCCCTTTCTCTCCCTCCCTTTCTCTATAAATTTTGCCTTTCGAATAAATAAATAAATGATTAAAAGAAGAACAGGTGAGGCAGCGCTTGAATGTGTGACTTCTGACTATCCCATCATGGCGCATACTGCTGGGCCCCTTGGCTTAGCTGCAGGTGCCGTGTACGTCGGGAAGCAGGAGCAGGTGGAGGAGGAGGGAGCAGCTTCCAAGCTCATCTGGTTTCCCTGTGGCTGAGACTACACTCTGCTCGCGCTCAGAGAAAAGGCACCGCCTCCTTCTTGTCATTTGTTTCTTTTTAAAAATTGAGATGTAATTCACATGTTAACACTTCATCCTGCTAAAGGCTGTGCAATCACTACCACAGTTATTCCAGGACATTCCCATTAATCACTTCTAATGTTTTTTTTTTTTTTTTTTTTTCAGATTCCAATCATGAGAGACCCTGGGTGGATCCGAAACGTGTGGTCTTCAAACATTAACGTGAGTGGCGCTGCTGTGGCCGTGTTCTGCGAGCCGCGCGTCCTGTGCAGGTGCAGCTTGTCGCCGTGCGTAGACGCAGTGTGCAGAGCAGGCCTGTGCCTTCAGCAGGTGCTTTCTCAGTGCGGGGAGGCTGCCACCGACAGAGAATATTTTGGCTGATTTCCACTGTAGTCTCCCTGCAGTCCACCTCCCTCCAGGCCCAGACATGATTGTTGTCACCTCCCTGATGAAAAATCATTTAATGGCTCCCTCGTGGCAGCAGAAGGTGCACATGGGGCCCGAACACCTGTGGTCACACCCGCACTGTCCGTAGCACTGCCATGGTCACGTACAGCTTAGTGAGCCCTGGCGGCCACTCCCGGGTGCCCCTCAAGGCCCCTTGTCCAGATTCTCTGTCTCTCTGGCTGGTTCCTCTGTCCTCCTGCTGTAAACCTGGTTCCACACCTTAGGCCCAGCCCCTTTGGGTGGTCTTTGGGACTACCCACCAAGGCTGTCTTGTAGGCCAGTGTCCAGCAGCTGGCAGAGCCAGCACCAGCCCCCCCCCCCTCCTGCCCACTCCATCTTCTGGACTCCCAGCCCCTGTTGCTTGGGAGGGGGATTTTGTGAAAGACCCCTGGAGGTGGTCCCAGCCTGTGCCTCCAGCTCTTTTCTCATCATTCGTTCACCGTGCCCAGGAGCTGCGCTTTAAGCATCAGCAGCCTCATGCTACGGCCCATCCTTCTGACATTAGATGTCCTGCCGGGGAGCACAGACAGCAGGCACCGAGCTTTGGGGTAGGGAGGCCCGGGAGGGCTGTCAGGTGGTCCATGGAAGAGGCAGTGTAGCCCGATCCTTGGCTGACTCTGCTGTGGCCTGTCCCTGTGGATGTAGGGCAAAAGTCACAGCTCATCTCCACCCTCAAGGAGCTCACAGGCTGGGGAGGGCTGCTGGACAGGTGTGCACACACCTGCGGCCTGGCACAGCACCTGCTGCACTGAGAGGTCCGTCCCTGAGATGAATCAGGGGGCTCCACCTTGAATGAATGAATGAATGAATGCAGAAGGCTGCTGAGGAAGGCCTGGCCCCAGGACTCCACAAGGAACACAGTTTCTATGACCAAGGGATTGGCAGGGACAGGGCCCAATCAGAGACCAGGAATGCTGACCAGTGGGCAGTTAGTGGCAGTTGGGCCTGGCGTGAGGGAGCCACAGTCTGAGAGTGGAAGGGGCAGGAAGTCCCGGTGAGTGACCCCTCCTCCTCTGCGTGGGTGTTCTGACCCCGGTCATGGGGGTGCCCTCAGGCTGAGAGACCTCTTCCCCGGGGCCGGCATCCTGTGACCGTGACCGGCAGGCTTCCGGCCCAGTGTGCGGGATAATGGCGGTGGCTGTGGTGCACAGGAGAGGTAGCGAGGGAGGCACCTCCCCAGAGCCCCACGTCAGCAGGCCCCGGAGCAACGGGAAGGGAACAGGAGGACATTGCTGCTTGGAGGAGGGCCATGTGGCAGGGAATCCTTCCCAGCTGTGAGAGGGGAACTGGGTGAAGGGACCTAAGCCCCTGTCACAGCTGTGCCATGTGCAGCGCATGCGACAAGGTTACCTAACTTCTCCAAGCTCGGTTCCTTCCATCATAAAGTGTCAAGGGCTCGCTGCTTACCACAGGCTGTTATGGAGAAGAGAAGCAGGGGTTGTAACTGGGCTTGTGTGGCTGGGTGGGGTGAGAAGCAGTTTCAGAAAAGCGCTGTGGAAGGCACGTACAGTTGGCAGAGCACGGAGGTAAGAAACGGCACGGGGTACTTGGGAACCAGGAGGTATGGCTGGGAGAGGCTAGCATGGGAGATGAAAGTAGGAGGAGGACATGGCTGGAGGCTGATGACCGGGGGAGGCCTTGGCTGCTTTTCTGAGGACTGGGGCCTTTGCCCGACAGGCAGTGCTATGGAGGGAGACCTGAAGGTCATTGCAGGCAACGTTATGTCCAGATCTGCAGCTTGGTCCAAGGCTAGGCATAGGAGACCACCCATGAAGGCCAGGAGGCTGACGGGGATCTCACTGCCGGCCTGACTGACGTCAACACACTTGTGGAAGCTTCGGGTGGAAGTGGCCAGCGGGCTGTTGTATGGTCTGCCGCCGAGGGGCAGGGAATTGGAAATGCTGAGCTGCAGAGTGAGGAGGTCATGATGCCATTGGGATCTCCAAGGGAGACAGAACCACCCAGGGAGGTGCACGGACGAGGGCTGAGGGCATGCAGGTGGGTTTCCAACCCTGACCCCTCCTAACCCAGCGTTTGATCATTATCCTCAGGTGGTTGTTCATAAGCACCAAAAATGTGAAGTGATAAGAAAACCACAAATGAAGGGAAGGTGCAGTCAGTGTCTCTCTCCTCTTCCTCCCTTCTCCCCCAAGACCCGGGTGTGTGTGGCAGTGCCAGGCTCCAAGGGTACAGGGATGAGTGGGTCCCGGTGGGTCTTCTCCTCCAGGGGTTCTGGGAGACGGGCTGAGCACCTCAATGAGTAGAAGCTGGCGATCGATTTTCATGGACCCGAGGAATGTTCCAGGGGAGGTTTCGCTAGGAGGTGTAGCTCTCAGTTGCAGACATCGAGCCATGGACAGCGGACACCCGAGGAAACACATTGGGCAGCATCCTGAACACAGACAGGGTGACTGCTGCAGGTTTCACCGAAGTGTCACTGTCTCCTCCGGGTGGGGGGCCACCGCGGTGACACTGGTGACACCAACAGTAGGGAGGTCCTGCAGGGCGTGCTCCAATGAGCAGCGTGCAGCTGACAGTGTTCTCTAAGAACAGCTGCATCTCTGAGAAGAGTAGCAGCTCCCGGAATTCTTGGTTCTCCTGGATCCTTTCCTGGAAGCTCTAGGTTGTTCCTTTCATTGCTTTTGTTTTTTTAAAGTCTGAGAAATGACTGGACTGAGGTGTTGGTTTTCTTGGAGGGGGCAAGAAACAACATTGTGAGAGGTTTATTTTTGAAAGATTCCTAGGCCCAGCTTCTGTTTCTCTGACACCAACAAGGGGCTGCTGGCTCATGGCTAGAGTTGCAGTGTGCTGCAGCCAGCCGGTTAATTTCTGTGTCCCGTTTGCCCCTCGCCCTGGAGCCTTGTGCACAGAGAGGAGGGTCTAGTGGGCCCTCCCAGAGCATCACATACAAACGCCCGTCTTTCCTCTCTCCCAGGGATGCAGACCCTTGCTGTGTTTGAGTTTTCGACAGCCAGACTCTGCCTTTCTTGTCCATGAAGCTTTTGTTTATTTGGCAGCGTGCATGAGGGCTGTGTAGGGAAAGTGTTTTTCCTGGAAGTTATGCTTGCCTTTCGTTTTCCTCGTCAGCTGCAGAAGTAAGCACACACTTTCGACTCCCTGCCCATCCCCACCTCCACCTGCCTCGTGCATTTTAGTCTGTCGCTTGGAAATCAGCACATTTTTTTTAAAGCCTATTAGCTTGCAGTCCTTGGGATCTAGAGCTTCCATTTGGATGACCACAATTCTCATGCAGTTTTGAGAGTTATTTATGTGTTTAGCACTGTTTAGAATGTGACATTCTTTCTGAGCCTTACGAATACTAATTCACTGAAAGGCTCCAAACGTCCATGTACGTTGGTCCAATTATTATCTCTGAGAAGTGGGCAGAGAGGTGGAGTGGCCTGCTCCAGGTCACACAGCTGGTACGTGGCAGGGTATGCCTTCAGCTTCCAGCAGCAGAGTCCTGAACCTAAGCACCACAGTGCACTGCCTCTCTGAGAAGTTTCTCTTCCAGTAGTTTCTAATTCTCTGCATCTGCCCCCTGCACGTGGTACCTTTCTCCTAGTCTCTGGCTCTCCCAGGCCCTCGGCTGTCTGTGTGGGAATCTTTTCCCCATGACCTCTCTCCCGGAGGCCTCCCCTCCTGCTGGCTCCTGTCCTCAGCCAGAGCTGGCCTCTTGGAAGGGATCCCCTGTTACTGAATATTTTTATTTTCTTTCTCCATTTTCTCCTTAAAACTCAGCAGAAGCGAGAGTCCACGTCCCAAGAGGAGGGAGATAGCAGGTGCATTTGTGAACCCTTGCACCTCCAACCACACGTCTGACACCGGTTGGATTTAGAATTTGCAGCTGAGCTTCTGTTTTCACTGAACTTGGGACACATCGTTCTGCTGCCCTCTCGCAGCTGACGCCTCTGTGTGCCAGTCTGACTTGAGTTCCTTTGTAGGTGACCTTTGATTTCACTGCTTCCTATCTCGAAGCCTTAGGCTCTTCTGTGAATCCCAGGTGTCCTGCCCCTTCACAAAGGGTCAGTGTCACTGGCCTTCTCAGAACCTGATCTCCTGTTGGCCGATTTGCTCCTGACGGAGCAGATGTGAGCAGGTGACAGATTCCGACTGATGAGCCCAAGGAAAGGGGAGAGTGAACAGAGGGGTGGAGACCGAAGCCCTGAAGGTTCCTCTCTGTCCTTTATCTCCTGTTGCCCAACTTTCTGATCCATGATTTGGCGGATTTTGTCTCCTTTCCTTATTAATATTATTTTTGGCACTCTGGTTTTTCACTTAAACGTCTTTCTTTTGTTCTCAAATCATTTCTCGTTCACAGCACAGCTCTGTTTGTTTTCCTCTGGTGAATGCAATCTTTTCCCAAAGCAGAGGTACTAACCCGAGTGCCTTTTCTGTTCCCCTCATCATGTTTACTGCTCCCCCTGCCCCTGTGTGTCCTTTTTCCCACTGCAGGGCTCCCCGGGGCACCCAGTGTCCCCCTGTTCGTCTGTTATTCCATGCTCTGGAGAGAACATAGCTTGTCCCCTTCGAGAGGCAGGTTGAGATTGAAGCCTCAGTGTGAGATAGTAAGAGAAGGGGCCAGGTGGGACTTTCAAGAGGCGATTAGACTCTGTCCCCATAAATGGATGAATCCAGCCGTGAGATTAGTGGATTTGGGGGTTACTGGGTTATACCAGGATGAGTCTTCTGTAAGAGCCAGTGTCTTGGGTCTCTCGCACTCCCTGTGTCTCATTATGTGATACCCAGAGCTGGCTCGGGATGCTGCCACCAAGAAGCCATTGGAGAGTGGCCCCTCCGTCTTGCGCCAGAACCACGAGCCCAAATAAACCTCTTTTCTGTACAACTTTGCCGGTTCATGGCACGTTGCGTTAGCAGCAGCAGAAAATGGACTGGGACACTTGGCACGTGTGGACTAGGAATCGTCCAGGAGCTCCCGCTGGTAGAGTCCACTGTGGAATGAAGCCCCGGAGCTGGCTCCCATCTGGGGGGCCCTGGAGGTCCCCTGGGCCAGCACCTGCTTGAGGCAGAGGTTCTCTCCTTCGCTGCCACCCCTTTGCAGGGATTCCAGGGTGCAGCTTGCTCCACGTTGTCCCACGGGTTAAGGCCTTCTGCTTGCTTTTACCTCCCAGAGCGGGTGAAACGTCTTTCCTGCTGAAGCTGTTGTCTCTGTAACTTTGAGCATTTCCCTGACACTTACAGACCCTGTGAAGCCAAGGGAAGATGAACGCCCGCTGTGCTTTCTGCTGGTCCGCGGTCCTGCCCTGGGGGCTGCTCTCTTGCCTGGCATCAAGGCGGAGCTCTCAGGCAGGGGTCTGATGCCAGTCACTGTGTCCTCAGCCAGAAATGCACTAGGGGGGCTCTCGCAGCCAGAGGCTCTGAGGGTCTTCAGCACCAGTCACCGTAGCACAGGTCAGCAGCCGACACTGGCACAACCATGTGCATTTCATTAGACTCTTTTTTTTTTTTTTGGACAGGCAGAGTGGACAGTGAGAGAAAGAGACAGAGAGAAAGGTCTTCCTTTGCCGTTGGTTCACCCTCCAATGGCCGCCGCGGCCAGCGCGCTGCAGCCGGCGCACCGCGCTGATCCGATGGCAGGAGCCAGGTGCTTCTCCTGGTCTCCCATGGGGTGCAGGGCCCAAGGACTTGGGCCATCCTCCACTGCACTCCCTGGCCACAGCAGAGAGCTGGCCTGGAAGAGGGGCAACCGGGACAGAATCCGGTGCCCTGACTGGGACTAGAACCTGGTGTGCCGGCGCCGCAAGGCGGAGGATTAGCCTAGTGAGCCGCGGCGCCGGCCTCATTAGACTCTTGAGTAGAATGATCGCTTTTGGTGCAAGGAATTCTTAGCTCTTATAGAGAGACCCCAAGGCCACTGCTGTCTCATTTGTGAATAGAGATGTTGTAACTTTTATTTGTTTGAGAGGAGAGAGATCGATCGATCTTCCATTTCCAGGTTCATTCCCCAAATGCCTGCAACAGCCAGGGTTGGGTTAAGCCAAAGCTGGGAGCTGCAAATTGAATAACTCAATCCAGGGCTCCCATGTGGGTGGCAGGAACACATCGACTTGAGCCATCACTGGATGCCTCCCTGGGTGTGCATTAGCAGGGAGCTGGAATCGGAAGCAGAGTTGACTCCAGCCCAGGCACTGGGAAGTGGAATGTGGGTATCCCAAGCAGTGTTCCAACCTTGGGTCAAACATCCACCTTAGGAGTTGTGCCTGAGTGTCTCATTTTGGTGCATACTTACAGGCACGTGGAACTGTTGACCGTTGTCCATTTGAGCCTCCTCCCCTCCCCTCCCCTCTCCTCTCTGTGGCATCTCACCCTGAGTCCCTGCTGCCTGTTTCCTCCTGCTGGGGGAAGGTCTTGAGTTCCTTCGGGACGAGGGCATCTCCTGGTCTTTCACTCATCACTGCTCCTGGCCCTTAGCAAGTACTCGGCAGTGGCCCATGATGCCGGCAGGGACACTTTGACCACCGTATTTGTGCCATGAGGAGTAGAGTTTTATTATGGTGACTATGTCTAATTATGTTGAGAACATTTTTGCAGCCAGACACTTTGGTCCATGAGGGGATATTTAAACAGTCACTAAAAAATAGTTATCGAGGGGCCGATGTTCTGTGGCACAGTGGGTTAAGCTACCACCTGTAGCACTGGCATCCCATACTAGTACAAGTTCAAATCCTGGGTGCCCCACTTCTGATCCAGCTTCCTGCTAATGTGCTTGGAAAAGCAGCCTGGGTCCCTGCCACTCATATGGGAGACCAGGATGGAATTCCTGGCTCCTGGTTTCAGCCTGGCTCAGTCCTGGCTATTGCAGCCATCTGAGGAGTAAACCAGCAGGTAGAAGATCTTTCTCTGTGTCTCTCCCTCCCTCTCTAACTCTGCCTTTCAAATAAAGAAGTAAGTCTTTATTGAGAAAAGTTACTGATCCCCTACTGGTGCTAGAACTACAGGAACAGAAAGAGAGGAGGGGATTCCACACTGAGGCTACAGCCCGTACAAAGGCCCTGTGGCAGACGGAGCAGGGCTGGCACGAAGGCTGGAAACAAGTCAGTTTGCGGTGGATGTGGAGGAAGCGAGGAGGAGTCAGGGCAGCGGTGGCCTCTGATGGGAGGGCATGGGAAATTGTTCTCCTGAAAAACCTCAAGGCCCCTTCAGAGGGTTGGAGATGCCCTGGGGCACTGCGGCTGGGAGGCTGGGAGTGATGGTTGCAGGACCGCGTGTGAGTGAGTGTGAGCGTGTACAGTGGCAGTACCGTGTGTGTGGGGATGGCTGTGCACATGCACACTCGGGCCCGGGTCTGGCGGGTGTGGGTGCGAGCTCGCCTGTGCCCACAGTGTCACATCACAGACCCGTGAACCGCAGCTCGGAGCTCGGAGGAGGCTGGGTGCCCCTGTGCTCCCCACCGAGGGCACCGAGGCCCTCAGCTGACTTGCGCAGGGTCCCCTGCTGAGTGACAGAGAGCAGAGCAGAGCCTAGGTCTCCTATTTCCCAGGACACCCCACATCCCAGAAAGACCTGTGGGGTCCCTTACTGGGACTCTGTCCCCACCATTCTGGGAAGACACCCCCAGAGTGTGGCTGAGGCCCAGGGTCAGTGTGGCGTGGAGACGCAGGCAGCCTGTCGCTGGGCACCTGGGCTGGCCGGCAGAGGGGTCCTGAGGCCAGACGTGAAACTCGGAACGAAAAGTCGGAGTTCTCCTGTCCCTTGTCCACACATGGTCACCTCTTCCATCCCCACACATCCAGCATGGCCCAGCTTGGCCCAGCATGGCCCTGCCCTAGAATCAGAAGAGGTGGGTGGGGAGGGGAGGAGCTCAGACCTCCAGACACAGCGGAATGCAACGGCGGCTTCTGGGGGCCTGGCTTCCCCGTCTCCCCGCACGCGGCCCCTCGTCTGTGGGTTGCTCTGCACGGGGAATGGTAAGACTGGACACGGAAGTCTCACACTGGGTTTTGCAGAAGACCCAACAGCTCACTCTGGAAGATGGAGAGAAGAAACAGGAGAGTGCTAATCCAGACTCGGGCCGGAAGGAGCAGTAAAGGACTCAAGTTCAGGGTGTGGTGTCCAGTTCAAGGCCCTTGCTGGCCCCTTTGCACCTGAGGGAACAATTGGGAGCTCCCAGGCTCAGACAGAGCCCAGCTCCCCCATGCCCAGGCGATCTTAGCTGCGGGTCCTTTTCGTGGTGGTCACACATCCTCCTCCCCTCCTCCCTGAGATCCTTTGTAAGCTGCAGGTGAATGGCAGCTGTTCCCTGAGCGGCAGCCCGTGGCATCAGGGCTCGCTTTGCCTCCATTCCCCATGCTGGGCTTTGCTTGGAAGTGTAAACACCTTGCGTTGCTATACTGAGAACAGGGCTTGGTCTCCCCTTTCACATGAGCCATCTTCCTTATGGCACTGAGGGGTCCACAGCCAGCACTTGAGTGTGTTTTTGTGAGTGTGACCGGGAAGAATCCCGTCCTTTGTTTCCAGGCTCACAGACAGACACATCTGCCTGCACAGCCCAAGGTCACGGGGTTGGGAAAATGCAAAGGCACATGATGTTACTCTGCTGAGACCAGCAGGGGTGTTACCTGAGCTGGAATCTGCCGGCGCACGGAACCTGCTGGCTTAAGTAATACCTCCTCCGGTCTCGGGAGAGCTGTGCTTCTGAGGGTGAGAATCATGACTGCAGAAGCACTCCCCCCGACTCGAATTTGTGCAGAAGGGCCTGCACCTTCTGAGATACGATGGAAGAGCCTAGTGTTTAGGAGAATCGACGTGTAGATATTTTAGGTCCCACTGCGTCCCATTACCCGGGATGACCGAATGTGCTGGATTTGCACATGACTTACTAAAACGTGCATGGCACAATGACAAGTCAACAAAGCGACGCACAAATCCCACGCTGATACCAGGACCTGCTGCCCTGCCTTTGAACACCACGATGCTCTCTGTAGGGCTCCGTGGGACCACACATCTCTCTCCAAGTCTCCATGGTCTAGAGACGAAAGCAAAGAACCTCTCCCCTGTGAGAACTTGTCTTCCAAATGTGACCTTCCCATCAAGGTTCAAAAGTACCACCCACAGGAGAGCTTGCTGGGAACGGGTCAGGAGGCTTCGTTTTCCTGGAAGCCCAAGTGGCGCAGACTCTGCACTTTCCAGAAGGTTAAGGACTTGGGAATGGAGCTGAGAGGGCCAAGTTGCACCTTCTTCCCTGATGTGGGATGTTTCATACCAGGCATTCTGACCATACCCTTGGGCCACCCTCTGCTGCTTTCCCAGGTGCATTAGCAGGGAGCGGGATCTGAGGTGGAGCAGCCAGGACTTGAACCGGCACCCATATAGGATTCTGGCCTCGCAGGCAGTGGCTTAATCTGCTATGCCACAACACCAGCCCTGGAAACCTTCCATTTTTAGTTGATTGGGCAATAGCTCAACAACGGCATTCTGTGGTTCTTCTCCATTCCTACTCTGCTCTAGGGATTTTAAAGAGCTCCGCTCCTGCTGTCATTGGTGGGTTTTCTCCTCAACGACATCTGCTCCAGGACTGTGACTATGAGAACACCGCATTTCCACACCTCATAAACGATTGTTCTGTGTGGTGGGGTGCTATTAGTGGACTCAAGGCATTCACTTGGGGTGACACCGAGTAATTGGCCTCAAGCGAGAATTACTCAGGGAAAAGCTGACAAGCAAAGGAGACAGTGGGAAGGCAGAGTTTCCTAAAGGAACAGCCTCTCTGAGAAGCAGTTTGCCAGGGTTTTGACTGCAAAGGGTAGCAAGTGTGCATGGTGGAGAGCGAAGGAGACGGGCCCTTCGTGCCCAAGCCACAGCCGTCTTCACTCACTGCATACATAAGCCATCACTCCTGTTTTCCTTGGCTGCTGGGGGTCTGGCCCGTCTGAGTGCTGTTTTGCAAGGTCAGCCTTCCCGCATGGGCTCTCTGAGACCAGCTCTGAGGAGCAAACTGTGTCTGCCTCTCACCCTGGGTTGCGCAGCTTGGGTCACGCTGAGCTCCATGCTTTTGGGGAGGATCAGTCTCTGTTCTGAATCAAGGGCGGGGCTCCGTGGCTCCCATGCCACAACCTTGTCCATCTTAGTCTGTCTCTCCTCCCCTGGGCCCCACCAAATGCTGATGTCACAGAACCAGTGGGGACATCATAGTTGAGCCAGGGACAATGAGCTGTCCCTGGAGCTTTGCAGTGGCTCAGAAGAAAGGGAGGTGGAGCAGGAGAGAAAATGGGAGGGCAGGGGGTGGACTGAGGGGCAAGACCAGGGGGGAGCCAGCCATGCCCACCCCAACAACCACCACACCGGGGGAGGGGAGAGGTGGAGAACTGGGAGGAAGCGAAAAATCAGCCAAGACTCCAAAGTTGCTATGAACAGGGACTTCCTCACGAAGTCTGTGGAAGCTGGATGGGGTCCTGATGATTCACCCTCCAAATGGCGGCGAGAAGATTCTTTTCGGGTGGCCAAGGTACAAGGCAGGCAGGGAGGGAGGGTGGAGAATGATGACGCTTCTTTGAGAGCTGTCCAGGATTTGTTCATTTTTAAGGTTTATTTAGTTATTTGAAAGGGAGGGAGGGAGGGAGAAAGAGAGAGAGAGAGACAGAGAGAGAGAGAGAGAGAGAGATCTTCCATCGACTTGGGTGACTCCCCAAATGGGTACAACCTCCAGGGCTGGGCCGAGCCAGAGCCAGGAGTCAGGAACTCCATCCAGGTCTCCCACATAGGTGACAGGGGTCCGTCTTTTGCTGCTTTCCCAGGCATCTCAGCAGGAAGCTAGATCAGAAGTGGAGTAACCAGGACTTGAACTGGCACTCATGTGTGATGCTGGCAACACAGATGGCGCTTGACCTGCTGCACGCAGTGCTGGCCTCCAGGGTTTTATTTTCTTTTAAGATATATGTATTGATTTGAAAGGCAGAGTGACGGGGGGGGGGGGGGTGAGTTTCCATCCACTTGTTCCCAAATGGCTACAATGGCCAGGACTGGATCAGGACAAAACTGCTCGCCAGGAGCTCCATCTTGATCCCCCATGTGGGTTACAGGGCCCCAAGCACTTGGGCCATCTTCCACTGCTTTCCCAGGCACATTAGCAGGGAGCTGGATTGGAGGCGGCGCAGCCAGGACTGGAACTGACGCTCTAATGCGGTATGCCAGCGTCCCAAGTGGCGGCTCAACTGGCTGCGCCACGACACTGGCCTCAACTGTCCAGGGTTTTGTGTCGGTGTTTCCCTCACGTGGCTTTCCCCAGCACAGCCTCACTGAAGGGTGCCAGCAGGGACGGACACCTGGGGAGATCAGAGCTCTCTAACAGGACTCTTGGGGCTTCCTGGTCCAGTCTCTGTTCATTGATTTGCTCCGGGCCGTTGTCCAGTCTTCTCAAGGAGTTCTGTTAATCCGTATACGTACAATTCCAATGCATACAATTTTTCTTCTAGTAGTTGCTCTCATTAACTTGGGGAATGCCAGGGACGTGCCCTCTGGAAGAATGTGCCAGCCTAAAATACCGAGTGTGTTTTCCTGGAGCTCTCCAAGTTGGAGTCTGCAGAGTCTGATGGCTGTTGGTAGCACGAGGAATGGTAGGGACGAGAGCCGCGATTCCAAACCAGGACCCCTGGACGGCCCACAGCACCTTTGAGAAGTAGGTGACGTTTTCTTCGGCTTTTTCCCCCCTGCCCTTGCCCCCTCCTCTTTCCCTTCCTGTGTTCCAGGGGGTTGAGGTCGGTACCACGCTTAGATACATACTGAGTCTTGCAATCATGCTTCAGGGATTTTAGGAGAGTGGGCTTTTCATCTGTTCTGGTTTGTTCCTGAGTTGGGGAGGGGTGGCGGTCAACAGCCGACACCCACGCCCAGCCCCGCGTAGGGAAGCGCACACGGCTCGGTTCCTGAACCGCTTTTTTCTCCCTGGATGCCCTGCCCTTCTTTGATTGTGGAAACCAATGCAGAGTCAGTTCTCCTACACCTGGCAACGGCATCACTGGGAACAGCTCCAAGGGTTCTCCTTTCACGGAGCGGGGTCAGGACCTTGCCCCCCCCCACCGGGGAGGAGACCCCAGCCCACCCCGAGCCTGTGGGGGCCGAGGGCGGGGCTGTCGCTGGGGCCATCTGTTTTCATCAGCTCAAGCAGGTTGGCAATTGGTCATGATCACTGCTTGCCCCTGGAACAGACCCCCAGACCCTCTGGGATCCCCGCCCCTTCTCCCTCAGCCGGGCGCGTCTTTGTAAGGCCAAAGTCAGCATTTTGGCCCCTGCTCAGCGGCTTTTAGTGGTTCTCCAGAGCCTTCAAGGTCCAACAGCAACTCTCCGGGGCCATCTCAGGCTGCCGCCTGTGGGTCCCCACCCGCCTTCTTATGGTAACCATGCAACAAACCCCTCGCCTTATCTGATAACCTGCACAGTGAATCCTGAACCGGTTTTGAGCTCTCCCAGGGCCGCAGGTTTGATAAACTTGTCGCTCCGTCTCTAGCCCAGCCCCTCCTCTGCTGCTTGTCCCAGGCAGCGCCTGCAAAGTCCGGATCAGACCCCAACTGCTTAGAGCCGGAACCCTCCCACAGCCCTCCCCCTCTGCCCAGACCTCTCTAGCCTTTGGGTCTTCAGGAGTCATTGGCTGGGAAGCAGACGTGGCCCTCAAGAGCCAGTTCTGTGGGATTTGGCTGACCCAAGCTGCAGAACTTGTACAGGTTTCCCCAGTGCTGCTGCAGCAGTCTGTCTCTGTCCCGGGATCCTGCCCAGGACCCTCACCGCCTCCGGTTGTCGGGCCGCCTGTTTCCTACAGTCCCTGAGGCCGCCGCCTCCTCTCACGATGCCGACACTCCACTGGCGACACCGTCAGAATGGCCCTCGGTCTGGTGTGCATGTGGTGTGCTGTGTGGTTAGAGGGAGGTTGGTACGTGTCATGGTGAGGCCATGTGCCCTTTCCAGGGTGTCCTGCTGGGGCCTCCTAGGGTCACTGGGTGTCCCTGGAGGTGCTGGCCTGGGTCACTTGGTGTTTTGCTGCTGAACCAGAAAACCATAGCCTGGGTAATTGACAACGACCAGTTCTGTAGGCTGGGAAGTCTGAGACGAGGGGCCAGCCCCCTGGAGGGGTTTTCTGCTATGTCATAAGGGTGGAAGAAGGGCAAGAGACAGAACCACAATGAGGGACCAAATCTGTCCTTCCACAGGGAACCCACTCCCACGATAATGGCCTTTGTGGACCCACGAGGGCCGTGCCCTGTGACCCTACGGGCCACACCCACAACACCACCGCCTGTGGACTGTGCAGCATGTTCTTAAGGTGGTATGTACCAGGCTCTTCTGCCGTCCTGTGGCCTGGCCCAGTCTACACCCCGTGCCTTAGAGAACTGAACCCACGGATCGCAGTTGTCTACAGAAGTCCTCGTGAGGTGGCTCCTGCAGCCGTGTCACATCAGAATCTAGTTACCATTTCTGCTCCTTCAACATACGTTTGTCTGCCGTCTCACCTGCCTGGGAAGCTGGATAGCTCGTGTAGAACCATGATCGGAGCCCAGGTGGGTTCATTGCTGGACACAGGTTCTTCTGGTGGCCTTTAGTGTGTGGGGGATCGAGGTGACCCAGGTAAAAGCTGTGCTGGATGTGAGTTTCCTGGCTGCTACGGCTATGCTCAGGCCACCGCAGCCGTCAGCTTTCCGGGGAAGCGCCTGGTGTTTCAGGGAAAAGAACTGTTTGACTCTCAGCTTTAGACGTGTTCCCTTACTCTCTCCGTGGTAACTTTCCTCTCTGTAGTTCGTGTTCTCACTAGCTTGTCTGCGATTCTGATGTGGTCACCGGTTCTCAGAAGTCCGCCTTCCTCAGTCTGCCCCTTAGCAGCAGGTGTAGTAACAGCCACAAGTGGTGATAAGAATCTGTGATGTTTTGCTGTCACAACAGCTTCGATGCGCCATAGAAATACCTGTGACATTTTTGTTGCTGATGGTGACACTGCTCGCAGGGACTGTTAATACTGTTGCTCTCTGTTACCTACATTCGTCATTGGAAGAAATACTATTAAATTTCAGTTGGAAGTGGGTGAAATTCAGTTGTGATTTTTCTACAGGCAAGTCCAGGGACTCTGCTCTCTGGCCATCAACCCCTCAGGGCTCCTTGTTAAGAGCCATCTCTAGTTTATTTTTTTTAAGGATTTATTTATTTATTTGAAAGTCAGAGTTACACAGAGAGAGAAGGAGAGGCAGAGAGAGAGAGAGATCTTCCATCCGATGGTTCACTCCCAATTGGCTGCAACAGCCAGAGCTGTACCCATCCAAAGCCAGAAGCTACTTCCGGGTCTCCCACACAGGTGCAGGGGCCCAAGGACTTGGGCCATCTTCCACTGCTTTCCCAGGTCACAGCAGAGAGCTGGATGGCAAGTAGAGCAGCCGGGTCTCGAACCGGTGCCCGTATGGGATGCCAGCACTGCAGGCGGTGGCTTTACCTGCTATGCCACAGGCCAGCCCCGAGCCATCTCTAGTTTAGACCACAGTGTTTGCGAGGACTGACGGGGCTTGCGGTTCATTCTTGGCTGTCCTTCATCCTGTGCGACACTGGGCACTCTGAGCATCTACTTCCTCGCCAGTGAATAAAAGCAAAAAGAACAATCGCCCAACACGGGTGCTGTGAGGACTGAAGCCTGAGATCCCGTCTGCAAGCTCTCAGTGCGAGTTAACGTCAGGCCAAGGGACTCCCCCAACCCCGGTAGATGGCAATGTCATCATGAAAGTCCTTTGGTTAGGGTGCAAGATAGGTGTGTCTTACGGCAAATAATCCTGTGGGGAAATGTCTTAGAATCCACAAGTGAACTTTTAGTTTAAAAAGAAAAAGATGCACCGAGCAGGTCCTTGTTCTTGTGTAGTTTGGATTTACTAATGGATTGTTGCAGAGACGATAGCCAGGAGGATGACTGCCCGCCATGTGAGTGTGTGTGTGTGTTTGTGTGAGTGTGTGTGTGTGTGTGTGTGTCTACAGGGGCCAACCCAAAACTCGTGGCATCTCTGGCCCAACATTTCACGATGTGTTTGGAAGGAAGACAGAGGGTCGTAGGGGGAAGACGTGGGATGCTCAGCTCTTCTTGGTCCTTCACTGTCCCGTCCCTCACCGCCCCCTGTTGGCCTCCTCCGCCCAGCATCCCAGCTTCTTGGGTTCAAGAGGCCCTGGTGTTACCTGAGCTGTTGCCTCTGCTGCGGCCTAGCAGGGTGCCCCTTGCACGACCCAGAGAGCGGTGCCTGAGAGGACTGCGATGCATCCGGTGTTTCCTGTCCGCGGGCTCCAGGATGTTTGAGCATCTCCTACAGATTGCAGCTGGCGGCTGCTCACATGAATCTGGTCTTTACTTTCATTTTACTTGAAAGGCACAGAGAAACACAGAGAGATCTTCCATCCACTGTTTCACTTCCCAAATGCCTGCAGCAGCCAGGGCTGGGCTAGGCCGAAGCAGGAACCTGGAACTCAGTCCAGGTCCCAACTACTTGAACTGGAACCTGTGGCCTTCCAGGGTGTGCGTGTCCAGGAAGCTGGATTGGAAGTGGAGGAGCCAGGACTCGAACCCGGGCACTCTGATATGGGATGCAGGCATTCCAAGCGGTAACTTAACTGCTGGACTGAATGCCCATCCCATGAGTCTGGTTTTACCGTGGCACTGTGTGTGTTTATGGGCTCAAAGACACACACATCCCCACGCTGGTTGACCTGTCACATCTTAGGGTTTTCCTGTGCACACAGCGCATTATTCTGTGGCTGGGCTTGTTTTCCCGGCTGGTGGAGCCCCACATGCCATTCTCCTGGCAGAGAAAGATAAGCTTGCCATGTTCCACTTTATGGACAGCAGTAATGGGAGGGATTCACGAGATCTCTCTTTAAGAGCTATGGCCAAACCGAAGTTCAGAGTGGTTAAGTGTCTTGACCGAAGTCACACAGCCAGTAAGTGGCAGGGCTGGGACACAAAGCTCCAACTCTCCTGATTTCAAATTCGTTTATTCAGTCTACTACCCGCACTATACAGGAAAGAAAATCCTGTGTACTCATAATTCACCAGGAACCAAGAGACCATTTTGTATTAAATTAGAGACCCATGAAGATGATCATAGGGTGTTTCTGTGTGACATCTCAGAGCCACTGTTAGAGTATGGGGGGTCCAATGAATGACCACCCCCACCCCGACCTCTTGGAGAGAGGACTCACAGGATGAGGGATGGGTGATGGAAATATGACTCCACAGAACAAAACTGCACCATTTTTATAGAGAAAGAGACACAGCCCACTACGTACATGTTCTCAAGGCAAGCAACACCTGTTCTCAGGTGAGGGAACCTGACGGGCCCCCTTGCCACATGGAGTTCACCCCCAACGCACCTGGCCATCAGCTAGTTACCTTTGTCCTGAAGACGCAGAAAACTTCTAGGATCTTTACGGCAGGAGATAGCTTTGCCGCTTGGAGCAAGACGCCTGCCCAAGCCAACTCCTGCCCTCCCAGGGAAGCTCAGCAGGGCGCTGCGTTCTCTGGCATTCACGTGTCACCGTGACGGCTCCCACGACTTTCTGGAGAGATTTCCTGAGCAGCAAGGGTGGCCGGAGCCTTGTTCAGCTTTCAGAAAGACTAACCTGCATCCAGGGGACGGAGGAAAGAAGGCTCTGCAGCAGGTGCCCTGAGAGAAACGGGGCAGGGCAGTCTCTCTCCTTTGTTGCACCAGGAAAAAACAGACTTTTACTTGATTTGTATTTATCCTTGCGCCAGAGAGCAGCTGGAGTTGTGTAGTGCCTTTTGCATGGCAGAAGCAGCAAGGTGCCTGGAGAGGCCACGGGGTTTTTAAAAAATATTTATTTATTTATTTGAAAGACAGAGTTACAGAGAGGCAGAGGTGGAGAGAGAGAGAGCTTCCACCTGCTGGTTCACTCCCCAGATGTCTGCAATGGCCGGAGCTGAGCTGATGCAAAGCCAGGAGCCAGGAGCTTCTTCTGGGTCTCCCATGTGGGCTCAGGGGCCCAAGGACTTGGGCCATCTTCTACTGCTTTCCCAGGCCACAGCAGAGAGCTGGATTGGAAGTGGAGCAGCCGGGACTCGAACTAGCACCCATATGGCATGCTGGTGCTGTAGGCAGCAGCTTTACCAGCTACGCCATGGCACAGTCCCCACCCCACAGGGTTATTGCGAAAGTGTTTCCATGGTGCGTCCTGCTGCTGCTTTTAGATGTGTGTGGCTTTCACGATCTCTGGTACTAATGGCCTGCTTTAGGCTGAAGGAGAATTGCCTGTCCACTTTCCTTAGTGCAAAAGAATGTGTGTGAAACCAGGAAATGGCCTTTAGTTCTGCAAAGTGGCTAATTCCTCTCTTGGGCTAATTTAGTCACTTGGGGAGTCTTGGGGTGGGGTTTGTGGCACAGCAGGTGGGCTGGGCTTAGGATGCACTCATCCCTTCCTGCAGCTCCTGTACAATCCTGGCTGCTCTGCTTCCCATCCAGCTCCCTGCTAAAGTGCCCGGGAAGGCAAAGGATGATGGCCCAAGTCCCTGGGTTCCCGCTACCCACACTGGAGATTCAGGTGGGGCTCCAGGATCCTGGCTTCAGCCTGGCCCAGCCTTGACTGTTGCAGGCATTTGGGGAGCAAACCAGCAGACACAGGATCTCTCTCTGTCTCTGTCTCTCCAATAAGTAAATGAATGCAGCTTTGGAAGATATCCACACGTCTCCTGA
This sequence comes from Oryctolagus cuniculus, assembly GCF_964237555.1. Classification (NCBI taxonomy): domain Eukaryota; kingdom Metazoa; phylum Chordata; class Mammalia; order Lagomorpha; family Leporidae; genus Oryctolagus; species Oryctolagus cuniculus. Next base: position 191,038,684 of record NC_091433.1, on the reverse strand, counting down.
GACCTTCCCAGGGACCCGGCACACACTGGCCGCTGTGGGATGGGGGAGAGTGAGATGGGTTAAGCGAGGTCCTTGACAGTGCGGGGTTATGCTCGTCACTATCCCCAGGTTCCAGGCCAGCAGGGAAAGAGGCCCCAGCAACAAGCAGAGGCCAGCACGAAGGGCCTTCGGCCAACAGCATGTGAAGCCTTCCTGGTAAAGTGCGTTGTAATCTCCTGGCGAATCCAGCCCCTCTTTGCTTCCTGGATTTTTTTTTCCATGGCGTTGACAAGTGCTTACCTCACTCAGCGCTGCGGACTTTATCTGAACTGGGACAAAGGGGGATCAGCTGAACGGCTTCTCCGGGGCCGGCTCAGCCGTCTTCTCAGACCGTGCAGGTTGCAGAGGGTCCTTCACTGAGGCCAGGGGCTGCAGCGCACGGCACACTGACCCTGAGCTTGCTGGTGCAGGATTCTGTGGCTTGAGGGTGAGCTCTGCGCTGGCACAGTCTGGGGGCAGGGTGGGGACCGGGCATCAACGGTGCCTTCTGTGCGGGCTGATTTGTGGATTTGGGGCACCTGGATGTCCGTGAGGGTACGACTTCTCTTCAGGTCTTCTCTGGGAGCTGTTTTAGCTCAGACTACCCTAACACATACCACTAACTGGGGGGTTATTTGTATTTGTAAGATTTACTTATTTGAAAGACAGACAGACAGACAGACACACACACACAGAGACAGACAGACAGATTGAGATCTTGCTGGTTCATTCCCCAAATGTCCATGGGCCAGATTGAAGCTAGGGGCCAGGAACTCCATCCAGGTCTCCGAGTTGGGTGGCCTGGGCCCAAGTACTTGGGCCATCATTTGCTGTCTTCCCAGACACATTAGCAGGGAGCTGGAGAGGAAGCGGAACAGCCAGGACCCGGATCGGAGCTCTGTTAGGGATGCCGGTGTTGTAAGTGGTGGCTGCACCTGCTGCACTCCAACACTGGCCTCCCATGGGGCTCTAAACCGCAGACAGCAGCTTCTGTGTGTTCTGGAGCACGGGAGGCTGAGGCCAGCTCAGCTGAGCTCTGGCCAGGCCCCTTCCTGGTCAGCAGATGGTCACCTCTTTGCTGTGTCCCATCACGAGGGCCTCCACCCGCGTGGCCTCACCTATACCTAAGTGCATCCCAGAGGGCCCACCCCCTACCGCCGGCACACTGGGGTCTGGGGCCTCCACGCGCGCATCTGGGGAGACACATAGCAGGTATGCTTCTCAGTTCTCAGTGTGTCATCTTCTTGCGTAGGTTCATCTAGTTTACCCCCAATATGGCCTTGGCAACGATGACGATGCTAGAAACGTAGGAATACTAGTCATAGTCACTGTCCTGGGCTCCCAGGTGGCCCTGCCCCTGCTGTCTCCTCTCTTCGCTTGGATTCACCCCTTCCCTGTGCTGAGGCTAGAGGCAACAGGCTGGAGAGGACAGTGAGGCCGGGAGAAGGGAGGAAAACCCGAGGAGACTTCAGGGGTGCCAGCTCAGCAGGGAAGAGGGACCCCCCAAACAGTGCCTCCTGGGCTCGCTCGGCTCAGGAGACAAGCCGGGGTTCAGGCTGGAGTTGGCTGGGCCACATGCTGGAGGGGAAGGAGCCCCAGAAAGAGAGGTTCAGCAGCCTTCGAAGGGGGTGTCCTTGGATTTTGGCTGAGGACGGACATGCCCGTGGACGTGAGGACCCAGCGTGGCAGGTGTCACTTTGCTGGTCGTGGCTGAGCCAAGCCACAGGCAAGACAGCCACGCAGGCCTAGCTGAGCTCACCCATCACTCAGAATTCAAGTCGGAGGAAGAAGGTGGGGGAATCCCCATGCCCTAGAACACAGGAAATGTGGCAGCCCAGGGGGAGGAGTCCTGAATGAGGAGAGGGTGTTGTGTTTGCACTCACTGGCTGGCTGACTCCAGTCACCACTCTGCGTCTTGGTTTCCTTGCCCATACCATGGGACGAACAGCGGCGCTGGCCCCGTGGAACGTCTGTGAGGCACCACTGGGCTCCTTCGCGTGAAGGGTTTGGGGCGGTGTCCGGCTTATAGCCACTGGGATGTGAGCGTCGGCTGTTACCAATGTTTCTGGGACTACTCCACTACATCACTGCCCCTAGTGACAGAGGGGAGCCCTCAAGCTTCCTCTACCCCTAAACTCTTACTGGGGTTCCGTCTGCAGCCGCTTTATTAGCGCTGGGGGATGCAGTGGACACGGGGTGCAAACCCTCGCGCGTGTGTGTTTATGGAGGTCTTGGTGACTCAGGTTGACTTGGGACATGGGTTGGGTCCCTCTTGTTCCTCCTGGGATAACCAGTGTTTTCAAGTGATAGCTTTCTCTCCCCGCCCATCCCGCCCGGCCAGCCCCCTCCCCTTATCTCCTGTCCTGCCTCTCCCCTGTCCTCCCTCCCTCACCACGCCAGGCCCTGGTCTGCCTCATTAGGAGTCCTCCTTGCCCAGAGGAGAAAGGGTTTCACAGCCCCTCTTGTTTGATCGCCAAGGGAGACGGACATGGGATTCACCATGGATAGCCTGCACAGCCCACCCTGGGCGGCCATGGCCTTCTTTCTGTCCCAACGTGCACCTGACTGTCCGGCACCGGCTGCTGCTTGGCACCTGCCCTTCAGTGGCCTGGATCAGTGGCCGCTCAGGCCACCGAGCTCCGCCAAATCCTCTCGCTCTGGGCTCCTGCAGCTCCAGTCCTTGAGCTCCCAGCACTGCTGAGTGCCGTGTTGGTGACAGCTGTGTGGTTCTTCTGTGAGCGCGACCCCTGAGGGGGCACATGCTGAGGACAGGCAGGTGTGCTCCAGGGACAGCCCCCAGCACTTAGCACAGTGCCAGGCATGGAGGGCCTGGGGGGTGCTGAGCAAGGCAGGGGTAGCCGCTGCTCCCTTTCCCTGGACACACACAGTGTGACACATGTCCCACAGGGCATGGTGACAGTGCAGGCACCAGGGTGAGCCTGTGTCTATGTCTACCCTCAGCCTCAATTTACCTGGCTGGTTTCCTTGCTTCATGGCTGCTCTGCGTGCTTGGGTCCCAGGACACTCAGCTCTGCTCAGCTGTTGGATAGACGTGCACCTGTTGGGATGAGTCAGGGAGGCGTGGCTTCCAGGATCTCCTCTTATCTCCCCATGATTTCCTTTGTCCTCCTGGCCACCAGGGCTCTAATCTCCAAGCCCCACCCTGACTGTGGAAGACCCTGGGGGTTGTGTCCAGAGCCCTCTGTGCTGTGGGTCCTCCTCTCTCTCTCTGGAAACCAGGCTTTGTCCACCCTGGTCATCCTGCCACAGCACCCTGGGGACGCCAGGCGTCTCTGGTCCCTGCCTCCCATGTCCCCAAGGTAAGGACTAGGTGGCCCCTGGTGCTGCCTGGTTCCCGAGGTGCCTTGCGGGGCAGTGTCATGAAGTCACCTCCTCAGGGCCCCCAGACCCGATGGAGGCAGAACCCCTTGTCCTTCCTGGGGGGCCCTTTCTGTGGAGGTGGTGACAGAGCGCACCACAGATGCTGCCCCAGACTCGGGAGGGAGACGTAGGGTCCATCTCGTGGGGTTCCCACGAGGAAGGGTGTCCACCCTCGTGCCCTCCTTGGCCCAGGCATCCTGATCGGCAGGTGTCCTAGGACACTGCGGTTGTGGTTACCCCCGGAGCAGGGTGAAAAGAGTGAGGAGAGGTGGCTTCCTGAGAGAGGGTCCTGGCATCAGTGGGGGGTTTCTTCGGCTCAGCCCCGTGGGAGGTCAGTGCTCAGCAGGATGCTGGTGCACTCTGGGGTCCCTCTTGGTGGGGGCAGCAGCTGCAGGGCTCAGCAGTCTGTGTCACCCACAGGGTTAGGTGGCCACCAAGGCCTTATGGGAATGGCCACTCTCAATGTACAGGACTTTAGAACTTAACATCCTTTCAAGTCAGCAGCCACACCAGATTTTTTTTTTTTTTAAGATTTACTTATTTATTTGAAAGGCAGGGTTACACAGAGAGAAAGAGACACAGAGAGATATTCCACCTCTTGGCTCACTCCCCAAACGGCCACATCAGCTGGGGCTGGGCCAGGCTGAAGCCAGGAGCCAGGAGCTTTATCTGGGTCTCCCACGTGGTTACAGGGGCCCAGGGACTTGGGCCATCTTCTCTTGCTTTCCCTGGCCATTAGCAGGGAGCTGGACCAGAAGTGGAGCAGCCGGGACTCCAGCGTCTGGGATGCTGGCGGCACTGCAGGTGGAGGCTTAACCCTCTGTGCCACAGCGCCGGCCCCTCACCAGTGTTGTACCCAGTGACCGTTCTCATCCTCAAGTGGATCTGTGTCCTGAGCACCTGGCCCCATTTTCCAGATTGTGAAACCGAGCCTCCAGGACTCAGGACGCCCCTGTGGCTTTGCCGGCCTGGCCCAGCCCCTCCCTCCTCCTCCTCCAGGTAGCTAGGGGAGCAAGTTCACTTCTGGTGGTTCCTTCTCCTCATCCGAGTTGGGCTGAACGGAGCAGGTCCTGGGATTGGCGGAGGGGATCACCTCAGCTCGGGGCTGAGTCACACAGCTCAGTCAACCCAGCGTTGCTGACAACAGAGCTGAGGGCCCTCCCAGGGGGACTCCAGATGGCACAGCTCAGAAGCGCCAGGGCTTCCCGGAATCTGGTTCAGCCTCCAGCCTGGGAGTGGTCTGGTGAGTGTTTTTGCCTTTGCCTGTGTGAAACAAGAAAAAAAGTCCCTGTGCAGAGGGGACAGGCAACGCTGGGCGGCCGCAGGACCGCACCTGCTCTGAGTGGTGGCCGGAGCAGCGCGGAGTGAAAGCCAGGTCCATCCCTGGTAGACGTGGGGCTCTGGCTGCCGATTCTTCTGTTTTCAGAACTCCAGGCTCCGAATTTTTGTAATTGCAAGATTTTGTTTGAACCCGAGTCTTCCCGGAAGATCTCTGACGTGGGGCTTTGCTTCGTGGGAAGCTTTCTGTGCCCGAGGCAGGGAGGGGCAGGCTGGACCCGGGAGGGCTCCTTCCTGAACCCCAGTCATTCCTGGGGAAGCAGGGCTGTGAGAAAGCCCCAGGGGAGGTCTGGCACCTGCGCACCGTAAGATCCCCTGTGCAGCCCAGATGGGAGTGTCCCCCAGCCCAGCAAGAGTGCGTCCACCCTTGGCCAGCCCGACAGAGCCCATCTCCCACTCAGCCTTAAGCTCCAAACCTGCATCTCCCCAGGGGCACACCCTGCCCGGGGTTCATCATTACTCTGGGCTGCCTCTCCTACCCTCCCTTTTCCCTACAGCAGAAGGCTGATTAAAAAAAAAAAAGTAAATTAGATCATGTAATCCCTGGCCTTAAAACCCTTCTTGGGATAACATCTAAGTAGGATCTCAAGACTGCAAACGCCCCAGCCCCGCGGCCCTGCCTGGGACCTTGGCACCTGCTCCTGCACTCACAGCTCTGCCTCCTCCTGACTTCGCTGTCAGTCCCGGTGCGCCCAGCAAGAGGCTGGGGGGTTCCGGGAGGTGCACTAGGGCCCCCCTCGGAGGCCTCAGCTGTGTTTGTCAGTCCAGGCTCTGGGAGCACAATCAGACACCCGGCCTCAGGGTCCCCACCTCTGGGCAGGTGGATCGCATCCCCCTCCGGCGACCTGGCCGGCCCTGAAAGCTGCCGAGCGGCTCGCGCGTCCCGAGGCCCCCGCGGGCCGCCCCCAGGCCCCGCCCCCTCCCCGCCCCCGCCCCGCCCCCGAGGAGGCCTGGCCGCGCCGCCCGCCGCCCGCCGCCCGGTGTTTGCATACAAAGGCGGCGGCGCGGGGCTCGCGCGGTGAGTAGCTAGCTGCGGGCGGCTCGGAGCGGGCACAGGCCGGGCCGGGCCTGGGGCGCCGAGGCCGGGGACCGGGGAGGTGTTCGCGGGAGGGAGGGGCAGAAGCCGGCCCCGGAGGCCGCGCGAGCATCCCTCGGGCCTGGCCTGCGTCGGAAGCGCGCCCGGAGGCGTGCGCGGAGGAGCCCCCGGGAGCGCGGGAGCGGCCCCCTTCCCGGAGACCGCGGGTGAGCCCCCGCCGGCGCCGGACGCGGATGCAGCTCCCCCTCGGGGCGCCCAGGGCTTCCGCCCGGCGGTGAGCGCGGAGGCTGGGGACGTTGACCTGCGTGCCCAAGGTCACGCAGCTGCCAGCTGCAGACCGCCCAGCTCCGCGCCGCCGGCCTCTCTCTGTCTCTCTGGTGCCTGCCAGCGGCAGGGAGGGCGAGGCCCCTGGGTTCCTGCAGCTGCCCCCGCAGACACGGGCTGACAGGTGAGGTTTGAGGGTCCGGGCACCCGGCTGGTCATCCGCACGGTGTGGACTCTGGTGTGACCCCCGCGCGGCGAGCTGGGACCAACACACCCGGCGGCCGTGTTAGTGCGGCGATTCTGGAACCCGGTGGGTTCCCGGCCGAAGGGCAGACTTGTTCTGGGAAAGTCCAGCTTGTGACCGCTCTCCTGGGGGTGGAGCCTGCTGAGCGTCCCCAGGGGAGCAGCCGAGGGATGTGGAGTAGCTGAGGAGCACCCCAGAACCCCTGTTTTTCCTCCAGAAGTGTTGAAAGAGCAGAGTTTGGTTTCCAGCATTTAGTCTGGCGCTCCTGGATGGATTCTGCAGAGGCGGCAAGGGGCGCCTGCTCAGGCTTGTTCCACGGGGGAGACCCGGGGCTCAGGCCAGAGGCTGTAGGGATTCCTGGGTGAGGGGTGTCTGCCCCCGGCAGGGGCAGGGTCTGTGGGGGCCTGGTCAGCAGAGGGAGGGGGAGACTCGGGAGACCCCGGAAGGCCCCAGGCTGCTGACCTGGGTGGCGCTGAGGCTGGTCCAGGCACCTGGGCTGTGCTTCGCTGGCCGCTTACAGCCGGGTAACCTGGGCCTGAGACTGTGGGTCCTCGGGCCTCAGTTTCCTTGTCTGTGACATGAGCAGCTCCTCGTAGCCATCGGGGAGACAGCTGTGCGGGTACGCAGAGCACCTGGGCGTGACCAAGGCAAGTGAATCCTTGGGGTTGTAAGGGAGTGACACAGGGTGCTGCCCAGGGCTGGCCTCTGGCCCCTGGCTCATCACCGCCCTCTCTGACTGTGGCTTGGCCTTTCCCGGGTCTCCTCCTTCTGGGTTCAGGTCTAGAAGGCATCTCAGGGAGGCTGATTGATTTGATGATGAGCGGGGATGGGGGTGGTTGAGGGTAGGGGGAGCTTGTCCTGGGCAGGTCCCCAGGGGCGTGGTGTGCTCCTACGGGGGGGGGGGGGATTGGGGACCCTGCCAGGCCCCCAGGCGGGTGGGCTGACCCGTGTGTGTCTGGACTTCCTCAGTGGTTCGGCAGGCATGGGAGCGAGGCGCCGGCAGTGCCCCCGTCAGCAGTGGGCTCACATTCTGTGCACCTCAGTCTGGCTGCTGGTGTGAGGCTGAGGGGTGAGGAGCACACTCCCTCCTTGTCTCTTCCCACTTCTCCCTCCTCTCTGTCTCCCCGTCTCTGTCCAGCAAACAACCACGCAGGACCTGGGCTTGGCTGGGCTGTGTGCAGCTGGCAGAGAGGACCCGGACAGGGCGCTGGGACCAGTTTGTGCCTGCGAAGCCTCTGGGGCTCAGTCCAGGCCATCATCATTGACAGTGTGATGAGTGACCCGTCAGTCTTAAAAATCAGTTCAGGTCTGGCGCCGCGGCTCAATAGTCTAATCCTTCTCCTGCGGTGCCAGCACACCGGGTTCTAGTCCCGGTCGGGGCGCTGGATTCTGTCCTGGTTGCTCCTCTTCCAGGCCAGCTCTCTGCTGTGGCCCGGGAAGGCAGTGGAGGATGGCCCAAGTGCTTGGGCCCTGCACCCCATGGGAGACCAGGAAGAAGCACCTGGCTCCTGGCTTCAGATCAGCATGGTGTGCTGGCCGCAGCGGCCATTGGAGGGTGAACCAATGGAAAAGGAAGACCTTTCTCTCTCTCTCTCTCTCTCTCTCTCTCTCTCTCTCACTGTCCACTCTGCCTGTCGAAAAAAAAGGGAAAAAAAAAATCAGTTCAGTAGGCCATGAGTGTCTTTTTTTAAAGTGAGATACAATAAGTGTATGACTGAACCTAATCATATTTAGTGTTAGCTGCTATTTGACCGAGTTGTTTGAGTTGTGATTTCTGTGTGTATATGCATGTGCATACATGTGTGTATGTGTGTGTGCCCTGAACAGCAGCCTGAGCAGGTGCACTCCCAGGGCGTTGGCCCACGGGCTCGAGCCTGGCTGGAGCTCTGTGTCGCCTCCTTTGTGGGATGGCCCAGGGGAGACCTGGGGGGGACTGACAGTGGACAAATGGTCTAAATGGCATGCCGTGGCCGAGTCTACACTGTGTGTTGTCTTGTTGCTTCTCTGGTCCTGGGACATGTGGCAGGTGGCACTTCCTCCTTTCTTGGCACAGCATGGCCCGTCTTGGTGGGACATGGGTTCCCTGGACCCCAGGCAGACAGAAGCCACTGTCACTGTCAGGAGCACAGTGATGGAGGTGACGAGGCCACCTTCCTTTTCCTGTCCCTTTCGTGGGCTTTGGCCCTGGGCGAGCCACGCGCCAGTCTGCAGCTGGAAGGCAGCTTCCTGCCACAGTCCTCATGGGCTCCCCTTTGGGGCCAGCCACGGGGCACACAGGGGCATTTGCAGTGCAGCAGGGTGCGGAAGCCGGGGGCCTGAGTGCCCTTCTTGCCTTACGAGCTCCGTGACCTTTGGCAGGCATCCTAGCCTATCCGTGCCGGGGGTCCTCATCTACAGAACGGGGTCCCAGTGGTTTCTGTCCCAGCGTTGTTTTGAGGATTATGTGTACAAAGCCCTGAAAACGATGTGCAGCATGTAGTGCACATTTTGCAGGTTTTAATCTCGGTGGTGGGCTTTGGGATGGTCACAGGGACGTTTTAAGGCTTGTGAAGGCCTTGTTCCTAGGCCACAGGTCTGGAAGCCCTCGATAAAGTAAGGTTTAGGAGGAGGTGAGGCCGGCGCTGTGGCACAGCAGATTAAAGCCCCAGCCTGCAGTGCCGGCATCCCACATGGGCACTGGTTCGAGTCCCGGCTGCCCCACTTCCAATCCAGCTCTCTGCTGTGGCGTGGGAAAGCAGCAGAGGATGACCCAAATCCCTGGGCCCCTGGACCCACGCTGGGCTCCTGGCTCCTGGACTCAGCTCTGGCCTTTGCAGCCAACTGAGGAGTGAACCAGCAGATGGAAGACCTCTCTCTCTCTCTCTCTCTCTCTCTCTCTCTCTACCTCTCTACCTCTCTTTCTAACTATGTCTTTCAGATAAATAGAGATAATACATAAAAGTAATCAATAAATACATAATAAAATAAATCTTAAAAAATGTTTAGGAGGGGGCCGGCACCGTGGCTCAATAGGCTAATCCTCCACCTTGCGGCGCCGGCACACCGGGTTCTAGTCCCGGTCGGGGCGCCGGATTCTGTCCCGGTTGCCCCTCTTCCAGGCCAGCTCTCTGCTATGGCCAGGGAGTGCAGTGGAGGATGGCCCAGGTGCTTGGGCCCTGCACCCCATGGGAGACCAGGAAAAGCACCTGGATCCTGGCTCCTGCCATCGGATCAGCACGGTGCGCCGGCTGCAGCGGCGGCCATTGGAGGGTGAACCAACGGCAAAGGAAGACCTTTCTCTCTCTGTCTCTCTCTCTCACTGTCCACTCTGCCTGTCAAAAAAAAAAAAAAATGTTGAGGAGGGACATGAGAGCAGAACAGCAGGTGGGGCTGAGCGCTGGGGGCTCTGCCTTTCTCCAAGGTTGTCCAGACCCTGACCTCTGCATGGGAGCGGGTGTCCCCACCCTGAGCAGGGAGCAGGGCCTGGAGGTGGGGGCGCTGGGGTGGGAGTGTGTGGGCTACTGCTGGAGGGCTGGCCAGGGATCCAGCTTCCTCTTTTGCGTGTGCCCTGTGAGTGTCTGGCCCACAGTGGTTCTGCGCACCACAGGATGCCTGGGACGCCATGCCTTGTGCTGTGTGTGCCATCCAGCTGCGAGGCTGGGTCACAGAGCTTGTGTACTTGGTCGCGGCTGCACTTGCCACACACCATGTTTTGTGATTCTTGCAACGACTTAGGATGCTTGGCTGATGCCGCGCGCTGGGCCCTTCCAGCAAAAAGCCACAGGTGTGGACTGCCTGTGTGCCCCTGAGCATGGTGCGGTCTGCTGGGGTAGCTTCACGGCGCCCTCCAGACCCTGATATGAGGTCCCCTCTTCCTGGGAGGGGAAGCGTGCACCAGTTGCCCTGGAAGCCCCGCTGGCCCTGCCTCCCTGCTGGGACCCTCCTGTGCTGACGCACGTCTTGCTTGGGCGTCTTTGGTTTCTGAAAGACAAGGTACGAGCAGCAAGGGCCAGAGATTGCCTGCGAGTGGACGCTGCCTGGCCTGGGAAGACCGCCCGCTTTTGAGGTTGCCCGTTAGGGCTCAGATTTTGGACACATTACAGTGTAGGATGTAAATCTACCTTTCTAGTACTTCTATGTTAAATTTAATCCATAAAGTGCTTTAACTCTTTCTGGGTATGCACAGTTTTGTTTTGTTTTTTAAAGATTTATTTATATATTTGAAAGAGTTACACACACAGAGAGAGAGAGAAGAGGCAGAGAGAGAGAGAGAGAGAGAGAGAGAGGTCTTCCATCTGCTGGTTCATTCCCCAATTGGCTGCAACGGCTGGAGCCACGCCGATCCGAAGCTGCACTGATCTGAAGCCAGGAGCCAGGAGCCTCTTCCAGGTCTCTCACACAGGTGCAGGGGCCCAAGGACTTCCTGGGCCATAGTAGAGAGCTGGATCAGAAGTGGAGCAGCTGGGACTCGAACTGGTGTCCACATGGGATACCAGCACCGTAGGTGGAGGCCCAGCCCACTACACCACACTGCTGCCCCGGGGTTGGCGCAATTTAAATGCCTTACATGTAAATACACGTGAAGCACTCCTAGGCAAGAGACTTCACTCAAAGTCCTGTTTTTGTGACTGTAGGTTTCACACCTGGCGTTGAGATGGTGCATGCCTGTGCAGGAGCGTTTAACGTAGCTGACCTCCCAGCGGTCCTGGGCGGGCAGTGCTGCCCTCTTCCACTCCCCAGCTATGGAACCAGGGTGTGGAGAGGCTAAGAACTTGCCCAGGGTCACGGCTTAGTGGGAGGTGAGCAGCCGTGGCCCACGGAAGTGTGTGGTGTCCTTGGGGGCAGGGCTCCTGGGTGTCCAGGTGACCTGGGGCCCTCTGCTGCTGCTGGGACATCACCCGATGGCAGCACTGGCAAGGGCAGATGTTCTTTCCGACCCTGATGCACGTGTGGACGGAGGGCTTTGCAAGTGTGTGAGCTGGCCGGCCCAGGAGCTGGGAGCTTCTTTCCCGTATCCCACGTGGGTGCAGGGGCCCAAGGACAAGGGCTTTGCAGGGGAACAGGTTTAACTCGAGGAGAGCCAAATGGGGTTGAGCCAGAGGGTCCCGGGCTGAACCTGGCTGCTCTGCCCAGCGTGCTGGTCACCCAGTGTCTCGGTGGCTCCATGCCCCGCCTCCAGGCCGTGTGTGTCCCTTGGCAGGAGCTTGGGATTATAACAGCCGAGTGTTGCACAACCTCAGTGCTGCAGGAGTGGGGCCGTCACCCATCTGACCTTCCCTCCCCAGCGGGAGCCCCGGGACCTCTATCTCAGTGGGTTCAATGACGGGGAGACCCCGAGACTGTGTGGCCCTCACCCCGGTTCTCTGAGGTCATTAGAAATTGCTGTACAAGTGTGAGGAGTCCACAGAATGTTCATGGGAAATATATGCAACTGTGCATGCAACTCCTGTACTTTCTGGCACCAGAACTCCTTATCTTGTGATTCCATTTTTTATGAACTTTTGGAAGTCCCCCTTGTAATATACACATGTGTGAAAAACAAAAGCCAGGAACCCACACTGTGGAGACAGGAGTATTTATGATGAGAAGGGAGGGTCTTCCCCGCCCTTCCCCAGGTATGGCCCCCTCAGCCTGTTTGGTAGGTCACTGAGACCAGAAGTTTCAGGTGCTTGTCAGAATATGTGTAATTCTAGTAGAGTGGGTTTTTGACGTCATTTTTTCATTTGTTGTGTTCCTTTGCATGTTCATATTTATAGAGCTAACTCCTTCCTTTGTCTTTTTTTTTTATAGATTTTATTTATTTATTTGAGAGGTAGAGTTACAGACAGTAACAAGAAGAGACAGAGAGAGAGGTCTTCCATCCGTTGGTTCACTCCCCAGATGGCTGCAACATTCAGAGCTGTGCTGATCTCAAGCCAGGAGCCAGGAGCATCTTCCGGGTCTCCCATGTGGGTGCAGGGGCCCAAGGACTTGGGCCATCTTCTGCTGCTTTCCCAGGCCATAGCAGAGAGCTGGATTGGAAGAGGAGCAGCCGGGACTAGAACTGGCGCCCATATGGGATGCTGGCGCCACAGGCGGAGGATTAACTTACTGCACCACAGTGCCGGCCCCTGTCTTTTTTTTTTTTTTTTTTTTTAAAGTTTATTTATTTATTTGAAAGGCAGAGTTACAGAAATAGAAGGAGATGGGCCGGCGCCGTGGCTCAATAGGCTAATCCTCCACCTTGCGGCGCCGGCACACCGGGTTCTAGTCCCGGTCGGGGCGCCGGATTCTGTCCCGGTTGCCCCTCTTCCAGGCCAGCTCTCTGCTATGGCCAGGGAGTGCAGTGGAGGATGGCCCAGGTGCTTGGGCCCTGCACCCCATGGGAGACCAGGAAAAGCACCTGGATCCTGGCTCCTGCCATTGGATCAGCGCGGTGCGCCGGCTGCAGCGGCGGCCATTGGAGGGTGAACCAACGGCAAAGGAAGACCTTTCTCTCTCTGTCTCTCTCTCTCACTGTCCACTCTGCCTGTCAAAGAAATAGAAGGAGAGACTTAGAGAGAGATTTTGCATCCGTTGGTTTACTCTCCAAATGGCCACAAAAGCCAGGGCTGGGCCAGACCAAAGCCAGGAGGTGGGGGCTTCTTCTGGGTCTCCCTCATGGGTGCAAGGGCCCAAGCACTTGGGCCATCTTCTGCTGCTTTCTCAGGCGCATTAGCAGGGAGCCGGATGGGAAATGGAACAGCTGGGACTTGAACCGGCGTCCATGTGGGATGCCGGCATCGTAGGAGGTGGCTTAACCCGCTGTGCCACAGTGCTGGCCCCCACCTGCCCTGTTTTGTTTTTTTTGCAGCCGCATTGCTTTCACTTACATGGTGAGGATGGTCCATGATTTATTAAACCTGAGCCTTGTGGACTGTAAGTGATTGATTTTCCCTGTTCTGTCACATGCTGCAGTCAGTGCCGTGGTGCATGGTCTTACTGCACTTGTGGGGTCAGTGCCCAGTGGAAGCATTGCCGAGGTTTGCAGTGCGTGCCCCCAGGGTGGCTGTCGCCGCAGGGCTCACCCTACTTACACCAGGCTTGGGGTTTTTCTGAAACGCTTTGATTTTGGACCACCTGAAAGACCTCAGCATATCTTTAATTATGAATGGGGTTGAATATCTTTGCGTGGATCATTGGCCGAAAATGTTTCTCTGGGAACCATCTTTATGTATTCTGGTTGTTACTTCTGTGAGGGTGGCCTGAGGCCATTGGAAACTGATCTGAATACCTTGGAAGTGGATAGTGTTCACAGAAATTCTGGGATTAAGAAAGCTACGGCAGAGTTGCTGAATTTCGGCAGAAGTTCCAAGAAAGCAGCATTTCTTGGCCACTTGGGAAGCCCGAGGTGGATCTCACCAGTCTGGGGCTACAGGCAGAATTTTCCGATGCACCAGCTAGGTGTGGGGTCCTGTCACCGCCATCCTTGGTGTCACGCTGGCCCTCCAGAGCCGTGGCAGCAGGGGACAAGGAGTGCTTCTGAGCGTTTGCTGTGTGCCAGGTTTGTCCACCTTAACCTCAGGGTCTCGTCCCGGTCCTGGTGGGGCCTGACGGGGGGCTCCCTCCTGATCTCACCTGCTCCACTGAGAAAGGGCTCCAGTGGTGGACCCAGGATGGCTGTTTTCTCTGTGGTCCTCAGTGGTCTGAAGTGTGAAGTTTTAGAAGAAGGAGGTGGAGGCTGGTGCCGCGGCTCACTAGGCCAATCCTCCGCCTGCGGCGCCGGCACCCTGGGTTCTAGTCCCAGTTGGGGCACCAGTTCTAGTCCCGGTTGCTTCTCTTCCAGTCCAACTCTCTGCTGTGGCCCGGGAGTGCAGTGGAGGATGGCCCAAGTGCTTGGGCCCTGCACCCGCATGGGAGACCAGGAGGAAGCACCTGGCTCCTGGCTTCGGATCGGCGCAGCGCACTGGCCATAGCTGTGAAGAAGGAGGCGGTGACCGTCACAGGGAAGGATTTGCAGGTGTTTTCCCCAGACTTCTCTCTTGTGTCAAGGAGAGTAATGCCTTAGGAGCCTGTTAACTGCAGTGGACTTGGGGAGGCATTGTCTTGTGAACTTGATGTTCCTGGAGAGAACGCTTCCTGTTCTCTTAATTGCTTTTAATTTTTTTTTTGACAGGCAGAGTGGACAGCCAGAGAGAGAGACAGAGAGAAAGGTCTTCCTTTTACCATTGATTCACCCTCCAATGGCCACTATGGCCGGTATGCTGTGGCCGGCACACTGCATTGATCCGAAGCCAGGAGCCAGGTGCTTCCTCCTGGTCTCCCATGCGGGTGCAGGGCCCAAGTACTTGGGCCATCCTCCACTGCACTCCCCGGCCACAGCAGAGAGCTGGACTGGAAGAGGAGCAACCGGGACAGAATCCGGCACCCCGACCGGGACTAGAACCCAGGGTGCCGGCGCCACAGGCGGAGGATTAGCCTATTGAGCCGCGGCACCAGCCTTTTTAAAATTTTTTTAAAGATTTTATTTATTTATTAGAGAGGTGGAGTTACAGACAGTGAGAGAGACAGAGAGAAAGGTCTTTTGTCCATTGGTTCACTCCCCAGATGGCTGCAATGGTGGGTGCTGCGCCGATCCGAAGCCAGGGGCCAGGAGCTTCTTCCGGGTCTCCCATGTGGGTGCAGGGGCCCAAGGACTTGGGCCATCTTCTACTGCTTTTCCAGGACATAGCAGAGAGCTGGATCAGAAGAGGAGCAGCTGGGACTCGAACCGGCACCCAAATGGGATGCTGGTGCCGCAGGTGGAGGATTAACCTGCACCACAGCGCTGGGCCCAATTTCTTTTAATTTTAAAAATTCTAGTATTTTTTTTCTCCTCAGCATCTTTATTTCTGCATTTCTGGAATTTTGTGATAGGATTACAAAAAAAAGCCCAGTTTCATGCTTGGGGTGGACTTGGTTTCCTGAGGCTGCTGCGGCCAGGTCACAGAATGCCAGCCCAGAAGTGAGGGCCCCATCCTGTTCTTCAGTTGGCCCTTGGCCAGGTGGCGCTCCAGCTCTTTGAATGCTCCCAGTGATGGGGATCTCACTGCCTCTGATGACCTCCTGGGACCTCGTCCTGAGGAGGTGAGGTTGCGCCTTCTACCGTAGATTTGAACCTGCTTCTCTCTGGTGCACACTTCAGTTCCACCATCCAGGGTGGCCTCTCCAGCACTGGATGCCCGTGAACCTGTGCTACGCTGGATGCCGGGATGAGTTAGGGCCGCCTGCTCTGTGAAAACCACTCGGTGGTTTTTCTCTGACTGGGCCTTGCCATTCCACCAGTGTTTCCCACAGGAGGTGAGGGAGACAGACTGTGCAGAGGGGAATGGGGAAATCAGGGCCCACTCGGGCTCCCATGTGCCCGAGTGTCGGTCCTGTGTCCATCCCATGTGTCCGTCCAGCTCCGCACGGACCCAGTGTCCCTGCAGCCTCGACAGACGTGCTGTCACAGTTCCAGCCCCGCGTCCTTCGAGAGTTGCCTGGGTTTGGGTCAGGTGTTGGTGCGTGAAGGTATCTCACACACCGATGTGCTGCACACAGGCTCCTGGTGGCGTGCGTGGCCCGCCCCCGGGTTTCACTGTGATGTGTGTTGAGTGTTTGCACGTGACCTTTGTTGGCATTTGGCAGGTTCTTGCTCCCTAACTTCTGTAGAGGGGCTGGTGTCATGGCGCAGTGGGTTAAGCCTCACCTGTGACATGGGCATCCCATATCACAGCAAGAGTTTGAGTCCTGCCTGCTCCACTTCCTATCCAGCTCCTTGCTAATGTGGCTGGGCAAGCAGCGGGAGGTGGCCTGAGTGCTTGGGCTCCTGCAGCCACGTTGGGGGGGAGTTCCTGGCTTCTGGCTTTGGCATGGCCCAGTCCTGGCTGTTGTAACCATCTGGGGTGTGAATCAGCAGATGGAGGTTATTTCTTGTTCTTCTCTTCTGTCTCTCTGTCTCCCCCTCCCCCAACCACATCATTCTGCCTTTCACATCGATCAATCAATCTTAAAAAAAAAAAAGTAAATAAAGCAAGTAGGCACTGTTCTCAGCTGTTCCATGGCTAGGTCAGAAGTGGGCTTGGCTGGGTCCCCCTGTGGTTTCTCCAAGAGCTTCAGGCAGTCAAGGCTGAGTCATCGGGGGTGGGTGTGGAGAGGGGACTCTACCCACAGACAGCGTGGACTGTCCAACAGGCACAGGCTGCGTTTTCTCTGGGAGCCAGGCCTTCTGTTTCATCCTGGATGTCCCTTCTCAGATGCGTCTGGGCCAGACTGCTGCAAATACAGTGGAGTCTGGGACTTCGTCTCCCTTTGTTCTCCCGCACCTGCTTTGGGTGCGCGTCCTCGTCCCTCTGGGTGCGGTGGTCTTGCAGCTCGTTCCTCCTGGGCACGCCAGGGGATTGCACAGGCCCGTGGCCGGTGTGGCTCGTGAGAGCCCTCAGGCTGTGTGCCCTGTGCTAGTGGAGACCTCCCTCCATCAGACACGTCTGCCTCCTGCTGTGTGCCCTGCTCCCACCCCGCTGTTACGGGAGCGCGTGTCTCAATTCTTATTCCAAGTTCTTGCCTGCACAGAAGTGAGAATTCATAGTGGAAGTGTAAGGCAGGTGCCCAGGAGAGAGGAGGTTGTATTTAAAGTGAGATGGTGAACATACATTTGCACATGACTGTGGCCACCCCTCATGGAGAGACAGCTGTCATGAGTGGGCCGGGGAGCTGCCTACAAGGAGAGGGCATGGGAGGAGGCCAGAGAAGGGCCTGCAAGAGCCACGAGCCGAAAAGCCAACAGGACTGCTCTTGTGTGTTAACAGTGCCCTTTATGGGGCAGGGGGTGGTCTCCTAGTGTTTGGGTGGGGTGTGGTGTACGTGAGGCTTTCTGGGAGTTTCGTGGCACCTCCATGTGGCGTTGTAGCCTCCCTGTGGCCATTAATGGCATGTCTTCCTTCCTGATGTAGGAGAAGCAGTGCATCCTGGGGAAGTGGGTAGACTGGATTGACAGGTAAGGGGGTGGAGCTATGGTGCAGGGCTAGAGACAGAAATCGTGAGAAAAGTCTTGCTGCCTACTTCCCCTGTGTCACTGGTTTGGTCAGAATGGTCACCAGAAACCACTGACTTCACTCGAGCCCTAGACCTTCTCTGGGTGTGTGTTTCTTTCCTTTTTTAACATTTTTTTATTTGAGAGAGAGAGTGAGCTCCTGTTTACTGGTTCACTCCCCAGATGCCCACGACAGCCAGAAGAACGAGACCAGGGGCCAGAAATGCAATCCAGGTCTCCCAATGGCTGGCACAGGTCACTTGAGCCGTCGCCACTGCCTCGCAGGGTCTGCATTAGCAGGAAGCTGGAGTCAGGAGCTAGGGATCGAACCCGGGTGTTCTGATGTGTGATGCGGGCGTCCTGGCCGTTTAATCACTAGGCCATTCGCACAGCCCTTCCCCAAAGTCTGTTTACTTTAATATCACATAGGACAGATTAGACCCTCTGTACGCTCTGTGTGCATTGTCTCAAGCATGTTCTAAACCAATGAAGCACTGGCAGTTCTTGGCAATAATTCCCTGTTTTAATTCAGTTAAGTCATTCTAGAAGACCCCAGCTTAATAGACAGATGTATTCAAAGAAGATTAGACTCCTGGCAAATATTACAGAAATGTGATCAAAGAGAACAAAACAGCCATGTCGGCTGTAGACGTTTGCTGGGCCCTTGGGGTGGGCCAGGCCCCGGGGAGGGGCTGGGGGCTCAGCCAGGCTGATCCAGCACCTGCCCTGGATGCAAGCTCATGTCCTCTGAGTGGACAGAGGGCTGGGGATGATCAGCTTGGCGACATGGAGTGGTCAGGGGCATGTTTGCGCATGGGACACATCCTGGGCCCCTGAGCAAGAGCGTGAGGTGTAGAAAGGGTAGAGGGAAGCAGAGTGAAGGCGAGAAGGATTTGAGGAGCACAGGGATCAGAAGAGGGTGCTGTTGAGAAAGATTTGCATTCGTCAGAGCTGGCAGTGGAGCAAACCCGTGCATTCAGGTGGAGAGACGGCGCCCTCCTATCTGACGTGCCCTGGGTGATGTTCTAGCTGGGAAAACGTTGGAAGGATGTGGAGCACAAGCGGTGAGAGGCTGCAGTCTGAGGAAGCTCCTGCGCCAGGTGCCGGTTGACCAGGCTGCAGATCAGAATGGAGTCACTCACGCCAAGGTTGCGGTCGCCAAGCCGAGCTTCCAAGAGGTCAGGAAAGAGAGGGCAGAGCTGCCAGACTTCCCTGACCGTTCCAGCTGGCATGAAAACGACCCCCCCCCCCCCCCCCCGTCCCAGTCCTGACATGCAGGAGGTCTCAACCCAGCCGCTGGTTCTCCATTGTTCCATCTCACCCTTCCCCCAACAAGCTAAGGAACCTGGGAACGACCAGTTTTGCATTTGGCGTTTGCTTCTGTTTTCTGTCCTTAAAACCAAGCCCTCTGCCCTGCCCATTAAGATCCTTACACTAGGGCCCGGTGCTGTGACATAGCAGGTAAAGCCACTGCCTGCAGTGCTGGCATCCCATATGGGCACCAGTTCAAGTCCCAGCTGCTCTACTTCCGATCCAGCTCTCTGCTGTGGCCTGGGAAAGCAGTAGAGGATGGCCCAAGTCCTTGGGTCCCCTGCACCCGTGTGGGAGACCTGGAAGATGCTCCTGGCTCCTGGCTTCGGATCGGCCCAGCTCCGGCCATGCAGCCATCTGGGGAAAGAACCAGCCGGTGGAAGACCTCTCTCTCTCTGTCTCTCTCTCTGTCTCTGTCTCTCTGCCTCTTTCAAATAAATAAATAAATCTTTTTAAAAAAAGATGTTGTAATTCTGCCCTTCGACAGGGACTTTAAGTCGCCTTTATTCACTTGCAGGATCAACGAGAGGAACATTTAATTCCTGAACTGACGATGAAGGGGCGTGGCCTGACATGATTCCCATCCCCATGTTTAGGTTTAATATTGTAAAATTATAACATCGTTAAAGTATCTTAGAATCATTAACATTTTAATTTCAATCGTTTTGATAATTCAGTAGTTTAATGATCCAGGTTGAGCGTGCTGCTGCTGACTGTCAGTGTTGGAAATGGAATCCCCGGTGGAGTACTCCCCGGGATTTTTGTGGTCCTGTCTCCTGCGAGTTACCTGTTGGGGTGTGAGAGCAGACTGGACGCGTGTGTTCCTGGGGGATGGAAAGGCCTCAGAAAAGCAGTGTGGCCAGAAGACGGCACACTGCGAAGCCAGCTTTCCTGTTTCCTAACCTCGGAGCTTCTCGGACTGTCCCGCGCTCAGCGTGGAGTGTCCCCGTGGGGCTTCAGGGCTTTCGTGAGGTCCGGCTGAGCTCGCTCTCACGGAGTCCTGAGCTCGTGGCTTTGGAATCCTGTTTCAAATGGGACAGAAACGCTGTCTGTTGCATGCCAGGTTTTGAGATTAACACGGAGAGACTGAGATGTAATGTGGCATGGGTGGGTACGTAGCAGGTGTGGGAGAACTGCTCGGACAGAATTGAGAGCATTCGGTGTTTTGTAAGGTTTTGCTTATCTTTTGTTGCTTTGAGGTAATTAAGGTACTTTTCTTTGCCAAAACCAACATGTCCCCCTGGCTGCCTGATCAGGGCCCCGTGAACACGGGAACACGGGAACCTGAGGACAGGGGTGAGATGAAGGGGCGTGGAGAGGGAGGCCAGTTGATACTGGGCTGCTTTTGTCTGGCTTCTTCCCTGAGCTGTTTGCTTTGAACGTAGGAGGAAGTGGCATTCGGGGATTTGTGCCAGGTGATTTGTTCTGGTGCCCTGGAAGTGTTTGGGAGGCATTTATGCAGAGGAAAGCCTGGGCGTGGGGCAGAGAGAGGAGCCCTGGGGGTTCCCGACTTGCCCCTGCCCTTCACCAAGCAGGTGCCCCAGGCGACAACCAGGCCCCCTGACGCCTCCCAGGGCAGCGTGCGTGCCCCGGGCCCCCTCTGCCACAAGGTGTCACTCAGAGAAGTTTTTCAGTCAAGTGAGATTCACCTTCTCGAAATGCGCGCTGCCTCATCCAGCATTCTCCCTCGCCTCTTGGAAAAATCGATTGTAGTAAAACGGGAGTGCGCCGCGGCGACATCTTCGCGTGTGGTGCTGGGTGGCATTAGGCGCGTCCGCGTCACGGTGCACCTGTCAGCCTGGGGCTCCTCATCTGGCAAGAACTGGAACCCTGTGCCCATTAAACCACCCCGATACACACCCCCTCCTGGTAGTCACTGCTCCCCGTCGTGTGCCTCTGAGTCTGCCTGCTCAGGGCCGCCCACGTGGTAGAACCGCGCTGTGCGTGTCCTTTTGTGGCTTCTTTCACTGATGTCCTCACTCCGAGGTTCATCGTGTGGCAGCAGCAGCGGCAGCGTGCTGGCTTCCCTCCTCGCCAAGGCTGACGTCGCGCCCCGATCACGCGTCCGAGGCCCCTTGGATCCATTCCTCCTTTCGGCTGTTATGAACAGTGCTGCGCAGGTGTGCAGGTATCTTATTTTTTGAGACCCCACTTTCAATGTTCTGGGGGACCGGCCCCAAAGTGGGCTATGCTGGGTCATGTGGCCACTCTGTTTTGGTTGTTCAAGGACTTGCTGGGTGTTCTCCATAGTGGCTGCTCCGCATTGCATTCCCGCCAGCACCAAGGGTTCCAGGTTCTCCTCCTCCCTGCTGGCGCGCTTGCTTCCTGGTCTTTGTGATGGTGTGGCCGGTGGTGTGCTCCTTGTGACGCGTGCTCCATGCTGGGCCGGGAGGGCAGCCCTCGAGGGCATTCAGGGCAGGTGGTGGGAGCGTGTTACCGGGTGGGGCCCGTGGCCCTGCCATTCCTTAGGAATAATTGCGGAGATTTCCCGTGTGAAATCGAAACTGTCGAGATGCAGGGCCTCTGAGATGCCAGCCGGCCAGGCCCAGGCGCTGGGATGAGCTCCCCTCATCCGCAGCGGCGGGGCTGGGTGGCAGTTAGAGAGATGTGTGCTGGCCTGAAGAAGCCACAGTGATTTCTCTTGAAACCGTGGGTGAGAGAAAGCCCACGTGGCTTACGTGGAATCTACACGGGCTGTGGACTAATCTACAGGGGCTGTGGATGAGAGGGGAGGGACCACAGGAAGCCGGGAAGGCTTTGGGAAGGGGGCAGGCCGTAGGGGAAGTGCCTGTACTTCTGAATGGGTTGGGGATGTAGGCGGGAGGCACTGGAACCCAGGCGGTTGAGACAGGTGTGTGGGAAAAGTGATTTTGTTAATTAGCCTCCCCCGTCTCTGCCCTCCAGCCCATGACCCTTGTCGTCAGGTTTAGGACGGCTCAGCATTTTTCTCTTATCTCTACTCAGGTAGAGCTATTTTCAGGTTTGCAAAGCAATTCTTCGATATAGGGGACAACTAAAGATACAGGAGCGCCGTGAATCTAAGCCGAAGACGGCTGAGGATGCAGTGGTAGGAAGAGGCACCTAGCAGGCCGTGGCCCCCACGGAGGGGAGCACCCAGGGCGATCTGAGTCTTGGCTCTGTCTCTGTCCTGGCGGAGCTTTGCCTAGGTCACCTCCCATTTCTGGGATTATTTCTTTAAAGCGAGGTGGTCGGAAGAGCAATCTGTTGTCGTCACCTTGAATGTGAAAGGGAGGCTTTGCCCTTGAGACCAAGGGCACAGAGCAGCAGTGAGCGTACGTGATTCAAGATGCCTGGCCAGTCGCTATGAATGCAGGCGTGCACCCCTGGCTGGGGTTGGCGAGAGCTGGGACTGGACCCTATGGGACCAGGGACCCTGTCGGACCGGACCCTGGGGCCAGGCCTGTGGGCCTGTTTAGAAGACTGGGAGCTGGGGCGCAGGGATGTGGGGACATCTCTGGCCAGGAGCTCTTTCCTTCTTACAAACCAAGATATTCCCGGCAGGATGATTGCCAGAGGGGCGTGCGCTCGAGAGGCCTGGGCTTGAACGAATTGTACAGAAAGGCAGTGTGCCCTGTCTCCCAGAGCTGTGCAGTCAGAGACCCGCCCTCTTACCGCATGCCGCGTGTTCACGTGTGAGCTCATCGCGGAGGCCCTGGTTTCTCTCGCCTGTATGACAGCACGGGGGAGCCTTTTTACTGCCAGGAGCCCTGTGGGTACGTATGACATCATCCGCGGGCCACACGAAATTATCAGCTTCAAAATCGGGCCACCGTAGATTGATTTGGCTTTGTTCCCGCCTGTGGTTGCCTTGGCAGGGCCTGACCAGAGGATTTTGTGTACGGCTCGTGGGCCAGGTGTTCCCCACCCTGCTGTACGACCTGCCTGGGTTACAGAGAATCCTTTGTAGTATTGCTCACCTTCCAGGAGCTGGCCCACTCCCTTTTTGTATGAGCTTGGTTAAACCCGCACCACTGAGCAAACTTTGAAAGTGTATATTGTGATATTTTTATATATGAGGGTACTCCAAAAAATTCATGGAAAAATGCACTTTTAGCGCAAAAAAATTGACATCCATTTTGTTTTTGGGAGGGGGGATGTATTATCTGTGAGCTTTATTTATTTATTTTTCCTCTCCATGAGCTTTTTGAAATCTCCTGGCGTCTGTGACTTGTGTTGACTGACAGGTGGGGGTGGGGGTGGGGGTGGGGTGGGCAGGGCTGTGCTCATCCCTGAGTGGGTTTGCTGAAGCTCCTGATTCTAGGGTGGACTCAACCCGGAGAGCTTCACCTACCGTTGTCAAAGGAGGGGCCGGCATCATGGCCTGCGTCAGGGCACTGGTTCGAGTCCCGGCTGCTCTGATTCCAGTCCAGCTGCCTGTGAATGAACCAGGGCAGGCAGCAGAGGATGGAGGGAGTGCTGGGCCCCCGCCACCTGTGGAGGAGCTCTGAGTGGCGTTCCTGGCTCCTGGCTTTGGCCTGGCCCGGCTCTGGCTGTTGCCGCCATTTGGGGAGTGAACCAAATGGAAGCAAAAGGAACATTTTTCTCTGCCTCTCTCTGGCTCTGCCTCTCCCTGTTGCTCTGCCTTTCACATAAACAAATGAATAAGCAAAACTCTTTAACAAATGAATAAGTGAATATTTAACGAAATCCTACGAGGAGGAGCCTGTTGGGGTTTCTTGTGCTGCCGTAGTTAGAATGAGGGCCGCGGGCCGTGAGCTCTCTCAGACCATGCCTTACCCTCTCTTTCTTCTGTCCCGGTGCCTTTCGGGGAGGGCTCGTTTTCCTCTCGACATTTCCACTATCGCTTTTTATAAATCATGGATCGACAGGTGTAGAGGCAGCGTCTCCGCCGTCTCTGCTCAGGGCTGGGCGTGGCTGTGGTGTTTAAGCTCTTGCGCCTTCGGGTGCACCTCTCAGTGCCCCCGCGGAGTCTGTCCACCTTCTCCTCTCCCGGAAGTGACCACCTGCGAGCCTGCCTCAAGGGCCAGCTCCTCCGTGAGGCATTCTTCTCTTGGCTTGCTCGTGACTCCCTTGGCATCAGTCCTGATGGGTGCCGTCACCGGCCGGGGGCCGCTCGTCCTTCACGGGGCAGGGCCCACGTGTCATCTGGGAGTCACAGTGCCATGCCCTGCAGGATGCATGCCCCGAGTGTTTGGCCCGTGGGTGGCGCGTGACTGGCAGGTCCCGCGCCCAGCAGCCTGGCGCTATAGCTCCAGTGTGGTGCTAGGGCTCAGGCGGCAGGCGGGGACTAGATTGGGAACTGTTGCACACAAGTATCGCTTGTTTCTGTTCTTAAGTGAAAACAGTGTGATATTTTCAACTAACGGGATTCTGCGCCCACTCCGTTTAGCATGAAGGACTATTATCCGCTGTATGAAACAGTCTCTTTTCCCAAGAGTCTTAAGATCAGTGTGCAAACCCCATACCCAAGGACAGGCCAGGCACAGGTGGCTCCAGCCATGAGGGCGATGGAGCAGGTGTCACGGGACCTGAGCTGTGATTCGGCTTCCGTGCCGGACCTTGCCAAGGGAGAGTTTGCCAGGCTTGTGGGTTAGAGTGGCGGAGGTGGGTGTCATGGGGCACATTCCAGCGAAACCGAATAACCTGCACCTGATGGGAAAGTGAGCTCTGTTTCTGAGATGGGGAGGCGCCCGCTGGCCCTGCCCACGTTGACGGTGTGTGTGTTCTGTCTGTGTCCGTGTCTCCTAGGCTCAGACCATGAATTACGTGGGGCAGCTGGCTGGCCAGGTGCTCGTCACGGTGAAGGAGCTGTACAAGGGGCTGAACCCGGCCACACTGTCCGGGTGCATCGACATCATCGTCATCCGCCAGCCCAATGGCAGCCTCCAGTGCTCCCCCTTCCACGTCCGCTTTGGGAAGATGGGGGTCCTGCGCTCTCGAGAGAAAGTGGTAAGGGCTGGGCCCAGGGCGTGCGCGCCTGCCTGCTTCCTCCCCAAGACAGCATCCTCTGTGTGTGTGGCTCTCAGACCCGGATGTTGAGCTCCCTGTTGAAGCTGTTTGCTCATTCTCTTTAGTATGGCTGTGCGAATTACTCTCAGATGCCGTGCATAGGCCAACTGGTTATTGAACTCCTGGCCTCTGTGAGTTGGGAATTTGCACAAGGAACACAGGGTGGTTTGTCTCTGCTCCCTGCCCGTCTGGGACCCCAGGAAGACCCAGAGGCTGGGGGCCGAGACCATCCGAGCACACACTCCTCACTGCGACTGGCGCTTGATGCTGGCTCCTGTTAGGGCTTCAGGCTGAGGCTGTTGGCCAAACCCCTTACTTGAACCTGGCCTCTCCCCGTGGCTTGGCTTCCCTTATTACCACAGTGGCCAGTTGTAGGGGTGAGCATTTCTTTTCTTTTCTTTCTTTTTTTTTGACAGGCAAAGTTAGACAGTGAGAGAGAGAGAGGGAGAGACAGAGAGAAAGGTCTTCCTTTTTCCATTGGTTCACCACCTAAGTGGCCACTACGGCCGGTGTGTTGCGGCCGGTGCGCTGCGCCGATCCAAAGCCGGGAGCCATGAGCTTCCTCCTGGTCTCCCATGTGGGTGCAGGGCCCAAGGACCTGGGCCATCCTCCACTGCACTCCCAGGCCACAGCAGAGAGCTAGACTGGAAGAGGAGCAACTGGGACAGAATCTGGCGCACTGAGTGGGACTAGAACCCGGGGTGCCGGTGCTGCAGGTGGAGGATCAGCCTAGTGAGCTGCGGCGCCGGCCCAGGGTGAGCATTTCCAGAGGGATGGAGCCCGGTGGATGCTGTATTCTTTCTGTGACCCAGCCCTGTAGGCCGTGTGGCATCCCTCGCACCGTGCTCCATGAGCTGGGGTGGTCACAGTGGTCTGCAGGTGCCCAGAGGTGGGGAACAGGCATTGCTCGTACCACGCTGTACGAGCTGGGGTGGTCACAGTGGTCCGCAGGTGCCCAGAGGTGGGGAATGGGCTCCCTCCTGGATGGGGAATGGCAGGGACGAGCATGGAGCGCCAGGCTCCTGGATGTGGCCTCTTTGGAAGGGGGTCTACCACGACAATTGAGAGAAACAAATACTTAAAAAAATTAGATTGTATGTCTCACGCCTCTGCTTCCTGTGGAGTTTGGAATGATGTGTCTTGGCTGGTTCTTGGAGTTGAGTTCAAGCGTTTGCTCTCTGCTCCAGTATCTCCAGGCTCCCAGCCTGCGGCAGACACAAGTTCCAAGGTGAAATTTTACAGACTGGGCTGGGGACACTTTGGGTGCAGTTTGAGCTCCACCACTGACCCAGAGGGGTGACCCTGGGCCCGTCATTCCCCTTGTCTGGCCTCGGCCCCTCAGCCGGGAAAGGAGGAGCTGGACCCCGTGGTCTCGGAGGTCCCGTCCTCACCCCGGGGGCCTGAGCACAGAACCCCGCAGTGATGGGGAGCGCACGGGAGGATGGTGATTCAGGAGGGTCCCTACAGCTGAGGCCACCGCTGCGGGTTCCCATCCTTGCTGTTTCTGCACGTTTCCCCTTCAGGTTGACATAGAAATCAACGGGGAGTCTGTGGATCTGCACATGAAATTGGGAGATAACGGAGAAGCATTTTTTGTTCAAGAGACTGATAACGATCAGGTAGGCGGGGCTGGGGGGCAAGGTCACTTCCCGGTTTTGAGCTTTGAGCCCTGCTTATCTGGAGCTGCAGCAGAAGTGGGTGCAGGGGAGTAGGTGGGGGGGGGATGGGGCTGGCCGTGTGGGCACCAGCAGCACAGCAAGTGGCTGCGTGCCCTTCGTCCTGCAGACGTGAGCCAGACGCCACGGTGTGCGCGCTGCCTCCTGGGGGACAGAGGAGGGACTGGCGGCATGTGCTGGCCCCTTCCGTTGTCCAGAACACACAGAGTGTCTGCTGTGTCAAATCTCAAGGGCCTGGAAATTGTAGTTTTTGTTTAGTGAGTGGCCACATCACTTTTATTTAGAATTAAGAATTAAGAAAAATCATTAAGAATGATTTTATGTGATTACTTGAAAGGCAGAGTGACAGAAAGGGAAATATCTCCATCTGTCTATGTAAAGACAGACAGACAGACAGAAAGAGGGAGGGAGGGAGGGAGGGGTATCTTCTGTCTCCATTTACTCCCCAAATGGCTACAACAGCCAAGGCTGGGTCAAGTTGAAGCCAGGGGCTAGAAACTCCATCCTGGTCTCCCACGTGGATGGCAGGGTCTCCAGTACTTGTGGGATCTTCCACTGCCTTCCCAGGCACCTATGCAGGAAGCTGGATGAGAACAGGCGCTCTGATACGGGATGCCGGCTCTGCAAGGGGCAGCTTAACCCATGGCACCACAATGCCAGTCCCAATTTTATTTTTTAATGTTTTAAATTTGTGATTCTTAAAGACAAGTTTGTTTAGCTAGACTTCATGTCCTACACAGTTTATTTCAAATGCTCAGTCAGGTGGCTTTTTTAGTATTTCTACAGGTACAACAGGTCTTCAGAAAGTTCGTGGAAAACGTGTGTTATGAAGAAGCTGCATGGATTTCAAACCTTTTTTTTTTTTGCAGCAAAATAAGCTTAGCTTTTTATCCCAGTTTTCCATGAAATGTTTGAGGCACCTCCCGTGTACCGTCCTCACCGCAGTCCATCTGAGAACGTTTCATGGGGCTGATGTTGTGGGGCTGCGACCTGAGCTGCTACTGGTGATGCCCATATCCCAGGGAGCACCAGTTCCAGTTCCAGCTGCTGTCCTTCCCAGCCAGGTTCCTGCTGATGTGCCTGGGCCAGCAGAAGATGGCCCAAGGACTTCCCCTGCTGCGCTGTGGCAGGCCCCCAGGGAGCTCCTGGCTCCTGGCGTTGGCCTGGCCCAGCCCCGGCTGCCTTCCGGGACCCTCCCCAGCAGTGCTGGGCGCCCTCAGGCCCCCGGAGGGCCTGTGGCAGTGTTGCGTTTGGAGCCCAGCTCAGGGACTCTGCTCCTGTCCCCAGGAGGTGATCCCCACGTACTTGGCCACCTCGCCCATCCTGTCGGAAGGAGCCGCGAGAATGGAATGCCAGCTGAAAAGGAACTCCGTGGAGAGGATGAGGAGCCCGGACTGCAGCGCGCCGGCCCCGGCCTCGTTGCCCAGTGACGCCCCCTCGAGCGGCTCCTTAGGGAAGAAGAGGAGGAAGCGGAGGAGGAAGTCCCAGCTGGACAGTCTGAAGAGGGAGGACACCGCCAACACGTCGGAGGACGAGGACATGTTTCCCATAGAGATGAGCTCCGACGAGGACGTGGAGCTGCTGGACAGCAGTCGGTAAGGGCGCGGGAGCGGGACGGGCTGCGGGAGCGTCCCGAGATGATGTGTCGGACTCCCCTCCCCCCCTTCCCCTGCTCCAGAAGTTGTTCTCGTCTGCATTGGAGACTGGAGTTTGCAAGCACGCGGACGCATTCGTAGTGTGGTGTAAAGGTTTGGCGTGGCTGGTGGCTGAGAGACCGCCGGTAGTGCCGGAGCTCTCCGGCTGATGGCGTCACTCCAGGACAGAGCCAAGCAGCGGGAACTGAGCCGGCTGACTCCGGACGAATGGCAGCCTGTTTGAGCACCAGCGGTGCCTGCGGCACTTGGGAGGTGCAGCTTTTAGAGGGGCCGCTGTGGGGTAGCCTTAAGGTTGGACGCCATGAGACCATGCTCAGTTGCCTCTCCAGGAAAACTTTGTCTGTTTTAATTTTTTAAATTTGGATTAGGCCCAGTGTCTCATGGACCTTGGTTTTCTTTTTCCTTGCATCTCACGGTGTAGCGTAATTCTATTTGTAGGGATGGCTATTTTGGTGGAAAATGCCAGTTTTTAAAGGTAAACCTCCATTTATTTATTTGAGAGGCAGACTTACAGACAGAAAGAAGGAGAGACAGTAGAGAGAGGTCTTCCGTCTGCTGGTTCACTTCCCAAATGGCTGCAAAGGCCAGAGCCAGGAGCAAGGAGCCAGGAGCTTCTTCCCACATGGGTGCAGGGGCCCAAGGACTGCTTTCCCAGGCCACAGCAGAGAGCTGGGTGGGAAGTGGAGGAGCCGGGACATGAACCAGCGCCCATATGGGATGCTGGTGCCACAGGCAGAGGCTTGACTACTACGCCACAGCGCCGGCCGTGATCAAACTCCATTTTAAAGAAATGTTTCAAACATTTGTGTATCCCGCGTGTTTCTGACAGTTGATTTCATATCTCGTTAACATAAAGAAGGGATAAAGAATATCAGGACTAGCCCTTGGCGTCATAATCTAGAATAGAGTATATTTTTATTTTTTTCCTAAGATTAAAGGTATGTCTATCGGAAGCACTGCATTTCTTGGTCACAGCCTCTGGTCTGCTGTGGGCCCCGAAGCCGGGGAGCTGGGCTTATGCCTGGCCTTGCCTGCCTGACCTTCCCTCCCAGGACTTAGTGATGGGTATTTCAGGTGACAAGGAGACCACAGAAAGAGGGTGTCTGACATCTGGTGACTGCAGTCACTTTGTAGTCACGAGGTGCAGGTGGTTGATGCCACGTGTTCTGTGTGCTCTATGAGACGTGATCTGTGTGTGACCATCCAGGTCCCCAGCTGGCGTTTTCTAACACCGTGGGTCCAGTTTGGGCTGGTTTCTCTGGGGCTTCTGTAAGGTGAAAGGTGACGGGGCGGTGCTATAATGGAGTGAGGCCCAGATTGCTCTCTGTGCTCCTGTGTGAGTCCAGAGGCTTAGAGAAATCATCTGTAAATTTACGAGTCAGCCAAGGCACCAGCACACAAGCACGGTTCCTTGTGCCTGTGTCGCATGCTTTTCCTCCCCACTGCCCAGAAAAATGCCGAGATTGTGTTGATCTACAAAGCACTTAGAGAAAATCAAGACGAAATTAGAACTTTCTTATGTGCCTGTCACTGCTAATTCTTGGACTTGAATCTTTCTCTTCCCCAGAACGCTTCCTAATGATTCACCTCCATTCCAAGATGATATTCCTGCGGCAAACCGCACGTCGGTCTCACCTTACCCTCAGTCGGCATCATACCCTAATTCAGACAGAGAGTGGTCGCCCAATCCCAGGTGAGTTGCTTGCGTGTGTGTTTCTGGTTCGCCCGTCCTGGCCTAGGTGATCTGACGTCAGTTCTAGGAAGCATTGCCTAAGAAAATAGCAGACGACGCACGCAGATAAAGAGGACCGGAAAGAACGCAAGCTAGAGCAGGAGGTACAGACTGGGGTTGAAAACAGAGCCCTGCGGTTCAGAAGCCTGCACACTTCTGTCTGCTATAGAGTGCACCTGCAGAGCAGCAGTGTGACTGAGCTGTCTGGAGGTGCTGCTGAAGTTAGGTGCGCCGACTGTTAACAGGAACACAACGTGGCAGAGCCCTTTTGATCCTCAGCCCTCAAAAAAAGTACAAATCAAACGCGGGGACGTTGCGTCAGGCCGCTGAGGTCACTCAGGGTGGACGCCGTCCCTCCCCGCTCAATCCCTTCTGCTGAATGCAGGAATATTTATTTCCCCGAAATGAGCTTGCATGTTGCTCTAGACGGCAGATGTGAGCTTGGAGAACTGCAGCTGCCCGGAGTGCCCGTGGCCTTCCTGGGGACCCCAGGGACTTCCTTAAAAGTCAGCAAAATCTATGAGACTACAAGGGTGCTTCCAGAAGCTCATGGGAAAATGGGATTAGGGATTTCCATTTTGATGCAGACATATTCAGAGGTCCCGGGTTGTTTTATCACAACAGGTGTTTTCCATGAACTTTTTGAAAGCCCTCAGGGGACAGGTGAGGGGACAGACGACAATCCTGCCTTCTCAACGGCGGCACTGTCATCCTCTTCGGAAAGAAAAATGGTCCTTGGGTAGCAAGGGCCACAGCATTATGGTTTCACGATGGCTCGGGGTGGGCTGTTGCTTTCTGAGAATTCACACTTGAGGGGAGGAGAGACATCCAGCAGCTTCCTTGGACTGCCATTGCAAAATCCGCCCGATGCCTTGGGTTTGCTCCTGGTTTCAAGTGGGGGCATTCGAGCGCCTGGTGGTCCGGGCCGGCACTGCTCCCATTCCCACTCGAGGCCAGTGTCATCCAGCCGGCACTCCTGGCTGTAGTTTGCTCAGGGTAGCCTCCTGCTCCAGGCAGCATCAGTCAGCTGAGCGTGCTGAAGCCGAGGTCGGAGAAGCCGCCGACAGGCCCTGAGACTGAGAGCGGAGGTCACTCGGCCAGGGTGAGGGCGGGGGCCGTGATGAGAGCCCCTCATCCAGGTGTGTCTGCCTCGGAGACCAGCCCTGTCCAGTGGAGGCATACTGATCCTCTCCATGCATAGTGTAAAATTTTCTAGTAGCCGTATTTAGAAAGTAAAAAGGAATAGAAGAAATTAATTTTACAGTTATATTTCATTTGATCCAGTGTATTCAAAATATTATCATTTCAGCAGTATAATGTATTTTTAAAAATTACTGAGATACTTTCCATTTGCTTTTTGTACTGTTTAAAATCTGTGGTGTGGTTTGTATGTCTAGAACTGGCCACAGTTCACACGCTCAAGAGCTACTTGTAGCCAGCGGCTTATTGTGTTGGATAGTGCCGATGTAAGATCTTTCTAGAACTTCCTCCGTTCTTTTCCCAGGTCTGTGGATAAACCTTTAGAGGGAAAAGCAGCAGTTCAGGAAGAAGATAAAATGGAGTATTTAGAAACCACTAACAGGTTGAAAAGTTTTTCAAATGCTATGCTTTAAGAATTTAGAGGTGTTTTAAACACAGCCCTCAGTGTATTTCTGTCTTTAATATTTTACTTTACTTTTTTTATGTACTTTTTTGAGGTTACCTCTACAATTTTATGTACTATTTTACATACTTTTTTTGGGGTTACCTGTACAAAAGAAAGTCCAGAATAATGACCACTGTCAAAGGGAATTCTATTTGCATATTTAGGATTATGTATTTCTGTTAAAGAACAATTGACTTGCAAATGATCAAGTCTTTGGATTCTGTAGTTTGGTGGAGTGGTAAACTATGACCACAGACAGCCCATCTTTGTTGGTCACGTGTGTGAACAGGAAAGGAGGTTGGTCCTCTGGCCGCTTCCTGCTGTGTGGCTGAGCACATTCACGGTGATTTCGTAGAGATCTCGACACACCGTGCGGGGCAGCTTGTGGGTGCCCCAGCATCTTCATTTTTGTGCGGATGTCATTGTTGAGAGCAATCAAGTATTGTAGGAAGCTTCATGTCACCTAATTGACCTGTGATTTCTTTTCCTTTCTTTCACCGTGTGTGGCGTGCTGGCTCCAGCAGCCCCATAGATTGCAGGAGGACGCCCCCCCATCTGGCGGTGGCAGCCGAGGGAGGCCTGTCTAGCTCCTGTCCTGCACAGCCTTCCCACCTCCATGCTCCTGAAAGGTAGACCAGTTCTCTCTCCACTTGTGTCCTTGGTCACGGACATGTCCGTCTAACCCTCGTGATTTTATTTTACCATTAATCAAATTCCTTACGAAGAAAATACTTATAAATGGGATGAAGTAAAAATTTTCATCTAACTCTTCTTTACCAATCTATCTTGCTAACTAACCAGATTACTTAGATTATGATTCTTCCTTTCATTTAAAGCATTTGTAGATTATTAGACTTTTCTAAAGTTCTAGATTTCGCTCTCTGGATATTATGGTTAAATGTGTAATTCTACCAAATTCTGTGTAGTGCTTCGAAAAACAGAAGAATGAAATACAGGTTGGGAAGATGGATCTTTTGCGTCTAGGGTTGTTTGCTAAATGGGTTCACCAGATGTGTTTATGATGCCACGTTGGCCTAAGCCGGTTTGCTTGTAAATGGGTGACCAGACCGCAGGGCTGCCTAGGTAATGGACTTGGGTATTTTCTACAACAGAGGAGGACAGAGGCTGAGGGCTAGCCATTTGTGTTTTCATTTGGGGAAGTGGGCTTGGATTTCTGCCCCAGTCCTTCCATGTGTCCACACTTTGACCTGCTCACGGAGATGTTTAGCCCATGAAGCTGTGACCAGATCAGTGTCTGGATGGGCTGCGTTTGTTTGTTTGTTTTGATTAAAGACCCAAACCTCAGGGTGTACTTTTTTTGAGGTTACCTGTGCAAAAAGGAAGGCTGTTATAAATTGAGGTGAGCTGAGCAGCGTCCGTAGACTTGCTGACCCCGTCTGGTGAGGATACCGAAAGCTTTTCAGGCTTAACGAATGCTGTAGGGAGGCCAGCCAGTGATGCTGTAAGTTCGCTCTTTGGGACAACCCGTAGTCTAGTTCTTGATAACGGGGCCTTTGGACTGCCCTTTCTTTCTGTCCAGGCGCCTGCAGCCCCACACCGTCTTTCTGGCAGGCTGCGGTGGAGGGTTTGTGTACAGAACCCTTAGGCAGTGCCGCCCTGGCTGTGTGTGGGAGGGGCTTCCAGCTCCCCGCTTTCCCAAGGCTGGGTTACTTCTGAATGTGACCTCACAAACCCGAGTGTGAGTGTGGGTGCCAGGGCTTGTGGCTTTTAGGGAAGAACCCGGATGTTGGAGACCCTGGAGTTAGGGACACTGTGGGAGAGCCCTGTGTAGGGCTTTCCTTTGAGCCTGGTCCATCTTGTGTCACTGTCCGGTTTCTGGAGCATGGCTGGTCCTCTGCCCATGACCGTGGCTGTCCCGTTAGCATGGTGGCACGGCCAAGTGGCAGTGGCGGATCTCCTGGAACGCAAGGGGGCACAGGGTGCTCACCATGGAGCATCAGCGGGAAAAGCCAGCCCTAGGCCCACTGTCACTGGGTAGCAGCAGCCAGGCCTTCCCAGGACTCAGAGTTTGAGCTGCGTTTTCTACGCTGTTGCAGCGCGGACTTGTCCAAGGTTGGGCACAGCCGCCCAAGGTGCAGGAAGCCAGGTGGGAGGGGACCCCTGGGCAGCTGGGGACAAGGGGAGGTCAGGGACAGCGGGTCCTAGGGGGAAACGCAGGGCTGTAGGGTCAGAGGCGGGGAGGCTGTGAGCACACGAGGGCTTCTCCCGGGGCTGCGCACCAAGGACCTGGCAAGGTGGTGCAGGGGAAGACAATGGCATGTAAGCCGTCAGTGCCGCGTCCCAGGCAGGAACTCGTGTCCTCAGACGCAGGAGACAGCACAAGGGCCCCCACTGTTCCTGCAGGCCACAGGCTGCAGGCTTGTCCAGGTGCGGATGCGGTCCTGCCAGCCGCTGGGAGGAGCTGTGTGTCGGGTAGTGGGGAGGCGGGGGCCCGCCTTAGCCTCCTTCAGAAACTCTGCCATCTTCTGCCAGGGAAGTGGCTTGGCAGAGCGGACAGACGGCCGAATGGGCGCTTTGTTCTCGTCCATGTGCGCTTCCGCAGGCGTGGGCACCTGGTAGACACGTGGGTTTTTCCCGGCCAGTTCCCTTGGCTGACCCCGGGAGTGAGGTTAGAGACGGCCAGCACACAGCCGCTGGCCGAGGGGTCAGGGGCACCTTGGGTGCAAGACACGGGCTTGGTTTATGTGTGGTGCCCCTTGTGGTCCCAGCAGCTTTATAAATGTTTTGGGTACAGGATATATAACTGCAGCTCCCCCTTTTGTGGCCGTGTGGGAGCTGAGAGACATTTGATCAGGAAAACTGAGCGTGGGAGAGTGGAGCTTGGCGCGAGGTGGTTCTGGGGTCAGAGGACACTCTTGTTCCCTTTCACTTCTCATCTCCGTTTCCTAGGCTGCGGCTTCCCTCCATCTTCTCTGGTTTGAACTTGGCCACGGGTTGCCACTGACTTTGGGGTGCACCTTCCACCTGTGCGGGTTTCAAGGCCCCCCTGGTGGCCAAAGGAGGGCAATGTCACGAGGCCATGCTTGGGGTGGGGGTGGGGAAGTGTGACAGCCCAGGTGCCTCTTCTGGGCCCAAAGCGTCACACTGTCCTCTGCCACCTAAACCGTGGGTTTGTGTTCCCTGAAGCCCTTCAGGTTCCCGACCTTCAACCCCTAAAAGTGATTCGGAATTGGTCAGCAAGTCCGCGGACAGGACACAGCAGAAGGGCAACCTGGAGATGCTCTGGTTGTGGGGAGAGCTGCCGCAGGCCGCCAAGGTGAGTGCCCCCCCCAGCTCCGCCACGCGCTGTGCCAGGGCCTCCTGTCCTCGCCCGGGTCAGGCCTCTCCGCCAGGGCCCGACACCTCCAGCACAGGGGCGCGTACCGCGTTTGCGCATTCTCAACCGCCAGGGCTGCTCCTAGGGTCTCCATTTTTACATCGCAACTAAATGCAAATCCAACAAAATGTGCTGTGTGCACAGAGCCCGGGGCCTTGAAGCCCCGGACAGAACCGCTCCCGCCTCTCACTCAGGCGAGGTCCGGGATGTTGGTGCCTCTGGGACCAGACTCCCGCGCCCGGGGACAGATGTGTAAGCCCAGCACTGTCCAGTCTCCCGGTGGGCGCCGGAGTTGCTCCTGGTCAGGGGCCGTCTCTGCACTCACGCACGTCCCTCCGACAGCCGCGGTAAAGTTCTGCGGCTCTGGAAGAGTCCCCGTGGTTTCTGGACCCCTCTGGCAGGTGTGGAGGTCACTGGTGGCTCCTGGGGGTTTAGAAGTCCCTGCCACAGGTGTTGACTGATGACGTGTGGCTCTCCTGTGGCGGCAGGGCTTCCCGTTTGTCTTGATCTCTCTCTCTCTCTGTCTCTCTGGTCCAGTCGTCTTCTCCACACAAGATGAAAGAACCC
This sequence comes from Oryctolagus cuniculus, assembly GCF_964237555.1. Classification (NCBI taxonomy): domain Eukaryota; kingdom Metazoa; phylum Chordata; class Mammalia; order Lagomorpha; family Leporidae; genus Oryctolagus; species Oryctolagus cuniculus. The sequence continues at coordinate 191,003,499 of NC_091433.1, read as the reverse complement.
AGCCCTTTGAACAGCAGGAAGCTTTGTGACAAAATCCACTTCAAGGCCATTCACAGCGAGTCTTCAGACACGTTCAGCGACCAGTCGCCCACCACGCTGGGCCGGGGCCCCCTCTCAGAGAAGCCCCAGCCGGAAACGCACTTTGTGACCGAAGACGACCTGGAGGCCCTGGGGGCGGCAGCCCCGCCCCTGCCCGCCATCGAGGAGCTCAAGCTGCCCTCTGCCAGCGCCGCGCCCAGGGCAGACAAGACGGAGTCCCCTTCCAGGAGGAAAGGTGCGCCACCCGTGGCCTCCCAGCGCAGGCCATGCAGGGGTGCAGGGGTGCAGGGGTGCAGGGATGGTGGCTGGCTCTGCCCGGTGACCCCGCCTCCTCCCCAGGTCACAGTGAATCAGGGAAGTGGCCAGCCTGCGCCCCCTGCTGGGCGCTTTAGTGATCAGGAGTTGGTGATGCCTGAGACGGAAGGAAGCTTGGGGGTGGTGGGGTGGTGTGCCGGGCTTCCTCGCAGCCAGGGGTGCTGAGCCTGCAGCAGCACGACTTTCAGAAAGTGGATTGTTCAGATAATCTGGGGCTCCTCCCCGCACCGCTGCAAGCTGCCGTCTTCCATCTCTCAGGAGTTCAGGTCGGCATCGGCTTTCTCTAGTTATTTGTGCCTGACTCACTCTGCTGAGGTCAAGAGGCTTTGCTGCCTGGTGCACCCCTCTCATCTGCAGAGTCGGCAGCCAGCGCGTGCCCCACCCCCGTGAGTCAGCCTGCCGTGCACCTGCTGGCCATCCTGTCGGGCCTACTCTCGGTCAGCCAGGTGGCCCCGTGCAGCTTTCTAGGTGTGTGTGAGCCGATGACATAGTTCCCCGCCGGAAGCAAAGAGGAAGTCTGAAACCATCACGGCGTTGGTGGCTGCGCACTGGAGGGTGCTGTGCCTGCCTCGTGTTGATGGGGAGGAGCTTAAAGGCAGCTTCAGCGTTTGGTGTAGTAACGGTAATAGTGATAAGAGCAATAGTGATAGTGGTTGTATCTTCGGTAGAGAGTACACACTGTCTCCAGGCACTTTACAGATAAGGAACTAGGGCTGACCTGGTCGGGGCCGGCCCAGGTCAGTGCCGGGGCGGCCTGTGGGCAGGGCTGTGAGCCCATCCCCCCTGTTTCTACCTGTGTGGCTCGCTGGCCAGTTTGGGTGCCTTGCAGCAAATCTGCGCATCGTGCTTACGTGCTCTTCCTAGAGAAAGCATCCGGTTTTCTGACCGTGGTTTTCTGACCGTGGTTTTCTGCCCCTTTCCTCTCACAGATAAACGCAGTAGACACCTCGGTGCTGACGGCGTCTACTTGGATGACCTCACAGACATGGATCCGGAAGTGGCGGCCCTGTATTTCCCCAAAAAGTAAGGTTTCTTTTCGTCTGCGTATCCTCGCCTGTAAAAATCAGAGTGCTAGTCTGGGAGTCTCCGTTTCCCCGTGGATTTGATAGGAAAGTGAGAGGACGCCCAGGTTAGGCTGCGGAAAGCAGCCAGCTGGAGAGGCACCCACATCCCATGTTGGGGCGCCCGGAGTCGAGTCCTGGCGCCACTTCTCATTCCAGCTTCCCGCTAACACACAGCGTGGGAGGCAGCAGGTGACAACTCAAGTAGTTGGGCCCAAGCCACCCACATGGGAGACCTGGATTGAGTTCAGGGCCTCTGGCCCAGTCCTGGCTATTTGTAGGCATTTGGGGAGTGAACCAGCAGATGAGAGATCCTGTCTCTGTTCCTTTCTAACAAGGACAAGGACAAGGCAGCCAGCAAACACTTAGCTGTGTGCATCCTTGTAGGTGCGGGCGTGTGGCCCCTTCTGCCTTCCGGACAGGGTCCTGAGGTTAGGTCCCAGTGGTCAGTGACCCACAGCTCAAATAAGCGACGGCCATGGGCTCTTTTCCCTCCCGGGAGAGATTACCCCTGGGGCCCTTGGGGAGCCCATCCTCAGCACCCCAGTGCTTTAGGGGAGGGGAGGGCTTTGGAGAGTGAGGTGTGTGGGCTGCGAGGAGAGGCCGCAGTCGGCCAGCATCGGCCTCAGCCTCCGCCCCTAAGGTGGCGCGCTCCGCCTTCTCTTCCTGTGTGCTGGTCTTGGTGATACATCTGTCCTGAGACGGCCTCCTCTGCCCCTCTGAGGGTGGCATCTTGGCCTGGACGGAGAGGGAGTGGGGACGCATAGAACAGCGTCCGCTTTTCCTCCTCACAGTGGAGATCCCTCGGGGCTGGGAAAACACGCCAGTGACAACGGCACCCGGTCTGCCAACCAGTCCCCGCAGTCCGTGGGCAGCTCGGGCATCGACAGCGGCGTGGAGAGCACCTCGGACAGCCTGAGGGACCTGCCGTCCATCGCCATCTCCCTCTGCGGGGGCCTCAGCGACCACAGGGAGATCACCAAAGGTACTGCGACGGCTGTGCCAAGAGCGCTCTCTAGTGGCCGCCGCTCGGAAGGCCAGAAGCTTGGGTTTCTAAAGTTCCGTCCACGGCCGCTTCTCCCTGGGATGTGGTTAAATGACAAGCCAGGGGGATGCAAGTGTTTCCGGGAGCAGTCAGAGTTCTGTGGGCCACACGTGGCTTCAGGCAGCGGCTGGGCTGTCAGGGTCGCTTCCCACTCATGGTCACGCATGTTTCCAGGCTGGGGGCCTACAGTCTGCTGGCAGAGTGGAAGCAGGCTGCGAGGACACGAGGCAGGGTGAGCTTGTCTGAGGGGGACGCCGGGAATGCGTCTCGCTGCGTTCGAAGGGTGCTGGTTCTTTCGCATGCTCCCAGCCCTGCTGGAAGGGAGCAGGGTCTCACTGTGCTCGCACGGCCAGACAGGCCCAAGGCCACTGTCGGTGCAGTCAGCCGCTATAGCAGTGCACGAGGTCTTGAACCGGACCTGGTTGCCCTGCACCCTTCCCCAGCCATTTCTCGGCCTGGCACCTGTACTGGCACCTGTGGTGCCAGCCGGCCCTTCCCCGGAGCGGAACTGAAGCCAGGTAGCACGCTGGGTTCAGCTGGTTTCCTTCCTTCCTGAGGTCAGGAGCGGCAGGTGTACTCCCTGGGCCGGGTAGAGGTGCGAGGAGGCCAGGGTCTGTGGGTGCCCCCTCCCCGGGACACAAGCGGCTGGTGAGGGTCCTCTCTTGGGGACTGGCATCTGCGTGCGTCCTGTCTGGATAGATGGGGCCCTGACGACAGGGTCCTCGGTCTGAATTGGGACTCCCCGGGTTGATCAACACCACCACCAGCGGACGGGGGTGGTTCTGGGTGCCCAGTGGCCGCTGTGACGTGGCTCCCTTGAGGGCAAACCCTCTGGGAAGGAGTGAGTGCAGGTTAGGGCGAGGGAGATAGTCCGAGCGCTGCAGAGCTCCAGGCCTGGCTCAGCTGCATGGGAGAAGCGTGCTGGCTTCCAGGGTGCTGGGCCAGATCCCCCCCGCAGACTGGGGTGCAGGGCAGCAGCCGGGGTCTCCTGAGCGAGCTGCGGCCTCTGCTTTACTGGGGTGGGGCCTCATCAGTCATCACCGTGACTTCTGCAGGGGACAGCAACCAGCGCCAGCTGCTGACATGAACCGAGCCCGAGGCTTGTGGAGGTGGCTCGCTGCCCGAGGTCACGCCAATAAATGTGACTTAAACCCGATGACCATCTCTCCACATGTGGACACACAACTGTGTGTTGGCCACACCTCCCTGCCACATGGAGGTCTGGGCTGTGATGAAGGGCCCATCCCCCACACCGTCGGCCTTGGCCCTGGCCCCCTCCTGCCTGCACGTGATGACCCCAGACAAACTCGGACCGCGTACAGATGCCCTGCCTAGGCTGTCTGTGCACTCGGAACATGGAAAACGCTCCCTAGTGGAGTACACGCCTTTTTTTTTGACCCTATGATACTTTATTTTTTTCATGGTACTATGTTAATATAAAGAGAACAGAATCAGTATATAATGCAAATGATACAATAATAATACAAAGAACAGAATCAGTGTAGTTCGTGGATACAGTTCTACAACTATAATGGTACCCCTTCTTCCCTTCCTCGCCCCCCACTTCCTTCCTTCCTGCCTTGCCTCTCTGTTCTCTCTCTCCCTTCCTGGGTTTTTGAGGTGACATGTTTTTAATTCACATGACAGTCAAGGGCTTCGTGCTGCACCCGGGGAGGCGTACCCCCAGCTCAGCCAGGACGGCAGCAGGCCTGCCTTTTGACCCGAGTCTCCTCTTTGTTTTCCCCGTACCCTCTCGGATCCCGGTCACAGATGCGTTTTTGGAACAAGCCGTGTCGTATCAGCAGTTTGTGGACAACCCTGCCATCATCGACGACCCCAACCTCGTGGTCAAGATCGGGAATAAGTAAGTCGCTCTGGACGGGCACCTTGGCCGCAACACGATACCGGGCTGTGTCATTCTCTCCAGCACGGAGACCCGCACGCAAAACCTCACAAACACGGGAGGTCCTTGTTCGAGTTCACCACTGTCCCTGCCCTACTGTCACATCCCCGCATAGCTGGTCCTCGCCTTGCGGGTTTTAATGTTCGGCTGGGCCGGGTGTTGTGGTTGGCAGGGTGAAGTCTGTCCCGGCCAGGGGTATAGCCGAGTAGCTTGCGTCTTTGCTTCTTTATTAACACCTCCTTTGCTGAGGGCAAGGGTGTGCGGGCATCTTCGCAGACTCTTAGCGGAGGTCAGGGGTGTTTAAGTGTTCGCTGAAGTTACCCAGGTGTCTGGGTACCTGGGTTTCCTTGAGGTGTGGCACAGAAGGCCACAAGCAGTGGGTGGTTTGTGCACTGTGGCGTTCAGCCGCTGCCCAGCTGGCATGTATGTGTCTGTCCTGTCGCTGTGACTGCTGTGGGCCCCTCCCTGTGGCCGTGGGGGCAGAAGCAGGCGGGGAGTCACTGCAGGGGAGGGGCACCCCGGAGGAGTGAGCCCCTGAGGCCCTCCCTGGGGTCTGGAGTTTCCCACGACAGGACCCAGTGGCGTTAGGCTTCCGTGGGCGGCTGGGCCTCCTGACTTCTCTTGTGTTTTGCTTAGGTACTATAATTGGACCACGGCGGCGCCTCTGCTCCTGGCAATGCAGGCCTTCCAGAAACCTTTGCCAAAGGTGAGCGTTAGCATGAGAAGGCAAAGGGGATGCCAGGAAGGCCTTCGGGTTAACCTGGGCAGCTGAACTTAACTTTCAGAACGCACGAAAGTCAAGTCACGTTGCGTTCTTGGGAAGTTCGTGAGTGTGTACATCAGGACTTCTAGAAAGCTCCCCTGCCCTTCCCCACTGTGACCGTGGGGATCAGGGTCCCTTCCCCAACGCTGTGCTCGGGACAGAGCAGATAGGGCCAGGCTGAGGTGGAAGTGTCGCTGCGGGAAGGGCTGGAGCTGGCAGTGCCCAGGCCCCAGCCTCCGGTGCTGCTGTGTGCAGACATCAGCCTGTGCCTGAGAGTCCCAGGGGGGACCAGCGCAGGGCTGGGTGGCTGCCAGGCAGAGTGGAGTTGGAGGGCAGGTGGCCCGCCTGTCCTGTCGGGGGAGCTGTTTGCCTGGAACCGCTGGTCTTTGCAGTGTTGCGTCTTCTGCTGGATTATCCGCTCCTGGTGGTCCCCGGGGGACCGGGCTGTACCCTTGGTGGCTCAGCAAGGCCTTCCCCCGCCCAGATCTGACTCTGGTGTCTGTGCCTGCCTGGGCTGTGATTGTGGATTGGGACTTCCTCTTCCGTGGGGCTTTGTCTCTGAGAATCCTTTGTGGCCTGGCCGAGGCCACGTTCTCCGGGGTGGTTTTAGTTTTGCCCTTCCAGGCTCCTCATGCTATCCATGGCCGGGTACAAAGTTTCATTTCCTGGGTCTCAGTTCTTACAGATGAGTCCAACACAGCAGCAATTGTAATAGAAACACAGCTAAAGGATTTAGGTTACTGAACAAGAAACACGCATGGCTTGAAGTGTAAAGAAATCGGTGCCTGTGATGTATGGGCTGAGTCTCACTAGGGTCAGCCGGGAGCTTTCTCTCTGTGATGCGTCTGTACTGTAGAAATGATTGGTGTGGGGACAGCTTTTCAGTCCTTTGTGGTTCTGCCTTCTGCTTTCCAAAACTTGGGAAATTGTGCCGGCAGCTTCCTTCTAGTCCTTTTTTTTTTTTTTTTTTTAAAACCCTTGCCCCACCTGGATTTTACTTTGAGAGTCACGAAGGGGGAGTTTTTGGCGCAGAAACCGTTGTGTGTTTTCTGTGGGCTGTCGGGTCCCTCAAGTTATTTTTTAGTGGCAGGAAACAGAATGACCGAAAGCAACTTAAATAACAGGGGCTGGAGTGACGTGGGTCGGCCTCTGTCACTTCCTTGGCTTTCCCTTTGCAGTCAGGAGGCGGCTGCTGTACCGGTCACTTCCCGCTATAACCACGTCCAGAGTAGGAAGGAGGGGGCTTGGGTCTCGGGTTTCGTCGGCCAGAACCCGGGGACCTGTGAGCCAGTTGCTGGCCGACGGCTGGAAGGCCTGGGCATGGCGTGAAGCTGTCTCTGGAGTCAGCCCGCTCTCCCTGAGCATGCTGTGGCCTGGCTCCGGAGCGCAGTTTGGGATCCCCGAGCGTGATCCTGTCAGTTTCTTTCGGTTTTTAAACCTGGGTGCTTGTTACATTTCTGGGTGCATGGGGGCAGCGGCGGGGCGCAGCAGCTGTATGAGTTAGGGTGCTTATGAGCAGTGTTTGTGGCCTTTGTGTCTTAGTATACTTCACTTGTGCCCGGCAGGGATCTTGTAAGTTGGGGGTGGGGATGAGGCCCAGCCCTGCCATGGCAACGGCGGGCGAGACTTGAAATTCGGTACATCTGCAGCAGGCTGGTTTTAAAAAGTTGATAATTTTGTGTCTGCAAATGCTGTTCTACATAGCTAAGTGACCCTTGGCAGAATAAAAAACAGTTGTTAAGTAAATCCAGCTTACAAGGGTACAAAGAAGCACCGTTCAGGTTGAGTGAGTGAACTGGGCGTCAGGTGCAACCCTGTTGGGTTGAAAGGCTCACGACTTTTTTTTTTTCATGAGTGGCTGAGGGGTTCGCTGCATGCAGGTTCTATAAACCAAGGAGGGGGGATTAGGCAGCACTGACATCGATATTTTGTTCTCTGGAAATATCTGGATAATTGTTAATTCGTATTTCACATGACCCCACCAGACTTTAATGTACTTGGAGTGTAAGCATGAATTTTCAGTTAAATACTCAGTATTTTCAATCCAGTGCATCTGTGAATGTTCAGTTTGACAAACTTAGAAATTCACATTTACTAAAAAAAAAAAATTCTAACACGTTTTACCTTCTGTTTAAAACCATGTTATCCTGAGTCCTGTATTAATGATTGCGTATTTTATTTTATAATCATATTGAGGGTAATAGTATCTTAAGCAGTTAGTTACTTTAATTTGAGAACTGGTCTTAATCATCACTAATGATTTTTAATGCTTTCTTTTTTGTTGTTGTTGTGTTGTATTTTATTTGTTGTTTGTTTATTCTTTTAACACCTTCTTAAGTCTTCATGCTTAAGTTATCTTAATGTAATTTTGGATGCCATCAGGTTTTGCTTCTCCAAAATTTTTAATTCACAAATAGTATGTTGTGTTTTGTGATTTTTTTTTTAATCTTTGCTTTGCCTGTGTGTTTCTTTTGGTTTGAGTGTGCTGAGTTGATCTTTTTTTGGTTCCATTATTTATGTTACCATCCATTTAAAACAGGCCACCGTGGACGCTATCATGCGGGATAAGATGCCCAAAAAGGGAGGAAGATGGTGGTTTTCTTGGAGAGGGAGGAACACCACGATCAAGGAGGTAAGCCCGGGATGCGGAGCCGCGCGTGGTGCCCGTAGCCATGCCGCTGTTACGCACATGGAACAGAAGCAAGCAGAAGCCACGAGACTGGGTGGCCACCAGCCAGTGCTGCCGGGCGGCAGGTGGGGCAGGCACAGGTGTGCGAGGGGCGGAGCCTGGCTCTGTCACCCTGAGGTGTCTGCAGGAGGCTGAGGGAGGGCGCGAGTTGTCTTTCCAGCCCGTTTTCCTGGGGACGTGTTGAAGCCCCCTGGGCTGGTCTAGAGACCAAGGTCGAGTCACTTCCTCCCCGTGGTGTTTCCTTACCCGTGAGGGGGCGCCACCGGCAGATTGAATGTGTTCCAAAAGTTAGGGACTGTCCTGCTGCCGGGGGAGACAGCTTCAGTGAAGGGTGTGGACGGTGTAGACCGTCCTCGGTGTCTGTGCAGTATAGACTGACCCTGGTGTCCACGTGGTGTACGCTGACTCTCCCCGGTGTCTGTGCAGTGTATACTGACCCTGGTGTCCATGTGGTATACACTAACTCTCCCTGGTGTCTGTGCAGTGTAGACTGACCCTGGTGTCCATGTGGTGTACAGTGACTCTCCCCTGTGTCTGTGCAGTGTAGACTGACTCTCCTCAGTGTCTGTGTGGTGTAGACTGACTCTCCCTGGTGTCTGTGCAGTGTAGACTGACTCTCCCTGGTGTCTGTGCAGTGTAGACTGACCCTCCCCAGTGTCCATGCAGTGTAGACTGACTATCCCTGATTCCATGTAGTGTAGACTGCTTTCCCTGGTGTCTGTGCAGTGTAGACCAACTCTCCTCAGTGTCTGTGCAGTGTAGACTGACTCTCCCCAGAGCCTGTGCAGTGTAGACTGACTCTCCCTGGTGTCTATGTGGTGTAGACTGACTCTCCCTGTGTCTGTGTGGTGTAGACTGACTCTCCCCAGTGCCCACGTGGTATAGACTGACTCTCCCCGGCATCCATTTTGTGGTATAGACTGCTCTCCCCGGTGTCCGTGTGGTGTAGACTGCTCTCCCTGGTGTCTGTGTGGTGTAGACTGCTCTCCCTGGTGTCCATGTGGTGTAGACTGCTCTCCCCGGTTTCCGTGTGGTGTAGACTGCTCTCCCTGGTGTCATGCGGTGTAGACTGCCCTCCCCGGTTGTCCGTGTGGTGTAGACTGCCCTCCCTAGTGTCCGTGTGGTGTAGACTGCCCTCCCCGGTGTCCGTGTGGTGTAGACTGCTCTCCCTGGTGTCATGCGATGTAGACTGCCCTCCCCGGTTGTCCGTGTGGTGTAGACTGCCCTCCCTGGTGTCCATGTGGTGTAGATTGCTCTCCCTGGTGTCATGCGGTGTAGACTGCTCTCCCCGGTGTCCATGTGGTGTAGACTGCCCTCCCCAGTTGTCCGTGTGGTGTAGACTGCTCTCCCTGGTGTCCGTGTGGTGTGGACCAGCTGTCCTCGGTCTGCCTAGACGTGGCCGTGGTTCATCTCTAAATCCTATGGTTTCCTTAGATCTCGGGCAGTTCCTCAGCCTGTTGCTCAAGTGCTCTCTCTGCTGGGCTCCCCTGGCCCCCGCCCCCCCCAGGCCTCGTCTTCACCTTTGACCTCTCCCTGGCAGAACCCCCTGTGCTCATGCAGTGCACCCCGTTTATGTCCAGGCCGGCTCTGTGGGCCCCGCGTGCATTTATCAAGTGGCCACGGGGTCGCCATGGCCGGGGGTGCTTTAGGAGCTGGCACGCCCGTTTCTGGGCCCGGGGCATCGCTGGGACGTCTGCCCTCCTGCAGCGTGGACAGGCGGGTGCCTGCTCTGACCCTCCCTCTCCTCCGGTCCATTCCTGTCCCGCGTTGCCTGCCTCTCCAGTTGGCCCATTTCTCTCTGGCTCCGCTCCCGCCAGGCAGGGCCACGTCTTCTCTCCCAGGCTTGCTTCCAAACGGTTCTCGCTTGTTTTCTTTTGGCTTCAGATTGGAGTGGGTGCATCAGCTCAAGCCTTCCCGGCCCCCCACTCCAGGGGTTGTCCTAGTAAACACCAGTGCCCCACTCAGGTTCTGCGGGGCTTGTGCCCTCCACCCCACCTCCCTTCCCAGCCTCATCCCTCCCCACCCCCATGATTTGACATCACTATCTACAAGCACATTCTGCCCAGCCCTCTGCACGTGCTGTTTCCTCCCCACGGAAGACCCTTCAGTGCCCTTCCCTTGATGAACGAGCAGCTCCGGTGGCCCTTCTCCAGCGGATCAGTCTGGCCCTCCTCGCTCCGCCCGTGAACCCTTGCTTCCTGAGTTTTGTCAGACTTTATGATTACACCCTTAACTAGTCGCACGAGTCCATAAACGTTTGTCCCCTCGCAGACCTTAAACTGCATGGAAGCAGAGGTCGTGTCAGGCTCTGACCCCCGTGGCAGCCTTGTTGGCCACACTGGCCCCAGAGCAGGGCTTTGGCACCTATCTGTTGAGAGAATGATGTTTGCTTTTGGAATGTGCTGTGAAGAGACCACACAGACCACAGTCAAGCTGGTTATTTAAATCAGAAAACAAACCGAGCGAACTCGGTGTGTTCTGTTAGTTCAAAGGGAAGGGTTTTCTCGAGATATAATTACGCTTTGACGTTTCCTGTTAGCCTGAGTTACACGGATTGCCCTGTTATCTGTAAGGGGCACGAACAAGTCAGAGCAGCGTTTTTGCTGTACTGCAGGAGACTTAAACCATAAAGGGCCCTCAGTTCTCTTACTGAGGGCAGAATATTCTAGAATTTAAGATAGAAACATGTTTCAAAGACTCAATGCAATTCTCTCCATTTTGCATTGAGCAAGTGCTAGTATGAAGAAAGGGGCATTTATGAAATTAAATATTTTTTTTAAAAAACAACTAGGACATTTATTTCAGATGGATCTGTATGCTTGAGCTAGCCTGATAAAGAATTGTTCCTTGTGGTGGCTAAGTTACACGTCTCAATACATAAACAGATAGATTAAAACTGGATAAGAGAGATGGGTAGTTTGTGTGCTTATCAAAAACTAGAGTATTGGAAGCTAGTGTGTGCTGATCCTGTGCCAGGGCAGTCACTCTGTCGTGTTTTCATCGTTCCGTTTCACCACTGAAATATGGCGCTGGACCGGGCCAGGTGACCTGAGATAAAGAGATGTCACCGAACGTCATCATCCCCCAACTTTCCTGTCTGGCTTCTTTCACAGCAGGAGGCTGTGGGGCTGGTGCCCGTCTCCGTCCTCACCTGCCTTGCCTGCTCTGTGCCAGCCTTGGTGCCGTCGACACAGAGCAGCACCGGCGGGTGGATGCTGCCGCCCATGTCACAGATGGGGGCGCCGGTCTAGCAGTTCAGTGACCTGCCCAGGCTTCCTGGGTGAGAGGCGAGGACTGGCCACAGTTGTCTCAGAAATCGAGAGCTCCTTCTGATGCGTCCAGGGAACATTTTTCTATTAAGAGCACGCGGGATTGACGACGACAGTGATGCTTCCCACAAGCAAAATACGGGGTGGAGATATTTCCAAGCATTTCTATCAGCAATTAGAAGGCAATATTTTGAAAGACTTGGGGGATCCAGGCAGCCCTTGATAGAGCATGTGCATGAGCTACAGAGATGGTGGAGCTTGGTTTGGTGCCACAGACGCTTACGGAAAACAGACTCGTTTCTGTCCAGCATATTTCTTGGCTTCTTTGCGTATGCTTCCGAGCAAGGAAACGAGCGATGTGCCCAGAGCCTCCTGGGCCGTTTCCAGGGAGGCTGCCCCAAGGGCCGGGACCGCCTCCCAGGGCCCTGGCCCCGTGCTGCGCAGGTGATCACACGGCCCGTTCTCTTGATGCTTCCGTGACTCTTCTCCGTGACTCTTCTCTTTTGTCTTCTGCAGGAGAGTAAGCCCGAGCAGTGCTTGGCGGGGAAGGGCCACAGTACTGGAGAGCAGCCGTCGCAGCTCGGCATGGCGCCCAGGTACGGTGCGAGGCAGCCTAGGTGTTGCAGGGCCCCGGCCCCTTGGATGCTGGTGGGGTGCGCCGGACCGTGTGGGCCTGTATCCCCGGCGGGCCTGGCTTATAGCCTTGGCTCTGTCGTTTATTTGGTGACCTGGAACAGTTTAATTAAACCATTTTCTTTCTTTTCTTTAATAAAATGGAGATTGAGGGGGGCGCTTTGTCTAGAGGTTAGGATATTGGTTAAGGGGTGGTCCTTTGGAGCAGCATGAAGATACCACTTGGGATGCCTGCATCCCATTTCAGAGTGCCTGGCTTTGAATCCCAGCTCCGTTTCTGATCCTGGCATCCTTAGCACACCCTGGGGGGCAGCAGGCGGTGGCTCAAGTCCTTGCATCCCCGCTGCCCATATGAGCCCAGATTGAGTTCTGGGCTCTTGGCTTAGGCATGGCCCAGCCCTGACTGTTGTGGACATTAGGGGAGTGAAATAGTGGATAAAAGAGCCCTCTTCTCTCTTTGTTGGTGTGTCTCTGTCTCTCTGCTTTTCAAAGAAGAAGAAAATGAGCAAACATTGAAAAGGAAAAATGAGGCCGATTAAGACGCCCAGGCCCCACCTCACAGCACCTTGAGTCTGACTTCCAGGTCTGCTGCTGACTCCCTTGTTGCTAGGGCAGACCCTGGGAGGCAGCAGTAATGGCTCAAATGATTGGGTTCCTGCCACCCACCTGGGAAACCTGGATTGAGTTCCAGGTCCAGCCCTGGCTGTTCTGGGCATCTGAGGAATGAGCCAGTTGATGGGAGCCCATCTGTCTCTCTGTGTCTGTTTAACTCTCAGATAAGAAAAAAGGAGTCGCTGGTTCCCTCAGGCAGCTGACCTGCAAGGCAAACGGGAGCCTTACACACAAGCGGCATTTCTCCCGGTCTTGGCCATGACCTTGTGCTTGCCCTTCGTGGACAGAAGGTGGCGGCGATGACACCTGACAGCACTGACAGTGACTTAGTAATGTGATAGTAACTTGCCTTTCTCTTGGAAGTTAACACACTAGGACTTAAGCTGATACTTTGCTAGGTGTCCAAGCCATGGCTTCATATTAACTCAGCACAGGAGAGAATAGATTTGCACAATGCTGATCAGTATCGCCGGTGTTTTGTCTGCAGGTTAATCGGGTATGGGATCTGGCGTGACTCTGCCACGCCTCACTGATCATGACGGCGATTCCTGTGTGCACACTGATAATGTCTTTCCTCACCTCACCGTGTTTCTGTGCTTACGAAACCCAGGACTGCAGTTCTGACAGAGCAGACAGAAAATGCCGTCAGATTAACTGACGGCAAGAGCTGTAGCTGAACGGTTTCTGTGTCTTGGCAGCCAGGCTACTTCCTAATACCACGTAGGCACGCCATAAATGTCACTGCACTGTCACAGACCCGATGACATTTTCCTAATACATTGTCGACCTGTAGGAGAAGCAGGCATGGACTGCGTGCCCTCTGATTCTGGCCACATGGCTCTGTATTTTAAACAGTTTTATTTTTAGACTTTTTATTGTTGTGGTTGGACACAGAAATCCACATTGGTGGCACCTAGAAAGCATCTGATTTCTTCATTGTCCTCTGGAGACAGACAGGGTGCAGACGAGCGTGCAGCACTGGGTGCCTTGTGCATGGCTCTCGGTGCACTGGTGGCTTTGGGGCGGGAAGCGCTCAGAGGGAGGCCTGGTTCCTGGGTGGTCTGCATTCTGCCTGTGCCTGCACGTGTCCACACCCCGGCCAGAGCAGGAGGGCCGCGGTGCTCCTGGCCCACTCCTCACCCTCCGTCTCTGGCTCCTTCTCTAGCGATGGGCTCCCAAGAGTGATAGGTACTTTTCCTCCTGGAAATTCTGGGTCTGGCTGTGAGTGGGCCCAGCAGGAGGCAGCTGTGTTGCAGGTGACGCAGGCTGAGTGTGTGCTGTCCACCGGCCCAGAAGCCGTACATGCGCGGTGAGCACCTTCTCACTCCTGTGAGGCCAGGCAGCAGCAGGGTGGGAGTGGCAGGTGCTGGAACCAGCAGATCAGCTTTGGAGCCCTGGCTCTGTCACTCAGGGGCTTTTAAGAAAAAAAAAAAAATATATATATATGTATGTATGTGTGTGTTTATTTATTGTAAAGCAGAGTTAGAAAAAGAGAGAGACAGAGAGAAAGATATTATCTACCCACTGGTTCACTTCCCAAATGGCCACCATGACCAGGGCTGGGCCAGGCCAAAGCCAGGAACCAGGAACCCCATCTGGGTCTCCTACATGGGTGACAGGGGCCCAAGCACTTGGGCCGTTTTTGCTGCCCTCCAGGTGCATTAGCAGGGAGCTGGACCGGAAGCAGAGGAGCCAAGACTCGGGCAGGTACCCATATGTGAGGCCGGTGTTAGCAGGTGGCAGCTTAATCCTCTGGGCCACAACCTGGCCCCCACTGAAGGATCATTTGGCCTCAGTAAATGATTTCCCAGTTTCTGAGCACAGGGCCATCGAGATGGTGATGCCCAGGTGGGCCAGGAGGAGGCTGGCGTAGTTGTCCCCTGGGAGGGGCACGAGCAAAGGGACAGAACCACAGTCTCGCCAGGGGCTTAGCTGCACTCCCAGCATCCCCTGTCGGAACCCTCCCTGTCCTGGCAGTCATTTCCAAACAGGAGAGGGGCACAGTGGGCAGAGGAGCAGCGATGCCATCAGACAGCCTTCTGTGTGGTCCTCGGCAATTAATCCACTCCTCACTGCCTCTCCCTATGACATGTGGGTAAGAATGACTCTGGCCCATCCAGGCCTCACTGTTTCATGACGGCCTTGTGAGGGAGGCCGACCAGACTGCACAGCCTAACCACACAGGTGCCGTATGGCGCAGGTGGCTGTGGGCCTGGCAGGAGGGTGGCCCTTTGGTCCCTGGGAGGATGCTTGTTCGGCCCTGATCGGTACATCCTGAGTGCCAAAGGCAGGATGTCTGCCTGTTCCACTCTTGGATGGGCTGGCCTTGGACCTCGGGGGGAAGATGGGCCCGGGGCTCCGAGTGCGAGTGTGAAAGGCAGAGTGTGGTAGCTGCTGGTAGGGGCCGGCTCGCAGGTGCTGTGGTCACTGTCGCCTGCCCTGGTGGTGGCGGGGAGAGCCCAGGGGAGTGAGGGGACCACAGGACGCTTGGCTGTTCCCAAGCCGAGCATCAGCAAATTCTCAGCCCATGCAGTTTGCCTGAAGGGTGGCTTGTGAGACGCATCTTTGCACAGTTGACAAAGAGAGCTTTCCCCAGCTGAACACACGTGGGCAGGTTCCTCCGCTCGTCACGCTGCCCGTCTTAATCAGACCCGAACGGGTAAGAATCGGGTCTCGTGAAAAGGAACTGAGATTCCGAAAAGAATTCAGCTTCTCTGGAAACACGTTCTCCTTGCCGTTTGTTTCGGCATCTTAGACTTCCAGTCTCCTTAGTAGTGCAGCAGTTGACGAAAATGAAAGAAAAAGGTGTTGACTGTTTTCCTCACGGACAGACTTGATTGGCAGAACAGCCCCAGAAGTCCCAAGCAGAGCAAACAGCTTGTCGCCATTCAGACAATCAAGATGGCGTTCCAAAGTGCGCCTGGCGACGAGTGCTGGCTTCGACGCTGCTCGCCGCTGCTTGTTGAGCTCAGACCTCCAGGCCGTACCAGCCCGTGTGTTTTGTTGCTTCCCGCGGATGCAAAGCACTTGTAGGAGTGGGGGCAAGGGGCTTGGAATGGGACACGTCTGGTTCCACGTGGGGCGGCAGAGCCTGGCAGGTGGCAGCCTCCGGCGACCATTCACTTGTCCTAAGTCGGCTGTGCAGCTGAGGTCTTGTGCCCACGTCCCTCTGGGTGTGTCCCCTGGCACGGCTCGCTGCGGGGGTCCGAGCCGGTGGAAATCCCAGCGATGACGCTGTGCTGCCGCCTCCTCCCAGCAGGGGCGCACATCAGTCTGTTGTCACCGACAGCCTCAGTTCAGGTTTGCATCTCATTTTGCTCAACACTGTTTGCTTGGGACATATGCATGTTCCTGTTCAGTGTGTGTTTGGGGGGCAGGAGCCCTGTTCTCCTGGCCTTTCGTTCTGGACACTGGCTCTAGGACTGTGTCGGCCCCACCCCCATGCCTGCAGGCTGTCGGCTCAGAAGCAGCCGCACTGTTCCAAGTCTCTCAGAGGGGACTCTGCTTTTACTATCCCCCCCCCCCTTTTTTTTGACAGTCATAGTGGACAGTGAGAGACAGAGAGAAAGGTCTTCCTTTGCCGTTGGTTCACCCTCCAATGGCCGCCGGCGCGCTGCGGCCGGTGCACCGTGCTGATCCGATGGCAGGAGCCAGGTGCTTCTCCTGGTCTCCCATGGGGTGCAGGGCCCAAGCACTTGGGCCATCCTCCACTGCCTTCCCGGGCCACAGCAGAGAGCTGGCCTGGAAGAGGGGCAACCGGGACAGAATCCGGTGCCCCAACCGGGACTAGAACCTGGTGTGCCAGTGCCACAAGGCGGAGGATTAGCCTAGTGAGCCGCGGCACCGGCCCCCCCCCCCCTTTTTTTTTTAAGGGAAAGGGTTTATTGGTGGGGAAACCCAACAGACCAGAGGGAAGGGGTGAAGAGGGGAAAAAAGAGAGAGAAGGAGAACATAAGAGAGAGATCAAGAGAGAGGAAGAGAGAGCGAGAGAGCCACCTGTTCAGGAACAGGACCTGTTAAACCTTTGCTGGGGGGGGGGGCAGGCAGGGAAGTAAGAGCAGCGAATCCCATTAGGGTGGGGGCGGAGCTGACACTGGTAGTTGGGCCTTGGGGCTTAGGACCGGAGCATGCGGGCCAGAGCCCAAGATGGCGAGTGAGGCATAGGTGGCGCCACACGGACTGTGCCATTTTACTAACATCCCCCCTTTTGTTTTTATAAAGCGAGAGTTGTACGGGATCACATTAGCCTCAGGAGTCCAGGAAGGGTAGAGGGGCAATGATCGGGGACTGTCCTGAATGTGTCGAGCCCACTGAGGCCTGGGGAGGGATTCTCTAGTTTTGGGGTCGTTTAAGGGACTCGGTCCACCTCTTTCCAGGCTGTTACTTGCCTGCAACCTAAGTTTTCTGTGCCTGTGACACAGTTTGTATGTCTGCATTTTAAGATCAGGAAATCAAGGCTGACAGGAGAGGAAGTGATTTACCCCAGGACATGCAGCCTGAGTCAGTTTGGGGCTGAAACCTAGATTTTTTCGCCATGCTATCTGCTAGGCCGTTTCTACCCCTCCTGGGATCAACCTGCGGTGACACGGGGCCATTCCATCTACATGGACCTCAGCCCTGCTCTGGCCCTGCCAGGGTGCCAGCGTCTGCTGTCCATGTGTCCCCTTCGACACAGTCACCTGTTTCCAGGGCGGTGTCACAGCGATTGCCCCATCTGCATCTCCAGCCCAGGTCACCGTGTTATGGCCGCGTAGGGGAAAGGCCCGTGAGAGCAGGGGCCGGGTGGTTGGCGGTGTCACTGATGGCTGGCACTGGGCGAGTGAGTATTGGTGAATGAGCTCCATTCCTCCAATGAGGGGCAGCTCATTCCAGGGTTGGGAAAAGCCAGGGCTCCGCACAGGAGGCACACGAGTGGTCCTGGATTGCAGGACCTCCTTCTTGAAGGAATGTCATCTCCACAACTCCACTTGGCGAATCCGGAACCTGGGCTGTGCCCCGCTGGAGCTTTGCAGGAAGGAGGGGCCCTGGGGCAGGGCCATACCTGCTTGGCGGCCTCAGCCTTTGTCTTTGGCCTACACCAGGTACTAAGCACTTGGTATAGAGGAGGGAAGACATTCTTAGTGGCCCTGGGAAACAGCCCTAGTACTGCTGTCCTGGGGACTGAACATTGCAGGGGACAACTAACTATGTGTCTGCTTTCTGCTCACTGCTTGAAGAAGTTGGGCCCGATGCCCCCTGCACTGCAGCCCCGTGAGCAGGAATGGCTGCAGGAGTTAGGGCACCGTCTGAGGGTTGTGTGGCAGGCAAGGTGGCACAGGCCTTTCTTCTTTGCTCGTGAGACAGCCTGCCAGGCTCCTGTCCTGTGTTCACTGGCATGTGTGCATAGATCCTGGGAGTGCCCCAGTTGTTTGGAATCCTATTTGGACAGAGTCCACTCATGAGTAGGGAGCTGATGAGGTTGGCCTTGTAGAAATGTAGACTTTTGGGGCTGGACCTGTGGTTCCAGATCAAGGGTGAAGAGAGATAGAGAGAGACAGTGTCTCCTGGGGCTAGGGTGAGTGGCACCATCACCAAGAAGAGCGTCTTGTTGGACTGACACGGGATGGTGATAGCTGGTGGGCAGGCAGGTGAGCGGGGAGAGGCAGCCCTGTGTGAGTCATGTGGGGAGATGTGTCGGGGTGCAGGCAGCCCCACTGGTTGACGCTGTATAGCCATGCGCCTCAGAGACAGTGCTCGGGAGAGGCCCGGCAGACTTGGTCATTGATTTCGGGGCTAATGCACTTTTAATGGCTACTCAAATGTGTCTCCTGATGGGCGATGACATCACTCTGTGTTCCAGAATAAAGCACGAGTCATCCTCCAGTGATGAGGAGCACGCAGCTGCCAAGCCGTCGAACGCAGTCCACCTCCCGCTCCTGCCCAGCGTCAGCTACAAGAAGACACTGCGGCTCACGTCAGAGCAGCTGGTGAGTCCAGGCCTCTCCACGGCCACGACCAGCTCCTGGCCACCCCGTGGTCACCGGCGTGCAGCCTCTGAGACAGGCGTGAATGTTGTGATGCGTCTCCCACTTCTGTGACCTGACACTTTCCATTCTCGGTGCACCTGCTACTCTCTGGTGACCTCCGACCCCTCCCTTTGGCTCCCCCCCTCTGCCCCTTGACTTCAGCACCCACTTGGGCTGGACCCTCTTTGTGGCTTCCCTTTTGCCTGCCGCCTATTTCTCACCATGTTTTTAAGCTGGGGAGGAGGGGCCTGGTGGAACGGGTTTAATCCCGAGACGCGAGTGGTGACGGCGGCATCTCTCTGGGGTGTTTTTCGTGTGAAGTCCCTTCCGTTGGTGGGGGGCAAGTGGCTATGATGGAAGGAATTTCAGGTAGCGAAGGCATTGTCTGTCACAGCGACCTCTTCTGTGTGTGTATGAGGTGCTTCAGGAAGTTCATGGAAGGCAGAATTAAAAGATAAGGTTTTTTTTGGTGTAAAAAATTTGAAATCCATGCATAGTTTTTTCATAATACGCATTGTCTGTGCACCTTCTGAAGACCTCTAAGATGTGCAAAGACCATTTTTTTAAAAAGATTTATTTTTATATTTGAAAGTCAGAGTTACAGAGACAGAGAGAGGTCTTCCCTCCAATGGTTCAATCCCCAATTGGCCACGATGTCCAGAGCTGTGCCGATCTGAAGGTATGAGCTAGGAGCTTCCTCCAGGTCTCCCATGCAGGTTCAAGGGCCCAAGGACATGGGCCATCTTCTACTGCTTTCCCAGGCCACAGCAGAGAGCTGGATCAGAAGTGGAGCAACCGGGACTCAAACTGGTGCCCATAAACCAGCTACACCATAGTGCCAGCCCCGTAAAGACCATTTACCATTTTCCATCCCTGAAGGCTGTTTGAAGCCGTGATCAGTGTGTGAGCAAACACGCCTGCTCTTGTGTGAATAAAGTCTTCAGCGTGTATCCTAAGAGGTGGTGGGAGTGGCATGGCTGTGGTGGTGTTTAATGGGGAAAGCCAGCTTGCAGGCCCAGAGGCCACAGCGGCCACGTGTGGAGCCTGACTGCCTGGTGTCACTGTCCCCCTTGACACAGGCAGCCCCTCAGCCATGGGTACACTGCTGACATTCACCAGAAGCAGGGTTTTCGGGAACGTCCTGCCCATGGGATGGGTAAGCCCCACGGAATCATCTGATCCAGCCCTGCCCAGGCCACCAGAGGTGGGAGCCAAAATTCGATAAATCTGCGACAGGCTGATTTTTAAGTTGAGAATTTTGTATGGCCCACGAAGGAGGCTGTTAGGAGGCCCTGGCTGCTGCACCAGGGTGTCATGGCAGCCAGGAGCAGTCCCGCCTGCTGAGCTTGGTGTGGCTCCGGGGAGCGGGGTGGCTGGTTACGGAAGCTTCTGGTGTCCGATTTGGGTCCACAAAGCAAGGAATGAAACAGCGGCGTTGGAAAGCCTCTGCACCCTCGGCTTTCGTGTCTCCTCGTGCCGAGGACCTCGTGTCCTTCTCTGAGACGGTGATTTGTTAGGTCAGGCCCTTCTGGGAGCCCGTGGTTGAACCCCCTCCAGGGCCCGGGGGAGCTCAGGCTCAGGTCGCCCACCTAGCCCCAGAAGAACTCGAGCAAGAAATGGAAAAGGAAGAATTACCTACACCGTGACCCCAGGGAGGGCGCGTTTTTATTTTATTATAGTTTTAATTTTTTTTTTAAATTTAATTCATTTTTCACAGATGCAGTGAGATTTGTAGATACAATTCTAAGATCATAATGACATTCCCCCCCAGGGTGCATCTTTATCAGAGTTCGAATCTGCCTGCCGTGGAGCAGAGTTCGGTTTGCCGCCGCCCTGGGCCTTGCCGTCAGGTGCACTGATAAGTGTTTATGTTTCAGAAAAGCCTGAAGCTGAAGAACGGCCCCAACGACGTGGTGTTCAGCGTCACCACGCAGTACCAAGGCACCTGCCGCTGCGAGGGCACCATCTACCTGTGGAACTGGGACGACAAGGTCATCATCTCTGACATCGACGGGACCATCACAAGGTGGGTCCCACTGACCTGGGCCATGGTAGCTCTCTCCACGTCCACGGGGGGCCCTTGCTCCTGGAGTTGGCACTCCCACACTCCTCCCAGGTGGCAGCAGGGGACTCGGCAGTACCAGGTCTGGTGCCGTCAGAGCCGCTCACGTGGTTTTAGTTCCTTGAATCTGGCAGCCGGAGTCAGGGCTCGGTCGTTGATTGTTTCTGTCTGGGGTGTGACCTCCTGTCTGGGCGCCTACGGTGAGCACCTTAGCTGAGTGACGGGCCAGCGCAGGGCCTGGGCAGGTGATGAGGGAGAAGGTGCCCTCTGTGGGCTCCATCTCGCTCCCTGAGTGTCCTTGTGTGATGACCCGAGCCTGGCTCTTTCCACCCAGGGAGGCATTGCTCAGGAGGCCGTGAATCTGAATGGACTTTTCATTTTATTTTTCTTGTTTTTGTCTTTATTTAGATCAGATACTCTTGGCCACATTCTGCCCACGCTTGGGAAGGATTGGACCCACCAGGGCATCGCCAAGCTCTACCATAAAGTGAGCCAGTAAGTACAGTGTCCCGTCTCCCACGCGCTGCTGGTGACGACACACTCGGAACCGGTCTGCCAGGCTCCGTGGGGCTTGCTCAGGGGGCTGCACCCAAACGTGGGCGTGGGTGGTGGTGGGTGGGGAGCGCTGGGTGCACACACAGTGCATCCGGGCACCTCCACATTTGAATTTGGTACGAGGAAATGAAGCAGTCGCCAGGAGAGAGAAGGTGGCAGTGTCCAGGCTGGGAGCCGGGCCACGGCAGGTGACCAGGTGGAGAAGTGGCCGGGGTGAGGGGTATCGAACGTGCTAAGCAATCTCCTGTAGGCCGAAACGTTGCGGCTTCTGAGGAAGTCTCAGGATTGGCGGTGCCGGGCCTCGGAGCCATTCAGGATTGTGTGCACCTGTGGAACATGCCGGTGAGTGCTAGAACACAGAGCAGCAGTCACCAGGGGGCCCCCGGTGGGCACGTCGCTGGGAGATGAGTTCCCAAGTTGCTGTCGTGGGTCAGGCTCCTCCCGTGCCTCTTCACTGAGACCTTTACATCAACGCCAGAGGCTTGCGGTAGCGTGCGTGTAGATGAGTGACACTGACTCGGAGAGGGGCAGTGACTTCTCATATTCGCATAGCTGTGGAGGCAGAGCTTGTCTGACCCTGGGCTGCCTGCCTCCAAGGTCATGGCTCCTGCTCTGCTGTGCCTCCAGGGGTTCTACTCCATCCATGCTGGCTCATGGCTCTGCACCCCGACCCACACAGGGCCTCCTGGATGCGTGGAATGTAGAGCTTAGGTCTGAGTCAGGACAGCCCCATCTCTCCCTGGGCAAAGAAGGGGAGGAAACTATACTTGGGGTGAATGTCAGGATGAGACTCTTAGTCCCTTGATGGGCAGCCTGGCATGTTCCCAGGGAGTGGGCAATAGGCCAAAGCTATTTCTGGAACTCTGTGGACACACGTGAATGGAATAGATGACCTACCCTTTAGTCATTCTTCTACCCGATGTGCACTGGCTGCCTGTTAGGTGGCAGGCCTGTGGCTGGTACTTGGTGTTTTCACGAACTGGACACAGTGGCTGACAGCAGGGGAGCAGTGTCGTGGAGAGAGGACCTCACAGCCCAGTGGGATTGCGAGCTTCGGTTTCTTCTTGGGTGTCTGGCTCATCGCTTTGACTTTTCTAGGGTTCACCTTTGAAAACTTAGAAAAGTTACACGTTTCATAAAAAAAACAAAAACAAAAGAGGCCAAGGTCACAGAAACTTGAAAGTACAAAGGTCCCTGTCCTACACCAAGCTAGTCCACTCCCTCCTGGTGGAGCACTGTGGACGGTCTGGCTCTGTCTTGCTGTACTTTAGAAACTCCATTCCAACCCCCTCCCTTGCCCTCACATTACGTATTTACATATCCTCCTCCTGTCTCCTTCTGTGTTAGGTTTACCTTATTCTTTGCAGCTGCTGTTCAGAGCTGTCATTCGGGCTGTGCCCCGTTGTGCCCTGCAATGAGCAGCGCCCGTGTCCGTGCTCCCCCATGCTTGCACTGTCCCTGGAACCAGCACTGTATGTATCACAGTATGGTACACACTGTGTGTGCGAGTGAGGTGGCCACACGCACTGAGGGAATACCGCCGAGAAGTCAGTTCCCACCAGTGGGATTGCCGGGCCATCGGACGCGCATGTGGGAAGATGGAATCAATAGTGCTGACTGGCCCGGGGAAAACGTCTCCCAGTGTTACTGCTGCAGATGGCAAACATGCAGGCCCCTTCCCCCGGCCGCCTTTTCCTTTAGAAAGATTAATGCACTCAGGAAGTGCTGCAACTTGTGTGACACTGGAAAGTGCATTTATTTTTAGTTGAAAGAAAGAAACCTGGGGCTGGCACCGTGGCTCACTTGGTTAATCCACCGCCTGCAGCACTGGCAACCCATATGGGCGCCGGGTTCTAGTCCTGGTTGCTCCTCTTCCAGTCCAGCTCTCTGCTGTGGCCTGGGAGGGCAGTGGAGCATGGCCCAAGTGCTTGGGCCCCTGCACCCGCATGGGAGACCAGGAAGAAGCACCTGGCTCCTGGCTTCAGATCGGCGCAGTGCTGGCCATAGCAGCCATTGGGGAGTGAACCAACAGAAGGAAGACCTTTCTCTCTGTCTCTCTCTCTCACTGTCTATAACTCTACCTGTCAAATAAAAAGAAAAAAAAATAAAGAAACCCTTCTGGGTCAGTATACCCTGCAGATCACAGCCTAAGTCATCCTGGGCCAAGTCTGCTGCCCACCTAGTCTCTTCCTGCCCCCTTAGTGTTACACTAAAGAGCACAGTCACGTCTTTCTTCTTTCTTTTTTTTTTTTTTGGGGGGGGCGGGGGGTGTTGGTTTGTGTCTTACTTGGATTTTCCCAGAAAGGAGATCCTCCTGAAAACAAAACTGTGTAGCTTCCCAAATAACCCTGATGGTCCTTGCTCCAGATTGGCTGGTGTAGACCACGTGAAAGCCACGGAATCCTGTGTCCTTTGGTGGAGGAGTCTCGGGTGACGTGACCTGGAGCCCAACAGTTGTATGCCCACGGAGCTGGGTGTTTGTTGCCCGTGCCTCCCAGACGGGCGGGTCGTGTGGCCCGCAGCGATGGTCAGGGCTTCCCCAGCAGCCTTCTCGGCTACAGCTTGGTCATGGCCTTCAGGGCCTCCGCGCTCAGCACTTAACAGGAAGAACAGTGTGCATTCCTGGGGGTGGCAGTTCCAGGTCTCAGGCTGGTGCTGGCTGCTTGGTGTAGGGGACATCTCAGGCCTTCTGCTCTGCCCTGCCTGTGTTCCCTTTCCCCTCCCTCCTGTGCAGGGAGACGGCCTACCCTCGCCTGCAGCCTGCTTTTCAGTGTCTGCGTAGCCTTCGCTGCTTGGCCCAGGTGCTGCAGTCCTCCCGGAGCTGTTCCAGGCCGGAAGCCGTGACTTGAGGCAGCTGCCACCTCCTCCTCTCAATTGCTCCACTTTCCTACCTGGTTGGATATATACATCTTTGCAGTCATCTGACCAGGCGTCAATGTCTCTATACTTACCGAACATGACTACTTGTAGGGATTGGGACCAGAGGTGAAAGTGAACTGAGTTTAGAGTCTTGTTGCTCCTCACTCACGTGTTCTGGTCTCTCCTCGGAGCCCTGCTCTATCTCCAAGAGCGGTGGAGGACCAAGGGCAAACCTCGAGTGTTTGCGGCACCCTTTGCACGGGCATCCCCATCTGCTTGTCTCCTGCCCTGTTTCCTTGTGGCTGGTGTTTCCCTCGGCACTCCCTGCCCCTGCAGGGTGGGGCCGTGTTGTGTCTGGTGCACCGCCCCTCCAGCCAGTGTGGGGCTGGGTACAGGAGTGCCCGGTGAGTGTAGTTGAGAGACAATGGAAAGAGCCTCAGACTGTACCTTCTGTGGCCGCATCCCACCACTGGTCTGTCTTCTGTCTTGTCCCGTTCTGACAGGGGCTTCCTGCACGGGGCTCCCCCTGAGCGGTGGGTGGGGCCCGCGTGGGCATTGCAGGGAGTGTTCCTTGAGAGGGTGAGGCTCTGTAAGGGTAATTCCTGTCACAAGTGTCCCCTCCTCCTCCACCCCCCATGTTAAATTTCCTGGTGGCCTTAGAAGCAGAATGCTCGCATGGCGACAGCAGATCAGTGCCAGGATCCAACGATGAAAACGTATTTGAAAATCAAATTTCGAACAGAATTAGCATCTCAGACCGCTGCAGGTGGCACTTTTAGGGCTTTGATGTGAAGAGCTGTACTCAGAAATACTGATTTTTTTAACAAGATAGCATTAATTAGACAGTTAAAATATGAAGATGTTTAATTCAGAAGGTTACTTGATTTTCAGATGCACGCCTGTATTCCAAACAAGCTGATATTTCTAGATGCTTTTTGTTTTAAAACTTTCCTGTCTTCAAGAACATAGTGTTAAGCAATTGCAGAGATAGGTCTCTCTGGCCACCATGAAATATTCACAGTGGAACACTCAGCTAGGAAGTGGATGGCTAGTGTTTGCTCCCTTAGCAAATGTTCCCAAGCTCAGGCACTGGAGTTACAGCCAGGAACGAGACAGGGTCCCTGTTGTCACAGATTGATGTGGGAGATGGTGTGACCAGGTGATGTGACCTAACACTAGCTGTAATGCTATGTGGGAAACTAAGGCAGAGCAAGGACCAGCGCCTGGCTGAGGGCGGACAGCGTGTGTTTCTGGGCAGAGAGTTGGGAGAAGGGCCCTCCTGGGGAGAGATTTGAGCAGAGACCTAGATGTGGTGAGGAAGCAACCGGGGATGGTGTTGTGGGCAGAGAAATGGCACTGACAAGGGCCTGGTGTGGAAGTGAGCAGGGCCAGGGGGAGGGGTGAGGACATTGTGAGGTGGCCAGGAGAGAGGGGTGGGGCAGCTGGGCAGGCAGAGAAAGCGGTTCCCAGACTTACTGGCACGTGAAGAACTAGGATTCCATCTGGGAGACAGAGCAAGCCCCGGGAGGTTTTGAACCTGAGCAGATGGAACTTTTAAGTGCCCTCGGGTGCTGTGCAGAGCCCTGTTGGATGTAGGGAGGGGACTCAGGGCTGTTGTAGCAGTGGGACCGAGGCTGGTGGTGCTGTGCCCAGGGTGTGGCGTGGAGGCTGTTCTGAGGCCGAGCCGCTGCACCTGCTGGTGGGGAGGGGTGGGGTGGTTGTGAGGAGTGGCAGAAACCCAGGAGGCCCCCTGCTTCTGGCCTGCCGCCAGGACTGCTGTTTGCTGAGGTGTGGGAGTGACTTTGATTGTGGAGAAGCTGTGCCGAGACATTCCCTTGTTGCCTACGAGGAATGTGGAGATGGCAGTCGGAAGGAAGGGTTTGCAGCCTGTGGCTTTCATCTGTCAGGGAACTGGCACCAGTGCCATTCTTCATGGAACAGAGCCGTGATGCCATTGACTGGGGGCTTCTGTCTGTCTTTCAGGAATGGCTATAAGTTCCTCTACTGCTCTGCACGCGCCATCGGGATGGCAGACATGACGAGGGGCTACCTGCACTGGGTCAACGAGAGGGGCACGGTGCTGCCGCAGGGGCCGCTGCTGCTCAGCCCCAGCAGCCTCTTCTCTGCCCTCCACAGGTACTGCGCCGCCCTCTGCTCCCCACGCAGGGGTCTCGGGACTGCCCGGCCCTCTGTCTTCCTCATTGCAAGTTTTGCAAGAAACACTGCTGAACTGGGCTCCTCTGTCCCATATCCACGTATCATTGTGGGCACCAGAAAAAAAAATCTAAAACTCAAAAGCAGACCTGGCCCCCAGCACCAGCCTTCATGGGCTCAGCATGGCTGTCGGGTTAAAGCCCAGCCCCAGAGCCGACCTTGACTTCCACTCCAGTCACATTTCTGCTTCTTACTGAGCTGTTCGCACTTTGCAGATGGTCTTCCCTCCGGGCGCCTGTGCACTTGCTGGTCCCTTTCTGAGGCCCTCTCCCTGCCATCTCCCTGAGTGGCCTGGCTGGGTCTTAATGGCCTTTGGAGAATCCACTCATGCCTCCTCTCTCAGGGAACCTAGACCGTGGTAAGGGGCCCCTCCACCGACCACCACGTCCACCTGGCCTTGCTGCCTGGGTCACTTGATCTGAATGGTGCCCCCTGGACCACCAGCTGACTGCTGATTGCCCTCTTCCCATCACCCTCCTGCCTGTTTAAGCCAGTGGGATCAGACTGCCCGTGGGCCAGTGAGTCCCGGGGTGGGGCAGGCTGACACTGGGCTTCCCCACGGCTGACTCCTCTTGGAACACAATCTTTCATGATCAGCTTCAGGGCATGGGTCCCTGCTGGACACAGGTGCTGAGTCTTTCCCTGTGGCAAGGGGCAAGGCTTTGGCACGAGTCTGCCTGGATTTGAGGAGCCAAGGAACTGCTTGCTGTTGCCAGTCGTGCAAACAGCAGAAAGATCTCGGTGGAACCAAAGAGCCGTGTGGATTCTTGAGTCGTCTTTAGGGCAGGGACACGTTGACACCCCTGCGTGATTCCGTGCGAGCAGCAGCCCCCCCCCCCCCCCCCCCCGTAGTAAGAGCTCCCACACAGAAACTCATGCATTCTGGGGTGAAAATGTAGGCGACACCTGGTGTGTTTCAAGTCCTCAGAGCTGTCTTGGCAGCATAGAGCGCCGCAGAAATCCAGATTCGACTGGAGATGCGTCTCCGAGCTCTGCTCACAGTCTGCCCAGGCCTCTCCTTGGCATATGTCAAGTTCAGGCTTTGCCAGGCGAGAGAACAAGTTCATAGGATCACTCTGACATCCTACTCCGAGAAATAAATCGAATGTGATCCATTTCAGTATTTAAATATCATTGTCCAAGATGTGTTACTTTTTCCCTTTGACGAATTACTCAAAACAGCGAAACCCCACCATTTGGATGTCCTCTTGGGAGATAGAGGTGCTCCTGGTGGCTGGCCTGAGGCTTGTCCAGATTGATGGGAATGGCTGCCACAGGTACCGGTGATCATCATTAGCAAGGTGCAGCTCAGCTGGCCCAGTGCCGAGCCTACGGCCTTGCTGTGAGTTGGAAAGGAGGAAAGGAAGGGCACCCGGGGGGTTTGCAGATAGCACGGTTGGCAGGAACAGGCCGTGCACCCAGATCGGGAGTGGGAATCAGGCCTGCTTGCTCTGATCCTGCCTGGCTCCTCAAGAGGCTGCAGGGAACCAGGGAGGGCAGGTCTCCCCTCTCCTGAGGCTGTGGGGAACCAGGGAGAGCAGGTCTCCCCTCCTCTGAGGCTGTAGGAAACCTGGGGGGCAGGTCCCCCCTCCTCCAAGGATGTGGGGAACCAGGGAGAGCAGGTCTCCCCCCTCCTCCAAGGCTGTGGGGAACCTGGGGGGCAGGTCTCCCCTCCTCCGAGGCTGTGGGGAACCAGGGAGGGCTGGTCTCCCCTCCTCTGAGGCTGTGGGAACCAGGGAGGGCTGGTCTCCCCTCCTCCGAGGCTGTGGGGAACCAGGGAGGGCAGGTCTCCCCTCCTGAGGCTGTGGGGAACCAGGGAGAGCAGGTCCCCCCTCCTCCGAGGCTGTAGGGAACCAGGGAGGGCAGGTCTCCCCTCCTCCGAGGCCATTTCCTTGGCTGCCAGATCAGATCGGATTTCAAGGTCTCCAGGGTTCCTGCCGCTCTGAAATGCTGGGATTCCAGGAGCTGAGCCTGCACAAGGACGCGGGGAGCACCCGCCCACTCCCAGCTCTTGGGGAACTGCTCCCTTAAGCTGAAACATAGAGTTGGGTCCTGTGGTTCTCTCCGTGACCTTCCCTGTGTGTCGTGGAGGCAGAGCTGACCTTCCCTGTGTGTCGTGGAGGCTGAGCTGACCTTCCCTGTGTGTCGTGGAGGCAGAGCTGACCTTCCCTGTGTGTCGTGGAGGCCGAGCTGCTCAGGTCGTGCTCACAGGCCCTCTGTTAGCACAAAGTACGTTGCTCCTTAGGGCAGGGAGGACTGTGCTGATAGGCAGGGTGACAGCAGACCCCGCAGTTCTCCGACTGCAGGCTCCGGGCTCCGGGCTGAGCGGAGGCCAGAGCTGGCCTCTCTGTCTCTCTGGGACAGAAGAAATTCGTCCTCAAGTAGCTTGGCTGTTCCTCTGTGACTTGGGTGAATGACTCATTTGTTCGAGGAAAATCATTTGCTCTCGGGTGAGGCAGGGGACCAGGGACCAGGGACTACAGATCTCCAAGGAGACAGGATCCGCCAGGGAGCAATGGATACTACTCCCAGGGGACCTTCCCAGCAGCCCTTGCCACTTCCTCCCCGGAAGTCCTCACTCCACCTGGGGCACCGGCAACCTGGAGGGGGAGAGGCTGAAGCAGGCAGTGGAACTTGGATGGTGTGCCCGGGTGGACTGCAGTTTGGACTCACAATTGTAGAGTCACTCGTGTTATCCATAAGGGTCCTGAGATGTACAGTGTACAGCCTGCATTTTGGTGGTAAGGAGGACGCTGAGCCCCTAGCACAGAGCCAGGAGCAGGCCTGGGGTCTTTGGACTCTTGGTTGAGTACTCCATCCTCTTCTTCCTCCCCACCAACAACATCATTGTCTACATGAGTAGGTACAGGAGCATATTTCTACATGGAACGCAAGGTGAAGGATTATCACAGTGGCCCCCAGGGTGCCTGCCGCCTGGTGAAATACCCTGACATTGCTTTCAACTCCAGTCCCACTGCTCTCATCGCCCTGTCAGTGGTAACCACTGGCCCCGAATTGCATTTTCATCATTCCTTGCTTTTCTCAGTAGTGGTGTCACACACAGTGCGATCCTAACCACTGTATTTCATGATGAACATGTGTGAATTTCACGGAAGAGGAATCATGAGTTCTGGAGCTTGCTCTCCTCACTCAGTGTGATGTTCCCAAGATTGCTGAGTGCAACTGCAATGCATTCGCCTTTACTTCTCTGTTGTACCTGGTTGTCCGACCTGCTCCTGTTAGTTTATCCAGTTTACTCTTGTAGATTTTCTAGATTTTCCTTGTGTGTGCTGCACATACCCACAGTTGGTCCAAGGTTTGTCCTTAGGAGAGGAATTGCTAAGCCGTGGAGTACACGCACACATAGCTTTGTTAGGTTATTCCAACTTGCTTCCCGCAGTAGGTGAGCCAAGTTAGGCACCCGGTAGCAGCTGATAAGTGTTCCATTTGTGCTGCTTTCCTGCCGACACATTTTCAGACTTTGTGCCTGTGTGCTCGTCTGCTGGGTGTGAACTGCCTCTTCTCGCATGTTTATCGGCCATGTGGGCTCCTCCTTCCATGAGGCACCTGTTCAAGTCTTTCTCCTGTTTGCTTTTGTATTTGGAAGAGCATGTAATGTATTCTGTGTACATGTGATATGAGTACTGCAAATATCTTTTCCTAGTTTACAGCTTTTGAGGAACGCACATTCTTAATTCCAGGAGCGAATGTTTCTGCTGTGGTTTGGGCTTTTCTATGTTACAGCAAAGGCTTCCTCGGCCCACAGTCATAATGACGATGTCCTGTGTGTCACCCTGAGGTGTCGCTGCTCACATTCGGGGTCTGTAATCTACCAGGAACTGGGTTAGTTAGCTAGAGTGAAGCAGGAGTGGGAACTAATTTTATGTTTCCTACACTGGTTTTCACTTGTCCCAACATCATTTACTGAAAACATTGTCCTCTCCCTACGGCTCTGCAGTGTCATTGTAGTTGTAAATCAAGTGTCTGGTGATGTTTGGTGGGCTGTCTGTTCTGTCTGTTGGTGCAGGGTGAGAGATTTTTTTTTTTTAAAGACTTATTTATTTGAAAGACTGAGTTACAGAGAGACAGGGAGAGATAGAGAGAGAGAGAGAGAGAGAGAGAGAGAGAGAGAGAGAGGTCTTGCATCTGTTGGTTCACTCCTCAAATAGCTGCAATGACTGGGGCTGGGCCAGGCTGAAGCCAGGAGCCCTGAACTCCATCTGGGTCTCTCATGTGCGTTGCGGTGGCCATCTTCCAGTGCTTTCCCAGGCTCATTAGCAGGAAACAGCATTGGAAGTGGAGCAGCTGGAGCTTGCACTGGTACTTACTTGGGATGCTGGCACTGCAGGTGGTAGCTTATGCCGGTCCCAGGGTGAGAGGAATTGAACAGCACCCCAGAGTCTTAACTCTGGTAACCTTGGAAGGGTCTCACCTTGCCATCATGAGGAATGTCCTGGCTCTGCCTGCCCTTTGTTTTCCTCTGTAGCTTTTAGGGTAAAGTTCTATAAAACCATGCAAAAATACGTTGCAAGCTTGATTAAAATTGCAAGGACTCTGGATCATAATACTACTCTATCAGGTCAAAAATATGGTCTGGGGTGGGTGTTCGGCCCAGCAGTTAAATGCCAATTAAGTTGTTCACATACCATAATTGGAGTGCCTGGAGTCAGCCCCCAGCTCTGCTTCTGATTCCAGTTTCCTGCTAATGCAGACCCTGGAAGGTCTGGTTGAAGTACTTGGTTTCCTGCCATGCATGTGGGAGACATGGATTGAAGGGCAGGCAAAGGCCCGACACTTCATGATGGCAAGGTGGGGTGCTGCCCAGACTGCTGGGGTTAAGACTGGGAGCCCTGGGTTGAGTGCCTGACTCCTGGCTGCAGCCCAGCCCAGCCCTTGCCATTGCAGGCTTCCAGGGAGTGAGTCAGCAGACGGGAGTGCGTGCTGTGCCTGCGTGCTCGCTTGTTCTCTCTCTCTCTCTTTCCATCTCTCGGCCCCTCAAATAAATAAATGAAAGAAGAAAGAATGTGGTCTGTTGACTTACTAGGTCAACTCTAATATTAATAAAGTTATGCAGTTTTAATTCTGAAGTCTGGCACATCTTCTGTTAAGTAAATCCCTAGATATTTGATATTTCAAAAATCTGTTTAAAGTACTGTTACACAATTTTAGTTTCTGCCTGTTTCTAATGCATGACCATGCAATGGGTGTATATACATTGATTTTGGTACATTGAATTAACATTATTAAACTTGTGTTAATTCTGATGATTCATCTGCAGGTGCTTTTTAAAAAATATGGAATTTTTGGTAAATAATGATGTTTTTTCCCCTAATCCTAATAATTTTTTCCCAATAACTTTCTAATAACTTTTCTTTTTCTTACCTTCTTGCTCTGGGTCAGACCAGCAGCACATTGTAAGTGAAGTGCTCAGACACTGCCTTTGTTTCACTTCACCGTTAACAGGGTGTGTGCTGTAGATTTTTGCGTATATCCTTCTTTTCTGGTTGAAGAATTTTCATCCTGATACTGAACTGTATCAGATGCCCTCTTTGTAGCATCTGTTAGCTGATCCTCCTTTTCTTCTTTCATCTGAGAATGTATTACATGACTTCAATTGACTTTGAACTTGGAATCACCATTGTATCCCTGGAGTAAACCCAGCTTGTGTGTGTTGCTGTCCTTTGTCCATGTGCCTGCATTAGAGGTGTTGCCTAGGCCGACAGGAGAGATTGGCCACACGCAGCTCACCCTGTTCTCCCTCAGCTTTCAAGGTTGTGTTGCCTCATATAGTGAGGTTGGAGATGCCCGCTCTTGTTCTCTGCTCTGGAATTCTGTGTCCCATAGGTGACCAGTAGAACTCTTTGGTGAAATGATTGCTCCTTGGTGTTTTCTTGGTGGGGAGAATTGAAAATACAGATTCACTGGCTGTGTTGTGCTTTCCTGGGGTGGCTTAAGGAACCCACACAGTTAGTTTGGAAGATCTGGAAGCTTGCTTGAAATCCAGGCAGCTTTGACTTAAAAATTAGTTTGATGCTAATGATTCTTTGACGATTGATTGTTTTGACAGAGAAGTGATTGAAAAGAAGCCAGAAAAGTTTAAAGTCCAGTGTTTAACAGACATTAAGAACCTGTTTTTCCCGAATACGGAACCCTTTTATGCTGCTTTTGGAAACCGACCAGCGGTAAGTACTAGATTGGGTATCTAATAAGCGTTCTGGAAAGTTCTGGAAGTTACTTTTTTGAGAGCAGTCACCTGAAAGCCTAGAATAACGGGTACAGCCAGATTCACATCCTATAAGAAATAAACTGGAAAATAGCTACTTGCCTACAACTCTGATGACAAGGAGATTAAAAATTGTTTCATGGCCTCTAGTTTTCTTTGAAGTTAACTAGTGGGTTTGAGGCCCAGAGAGGAAAACTCGCTGAGTAGTTTCCCATGGAAGCATACTCTTAGACTGCCCTGCTCTGGTTAATGGAGACTTGATAACAGTACACTCACGCAGAAATATGCACAGTGGCCTCTTTTCTCTAATGAATCACCTTCCCCAACTCTAGGATGTGTACTCATACAAGCAAGTAGGAGTGTCTCTGAACAGAATATTCACCGTCAACCCTAAAGGAGAGCTGGTGCAGGAGCATGCAAAGACCAACATCTCATCGTGAGTACGGCCCTGTCCCCTGTGCTCCCCGCACAGCGGCTCCAGCCCGCAGCCTGCCTTCTGATGCTCGGCTGCCCGCCTTTCAATCTTGGATTCCATAAGGAATCTTAACTCCTTGCATTTTGTCCAGAAACTGAACTTTTAGACAGAACCCCTCTGGGTCTAAAATTGAAGCCTAGTGGTTGGATTCCGCTACCAGAATGGAATGGAATGAATGTGAAAACCAGTACTTTAGATTTGCCAAGTTAGCTCTGAAAGGCTAGAGTGTCCATTAGAAATGTGACCACACTGAATCTGTGGAGCTGTATTTAAAGACGAGAAACTGTATCACTTCACTTACTGTTTCTTACCGGAAACATGGCTGTGTCATTGTGGTGCCCTTGTCATTTTGGTCACAGCTGTCTCCCTGGGTCAGAGGGTTGAACCGGATGCCTGTTTTTCTAGAGGCCTCCCAGTGTGCTGTGGCATCAGTCTTGGCTCTACCACCCCTCAATTTGGTCTCCTAACTTCTTACAGAGTGGGGAGCTATGACCCCTGGGTGACACCAGCCCAGGCCGACCGTTGTCACTTTGCCTTGTCTGTGTCACAGCTGCACTTCTTTGGGTCTGGTCTGAGAAGGAGCCTCTGGCCTGAGTGACCCCAGAAGCCTATGCAGTCCTCTTTACCTGGAGGTGCCAGACTGGGGGCATTTGGTTCAGGCAGGTTCCCATGGGTTGGCTCCCTGCAGGTATCCCCTGATGGTTTTGGGTAAATTGGAGATCCTTTTTTAAAACAAAACAAAACAAAACAAAACAATTTATTTGAAAGGTATGGTTAGAGAGAGAGGGGGACAGAGAGATGGATCTTCTATCTGCTGGTTCACTCTCCAAATGGCCACAACTGTCAGAGCTGGGCTAAACCAACGCCAGGAGCCAGGAGCTTCCTCCAGGTCTCCCACGTGGATAGCAGGGGCTCAAGCACTTGGGCCATCTTCCACTGCTTTCTCAGGCCATTAGCAGGGAGCTGGACCTTGGATGGAGCAGCCGGGACACGAATGGGCTTCCATGTGGGATGCTGATGTCGTGGACAGCGGCTCTGCCCACAAGGCCACAAAGGAGATTTAACCTCCTTGGGGTACACTTTCACTCACAAGTTGCTCTCTCTCCTGGGTGGATTCTTCTGCAGTTTACATAGGGTGGCCCTGGGCCACACTGAGCCCCCGGGGATGCCCTGCAAGCCTCTTGACCCATCGTCAGGCTGGGGCCCAAGCGGTGCTCTAGGTGTGTGGCGTGAGGCGGGGATGCAGCCAGGACCCTGCTCGTCCTGCAGCAGGTGCCAGTGTTGGGCCACAGACACCACGGCTGGTGGCGCCCCAGCAGGAACTGGAATTCCCTCTCCTTGCTTCCTGTCAGTGCCCTTGAGAACCTCCGTTTGTAGATTCCAGTGGGTTTCTCTGTAGGGTCAAAAACTGGCCAATGGATACTGGCCAGAAACAGAAGTGGAAGGCGTGGCCTCAATGTGTGTGCCCTCAGAGAGCCTGTCCTGGAGGCCCCCAAGGTCATTCTGTCCACTGACTCTGGAGTTAGGGTGGTTTGCCCTTGGCCTGGCCTGGAGCTGGGGCTGTTCCTGTGAGAGGAATTCTCTGCCCCTCCCTGGGAGCACACCTCTCTCTGGCACTGATCTGGGTATAGCATTTTTTCCCTCTTTTTTAAGGTTTATTTCCTTACTTGAAAGGCAGACTGGCAGGGGACAGGAGAGACATCTTCCGTCCACTGGTTCACTCCCCAAAATGGCCTCAACAGTGGGGACTGGGGCCAAGCACCTGGGCCATCTTGTACCATTTTTTCCCAGGTGCATTAGCAGGGAGTGGATTGGAAGTGGAGCAGTTGGGACTTACACTGGTGCTCATATGGGATGGGGAGTGTCAGTGGTGTGTAACCCGCTGTACAATGCCGGCCCCCCAGCACAGCTGGCTCCAGGGCACGGCCTTCTGTGTCAGGCTGGTGCCTACCCCTGGAGCCTGGGGCCACCCTCTGACATGTCTGCGGAGTCCAGGGCCCTGTCGGCGAGGGCTGCTCAGGGCTCTGCCTGTGCGCTGAGCGTCAGCGCCATGAGCTCTGCCCAGCCCAGGAGCTCCTCGGTGCAGGGTCACCCAGAGGCCCCTTAGAGCCCAGGAGGGAGCGAGCGGGTCTGGCTCTGGTGCCTCAGGCAGCCTGGCAGGGAACTGCGCCCCTTGGGGACGGCCCCTCCCATAGCCACAAACCTCAAACAAATAGGCCTTACAGCCAGGAGGTCTTTTAAAAATTTATTTGTTTTAATCCCCAGCAAAGACATAATTCTTGGTTTTCTGTTGAGAGATTTCCCCCATTCCGTGCAGGCATGCCGCTTCTCCCACGCCCTCGGGGGCCCTTTATTAAACACACACACTCGTCCTCGTTGCGTGCGTTATTTTATGCCTCAGAACACGCTAATTCTTGGAGTTTGGATTTCGAAACCCCTTTCGGTTCTTAGCAAATTGGAACTGGAGAGAGGCCCAGTGAGTGTCACGGAGGAGTCCGAGGGCGAGTGGGAGGCCTGGGCGTGCCAGCCTCTCCCCCCGGAGGTGCCCGGGGGTCTGGAGAGGTGCTTCCGGCCTTAGAGAGCCCTGACTACCAAGCGCAGAGGGCGAGGGGCGCTGTAGGAGCTTTGAGAAATCCCGCTGCAGCCCAGCTCCGCGCCATCAAGGGCCCGCGGCCCAGAGCGGGCAGCACACTTGCCCGAGGTTGCACAGCAGGGCAGGTAGCACCCGACCCCAGGTCTCCTGACGGTGGGGGCAGCAAGCCCGTGGAATACCCGGGTTTACAGTACTTCATAGCTGCCCGCTTTGCGTGGTTTAACTGTCCAATCGGCGCCATGGCAGTTTTCCTCTCCCTCCCCTTCAGTGCAGGGTTGGCGGCTCAGAGGGGTCAAGCATTTTCCCGGCGGCGTCACAGAGCAGCGAGCGAGCTGCAGAACCCATGGCCAAACCCCAGGAAGCACCCTCGTGGGCGCCCCCAGGGTGTGCCTGCCCATGAGCCGCCCCAGGCCCCGCCTGGCCGCCGTCGCCTCTGCTGGCGCTCGCTCCCCGCCTGGCCCTCGCCCGGCCTCTCTCGCGCCCCTCTCTGGTTTCCGGGAGAACCCGGGGCCTGGCCAGGCGTGGCCGGCCCGGCGTCCTGGGCCCTCCGCACCCCACGGGCGGGCGCCACGCTGACCGCGCCCCTCTCCCCGCAGGTACGTGCGGCTCTGCGAGGTGGTGGACCACGTCTTCCCTCTGCTGAAAAGAAGCCATTCTTCAGACTTCCCCTGTTCCGACACCTTCAGCAACTTCACCTACTGGAGAGAGCCGCCGCCGCCTTTTGAGAACCAAGACGTCCACTCGGCTTCGGCGTAGCAACGACCCGGCGGCTCCGGCCACCTCGCCTCTGCCTGGGCGTCGCCATTAAAGGATAGGTTGCGGGGACCCCGCGCTGGGCTCCGAGCCTGATTGAGGGAAGCCACAGGCTCTTCTGCCCGGCCGCTCAGGCCGAATGCGCGCGCAACCTCCGTGAGGCCCCCGTCTGCCCCGGAAGTACTTGTTCCGGGCTGCCCCGGAAGTCCACTCGCGGTCGCTGTGCATTGTGGGCGTCCGCCGCTCGCTACCTCCTTGCTGTTGGCTGCACACGGGACGGTTGAGCAGTGCCGGATGGGCCCGGTGTTCAGTAGGGTAGGAGGTCTATTTCCGTGAGGGTGTGCCTGGCCTCGGCCACGGTGTTCCCTTGCCGCGTTTGCTGACCGGGGGAAGAGCCCTGCCACGCGTCTGGCTGTGAAGATGGCCGTCAAGGTCACTGGCATGTGGCCCCCCCATTTGTTTTTTGGTGGCTCAAGGCCGGGATATTTATGCCTTAATGTACCTGTGGCGGCCGTTATATTTAGAATGCGCTGTGTCTAGCTCTCGGTAACCTTGTAATGCCTTAAACTGAAAGGAGGGTGAGCCCCTCGGGCAGCACGCCGGCCGCTTGGCCTCGCGGCGTGGCGTGGCGCTGATCACGTGCCCTGGCTCTGGTCACGTGGCCGAATGGGGACGACGTCGGGTCTCACCGGGAGTGCCCGGACGACGCTGGCTGGTTGTAAGAGAGTTTGTTTCAAGAAGCTGGGTTCTATTCTTTGTAGATGTTATTTATTACTTCGGTTGGGTTACCGAACAAGCGTTTTAGGTCATATTCTTTCAATTACAGCTGTTGTTAGTATATTAAAAAGCTCTCTGTTTGACTATCCCAGGAGGCTTATTCTGTGTATCTGATACACTGGAATTTATGAGTAATTGATTTTTTTAGCAGCCTCTTCCACTCAAAGACAGATGAATAAGTAATAATTTGAGTGACATGCTTTAAGCCGATGGAAGGCGATTCTCTTGTCAAGTTCTGTTTGTAGCAAGAACAATGTGAAAAGCAAGAGAATTATTTTGGTAACAGATTTTGCTTTACTTTTTGAAGTATTATTTTTCTAAAGAGTGTTTTCCTCAACCGACTGAAATACTTTCCTATTTAAATTTCCCTGTTCGAGTCACAGGAGGCAAAGCAGAACAGCTGGAGGAAACATTACTCTTTCTGTGAAAGAGAACGCAGAGTTGTTGCCTCGTTGTAGTTGGTGGGCTCTGTCGGCAGCGCGTGCCTCTGCTGAGCCGTCAGCACGGCGCGCAGGAGGCAGACGTGGGCCTTGGTTTACGTGGATACGTACATGCAGATTCTCTTTGGGAGATGCTAGGAGTAATGAGACATAGTCCTGCCTTAGCTCATTTCTTTGGGCCTTCTCCCAGGGGCCTGTAGAGGCTACATTGTTTCTGCCACAAGGTTATTTTTGAGTACTTTTTAACTGCTCTGAGCTAAATATAAAACTCATGGGCCTACAAAGGCTCGAAGGCCTTCTGCCCTGCATGCGGGAGGAGCTCTGACCCTGAGGGTCGGTGCCTGTCCTCTCCATTGATCCTCTGTGGACCCGTAAGTGTGATGAACCTTTAACTTCCCACACCACAGCACTCCTGCACAGGGCATGCCTTCCAGAAAGTCACAGTCTCAGATCTGTCAAGTTCAGTGTGAGCCCTGGCCACTGAGCAGTGTTAACACCCGCCTTGCGGCTTCCAACAAGGTTTGTTTGGGGGCTAGCTACACCGACGCATCTCCAAGCTGGTTTATCCGTGTATACATGAATGCCACCCAGCGACCCCCTGCCCCCCAAGGCCGCATGCTAGAATGCTGTGTTTGGACCACACATGTCAGAGGTGCCCAGTGGAAGTGGGTCACTTCATAGTGACCGGTTGTCAGATGCTTATCACGTGGGATGGGAAAATGTATATACCTGGTGTATTGAAAAGAATATACCTGGTACACTGAAAACAAATGATTACACTTTCAAAGTAAATTTCCCTTTCAATTTGTAGGTTCAGTTCACCACTTTGAACATATTTTACTTACAGTATCTGGTCTGTATTTGTGTATGCTGGTGCAATGATAAAAATCACTGTAAACTTCATTGTATTGTGCTGGATTCAAAGCTAGGAAATATTATAATAAATGAAACTGATGAAAGGCTTCACTGACATTTGAGCATGTGTAGTTTTTTTTTTTTTTTTTTTTTTTTTTGGATAGTATTTACTTGAGCGAGGCAGAGAGTCAGAGAAAGTAGTAATCTCCCATTATCTTCTGGTTCAGTCCCCGAATGCCCGAACTGCTGGGGCTGGGCCGGGACTGAGCTAGGCGCTGGGAATGCAATCATGGATGGCAGGGACCCAGTCACTTGAGCCATCACAAACTGTCTTCCACAGAGCTGGGTATACTGGGATACAGGCATCCTAACTAGATTTTTAAAAAAAATTTTTTTAAAATTTATTTGAAAGGCAGGGTGACAGAGGGAGGGAGGGAGAGAAAGACTCCCATCTGTGGGTTTATTCCCCAAATGGTTGCAATGACTGGGGAGGGGCTAGGGTGAATCCATGAGCCAGGAATGCCCATCTGGGCCTCCTACGTGGGTGCAGGGACCCAAGCATTTGGGCTGTCAGCCGCTGCCTTCCCAAGTGCATTATTAGCAGGGAGCTGGATCAGAAACAGAGCAGCTGGGACTCAAAACAGCCCTCTTAGAAGAGACCTGCATTGCGAACGGCAACACTTGGCCATCCCCTTAACTGATGTCTCTAAGTTTAGTTTTTGGTAAGTTACTAAGTTGCTGGTTTTCTGGTGTGTGCTATCAAGCCTCGCATCAAACCGATCCTGTTCTGAGCATTTGTGTCACTACCTGGAGTCAGCAGTTGGTCTGCTGTGGATTCAGTGCTGTGTGTGGGGAGGACGGAGGGCTGTGCCTGCCCGGCGGGTGCTCAGGAGCAGGGAGTTTCAGTCAGATGCTCTCTAAGTGCTCCCAGGGCCCTGCCCAGGTGTGGTGTTAACTCCTGGTGGTTCCCTTTCCTCAACCTGTTGTCCTGATATTTCCGGACTTCGGACTTATCTGTAGGGTACCCTAGATGTGTTTTCATTTCAAAGGCCTTGACTGGTTCTGTCATGGAAGCCAAAACTGTCATAATTGTTGTTGATTCTGTGTGTCATCCATGTGGGTGGAGACTTCTGTTGGTCTGCCGGCTCAGCCTAGGCATTTTGGAGTAAAAGGAAGAGCATCGGCCTCTAGATGTTGCAAACATAGCGGCAGCAGCTCCGCATGGGGCATCTGTGGGGTTAATGCCTGTGCATCTTCAAAACAAAACAGACCAAACTGATTTCCCTGAACAGCAGCACAGGGTTATTCCAGCTGTGATGTCAGTGTGCAGGTGCTCTTACCCGTGCAGTGAGATGAATACAAGCTCGTGTCTGCAGCTGGCGGATGCCCCAGCGCCACCCTTGCCTGGGTCTCTCCTCCTCCCTGGGCTCTGTTGGGTTCCCTTGTGGGAGCTGTTCTGTGAGGGAGCTGCTTCAATAGCGTAGACCTCCCCATGTCTCAGCTGCCAGCCCTGTGTATTGAAGGTGTTGGGATAGCACCACCCTTGCATTGGAGGCTCAGGGGACAGATGCTGGGGTCATTGCTGGCGGCTATGGGCCTCAAAATGCCCTTTCCAAAAAAATGCGTGTGGTCCTCATACCGTCCTGGAACCAGAGCAGTAAAAAAACAAAACTAAACCAAAAAACCAGCTTCTAGAGTCTCCGTGTCCTTGCTCCAGCAGGAGCTGGGTCCCATCCAGCTATTCTGGAGAGAGTTGCCCCCATCACCCCATAGCCCCTCACTTGGCTGCTTCCCCTGCTGCGTGTTTTGTTTCCAGGCTGTGGGAGCCATGCTGTGCCCCTCTCTGAGGATAAGGTGGGAAAAGGCCACGGGGGTTTCTGCCTTGCTGTTTTTGACCCCTCCTGCCTCCTAAGCACTGAAGGAGGCCGTGTTGCTTCTACTGAAAACCAGGCAGGGACTTGATACTGGAAGGAAACTGGAAAACTGCCAGGAGCTAACCTAGGCGTCTATGGCCCTGAATGACCACCGGGGGGCACCATTGGTTTTGGTTTGGCAGCACAGCCTTTTTAAAAAAAAGTGGTCTGACAAAGGCCCCCTCCTGGAAGTCAGGGAGTTGGAGACCAATCAAGTGTGGCTTGGGCTTGGGTAGAGTGGAGGGAGTTCTTTCAGGGGGCCTGTTTTTGGCACCAAAGGGCCTCCAACTGGCACAGCCCAAATTTCAACATCACTGGCCCTGGTTGTTCAGATCTAACAACCAAGCGTGGCCTCCTGCTCTGTAGCTCCAGCATCAAGGAGCTTGGTGGGAATGCAGATTGTTGGGGTGAGTGTTTGGTCCCGTGGTTGAGACACCCATGTCTCATTTTGGAGTAGCTGCATTTGAGTCCTGGCTTCAGTTCTGATTGCAGCTTCCCACAAATGCACGTCCTGGGAGGCAGCAGGCTTTTGGCTCCAATAGTTGGCTCTCTGCAACCCAAATGGGAGACCTGGATGGATTACCCAGCTCCCAGCTTCAACCTGTCCTAGCCCCTGCCTGTTGTGAGTATTTAGGGAGTGGAGCAGCAGCTGGGAGATGGCTCTGTGTCTCCGTCTGTGTGTCGTAGTGAGAAGTCCTTCAGGGGAATTCTATGCTTGTTCACAAGTCAAACACAGACTTTAGATGGAGTAAAACCCCAGGGCTTAATGCATCTCCAAAAACAGCTCCTATCTGAGTTTCATGTGGCCAGGCCAGGGCAAGCAGTAACTTCTCGGAGCTCCCAGCAACCTGAGACCTCAGGAAGCCACCGGATGGATCCTCTGGCCTCAGCTGCACTCCTGAAAAGGAGCTTGGAAGCCCAGGACAGGTGCTCATCCTAGTCATGGGGTGTCGGTGTGACCCTTTGATACCTTCCCAAGGACCTGAGATGGGGGCCTGACCAGAACAGAGGGGATTCCAGGCTGGGCAGCGGGGGCTGGGCTGGGAGAGTGTGCGAGGAGGAGCCGACTCAGGCTGTGCCCAGATTTCTAATGGCTGCTTTCTTCCTCCAAACTGTCGGAGCCTCGAGGTGCCTGTCCTGGTGCCAGGGATCTTTTCATTGGTGCAGGAAGTCCATTCAGCCCGGCATTGCCTTTAATGAGTTTTGCAAGCAAGTGGCCTCTTCCTGTGACTCATTCTGCCTTTTGTGCACCGGAGATTGTGGTTTTGAGTTTCACTCTGGAAAGGAACCACGACTGCTGCTGCTTTCTCCGCCTGGAATCTGAACAAGTCACATTCATTTTGCAACAAAGCCATGTAAGTGGAGGAGCAGCCAGTCGTCATTTCTCCGATGGTGAAAGCATCCTTTTCCGAGATGCTCGAGGGAGCCAGGCTGGGGAGAAGCGGTTTACACATTCGTTTGGAAGCCGCCTGTTTGTCCTCCCCCAGTGGCTCCCTGGTTTCGCTTTTGTTCTTTGTCTTCTTGATTCATATTTCAGGGAATCCCCAAAATAAACACTGCTTGCAGATTGAGTTAGGCTGATGCCCTTGCTTTGATCGAAAGAGACTGAATTCTGGATTAAAGTTTGGGTTTTTCTTTCATGGAGCACACAAAAGATGATGGCAATAGGTGTAATTCCTTGTGCAGTAAAATGTTTACTTTCCTCAGAAGTCAGCTGATGGGACCCACTTAGCTACATTCTTGGGATTAGGGAGTATGTGTTAAGTGGACAAATAGGAGTCTATTATTGGATTTCCCCTCAAATTTAAGGAATATGAGGGACCAGCATCAAAATGTTAATGTTGCATCCAATTACTTTTATGTATTTTTTATAAGGAAAAGGGTTTATTGGTGGGGAAACCCAACAGACCGGAGGGAAGGGGCAAAGAAGGAAAAGAGGGAGGAGAGTATAAGAGAGAGATCAAGAGAGAGAAATCGAGAGAGCCATGTGTTCAGAAACAGCCCTGTTAAACCTGTGCCAGGGTTGGGGGGTAGTGTGGGCCGGCAGGGAAGTGGGACATCAAAGAATAGTCTTGTACAGTATAAAACTAAAAGCAATATTTAAATTAATATTTACTACTGAGTGCATTTAATATTAAGTGTAGACAACACTGTAACTCTAGTAGAGTTTCAAGTCTACTTACTGTCATGTTGTGGAAGAAATTGATGCACCCTAGCTGTGGAATAACCAGGATTTGAGGTTAGCTTGGATGGATTGGTGCTTTGTGTTTAATGTGGTACCATGTTTCATTCAGCTTTGGAGCCTGGCGTACCACCATTCAAATCATCATTCTCATTTTCTTTGACGTCTACAGAACACAGTACTGGGAAACCTCTTATTCCATATTTACATGTGTGTTGACTGCTGAGGAGCTCAGCAGTTTAACAGCAGGGGTGGGGTCCCCGCTCAGTCAGTTGTCTTAGAGGACCAGGGTGGCCACTCACTTGAGTTGGTGCACTTGTACATTCTGCCAGAGACGGCCCAGACCGCGTTGTCCCGCTCCAAGTGCTGTAAACCCTAGTTTGGGTGCCACAGGATCCTTTGGTTGCTTGAGCCATCAGCACACTGAGGGCTTGGTTTGGGATGCTTGTCACTCCTCCTTCTCCTGTGGGATTCTGATGCGTGGATGAAGCTTAAACTGAGCCAGTGGGCACCCATGGGTCAGCTGTAGCTCCCAAAGTCACGGGCTCCCTGGCAACTGTGATAGAGGTAGTTTAGGCCTGACGCCAAATTTGGAATTTTAAATATCTCCTTTTGTCTCCATGGTGGAAAATTCCCACTCTGGCTATGTGAGGTTGACGAGCAGTTTCAGCTCTGCCACTAAAATAGCCAGTGTTGTGGGCTCCTGCGGCGCAGGGGCAGCCTGGCACACGACCGGTTGGGTCCTGTGGCCTGGTCCTGTGCGAGAAGCCTCAGTGCCTCCTTCCTTGGGGCGGCAGGAGGAGCTGTCCGCAGCCGCCCTACAGAGAGTGTCTCCTAAACCTGCGCAGGTGCTGACACCTCTCGTAATGCAGAGGTCCTGTGCATCTGAAGGACAAAGCTGGCACTGCTGTTTGCAGAGAGGCAAAGCGACTTGAGATCTTCGCATATAGAGCTGCTTGGCGGAGCAAGCAGTGGCTGGTCAGATAAGAAACTTCACGTGGACTTGGGAACCCTAGGATGGGAAGTAGCATCCTTGGGGGACAGGGAGGTGGCCCAGGTCCCTCATTCATGC
The DNA here is from genome assembly GCF_964237555.1 of Oryctolagus cuniculus. NCBI lineage: Eukaryota > Metazoa > Chordata > Mammalia > Lagomorpha > Leporidae > Oryctolagus > Oryctolagus cuniculus. Next base: position 190,960,192 of record NC_091433.1, on the reverse strand, counting down.
ATCTGTTCAGGAATGGAGGCTGGTTAGTTGAGCAGCCTCAAAATCCTTAAGATTGTTCTACATCATTGAGTCACTGGAAAACAGATGGGGATGGGGTCTTAGCGCAACACCTTGAGATGGGTGTGACCTTAGGTGGTGTCTGCCTCACCTGTACACCCACCTCCCCAGCCCTGCAACACTAAGCTGAATGAAAAGCTCCAGGCTTTGGGGTGGGTGTGGGAGAGCCCTGAGGTAACCTGGACATTCATGGGGAGCAGGAAGATAGGACAGTCGCCTTGACTTTGGCCTCAGAGGAGGCGGCAGGAGCACCTGGTGGTCAGCATTGTTTTTATGAATATGGAACCATCAACTATTGTATGAAAAGTACAGTTTAGGAGTGTCAAAATGCAGTGTATGAAAGTGTAAGCTACAAACAGGTAAACTGAGGAGGTCTGGGTGTCCATGGGAGCATCTCAGCACACTTGTAAATAAAAGTCACCTTTCTGGAGGCCGCCTGCTTGTAGCTGGGTGCTGGGTGTGTTGACTTGCTCAGGAAAGCAAGGCTTCTGGCAGCTTCTTGGCCCTGGCCTGCTGGTGGACCACCTCACAGCCATGCACCTCGAGTGTCCCATCTCAGTGACAGCTGCTTTGCTGTGCTTTAGCTCCCAGGTGGCACTCCCCTCCCTGGCGGACACCTCAGGTCTCTTTAAGGGCACTGCCTTGGCCTCAGTGTCTTTCACACTGGCCCACACAAAAGCTCTTTGTGCACTGGAAACTGTAAGCTGTGACCCAACTGGAAGGTGTATTATCATGGCTGTTTTCAAGTCCCTTTTTTTAAAAAAATTATTATCTACTTGAAAGTCAAAATTCCAGAGAGGCAGAGGCAGAGAGAGAAGGAGAAAGAGAAGGCTTCCATCTGCTGCTTCACTCCCCACATGGCTTCAGCGGATGGAACTGAGCTGATCCAGAACCAGGAGCTTCTTCTAGTCTCCCACATGGGTGCAGGGGCCCAAGGGTTTGGGCCATCTGCTGCTGCATTCCCAGGCCATAGCAGAGAGCTGGATCAGAAGTGGAGTATAGGCTGGCGCTGCGGCTCACTTGGCTAATCCTCTGCCTGCGGCGCCGGCATCCCGGGTTCTAGTCCCGGTTGGGGTGCTGGATTCTGTCCTGATTGCTCCTCTTCCAGTCCAACTCTCTGCTGTGGCCTGGGAAGGGGGGCAGTGGGGGATGGCCCGAGTGCTTGCGTCCCTGTACCCGCATGGGAGACTGGGAGGAATCACCTGGCTTCTGGTTTTGGATCGGCACAGTGCGCAGGCCATGGTGGCCATTTGGAGGGTGAACCAACGGAAGGAAGACCTTTCTCTCTGTCTCTTTATCTCACTAACTCTGCCTGTCCAAAAAAAAATGTGGAGAGAGCACCCGGGACTGGAACTGGCACCAGTATGGGATGCCAGCACTGCAGGCAGTGGCTTTACCTGCTACACCACAGCACCGCCCCTCAAGTCACTTTCAACAGTCATTAGCCCCATTTCATGGAGGAGTCTTCTGAAAATCAAAAGTGCAGAGATTTGCTAAGGTCCCCCCAGTAAAAGGCAGAGTCAGGACTTAGGCCTCCAAATCCAGGCTGGCGGCAGAGTCGTCAGGCTCTGTCCCCATTTCTGCAGGTGCGTGCTGTACCCCCCCAGAGCGGCAGTCACATGGGTGGCCACTGGGGTGGTGGAGGTGCAACGGGGCAGTACTGGAGCGCTGGCTGCATCGTGTGCCCACTTGCATGCCTGCTCGCTGCATGAGCCAGCCTGCAGAGCTGCATGCACAGGACGTCCTGGCTGAACTGGGGAAGGAGAAGGGATGTGGAGTGGGGAACCAGCTGTGAGGGGCACTTAAGGCAGCTTCCACATGTTACTCAGGGTTGAGTCACTGTGGGCACCACAGTGCATTGGCTTCTTTAAAGAAGCTCACACGTTTTGAAAACGGGGTAAGGACTTCCTGTTTTGACCAGGAACAGATGCAAACCAGACCCTGTTCTCTCGCCCAGCAGAGCTTGCCCTTTCGATCCAGAACTAGCTGCCAGGACCCAGTTGTGCCTGGGTGGGAGACTGGAGCGTATGTCACGAGTGCCTGTCAAAGACTTGAAGACACAGCTTCCTGGACCTGGAAGCTTTGCCGGGTGCTGTGACACTGACTCAGCGTGAGCTGCTGGAGTAGCGTTGGGCACAGGGTTGAGGACACTGTGTTCCTCTTCTGCCTGCTGTTCTTGTGTGTCACTGATGGATCACAACAGAGCTATAGCCCAAAGCGATGACTCGATCAGTAGCTGAGTTCCTGATGTTTAAACATCCAGGGGAAAATGCCAGTTGTTTAGGGGCTGCTGGTGTTGAGAGAAAGGGGGCAGGGACAGGACATGGCTGAGGTGCTGGCTGTCACCTAAACAGTCCCATATTCCTTCCGTGTTGTAGAGTTGATGCTGACGGCCTGTTAGGGACCACGTTTCCAGCCCTCAACCCCATATCCTATGGGGCCATTTCATATTTTCCCAGCGGGGGTGTGAGGAGTGGTGACCTATATGTATCACTTCTGAGTCAAAGACGTTAAAAATGGGTGTGCCTTTTTCATACTGCTTGTCTCCATCCATCAACTTGCAGTGACTCTAAGGCAGAGCCACAAGACAGAAGGAACCTGGGCCCAAATAACTGTGTGGAAGGCAGCCTGCCCCCCATAAAATAGTGTGAGAGAGAAACTTTGAGGATGGTAAACTGTGAGATCTCAGTTTATCTTGGACAGCAGCTGCCGTCACCTGGCTGATCCAAGGAGTGGGAGCACAGACAATGGACAGGACTCAGATGGGAGAGGAACTCAGGTGGAGAAGGGCCTCCCTAAGAGGGTGCCAGGCTGTGAAGGCTGCAGGCAAAGCATTTAGGCCCATCAGTGCTTCACCCTCGGTTTCATTTGTTCTTTCTTCTCTGTGTACTTTTTTAAGACATCCCCAATTTTTAGTCTATTTCTTAGCAACCGCATCCAGAGTTTGGGGGCATAGAAGGAGGAGATGGGCCCTACGTGGTATGAAATACATGAAGGGAGCACAGCTCTCTCCAGGAGCAGGTGGCTGGAGGCAGGCAGCAGTCCCTGCCTATGGGGCACAGCCATAGGGAGGTGCCACCTCCATCCAAGAGTCCTGTAAATAATGGGGCAGGACCTGACCCTGCTGCTGTCTTGAGATTCAGGGAAGGGCACTGCCATTGGTGTCGCTCCCCCTCTTCGTGGAGGAACGACACTAAACCCTGCGCTGTTCTTTCGTCTGCTCGGCCCTCCCCGGGTTTGCTGCTGGTTCTTCCCGGGTTGGCTACTGTCCCTTCCACCTCCGTGGAAGGGCGGTTCCCCCTGGCCACATTCCCCACTTCCGCAGGGGAGCGGCACACCGCCGGCCGGCTCTCTCGGGGGCTGCACAGGTGTTCCCCTTAGATGTTCCCCTTAGATGTTCCTGGTGCATGCCGTCTCTCTCCTCCTTTATAGTCCTCCTCTGCCAATCCCAACTCGGCTGCCCACACTCTGAGTACACTGCTCTCCTCCAATCAGGAGCAAGTCCTACAGTTTATTGGTTGAACTGGAGGCAGCTGTGTAGAAGCTGTTTTCTCCTCTCCCAGCGCCATATTGTGGGAGAGCAGATGCATAGAATAAGTCTTAATTCCAGTAACAGTCTAGTCCGGGTTGCTCCCCACAATTGGGTCTGATTCTGCACGCTGCTTCTCCACGGATGGATTTATATCAAAAGAACACTGAAATAAAGGGCTTACATTTCCTTTGATTCAGAAAGCATTTGATCATACTGATTTTCTATTTATTCTCAATGGTCTAAAATCATCTCTTAATGGGTTTGCTAGTTTGGAATCTGAAGTTTTTTTTTTTTTAAAGTTTTCATTTTATTTGAAAGGCAGAGAGACAGAGAAACAGCCATTTCATCTGCTGGTTCACTCCTCAAATGCCTGCAACTACCAGGACTGGGCCAGACTGAAGCCAGGAGCCTGAAACTCAGTCCTTGTCTCCTATGTGGGTGGCAGGAACCAAATACTTCAGCTGTTATCTGCTGCCTGCCAGGGTGTGCATTAGCATTAAGCTGTACTGGATAGGAGAAGCCGGGCTTGAACTCCCTGCTCTGATATGGACATAGGCATCCCAAGCGGCATTTTAACCATTGTGCCAAATGCCCACCCTCTGAAGAGTCTTTTAATAGCTTATGTCAAATCTGTTACTACCAAGAGTCCTGGGGTAGGGGTTGACTGAGACCCTGGGCAGGTCCCTGGCCCTTTCTGCTCTCTGATTGCTCCTTCTTCCACTCTTAGCTGCCAGCTTTGCTTCCTGTTTGGGATGGCTGTCCCAACATCATGTTCACTAAACACTTCTCAGTTGATGGAATTGTGTCAGTTGACTCGTAGGTTTCCATTTGATGCAGGGAGCATCATGCAAAATGTGGTTGAAGCAACGGAACGAATCCGAGGTGTCTGTCCCTCTGGGGCTCACAGCTTCATGCTAGGTTGGAGTCAGGCAAACATACTGTGATCCAATGTGGGCAGAAGCCAGGGGCTGCAGGAGACAGGGGCTGTGAAGATACTTAATCATCTTGCCAATGATGGATACTGGCTGGTTGTGTGGGTGTGGGCGTGCATGTGCCTGCTAGGACATGGGAGTGTACAAAGTATGGGGTGTCATTCTTGTCATCCAGTTCCTTGGATGTCCGATTTCAGCTGTGGAAAGTCATGAGTCTAATAAGCGTATTGCATGACTTTTATTCACTGCTTTAGCAGGGTTCTCCATGTACTTTCTACTTGCCAAGAACAGTCCCTATCTTAGGGATCAGCGAATAAACCAGTCAGCGAAACAAAAGTGCTGTCCTCAAAGTGCTTATATTCTGTATGAAGAACATAAAAAGAATAAAGAACTTGTCAAGCAAGGTGGTGTAGGCAGGTGTGGCCAGGGCTCACTTGGTGGGGTGGCTGGGACTGACTGTGCAGGCCCCTGGCAACCATTGTAAGAGGAAGACTGAGAGGAGCAGGAGTTGGGAGAAAATCAAGAGATGTCAAGGGGATAGTTGGGTACATAAATTGACATTTCAGGAGCAAAGCCATATCCACCCCCACAACCCCCAGACACAAATGTAGGCAACTCCTTCACACCTGCAGACATAAACATATGGACCTCCCCATCGGCCCCAACTAGTGTGATTCGCTTACGTGTGAACATATGGACCTCCCCACTGGCCCCAACTAGTGTGTCTCGCTTACGTGTGAACAGACAGTGAGCATTACCAGGCATTTGAGGGAAGTCCCTGGTGAAAATTGAAGCAAACAAAGACAATTTAGGGGATTATTCTTACTATTATGGTTGTTATTATATAATCAGGAAACAGAAAATTTCCCAGACATCATAACTAATGTCTTCTATTGCACTTGTGAAATGAGAAATGGATACCATTAAAGAAACAGAATAAGAAAAAGAAGAATCCACCTGGGATCTGGGAATGGGGCCTCCAATCAAGGAGAAAGACAAGGCTCCCAGGATGCTTGTGAGGGGTAAGGGGACAAAGGAGAGAGGTTTGACAAGGCTGAATGTGCTGCTGACAAGACCTTTTCTCCCCTAACACTTCTTCACTGGGGGAAGGTAGCAATAACTTGAAAAAAAAATAGCAAATTGTTAAAAAAAAAAAAAGCAGCATTTTTGATCCCAGGAAAAGCAAAGGAATAGTAAAAAAAAAATGCACATTGCTGTCCTATGGGCCTTGGGCATGGGAAAAAATAAGACTTTCTGTGTTTTGAGAAGCCAAAAGTTATGTCTAAATGTGGTTAATAAACATGTTGTAGTATGTTCATATTATTTGGAATTACAAAAGTGAGTGTTAGAACAGGGAGCTAAGAGGGTGGCAGAAAGCTGTCTCTAGGGAGCAGGAGTGTGTGTGTGTGTGTGTGTGTGTGTGTGTGTATGTGTGTGGGGGGCAGAGAGAGAGAAGGGGCAGGTGGGGTCCATCATGTGGATTTTGTTTGTGTGCCTCCTGTTAATACTCTTTTACTTGTAGAACTATGTGGATATATTGCTTTGGTTAAAAAAAAAAAAAAAACAAAAACCATAGACTGAGATAGCTGTTTGGGCCTGGTGTTTAAGATGTTGGTTAAGATGCCTGACTGCACTGGGACTGCCTGGGTTTTGCTCCTGACTCTAGCTTCCTGTTAATGCAGATCCTGGGAGGCAATGTTGACGGCTCAAGTGGTTGGGTTCCTGCCACCCAAGTGGAAGACCTGGGTTGCACTCCTAGCTCCTGGCTTCAGCCTGGCCCAGGCTCAGCTCCAGTCTTTGTAAGCATTTGGGGAATAAAGCAGTAGATGGGAATTCTATCTGTCTCTGTTTCTTAAAGGAATTAATTAAGAGAATCAGTAGATGAAAAACTATAAAAATCAAGCCAACAAAATGAAGGAAAAGAAGAATAAAAGACCAGTAAGCATGAGGAGGGGGAGAGGAGACAAGGTGGACCAAGAGAGAAATGAACCAATGGCTAAGTAGACAGATAATCACACTGGCCCCTTCTCCACGCGTTGGTTCAAAGGGGCATGCATTCTCTACTAACCAAAGCCTCCAAGGACAGCCCCTTTCATTCTTCCTGGTGGCCGATTTTGAGAGTACCTGGAATGTTTTATGCAGCAGTCACTGTAGCACCTGTCTGTGTGGGGCTTAATATTTTAGAGTGACACTTGACAAGAAAAAAGGCATTTGGAGAAAAAAATAGTGTGAGGGTCTACTTTGTGGCCAATAAAAATGCCAGGTGCTGGGGAGCCAAGGAGCGCATGTCTTATAGGAGAGGTGCATCTCCAGACATTGTTCAAAGCAGTGGTCCTAGGAAGGCACCATGGAGGGAGGGTCATATTTATCTGGGGTAGGGGGAGATGGGCATAAATATGTGTTTTGCACCCAGGGAATAGGGACAGGGTGGTGGTAGAGGAAGAGCCAGGGCATCGGAGGATGGGCTTTGTGTGCAGCAGAGACCAGGTGAGAAGTGACAGGGGCTGTGTCATGGTATGTGTCAGCCAGGTGGTATAGTGCCATCCTCTGCACACCTGGTAGCCACTAAGGGTGAAGGAGGGGAACACCGTGGTTGGATGATGTTTCAGAGGAGTCAGGCAGCAGCAGGGATGGATTAGCCAGGGTGCGCTGGGTCAGGGAGATGTTAATACATTCAGGTAGTTCAGGCTGGAGTGGCAGACACATGAGCAGGAAGGAGGGGAACTGAGAAAACCTGAGGAGGAACCTGGGATAACTTCCAAGTTTAACACAGACGTGAGTGTTTGAAGGCCATTAGAGTCCAGGAGCCCAGAACATACCATCAGAGCCAGTCAGGGCAGGATGAGCAGACCAGGAATCAATTTAGGGCAGGTTGCTGCCTGAGGAACACCCACCTGCTGGCCAAGTGAGAAGAAGGTGTTGTGGCCTGGTGGACACACTTTGTCATTCCAAACAAGGTGGCAGGAACCATCTAGGCCCAACCAGAGAAGTCACTGGAGGAGTTCCAGGCGGGGCAGTTCCAACATGGCGCCTGTCTCTAAAAGCTGATTGCTGTCCTCTCTCCCCTGATTGGCCAAGGCCTTTTCTGACTTCATCGTGGAGCTGTCAAGGCCATGGGAAAAGGGAGGGCTAACCTGCCTGGCCAGCTGCTCCCCCTGTCTCACAACCAGGGCCTTCTCTATTTTGGGCTATCTGAGAGCAGGTCTTGGACCCGCTGGGTGCTCTCCTGATTGCAGCTCCGAATGCATGTGGGCCCAGCAGCCTTGTATGCCCCCTTTCTCTCCCTTTCTTGGCTGTGCCAGGCTGAGTGGGCACCTGGTCATCTTCACACTTGTGGAGAAGTAGGCACAGAGCCTTATCTGGTCTCAGAGCGAGTGTGATCTCCATTCTAGGTCTTCTCACCTTGTGCCAGGGGGTGCGTGAGCAGGAGGACTGTTGATGACTTGTCCTGAAGAATCAAATGTATTTGGTTTGTGTTTCATTCGTTCTTAATTTTTTTTTGCTTATTTTTAATTGACTAATGAAACAAATTATGTGTATGGTGTACAACATAATGCTTTTTTTGTTAAGATTTATTTACTTGAAAGAGTTACACAGAGAGAGAGAAGCAGAGAGAGAGAGAGAGAGAGAGAGAGGTCTTCCATCTGTAGATTCACTCCCCAATTGGCTGCAACGGCCAGAGCTGCCACTGATCCGAAGCCAGGATCCAGGAGCTTCTTCTGGGTCTCCCACGTTGGTGCAGGACCCAAGGCTGTGGGCCATCTTGTACTGCTTTCCCAGGCCAGAGCAGGGAGCTGGATAGGAAGTAGAACAGCCAGGATTTGAACTGGCACCCATATGGGATACCAGCACTGCAGGTGGCAGCTTTATCTGCTACTTCACAACACAGGCCCCTAACGTAATGCTTTATATGTCTGTACATTGTCGAGTGTAATTATGTATTGTATACTTGAACATTGTTGAAAGCATAGATTTTAAGTGTTCTCATTACAACGACAGATGTGTCCATGAGGTGAAGGATAAGTTAATGAGCTAGTTTATCCATCCCACAACATCTCTACATGTCAAGGCTGTTGGTTTATTATATGCATCACAACTGAGAGGTGGAAGCAGATTTGTAACTGGCACACAGTTGTGGTTGGGCATCTTGAGAATGGACCTGGTACGTTTGACATGAAGGGAAGGAGATTCTGGGCATGCAGAGCCTTAGTGGACACTTCTCTGTGGAGCCTGGGGCTTAGCTTGTCCTGCATGGGGTGCAGCACCAACCAAATGCCAGCTGTGTCTGAGGCTGGTGGGAGAGGCTAGGAACAGATACCCTTCCAGGTATCCTCAGCAGAGAGCCTCAGTCTGGATTGTGTGCTAGAATTGATTTGAGAGGGGGGATGGGTTATGAGAATCACTGATGCTGAGTCCCACCCCAGTTGGAATCCACTTGCCTCATGGGGTCAGCTTGGCTCAGCAGTGGTTATGTCATAAACCCTGATTGTCTTTATGGAGTAGAAAGAGCCAGACTGTGGGTTCAACCACAGCATCATGAGGATAGCTTTTATCTATGAAAAGATAAAGATTGCTGTGGGCTAGAGGGAAGAGGCTGTTCTACAAGAGCTAGTCCATCTTCTTGACTAACACAGAGGAAAAACCAAAATGGAATTATCAGGAAACAAAAAGCTAAAAATAAATATGGTGTGCTGTGCTGTCAGGAGGGAGTGCAGACAGGGCCGATACTTTGGCTCAGCATGACAGTGCCAGGAACGCCTGGGGATCCAGAAATGAAAAGATTTATTTTAAGAGGCACATGGGAGCCTCTATTAAAAAGTGGAAGCTTCAAGTTTCTCAAGTTTGCAGGAGGAGACCTTGTCTGGGAGCAGTGGGTTTACACCATCATCATCAGGAAGCTGGCATCTTCCTGTTGAATTTCTATTTATAGAAGAAACTCACCAAATAACTCACCAGACACTCTGTTATTCCCATGAGGCTGGAATCACAAAGATCTAACTTTTTCATAGATTTTCCACTTATTTTCCTTTTCTTCCAAATTCCCTGAGAGTCTGACAGGGCATTTGGCTGACTGGGGTCTGAACTGTGCTTTGAATTGGTCCTGCCACCATAATTTTGCAGGTGCTGGTTTTCTGGGGGCTTGGAATTTACTCGAGTTTTCTCACTGTTCTGGGCCAAAGGATGGTATTGAGATAATCTCATAGCTTTTCTTGGCTTTGGGGGGAAAGTGGGACCCATGAGTGGGTTGGCACTGGGTGTCTGATCCTTGTGGCACTCAGAGAATTGCATTCCTTCCAGGAAGGTGGCCGAGGAGGCAGCAGATTCAGGAGAGATCCATTCTAAATCTGCTTCCACTACAATCCCCTCCTCTCACACCAAGCAGAGTGAGAGACTGAAAAGAGGATTATGTTAGACTTCACTGTGTTTGGACTTCAGTTTATGTGGAAGTTAAAAATGGGAAAAAATGTCCAGTATTCCTAGTGTTCATATTTGGGAACATTCTCCAGTGTATGAGAATACTTCAAATATTCATGGAAAAGGCCGGCGCTGTGGCACAGAGGGCTAAGCCTCCACCTGTGGTGCGAGTTTCCCATATGGGCACCGGTTCTAGTCCCAGCTACTCCTCTTCTGATCCAGCTCTCTGCTCTGACCTAGATCAGCAGTAAGAGGATTGCCAAAGTCATTGGGCCCCTGCCCCCATTTGGGATACCCAGGGGAAGCTCCTGGCCCCTGGTTTTGGATTGGCCCAGCTCTGCTATTGCAGCCATTTGGGGAATGAACCAGTGGATGGAGACCTTTCTCTCTGCCTCTCCCACTCTCTGTCTATAACTCTACCTCTTAAATAAATTCTTAAATAAATAAAATCTTCAAAAAATCATGGAAAATAGGATTAAAACATGAATTTATTTTGGTGTAAAAATTTTGAAATCCCTGCATATGTGTGGTATTCGAACAGTTTATGGAAAATTAAGAAACAGTTTTGCAAGGATCTCAATATTTTTTGCATAATCATAAACTCAGCTTTTTAATTGCATTTTCCCATAAACTTTTTGAAGTACACTCACATATTTGAGCTCACTGTATGATCTCTCCAGGGCTATACAGACTATAAGATTGAACTTATTTATAATGTGAAGTAAACTAGAGGTAAATTTTCTAAATAGGATACATCGTGACCTTGGAGTTAATTTAATTAATATATTCTTTCCCATGTCCTAGCCTTTGGGGATACCCATGAAATTGTAGTCAAAGTTGAGGAGTGGTTTTCCAGCTGGCACCCTACCCTCAGGGAGCTGCTAAACTCATAGATGCACTTGCACAATTGAATCTGCATCCCAGGATCCAGTGACAGCAGCCACCCCATTGGTTTGGGTCTGCATTGATCAAATGCTATAGCCTGAGGGTCCACGGATGATGTTACACATCCAAATGCTAGTCCAGCTGCAGACTCACTAATGAACTTTTTTGTGTTGGTGAATTAGTCCTCAAAAGTTTTCACATTTTAGTAAATGGGCTTTAATTCTTTTTTTTTGTGAAACATTTCATGTGGATTCCAGATTTGTACCCCATTATCTCAGACAAATAGCCACTTTGAGGTTGGGTTAAGTTGCTTATTTATTTGACCAAAGATGGCAGAGACCTATAGGAAGTGAGGTGGCCATGCAGAATGGAGAGCTGTGTATGATTGTATCAGGGTCCCTCATGAAGGTCTTGGAAAACTGAGGCTCATCCACTGTCACCTGCTGTCCTCTACCCCAGGGAATATTGATTGTGTCTAAAAAAAGTTCCCCATTGCAACATCTAGCCTGATGTTTGACCAAACACCTGAGTATTACAGTCCAGCCAGGTTGGCACAGATTGAACCATTAAAGAACCATTACAGATGATAAAACTGAAACTCAGAAAAGTATCCTGTGGGGTGGCTAGGACTTGAGTTAAGAGCTGATTCCTGAACCCATTCCATTAAGGCATACTTCTCTCTGTTTCTCTCTCTTCTCTCTGTGTATGGTGAGCCGAGGGCCTGCTGACATCACTAGTCATTATTCCTACCTTGAAAAGTTGGAATTTCCTTAAATTTCTCAGAATAGTGTCCCTGGAAGACTATTCACGAGCTCTGGCATTGGAGGAGGACAGGTGTTCCTGGATGGGTGTAGGAGGCTTAACTCAGGTTCAGTTCAGTTTAATTCTGTTCACTTCAGCCTGCATTATTTAGCCTGACCATGTGTCTGTCTGTTCAGCCACTGCGCAGCTAGGAGCATGGTTCAGGCCCTGTGGATAGGTGATGTCAACAAGCACAGAAAACGTCTGGAATGAAGTGACTAGGTGCCTGCCGCTTACCTAAGTCCCACTCCTCTGCTAAGCCAGTCCTTAGTAAACATATTGAAAAATACACATTTTAAAAGGACTCTTGGCCGGCGCCGCGGCTCACTAGGCTAATCCTCCGCCTTGTGGCGCCGGCACACAGGGTTCTAGTCCTGGTTGGGGCGCCGGATTCTGTCCCGGTTGCCCCTCTTCCAGGCCAGCTCTCTGCTGTGGTCAGGGAGTGCAGTGGAGGATGGCCCAAGTGCTTGGGCCCTGCACCCCATGGGAGACCAGGAAAAGCACCTGGCTCCTGGCTCCTGCCTTCGGATCAGCACGGTGCGCCGGCCGCGGCGGCCATTGGAGGGTGAACCAACGGCAAAGGAAGACCTTTCTCTCTGTCTCTCTCTCTCACTGTCCACTCTGCCTGTCAAAAAAAAAAAAAAAAAAAAAAAAAAAAGCCTCTTAAAATGTGCATAACGCGCCGGCGCCGCGGCTCACTAGGCTAATCCTCCGCCTAGCGGCGCCGGCACACCGGGTTCTAGTCCCGGTCGGGGCGCCGGATTCTGTCCCGGTTGCCCCTCTTCCAGGCCAGCCCTCTGCTGTGGCCAGGGAGTGCAGTGGAGGATGGCCCAGGTGCTTGGGCCCTGCACCCTATGGGAGACCAGGAAAAGCACCTGGCTCCTGGCTCCTGCCATCGGATCAGCGCGGTGCGCGGTTGCCCCTCTTCCAGGCCAGCCCTCTGCTGTGGCCAGGGAGTGCAGTGGAGGATGGCCCAGGTGCTTGGGCCCTGCACCCTATGGGAGACCAGGAAAAGCACCTGGCTCCTGGCTCCTGCCATCGGATCAGCGCGGTGCGCCGGCCGCAGCGCGCCAACCGCGGCGGCCATTGGAGGGTGAACCAACGGCAAAAGGAAGACCTTTCTCTCTGTCTCTCTCTCTCACTGTCCACTCTGCCTGTCAAAAAAAAAAAAAAAAAATGTGCATAACGCTTAAGCTTTAACCAAGGTTGTTTTGCCTTTGAGAAAGAGCTTGACGATAAGGTACTTGCAGTGACGTGTGTGTGTGTGTGTGTGTGTGTGTGTGTGTTTGTGTATAATTAATCACAAAGAACCAACACATTTGGGTTTGAATTCTGATAATAAATTAAAGGTAAAGTCATGATCACAGAAGTTTAAGTGTACTTCAAAATGTTTGTGAAAAATATGTATTAAGATTATGCGTGACTTCAAAGTATTTTGCACCAAAAATAAGCTTATCTTGAGATTCCATTTTTCCACAAACTTTTAAAACTACCCTTGTAGAACATTCAAACATTTGTGCAAATATGGAACTAAAACAAGTTTATTTTGGTGCAAAAATCTTTGACATTCATGCATATGAGTATAGTTAATCCATACCAAGGATTTTTATCTCATTAATTAATAAGCAAACTAATTTCAGTGGGGAATTCAAAGAGCACACAGGGGTAGGCAGTCAGGAATTGGAAAAGAATCTGCAAGTAAATTCAAAGCAAGTGGATGTCCACAGAGTGATAATCAGTTGTATCTCCAAGCACCTAAATCACTTAGTTTTCCAGGTACAAGAATTATTTGAATCACCGTCACTTTCCTAAAACCTACAGAGAAATGAGACAGCACAAAAATGTGCAGATAGCTTTGGAAGAATGCTCTAGAAAAAACATCCACTAAACTTTTTTCCCACTCAATCTCTTCTTCTTAGACTGGTGGATACCAGGACAATGGCTTTGGGTGTGTTATTTAATGTTCCCGAGTTTTTTCCTCATCTGTAAATTAGGGCTAGTATTTCTAATTATCCTGCAGATTAAAAGTGGTAACATATACAAACTTCCTGACTCAGCATGTGATCAGCAAGGTTTAGATCTCCTTCCTCTGTTTTTTCCCCCAAGTGGTAGGTGAACTCTCTTCATTGATGGCATTTGTTTCTTTGACATTTGCTGCAGACTCCTTACACCAAGCATGCACTAAGCTAATGCCCAGCTAATGACCGCACAGTGAACAAGTCACATACTTTGAGGAGTTTGTAGACTGCTGCTGGAGAAAGTGGCAGGTACAGACCAGCCAGTAAGTCAGTAGTTGTGCCTAAGTGTGACATGTGGAGGTTGGTCCCCAGGAGTTGTAAGCAGAGGTTGAAACTATGACTCAGGAGCCAGCCTGCTGGGCTGATTTCCTGTGTCCTTGGGCAAGTTATTTAACTTCTTGGAGCCTTTGTTCATTCATCTTTAGAACAAGAATGGTGGGTGTTGGTTGTGGTACAGATTAAATAAGTTGTATGTATGTATCCATTTGGAACAGTAGCTGCACCTACTAGGTGCTATGCTAGTAATTGCTAGGACTGTTTAGTGAGTTGTTTGCATGTGACTTGAGTGTGTCTCCAAAGGCTCATGTGCTGGAAGCTTGGGGTGTTGATGTTGAGATGTGGGGAGACCTTTGAAGATGGGGCTGCTGGGAGGTAATTAGCTTATTGGGGTGCTGCCTTTGGAAGGGACCAATGTAGTTCTCAGGGGACCCTGGTTTGTACCTTGTAGAGACGTGAGAAATAGAGTGGGGCTGGCCCCTGGATCTCTCTGACTCCCTGTCTCACCCCGTGAACACGGGCACCCGCTGCCACCCTTGTCATCTCATCCACTGCGAGGCCCTCCAATTTTTGAATCTTTCTACTTTTCTTTTTTCTAAAGTGCTTGGTTTATTTTAATATTTACATTTAACATTTTTTCAGCTTATTTTTAAAAAAGATTTTCTTTATTTATTTGGGAGGTAGAGTTACAGACAGTAAGAGGGAGAGACAGAGAGAAAGGTCTTCCTTCTGTTGGTTCATTCCCCAGATGGCCACAATGGCTGGAGCTGGGCTCATCTGAAGCCAGGAGCCAGGTACTTCCTCCCGGTCTCCCATACGGGTGCAGGGGCCCAAGGACTTGGGCCATCTTCCACTGCTTTCCCAGGCCATAGAAGAGAGCTGGATGGGAAGAGGAGCAGCAGGACTAGAACCAGCGCCCATATGGGATGCCAGAGCCGCAGGCGGAGGATTAACCTACTGCACCATGGCGCTGGCCCCTCAGCTTATTTTTTGAATCTTTTTTTGTCTTTAGAAGTACCCAGACCAAGGTTTTTTTTGCTAATGTGACAGAAAATGGACTAAAACAAGCGATTTCTACAATAAATCCCAAGTTAGGAAAGGACAAAGTCATAAACCAGGTTTCACATATCCTCGCAGGCTGAGCTGTGCTGTTAGACTGTGCTCACGTCTGACTGTACATGGTTCTCCGGTGCCTGTGGCAGGTCGTGTGCTTTGGCAGCTGAGTGAGATGCACATTCTGCAGGCTAGACCATGTGGGGAGCTTTGAGGAGCCACTTTCCACCCACCTTGTCTACCAAATTCAGTGTTCCTTCTCTGAGCACTGCCTCCTCCCTGGTGTGAAACCTCCCTTGGGAGAAAGCCTGCCTCCCGTTTATTAACCCCTGTGTTCTTGAGAGACTGCTCCTGTAGTCTTCCGAGCAGCAGGGCCCCCGGCACCTCTGTGGGCTCCCCAATCCTGGCCATGACTGGGCAGACCCAGCGGGCTGGTCCCTCTGCCCTGATGACAGCCAGGTGGTGGCCAGTTCTGAATGCAGTGTACACAACCCCGTGGGTGAAAGCTGACCTGGCTTAAAGGGCTCCTTCAGTGCTTGGCTGCTCAGAGACAGAATTCAGGAGCTGACTGTAGCCTCGTCTACGCGAATGGTCAGCTTCTGCTGTGTCAGCAGAGGAGCCTCAGGAGGCCGCCCCTGGCAGGAGGTGACACTGCTGGTTTTCTATTGCACTGAGCCCTTCAGATCTAACCAAAAGCTGCCCAGGTGGCCCTGGCCCAGGAATAGAGCTGGGGTAGGGGAGGGGAAGAAGCACCGTCCTTGGACCAGGGTGAAGTAGTGGCTGTAATAGTGTGATGATGGTTTATCAAGCATCTCTTGGTATCAGGCACCATGATTCTCATCAGGCTCATTGTCCTCAAGGTGGGGAATGAAAGTCGTGAGTGTGACTGACCGGGGACTTGAGTCCAGGCCGGTGCCACTGCCAGGCCACTTTGGTCTGCCCCAGCCCTGTGCTGAAGATCCTGCTGCAGGTTCTGACCTGCTGTTGGGCTGAGGACCTGGAGGCAGGGGTTCTGCGGTGAGAGTAGAGGCAGACGAGGGAAGCAAGAGGCACTACTTGAAGAGCTGCTTCCCTCAGGCAAGGCACCCTTGGAGACCGGGTACGTTTCCAGGTAGCAGATGAGCGCCGAGTCTGGGGGTATGGGAGGGTGCGCTCAGAGCCTGAATTGAGAACCACTGGTTTAGGTAAATTTTAAGGCTCTGACAATTGGCACTTCTCTGCCCTTTCTCTAGGAAGAGGACAGATTGTGTTTGTCACTGATGGCAAATGGGCCAAAGGGGGGCCTCACACAAAGAAAACGAGACTCAAGAAGGTGGCTGCAGATGTGCCATTCCTTTCAAGGCGTCACCTGACATCGCATTCCTTGGATGTCAGAGAGAGCTGAAAGGAGACCGTGGGAAGCCCTGATGGCCCTGCAGTGGCTGCTTTGGGAACAGTCCCCGGTTGTCCCCGAAGGGCCGCTGGAAAGGCTCCCTGGGCAGCACCTGGAGAGGGAGGCGGACCGCAGCTTTGTGCAGCTCAGAGAGAATACTGTTCCTGCACAATCGAGCGAGTGTGCACGGGCCCAGCTGCCCCCAGCTGCAGCCGTGTGCCCAGCTCTCCCTGGACGTGTGCCTGCAAGCCGAGGAGGGTTGATCTGTTTCCTTGGGAGCCAGTTCCAGCTCCTGGTGACAGGTTTGTCACTCACGCATCGAAAGCTCTGCCTTCTGGAGCCGGCCCAGGACTGAACCGGGAAATGGTTCTCACAGGGCCTGGCATGTGACGGGTATGGTGACTGTCAGCAGTGGCAGCTTAGGGTCTGCTGAGTCATTTTTAAAAATTGCTTCTGGGCTGCAGTAGAATCCCAGCGTTGATTTTGGTGGCTCTTGCCCCTGTTGCTATTTGGAGGGGCATATGCTACGAGACTCCTGCTCTCCAAGCTCCTGTCTGATGGAAGAGAAGCAGAGGGGAACGGAACCACATGTGGAGAAAGCAACGTGGCCTGCTGGATAGTCTCATGCCTGTGATGTTGCGTACATTCATGACAGGCTTGCTAGCAGGAGCTGCTTCTAATTTCCAGGTGAAAGCTCAGAAAAGAAATCTGACCAAAGCCACCCAAGGAACAGGTAGTAGAGTAAAGATATTGAAGTTAGTTTCATTTATTGAGTACTTCCCTTGTGGCTAAATAATATATTCATTTTATGATGTGTTTCTGTTGTTCTATTCTATGTAATCTATCTATCACCTATCTTATAAATCTATCAGTTATCTGATTCTAATACCATCATACCTTAACATATATATTACTGCCATAACTTCACAGATGAGGAAAGCAAGCCTTGAGGGGAACGTTGATCTACTCATTGCCACATAGCTGGAGAAAGGCCATGCTTGGGTCATGCCTCAGTGGACATCTGGGTAGATGGGTAACATCAAAGCCTGTTCTGCTAGTGCCTCTGGGGAGTGGTGTTGAGAGTGGCCTGGAAGAACCTACTCCCAGCCAGGAGTTAAAAGTCTGCACTCTTGGCCAGCGCCGCAGCTCACTAGGCTAATCCTCCACCTGTGGCGCTGGCACACCGGGTTCTAGTCCCAGTTGGGGTGCTGGATTTTGTCCCTGTTGCCCCTCTTCCAGGCCAGCTCTCTGCTGTGGCCTGGGAGTGCAGTGGAGGATGGCCCAAGTCCTTGGGCCTTGCACCTGCGTGGGAGACCAGGAGGAAGCACCTAGCTCCTGCCTTCGGATTGGCATAGCTCCAGCCATAGCGGCCATTTAGGGGGTGAACCAATGGAAGGAAGACCTTTCTCTCTGTCTCACTGTCTTAACTCTGTCTGTCAAAAAAAAAAAAAAAAAAAGTCTCCACTCTCCCCATCCCTCATCTTTAGGATTCTAACCTTGTTGCCTCAGTCCCAGGTGAATGGCTTTCTGTGAGTGTGGGTACTCCTGGACAGGTGAGCCTCTAGGTAGGTCATATGACATATGGCAGACATGGTGAGGCCTTGATATTGTAAAACCCACGCTGTGAGATTACAATTCCTTGTGGATGGGGGTGTGTTACCTCAGATGAAAACCTGTTTCTTGGGCAGAGGTGAGGCATCTAACCAGGAGACAGTCCCAGACAGAAAGTGTCATAGGAGCTGATTGGAACCCTCACTGTGTTTGGCTCATGAGGTAAAGAAATATGTATTTATTTGAAATGCAGAGTTACAGAGAGAGAGAGAGAATCTTCCATCCTCTGGTTGACTCCCCAAATGGCCACAACAGCCAGGGATAGTCCATTCTGAAGCCAGGAGCCAGGAATTCCATCTGGGTCTCCCACATGGGTCTCCCACATGGGTGGCAGGGACCCAGTAATTTGGGCTATCTTCCGTTGCCTTCCCAGGCACATGAACAGAGAGCTGGATTGGAAGTGGAGCAGCCGGGCCTTGAACCTGTGCTCGTATGGGATGCCTGTGTCTCAGGTGGTGGCTCAACCTGCTGCTTCACAGTGCTCAGGAGACAGTTTGATCTCCTATTACAGATGAAGAAATGGGTGCTGACACGGTGCGTGAGGGATTGGATTGAACGGTGGTCATCCATACCTTTAGTCACTGAGTCCGTGACACACTGATTCTGAGTAGCTCAACAGACTCAGACTGTGCTTATCCAGGGGAAGCCAGGCAGGACAGCATCTCTGCTTTCAGGAAACTCGGCAGAGCGACACGGACATACCAGCCCTACCTAAGTCACCAGGCCCAGCACAACAGGACAAGGACTGGCCTTTCAGCTGAGAACTCTACTTTCACAGATACAAGGAGGACAGCGGACAAAACATCTCTTCTTTTTATTTATTTAATTTATTTGACAGATAGAGTTAGACAATGAGAGAGAGAGACAGAGAGAAAGGTCTTCCTTCCATTGGTTCACCCCCTAAATGGTCGCTACAGCCGGAGCTATGCCGATGCGAAGCCAGGAGCCAGGTACTTCTCCTGGTCTCCCATGCGGGTGCAGGGCCCAAGCACCTGGGCCATCCTCCACTGCACTCCCTGGCCACAGCAGAGAGCTGGGCTGGAAGAGGGGCAACCGGAACAGAACCCGGCACCCATATGGGATGCCGGCGCCACAGGCAGAGGATTAACCAAGTGAGCCACGGTGCTGGCCCCCATCTCCTCATTCATTCATTCATTCATTAGATAGGTAGAGTTACAGACAGTGAGAGAGAGACAGAGAGAAAGGTCTTCCTTCCGTTGGTTCACCCCCCAAATGGCCGCTACGGCCAGCGCGCTGCACCAATCCAAAGCCAGGAGCCAGGTGCTTCCTCCTGGTCTCCCATGTGGGTACAGGGGCCATGCACTTGGTCCATCCTCCACTGCCCTCCAGGGCCACAGCAGAGAGCTGGACTGGAAGAGGAGCAACCAGGACTAGAACCCGGTGCCCATATGGGATGCCAGCACCGCAGGTGGATGATTAACCGCGTGAGCCACGGTGCTGGCCCTCCCATCTCCTCTTTTTTTTTTTTATTTTTTGACAGGCAGAGTGGATAGTGAGAGAGAGAGAGAGAGAGAAAGGTCTTCCTTTGCCGTTGGTTCACCCTCCAATGGCCGCGGTGGCTGGCGTGCTGCGGCCGGCGCACCGCGCTGACCGATGGCAGGAGCCAGGTACTTATCCTGGTCTCCCTTGGGGTGCAGGGCCCAAGCACTTGGGCCATCCTCCACTGCCCTCCTGGGCCACAGCAGAGAGCTGGCCTGGAAGAGGGGCAACCGGGACAGAATCTGGCGCCGCGACTGGGACTAGAACCTGGTGTGCTGGCACTGCAGGTGGAGGATTAGCTTAGTGAGCCGTGGCACCGGCCCCCATCTCCTCTTTTTAAAGTTTATTTATTTGAAAGAGAGCACTTCTATCCACTGGTTCACTCCCCAGATGCTGGGCCAGACGGAAGCCAGGAGCCAGGAGTTTCATCCACGTCTTCATGTGCGTGGTGGGGACCTCAGCGCCTGAGCGCCACCCATTGCCTTCCAGGTTGTGCATTAGCAGGAAGCGGAGTCCAGGCAGAGGCAGGGTCCAGTCCCAGGCACTGTGGTGTCACTTAAGCCACAGCACCGTGGCACTGGCACAGAGGAAACACCATTTCTGTTTTCAGGTGGTGGATAGGCTGTAACGTACACTCACAGCCGAGCCTGGTCAATGCACTGCACATTATTGTCAGGTGTTGGAGACCACACAGCAAGTGGTGGCGCTGAGTCTTGAACCCAGGTGTCTCGGGGGGCTTCCAGCGTGGGCAGAAGCAGGGTAGTGAAAGTCCCTTCTCCTTGGGCGTAGTCCCCGGGGGCCCAGGTGGCGCTCTCATAAAGCGTATCCCAGGAGTTTGCAATGGAAAGCAGGAGATAGAAGCAGGGATGCTAGCAGTCAGTCTTCTCCAAGTCAGGTGTGTAGCTTTCCAAGCCCTGCTGGGGAAGGGACGGGACAGGAGAGCAGGTGTCTCAGGGAGGAGGCGAGGAGGACAAACGCTGGGGCTCTGGTTGTGTTGTGCATGAGTGCTCTGCTCCAGTGGCATCTCACTCGATCGCCACAGCAAGGCACCACGCGGGGCCACGAACGTGCTTCAGGGTTGCAGGGGAGTGGCTGGCCCAGCCTGCTCAGGCAGAAACCGTGGAGGCGAGTTTGGAACGCTGGTCCTCTTGACTCCACATCCGCTCTCTCCACTTGCCCCTCCTCCCAGCACATCCCAGGCGCCCCTGTCCCTGGCCATGATTCTTCACATGGGTTGCTGCAGAGCTCATAATCGGCTACCAGTGCGTGTCAGGGAGGAAGGAGGGCGCAGCTGTGGTTCAGGGACGGCTCCAAGCATAGGCCCCCAGGCGTGGTGTGCAGGTGGCTGGGGTCCTGTGAGGCCCTGAGGGAGATGAGGCTAGGGTGGGCAGTTGGGGTCGAATCGGAGGGCCTGGAGCCCCTGTCCCTGAGGGGCTTACTGATGCCTTCAGGGAATAGAGCAAAACCCAGGGTGAAGCAGAGCCTGTCCTGCTTGCTGGGGTGAGGCGGGGACACCTGCAGAGAGGCCTTTGCCTTGCTGCCTCCTGAATGCTGTCAGGGAGACGTTTCTGGGTGGATGTGGGGACTGCATCTCCGAGATGGGCGGGAGCAGGACAGGACGTGCGATCCTGGGCCGCTTTACCCCTGGTGCCTCAACCTCCTCCTCTGTAGCGTGGCCCTTGTGGCGGTTGTGTTGATCGAATGAGGTAGACAGAAAGCTCTTTGCCTTTGCCTTCCGCCCGGTGTGTGGAAACTGTCACTCACTGCTAGCTCAGGTTGTTTTTGTTAAAGATGTATTTTAAAGGCAGAATATCAGAGGGAGAAAGAGAAATCTTCCATCTGCTGGTTCACTTTCTGCATGGCCACGATAGCTGGGGCTGGGCCAGGTAGAATCCAGGAGCCTGGAACTCCATTAGGTCTCCACTCTGGGTGGCAGGGGCCCAAGCACTTGGGCCATCCTCTGCTGCTTTCCCAGGTGTGTTAGCAGGGAGCTGGATAAAGCAAAGCAGCCAGGATTCCAACTGGTACTCTGATATGGATCCAGCATTGCAAGTGGTGGCTTAACCTGCTAAGCCCCTCTTGTTATTAAGATAGGAATCATATTCTTGGTCCTGCCTGCTCGTCCATGGTTATCCCTGGCTCCAAGCGTCCTGTGTTCCTGCAGCACAGCCCTCCCAGGTCCCACAGGGCAGGGACATTGTGTGTTCCTGTGCGAAGTGTTTCAGAGGAGACTCTCTGCAGAAAGTGGGCAGCTGAAGGTCCCGTTCTGGCCCAGAGGAGAGGAGAGAGCTGGGGGAAGCAGGGGCTGCCATGTCTTTCCTGACCACTCACTTTGGCCAAGCTTGTGGAGCTGGGGCCATCCTGTTTGTGAGGAGAGGACAAAGGCCCACAGAAAGGCTTTGCAGTGGCTCCTGCGTGGGACCAGGGAGGAGCCTGTAGCACAGGTGGTGCAGAGTTGGGGGGGCAGGGAGGCAGCGGCCACCGTGGCAGGGGCTGGAACAAGGAGGAACTTGCACTCGTGGGCTTCAGTCACACTTCCCTTCTGAGGGCGTCCTGGACCCAGGCTTGGCAGCTGTCTCTGCTGAGCCAGGTCTGGGGGCTGAAGTGTATCCCCTGCCCTCCAGATTCATACAATGAAGCCTGACCCCTCTGGCCCCCAAGACAGGAGTGCATTTGGGAATGGGGCCTGTGAAAGGAGGTCAAGGTGTAAGGGGGTCCTTAGGGTGGGTCCTCATCCGATCTCACTGGTGTCCTTATAAGTAGGGGACGTTGGTACCCTCAGAGACACCAGCTGTGCAAGCACAGAGGAGAGACCCCGTGAGGACATGACAGGGCTGACACCCGTGAGCTAATGAGACGGGCGTCAGGAGGCACTGTGGCAGTAGCGTTCTGTCCTGTAAGTCACCCAGCCTGTGGTGTTCACAGCCCCAGAAAAAGAACACACGGGCAAGTCCACCCCCTGAGGACTGACGTCTTCTGGGTGCACCTGTGCCTTAGGCGGACCCGCTGGGCTGGGCTTTCCTCTTTCTTCCTTCTGTGGCCCTCCCAGGACAGCCATGTGCTAGGCAGAGGTGAAAAAGCTTTGGGTCAGTTTGCAGTGTTGTGGGATGGAAAGCAGGAGGGTGGCATGCCCTGAGCGTTTCCTGGGGGCTGTCTGCCCTCAGAGCCACTGTGCTCTCCCTTCGGCTTCCTTTTCCCTGTTTTGTTGGAGACCTGCAGGTACAGGGCAGGAGGACAGGAGGACAGGCCACCCAAGCCTGATTCACCACTCAGCAGGCATTCATTTTCCAGAATAGCTCCAGCCCCTGTGAGTTCAGAACGTGTTTCCCCCATGTGCAAACAGGCCCAGATACGGTTATCTAAGAGGTGTGTCAAGTTCACAAGGGACAAGAGGCCTGTGCAAGTGCCTGGCTGTGTCTGCCAGGTAGGGAATAGCAAGCTGCTCTCCCTCACACTTTGTTGGGGTAGAGCTGGGTGGAGTGTGGTTCCCCTTGCCACCAGCAGAGGGCACCCAACTCCCCACCGGGAACCAAGGCCATGCACCTCCCACCACCCCAGTGCCAGACTCCCCATATCCAGCTCATTTCTCCCCTTCCCTGGGAGGTGTCAGTCATTCCAGGTCCCAGGCAGAAAGTCACACACTTTGTGTCTATCAGCAGATTCCTGGAAGGTCGCGCTGGAGGATGATTGCTCCTGGGTAGGATGGCAGGCTTCTTTCTTCTTCCGTTGGGTCTTTTCTTTCTTCTGCGAGTTGCATCACTGGGCAGCCTCTAGGCCTCATTCCGCAGACTCTTGTGGTTTGTAGACCTTTCCCAGTCCTGTGTCTGCTTTCTCTCCAGCCCCCTTCTGACCACGGCAGGATATTCCGGGGTGGCTGTGGCCAGGGAGCTGGCTGTTGTCCAACACAACACAGTCTCTCTGTCCCTGTCCTGCACTCCCAGAGCCTGAATAGCTTGTAGGGTCCTGGGGACACAGACCTGCCCACAGCCGTGGCCCCAGGTGATGATCACCCTGCTTTGGTTTCCAAATGTGGAGTTTTGCTGATTTCTAGGTTTGAGGCTTTTGGGCATCCTGGTTTTTTAAATCAGCCCCCTCCTTCCCCACTCCTGTCCCCACATATTGCTCCTGCCTTTTTTTTTTTTTTTTCTAGACATGGCCAGCTCAATTGCATAGCCATTTTAAAAAGTGCAAGTATCCGGAGATGTTCCCAGTTTCCCATTCTGACCCATTGTCCCAGAGTTGTGATGTTTTGTTGAGGACAATGAATCATTATGCAGAGGCACGGTATGCATGGTCTCAGCAAATTTATCCTCCACCTGCCACCCCTACTATTTGCCCGGCAATGTGAATTATTACATGTACAGCGATCAACAAAAATAGCCACTGCTCTTCAGGAGCCCTGAGAAAGGAGGAGTGAGAAGACCGACGCAGGTCTAGTCCCTGGAGTGAGATGTGCTGTGGAATAGCTAGATTATATGCACCCAGGAACTAAGAGATGAGGGACCTAGGGACCCTTGGGGATTTTTGTCTATCCTTGCAACTTTAGGCTCTGATGGTCTTGAACTCTTAATCCTAGAGCAAGCTGCGACCATCGGGGACTGTAGCAGGAGCGCTCACTACACCTAAAGCCCTAGATGCTGCCTCCTTTCAAGCTCCTTATGCCGGTAGGTGTCCAGCAGAGAGAGGAGCTACTATGCTGGGAGGAGTGACTGGCCCCACTCATCCTGAGGGCACACACTGGTGAGGGCCGGGGACCTGTGTTTGCATCGAGGGGACGCCTTGGGTGTCTCTGGTCCCCTCCCTCGCCCTTCAACTCTAACAGTGAGTGGGCAAGTTCCACAGTTGCGGTCTCATAAAAGAACAATAACCAGGGGCTCAGAGCCCCTCAGGTGACACCCTGGGTCCCTTCTTCCTCAGGAAATCCACATAGGTCAGCAGGCCTGGCTGCTGATATGGGGGGAGTTGTAATGTGGGTGATGGAATGCAGAGTTCAAGAGTTTGAGGTACAACCTTGGACCAGGGCAGCAGCAGGGCCCAGTGTTCATCCTGCTAAGGGCTCTCGTCTGTATTTCCCCAGAGATGGTAGGCAGC
Organism: Oryctolagus cuniculus; assembly: GCF_964237555.1. Classification (NCBI taxonomy): domain Eukaryota; kingdom Metazoa; phylum Chordata; class Mammalia; order Lagomorpha; family Leporidae; genus Oryctolagus; species Oryctolagus cuniculus. The sequence continues at coordinate 190,935,649 of NC_091433.1, read as the reverse complement.
CAGAATCCTGCCTAAACAGATGGGACTTGTTTCGAGAAGCAAGGATGTTCTGTTGGAACAGGGGGTGCACTGTAGCAGACAACACTGAAGCTCCAGGACCCCTTTACCCAGTGGTTCACTCTTGGCTTGAAGCTGCTCCCTCTCCTTGGGAGTGTGTTGAATGTTGGGTGCTGGCCTGCAGATGCTTGGGAGGCTATTCCTGCTGCTGGGGTTGGCTTCCAGCCCTGGTTGACTGACATGGGCATGCGGATGACCACGGACCCCTTGTCTCTAGGTGGGGCACTCTTGAGGTTCATCCACAGCAGAAGCAGAGTCTAGCACTTGGCTGCCTGTCTAGAATACCCATCTGTTTTATTTGACTACAGTGCTAAGTGTATGGCAAGAAAAGTAGGGTGGACACTAGTTTGTAAAGTCTCATGTGGAGGCTGGGCTATAAGCTTTAGACCTAGAATAACCTGCCTAAAGCATTCCTGTGGCACTGGCATAGTTGGTTCAGACCTAGGGGCTCCACTGAGGAGTGTGTTGGAACCTGGAAAGCATGCTGTGTCATATTCCAAGCCCTTGGCAGCACTAGGTTTTGTCTCAGTCCAACCAGGACTGCAGACTGGGAAGCTGCAAGTCCAAGACCAAGGCCAGCACTGTGGCCCAGTGGGTTAAACTGCCACCTGTAATGCTTGCATCACGTGTAAGCACAGGCTGAGTCCTTGCTGCTCCACCTCAGATCCAGCTTCCTGTTCATGTACCTGGGGAAGCAGTGGGAGGTGACCCAAATGTCTGGGCCCCTCCCTCTGCCTCCCTCTCCCCATGTGGGAGATGCAGATGGAATTGCTTGCTCCTGGTTTTGACTTGACCTAACCCCAGCCATTGTAGTCATTTGAGGAGCGAACCAGAGGATGGACTACCTCTCTCTGTCCCTTAGCCTTTAAAATAAATAACTTAAAAAAAAAGTCTGAGAGCAAGATGCCAGCATAGTCAGGTTCTGGTGCAGGCCCTTTGCTAGGCTGCTGCTGGTTGCCTCCTGCGGTCCTCACTTGGTACAAGAGAACCTCTTCTCAGAAGGACTCAGTGCCATCCAGGAGGCTCTACCGTCCACATTCGTGATTTCAACACATGCATATTTGTGGGGCAGGAAGACAAAACACTTATCCCATAATAGGAAGTACAACTCAGGCTCCCAAATCACTACCCTGTATCTGCTGCTCATAATAATGAAACCCTTGGAATATGAAAACAGTATTTTTAGCCAGCTTGTGAGCTATGGAGATGGATGTATCACAATTCACCACCTATTCATGTTTCTAAATACCACTTTCTACCTAACAATTACTGACAAATAATAGTAATCCATGTTCATCTCATATTTATTTAGTTTTATCACGTGTCAGTTGCTCTCATGCAGATGAGTTCACTTGGTTGTCACAACTCTCTGTAATAGGTCACAAAATTGAATTACAGAAAAGTCAGCTGGTATGCCCAACAGTGAAAGCCAAGATTTCTCCACTTACTATAATAGCATATTATCCTCCTGTATCATTTAGTGTTTGTTGCATTGCACACTATCTGAAAACTCAGTGGATTAAAAGAACAACAATTTATTTATTTTATGATCCTGTGGTTTGGCAGTTTGGGTTGGGCTCAGCTGGGTGGTTTTTTGGCTGATCTTGGCTAGGCTTACTCATACATCTGTGGTCAGCTGCTGGTTGAGTAGGCAGCTTCTGTTCGCTGGCTTAGGGCTGGGGTAAGCAGGGTAACTGGGCCATGTGTCTCTCATCAAGTAACAGATTAACGCAGGCTCTTTGATGGGCGAGTTGTCACAGGACTCAGAGTGCATCAAATTAAGGCAGGCTCCTTACATGTAAGTCTATCACAATTGCCAGCATCCCACTGGTGGACATGAGTCGGTGTCTGACATCAGTCTTGGGTGCTGGGAGGGAAATATCTGTGGTGAATTTCTCAGTCTATCACATTTGCTTCCAGGACTCTCATTTTTGATTATTTATTGGATTATTTATGTGAGTTTGCAAAATTTGGGAAGTACAGAAAAATCTAAAGAAGAAAAATAATTACTTGTAACTCAACTCTTCAGAGTTAACAGTTTTTTTTTAAGATTTATTTATTTACTTGAAAGAGTTACACAGAGAGAGAGGGAGAGGGAGAGGGGGAGGGAGAGAGAGAGAGAGAGAGAGAGAGAGGTCCTCCATCTGCTGATTCACTCCCCAATCTGTGCCAATCTGAAGCCAGGAGCCAGAAGCTTTCTCCGGGTCTCCCACGTGGGTGCAGGGGCTCAGGACTTGGGCTGTCTTCTGCTGTTTTCCCAGGCCATAGCAGAGAGCTGGATCGGAAGTGGAGCAGCCGGGACTCGAGTCAGTGCCCATATGGGATGCCAGCACTGCAGGCGGCGGTCCCACCTATTATGCCACAGCACCGGCCCTATAGAGTTAACAATTTTGTATATCACCTTCCTGTCTGTCTTCTGATAATTAAAAGTGCAACTTTAAGGGGAAAATATTGGTAATTTATGTGATAATATGTCAGTCACATCAACCCAGGTGGGCATTCGCAGAAGTATCAATGATCAGGACATAGCCGAACGAGTGTGGGATTTGTGGAATTCCCTGCTCCTGGCGTTGACATGGCACAGCCCCAGCCATTGTGGCCATCTGGGGAGTAAACGGGATGGAAGGGCGTGCTCTCTCTCTCTCTCTCTCAAATAATCTCTCTCTCTTTCAAATAAATAATCTTAAAAAAGAGAAGTCTGGGACCAAGGTGCCAACATGGTCAGGCACTGGCGTGGGCCCTCTGCTAGGCTGCAGATCACTATGTGTGTGTGTGTGTGTGTGTGAGTGATATTTTCTTTTAAATGAGTGGTGTCAGAGCCTGCCTTTCTTCACTGGTATTATAGTATGAGCATTTCCCCACGTCATCACATTATTTTTGAAAATATGGTACTTTTTAGTACCTGTTGTATTTTGTTGATTGATTGATTGATTGATTGATTGCTGTTTAGGGTGGCTACTATGCATAACATCATATTGACTATTCCAGAATAAGCCTTTTTTCACATTTCTGGTGATTTTCCTAGGGTAGATTCCCAGAAGTGAATTATAGGGTCAAAGGAGGCGGCAGGAGTGGAGCTGGGACTCATCTTGGTAAATTGCTTTCCTGGAATGCTTTCCTGCAGCGCTGAGGGAAAGGGCCTCTGTGCCTCCTTCAGGACATCAACTTTGATTTTGAAACAAAAGATCAATTAGGTTAAAAAAGGCACCTTATTTTAATTTTCATTCCTGGTTCCCAGTAAGGATAAACATTTCATAAGTGCTTCATGGCTATTTAACTTCTGTGAATGTCCTTTTTCTTAAGGAAAAAAAAATGTCATTTTTAAGTCACATTGTTTAAACTACCCTGTGTTAAAGTTACTGACACATTATTACCTAACTTATAAGTATTGTCCCCTTTAGGCTGTCATTGGCCTTTTAATTTTGTTTGGGGAATTATACATGTAGGGATTTAGGGTTTTCCACTGTTGAAACAATTTCTTCTTTCCATTTTGTTTTGTAACATTGATCTCTTTCACGTTTATAATGTCATTTTTGATCCATCTCTTAAAACAACATGAAATGTGGTGTTTTTGCCACTTTGCAGAACCGAGCTGGGAAGGGCTGTCTGTCTCCGGAACTGGAGCTGACAGGTGGAGCTGCTGCTCCCGTGTGAAGTCTTCCCCTGCAGCTGAGCCCCAGGGAAACTGCCTCCAGGGCCCCTATTGAACTGACAAGGCTGATCAGCACAGGCCTCTGGAGCCCCTCGAGAAATGGCGCCCTGTACGCACCCACAGCCTTTCTGCTGACAGCTGGCCCTCTCCTCCCCTCCTCCTGACGGCGACTTGGGTGGGGAGCTCTCGAGGCCTGATGCTGGTGAGGCTGCTGTGTGACCAGATGCTGCCCAAAGTGGGTGGGGCCACCACACGGCTGTACCTGCGTCTGCCTCTCAAGGTGCTTCCTCTTGCTGCTCGCCTAGTGATAAGACTGCTCCTGGGTGACGTTTGCCCTGAAAGAGAGCCAAAATCAGGTTCCGCTGTTGAAATTCAAGTGTGGAGGTTCTCTTCTCAGGGATGGAGATCTGAGTTTGGTATCTTAGCTGAAGCTAGAGAGGAACATACTCGTAGTGGAAAAATCTCTGGGTGAGTGTCAGGGGATTGAGAGCCACTCGGAACTGGGCTCAGATTCCTCCTCTGGCCCAGGCTGCACGGCTTTTTACAGTCATTTAGAGCCTTAGGAGAAATCTCTGTGGTGATGTCCCTGTCTCTGAGAACCGCTGCGAGAGTATGGAATGAGAAGAGGCCAGCAGCGGGTGGACACCTCACAGGCTCTCAGCCAATGGCAGACGGTGACTTTATCCAGAAGAGAGATGAGATCTAAGGTAGGAAATGATGGCATTAGAGATTTTGGCAATTTGTGAACATTTCAGCAGTAATTTGGACTTGGAGGGACCTGTTTGATCTTTTCCAGAACATCATCTAATGGGCTCATGGTGAGGCAAAAAACTCAAGGTCAGCTCTGCACAGGCTCTGCTTGGCTGAGCATGGATTCCGAGATGAACTCACACAGGGAGATGCAACAGAGCAGGATGTGAAATTCACGAGGTGAAATTCACGAGGTGAAATTCAGGGTGAAAGGTGAAGCTTGGAGCAGCAGTGCACTGTGGGGACGTGTGGTGCTGAAGTGCCCAGAAGTGTGGGCAAGATGGGGTGAGGAGCCCCCTAAGCACCTTGGCGCCTGCTGGGCGGCTGCACCTGGACTCTCAGGAGGAAGCAGCTGCGCTAAGCGGGACGTCTCCTCTGCAGCGTGGCTCAGGCGGTGTCCGTGGCTCACAGCACCTTTCCATAACTCCCATGGTTATCTCTGGTGCTGTTCCAGAGTACTTCTGGCTTTTCCAGACACTTGGTAGAGTTGAACTTCCCTGCCTCCTTGACATGAGGGGTGGCCGCCAACTCGCAGTGTGTGTTAGCGCATGGACAGAGGGACTGTGTCATGTCTGGGCGGAAGCCTCAAGAGCCCACGTGGGATGCCTGGTTTGCTTTCTCCAGTCCCCGCTGTCAGGGAAGCCCTGGACGCAGAGGCTCTGGGAGGTCATGAGGACAGACAGCCTGAGGGAGAAGTAATGCTTTGCCGTCTGAAGTCCCTGACATCTGGGACTCATGCAAACCTTTGTTTCTGCTGTGCCGCAGGACTCTGCGGGACCTTCTCTGCATTCCTTCTCTCTCTTTCTTTCTTTCTTTCTTTCTTTCTTTCTTTCTTTCTTTCTTTCTTTCTTTCTTTCTTTCTTTTTTTTTTATAAAAGATTTATTTATTTATTATAAAGGCAGAGTTACAGAGAGGGAGAAGGAGAGACACAGAGAAAGAGATCTTCCACCTGCTGGCCCATTCCCCAAATGGCTGCAATGGCCAAGGCTGGGCCAGACTGGATCCAGGAACCTCTTCCAGGTCTCCCATGTTGGTGCAGCGGCCCAAGCACTTGGGCCATCTTCCACTGCTTTCCCAGGTGCATTAGTAGGGAGCTGGATTGGAAGTGGAGCAGCTGGGACTGGAACTGGCTCCCATTTGGGATGCCAGCATTGTAAATGGTGGCTTAACCCACTGTGCCACAGCGCTAGCCCCTCTCTGTGTTATTTTTAATGAGCATAACTTACCAACTTGGCGCTGTTGTCACTTCCCTTCACTGGTGGGACAATCGTAGCTTTAAGAAGCTGCCTGATGGACTCAAAGCCACGCAGCTAGCAAGGTCCCAAGCAGACGCAAACTCGGGCTGAAGAGATGAGCCGGGGAGGGGAGAGTCTGAGTTACAGGTTTCTGGAGTCCCGAATCTCCTGGCTTAGAGCCAGGAAGCATTTCCTGCCGTTCCGTCTGAAAACGACCCCTGCCCTCCACTTTTGGGTCACCTGTCTACTTGCCTGTTTCCCTTCATGGCTCTCGGTGAGTCTCTCCCTGCTGCTCCGCCTTCTAATACAGGAAGTACCATGTTGTCTCCTGATCTTGGATGTGTAGGGCTTGTCCAGTGCTGGCTTCCAGGAAGCATGCGGTCAATAACGACTGTTTGTATCAGTCTGTGAAGGCCCCTTTTGTTGACGGTATGTACCTGGAACAGTACACTGCAGAACTTGAAAACACCAACTCTGGAGCCGGACTCCCTGGCTTTGAATCAGCGTTGCTGCTTGCTAGCTGTGTGACCTGAGGAAAATTACTTAGCCTCTCTGTGCCTCGTTTTGCCCACTGCTATGTGGATATTATAACACTGGTGACTGTAGTCCTGATTGCTGTGAGAGCTGAACCATGTGTGGACATGTTTAAGGTGCTCAGTGCCAGCACCGGCACACTGTAAGTGCTCACGAGCACCAGCTGTTTGGGCTGCGTGAGTGTCCTGGGCAGTGCTGGGCTGTGGTTCCAGTCATGTTGTTATGGCCCATGGCAAAACGGTTACTGCTCCAGTTTGAGGCTCCCTTGTCTGGAACCAAGGGGTTCGTGTTCAGAAAAACCCGGATTGCTGCATCAGTTCTGTGACTCCCAAACCAGCAGACCTTGGGCAAGCGCCTTACTCTCTCCGCGTTTGTTTTCCTCATCTGTAAGAGCTGCCGTGCTGAAGGGAGTGAAAGTAAGGCACATAATAAAGCAGGAACGGCATCGCTGTGTCCAGCTTTGTGGGTGGTGGGGATGAGATCTGCCTGTGCGCCGCCTGCATGGCGTGGGCAGGATGCCGCCAGTCAGGGTCCGTAAATGAATCCTGGACAGACGGATGATGAAGGCTGATTGTGCTGAATGGCTGCAGAGAAGGGGGAGGGGTGCCCATTCAGTTTAGGACTGGAGAAGCTCTCTCTGGGTTCTGTTGGGTAGGAGAGGTTACGTGGCCCCCAAGATTTCCTGACGAATGGGTAAAACCCTGGCTCTGAGACTCACAATTGGTTGATTTTCCCCCGCACAGACAGGTCCACTTTGCCCGTCTCCAGGGCACCCAGGGACTGTGCATGAGCTCCTCTGCCCATGCACCATTGTGCAGACCCCAGAGGGTGCAGCCTTGCATTTACCGCTGACGACGTCGGAGCACACAACCAAAACCATTGCTCTGAAGATTCCCTAATGACTGCCCCATGGTGCTTACTGACAGAGCTAGATTAATTCATGCTTTTCCTAGAACAGGAATTGAATGCGTCCACTTCTGGCTCTGTCATGGTTGCTCCAGAGATGTGTCAATTGGTTACTTTCCTTCTGGGAGAAAAGAGTTGTGAGTTTTTTGCACCTAACCTCCACAGTTAAAGCTTGGGTGGTCTTTTCCTCCAGCTGGACAGATTTATCTGTAACTTGTAGGAAAGGACCCATGAGCTCCGACACGACATCAAACTGCTGGTCTGCACACTACACCATGAAATATCAGCTTTATTAGTTCCATTCTTGAAGACGTTGTGCAATAATGAAAAGCATATTGTGTAACCAAGGTATGGCAGATTTCAATGCACACATTTCCAAATGACCTTCTTGGGTTTCTAACGAAGTGTAAATTACTTAGTAACAATGGAGTTAACTGAAGTATTATTCACTCAAAACAACAGTGCCATTATTCACAAAATACAAAGCCCACATGAGATGCCTTTGGTATATAAAATACATTATGAGTAATTATGGGATTGCTTAACTTTTCTGAAGCATTTGTTTGGAAATTCCGGAAATGGAAACATCAGCAGATCTTTGATTTTAATTAACCTAGACTGTGATCACAGTGTAACTCTTTGGATGCATAGGAGGGGAAACTATTATTATTATTTGGTGAACAAGAGCCCAAAAGCTTAAAGGTTAATAAAGTTTGCAAGTTAGCTCTCAGCTGCTCCCCTTCTTGTAATTTGCTCCCCCATTTTAGAGAGACTGTGAGGGAAATTTTAAATCAAATGGATACTTTTGGAGGTGATGAAGGAAGTGAGTGGTCTTCCAAAGTTTTGTGGGCTAGAAAAGAACATTCCTTTTCCTTGTCAAGGTCGTCTTATTGCCAAATAATGAAGGCAGATTTTTTTTTTTTTTAAGTGATTTCAAAATTCTACCTAATCTGAAACCCAGGCGCCGTACCCAGTGACTAAGCACCTTCTGTGTCTTCCAGGCACGCAGGCTGCAGACTCTTACTTGGCAAAAGGTGGAGGAGCAGGACTGGAGGATGTTTAGATAATCGAACAAGAGAAATCAGCAGCCCTCTCTGAGTTCCAGGTTTCAGTCTCTTTCTCTAAAACGATGCGTGATCAGTGAGAAGCCACTCGGTCCACTTCATCCAAGCTAGCACTGCGTTCCCCCCAGAGCCTGGCACACCTGCCGTCTAAGTTACCTGAAGTTCAGTGGTGGGAGCTCAGGACCCTTGATGGAGTTCAGCTCCTGTTGCCCGTCGGTCTCTTCCCGCCCTGTCTGCTCCCTCCCTTCCTGCTTTCTTCATCTCCCCCTTGTGACTCCTCCCTGGACCTCGTTCTCTGGCCTCTCCCCACCCTCCCTGGCTCTCCTTGCCTTGTCCACTTCTTCACCTGACGCCCATGTCTGATGACCCCCATGTTTCTTTGCCCCCTGTCTCTCTGCACTCTCTGTGCTGGGAAGCTGACTGGCGTGGAACCCAGCGGGGCTTCATCCACAGGGCCCGGAATGCTGTGGTTGCTGGTTGGATTTGGTTGAAGGGGTGTTCCAGCAGGCGACTACAGGAGGGAGACCACGAGTTCAGCTGACACCTTCCTGGGGACTCTTCCTCATGGAGCCACCCTAGCGGCCTTTGCCCTGCAACACTCTGTACCGTGTCCAGTTCTGGTGCCTCTTCCTCCCCCACCTCCCATTCCTGGCTGTGGCCGCAGCTCCTCTGCTGCAGGCTCCAAGTCACTGCCTCATTCTCTCAGCTCCCCCACACCTGCACCATAGCAAAGAGCCCCTTGCAGATGAACCTGCCCCTGATGGATCCAGTGTAGTAAGGTCGCCTGTTTCCAGTTGGGTGTTGGCTGCTATGCTAGCCCTTCGGAGAATTCTCAATGCAGAATTCCCATTTCCGCAGTCCTCCACACAAACAACCCAAGATTTCTCCAGCAGATGCTAGCTAAAGTGGGAAGGACGGAGTTTGGCTGTTGAGGCACAGCTGCTGTCGGGAAGACAGCCAGCCTGAACCAGACTCGTCTTTGATTTCTGCAGAGGTGACTGGGATTTTGAAAGGGAGAAGGAGGCAGTAGAGGGGTGGGAGTGGTGATGGGGGTGCTCAGTCGAGTCAGGGGAGAGAAAATCACAAAGCACAGCAAGGAGAATTTGTCCATGTGAAACCTGTCTGGCTTTGCCATCGGGCTCCTCCCTCGTGCAGAGGCTGGGAGACTAGCACTGTTGGCAGGTGTTGGCTGGAGCAGGCAGCACATTCTTGTGGTAGCTAGTCTGGAGTTTCTTCAGCCCTGATTGTTGTAATGGGGCTAGAGTAATGCCAGGGAATTGGCCTTGAGTCATTGGAAGCTTGGCTTGTGATCGTTCGTGACTTGAAGGTCAAGGTTGAGACTGACTTGAGAGAGGGCTCAGACGAGCCTGGTGGGCTTCTGTTCAAGGAGTGATTCCATAGGCGGTCAGGGCGGAGCACAGCTCGCTTCTGCTTGATTGGCCCTGGACGTGGGCCAGCCCTTAGTACAGCCGAGAGTACTTGTGCGGAGCCCTGTAGGACACCGTGTGGCCATTGGCAGGATGCTGACCTTGCCGTCCAGGCTGCATGACTTGAGGCTGAGTGTTGGTGAGCCCTTGGTTCGAGCTGTGGCGTGGCTAGGTCCTGCGTGGGTGACTCAGGTGGCCAGGGCGCTGCTCTGTGAATCGCTGGGGCTGAGCAGGCTGAGTTGTTGCATTATTAGCTGGGTTATTTTTTCCTCCTCTTTGTCTCCTTCCTGCTGCCCCTGTCTCTCCTTACTCCCTTCAGTGGTAGCCCAGGTGGGTCTTGACAAGAACATCTCCCAGCACCTCAGCTCCTGATCCTTCAGTGTCCCAGCTGCTCCGCCAAGCCCAGCTCACCAGCGCTGTGCCCAGACCCGGCGCCGCACCCCCACGGCCACCACCCCCTTCCCAGGCTGGGAGCTGCTTCCCCTCACCTCTGCTGGAGCAGTTGCTCTTCTGAATGCATGGGAGGCTGGAGGTTGGAGGAGTCTGAAGGGCTGGTTCTACTTACAAACTTCTTATTTTTTCCCTTTTAATAGACAGAGTTGCATCATGGGACAAACGACTTGTCCAGACTTAGGAAGCAGATGAGGGATGGAAGAGTCGGGGCCCTGCCGCCTCAGCTGCTCCCAGGGCACCCTCGCCTCTCTGAGGACTGCCTGCCCTGGCCAGCATGGCTTGTGTGTCTTTTCTTGGCTCAGCTGTGAGCTCTTGGAGGGCAGAGGCTGGGCCTCATTCTTCCAAGCCCTCCCCTGTGGTGACACTTTCTCCGAGCCAGCCGTAGGCTTGCTCACAGCATGAGCGACGGCTGAATCCAGGCTGGGGAGGAGGTTGAAAGTAAGAAACCAGGATTGCTGGAAATTGAGCACTAGCCGGAGGCTTATTTATCTTCCACCTCCTTCCTTACACTGACCGCAGGCCCAGACCCTCCTTATCCAGGCCCAGAATGGGATTATCACTTTCCCCATTGATTTTAGATGTAATTTTTCCAACTCCCTGTGTAGAACTGTTCAGTTTTGCTGAGTGGAGGTTTTGGGACATTGTCTTAAATTACAAAGTCTCTGAGCACACGAAAGTGGCACATTCAGTTGCTAGTGAGTGCCTTCTGTGGCTTTTTGCAATAAGAAAAGGTAGCTGACGAGAGTGAATCTTCAAAGAATTAATTTACAGAACTACACACTTAATACTGCAGCCTCAGCAGAAAGAGCCAGCCAGGGGCATAAAGTGCTGAGCGTGGTGAAGTTGCTACGGCCTTTGTACCTTGCAAGGAAGCCAGCCACGTCAGCGTCCCTGGGCGGGAATGTGACACTGGGGTTGACTCCTTTGAATGGGCCACACTCTTCAAGGTAGCATGTTACTTCCCTGGGTAAGGGAGGCCTTTCAGAAGGCAGTCCCAGTGCCTGGAGCCACCTGCAGGGCCACAGGGAGCTGAGAATCGGGCTGATGGCTTTCCTGCATTCTGACCTAACACGTTTTTTTTTTTTTTTTAACTTTTATTTAATAAATATAAATTTCCAAAGTACAGCTTATGGATTACAATGGCTTTTTACCCCCCATAACTTCCCTCCCACCCGCACCCTCCCCTTTCCTGCTCCCTCTCCCCTTCCATTCACATCAAGATTCATTTTCAATTCTCTTTATATACAGAAGATCAGTTTAGCATACATTAAGTAAAGATTTCAACAGTTTGTACCCACACAGAAACACAAAGTGAAAAATACTGTTTGAGTACTAGTTATAGCATTAAATCACGATGTACAGCATATTAAGGACAGAGATCCTACATGAGGAGTAAGTGCACAGTGACTCCCGTTGTTGACTTAACAAATTGACACTCTTGTTTATGGCATCAGTAATCACCCTAGGCTCTTGTCATGAGTTGCCAAGGCTATGGAGGCCTTTTGAGTTCACTGACTCTGATCATATTCAGACAAGGTCATTCCAATTCAATCTCACTAGACCTTACACTTCTCTAGGAAGGCGGTAGCCCCCCCGAGGAAGCCCTGTGGTCATCGCTCCATGCAGGATGGCACAGGTTTATTTATTTATTTATTATTATGATTTTTAAAAATTTAAACCACAGGAAGTTTAAACACTCCAGCTGCCTCTCTTCTGCCTAACGCAGTGCACTCTGTACTCAGGTCCAGCAAGGGTGTGGCTGCATTCAGGAAGAATCCGGAGGGAGGGGTACTCTGAAGCAGCCCTGGCTGTGGAGTCAGGAGCTCGGTGTGGACCTTTGCTGTGCACTTGTGAGATGACCTTTTCCCAGAAATCGTCCTCTCCGAGGCTCAGTTTCCCCACTGTGAAGTGAGGACTTAGCTTGAGAGCCATTGTGCGTAAAGGCGATAGTGTCCCTGCTTACAGCCCGCACTGGTGCCGGTGTTGGCTGCAGAACTGGGCAGTGGGAAGTAGAACCCAGACGTGACAGAATCACGAGATTTCCTGGCTGGAAGGATCATAAAGAGCCGTTAGTCCTGCCTTCTACCTGTGATGCTTAAACACACCTGAACTGGCGTTTCACTTTGAGGGTGTTGATGCAGAGGATGAAATCTCTTCCTTGCTGCTGTTCAGATGGATTCGCTCTGAGCTACAGTTCTGCAGCCTGGAAAATGGAGCTGGCAGTGTGGAAGTCAGGGTTGTCAGGGGAGGGCATGGGTGTCAGAGGTCCTGCCCGCCTCAGGACAGGGGCGCAGTCAATGTGTCTCCTCGTTTCCCCTTCCCTTTCCCTCCCTTACAAGTTGCCGATTCCCTGGAGGAAGCATGACCAATAGACTTCAATGTTGTTGTTTGTGGCTGCAGTGGGTAAATCGAGGCGGCCTGCCCTAAGGAGCCCCGCAGACATCTGGAGGCAGCTGTCACTCACTCACCATGCCCCATGCCCTGTTTCTCTGGCTACTCCTTACCCTGCCTGCATGATTTCCAGGGTCCTCATCCTAGGTGATGTTTTTCTGAATGTGCATCTGCTTCCTTCTTAAAGGTTGGTGCCCGCGAAGATGGAGGCTGGACAGGGATTCTTATTCTTTAGTAGTAACCATAATAGTATTTTTTTTTTTAAATTAAAAGCTTGGACAGCTTGGACAGGGATTTAGAGAGTGTCCTCCCCAGTTCTGGGAAGCTGAGTCCCAGTGAGAGCAGTGTCCATCCAGCAAGTTCTGCCCTGGCCAGGGCCATGTGCCCCAGGAATCCCCACTTGGGTTTCTGCGGCTGCAGATCCATGCTCTTTGGCAGCAGTTCTTACAGTTTAGTTCTGCGGCACCTCTTCATCCCCTCCAGAAAGGCATCCAGATGCAGCAGGGGTTTGAGCGATTGGAAGAGCAGCTGGAGTTTTCAGGAAGATTTTCATCTGTGGGCATTTACACCCAACACCAGTTGTTGCTCCTTAGCACACCCACTTGAAATTTGGGTGAGAATCCAGTCCTCCAACTCAGAGCAGCTGTTATGCAGAAGCACAAAGCCCATTTTTTTTTAACTTTTATTTAATGAATATAAATTTCCAAAGTACAGCTTATGGATTACAATGGCTTTCCCCCCCATAACTTCCCTCCCACCCGCACCCTCCCCTTTCCCTCTCCCTCCCCCCTTTCATTCACATCAAGATTCATTTTCAATTCTCTTTATATACAGAAGATCAGTTTAGCATACATTAAGTAAAAATTTCAACAGTTTTCACCCACACAGAAACACAAAGTGAAAAATACTGTTTGAGTACTAGTTATAGCATTAAATCACAATGTGCAGCACATTAAGGACAGAGATCCTACATAAGGAGTAAGTGAACAGTGACTCCCGTTGTTGACTTAACAAATTGACACTTTTGTTTATGGCATCAGTAATCACCCTAGGCTCTAGGCTCTTATCATGAGTTGCCAAGGCTATGGAGGCCTTTTGAGTTCACCGATTCTGATCATATTTAGACAAGGTCGTAGTCAAAGTGGAAGTTCTCTCCTCCCTTCAGAGAAAGGTACCTCCTTCTTTGATGACCTGTTCTTTCCACTGGGATCTCACTCGCGGAGATCTTTCATTTAGATGTTTTTTTTTTTTTTTTTTTTTTTTTTTTTTTTTTGCCAGAGTGTTTTGGCTTTCCATGCCTGTAATACTCTCATGGGCTTTTCAGCCAGATTTGCGTGCCTTAAGGGCTGATTCTGAGGCCGAGTGCTGTTTAGGACATCTGCCATTCTATGGGTCTGCTATTTTTATTCCACGTGGGAACAGGGGTGATGAAGAAGGTGGGGTTCCCCAGTGAGATGAGACTTGGGCACCTCTGCAGGTAAATTGTTCCACTGCTCTAAGCTCTAGCTGCCTCTTTTTAAAGTGAGGATAGTAGCCTCCGTGTCACCTAATATGGAAGCCGTAGGGAGATTATGTGAAATAACGTGTGGAAGAACTTTTCTGAACTGTAAAGCATGACACACAAGCACATTTTCCTGCGATTCAGTTGTCCTGTGTGAACTTATAGCTGTGCTGTCACCTGAGGCAGGTAGCCACAAACTATCCAAGTTCATTGTATTGGTTTTTGCTTTACTCAAGGTCAAGTTCAAGGACTTAGTTTTCCTGAATGTCTTCTCTGACCACATCAGTGCAGGATGAGTTTTCCATCCTTTGAGTCCAGAACTACCTCTGGTATTTTTTTTTTTTTTGACAGGCAGAGTTAGACAGTGAGAGAGAGAGAGAGACAGAGAGAAAGGTCTTCCTTCCGTTGGTTCACCCCCCAAATGGCCGATACGGCTGGAGCTACACTGATCCGAAGCCAGGAGCCAGGTGCTTCTCCTGGTCTCCCATGCGGGTGCAGGGCCCAAGCACTTGGGCCATCCTCCACTGCCTTCCTGGGCCACAGCAGAGAGCTGGACTGGAAGAGGAGCAGCCAGGATAGAATCCGGTGCCCCAACTGGGGACTAGAGCCCGGCGTGCTGGTGCTGCAGGCGGAGGATTAGCCAAGTGAGCCACAGCGCCAGCCCCACCTCTGGTATTTTTGGTGATGAACACAGTTATGTTATTCTAGTTCATGTTGTGTTCTTTTTCCAACCAGCCTTTTAGCAAGTTTTGTCAGTGTCGGGTCTTACAAGTCTCTTCATTCAAATATCTTTTTATGGCTCACAAATGCAAAACAAAAGAGACTATGAGGCAAAACGTTAAAGCTGAGGACATGTTAACAGTTTCCTTCAATTTACAGTTCTTTGACTATAGTGAGGTCAAATATTTTTCATAAGCTGCATGACCACTTGTATTTCTTTCCTTTTTCATTTTCTTTCTTTTTTAAAGGTTTATTTTATCTATTTGAAAGTCAGAATTATAGAGAGGGAGGGGGAGAGAGAGAGAAAGAGAGAGAGAGAGAGAGAGAGAGATCTTGCATCCACTGGTTTACTCCCCAAATGGCTGCAATGACTGGGACTGGGCCAGTCTAAGCCAGATCTCCCACGTGGTTGGCCAAGGCCCAAGCACCTGGGCCATCTTCTGCCACTTTCCCAGTTGCAATAGCAGGAGACCTGATCAGAAATGGAGCAGCCAGGACTTGAACTGGAGCTTGTATGGGAGGCCCTTCCTTTTTTAATTTTTTTGTGAACTTTCCATTTGTATCTTTACCCATTGCCTTGGGTACTGATTTTTTTCTAATTGATTTATACAGAGTGAAACTTCTCAGATATTTATGCTTTTGTCCTTGGTGAGATACTTTAAAAGTCCTAATATATATGAATATTATGTACATATTTGTATTTTATGTTTTTGAATCTTTAGGCCATCTAGAATTTAAGTTATAAAATGTAAACCCAGGCTCTCATGTGCGATCTTTCCCCCAAGTATTTGACTAGGAGTTTCATTGTTGTTTTTACTCTTAGGTTATGTATCTTCTGAAGAATAAATAAAATTCTTCTTCCCCGCTGATTTGCCCGCCTGTGTTGGCAAGGGGGTGAAGTGGTTTTAACATTCATTGAAATTGTCTCTGTTGCGTGACTCCCCCTCTTTTATTTTACTGTTCTTTCTCCCTTTTTCACAGTATCACCTTTAGTCTTACAGATTTATCCCTACAATAATTTTTTAGGATATAGCTTTTCTAAGTGTCCCAAGGTATTCTCTTATATTCTGAATAAGATTGCATTACCTTTATTGGGATAAAGTAAAATCCAGAAAATAAAGTAAAGAAACACATCACAGCACAGTGGAAATGTGATGCAGAAAGATACGGTGGAGGATGCAATCAGTAAATGACACAGAGAGAAAACTGACCAAGACATAAAAACCGGCAAGAGTGATGAACCATTGCTGAGCCTAAAAAACAAATGAGAGACAATAGCACAGAATAGAGTTTTTCTGAAACTAAGGTAGGTTGTGAATCTATCATGTGGAATGTGTCAGAAAAATTTAATTGAACTTGACAAAAATCTTTTTTTTAAATAAAGATTTATTTATTTTAGAGGCAGAGTTACAGAGAAAGAGAGAGAGAGGGAGAGACAGAGAGGTTTTCTGTCTGCTGGTTCACTCCTCAAATGGCAGTAATGGCCAGAGCTAGGCCGATCTGAAACCAGGAGCCTGGAGCTTCTTCCGGGTTTTCCATGTGGATGCAGGGGCCCAGGCACTTGGGCCATCTATCACTGCTTTCCCAGGCCTTCAGTAGAGAGTTGGATCAGAAGAGGAGCAGCCAGGACACACACCGGCGCCCTCATTTGATGCCGGAACCGCGGCCAGAGGCTTAACCTACTGCACCAGAGCCAGCCTCAACAAAAATCTTGAAACATTCTGATGAAAGCATTGAATTCAAGAATAACAAAAGAATTTAAAACAACAAGAAAATACAGTAGGAAGAAAAAAACCAGGGAGCCCTCATACTTTACTTTTTTCTAGAACATTGGATAAAGATGGTCATTGGAACAAAATTTATAAAGTTTGGGAGAAGAAGGATTGGAATTGAAGAATTCCATATGCCGTGAAGTTGTCATAATTTTATTGATTAAAGTGTGTTTTCACATTACAAAAGAAAAAAACATGTTTAAAAGCATGCTATTAAAATGTAAAACATCCTAAGAATTCAAAATTCAAGGAACCCTTTTTTCTTTCTTTCCAATTCTACATTTCCCACTGTGTCCTTTGTCTACAGCTGCCTGGGCATTTATGTATTTTATACTCCGCTCCCTCAGTCTCAAAGCGATGGCTGAAATTTGGGTTTATACTCATACAGCAGGCAGAGTTTGGTTTTGGTTCAAGTTGAATTGAGAAGCAAATTAGATATGAATACATAGCATGGAAATAAGTGGCCTTGTGTGCCTGCAAATTTGAGAGTCATGTGTATTCCTGCACTGCAAAGGAAAGACAGGCAAAACCAAATGGTTTACAAAGGGAATAAATTCCTAGTGTTCACATTTTAGTAAATCAGAGTTGTCAAGGCATTCATTTGAAACAAGGTGTTCATTTGCACATGGGCAGAGCTGGCCAGGCACAGGTTTGTATATTCAGTTCTGTAGTTAATGTTTGTAACCTTGACTGCTTAGATCACCGAACCCACTTTAAAACATTTTTAGTATCTATGAAATGATGATCGTTATATCTGTCTTAAATAGTTGTTGTGAGGGTGAAATGAAATGACATGTACAAAATGCTTAGTACAGCAAAGCAATCAATATTAACTCATGAAGAAATGGCATCTTATAAAAGGGGGTTAAATAAACAAGCTTGGGAAAAAAAGAAATGGCAGTTGTTTGTTAAAGTAATAATTTAGTAAACACACAATAATGCTAGCTTCATTTCATTTCAATACTGTATAAAATCAGTGGCTGCTTCAAACCAAGAGCTCAAGAAATTAAGTATTCCTTCAACATCTGGGCCAAGTAATTAATTCTCATATTCATAAGCTTTGGTGATACATTATCAAGCAATGGAGGCCTCTTGTGAATTATAACTTTTTAATTAATTCACCTCACGGGTACTGATTAGTACTAATTTATAGCTTAGTTTGCATAGACTTGAAAGAGATAAAACTGAGTTCCCTATGCACATCCACATGCAGAGTCTGCCCTACACCAGCTCCCTTCCAAGTCTGTTTTGTTCGTCATGTGCAGGATTTTCCTGCAGTTTTTGATGATGCTGACTGAATAGGCAAGTCACATAGTCCCAGTTGCAGGCCTTTAAAGATAGTGTGCCTGTGGCCGGTGCTGTGGCATAGTGGTAAAGCTGCTGCCTGCAGTGCTGGCATCCCATATGGGTGCCAGTTCGAGTCTTGGCTGCTCCACTTTTGGTCCAGCTCTCTGCTAATGCTGGGAAAGCAGTAGGAGATGGCCCAAGCGCTTGAGTCTCTGCACCCACGTGGGAGACCTGGAAGAAGCTCCAGGCTCCTGGCTTTGTATCAGCCCAGCTGCGAACATTGCAGCCATTTAGGGAGTGAGCCAGTGAATGGAAGACCTCTCTTTGTCTCTCTGCCTCTGCCTCTGTAACTCTGACTTTGAAATGAATAAATAAACCTTAAAAAAAAAAAGATAGTGTTCCTTTCTCCCTTTCCCTCTTTGCTGTCTGTACCCATTGTTCTCATGGGATCTGAGCCAAATGCCATCAGTGGGATTTAGTGGAAGGATCTGTTAGCTGTTGATCATTTATGTCACAAAGGGCTAGGATTTTTCTGCCTTGTGCCTCAGTTTTCTCCTTGAGGAGAATGGATTACAGAATGTCTGTGCTATAGTGTTAAGAGGATTTGAAAGATATATATTACAGTGAATATCTCTGTTTCTGACTGTTGCAGTGTCAGAGACAATGAAGTCATTTCTTGAGTGTGAAGAGTTAAGACTGTCCCCTTTCTATCTCCTTTCAATAAAGAGAGACAAAGGCACCGAGGGGAGTGGCCAGGACCCTAGGGAGGGAGGGAGGCAGGCGTTTGGCTCTGTAACCCACCACTCATTGTGCAGGATAACTGGCAAGGCTGGCGAGGGTTTGGACATTGCTGGCCCTGATAGGTGGAGAGTGAGGCAGAGGTCAACCCTCCATGGAGCGCATGCATCTGGGTCTTGGCACTGCAGTGGTCACTGTGCGAGCTTGGGTCCTCCCCATACCTTTCTGAGTTTTCTTTGCCTCAGGCACAGACTCCAGGGTGATGGTAACAGTACCCCTCTTACAAAATAGCTGCAGGGATTAGATAATAAAACGGGTGTGAAAGTGATTTATCAAGTGTAAAGTGCTGTACAGATGGAAGTTATTATTGTAGATGATCTCAGTTATCCCTTTCAGTCCTAAAGATTTGTGATTCTAAATACGGCGATGTGATTGGAGGCTTGTTTTTTTCTCAAGCACTGATAGATGGGATTTCCTCAGAGTTTCCAAAACCTCATGCGGAGTCAGGGCCCTGTCTCCTTGGGAGGAAAGGTCCCTCCTCTGGGGACTGCGCCTTCACACGGTTACTGTGGGACTGTCGATGACTCGTGGGAATGAGCCAAACGGAGTTCCCCACCTTGAGATGGGGATTTAGAATTGAAAAATAGAATCAGACCTTCTGAGGTTTAAATCCAGCTTTCTCAAGTCAAATTAATATTTAGCAAAACCCCCTACTCTTTAAGCCCACAATCTCTGTGAGAGCTTAGATGACTTCTTAGACATGTAAGAGCCCTCATGGAGAGGGAGTAGGAGGCCATTCTGATGAGCAAAGTGTAAATGAAGCTGACGCAGACGGATCTGATTTGCCCCATGATTGTATAACATACTGAGTAGAAAAAGGCTTGCAATTGGGAATTTGGTGTTTTCCCCCTGAACTGTAACCATCTATAAATAGATCAACATATGAGGGGGAAGAAGGACGTCCATGCTAAGTGTGGTTGAGTCTGGGTGGGGGGAGGAGATGCTTTCAGGCCCACCCATGTGCCTTCTCCTGTGCAATGGTGTCTTTGAACAAGTGAGCCTTATCTACAAGAAGGGCTTCCCACGTTGTGGACTGCAGTGCAAGATAAATGCAGCTTCTGTGTGTGACTATATTGCATGAAGTTCATGTGTTGGAAACTTCACCCCTAAATTCCTATGTTAGCGATATTTGGAGTGGAGATGTTTGGGATGATTGGGATTTAATGAGGTCCTGAGGGTGGGGTCCCCACGATGGTATTAGTGGCTTTGGAAGAAGAGGAAAAGAGACCCAGGCTAACACTTGCTCCATATCCCCATGTTGACTGCCTTCTGCCATATCATGATGCAGCCAGGAGGCTCGCACTAGGATGCTGGCAGCAGTTGACGAGCCCTGTGAGCCCTGTGTGACTGTACAGGTGACAGGGTGGTGAAGCTGACTGTCTCTCCTCCCTCCAGGTCACCTCTCAAGCTCACTTCCGCTGCATCTTCTGTGCTCCCTCCACTGTGTTCCCAGAGCCCTGCCCTCATCCCTATTATTGTACTTATCAGCTGTAACTTACAATTTGTGTATTCATTTATTCATTCTAGAAACACTAATTGGACTGTCAACTATGCACTGGGCATGGTGCTGAGGG
Source organism: Oryctolagus cuniculus (assembly GCF_964237555.1). NCBI lineage: Eukaryota > Metazoa > Chordata > Mammalia > Lagomorpha > Leporidae > Oryctolagus > Oryctolagus cuniculus. The sequence goes on along the minus strand of NC_091433.1, from coordinate 190,915,527 downwards.
TTGGCAGACACATTCTGGAAGCCAGGAGAAAGGATCCTAACATAGGCCTGAGAGTCTAGAAAAGTTTTTCTTAGGAGGCAATGCCTGCTTTGAGTCTGGAAGGATGAGTAATTGCAAGACAAAGGTTGGAAGGATGTGAACCAGCAAGCGTGAAAGAAACGCAAGTAAGGAGCTGCTTAGGATGTGCGGTGAGTCCAGATCTGAATGAGAGGGGCTGCAGAGGTAGGCATGCACTAGACCACTGAAGTCTTAGAAGCCACACAGCTTACTGTGTCCATCCAGGAAGCCACTGGACGGCGTGAGTAGGGGAGCAGTCAGACTTCTGTTTTAGAGTAATCACTCTAGTTGCCGTGGGGATAACAGATCAGTACCCATGGAAGCAAGTAGATGAGTTAGGAGGTAATTCCAGGCAGGAAATCATGATAGATTAAAAGAAAATAGTGACTGTAGGGAATGGAGAGAAGTGTGTGGATTCAAGAGATGTTTAGAATATAAGACAAGATTGATGGGATGCGGTGACTGAAGGAAAGGCAGAAATTAAGAGGACTCCTAGATTTCTGACACGGGTGGCTTTTTCCCTAGTTGTAATTCAAATGGGAACATATAGGTGGGAGGTCTTTTATAAGGATGGAGGCATTGTAGTGGAAATAAGTTTTGTTTCGGACAGTGCAACTTTGAGACTGTGTCAGGTGTCTATGTGGAATGTGAGGCAGGGCCGTGGTCATAATAATTTGAAGCTATGAAAGGGGCTGGCCTGAAGCTGTAGATTTCACAATGTGAATATATAAGTAGCAAACATTTCCCCATTCAGTGAACTCATTGAACATATTCAATAATATATGACCAGATGGTTTCCATTACATTTGGTAATAAATCACTGTATGTACAAAGTTATGAAACTGTGTCAATGGGGATGGGACAGGAAGCAGTAGGATGAGTAGATGGAAGGTAAGGAAGTACAAATGGGGGGGTCAGATGACTAAATTTAGAAATTAGGAAAGGAGATTGGATAGTGAATTAAAGAAGGATTTAGAAGGAAGCAGAATATCTTAATAGAATCGTTTCCTGTGGCTGCTGCATCAAATTACGACAACTGAGGGGCCTGAAACAGCGCACATTCATACTCCTACAAATAGAGAGGGGAGAGGCACTAAAATCAGCACCAGCAGTTCTGCATTCCTCCTTGGAAGCTTCAGGGAAGAGCCCATTTCTTTTTCTTTTCCCAGCACCGAGAGGCCATCTGCAATTCTTAGGTCAAGGTCCCTTTGTTGACTCTTGCTGACCTCTGTTTCTATCATCACATCTTTTCTGGCTCTGACCGTCCTGCCTCCCTTTTGGGAGGATTCTTGTGATGACATTGGACCCACCCAGGTAGTACAGAAAAATCTCCCTGTGTTGAAATTCTTAAGTTTAATCACATCTACAAAGACTCTCTGATCCTGTAAGGTAACAGTATGTCCCGGGTCTGGGGATTCGGGTGTGGATCTCTTCGGGTGGGACATTATTCTGTCAAAGCATGGGAGAGAGTTGAGAATGTTATGTTTGAATTCACATGGGGGTTTTCAAGGCGAGACAGGAAGAGATAAAATAGTGACTACCAAGGGCATAGGGGAGGGGTTAGGCAATGGGGAAAATAAAACAATGGTGGGAGTGGGTGTATTTGGATTTACAGTTGGGGAGGCATGAGGTCATTGGACCATGAGAGAGGTTTAGGAGAAAGGTAGTAAATGGTGGGACAAAGGGTATTTGGGGAGGGTTGAGCAAAGGTAAGTGAAGGATGCAAGGGCTCTTCTGAGTCTTCAGTTGGTGTTGGAGAGATGAAATCGTAGCTATCTCAGTTCCCATGGGGGCTCCTTTTCACCTAAAGTGCTAATAAGCCAGTTGGGCATAGAAATGCAAATTTTGGGTCTCACTGGGTAGAAATGGCAGAAGCTATCACTCTGGCGAGAGGGTCAACCACATTGTCTGTGATGGTATACTTCATTTATTTTTTCCCCAGAAATCTTTTATTTAAGGTATACAAACTTCATACATCTCATAAATACAACCTTAGGAACATAGTGATTATGGGATATGTACACCATGGAATACTACACAGTGATTAAAAAAATTAAATCCTGTCATTTGCAACAAAATTGATGCAACTGGAAAATATTATACTTAGTGAAATAAGCCAGTCCCAAAAGGACAAATAGTGTATGTTCTCCCTATTTTTTGGTAACTAATGGAGCACCTAAAAGGTAATATATAGAAGTGAAATTGACACTTTGAGATGTGATGACTTTGAATAGCCCTTGTCTCACCTGTTGAGGAACAGGTTTTTTTTTTTTTTTTTTTTTTTTTTTTACTTAGTATAGAGTTAATCTTTACTAAGTATGGAGTTAATCTTATATGTATAAAGTCAACTGACAATAAATCTTAGTAAAAAATAAGAATGAGAAAAGCAGAGGGAGGAGAAAGAAGGGTGACAGTGAGGATGGAAGGGCAGGTAGGGTGGAAGAATCACTGTGGTTATTTATTTTCTTTAAGAATGAATGTCAGGCCGGTGCCGTGACTCACTAGGCTAATCCTCCACCTAGCAGCTCCGGCACACCGGGTTCTAGTCCCAGTCAGGGCACCGGATTCTGTCCCGGTTGCCCCTCTTCCAGGCCAGCTCTCTGCTGTGGCCTGGGAATGGCAGTGGAGGATGGCCCAAGTGCTTGGGCTCTGCACCCCATGGGAGACCAGGAGAAGCACCTGGCTCCTGCCTTCGGATCAGCGCGGTGCGCCTGCCGCAGCGCGCCAGATGTGGCGGCCATTGGAGGGTGAACCAACAACAAAAGGAAGACCTTTCTCTCTGTCTCTCTCACCATCTAACTCTGCCTGTCAAAAAAAAAAAAAAAAAAAAAAAGAATGAATGTCAGTATTTTAAAAATGTTTACTTAATTATTTGAAAGGTAGAATTGATTGGGGGGGAGAGAGAAGGAGAGATAGAAAAAGAGATCTTACATCCTGGTTTACTCCCCAAATAGCTGCAAAGACCAGAGCTGGGCAGATCTGAAGCCAGGAGCCAGGAACTTCTTCTGGGTCTCCAAGCACTGGGACCATCTTCCTCTACTTTCCCAGGCACATTAGCAGGGAGACGGATCAGAAGTGAAGCAGCTGGGACTTAAACTGGTGCCCATATGGGAGGCAGGTGCTGTAGGCAGTGACTTTATCTGCTATGCCATAGCACCTGCCCCAATGGTTTACTCTATGTTTCAACTTGACTGGGACCCAGGGTACCCAGATGTTTGGTTAAACACTGTTCTCTGTGTGTCTATGATATGTTTCTGGATAGAACTGAATTGAAAGCCTGGGTAAGCAGGTGGTCCACTCTGGTCTGGGGGAACCTTCTTCACTCCAGAAGACCTTGAAGGAAAAAACTGAGCAAGAGGGAACTTGACCTGCCTGACTGCAGGAGCTGGAACTTTGCTTGCTTCTGCTCCTGAACTTATGCTGTCGGCTCTCTTGGCTCTCAGACCCTTGGATTTAGACTCCAACTCTTGGGTCTCCAGCTGACTGCAGATATTTGGACTTCTTGGACTTCATAATTGTGTGAGCCAGTTCTTTATAATTATCTATCCATCCATCTGTCCACCCGTCCATCTATCCATGATATGAAATCTGTTGTTCCTCTGGAGAACCCTGACTAAGGACATGGGGAAGTGGAGAGGTCTTGGACCTGGAGGAGTGTCAAGGTCAAAGCCTGATGTAAAGAGAATGAGGGTGGGAAAGATACAGAGGATTGGCAGCAGGATAATGGAGTTTGGTGCTTGTGAAATGGCAGAGTACAACCCCTGGAGATGCTAGCTAGTTAGGATGGAGTGCAGCCAGCCTCTTGAGTTAAAAATGGAAAAATACCTTTCACAGATGACCATGCACTGCCCCCGGGGTTGAGAGCCTCCCAGTTAAGGAACTGCTGTCAACTTGGATGACCTGGTGTGGGAGGGCCAGCCCCTTGCTCACCATTCTTCATGCTACACCTGCCACCATGGTTGGTGGAAGGCATTTTGTGTGAGAACCCCTATCTTCCTTGGCAGGGAGTGTACACACTCCATTTTCTTGCAGTGCATCATTTCATCTGTTTTTCCATGGAAGCAGCTTCCTTCGGCTCTATCAGGAACACTGGCTGCTTGCTCTTCTTCCTGCCTCTGCTCAGGCAGGGTTGAATCCCACTGCTCGGTGGCAAATGAAGGGTATCGTGAGTGCCTTTTGGTAGGAAGACTCCTTCTTTGGCGTTTGAGCAGAAAACAGATTCCTTTCGCAGGTGCAAATGCAGACTTGATGACATTTTCTGCAACACACTATTAAAAGTAAGTGCTCGCCGCTGCAGCAGGGCATTACAAATGATAGTGCTTTTAACCATTTTGTATCAAGTATCGGATGGATCGCAGCTTCCTCCTGAATCCAGTGCTTTGTGAATGGCACACGGTTCTCCCCCAGTGAGCTCACGGTGAAGCAGTGGTCACCAGGTGCCATGTACCAACCCTGTGCCAGCTTCCACCATTTACATCTTTCCACAACCCAAGATACCATTGTCCTCCTCACCTTAGAAACGGTGAAATAGGAGCTAAGGAAGTGAACCAAGCTCTTCCAGTTTTGGATAACACTTCCTCTGTTCTTACAGTGTGAAAGTGCATTGTGAGAGGTATTATTCAGGACTGTCATTTTTTTGTGTGTGTTACTTTTTCTCTCTCTTTGTAGATTTAGACTTAGCTTTTTCTGAGTATGATGCTTTGGCTGGTCCTTAACTTGCAATACAAGATTAACACTATCCTTGTGCACTCTCTCTTCTTTATTGTTAACTGTTTGTACTCTGGCTATGACAGATTCTAAGTTCAAATAATATTATTGACTGATTAAAAAAATTAGGAGTACTTGAGAAGAAAGAGCTGGCATTTCTCCATCCAGGTCTATCACGTGGGTGTCAGGGGACCCAAGTACCTAGGCCATCTTCCACTGCTCTCAAGGCACATTTCAGGGAGCTGGATCAGAAGTGGAGCAGCCTGGACTCAAACCAGTGCTGGCCCCAAACAGTGGGTATTTCTAAAGAGCAGACCTTCTAATATCTCCGACACTTTGGAATAGAGAATCCCCTGTTTCTGAGATGTGTTGCTGTTGTGCTAAGACCACACTTGAAATTCAGAGCCTGGTTGCCCCCCCCCCCCCCCCCCCCCCCCCCCCCCCCGTCAAAGATACTAATCTACCCTTTGTTTCACATTGTAAGTATTCTGGATCCTTAAAAAGAGAATGTTCTTCTAGCCAGGGGAACTTTTTCCCGAATTGGGAAGGGTTAAACTTTTTTCTTGGCATCCGAGTAAACAGTGTGACTCCAGCATCTGAATCTTGCATTCAGATCCGCATTCTTCAGAAAGCAAGATGACCTGACTTTTATTTTCCCTTGTCAGCATGTTGTGATGCATCCACTGGATAACTGCCTTTCTCTCCATGTCTGGTGGATGCATAGCTTGCCTGATGTGGTGTTTTTTTTTTTTTTTAATTTTTTGACAGGCAGAGTGGACAGTGAGAGAGAGAGACAGAGAGAAAGGTCTTCCTTTGCCGTTGGTTCACCCTCCAATGGCCGCCGCGGCTGGCGCGCTGCGGCCAGCGCACCGCGCTGATCCGATGGCAGGAGCCAGGAGCCAGGTGCTTATCCTGGTCTCCCATGGGGTGCAGGGCCCAAGCACCTGGGCCATCCTCCACTGCACTCCCTGGCCACAGCAGAGAGCTGGCCTGGAAGAGGGGCAACCGGGACAGAATCCGGTGCCCCAACCGGGACTAGAACCCGGTGTGCCGGCGCCGCAAGGTGGAGGATTAGCCTACTGAGCCACGGCGCCGGCCCTGATGTGGTGTTTTTAACAGGGCAGTAGTTTAGGGGAAAATACAGAAGCTTTAGGCAGGGAACAGACAGAATCAAAAAACAGAACAAACAAAGAAATTAGGAGAAAAAAGACTCAGTGAGATTTGGAAGCAGCTGATGGGATGAACTCAGAATCCCAGAGTCTCTGTTCCCTTCCATTACACTGCAGAGCAAAAAGGCAGAGAGGGAAAGTGATGGGAAAGCAGGTGCCTCAGGCGTCCTGAGACAGGGGACTCATTGATGGTGTGAGTCACTGAGGCGGAGGAACAGGAGGACCCGGGGATGTGCAGAGCAGGGGAGGATGTGCAGTAAGGGAGTGGAAGCTACAGGAGCAGGGAGCTGATGGGCCGGGCTGGAACAGTCAGGGACAGCCCCAGTGGAGGAGGCTGGGGGCAGGGGAGCAGAAGGACAGAGATTTACGAACTACGAGGTTCAGTGTGGAACTGTGGTGCGGTGTCAGATTAGGGAAGGAAGTGGGCACATCTGGGGATCAAGACACACAGCACAAGTCCCCGCAGCTCTACCAGCCCCCGTTTCCAAACACAGCTGTGCATCGCTCAGTGACGAGGACTGTGTTGTTAGGTGAGTTCTTTATCGTGCCCTTAGCACACCCTAAGCTGTGGGGTGCAGCCTATTGCTCCAGGCTACCAACCTGCACGTCATGGAACACGTAGGCCCTGTGATGGTGAGCATTTGTGTGTCTGAACATATCCAGACATAGAAAAGGTCCAGAAAGATCCAGGCAGTAGGAGTTTTCAGCTCTGTTAGAATCGTGTGGGGTTATGTCAGGATCACGTCACTTGCAGGAGTGATCTGCTGCTGGCTGAGACGTGATGCAGCACCTGGCGATCACAGCCCCTCTCAGTGCCTGAGAATTCAATGAGGGGCTGGACATTGCACAAGGGGGTAGTTCAGAGCCGTGGACCAGGGCCAGGGAAGCGGGTTTGCTGGTCTGTCCTCACCCCTCCCTAGAGTAAGGGCTTAGCTTTGAAGCAAAGGAAGAGAAGAGGGGGGATCTCAAAGGAGAAGGTTAGAGATGTGGGGATCAAGAGAGCTTGGTCAGTGCCTTCCAAACTGACACCTGTTTAGACCTTAACCCTGATATCTGAACTTGTGAATGAGCACAGCCTGTTGGGGTGGGGAGAGACAGGTTCAGCTGATCAGTGCTCTGCCTTCATCCGAGTGAGGCTGTCAAGCTGAATTTTGTGATGCATCTGTGGCCCGAAGGTTAGGGCCTGTCCTATATCTCACGACCTTTGACAGGAGAGACAGGGACAAGCATTTTGAGTTCTTAGGGCATTTGGAAGGAAGGTCTCATGTAGACCTGGCCTAACCCTGCCTGGTCTGGACCCGTCCCCTCCTAATGAGGGAATCCCATGAAGTCACAGCAGAAACTGGGGCCTCTCACAGAACCATCTCTATGACTTTTACAGTGAAGTTCCTCCTTTTTTATTTTAAACGTTCATTTTATTTATTTGAAAGAGTTACAGAGAGAGGTAGAGACAGAAAGTGAGGTTTTCCATCTGCTGGTTCACTCCCCAGATGGCCGCAATGGCTGGAGCTGCGCCAATCCGAAGCCAGGAGCCAGGAATCTCTTCCAGGTCTCCCACGTGGTTGCAGGGACCCAAGGACCTGGGCCATCTTCTGCTGCTTTCCTAGGCCATAACAGAGAGCTGGATAGGAAGAGGAGCAGCTGGGACTAGAACTGGCGCCCATATGGGTTGCTGGCGCTTCAGGCCGCACCTGCTGCGCCACAGTGCGGGCCCCAAAGTTCCTTCTTCTATGCTTAGAATTTCTGATGAAGGGGAAAATGAGTCACTTGGGCAGCCCTCGTGTGAGCAGAAGCATGCGCATGGTAAAGTCCTCAGGCATGTGGGCTACAGGTGCTGGCTGCTGTGCCCCGTCAGCTCCACGAGAGGACATCCCCAGGAGGGTGAGAGCCACTTTGCTGGTGAGATGCCCTGGTGGAGAGCCACCACGTCACCCAGGCGACATTGTCCCCTGTCTGTGTGGGGCCTGCAGCCCTCCCAGGCATCTGTAATCCCGACCAAGTTTATGATATGCCGATTACAGTGGAAAACAAAACATTTTGTATGAATACCAAGAAAAGCAGTGGGAACAGGAGGTGTATTTATTTATTTTTTAAATGAGCCTTGTTCAAAGCAGAAGCCTGCTTGTCATGGCAGCTCATGTTACACCATGTCCCAAGTAGACAACAGCGTGGCGTCGGGGGAAATGGGTGCTAGTTCCGCTGGGCCCTCACCCCTGTGTGACTCCGGGCAGCTGACGGCTCCCCTTGCCCTCAGTTTTCCCCTTTGAAAAGTGAGAGGTTTTGGGCTCCACCTCCAATGCCCTTTCTAGCCCGAGGCCTTGCCAGGTGCCACCCAAGACTGCCAGCTCCCCTCTCTCTCTGGGATTTCACTTTTTCAGAAACAGAGAGGGTGCATCTTCCTTCAGTCTAGAACAGTTTGACCTCTCTTCTAGGTGAGGGTCCTCCTTCCCATTCTTTAGGGCTTGTCTCAGGCCATACCTCTTCCAGAAGCCCTCTCTGAGCCCAGGGAGAGGCTGGGCCCTGCATCTGTCAGCTTGGACTCCATCACGAAGAACTGCAGGCTACGTGGTTTGTACACTAGGGGCTCACTGTGCAATACCTTTGGGGCAGGCAGCCAAGATCAGGGTGTTTCAGGGCTGGGTGCTTCTGTGGCTGTGACAGGATTTGTTCCAGGCCATTCTTCTAGCTTCCTGGGCTTCGCTAGCAATCCTTGGTGTTTCTGTTATAGAAATGTCACCCTGATCTCAGTTTTCGTCTTCACATGGATTCTCACCAAGTGCGTTTCTCTGCCTCCAATTCTTCACTCTTCCTAAGGACATGCGTCATGTTGGATTAGCTTCACCCCACTCCCCCCATGCTGGTATGGCCTCATTCAAGTCCTTACCACCCCATTTGCAATGGAGGCCACATTTTGAGTTAGTAAGGGTTACATTCTGGTTTGAATAGATTATGGCTCCAAACTCATGTAGAAGGTTAAATCCCAAAGTCATAAATTCATGGTCCTAAGAGGATAGAATCTCATATGCAGTGTGGCCGGTGGGCTCGGTGGGAGGTTCTTAGGTCACTGAGGGTGTCCTCAAGAGAAGGCTGGTTATGTAAGTCTGAGGCAGGCCCAGCTGTACCCTCTGCTTCCTGGCCCATCACGTGATCCTCCTTCATCCCCCACCCTCACCAGAGGCCAGAGTAACGAGGCTATCATATCTTGAACGGTGAACCTCCAAAACTGTGAGCAGGGATAGCCCTGATTCCTTTAGCTGTAGCTTACCTCCGGTATTTCATTGTTGTGATGAAAAGCTGGCTAATCCCCACTGGGGCTTCAGTATAGAAATCTGGGCCACACAGCTCAATCCCCAGTAGATAATCTTGTCTTGTTCCCTCTGTTTCCTTCTGCTCTGCTACTCTTTGGACATCTCTCCTAGAGGAGCCTGAGCAGCCAGGACTCTGAACTGGATGCTTCGAGGGTGGTGAGAAGTCACCCATGTGTCTGGGCTATGAGTCTGATGGTCAGTGGCCAGAGGGAGCAAGTATCAGCAAGGCTCAAATCTACAACTTGTGCAGGAGGAGATAAGAGAGAGTGAAAAGGGAGGGCAGCTCCTTGGCTGTGGAGCAGAGAATGACGTGGGGGTGGGCCATTAGCTTGAGAGCTGGGTGGTGCTGCAAAGGAGGTAGGCACAGTCAGGGAGGAGCGGACCAATCAGGGCACAGGCAGGGCTGCCCGGGTTACCCAGTGAAGGAAGTAATTCCTGCTGTCCAGGGCCTTTTACAGTGTGCACACTCTGTCCATTCAACACTTTCTTTTGGGTTTAAACTCTAGATATGCAGGAGGTGTTTTGCGCCTGACACTGTTCCTTTCCAAATGTGTATGACTGGGCCCTCAGCCACTGGCCAGGGGATTTGTCCCTGTGCCCCTTGTCCACCAGGATCTAACTGCAGAGTCCAGCCCCGACTCTACCCTGCACATTGGCCCGGCTGCCCTTCCTTGTGTTGTGACCTCTTTGTCCCATTGCAAAGCCCGATGGCTGGGTTTGAGGGAGCAAGCTCCAGGGGTTGCTCAAATACAAAACTTCTTTAAATCCTCATGTTTTCTTTTAAACATTCATGTGAATTCTTGAATTCTGTTTCTTTCTCCAAGTTTGTGCTAAAGTAAAAATATGACTAGAGATGACCTAGCTTTGATCTTGCAGGGAGCTGGGCCATGTTCCCCCCATGGCTTGTCCAGCCTTATAGGGATGAGTGGCCCCGTATCTCTGCACGCTGGCTTCTGTGTTGTTCAGCTCATGACTTTGCTTCTCTCCTTTTGCTTTGGATGGGCATCCTCATCAGTAAGGCCCTTCCAAGCTTTAGACCAGATGCCTCACTTGCCTTCTCCTTGATGGTCCCCTGAGACCAGCCGCCTCAATGTCACCTGTTTTGGCCACCAGGGCAGGGCCAGATATACCTATCCTCCAGGGAGCACCCAGCCAGATGCCTCCAGTTCCATCCCTTCCACACTGCTGAGCCCCTGGATGCTCCCCTCTGGCTTGGGGACCCACAAGCACCCATAAGCTGCTCCTTTCCTGCTTTCCATCAGGCCCCCAGGACCTTGCAAGGGGCCAACCAAGGGAGCATCTCCCATCAAACTCCTCCATTTCCCAGCCAAGGAGCAAAGGCAGAGGAGTGGAAACTGCTTTCCTCGGCCTTCCCAGCCATTCTGCCCCTGTGCAGGGGCTTGTGCCTCCTCTGTGAGCCATGTGATCTCAGGTGTCTGATACACTAGGGCTCAGACCTGATTTTTGCTTACCAGGTATGGGATCTTGTCCTAGTTTTACAATAGCAATGAGCCCCAGGTTCTTTACTTGTAAAATGGGAATATTAATTCCATTTCCAATCGAGAGCGTTCAGTGGGACTGTGGTGACAAGCAGCACCTGTCTGCCTGTGTCTCCCCGCTGCTGTGCCAGCTGTTCTTTCTGGAGTTGCTGCTCATGGGGTTCCTTTCTATAACATCTGCATGTCCTTTCTCCTCCCAGTGGAGACGGAGATGTGTGGTGGGCCGAGGACCGCGAGTGGCCCGTTATGCACATGAGAGGCCATCTGGGTCCATAGTGGTCACTGCTAGGCCTTTTCTCAATCTTCCACCTGATCTCTTAGCCCCCCAGGGCCAGGGCTGCACTTGCCGAGGGATGTGGTGACATTAATTGAGATCCATCTGACTTTGCCAAATTGTTGTCAAGTTTCCTTAGCCTTACTTGTTTCTTGTGAGGATCTTCCCTGCTTACCACTACATTTTCCTATAGCCATGTTCCTTGTAGCCATTTTCTTTTTTCTTTTCTTTTCTTTTTTTTTTTTTTTTTGGACAGGAAGAGTTAGACAGTGAGAGAGAGAGAGACAGAGAGAAAGGTCTTCCTTCCATTGGTTCACCCCCCAAATGGCCGCTGCGGCTGGCGCTGCGCCGATCCGAAGTCAGGAGCCAGGAGCCAGGTGCTTCCTCCTGGTCTCCCATGCGGGTGCAGGGCCCAAGGACTTGGGCCATCCTCCGCTGCACTCCCAGGCCACAGCAGAGCTGGACTGGAAGAGGAGCAACAGGACAGAACCGGCGCCCAAACCAGGATTAGAACCCGGGGTGCCAGTGCCTCAGGCAGAGGATTAGCCTAGTGAGCCATGGGCGCTGGCCCCTTGTAGCCATTTATAATTGCTCCTGTAAACATACTAGTGTGCGTCTGTTATCTTACGTGGCTCCCTCCTCTTGTGTGAAACTGCTTACAAGCTCTTGGAGGCAGGGGCCACGTCTACCTTCCCTAAACTTCTTTGTGTTGAGCCTATTGCTGGGCTCGTGACAGGTCCTTGAAAGCATTTGTGTCTGCTTTTCAGTCTATGAGAGCAATAGAAGCTGACATGTGCAAATGGGTCAAAGTTCATCAAGTGAGTTCTATGATTTCATCTGATCTTCTCATTTAGCATGGGAATTAGTTACTATGGCAATGGGAGCACTGACGTTCAGAGAGATTCAGCGACCTGTCCAGGGCTGCACAGCTAGTGAGTTGAAGCAGAGCAGGTGGGATTGCAGGACCTGGCGTGAGCTGGGTTAAGGTGTGCAGTGCTGTTGAGTGTGTGCTTGTGTTCTGCAGAACTCTCTTGCTACTTGGGTAACTTGTGCTTGAAAGCTTGTCTTAGTCCAGGGACATAACCAATGTGATAAGTGTGATCTGTGTCCTTAAGATGACTGGGTCGATCTTTTGTCTCAGACTACAAGGCTTTTTAGGAAATTATTTCCTTATGTTCAGTTTTTTTAAATGAAGTTTTTGGCCTAAATACATATTTTCCATTTTTTATTGCACGAGCACATAGTATTTATCTCATCAAGAATTATGATAAAACCTGAGTGTTTCATGTTTTCATGATTCATATGGGACAAATTAAAAAAAAAACTTTCCATAGTACGAATTGCCCCAGAGAATGGCTCAAAGACCCTGCCACCCACCTGCTCCCCTCAGCCCCTCATGCGTGCCTCAGATTTCACCACCCACAACTGAGAGAGAGAGTAGGTGAAGAGCATTGCGGCAAAATGCCTGACCCACCACATCTATAGCCTATTTTCTAGGCCACTGTGTCCCCAGAGGAAGAAGTGGCTTTCCAGGTATTTTTATTTGTAGACACACAGTTGGGGAGATTGCTAATATCTACTTGTTTGTTCAGGTTTGAAATCTGTACTGTCAGTCACTTCTCTACACGTTTTTCAAAAATAAAAATACAAGCAACCAATATAGGAGCTTTTACCAAATTCACTCTACTAGACCATGTGTGTGGTCATTTTAGCTATTCCTGTGCCTGCCGGCTCTGTCCAGTTTGCCATTGCTTCAGTGAGCCCTGGCTCCAGGGTAAGCAGCTGATTGGATGTGCATCTCAGTCCACGTCTATTGGACCAGGGAGAGCTTTTGGTTTCCATTCCGCCATGTTACTTCACAAAACTCGACTGAGTGGCAGCCCTGCCAATCTACAGCAGTGACATTAGCGAGTCATGTGACTTCTTACTAAAGTGGACAATGAAACCAATGTTGCGAATTATTATAAAAAGATTCAATATACATGGATACATTCAACAGATGGGGGCAAGAAGCCAAGATGTGGGGACAGTGAATCTGCCGATATAACTTAGTGAAATCATGGTGGAGCAGGTCCAGAGCTGGTGTCTTTTCAAGTTCCTCTCACACCCCAATGCCAAAGCATCCACCAAAGGGCGAGGACCAGGGCTGGAGTTCTCCAAAAGGACACTGGGCAGCACCTACTGTGTGGATACTCCTCCAGCACTGAGGTGGGAGGCTGGCAGGAAGGCAATGCCCTTGGTCACTGTGGAGACCTGAGATGCTCTGGCTACTGTGCTGGCTGTCCAGATGTGGACAGGGATCCAGATCTTCTCTTTGGGGTTGTTCATGGGCCTAGGGGTACAAAATGTAAAAGTGTTGAGGAAGCAAAAGTGGGAGGGGCCATGTTAAGGCTCAGTGTGCATCCATTCATGCATTCATCCACTTGTACATCTAACTCTTCATCATGGCATCTTTACACATCTGTGCATCCATCTATCCATCCACCCACCAACCCACCTCTCTGTCCACCTGTACATCCTCCTTTCCACATGTGTTGGGGCCAGTTCCGTGTTAGGCACTGGACTGAGGGCTGAGGATACAGACGTGAATTTCAAGTATGTCTTACAAGACCACCCCAGGCTCTCTGCTTTCTCTGTCAAATAATTCTGGTTAATTTTTTTCATAGAATTTTTAGTTATCTGAGATTATATTATGTATTTATATGATGCCTTCTCCACTGGAACATTAGCTTAGAGCAGGGACCGTGTTTGCTGATTCTTGGGTCTGTTTCCAGGGCCACTGTGGCTTCTGGCATCTCCTGATCAGGTGGAGCAAGCTGACTCCAGAGGGATTCTTGGTGCTGGCCAGTGCAGGGCACTCAGAGATCTCATGTCCAAGTGACTGCGAGAAGCTTTCCTGGAGGAGGACTGTGGTGTGTTTTGGCAGTTGCGCTGGTGGCAGCTCAGAGACAGGCTGCTGGTTTTGTGATTATGAAAGATTATTTTACACTTCCTTTTCTGTACCCTGCTGCTTAGAGTTGAGCAGGGTCTTCGCTCTCTAGCGTTTTACTTGGCTCTGCCACCAGCTGTGATCAATGGGAGGTTAACAAATAGAACCCAAGCTGAGACTAGAAGGTTCTTGCTCAGTGGGCTTGCTCTTTCCCTCCATCAACCGCAGGAGGAAGTGTAGCCCTTGTCTGCTGCTGAACGAGTGACCCACAGAGCCTGCTCTGCTCAGAAGCCCCCCTGAGCCATCCTTGATCAGCTAGCAACCCGCTGAACCCAGACATGGGAGGGAGGCCAGGCAACGTGGCTGAGCCCAGCCCCAACCCCATCTCCTCAGATCTGTGAGATCATTGCTGTGTGCTGTTGGCTTGACCGTGTTTGTAGCTCAGCATTAGGGTGATGGTTGGTTATATACACCATTCCTTCTTCTGTTGGCCTTAGTTAGAGTGATGGAAATGATAACCATTAATCACTGCTTATTAAGTAATTTGAGAGGCAGAGAGAAAGAGGGAGAAGGAGAAGGGGAAAGAGAGAGAGAGCTAGAGCAAGAAGGCACTTCCCCAGCTCTTGGTTCACTCCCCAAATGTCTGCATGGCTGAGGCTCACTAAGGCAGAGCTAGGGGCTGGAAACACAATCCAAGTCTCTCATGTGGGTGCAGGATACCCGAGTTCTTGAGTCCTCACTGCTGTCTTCTAGGATCTCCATTAACAGGAAGCTGGAATCAGGAGCCAGAGCCTGGAACCAAAAGTAGGCCCTCTCATGGGGGATTGTGGGTATTTTACCCACTAGGCTAAATGCCCACCTGGGCCTCAGTTTATTGAATATCTAGACTGTGCCATGCACCCTCCCAGGGACTCTTTGGGTTTTATTTATCAACTTCACAAAAAGCTTTGAGGTTGGCAAAATGACCAACACCACTGTTGTATTTCTGCTACTTAGTGAGCTGCAGGCACCAGTGGTGGGAGTGAGATCCCCTGGATTCAAACCCAGCCTCACTTCTTCTGTGGTTTCGCTGCATCTCTTCTCTGGTTTTCTCGTATGGAAAATGAGGAAATGATGTGTCTGTGTCTCTAGGCTGCTGTGAAGAGTGAGTGAGGGGACACACAGGTGCTTAAAGCCCAGGGCGTTGTGTCCGTAGACAGCACCACCGTGGCTATTGTGACCAGGAGGTGACCAGGGGCTGTGCTGCGAGTTTGCGGCACATGATCTCACTTTATCCTCACAGCTGATTTTCATTTTATTGACGGGGAAACAGGGTAGAGGGAGGCCAGTTCTCAAGACCGCCTGGCTGAGAAGCAGCAAGAGAACCAGAACACGGCCCAGGGCCATAGCGGGCTCCCAGGCCACCTTGCTGCTGCCAGGGAAGGATGGGCCGGCCCAGCATGGCCTTGACTCCCTAGGGCTGCCTGCCCGTCAGGAGCCATCTTTCCTGTGAGGACCCTACCCTCTCTGTCAGGGCTGCAGGAGTTCAGGGAAGGTGTGGGAGGGGGTGTGGATCTCGACCTCGACTCATCCCTCCCTGGAGGAAAGGGCCCTGTGTGCTGCTCCCATCCGCTCTGCCAGTGGCCCCGTGGGACTGGAGACCACCGGTAGACCACTGTTCCTCACCTGTGTCCACTCCGCTCGACCCTGTAGTGAGGATGGCGTCTTCACTGCCTGCCTCGTAGGCTCTCCCTGGCACCCCGAGTCAGAGTACAGTTCAGTCTCTCCCAGGTCCAGGCCTTCCTGTCCTCTGGTTCTGGCCAGGGTCCTGACCCCACCTGCAGATGGAATCCTGCCCTGTGCAGGGGACCTTGCAGGCATGGGGGTAGGGAGGGAAGGTCTGGTTTGGCCTGAGCCAGCCCCCTGGAATCACCTGCTCACCTGCTTGGAGTCCATCTCTGTCTCTCAGTAAAGAACTTTCTCTGTTGTGTCCTTAGGGCGGCTGCTGGCTCTCTGCCCGCCACGGTACCAGTCACAGGTGATGTCACAGCCACTGTGTGTCTGAATTAGGCCACAGATGTAGCACGACAGTCAGCCAAGTGTGCGTCTGGCATTTTGCTGTTTGCTGTGGTTATAAAATATTTCCAGCATTTTCCCAATGGGGGACGGGACTGCCATGGGGGCTGGACACTGACCTTTTACTCTTCTGTTTGGGAATAAGCTGTCTTCCCTCTGGGGATGGGGGTCACTGGAAGTCAGGGACTAAATGCAGTCTCTGTATGATCTGGTATTTCTTCCTAGCCTAAAATTAAAAAAAAAAACTTTTTGAAATCTGATTCTCTATTGCTTATAAAAGAAATGATAGCAAGAAAGATTCCAAAGATCTCCTGACATGGTTCGTACTAATTTATAGGTAAGTTGCAGGAAATCACTGAAGTTGGTGTGTGGGGATTCTGCTTCCCAGAGCAGGGAAATAGGGGAGTAGCAACAGGTGGGCTCAGGGATACACCAAGAGAAAATGACCTGAGTAGAACTCTTGGTCACATGACTCTGGCTAGGGGACCACAGTGACCACAGTCAGTGCCCAGTGGCTCTGCAAATGTCTGGTTGTTTTCTTTCCCCTAGTACACAGTCACTCTGGTCAAAGATCCCGTTGGAAAAGGCTAGGAGAGGATTAGCAGTATATTTTGTGGGCAGTGTTGTAGGGTTCTTCTTCATGGCAGCTGGCCTCCAGTGGTTCAGGAGATTCCTGGTCTGTCAACTAAGTATTGATTGGTGAGTTGTGATTCTTTTGATATTAGACTTGACTTAGAACCCTTCCACTTGCACAGATACACGTTTGGTGGAGAATTCATCTGTTCTGTTCTCAGGAAACAACCATCAAGTAGCCAGCATCACAGGTCATGGCCAGGCTAGTCAGACTACTCAGAGTATTGCTTTTTTTTTTTTTTTTTTTGAAGATTTATTATTTGAAAGTCAGTTACACAGAGAGAGGAGAGGCAGAAAGAGAGAGAGAGAGACAGAGAGCGAGAGAGAGAGAGAGAGGTCTTCTACCTGCTGCTTCACTCCCCAAATGGTCACAATGGCTGGAGCTGGGCCAACCCAAAGCCAGGAGCCAGGAGCTTCTTCCAGGTCTCCCACGTGATTGCAGGGGCCCAAGGACTTGGGCCATCTTCTCCTGGGTCTTGAACCGGCACCCATATAAGATGTCAGCGCTTCAGGCCAGGGCGTTAACCCACTGTGCCACAGTGGCAGCCCCAGATTATTGTTTTGACTCTTTTTTCCTTCATGGTAACCGCATCTACCTTGTCTTTCATGATTGAGTGCTGCCATTTGGTTTCTGTCACGCTGGGCTCCAGTTTTTCCCATTGCTTTGAAAAATCCTGGTTCAGTGGCCACAGTTCCTACTGTGATTGCTCTTCCTATAGAGAAGAACAATCATGTACCCTTAAGGATGCTGGGACTCCTGTCATCACAGCTGTGGGGAGAGGCATGGCTTCTGGATCCTTTGGGTGGGTGAATAGAACTTAAACAAATCCACTCTAACATCCCAGTCTTCTTGGGTCTTTGCTTATCTTCTTTTATGGTATAACAAGTAGTTAAGCATTTCAACTTCATTTAGTATAGGCTGCATTTGTTTTTCAGTTGTCAGCTACCAACCAACCAAGCAGCCAGCCAATCTGTTAGAGCCCTCTCTGATCCCTTATGCTACTTGTGAAATCCAGGATCTGTACTCAATGGTTCCTTATCAATAAATTTGACCTTACACGACTTTGTGTTCCTTCCTCCATTATCCTACTCCCTTAACATCCAGTCCCACACATAATCCTCAGACTTCTGTCTGGATAAATGGGAATATTACAGTTATTAATGTGGTAGATTGCAGATAGTAGGCATGAAGGTACTGAGTCTTCTTTGCTTCTTATCTTTCTCTAGGTGTAGAAAAGCAAATTTAGGAGCTTTCTCACTACAGCTACAGTTTAGTCTAGAGCATGGCTGGTGTTTGTTGTGTTTGGAAACAATGCCTGATTCAGTGGGAATTAGGAAACCATTTGGAGAAGGAAGATGAAACTGGAACTGACTTCAGAGATAATATCTTCATGCAATTTTACTTTAAAAAAGTGGCTTCACAAAATATGGCTAAACCTAACTTGTTTTGCAGAAGGGAAAACCATGCAGTGTTACAAGCATGTATTTCCACAGCAAGTCCATGTTCAGGTTCAAGTGCTAGCTCTGGAACCTCGGGCCCTCTTTTCATCTGGCAAGTTGGGATTTTATAGCAAATCTATGTATTAGTTTGCTGGGATTGCCACAATGCAACACCACAGACTGGGTGGGTGAAGCAATAGGAATTTCTTTTCCCACATTTCTGGAGGCTACAAGTCCAAGATCAGGGCCTGGGAAGAGTTAGTTCCGTGTTAGACCTCTCTCCTTGGTTTGAGGTGGCGGCTCTCTTGCGGCCTCTTCATGTGGCTGTCGCCCCTGGTGTCTCTGTGTGCTTCTAAGGACTCCATTCAGATTGGATTAGGTCTACCCTGAAGGTCTCATTGTAGCTTAATTACTCTTGAAGGCCCTATCTCCAAATAAAATCCCGTTCTGCTGTATGTAGGGTTAGTGGTTCAGCACATGGATTGAGGGCAGGCTCCAGTTCCCTCTCTTACAACCTACCACATAGGATTGTTGTAAGGATTAACTATGTGAAAGGGACCACATACAAAGTGCCCCCTCCCAAAGTGACAGGCAGTGTTATGCTTCATGAAAATCTCAGGGGACCTTATTAAGTTCATGGAAGACAGGAATAGCATGCAAGAGCTGAGTTTAGGTTGTTAGTCTGTGAACAGTACGCTCATTTCTAGCGTGCTCCACCACATGGTTGCCCTATTCAAAGTTTTCCAGCAAAGAACGGACTCCCCTCAGTTACTCTGGTATATATTTACCAAATGAAGCTGAGATCCTGGCGGTTTGTCATGACAAAGGGACCCAATGAGATCTGGATGGAAAGGGCTATCCCGCATGGGCAAGGTGACAGACATCCTCTAAAGACCGTCGTTTGCTGCAGGATCAGCTGAGTCCTTGTGGGGGAAACCAGAAATGTAGACATGGGCCCAACTTAGTGCCTCTGAAGAGTTTGAAAACCTGAGAAATTTAAAAAAAAACTACAGTTGGCAGTGAGCTGGGAAAGATGGCTCTCAGGATAGTGAGGAGAGAGGAACCATGTTAGGGGCTACCTCCAGGATACGAGAAAGCCATGGTAATACAGCAGTGGGGCTGGGGAATCCATGAGCTTTTGTTTTCCTTTCCTTCTGCAGCCTCTGTGGTCCGGTGGCTGTGGCTTCCACCATGTGGCCTGTTTTCTCTGCACTGTGGGATGGACCTTTGTCCTCACCTGCTGTCCTTCCCGGCCATGCTGCTCAGGCTTGAGGAGGAGAGTGGTCAGGGACGCCAGGTTGTCCTCAGTCTGGGCCACCTCGGGGCACACTGCTGCTCAGCTGCACTCACTGCTTTTCCTGCAGAACTCCCGTGAGCCCCCTTGGGGGCCGTGTTTCATTCAAGGACACCTGCTGAGGGGGGCTGGTGCAGTCACGTGTCCAACTTCTCCATCATCTGGGCTTTTCCCAAGCATATAGGTTATCTAGGTTTTTTAAATCAAAAATTGAGGTCTCCTAAGAAAATACTGACGCAGAAATGGGCAAGACTGTAGACTGTGTGAAATATGAATTCTTTCCACTGAAAGAATTTTGAGGATTAGCTACCTAGAGAAAGTATGCTTTGGAGAAGGCAAGGAAGTTGCCTCATTTAAGGCACTTGAGATGCACTGCTCAGACTCATCAGGACTGTGTCAGGTAATTGGCATTGGCCTGCACTATCCTGGACATGACTGGCCACTTTGGTTGTGACTGCCATCTTGCTGGTAACCCTGGAGGTCATCCCAGGCCATATGCGGTAAATAAAGTCACTAAGACAACCTGCTGCTTTTATCAGAGGCTCCTGGCTAATGGCTGGGGTGTGTCTCATACATGATAATAGTTCTCCAGGTGCATTCCGATTGTGTGAGGCCCACCTTTGCCTACAATACCCCTTTTCCCTTGCTTTGTGGTGCAGACATCTGTGTGTCTTGTGGCCACCTGAGACTGCGTTTGTTCATTAATCCCCTCACTTGATTGACACTTGATGAGATCTGGGATTTGTCCTCTTTTTTTGGTCTCTTTCCACCTTTGGAGTGCTGCCTTGTACACCAGGGTTTTCTCAAACACTCTCATTCTATGTGGGGAGGAAGTTCGGAGATTTGAGAGCCCAGTGACTTGTGCAAAGGCCTGGCTCTGTTAAGTTGCTGAACTGGACCCTACAGTGGGGGCTCTGAAACCATATATTCTTTCTCTGGCACTGAACAAGGCCTGGGGACGACCTTGTCTGTTGGGCTTCCTCCCCAGCAGCCTCCGCTCCACGCTTGATTGTCCTGCCCTGGCTGGAGACCTTGGCGACTTTGGTCCTGAGAGTCTGCCCTGACTGCTGTGCAAGGTGAGGGCTGCCTGAGTGCTGGGATGTTGGAGTGGGTTTGTGAGTGTCCACGAGAGGCTGTTGTAAACATTGCAACAGCACCTTCTTTCACGACATATGTTGTTGGGATGCCAGAATGATCACGTCTCACACTTGCTGTGTTTTCATAGAAGTCTATTACAAAGAAATAGTAATCCGTTTTTCATTAACATCTCTCACATAGCAGCTTCCTCTCTTGCATCTCCTCCCTGGTCTTACTGGGCTCAAGGTGGTCACTTCTCTTCTGCTTGATGGCATGGTTTCCTCTTGGCCTCCCATCTCTGCTCTGACTCCATCCCATTCTTTCCTGTGCAATGAGAATGACTCTTTCAGAACACAGACTCTGCCATGTTGTGTTTCTCTGTAAAGGAAAATTCAACTCCCTGTTGTCCCAAGGGACAGTTCTGACCTCCTTGAAATGTTCACAGGGTTTTTCACACTTCCCCAATGGGGCATCTTTGACCTCTCTGGCAAAGGTGAGTGCTGTGCTGTCCCCCAGAGGTCACGATCCTTCAGGGTACCTCCCTGTGCTTTTACATGTGGTGGTGCCCTTGGTCTCATGGTTCCTTAGCCCCTAATCCCTTGTTGAAATTTTTTCTTCTTTGACTGGGTCAAATATGACTTCTGCTGAAGCTTTTCTTTGCCTACTAAATATAGTTAATTGCTTTCTTTTTTTTAAAAAAAATATTTATTTATTTGAAAGGCAGAATTACAGAAAGAGACGTAGAGACAGAGAAATCTTTATCTGCTGATTCACTCCCCAAATGGTTGCAACATCCAGGGCTGGGCCAGGCTGAAGCCAGGAGCCAGGAGTTTCATCCAGATCTCACACACTTGGGCCATCTTCTGTTGCTATCTCAGGTACATTATCAGGGAACTGGATTGGAAGTGGAGCAGCTGGAGCATGAACTGGCTTGTGCATATGGGTTGCTAGCTTCACAGGCAAGTACTTAACATACTGTAGCACAACGCCAGCCCTGTTAATTGCTTTTTAATGTTACTTTTATATATACTTGTTTTAAGGGCTCATCCATTGTTTTAACTATTTATACATTTTCTTTTTGAAAACAGGAACTATTTTTTTCTTTACTTACCTCAATGTTAGTGTTTATCTTTTGGTAAACACACACTGGTCATTGTTAATGTCATTGATATTTATCGAATTTTGCTCATGTAGATTGTAGGTGCTCATTATCTAGTAGAATGCCTATGAGATTATGGAAATATTTTATAGTAGCATTTTTCTTTTCTTTTTTTCTTTTTTTTTTTTTTGCCAAAGTGTCTTGGCTTTCCATGCCTAAAATACTCTCATGGGCTCTTCAGCCAGATATGAATGCCTTAAGGGCTGATTCTGAGGCCAGAGTGCTGTTTAGAACATCTGACATTCTATGAGTCTGCTGTGTATCCCGCTTCCCATGATGGATCATTCTCTCCCTTTTTGATTCTATCAGTTAGTATTAGCAGACACTAGTTTGTGTGATCCCTTTGACTCTTAGACCTATCAGTGTGATCAATTGTGAACTGAAATTGATCACTTGGACTAGTGAGATGGCATTGGTACATGCCACCTTGATGGGATTGTATTGGAATACCCAGGCACGCTTCTAACTCCACCATTTGGGGAAAGTCCGATTGAGCATGTCCCAAATTGTACATCTCCTCCCTCTCTTATTCCCACTCTTATATTTAACAGGGATCACTTTTCAGTTAAATTTAAACATCTAAGAATAATTGTGTGTTAATTACAGAGTTCAACCAATAGTACTAGAACAAAAAATACTAAAAGGGATAAAGTATTAAATTGTACATCAACAGTCAGGACAAGGGCTGATCAAGTCACTGTTTCTCATAGTGTCCATTTCACTTCAACAGGTTTCCCCTTTGCTGCTCAGTTAGTTGTCACCGATCAGGGAGAACATAGGATATTTGTCCCTTTGGGACTGGCTTAATTCACTCAGCATAATATTTTACAGATTCCTCCATCTTGTTGCAAATGACTGGATTTCATTGTTTTTGACTACTGTATAGTATTCTATAGAGTACATGTCCCATAATTTCTTTATCCAGTCTACTGTTGATGGGCATTTGGGTTGGTTCCAGGTATTAGCTATTGTGAATTGAGCTGCAATAAACTTTAATATGCAGACAGCTTTTTTGTTTGCCAATTTAATTTCCTTTGGGTAAATTCTAAGGAGTGGTATGGCTGGGTTGTATGGTAGGGTTATCTTCAGGTTTCTGAGGAATCTCCAGACTGACTTCCATAGTGGCTTAACCAATTTGCATTCCCACCAACAGTGGGTTAGTGTCCCTTTTTCCCCACATCCTCGCCAGCATCTGTTGTTGGTAGATTTCTGCATGTGAGCCATTCAACTGGGGTGAGGTGAAACCTCATTGTGGTTTTTATTTGCATTTCCCTGATGTCTAGTGATCTTGAACATTTTTTCATGTGTCTGTTGGCCATTTGGATTTCCTCTTTTGAAAAATGTCTATTGAGGTCCTTGGCCCATCTCTTAAGTGGGTTTTTTGTTTTGATGTTGTGGAATTTCTTGATTTCTTTGTAGATTCTGGTTATCAACCCTTTATCTGTTGCATAGTTTGCAAATATTTTTCCCATTCTGTCAGTTGCCTCTTCACTTTCCTGACTGTTTCTTTTGCAGTACAGAAACTTCTCAATTTGATGCAATCCCAAATGTTAATTTTGGCTTTGACTGCCTATGCTTCCGGGGTCTTTTCTAGGAAGTCTTTGCCGGTACCTATATCTTGCAGGGTTTCTCCAATCTTCTCTAATAATTTGATGGTGTCAGGTCATAGATTTAAGTCTTTAATCCATGTTGAGTAGATTTTTGTATAAGGTGAAAGGTAGGGGTCTTGCTTCATGCTTGTGCACGTAGAAATCCAATTTTCCCAGCACCATTTATTGAATAGACTGTCCTTACTCCAGGGATTGGTTTTGGATACTAGATCAAATATAAGTTGGCTGTAGATGTTTGGGTTGATTTCTGGTGTTTCAATTCTGTTCCATTGGTCTATCCATCTGTTTCTGTACCAGTACCATGCTGTTTTGATAACAACTGCCCTGTAGTATGTCCTGAAATTTGG
Source organism: Oryctolagus cuniculus (assembly GCF_964237555.1). Classification (NCBI taxonomy): domain Eukaryota; kingdom Metazoa; phylum Chordata; class Mammalia; order Lagomorpha; family Leporidae; genus Oryctolagus; species Oryctolagus cuniculus. The sequence continues at coordinate 190,891,969 of NC_091433.1, read as the reverse complement.
TATTGTGATGCCTCTGGCTTTGTTTTTTGTTGTACAAGATTGCTTTAGCTATTCTCGGTCTCCTGTGTCTCCATATGAATTTCAGCATCATTTTTTTCCAGATCTGAGAAGAATGTCTTTGGTATTTTGATTGGTATTGCATTGAATCTATAAATTGCTTTTGGAAGAATGGACATTTTGATGATATTGATTCTTCCCATCCATGAGCATGGAAGATTTTTCCATTTTTTGGTATCCTCTTCTATTTCTTTCTTTAAGGTTTTGTAATTTTCATCATAGAGGTCTTTAACATCCTTGGTTAAGTTTATTCCAAGGTCTTTGATTGTTTTTGTAGCTATTGTGAATGGGATTGATCTTAGAAGTTCTTCCTCAGCCGTGGCATTGCCTGTGTATATAAAGGCTGTATACAATGGCTGTTGATTTTTGTGCATTGATTTTATACCCTGCTATTTTGCCAAACTCTTCTATGAGTTCCAATAGCCTCTTAGTAGAGTTCTTTGGATCCCCTAAATAAAGAATCATATCATCTGCAAAGAGGGATAGTTTGAGTTCTTCCTTCCCAATTTGTATCCCTTTAATTTCTTTTTCTTGCCTAATAGCTGTGGCTAAAACTTCCAGAACTATATTGAATAGCAGTGGTGAGAGTGGGCATCCCTGTCTGGTACCAGGTCCCAGTGGAAATGTTTGCAACTTTCCCCCATTCAATAGGATGCTGGCTGTGGGTTTTTCATAAATTGCTTTGATTGTATTGAGGAATGTTCCTTCCATACCCAGTTTGCTTAGAGTATTCATTATGAAAGGGTGTTGTATTTTATCAAATGCTTTCTCTGCATCTATTGAGATAATCACATGGTTTTTCTTCTGCAGTCTGTTAATATGGTGTATCACATTGATTGTTTTGCGCACATTGAACCATGCCTGCATACCAGGGATAAATCCCACTTGGTTTGTGTGGATGATCTTTCTGATGTGTTGTTGCATTCTATTGGCCAGAATTTTATTGAGGATTTTTGCATCTATGTTCATCAGGGATATTGGTCTGTAATTCTCTTTCAATGCTGCATCTTTTTCCGGGTTAGGAATTAAGGTGATGCTGGCTTCATAAAAAGAATTTGGGAGGATTCCCTCTTTTTCGGTTGTTCTGAATAGTTTGAGAAGAACTGGAGTTGGTTCATCTTTAAATGTCTGGTAGAATTCAGCAGATCCTTGAGATGAATTGAAAGCTCATTTATTTCGTGTCTTTCCAGTTTCTTGATATAGGCACCTATTGCTATAAACTTTCCTCTTAACACTGCTTCTGCTGTATCCCATAAGTTTTGGTATGTTGTGCTGTTATCCTCATTTACTTCCAGAAAGTTTTTGATTTCTCTTTTGATTTCTTCTATGACCCAGTGTTCATTCAGGAGCATGTTGTTCAATCTCCATGTGTTTGCATATGCTCTAGGGATTCCTGGGTTGCTAATTTCCAACTTCATTGCTCTATGGTCTGAGAAGCTGCATCGTATGATTCTAATTCTTTTGAATTTGCTGAGACTTGCTTTATGGCCTAGTATGTGGTGAATCCTAGAGTAGGTTCCATGTACTGCTGAGAAGTATGTAAATTCTTTATGTATAGGATGAAAAGTTCTGTAGATATTTGTTAGATCCATTTGGGCTATAGTGTCGTTTAAATCTACTGTCTCCTTGTTGATCTTCTGTCCTGTTGATCTATTTCTGAGAGTGGAGTATTGAAGTCCCCCAGTACTATTGTATTGGGGTGTAAGTCTCCCTTTAAGTCCCTTAACAAATCTTTTAAATAAACCAGTGCCCTGTAATTAGGTGCATATACATTGATAATTGTTATATCTTCCTGTTGAATTGATCCCTTAATCATTATATAGTGCCCCTCTTTGTTTCTCTTAACAGTTTTTGTGTTAAAGTTTATTTTGTCTGATATTAAGGTGGCTACACCCGCTCTTTCTTTTATTTCTGTTAGCATGGTATATCTTTTTCCAGCCTTTCACTTTCAGTCTGTATGCATCTTTGTTGGAAAGATGTGTTTCTTGTAAGCAGCAAATAGATGGGTTTTGTTCCTTAACCAAATAAGCCAATCTGTGTCTTTTAACTGGACAGTTCAGGCCATTAACGTTCAATGTAACTATTGATAAGTAGTAACTTTGCCCTGCCATTTGCCAAAGATATTTTCTAATATATGATTTTAATTCCCTGTGATCTTTGCTGTGAGGTTTCCTTCCTTTACCTTCTTTCATATTGATGACTGTGTTTCTGTGTTTCTGTGTGTAGCACACCTTTTTTATTAAAAAACTTTTATTTAATGAATATAAATTTCCAAAGTACAGCTTATGGATTACAATGGCTCCCCCCCCCCATAACGTCCCTCCCACCCGCATCCATCCCCTCTCCTGCTCCCTCTCCCCTTCCATTCACATCAAGATTCATTTTCCATTCTCTTTATATACAGAAGATCAGTTTAGCATATATTAAGTAAAGATATCAACAGTTTGCACCCACATAGGAACACAAAGTGAAAAATACTGTTTGAGTACTAGTTATAGCATTAAATCACAGTGTACAGCACATTAAGGACAGAGATCCTACATGAGGAGTAAGTGCACAGTGACTCCTGTTGTTGACTTAACAAATTGACACTCTTGTTTATGGCATCAGTAATCACCCTAGGCTCTTGTCATGAGTTGCCAAGGCTATGGAAGCCTTTTGAGTTCACTGACTCTGATCATATTTAGGCAAGGTCGTAGTCAGGTGTAACACATCTTTAAGCATCTTTTGCAGGGCTGGACGAGTGGTGACAAATTCAATTTCTGTTTGCTATGAAAGGTCTTTATTTCACCTTCATTCACAAATGAGAGCTTTGCAGGATATAATATTCTGGGCTGGCAGTTTTTCTCTTTTAGTACCTGGGTTATGTCTCACCATTCCCTTCTAGCCTGTAGTGTTTCTGATGAGAAGTCTGCTGTGAGTCTAATTGGAGATCCTCTGAGAGTAATCTGACATTTCTCTCTTGCACATTTTAGAATATTTTCTTTATGTTTCACTGTGGTGAGTTTGATTATAATGTGTTGTGGTGAGGATCTCTTTTGGTCATGTTTACTAGGGGTTCTATGAGCTTCCTGTACAAGGATGTCTGTCCTTCTCCAAACCCAGGAAGTTCTCTGCAAGTATCTCACTAGAAAGGCCTTCTAATCCTTTCTCTCTCTCCATGCCTTCAGGAACTTTTAGAACCCGAATGTTGTTTTTTTTTAATAGTATCCTGTAGATTCCCAACAATATTTTTTAGATTTCTAATTTCCTCTTCTTTTCTTTGGTTTGACTGTATACCTTCCTGTGCTGTGTCTTCTAAGTCTGATATTCTCTCTTCTATTTCACTGACTCTGTTTTTAAGGCTCTCTAATGTGTTTGTCATTTGATCTATTGAGTTCTTCATTTCATTTTGATTTCTCTTCACTATCACACTTTCCTGTTCTACTAGTTTCTTCATTTCATTTTGATTCCTCATTAAGATTTCATTTTCACAAATGAGATTTTCTTTCCTGTCTAGTAAGGATTTCCGTAGCTCAAGCATTTGTTTTTGAAAACTTCAGTATCTTGCATTTCTTCCATCTCATCATCTTCATAATCTTGGCTTGGGGTGTCTTGTTCATTTGGGAGTGTCATAATGTCTTCCTTATTCTTGTTTCCTTGGTTTCTCCATTGGTTGCTTGCCATTGTGGAGATATCTTTGGATTCTTCTTCCCTCACTGTGGTGTTTTTTCTTGTTATACTATGACTGTATAAGTGGGCTGTCTGCTTTTGATGGAGCCTTAGAGGCTTGAGATGGGTGTGGCCTGATAGCTCTGTTTGGTTCCTCAGGGTTAAGGGTGTGCCAAAGGTGACACTCTCAGGTTAGGCATGGAAATCTTTCTTTCTTTCTCTTTCTTTTATTTTTCTTTTTTTTTTTTTTTTGATTCAGAAGGGAAGTAATTCTGCACAGCTGAACAGAATTGGAGGTAGTTAGCAGGCAAATGATATACCCACAGGAGCCAGAGATCAGAAGCTCTTTCCCAAGGACCACACAGGGAATCTGTTCTGTCCTCAGTGTGGGCTCAAATTCTCCTGCAGTCTCCCACTGGGATGCCAAGGTTACCGAACTGTAGCGTCTCTGGATTGTACTCACGTGAATTCCATGAGTTCTCTCCCCCACCGTCTCTTTTTTCACAGCCTCAGTTCATTAGCACCACACATTCACTAGGTCCTAATCTCCTGTTATTTCACACCCCCCACCCGCAGAGTCAGGTTTTTCTGCTTTGCTGAGGGCGGTTGCAGCCCTGAGGTCACGCAGCTTATTACCTTTGTCCAAAATGGTGCCTGCTCTTTGTCTTACTCGCCTTTGAGAGGTGAGCAGAGAGAGAGAAACTCGTGTCTGTATGAGTCATTTTTTTTCCTCTCTCTTCTAGTTAGCCTGGTGAACTTTTCCCCATGGGATTTCAAGCCTCATTCCCTCTAGTCTCCTCTTTCCGCTTTCCTGCTGTGTCTCGGGCTATTGAGGTTCGGCTCACTTCACGTTCCAGCATTGGTGCACTGATTCTGCCACTGGTGTCCCGAGCCGTGGGCTCCCATGCCCTCCATGCATGTCCACCGTGAATCACTAGTTCTGGAAGAGTTTCCTCTGCTGTTTCTTCGCCTACTCTTCCTTGAACCTGCAGTATCTCCACTTTTATTAAACTGTCTCTTCCTGGACTATCAGTGTGCTCCCTTCCTATTCCGCCACCTTGCCTTACACATCCTTATGGTAGCATTTTTCAATATGGTAGCCAGTAGCTGCATTTCAGAATGGCTGTTTACAATTGATTTTTAATTTTTGCCCTTTAAATTTCTATTTTAAAATATTTTGACAGTCAAGACAAGGGCTGTTCAAGTCATTTCTTCTCAAAGCGTCAATTTCACTTCTACAGATTTCCTTTTAGGTGCTCTTTTAGTTATCACAGATCAGGGAGAACATACGGTATTTGTCCCTTTGGGACTGGCTTATTTCACTAAGTATGGTGTTTTCCAGATTCATCCATTTTGTTGCAATTTTCATTTGTTGGATTTCATTTTTTTTCTTTAATGGAGAATGGGACTGGGAATGGGAGAGGGAGGAGGAGGTGGTGTGGGAGTGGGAGAGGGAGGGCAGGTATGATGGGAAGAATCACTATATTCCTAAAGTTTTATTTATGAAATTTGTACTCATTAAATAAGCGGTTTCTTTTGGAAAAAATATTTCAAACAGTAAAGAAAATATAAAGACAAGTTAAATGAACACACATGGATTTAACAGTTTTGAACACTTTTCCATATTCATTTCATGTTTAAATATCAGATATGCACACATACACACTTGTTTTCTTGAAAGCAGGGGTGGGTTTATTAATATCATATAATATGGGATTCATGATAAAGATCATAAAGGGAAGGAGACTGTATTTTTTAAGGAGTAAAATTCAGTGTAAACGACATTTATAAATAGCTATGTAACAAATGATATGGCATCCACACTTTATACTATGTGTACATTAACTTCCACATATGAGAAAAAATATGTAGTACTTATCTTTCTGTGTCTGGTTTATTACACTTAGTATAATGATACCCAGTTTCATCTATTCTGTTGAAAATGTCAGAATTTTATTCTTTTGATGACTCAGTAATATTTCATCATGTATACATAAAACATTTTCTTTTCTTTTCTTTTTTTTTGACAGGCAGAGTGGACAGTGAGAGAGAGAGACAGAGAGAAAGGTCTTTCTTTGCCATTGGTTCACCCTCCAGTGGCCGCCACGGCTGGCGCACTGCGGCTGGCGCACTGCGCTGATCCGATGGCAGGAGCCAGGTACTTATCCTGGTCTCCCATGGGGTGCAGAGCCCAAGCACTTGGGCCATCCTCCACTGTATTCCCTGGCCACAGCAGAGAGCTGGCCTGGAAGAGGGGCAACTGGGACAGAATCCGGCGCCCCGACCGGGATTAGAACCCGGTGTTCCGGCTCTGCAAGGCAGAGGATTAGCCTAGTGAGCCGCGGCGCCGGCCCAACATTTTCTTAATATAGTCTTCTGTTGATACATATCCAGGTTAATTTTGTATCTTTGCTATGTTGGTTTGGGGTGTTGTAAGCATGGGAGTGCAGTAATCTCTTTCATATGCTGACTTTGTTTGCTTTCAATATATCTGAGAAGTAGGGTAGCTGGGCCACATGCTAGATGTATTTTTCATTTTTTGAGGAATCTTCTTAGTGGTTGTTCTCATTTGCATTATCATCAGCAGTGTATAGGGTTACTTTTTTCCAAATCCATGCAGGAATTTGTTATTTTTTGTCTTTTTGATAATAACCATTCTATCTAGAGTGAGAATATCTCATTGCTGTTTTGATTTGTGATTCCCTGGTGACTAGTGATACTGAGCATTTTGTCACCTGTTTGTTGGCTAGTTTTATTTCTTCTTTTGAACATTTTCTATTCAAATCTTTTGCCCATTTCTTAACTGGAATGTTTTGTTCTTGTTGATTTTAAATGAAATTGGAAATTCTTTTCCTTAGCTGAACTAGCTACATTTCAAGCAACCATTAGCTCTATATCACAAAGTGGCTACCATATTGTACAGAGCAAGCAGAGTACACTCGGCTGAGAAAGAAAATTGGAGATTACTTAAAAGTTTGGAGTTACTCCTCCATTAGTATTGGTACTGATAATTGATTATTAAATATTTTATCTATAAATGCTGGGGAATCTCTCCTTTGTTGTTCTGTTTAAAGCAAAATTCTTCTAGTATAAATGAATTAATGTGATTTTAGAGTGCTTACATTTGAAGGAGTCTTTTTTTTTAACTTTTATTTAATGAATATAAATTTCCAAAGTACAGCTTATGGATTACAATGGCTTCCCCCCTATAATGTCCCTCCCACCTGCAACCCTCCCCTTTCCCACTCCCTCTCCCCTTCCATTCACATCAAGATTCAATTTCATTTCTCTTCATATACAGAAGATCAGTTTAGCATACATTAAGTAAAGATTTCAACAGTTTGCACCCACACAGAAACATAAAGTGAAAAATACTGTTTGAGTACTAGTTATAGCATTAAATCACAATGTACAGCACGCTAAGAACAGAGATCCTACATGAGGAGTAAGTGCACAGTGACTCCTGTTGTTGACTTAACAAATTGACACTCTTGTTTATGGCCTCAGTAATCACCCTAGGCTCTTGTCATGAGCTGCCAAGGCTATGGAAGCCTTTTGAGTTCACTGACTCTGATCATATTTAGACAAGGCCATGGTCAAAGTGGAAGTTCTCTCCTCCCTTCAGAGAAAGGTACCTCCTTCTTTGATGACCCGTTCTTGCCACTGGGATCTCACTCGCGGAGATCTTTCATTTAGGGTTTTTTTTTTTTTTTTTTCAGGCAGAGTGGATGGTGAGAGAGAGAGAGACAGAGAGAAAGGTCTTCCTTTTCTGTTGGTTCACCCCCCCAGTGGCCGCTGCGGCTGGCGCACTGCACTGATCCGAAGCTAGGAACCAGGTGCTTCTCCTGGTCTCCCATGCGGGTGCAGGGCCTAAGGACTTGGGCCATCCTCCACTGTCCTCGCAGGCCACAGCAGAGAGCTCTACTGGAAGAGGAGCAACTGGGACAGAATCCGGTGCCCCGACTGGGACTAGAACCCGGGGTGCCAGCACTGCAGGTGGAGAATTAGCCTAATGAGCCGCAGCGCCGGCCTGAAAGAGTCTTTAAAATTATTACAATAACTCTTTCCAGAGGCAGAGAAATAAATTTCATCATGAATGGAAGTCTTATGTAAGCTTTTGACTCAATGAAACCACCAAATTTTCACACAGTTTAACTTTCTAGGCAGGTTGGTGGCTCACCAACTCCATGAAAGCAGCTTCCTGAACAAATTAATTAATTTTGAGATGCTTTTCCAACAAATGTGACTGATTGGCAAGTTCTGGGCATACCTTCCACTATGGTATTAGTTTGGTCTTTATGATGCCTTTGTTGTGCATGTGTATATGTGTGTATGAGAGGGGAGAGAGAGAGATGTTTAATATCTAATCCTGCAGTTACTCATTGGATGGTACATCATTTTAGGCTATGTGTAAATCTTAGGATATGTTACCTTTTCTGTAATTCCTATTTAATACTACAGTTTACTTAGTTCCTGACACTGTTTCATATGAATGTTAATATTTCATTCATTAGCACACATAAAGAGATTGAGGCTCTATATCTTGTGATGTGTGTGGGGAGATGGATGAATCAGGTTTATTTTAAGACCTCAGTATATGCCTGAAGCTACATATAGTACCAAACCCCATGTATACTGTTTTTTTTATCTAAAAATACATACCTATGATAAAGTTTCCTTTATAAATTAGGCCCAATAAGAGATTAATAATAGCTAACAATAAAACAGAACAGTAATTACAATACTCTGCAATTTGAAACCTATGCATAGTTTATTTCTTGTATTTTCTATTTCATCATTTTGCACTGCAGTTGGCCCCAGGGTAGCTGAAGCTGTTGGATGTCAGACCCTGGATAAGGGGGATTCCAGTGCTCACTGAGCCTTCTTGAGCTCACAGCCTGGAGGGAGACAGACAGACAAGCACAGGTTACATAACGCCTTTTCAGTGCTGAGACCAGAACAACATTCTACAGGAGCGTTGAGCAGGGAGCAAGTTCCTTCCAGAAATGGGAGAATTTTCGTAAAGCAAAAGCAACTTGAATAGACTTGGGAGACTTTTAGAGTCCACCGGCAGATGCAATGCATTGTAAAAGGAGAGGAAGAACTTCAAGAAAATGCCGAGGCTTGATAATATTTGCTATGTGGGACAAGAGGCCTTTGTGGCTTCTGTTCCATCCCATTCACCCTTCTGTTCCAATGTCGCCTGACTGCCTTATTAGTTTCATGATAAACCTTGATCTGGTAAGGGTGGTGATTTTGCTGATCTTTTTTTCAAAATGGTCTTGGCTATCCTTGTTTTGCTCTGTGGTTGGGGGTCCCCACGGCCCCCACTTAGGCTCTGTGATTTGCTAGGACACTGACGACTCAGAAGTTGTCACACATTGGGTTAAGATGGCAGAGTAGGGAGGGAGCTTACTGCTCGAGTCTAGGTGAAGATAGTTTAAAAAAAGTGGAAAGAGTGTGTCGCTCCCCCATTCGTGGAGGAACGACACTGGACCCTGCGCTGTTCCTTTTGCCCAGCCCTTCCCGGGTTAGCTGCCGTTCCCTCACTCGTGGAGGAACGACACCGTCCCAGGTTAGCTGCCGGGCCCCCCGCCTCCGTGGAGGGGCGGCACCCCTGCCGCTTTCCCCGCTTCCGCGGAGGAGCGGCACACCACCAGCCGGCTCTCAGGGGTTCCTCAGATGTTTCCCTCAGATGTTCCTGGTGCACGTTGTTTCTCTCCTCCTTTATAGTCCTCTTCCACCAATCCCAACTCTGCTACCCACACGCCGAGTACGCTGCTCTCCTCCAATCAGGAGCAGGATCGGCTCCTGCAGCTTATCAGTCAAATTGGTGAGGCAGCTGCATAGAAGTTGTTTGCTCCTCCCCAGCGCCATATTGTGGGAGAGCAGATGCATAGAATAAGTCTTAATTCCAGTAACTTAGTCTAGTCTCAGTTGTTCCCCACAAGAGTGCAGTCTCAGGGAATAGTTATGGAGAAAACAAAACAGGAAACTCTACACAAATTGGAGGAACACAGTGCACCTGTGTGGAGGATGAGGACACATACAACTTATGAGCCCAAAGCCGAGAGCTTCCACTCCAGTGTCGGAGAGTGTGGTGAGACCAGGCTGCAGCAGCCCAAGCCACTGGTGAAAAAGCTGCAGGAAGAACCTAGTGGAAATCTTGCTTGGAGCCCCATGGGGGACGGAGTACCTGCCAAACTAGAGGAGCAAAAACAGAGGAGAGGCACGTTTTCTGTCTCCCTGATCATCCTACAAAGGCTGACAAGGAGTATTTGCCATTTGGGACATACGTAACAGCTGTGCCAGCAGTGAGCCAAGTGGAGACGCCTGAGTCTAGTGGGGAGGGCAGGGGCTGGGTGCTTGGGACTGTGGGAAGCTTGTGTGCCAGAACTGTGAGAACACTGAGGCTGTGTGGGAGGACTCAAAGTGTGTGGCTGGGACATGGGCAGTCACTGTGGGAGGCTCCACGCGACCAGGGCTTCCTGGTTACCTGGCGAGGGACATTGCTGGGGAATCTGAGCTTACACTGAGGACTGCCCAGAACCTTTGTGTGGTCCTTGTGGCAGAGTGGATGAATAATATACTCACTGGGGCTAGTGCCCAGGCACTGGTCTCCTTCAAGGAGAAGAGCTCAGCTGAATCTACACCAACAGACAAAAACAAACCTCCCCTCTGATAAAAAAAGAGATTTACCACGACAAACCTGGGTGTGTCACCTCAGACATGCCCTCCACCCTGAAGCACTGAACAGAGCTCTCTGTCCACACCCAACACACACCTCTGGTTATTCCCTGAAAGCAGACACTCACTGATCCACTCAGACATTGTCCAAAGATAAAACCCGCCACAGTGAAAAAATGAAGAAACTAATGGGGATGGCAAAAGATATTCCATGCTAACAGAAACCAAAAATAGCTCGTATAGCCATCCTAATATCAGACAAAATAGACTTTACCACAAAAACTGTTAAAAGAGACAAAGAATGGCACTATGTAATGATTAAGAGATAATTCAACAGGAAGATATAACTATTATAAATGTATATGCACCTAACTACAGGGCACCTGGCTATTTAAAAGAAATGTTAAGGGATCTAAAGGGAGACATGAACTCAAATACAATAGTAATGGGGGATTTCAATACTTTACTTTCAGCAATGGACAGATCAACCAGACAGAAAATCAGCAAGGAAACAGAGTTCTTTGACACTGTGGACCAAATGGATCTAACAGATATCTGCAGAACTTTCCACCCTGTAGTTGCAGAATACACATTCTTCTCACCAGTGCATGGAACCTTCTCTGAGGTCTCTAAGAATGACCATATGGAGGCCATAAAGCAAGTCTCATCAAATTCAAAAAATTGAACTCATATCATGTATCTTCTTGGACCACAATGCAAGGAAGCTGGAAATTGGCAACTCAGGAATCTCTAGAACATATGCAACCACTTGGAGACTGAACAACATGCTCCTGAATGAACAGTGGGTCATACAAGAAATCAAAAGAGAAATAAAAATTTCTGGAGGCAAATGAAGATGACAATACAAACTTGTGGGACACAGCAAAAGCAGTGTTAAGAGGAAAGTTTATAGCAGTTGGTGCTACATCATGAAATTGGAAGGGCACCAAATAAATGAGCTATCTATGCATCCCAAGGATCTAGAAAACAACAGTAAAGCAAACCCAAAACTAGTAGGAGAATAGAAATAATTAAAATTAGAGAAGAAATCAACAAAATTGAAGTCAAAAAACAATACAAAAGCTCAGCAAAATGAAGACTTGTTTTTTTTTTTTTTGAAAGAAAAAAAGACAAGCAAAATTGACACACCATTGACCCAACTCAGGAAAAAAAGAAGAGAGAAGACCCAAATCAATAAAATTAGAGATGAAAAAGGAAACCAATCCCTGGACCAAGGACAATTTCTTCTACAAATTTCTGAAAACTGGATTTCCACAAGCAGAAGTACAAAGCAGGACCTCTACCTTATACCTTACACAAAAATCCATTCAAAATGGATTAAAGACTTAAATCTATGACCTGATACCATCAAATTATTAGAGAACATTGGGGGAAACCTTGAAAGACATTGGCACAGGCAAAGAGTTCTTGGAAAAGACCCCAGAGGAACAGGCATTCAAAGCCAAAGTTAACAAATGGGATTACATAAAATTGAGAAGCTTCTGTACTGCAAAAGAAACACTCAGAAAGTTAAGAGGCAACCGACAGAATGAGAGAAATTATTTGCAAACAGTGCAACTGATAAAAGATTAATAACCAGAATATATATAAAGAGATCAAGAAACTCCACAACAACAAAACAAACAACCCAGTAAAAACATGGTCAAAGGACTTAAACAGACATTTTTCAAAAGAGAAAATCCAAATGGCCAACAGACACATGAAAAAAATGTTCAAGATCACTAGCCATCAGGGAAATGTAAATCAAAACCACAGTGAGGGTCCGCCTCTCACCAGTTAGAATGACTTTCATACAGAAATCAACAAACAACAAATGCTGGCAAGGATGTAGGGAAAAAGGTACACTAATCCACTGCTGGTGGCAATGTAAACTGGTAAAACCACTATGGAAGTCAGTTTGGAGATACTTCAGAAATCTGAATATTGATCTACCATATGATGCAGCCATCCCACTCCTGGGAATTTACCTAAGGGAAATGAAATCAGCAAATGAAAGAGTTATCTGTACCCCCATGTTTATTGCAGTTCAGTTCACAATAGCTAAGACATGGAATCAACCTAAATGCCCATCAACTGAAGTCTGGATAAAGAAATTATAGTATATGTACTCTATGGAATACTACACAGTGGTTAAAAAAAATGATGTTGAGTCATTGGATGAATGGACAAAATGGATGAATGGACAAAATGGGTGAATCAGGAAAACATCATACTTAGTGAAATAAGCCAGTCCCAAAGGGACAAATACCATATGTTCTCCCTGTTCTGTGATAACTAATAGAGCACCTAAAAGGAAATCTGTAGAAGTGAAATTGACACTTTGAGAAGCAAGCCCTTGTCTTGGCTGTTGATGAACAGTTTTTTTCTTCTTAATGGAGAATGGGACTGGGAGAGAGAGGAGGAGGTAGAGTGGGAGTGGAGGTCGGAGGGCAGGTATGGTGGGAAGAATCACTATATTCCTGAAGTTGTACTTATGAAATTTGTACTTATTAAATAAATGGTTTCTCTGGGGAAAAAAAAAAGCTGTCACATGCAGTTACAATTCATTGTAGGGGAAGTTTACAGATCAAAATCAACAGAGGGAAAAGATTAGGGGCAAAGTCTGTCATCTTCTAGTGGGAGCTGCATTAATTCCCCAACAACAATGTGTGACAACCTGTGTCAAGTGTGGACAACCAGGAAGTTCACCTAATTCTTGAGTCTTGGTGTTCATGGCTTTTATTGGAGGTCAGTTACTCTGTCATGCAGCACCTGTCTGACTAACCTCAGCTCCCCATAATCTAGAATCCCCTCCCTAGGGAAGAACAGACATTCACCATAAATCACCATATGCAGATAAACTTACTTGGTCAGACTGCCGCAGCATGGCCCAAGGCCTCAGTTATACAAAACACTGTTATCAGACAGAGAGTTGCATGAAGTCAGAGTCCTGAAGACAGGCATTTCTTTGAAAGTGCAGAGTTTGCAATCCAGGCCTGCTGAAGTAACCCTCTTGTGTTCATTCATTCTTTTCGATTTTTGTTGTTTCACAAAGACATATTGTTGGGAGTTGTGCATTGAATATATAATTTAGGGAAAATATTTTCTTTACAATAATGATCTTTAAAATAAGCATGGGATAATTTTCCATTTGCAAATGTAAATACTCCTATGGTTTGGAGATTAGTTTGGATTTGACTGTCCCCTAAGTTCCATATGTTAAAGATTTGATCCCCAAAGTTACAAATTAATAATAGGAGGAGGGAACTCAATTCAGTTATGGTGTTCAGGAGGCAGGCCTAGTGGGAGTCACTTAGGTAACCACAGGGCATGTGCTTACAAGGTAATCCTTGGGGGGAGGGGTGGTTATAAAAGCTGAGTTTGGTCCAGCCACTTTCTTTCTGGCTAACCACAAGATCTTTTCTCTGCATAAGGTCTGCCACTGCCATCCGACATACTGGTGTGGTCTGCCTGATTTTGAACTGTGAACCTCCAGCACTGTGAGCCCAAAATACGTTTTCTTCATAGGTGGCTTCTCCTGGGTGTTTCTTTGTGGTAATGACAAGCTGACCAATACGAAAGTCTTCCTTTATGTACTTCAAGATATTTTATATTTTGTTAATTAAGATGTTTTGTCAGATTATTCTGAATTCTTTTATGGACTCGTGCCTTTTGCTCATGAGTGCATTCATTTTTCTCATTACATTTCCATGCTGTTTATTGCAAGTATATTCAGAAGCTGTTGAGTTTTCTATGTTGAGCTTGTGTCTGATAAAATTGTTAATCTTCCTTTATGGTTTTATTTTTTCTGATTTTTTAAATTTATGTTTAGACAAAGTATGAGTTTCTAATAGCTGCTTCAGCAAATTTGATGGCTTACAAAAAACAAAAAAATCTATCCTTTTACAGTTTTGGAGGTCATTAGAAATTACTTTCACTGGGCTAAAGCCAAGGTCTTGGCAGAACTGGTTTCTTCTGGAGCTCTAGAAGGGGTTTAGCCGCATGGCCATTTCTGGCTTCTGGAAGCTGCTCACATTCCTTGGAAAATCACCCCCTCCTCATGTTGCTCCCACCTCTTCATTCTGTTGTTGCATCTCTTTGTCCTTTTCTGATCTCCTTCTTTCTCTTTTTAAAAATATTTATTTATTTGAAAAGCAGAGTTACAGAGAGAGGGGAAAAGGGAATGAACAAGAGAGAGAGAGAGAGAAAGAAATCTTCCATCTTCTGGTTCACTCCCCAAATGAATGCAATGGCAAAGCTGGGCCAGCCTGAAGCAGGAGCCTGGAGCTCCATCCCAGTCTCCCATGTGGGTGGCAGAGGCCCAAGCACTTGGGCCATCTTCTGTTGCCTTTCCAGGTGCATTAGCAGGAAACTGCATGAAAAGTGGAGCAGATGGGATTTGAAGTGTCATGGGATTCTAGCATCTCAGGTGGCAGGTAAACCTGCAGTGACCCAGTGCTAAACCCTCCTTCCCTGTCTTATAAGGACACTTCTTATTTAAAAAATTTTTTTTTTATTTCCATTTTTTTTGACAGGCAGAGTTAGACAGTGAGAGAGAGACAGAGAGAAAGATCTTCTTTTTCCGTTGGTTCACCCCCCGCAAGTGGCCACTACGGCCGGTGTGCTGTGCCGATCTGAAGCCAGGAGCCAGGTGTTTCCTCCTGGTCTCCCATGTGGGTGCAGGGCCCAAGCACCTGTGCCATCCTCCACTGCCCTCCCGGGCCACAGCAGAGAGCTGGACTGGAAGAGGAGCAACCGGGACAGAATCTGGCGCCCCAACCGGGACTAGAACTTGGGGTGCCAGCGCCGCAGGCAGAGGATTAGCCTAGTGAGCCACGGCACTGGCCAAGGACACTTCTTATTACTTTAGTTCTACTCAGATACTCCAGGATAATGTCCCAAACTCAAAATTTTCTAATTAACCATATTGGCAAAGTTCCTTTTGCCATAAAAGATAATAGCCACAAATTCTGGGGATTTGGACATGGACAACTTGGGAAGAATTTTTCAGCTTTCCCTAAACAATTACATTGCCTGTTAGTAGGAATAGATTTTTTTTCCCCCACTTCATTTGAAATTCTTCGTTTCTTTCTTTTCTTTTTGCCTAGTGGATTAGCTGGGATTTCTAACACAATGTTGAATGGAAGTAATGGCATTTGTTCCTACTTCAGTGTTAATGCCTTGAAATTTCACTATTTTGTTTCCTGTGGGCATTGGCAGATACCCTATCAGATTAAGAAAAGTCTTCATTACTAGTTCATGATTAGGTTTTTTTTTTTAAATTTTTTGACAGGCAGAATGGACAGTGAGAGAGAGAGAGACAGAGAGAAAGGTCTTCCTTTGCCGTTGGTTCACCCTCCAATGGCCGCCGCGGCTGGCACGTGGTGGCTAGCGCACTGCGCTGATCCGATGGCAGGAGCCAGGTACTTCTCCTGGTCTCCCATGGGGTGCAGGGCCCAAGCACTTGGGCCATCCTCCACTGCACTCCCTGGCCACAGCAGAGAGCTGGCCTGGAAGAGGGGCAACTGGGACAGAATCTGGCACCCCGACCAGGACTAGAATCCGGTGTGCCGGTGCTGCAAGGCGGATTAGCCTAGTGAGCCGTGGCGCCAGCCCATGATTAGTTTTAAATGATGCATGAATGCTGAATTTCATAAAGTGTTTCAGTTTCTCTGAATTGTTGCAGGCTTTTTCAATTGGAAGTATAATATAATAGTTACCTATTGCTGCTGAAAAGATCCTTTCAACTCAGTCGATATGAGTAAAAACCATTTCCTTGCTCAAGTGCTGCAATTTGGCGTGGGTTGTGTGTGGGGCCCTCATGTGTAGCTGCTCTGCTGGTATGAAATGCTGCAAGGTGATCCCATTCTCATTCCTGGCAGCTAGCTAGAGCTGTCAGTCAAGAGGCCTTTGTTGGTCTCGCGTGGCCTCTTCTGGACAGTCCACATTTCTTGCATCATGGCAGCAGTGTTCCAAGATGCAAACCCTAATGAGCTGATAAAGCTTTGGCTTGTGTCATCTTGACTGGTGTTATGTTGGCCAAACAAATCATAGGACCGGCACTGAGCCAGTGTTGGAGGGGCTGCACCAGAGTCGACACCAGGAGGTGGGATTCATGGTAGGGATCAAGACAGCAGTTCAGGAATACAGTCTAGTTGGGGCCTATGAGAAAGGCTATGTCTTCTCCATATTTGGGTTCAGCAGCCGCTTCGTCATGCATGTTTCCCCAAAGGCTCTGCCTCTCAGATGCTCATGACAGCAGGAACTCAGGGTCACTCGGCTGCTGGGAGAGGAGGAGTGTTGGATGACGCTTGTTGACTCACCAAGTTTGACTTCATCATACATGGAAACTCTATGATTTTTCCCTCCAAACATAACCTGACCTCCTGTTCCAAACACAATGCCATTTGGTTTTAGTATTGTCCATAGTAAGTCCTTGCAGCCAGAGCAGAGCTTTGCCAGACTCTCTGATCTAGCTCTCTATCCCTCCATGCACCTCCCCCTCCCTTCCTCTAAACCTCTAGGCCTGCTCTCTCATCATCAGAGTGAAACTGCAGGAAGCCGTTCTGTCATTGTTTCTCCTCCTACCTCTGTTTTTCTCTCTGACCTCCAGCTCTGCCCTTCGTAACTTTTAGCATTATGGTTATGGATTAAAGTTACAAAGGAGGATGCTTACACATCTTTTATTCTCGAGTGTGGTTGGGTTTATGTGCCATTCAGGAAGCCCTGGGTACTTCTGTGATGAGCAGAATGGAGGACACTTACGAGCAACTGTGGAGCACTTAAAATGACTGATGGAGAATGATGGGGTGGTGTTCAGCCTCCGGTCAGGCCACTGGGGATAAAGGAAGGAGTAATTAAGATGGTTGGGCAATGCTGCTTGCAAAGGGGAAGCCTCTGCAGTCTGTAAGCAGTCAGCTGGGATGGGGGTGATTTGGAGATGGCTCATTAACACGGACGTGAAGGAAGGGGTGAGACACTGAGCACGAACAGGGGGAGAGAGCTGGTCAGATGCTGTCATGAGAAGTTTACAGCATTGAGGAGCAGGTGCAGGCCTTATGTTCAGATGTAACGACAGAGAAGAATCCAGATTCCTCTTCCGGCTCCTCATGTTGATGGGTGGCATTTTCTTTACTAGGACTCTACTAATTGAGAACAGAAAATGAATGTCAGCTCCTTACTACCTCCACCTCAAATTAACCTTTGACTAATGGCCCAAGCTGGAGTTAGCTTTTCCTTCCTCAAAGCTCCAAGCTAAGCCAACAATGTCCTGAGGAGTAACAAACTGCCTGTCTTCTGTCTCTGCCCCATGAGTCTTTTTCTTCCAACCTACCTGTGGCAGGAAGAGATAGGAAATGCTGGGATATCACACGTGGGCATACTGGGAGATCAGAGGTGAGAATGCGGGGAGGATCAGAGGTAGGTTGCTGAGAGACAAGAGGTGGGACTGTTAGGATAGGAGAAGTGAGACTGCTGGGAGATGAGAGGGAGAGACGCTCCTGTCTGCTTATCACCACCTTTGGCCCCTGTCTTCTCTGTTCTGCTGCAGCTGGCTCTGGACTGAAGCAGGGAGCAGGGTGAAGTGGGGGGAGGGTGCTTCCTCTTCAAAGCCAGATGAACTAGCTCTTGGCCTTGCCAGTAAAATAGCTTCCTCTTGTGGGCAACCTAGCATTTGTAGCAGAATTAGCTGTTGAAGCTGAATTCTGGGCACCATCCTACATTTTCTGAATCAACATTTTTGGTGAAGCTTTGAGATCTGCATTTTTAAAAAAATGATTTATCTATTAACTTGAAAGGCAGAGTTACACACACACACACACACACACACACACACAAAGAGAGAGAGAGAGAGAGAGAGAGAGAGAGAGAGAGAGAGAGAGATTTTCCATCCATTGATTCACTCCCCAAATAGGTGCAATGGCCAGGGCTGGGCCAAGGTGAAGCCAGAAGCTTGGAACTCAATGCAGGTCTCCAACATGGTGGCTGGGGCCCAAGCACTCTGGCTTTCTCCTTCTGCTTTCCCAGGCATATTAAATTAACAAGGAGCTGGATCAGAAGTAGAGCAGGTGGGATTTGAACCAGTGCTCATATAGGATGCTGGCGTGCAGGCAGTGGCTTAACCTGCTGTACCACAATGCCAACCTCAGGATCTGCAGTTTTAGAAAGCCCTAGAAGTGATACTTTTTCAGACTTCAAATCTGAGACCACTGCTCTGGGGTACACATCTGTCACTGAATTTTCTCTCTTGATGTAGTTGCTTCTCCTCATTCAGACCTAACGTAGGGCTCGTGATTGGCTCTGCAATACCACAGGGAGCATTAAGCCCATTTCTTCCTCTTCTCCTTGGACAGTCTGGCATTACACCCTTACTCTCCGCCAGGGTAGATCCCTAATCTCTCATTCTCATCCTTGCTTGTGAGAATAAAGGCATCAGCCTTCATTTCCTGACTGCATGGGTGGAGGAAAGGGGTCTAGTTGTATGGTTTTTTTTTTTTTTAACAGGCAGAGTGGACAGTGAGAGAGAGACAGAGAGAAAGGTCTTCCTTTGCCGTTGGTTCACCCCCCAATGGCCGCCACAGCCGGCACGCTGCAGCCAGTGCACCGCACTGATCCGATGGCAGGAGCCAGGTGCTTCTCCTGGTCTCCCATGGGGTGCAGGGCCCAAGGACTTGGGCCATCCTCCACTGCACTCCCGGGCCACAGCAGAGAGCTGGCCTGGAAGAGGGGCAACTGGGACAGAATCCGGTGCCCCAACCGGGACTAGAACCCGGTGTGCCGGCGCCACAAGGTGGAGGATTAGCCTAGTGAGCCGCGGCGCCGGTCTAGTTGTATGTTAGCAGTGGGCCAGGCCTCAGACCCACCTGGGGCTATTACATGGAAACGGCCTTTGTGGGAGAGACATGAGCAGCCCACCTCACAGAGGGTGTCCTTGCGCTCCTCTGCAGCTCAGATTGGGACCCCAGCAACCAACCCATTTCTGATGGCAACACCTCTGCCCCAACTGGACTGGCTACTGTTTCTTTGAGGACAGAGATGGTATTTGTTGGTCCATCAGTCAGGCTTCTCCAGAGAAATAGATCTGATACAGTCTATCTGTCTATCTGTCTGTCTGTCTATCTATCTATCTACCTACCTACCTACCTACCTACCTACGTAGCTAGCTACCTATCCATCCATCCATCCATCCACCCATCCATCCATCTATCATCTCTATCTCTCTATTTCTGCTTATCTCAAAGATTTTAAGGAATTGATTCACATAATTGTGGGAGCTGACAAGTGCAACATCTGTAGAGAAAGCTGCATTTTGGAGTTTAGGTAAAAATTGATGATGCAGTCTTGAATCTGCAGCCTAGAAACAAGGCTTAATTTCTATACTGCAGTCAAAGGCCCAATTCCTCCTTTTTTGGGCAACCTCAGTCTTTGCTCTTAAGGCCTTCAACTGATAGGCAAGCTCCACCCACAGTGTGGAGGGGGATCCCTGCCACCGAAAGTCTAAGTGTTCAGCTCATCTAAAAAGTACCTTTCAGCTAGCATCTAGTCTGGTGCTGGACCACACGTGTGGCTCCATAGTCTAGCCAAGCAGGCACATAAATGTATCCCTCCCAGCTGGTTTGTTGTTAACCATTAAAAAAAAAAAAATCCCTGATCCTTGAATACAACAAAAATGACTTAATATATAGGAAGGCTTTTTTTTTTTTTTTTTTTTAATCCCCGAATGAAATCAGTCTGCTGCACACATGCGGGGCAGAGCAGGAGTGAGACAGCCCTGTTGGTGGGGTGTCCCGTCTCCAGAGGTCAAGCCTTCTAATGGGATAGGGCATCTGCACAGAGTGTCTGTGCCTCACTGTGCAGCAGGGCAAGCCGAGTTTTCTAGAATTTTGCTGCCAGAGGTACTGATAAGCAGAGCCCTCCTAGGCAAGGATGGGAACGGCTGGCTGGCTGGCTGACAACCTGAAGCTCTTGGCTCTGCCACCCGTTTGTTCTTCGTGTTCTGAGAAATGAGCGTTGTGTTTTCTGAGAGCAGAGTGCAGCTTCTGTGGAGCCGGTGAAGGTGCACATCTTGTGTGTATGCCGCATGGAGCTGCCCTCAGCAGCAGCAGGCCACCTCTTCCAACTCTGCTCTTTATCTCTTGGTGGGAAGGCGGTTGCTGGAAGCAGCTCTTAAGGAGTGCAGACAGAAGCTCTATGCTGTTTCTTTTTTTGCCGTCATGTCCTGTTGTCTGATCCGCAGGTCTGGTTGCAAAAGAAACCTGACTTTCTAAAACAGCCTTAATTTTTTCTTGCTATGTGATAGCTGTGTATTTAGAGCAAAGCTGTTTGAGGTTTCTACAAAGACATAAATGTGTGGTTGCATGCCACAGCAGATAGGAAACATGTGTGCCACTGCTCTTCTGAAGGCTTGGGCTGTTGGGGAGACCATGAGCTTCTCATTTATCATTGATCTCCTTTCTGGTGGCTGACGTACCCTTGGCCCTTCCCTTTTCCTCCCAGGGCGTGGAGTGAGCCCAAGGGGGCAAATATCTCTAAGTGCTGTCAAGCACTTCCTGTTTGCTATCGCACTCAATTCTCAAACTGTACGAACTTGTTGCCAGCGTGCACTAATATCCTGCAGTTACAGATGAAAAAGCTGAGGACTTGAGAGAATAAATAGCTCACTCAAGAAGGTACCTCTACGACAGCAAACTTTTAGAGGCGAATGCTGCATTCTAGTTTCATTAAGGAAAAAAATCGCATAACTCAAGAAAAAGATTTTGTCGTCACACCCAGCCATTGGCCAGGGGCCTAGTTGGCTGCAGAGTGCTTGCCAGGTGACCTCTCGCCTTCTGCTCTGGCAGGGGGATTTCTTGCCTGCATGATTTGCTTACCAAGAGTGTAGGATGTAGACAAAAGGCGGAGAGTCCGAGACAGTATACTCTCTTGAACTTGTTTTTTAGAGGATTTTCAGGAAAACTTATCTTGCAGCATTGAACTGGGAGGGGGCCAGACCACCACCACAAACAAGGAAAGCTGTAAGAAGTCAGCCCAAGTGAGAGTGCTGAATGCCCAGTGTGTGAAGATGGGTGCCGCCTGAGCAGGAAGGGTCCTCTCTCCCCTTCTCTACTACATCGGACACTCCCCTAACCCCTGTTGTGTTGTAAAACCCCCGCCAGTTGCTTCTGAAGAGGGCAGCCATTTTAGGGAAGTACACCTTTTGTCCCACTGTCTCCTTTAGTTGTCACGGGTAAGTAAAGTTTTCCTCTGTGCTACTCCCATTGCGGGCTGATGATTTGGTGACACCTCAGTTGAATGAAGCCTTGTCTCCAAGGACAGTTCTGAGGTGGTTGGGTGGACTGTGACAGGAGACAGGATGCAGTTTGCCCTCCAGCTCATTCTAGCTCCCCAAGTGTTTGAACAAGAGTGAAATCAGACAAGAAGAACGCTTCTAAGTGCGGAGTGCAAAAGGAAGTCTTTGGTAGGCCCCCCAGCTAAAGTGCCGCACTTGCTAGGCGGTTCCTCTCATGAAATGAGCTCTGTGAGCTTGGTGCTCTTTCCCCCTAGAATATTACAGAAAGTTTGGAAAGTGTAAATAAAAAATAATTTTGCCCATTACTTCATTCAAACTACTGTCAGCATCTCTAAGTTTCTGTTAGTGATGTGCTGAAGCTGGCGTGAACCAGCTTGGGAAAGTTGACGGTGTGCCTCTCTTTCCCAGTCTGTGTCCAAAGTCAGAGTGACAACATGTTGGCAGCTTGAAATGCCAAGGAGGGAGTATTTACATCACAGCAATCAGCTGTGCTACACACCAAGGTGTTTTGTTTGGTTTTGTTTTTTTATCAGCACACACCTGATCACTGGCTTCTGATCATTTTTTCTATGTTTTAAATGTAATTTAATTTTTCATTTAACATAAAGAATAAGGCATTTCCTTCTAGTGCAAAAAGACTTATAAGCAACAACTTTTAATAGAAACATATTCCTCACTGAGGAGATAAATTACTGTAAGTTAGTTGGCATTTGCCTTGCTTCCAGTGAACATATTCATGAGTGAAGTATCAGGTTCTAGAAGCAGACTTTTTAGGTACATGGACATGAACTCCTTGGCTCCCGTGAGCAGGTCTTGTGCTTTTTCTATGCAAAAAGCTCAGTTGTCTGAGTTTCAGTGTGTCTGTGTTCCTCTTCCTCATAAGCTCTTGAGCTCCCTAAAATTAGGGATACGTGTTTTGCTTCTGATCCTTAGTATCAGCTGCAGGGCTTATCTCATGAAGATGCTCACTAAATTGTAGCTGATCACAATGATGCTTCCTTTATGTCTAAAACAGGTATACGAGTTTATACTAGTTCCTGTGTTCACCAGTTCCTAAATGGTATTGAGAAGATCAATAAAGTCAACCTATTTTAGGTTTAGGAGGTAAAAAATATCTTGTTGCCATATTGTTTTTCAAAAATGCAAGTGTTGCTGCTGAAAAGTATAAGAAGATAAGATAGCTTGGCGGAGGTCAGAAGTGTCACGCTGAGGGGTTGAGAACTGGGACCTGGCTCAGCGTCCTTGGGGGGCTTTCCCTGCTACCTCAGGACTCACCGATCCCTTTCTTCTCTGACCCTTAAAAGTCTCCTCCCCTGTTGGGAATCATATCTCAAAACAGGCTGCCCGTCCGGTTCCACGTGGCCAGTTCTGGGACAGGTCAGTCTCAGTTTAGTGTCAGCGTTTGACAGTCACGCTCTCAGCTGTCTTCCACCCTGCCTCATAGTCCATCAGATTCCCTCCCAGTCTTGGCACTGGACTTTGTCTCCTGGAATTCCCTATTTTTTTGACCTTTGATTTGAGATTTTCTGGATTTAAGGCTACTTGGTCTCTATCTCAATGGAAAGAATCCAACAGACTTGAGTTTGAGTCTTGGCTTTGCCATTTACTAGTTGTTTGACCTTTGGAAAGTGGCTTAACTCTCTGGGTCTCTAGTTTTATGATCTGTAAAATAGTTTCTTTCTTTCTTTCTTCTTTTTTTTTGAAAGGCAGAGTTAGAGAAAGAGAGAGAGAAAGGTCCTCCTTCCGTTGCTTCACCCCCCAAATGGTTGCTACTGCCAGCGCACCATGCTGATCTGAAGCCAGGAGCCAGGTGCTTCCCCCTGGTCTCCCATGCAGGTGCAGGGCCCAAGCACTTGGGCCATCCTCCATTGCCTTCCCGGGCCACAGCAGAGAGCTAGACTGGAAGAGGAGCAACCCGGATAGAACCCAGTGCCCCATCCAGGACTAGAACCCAGGGTCTGGCACTACAGGTGGAGGACTAGCCTAGTGAGCTGCAGCACCGGCCAAAAATAGTTTCATAATTATGAGAAAATCAAATGCATTCTTACATGTGCTGGACATTCAATGAATGGATATTTTTACTGTTATTATTTTAATTTTATTTAAAATATGTATGTATGTGAAAGGCAGAAAAAGAGGAAGAAAAAGAGATAAAGATAGATAGATAGATAGGTAGGTAGGTATCTCCTTTTTGGTCTCCCATGTGGGTGGCAGAGACCCCAATACTTGAACCATTAATTGTCGCTCCCCCTCTTCGTGGAGGAACGACACAGGACCCTGCGCTGTTCTTTTGTCTGCTCGGCCCTCCCCGGGTTTGCTGCTGGTTCTTCCTGGGTTGGCTACTGTCCCTTCCACCTCCGTGGAAGGGCGGTTCCCCCTGCCACATTCCCCACTTCCGCAGGGGAGCGGCACACCGCCGGCCGGCTCTCTCGGGGGCTGCACAGGTGTTCCCTTACATGTTCCTCTTAGATGTTCCCTGGTGCATGCCGTCTCTCTCCTCCTTTATAGTCCTCCTCCGCCAATCCTAACTCGGCTGCCCACACGCCGAGTACGCTGCTCTCCTCCAATCAGGAGCAAGTCCTACAGTTTATTGGCTGAACTGGAGGCAGCTGTGTAGAAGCTGTTTTCTTCTCTCCCAGCGCCATATTATGGGAGAGCAGATGCACAGAATAAGTCTTAATTCCAGTAACTTAGTCTAGTCCGAGTTGCTCCCCACAGATCCCCCTTTCTTTTTATTTTTTGGCGTTGATACACGCCTGTCTTCGGTGTCCCGCGGCACACACTCTGCTCTACTTGCTAGAGTTGCCACAGGTTCTTACAAGTCCTATCAATCAGGCAAACCAAATCCGGGTCCTCTCTTCGCCATGTTGTGAGGAGGTTTTTAGGCGCTGATGCGTGCCTGTCTTCGGTGACCTGCGGCTCATACTCTGGTCGAGCCGCCTGCTGGTGCTTACCGCCTTACTAATCAGGCAGACCAAATCCAAGCCTTCTCATTGCCATATTGTGGGGAGGCCTATTGGTGTTGATTCGTGCCTATCTTCGGTGACCTGCAGCTCATAACTCTGGTCAAGCTGCCTGCTGGTGCTTATCGCCCTACTAATCAGGCAGACCGAATCTAAGCCTTCTCATTGCGGTATTGTGGGGAGACTATTGATGTTAATAACGTGCCTGTCTTCGGTGACCTGCGGCGCATAAGCTGCTAGCCGCCCACAGGTGCTCACCACCTCCCTAATCAGGCAGACCGAATCCAAGCTCTCTCATTGCCATGTTGAGGGGAGGCCTTTCTATTTCTCTATTTCTCTATCTCCGGGCATTCCTATTTCTCCCATTTTACTTCTATCTTCCAGCATTCCTATTTCTCTCATTTTACTTCTAAACTTCTGTTTCTCTTATCCCTGCGGCTTCCCGGCGCCCGCCCCGAGGCTGCTTCTCGGCACCTCGCCCCGCAGCAGCTTCATGGCTCTGCGCGGCTTCCCGGCGCCTTGGCCTGCCCCCCGCGGCTTCAATTTCCCTAACATTTTTCTCTACCCGGTATATTTCCCTAAGTTTTCTTCCAACAATACTCCTCCCTCATTTCTCCTGGCCTCTCCCCACAGTCCGTATCCAAATCTGTTTGTTCTAGCTTTCACTTTCGCTTTCGACCTTAGAGATTTCTCCCAGCTTCCCCCTGTAGTCCATATCTGAGTCTATGCCTAGGCTTTCAATAGCCCCTTCCGGCACCTTTTTCGTCTGGCTTTTCCCTAGGCTGTTTGCTAGTCTCTCTCTCCGATATTTTCCACTTCTTCCCGTTTCTTCCTTCCTAAGTTTCATATCCGTCCTAGGTTTCCTATCCGAGTCACGGCACCATTATGTCGCTCCCCCTCTTCGTGGAGGAACGACACTAAGCCCTGCCTAGGCTTCATATCCGAGTCACGGCACCATTATGTCGCTCCCCCTCTTCGTGGAGGAACGACACAGGACCCTGCGCTGTTCTTTTGTCTGCTCGGCCCTCCCCGGGTTTGCTGCTGGTTCTTCCCGGGTTGGCTACTGTCCCTTCCACCTCCGTGGAAGGGCGGTTCCCCCTGCCACATTCCCCACTTCCGCAGGGGAGCGGCACACCGCCAGCCGGCTCTCTCGGGGGCTGCACAGGTGTTCCCTCAGATGTTCCCCTTAGATGTTCCTGGTGCATGCCGTCTCTCTCCTCCTTTATAGTCCTCCTCCGTCAATCCTAACTCGGCTGCCCACACGCCAAGTACGCTGCTCTCCTCCAATCAGGAGCAAGTCCTACAGTTTATTGGCTGAACTGGAGGCAGCTGTGTAGAAGCTGTTTTCTTCTCTCCCAGCGCCATATTATGGGAGAGCAGATGCACAGAATAAGTCTTAATTCCAGTAACTTAGTCTAGTCCGAGTTGCTCCCCACAATTAACTGCTGCCTTCCCCGATGCATTGGCAGGAAGCTGGATCAGAATTGGAGTAGCCAAGGCTTGAATTGGTACTACTGATAGGGGCTGTGGTGTCACAGAGGCTGCTTAAACTGCTGGCCCCTGCTGATATCATTTTCTAAGGAATTTGGATAATTTGCCCTCTGATCTTTCTTAATTGAATACCTTGCATAGAATCCCTACACTTCTTCACTTCCAATTCAAATCCTACCTTCCTCTCAGCTCTGTCCTCTTGTCTCCCCAGGCACAGTGTAACCCAGTATAGCAGGGTTTCCTTCAGCTCTGTGTGTAGCAGTCTCCTTTTGGCATTGACCTTCCAGCTAATAGCCTTCTTTTCGTTGGGCTGCTTGCCGCCTGCAGCAGTTCCATCTCTCCACATCAGTCCAAGCCACTCACAGTGTCTTTGTACCATCACCAATGGATAGACCAGAGTGTTCTCCTTTGATTTCTCAATGCTCAGAACAGAACAAGCAAAAAGCAGAAGGTGACCTCTTGGGTACAGTGGGATCCTTGAACTTCGTTTTTGTTTCTCCTTTGGGAGGGAGCTAGGTTTCCGTTTCTCTTTCATAATGAACCCGGTTTGCCTTTGCACTTTCTGCCTGTGCATTTTCCCCCCTCCCTGAGCACTTCATAGAGAACTCTGAGAAGTTGATGGCAGCATGAGGGAGCTAGGTTTCCATTTCTCTTTCATAATGAACCCGGTTTGCCTTTGCACTTTCTGTCTGTGCATTTTCCCCCCTCCCTGAGCACTTCATAGAGAACTCTGAGAAGTTGATGGCAGCATGTGGGTGCTTCTTCCAATGCCCCTCTCAGCAACTTCTTGTCAAAAATGTACCTGACAACATCTGCCTCTTGCCTTCTTGGGGTTGCCTTTGCCTCCCTGTAATTATTTTGTCTCAGCGAGGCCAGCGTTGCTCCAGCACCTGTTGACTGTTGCCTTCCCTGGCACAGTCTCCATACAGCTCAGTGTTCTGCAGTCATTGGCCTTGGGTTTGAGCACTGGGGCAACTTGGGTCTGAGCCCTTGACATTGTTAAGCAGCCATTGGTGCCATTGGTGGCAAGGCACACGCATGCATCCTGGAGAATCAGAATGTCCACAAGATTGTGATAAAAGGCAGGGCCGTCAGGCTGGAGTCTGAGTGGGAAATGACCCCACCAGAACTAGGGTGACACCAAGGTAAAGTGAGGACAACCACTTGATGTTGAGCCAGTCTGCTGAGCCATGCCCTGTTCTCTAACGGGCTTGCTGGAGGCAGGGACAAACCTCTGTCCCAAATGGCAAGAGCCTTGTCTGTGGTGATGCTCAGAGTGACTGTGCAGTGAATCTGTCCACTGCAGCAGATGGACATTCACCCACCAGTCACTGGCTGCGTTAACTTGGGCAAGTGCTTTGATCCCGTGAGACCTCAGCTTCCAGGAAAGGACTGTCGGGTAATGAGAGTGAAGAGTCGGGCTCTGCGTGTGACTCACGGGAACGTGTCAAGGTGGGGACTGCTGGAGAGGCTCAGGGCCTCAGCCCCCGAGTCAGGCAGAGACGCTTCCACAGGTTGTGAGGAGAGGATAAGAGCCGCGTGAACGCACCCTGGCAGCTTGTGGAGATCTCGGTGCTTCTGGTGTTTGGAGCCGTCCAGCTGCACTCTTTCCAGAATGGAGCGTGAACCTAACTTTTTTATTTGGGGCCACAGGGGAGGGTGGTGGGCCCACCACAGACCCACTCCAGAAGTGGCAAGCCACTGTACTGGGTGAAGAGGCATGCGTCCGTTACACTCAGGCCTGTCTGCCGGCAGTGCTGTGTGTCCCAGGCATGAAGGTGCTTAGCCTTCGGGGCTCTCTCTGGTTTTAACTCTCTATGGTTGGGCCGACTCTTCTGATTTTGAAAAGGAGCAGAAACACATGCGAACCCATTCACTGCTTTCTCGCGAGTCTCCCCTGGTTGGCAAGGCAGGTGAATCAGCCCCTCGTGGTCTCCATCCTTACCAATAAGAGGAGCATAGTAATGGTTCCTGTCTCTTTGAGTTAGGTGGACTGGAAGAGATGCATCCTTGCCAAGTGCTTGTGATTGCTATGGAAGTTTTAGCTCTTACTTCTTCATCTGCAAAAAAGAAAAAAAAAAAAGGAAACAAGGGCCTCACTCACGGCTGCATTGATGGATACATATGAGCAGATGGAATCAAGGGTCTGATGACTCTTTGAAGTCTGTAGAGTCACACACATGTGTGAGTCCCTGTTGTCTCATCCTCAGAACCTCTCTAGGGCCCCTTCCCTGTCATCTGCTTCTCCAGTCAGGATGACAACTCCCTGGGTGATGTTCATACAAGCTTCTTCTATCACAGCAGCTGCAACTCTTTTTTTATAGAAAGCTTTTATTTAATAAATATAAATTTCATAAGTATAACTTCAGGATTATAGCAGTTCTTTTCCCCATACCCGCCCTCCTACCCCAAACCATCCCACCTCCTACTCCCTCTCCCATCCCATTCTTCATTAAGATTCATTTTAATTAACTTTATATACAGAAGATCAACTCTGTACTAAGTAAAGATTTCAACATTTTGCACCCACACAGACACACAAAATATAAAGTACTGTTTGAAGACTAGTTTTACCATTAATTCTCATAGTACAACACATTAAGGACAGAGATCCTACATGGGGAGCAGGTGCACAGTGACTCCTATTGTTGATTTAGCAATTGACACTCTTATTTATGACGTCAGTGATCACCCGAGGCTCTTGTTAAGAGCTGCCAAGGCCATGGAAGCCTCTTGAGTCCACAAACTCTGACATTATTAGGACCAGGCCATAATCAAAGTGGAAGCTCTCTCCTCCCTTCAGAAAAAGGTGCCTCCTTCTTTGATGACCCCTTCTTTCCACCAGGACCTCACTTACAGAGATATTTCATTTAAGTCATTTTTTTTTTTTTTTTTTTGCCACAGTGTCTTGGCTTTCCATGCCTGAAATGCTCTGATGGGCTTTTTAGCAAGATCCAAATGCCTTAAGGGCCGATTCTGAGGCCAGAATGCTATTTAGGGTATTTGTCATTCTGTGAGTCTTCTGTGTGGCCTGTTTTCCATAGCTACAACTCTTTTTAAAGATTTATTTATTTATGTGAACCAGAGAGAGAGAGAGAAAGAGAGAGAAAGAAATCTGCCATCCATTGGTTCACTCTCCACCAGGGCTGGGCCAAGATGAAACCAGGAGCCAGAAATTCCATCCAGGTCTCCTGCATGGGTGGCAGAAACCTAAGCACTTGGGCCATCTCCTGCTGCCTTCTCAGGCACATCAGCAGGGAGCTGGACTGGAAGTGGAACAGCTGAAACTTGAATTGGCACTCTAATATGGGATTCCATATTGCAAGTGGTGGCTTAATCTGTACCACATGCTGATTCCACATCCCTAACTCTTACTGGCCATTTTGTTTATATGTCCAGCTTCCTCAATGTGCCATATACTCCTTGTGCTAAGAGAATATATGCAATTTGTCCCTCTACTATCACTGCCTAGCCTGTGTAATAAACCTGGAATGGATACAGAACTCCAGAGGAACCAAAGGTAGACCAGGAAGCCCTTGCCCACAGCTTTGTAACTTTATAACTTATGGCTGCTGCTTTCTCTTCTAGTAAACAAAGGAAAACCTCATGAAATTTCTAATACCTCAGTCTGGATAATTTGCATATACATGTTCAGTGTTAGCATATAGTAGGTGGTGCTCAGAGATACATCAAGCATACAAATCTTTCCATGAATTAACTCCTGCTTGTAACAGTGAGAATAATAACCTCTTTTAATTACACTATCCTGTGATACCCTCTGATGGGTTGCTGTCTATTCTTCCAGTAGTTTTTGTACCTCTGTGTTTATTTATTTGCAAAATGGATTATGCTGTATGTATTTGTCTTAGTGTACTTGGCCGCTATCACAAAACACAAGAAACAGTAGCGGGTAAACAACAGACATTTTCTCACATTTCTGGAGCCTTGGAAGTCCAGGATAAAGACAGACTTGGTTTCTGATGACGGCTCACTTCCTGGATCACAGACTGTACTGTTTTGCTATGTCCTTGCAGGATGGAAGGGACAAGCAGTCTCTCTTAGGTCTCTTTTATGATGAAGGTGCTAATCCCATTCATGAGGGTTCCACACATAAGACTCTGTCACCTTCCACGGGCCTTACCCCCTAACTCTCCATTTTCTCAATGAAATATGGATTATCTGCTGAGACAGGATATCAGGGGTGTGGTAGGAGCTGGGAGTGGGGAGAGAAACTTCCCCATGGCAGTGAAATGGGGTACACAAGGGAAGATTGCTGAGCCACCAAGAGGGCCTGCCTGGCTGACCCTGGAGACCTCGGTGCTGCTGGATGACATCAGGATGAATGTGTCCATTGTTGGATGTTATCCACACATCAGAGTCACTTGGGTTTGACTGGGTCCACACTCCAGGGTATCTGGCAGGCCTGAGGTTATCACTCACCACGTTTGAGTAGCTGCCTGTGACTCCTCCAGCTTCTCTCCCTGCTTTTCCTAATTCACCCATGGCAGGACCTAGAAAGAGCTAGAAGCTTGTGGGAGCAGATGTGTGGGAGAGTTAGCCTTGATCCTTGCACCCAGGAAACACGGTGCACACATGATTGCCGACAGTTGCTTTTCTGTGGGGTTGATGTGAGGTCAGGAGTCGTGACCATTTGGGGAGCACAGAAGATGGATCCACTGATCCTTCATGCTTTGCTATTTGCAGTAGACTTTTTTGGGGAGGACCCTCCTTCCAGGGTCAGCAAGTACCCAGGATGTGACAGCATCAAGATATAGAAGCTTGGACTAGAAAGGGTCTTACTAGAAAATACCTAGGGAGTGGTGTGTCAAAGCCGAGTACCTGCACTTGGCTGGCCTTTGCTGCCTGGCTTTAAGGGCCTGCTTTGGCAGCTCAGGTCATTGTAAAATAGGACATCTGATCAGATGTGACCTTGGGACCCCATCTTGGCCCCCAGAGTGTGGGGGATGAGTGTACCGCTAGATTGTCCAGTCTGTAGGTGTTGGTTGTGGACTACCAGGGAGGAGGAAGAAAAGAATTCTTCTGTGCCCGGAACTCTGAGGACATGGCTGTCTTCCAAGAGGAAGAGAGAGCGGCGTGTCCAGGTGAACGGGCTCACCTGAGGCAGGGGTCCCCTTTATCTACTCATCCTTTGTGGCTGTGGCATGTTAACTGAGTCCCTGGTGCTGGAGCCAGAGATGTGAATAAGACACAGCCCTTGCTTGAGGAGGTTATGCATCCAGCAAGCAACAGAAGCAGCCGGTAGACCAGACAGTCCATGTGAGCAGAAACTGGGTGGGTGCGGGGTGGGGTACTTGACCACTGAGGTTCGGAGACTCCTGTTTGCAGTGTCGTTGAGTTGGTCTGTGGCTTCCCTGTGTATGGCTTTGTGACTGCATCATCTGCAGATGTCTGTGGACCCCAAGTCCCATGCTGACTGGGATGGGCACTGGCTCTGGGAGACGAGGTCTGCTCACTCCAGGGTTGACTCTATTGCTTTGGCTTCAAGCCCCTTCACAATCACAGCTGGGGTCTGATCCACTCTGGAACACTCATCCCCATCCTGTTTCCCTGTGTTCCACAGAGGTGCATCAAGGCCTATGGGCTCTACTGAGCCTCTTCACAGCTGTGTGTTTTAGCCCCCTGTGTCCCTCAGACAAAGGTTGAAAACCGTTCTGAAGTCAGGGCACTGGCTGGGAGCCAGGGCTCGGTTGGAGCTGTCACTGCTGGGTGGTCAGACCAACCTTGGACTCCTGCATGGAGGTCTGTAGTGAGGTCAGTTTGCCAGGCTCTGAATTGCCTTCTCAAACCTTCTGACTTTTCCTTACTTTCCTTGCAGCTGCTCTGGGCCACAACTAAGATACTGAGGTCACAGTGACAAGCATTAAGATAATAGTTAGGGGCAGGCATTTGGTCCAGTGGTTAAGACGTCCATATCCAAATCAGACTGCCTGGGTTCAATTCTTGGCTGTGGCTCTGGACTCCAGCTCCCTGCTAGTGCAGTCTCTGAGAGGCAGCAGGTGATGGCTCAAGTAATTGTGTTCCTGAAACGCAAGTGGGAGACCTGGATGGAGTTCCTGGCGCCTGCCTTCCCCCTGGGCCAGCTGTAGTCACTGTGGCATGGGGGTAGTCAGTCAGTGGATGAGGGTCCTCTGCCTGACTCCGTCTCTCTGCCGCACAAATGAAAAGAAAGATAAAAGGTGGTTATGTGGCAGCTACTTGAATAACCCTTTACTGCCTACAAACCACATCCACAATCACTATACCATCTGGGTCTCGCAACAGAAACCCACGCGGTCAGCACTGTGATTTCTCATCTCACAGAGTGGGAGACCAGAACATTTAGAGACCCGTCCAAATCCCAGAGCCATCACGTTGTTTCCGACTCCAAGCTCAGTGATGCAGACACGAAGTGCTTGTACATTAATGACTGGAGTCCAGCTTATCTGTCAAAAGCTCAGTCAAGCAGTGTTTTTGGGGACATCTGCAGGTGGAAACACAAAACAGAGTTTCACTGTTGGGTCCTTTTGAGAAACACTGTGTTAAACACAACAGAACAGCTGTACTCACCATCACTCACCATGGGCTCTTTTTTTTTGGGGGGGGGGTAAAGTTTTTTTTTTTTTAATTTTATTTGAAAGTCAGAGTTACACACACACACAGAGAGGGAAAGACAGAAATAGAGAGCTTCCATCCCCTGGTTCACTGCCCAGATGGCTACAGGCTAAAGCCAGGAGCCAGGAGCTTCATCCAGTTCTCCCATGTGGGTAGCAGGGGCCTAAACGTTTGGGCCATCTTCTGTTGCTTTTCCCAGGCCATTAGCAAGGAGCTGGATTTGAAGTGGAGCAGCTGGGACATGAACTGGCACTCATCCAGGATGCCAGCGTTGTGGGTGGCGGCTTTACCCATTATGCCACAATACAAACCCCAGCTATGGGCCCTTTAGCATCTTCACTATGTCCATGTGCACTGTGACCCTTGAGAAGGTGTGTGATACACATTCCTCCCTCTAAAAAGATGTTAATGTTTTTATTTTTGTTTTAAAAATTTGAAAGGGAGAGAGTGAGAGCTTCCATCTGCTGGCTGATTCCCCAGATGCCTTCAACAGCCAGGGTTGGGCAGGCTGAAGCTGGGAGCCGGGAACTCAATTCAGGTCTCCCATGTAGAAGGCAAGGACCCAAGCAGTTGCCCTGGTGTACGTTAGCAGGAAGCTGGAATTGGGAGCGGAGCCAGGCATTTTGATGTGGGTTGTGGACATCATAACTGCCGGGCCAAATGTCGCCACTCCCTTTTTTCTTTTTAAAACCATGATACGTTTTTCTAAGAACAGTTTGAAGGACATTCTTGGGAACACACTTTGGGCAGTGCTGTCTCGCAGAGTTAGGAGAACTGTGCTTTACCAGAGGGATCTGGAAACCCACATTTCCAAGGCCAGAGCTCAGGGTTGCTCGTGGTGGGAGTTCTGACATCTGGTCGGATCCGGGAGGGGGCGCACTGGAGGCCGGGATGCACAACGCACACTCTGCAAGGCTACATGCTGCTGAGAGCCGAGTGCTGAGAGCCGTCTTCTCTGTTCCTTTGTCAGCCCCAGTGGGAAAGAAGCCGTGGTGGAAGGAATGAGAAATGTGCCCATTTCATCCCAGCGTCTTTCTTTCAGAGCAGCTGGTCACCACTGAGTGGGACCTGGGAGCCCCCTCCTACCTAGGAGCTTAGAGCCTGGTGGAGGGGAGGGGAAGTCATCCCAGGGCTTTGCCAGCCTGGTCCACCTTTTCCAGTTGTTTCCGTAACCCTGTGGGTCACAGCCAAGCTGGGGACTTCCAGAGGTCGTGTGGAAGCCGAACAGAATTGCACAAAGATGCTGGGCACAGAATGGAACCCCAAAGGGAAAAACAACATTGTTAGGAAGGCTCGGGGGCCAGCTTCTGCCAGCTTGTGTGCATCCGGAGCCCTGAGTGACGTCAGAGCAGTGGGCAGAGTCGGCCCTGCTATGGTGGCCGCTCAGCCTGTTGCTTCCAAGCTGCTGACAGCGCAGAGGGCCCTGTGAGCTGGCTGTTCCATCTTACCCAGTTACACAGATGTTTCACTTGGCCACCACCTCCTCACACGATTTTTTCATTTGGACCAGTTTTCTGAGAATTGTGGGGACAATTCCCGGGGTCTTGATGTTGGAAAGCAAGGCCTGGGGACCTCGTCAGTGGCCAAGAGCAACAGAAAGGAGAAGGAAGTGTATGTGTGCAGAGGTGGCTCCCAAAGCCCTCCTGTGCTGGAAGGATCCTCTCCAGAGAATTCTAAGGGAAATGTGACCCAGTTAAAAGGGAAAACTTGTCTGTCTTCTCTGGTGGACTTTTGAACAGTGTCTAGGAAATGTCATTTTCATCAGCATGATTGGAGGCAGAAGTAGGACACCTGCTAGAGGCTCGTGTCTTGGTATAAATCTCTGAGCTGAGGTTGCTAGGAGTCCAGTTTGTTCCCGAGTTCCTCGAAGCATCTGAGTTCTTTCCTGTGTCTCTGTTTCTGGTGGTTGCCATCTGTCCCCCCCTTTTAGCAGTGCCCCTTCTTTATTTACTCAACAACCCATTATATTAGACTTTCCCTGCTCCATTTTCTGGTGTGGCTTCTTTGTAAAATGTTTCTTTGTTTTCACTTCATTTGAGAGGCAGAGAGACAGACAGGGAGAGATATTATCTATCTGCTGGTTCATTCCACAAATGCCCCCGATATCAAGGGCTAGGCAAGCTGAAGTCAGAAGCCTGGAACTCAGTCCTGTTCTTTGATGTGGGTGGCAGGGACCCAAGCACTTGAGCTGTCACCTGCTGTCCCCCAGTTTGTGCCCCAGCAGAAGGATAGATAGAAAGTGCCAGCCATGCAATGTAAGTGTCTCAGGTGACAAATTAACCCACCCCTGGTGCGGCTTCTGATTCCTACATGGATCCTGACTGCTGCAGTTGATTGTAGACTACATTTCTGTATTCTCCTGGTGGACTGTTTCATCATGATGAAAAAGCTGTCTTTATTGAGAATGCTTTTTGCCCTGAAGCCAATGTTAGGCTGTTTTATAGTGGTACAATAAATCTATCTTTTGGCTGGTATTCACATGAAAAGTATATTTTTCCTTTAATTTTTGACCTGTCTGTATGTTTCAGGTGTGTGTGTGTGTGTGTGTGTGCATGTGTGTGTGTATTTTTGGTAATTAGCACCTCATTGGATTTTGCTCACCTTTGTTCTAAGGATGCTGCTTTTCTGGGGTCCAGTGGGAAGGCTGAGTGTCACTGGAGACTTTTCTCTTTGAGACTGCTAGAGTCTTTGTTCAGCTTTTCAGCTTCTTGTCTCTGGTTTTTTCACATCAGTAACCAAAGTTGCCAAGTATTGGAATCATCTCTTTGGGCTTTCCTTCTCTCCAGGTTTTTAGCCCCTCAACTCCTTCCTTCCCTGGTTGCCTGTCTCAGTACGTGCCAAGAGATTTTTTTTTAAAGATTTATTAATTTGAAAGGGTGATAGAGGGTGGGGGGGATGCTATCTTCCATTCATTGGTTCACTCCCCAAATGGCCACAATGGCCCGGACTGGACCAGGCTCTAGCTAGAAACTTGGAACTCCATCCTGGTCTCCCATGCGGGTTGCAGGGTCCTGTGTGCTTGGGCCGTCCTCCACTGCTTTCCCAGGAGGTTAGCAAGAAGCTGCATTGGAAGCCGAGCAGCTGGGACTGGAACAGGCACTTCAGTGTAGGATGCCAGTATTCCAAGCGATGGCTTGGCCTTTTGTACCGCAATATCAGCCCCCAAAGAGATTTTTAAAACTACAGTGATTGGTGCAGCTTCTCCAGTGTCTTGAAGGGAGAACTAGTCTGAAAGTTAATCTCTCATTGTTGGAGGTTGACATGGAAATATCGAGCCAGGAAGAGGAAAAGTTCTTGTTAGGAAACTGGCCCACCTGAGCATCCACTGGAGATAAAATAGAGCAGCAAAGCAACACGAGAAATACACGAGGCTGGGAAAACCCAAGATGGCAGCATGTGGGTTGAAGGGAGAAATGCAATGCCTATGAAGGACTGAGAGTGAGGAGGTCGGTCCACTGGAGGGGGTGGGGGACTTGTTGGATAAGTCTACAACCAAAGACCTCTGACTCTCAGGAAGATTGAGGGGTAACATAAAACCAGATTAAATCTAGTCAGTGTTTAATTGAATTTTTTTTAACCAAATGGCTATTTGTATCCTGGTGATTGTATTTCTTTACATGCTGCATTATATTATGTTACATCTATTTACATTTATAAACAATTTTCAGTTATTTAATCATAGTGGCTGGCACCTAGAAGACCTTAATGGGCACCAAAGAGGGGAGTTGTGTATACTGTCAGCGGTCAACTTGCTGTGTCCACGCTCAGTCACTGAGGCAGGGGCTGCTGACTGTCCTTCCACGGGCTCACCTGTCAGCAAGCGGGGATGCAGGTGGATACAGACATAGCACTTGAGGGCAAGGCTTCTTGGGGCTGGCCTTGCATGGATGGCAGACTGTAATGGTGGCTGTCAGGAGGGATGAGGATGGACTAAGTAGCTTTGGAGTCAGACCCCCAGAGTTATAAACCCCCTCAGCTACTCTTCAGCTGCATGACTTTGGAGTTATCCAGTCTCCTGAGTTGGGGGGCATGGTGGGTTAAGCTGCCACCTGCAATTCTGGCACTGGTTTGAATCCTGGCTACTCTGCTTCCAGTCCAGCTCACTGCTAATGTGCCTGGGAAAACACTGGAGGATGGCCCAGGTGCTTGGTTCCTTGCCACCCACATGGGAGAACTGGATGGAGTTCTAGTCTCCTGGCTTTGGCCTGGCCCAGCTCTGGCTGTTGTGACCATTTCAGTAGTGAACCAGACGATGGAAAATTGATATTCTCTCTCTCTCTCTCTCTTTTCTCCCCACCCTGTATAACTCTGCCTTTTAAATAAAATAAAATAATACATACATACATACACACATACGTACTTTAATCTCCCAAGTCTCCATTTCTTCATTTTACAGTCAACCTCACAGGTGCACTGTGGGGAATGAATGAGACTTCACTGCATCTGTTCTTAGTAAATGTTAACCCTTTATCTTTGCCTCTCTCCCATGGAGAAGGTGTTTCATCAAATCCTGACTGGGACCTCAGGAGTGTGTTCTTTCCTACTGATGGAGGCAGGACTGAGCAATTCACATCTAAAAGATTATTTCTTGGGGACTGGTGCTGTGGTGCAGGAGGTTAAAGCCCTGGCATGCAGTTGCGACATCCCAAATGGGCGTCAGTTCGAGTCCCAGCTGCTCCTCTTCCTATCCAGCTCTCTGGCCGTAGCCTGGGAAAACAGTAGAAGATGGCCCAAGCCCTTGGGCCCCTGCACCCATGTGGGAGACCCGGAAGAAGCTCCTGATTCCTGGCTTCGGATCAGCACAGCTCCACCCATTGCGGCCATTTGGGGAGAATGAAACTAGAGGCGGTCTACAACTTGGATCTGACTGGGGACAGGACTGACCTTAGGAACAAGTGGGAAGGGACCCATTTCCGAGGGTTCCTCTCTGCCTCCCTGTGTTGCCTCTTGTCACTCTCAAGCAGTGTCCACCTGCTCCTACCACATGGTAAAGCCTGGGTGGGGTAGCAGTGAGACAGTAGGCAGGTTCTGCCTCTGTCTATTTTTATTTCATTTGGTTATATAACCCTCTGAAGAGAAACATTCCCAAATGTCAGGCAGTGCTTTACATATATTAACCCACTTGCCCTCAGTCACGTAGCTTCCTAGTGTCAGAAGCAAGATTCCTAGCCAGGCAGTCTGCTCCCCAGCACTGCTCTCGTGCTGTGTTGCCTCATTCTATGCAAATTTGCTTTGTCTTTCCTGGCTGTTCCCTTAAATGCACTTACTGGCCTTCCTCCCAGTCCCACTCCCACTGTGTTTATGGTGGCAGGCTGTTTCTCTCTCACATACATGGGTACCCAAGACCATATTTGATGCTGCTTGTCACTTTGGGACCTCTTGTTAGGACAATCACCGATTTGTATCAACTGACCTCTCCAGTGGTCTAAACTTCCACCTGCAATACCATTGCCCATTCAGGTCCTTCTTCCCCTTTTGTCTGGATTGTTGTGCTAGTTAATGGTCTCCTTATTCCAGCTCTCTCAGTTTTGGTCTACACCCTCATCCTACAGAAACAGCAGAAAAAGTTCTGTCCCTCCATGTAAACCTCATGTTTAGAACCATCTGGTGGGGGCCAGTGCTGTGGCAAAGTGGGTAAAGCATCCCATATGGGTGCCAGAT
Organism: Oryctolagus cuniculus; assembly: GCF_964237555.1. Lineage (NCBI taxonomy): Eukaryota > Metazoa > Chordata > Mammalia > Lagomorpha > Leporidae > Oryctolagus > Oryctolagus cuniculus. The sequence goes on along the minus strand of NC_091433.1, from coordinate 190,853,560 downwards.
TGTGTCCTGGCTGCTCCACTTCAGATCCAGTTCCCTACTGATGGCCTGGAAAAGCAGAGAAGGATGGTCCAAGTGCTTGGGCTTTTGCTACCCATATGGGAGACCTGGATGAAGTTCCTGGCTTTGGTCTATCTCAACCCAGCCCATTGTGGCCATTTGGCGAGTGAACCAGTAGATAAAGGACTTCCCTTTCTGTCTCTCTGTCTCTCTCTGTAACTCTGATTTTCAAATAAATAAATAAATCTTAAAAAAAAAAAAGGCCTCTGGTGGCTGCCATGGACCCATGGGAAGCACAGGAACCTGAAAGGTATTGCCCTGGAGGTAGATGGGCAGGGGTTGTGAATCCCAGCCTCACCATTTAGTAAGAGTTTCTCAGTTTCTTGACTCTTTATCTTTTCCATTTGAAAACTGGGGATAAGCAGAGCTGCCCCATGGGAATTGTGAACCTTGATGGAGATAATGTGTGTGAGCTGCTTAGCACCGTGCATACTAAGGAGGAGCTGAGTAATGATTTCCTATTCTTATTACACTGTAAAGTTCAAGACCTTTAGCTTGCTTTATAAATACTTTAAAATATGGTATTTTTAGTCTAATAACTTGCATATCCCCTGTATTTTCCATGCTTCAGCCACAGTAAACCTTATTATTCTAGGATTTATCAGGATTTGGACTCAGTATCAGATTTTCTTAGAATCTCCTTTCCCCCAGTTCATGCCTAGGTTAACTATGCTGAAGGAAATGAGTATGATAGAATAAAAAAGGGTCCAGGAGTCACACACAGTTAATTCCAAGACGACTGAGACTCTCTCTGGTTGTGCCAGTGTTTTATTTTAAAGTAGCCTGAGACCGGCGGGTGCGGACTCATGATCCTTGTTTTTACTCTCGTACTTCTACTCCCCATGCAGGATCAGAAGCTAGGTAGAGGTCAATGTATGAGTGGATGATAAGAGGCCGTCCTTTCCCTTGTTCAGTCTTGCTCACTGAGTTCTCTTCTTGGTCCTAGGCTAACTCTAGGAGTAACTGGAATTGTGTGAAGGATGAAAACTCATTGAGGAGGATACTAATGTCACCCGGGTACACAGCAAGGAGAGGCCTGATGGCATTTGGAGAAATGCATATACCTTGAAGCAGGCAAGTTTTAATCAGACAAGGCCACTCTTCCACACTTCTGGGAAGGAAACAGTGTCAGCAGTGTTTACTGCTTGCTAAACACCAGCAACCTGCTGAGGGCAGACATCACCTCTGCTAATCGTCAAAACAATCTGGTGAGTCATTACTGTTATCATCTCCATTTCACCAATGAGGCACTCACATCTGAGGGGATTCCGCTGATTGACAAGCTCTGAATCCAACTGTCCGATGCCAAAGTCTGTTGTTTATTATCCTTACAGGTTTCTGAAGTATCAGTCCTTCAAAACTATCAGACAGGAGGTCAGTTGGATGAATGGCTTTTAAGTTTTAGCCTTGATCCACAGCAAGAAATCATGACTGTGATACACACACACACACACACACACTCACACATTCTTTCATGCCCATCTATAAAAATGTAAAATGGAAACTAAGGTTTCATAAGCTCTTCTTACATGTTTTCTATTAAGTTTGTATTTTATTGCAAAAAAGGAAAGGAGAGATCATAACTCGCCAGATTTGTAGATGGTGACCTGAACTTCGAAAAACAGTGAAATAGAAGATGTTTTTAGTTCCTTTTCAAATCATTGGATCCTTATGTTTCTGTATTTCTTGGAAATCCCTTTGGGCTTATCCCATCCATTAATTATTCCAGGAAATACTTTCTCATCATGTGATATATAAACATTTTAATATCACATGATCATAATATTTCTTAGCACTGAAAATTGTTAAAAAGTTATTTCATAAAGTGGGTTTGTGTGTGTGTGTGTGTGTTTTGTAACATGAGAGTTTGCTTTTATTTCTTATTTACCAAAAGAAATTGCATTATACTGATCATTTCCATATGTATTTTTAAAATTTCTTGGCTTGGTTAAAGTTTTTTTCTTTAAGTTACAAGGGCATTGTATTCAAATAAAAGGAACAATCATATTAATTAGAGGAGCAAGAAAGCTTTGGTTTCCATGCAAATGAGCATAATTGAAATATAATTGAGTTTTTTGCAAATGGATTTTGAAACTTTGGTGGAAAAACTTGGAAGATAAATATTCTCAAAGCTAAGCAAATGCAATCTGTATATGTAAATGAGACCAATTAATTTTAGTAGGCAAATGAAAAAATCAATGATTTTCAAAATCCAGTAATTTGGTAACCATTAGTTTCATTAGTCTTTCTGTTTTAAACTTGATTATTCAAATATAGAACCATATTGAAGTATAATTTATGGAGAACTCATCCTTAAGTTAATTACATGCAAGCCTTCCCATACAAATGGAAGATTTGAGGATGAAATTATAAATGCTTAGTGCAGAGCGTGGAATCCTTTGGTCATGGCTTGTTAGGGTTCAGCTTGGGAGACAGTGTGGAGCAAGAGGACACTGGCTTTACGTCAAACCAGGGTTTGAATCTCACTGTGCTTCCTTCTCACTGGAAGCTCGGACAACTTCTTACTTTCTGAAGACATTAAATCAGGAAATTATGTGTATATATATATATATATATATATATGGCACTGTAGAGCAGTTATATGGACTGAATGATGAAATGTGTGAGCGTACTTTATAAAGATCTAAAAATGGAATTAAAAGCTAATTTCTATGAAAAAAATTAAAAATGTTTAATTCACACATTAATCATATGTGCAATTGATGGGGGTACACTGTAATGCTGCCCTGCATGTATGCATTGTATAATGATAGGAGTAGAGAAATTAGCATACCCATCCCTCAAACATTTATCATTTCCTCATGATGAAAATCTTAATAATCCTCTCCTCAGTACATTATTGTTAGCTCTAGTCACTCTACTGTGGCAGCTTGGTCCTGCTAACGTTGCACCCACTCACTCACCTCTCCCCATTTCCCTGACCAGCTGCTTCCTCTGCACCCTCTGGTAACCACTGTCAGACTCTCAACTTCTGTGACCTAGCTGTTTTGGAGTCTGCGTGTGAATGAGATCTTGCAGTCCTTGTCTTATAGTGGCTGACTTATTTCACCTCACATAATGTCCTCCAGGTTCATCCATGTTGTTGCAGCGACAGGATTTCAACCTTTCTTGGGACTGAATTTGCTTTATCCATTCACCTGTTGATGAACACTTGATTCTGTATCTTTGCTGTCTTGACAGTGGTAGCGATATACATGGGAATGCACGTGTCTCTTCAACAGACTGATGTCATTTCTTTGGATTTGTACCTAGTAGTGGGATTATTACATCACAGAGTAGCTCTGTTTTGGACTTTTAAAAATGATGTCAAACAATTTTATGCCAACAACTTTGGCAGTTTACACGAAGTATGTATATTTCAACAACATAAATTCAGAAAACTAACATGAAAGGAAAAAGCTTAAATATCCTCATGTGTATTTAAGAAATTAATTTCATTAAAAAATCTTCCCTCAGAGATAACTAAAAGCCTAAGTAATTTCACTGATAAGTTTTACTAAACATTTAAAGAAGAAATAACAGCACAATGATATGTTATTTCAGAAAATATGAAAGGATCAAATGCTTTCTACTCATTTTAAGAGACTGGTATACCTTGATGTCAAAACCTAATGAGTACAAGAGAGAATTACATCACTATAATCATAATTCATACAGGTGAATAAAACCCTTAACTAAATGTAGAACATCAAATATGAAAAAAGTGTAAGTGAGACATAACTCATTAGATTTTTCTTCTCTTTCTCTGTGTGTATCTTCTCCAAATGCGTTTTTATGATGATGCTTATCATTTAACATCTAATGTAGGACTCCCTCAAGCATCTCTTGTAGGGCTGGTCTGGTAGTGATGAATTCCTTTACTTTTTGCTTATCGCAGAAACTGACTTTCCCTTCGTTTGTGAAGAACAGTTTGGCTGGGTATAGTATCTTTGGTGGGCATCTGATCTTCTTTCAGGACTTCGAATACTTCATCCCATTCTCTTCTGGCCTGGGAGTTTCATCAGAGAATCCAGATGTTACTGTAATAGGGTTTCCATTTTCTCTTGATGCAGTTAATATAGTTTGTTTGTATCTTTCTTTTTACAATTCCATTATAGTTTGCTTTAGGGAGGATCTTTTTTGGGTGAATCTGTTAGGGGTCCTTTGGGCATCCTGGTTGTTGCATCTTTCCCAAGATTTGGGAAGTTTTTAGCAATTATTGAATAGGTTCTCTATGACTCTTCTCTTTCCTTCTGTAATGGTCATTATGCAAATGTTTGCTAGCTTAATGGCATTCCATGGATCTCAAAGGCATTCTTCATTCTTTTTAATTGTTTTTGTTTTCTTTTTTGTCTGAGTGAATTATTTCAGAAGACCTGTCTTTGAGCTCTGAATTTTCTGCCTGCTCGGTTCTATTGCTGAGACTCTAAACTGTATTTTAAGCTTCATTTATTACATTAGTTAGCTTCAAAGCTTCTGATTGGTTATTTTTTATGATGTATATCTCTTCTGAATTTCTTATTCACGTCATGAAATGTCTTCCTAATATTGTTTAATTATCTGTTTGTGTTCTCTTGTGTTTCTTAAGTTTCCTTAAAATTATTTTTTTGAATTCTTCATTAGATGACTCATCAATTTCCACTTCATTGGGGTCTGTTGCTAGAGAGTTAGTATGTTCTTTGGAGGAATTAAGTTGCCTAATTTTTGTCATGCCTTTTGTGTTCTTACACTGGTTCTTTTGCATCTTCTGGATCGGTTGATTCTATCAATTTTATAGGGAAGCTTTCACAGTAAAAGACTTTCTGCTGGTGAAGTGTCCTAGGAAGTTGGCTGGATGTTCCATGTTGGCTTTTGCTCCAGGTAGGCACTTTAGTGTCGTTACTGATGCTGGTGATGTTGTTGTGTGTGCCGGTGGCGTAGGTTACAGGCGATATAGATTGCATTGCTAACTGAGATGCAGCTCCCTTAGATACATCAGGTTTACTGGTAGATCCAGCTGTGGGTGTGAATCTCCTGCCAGTTCTGCAGGTGATTTTAGTAGGGGCCACCCCTGTGGGGGCCAGGTGGATGCGGCACAGCGTGCTTGGTAGAGGGGTGGGGTGGCATGTCTGAAGGCTGCACAACTAACTTCATGGGACCTCTAGGGGGGCCAGCTTGTCCAGCAAAGTCTTCCCAGCTGCTTCCTGGGGATGACAATGGGTTGTGTGCTGAGTCTGCTTCTCAGGACTTCAGTGGGCCATGACTCAGCTGCTTCTTAGGTTCCCTCAGTAGGGTGGGTAGGGCTGCCCCGTTGCTCCTCAGGGAATTCAGCAGGTTCAGCAACTCAGGAAATGTTTCTCAGTTTCTTCCTGGGGTGAGTAGGGCCACTGGTATGCTTCCCTGGATCTCTTTGGGATGAGCTGCTCAGGGCTGGTGATTGAGTTGCTTCCCAGGGCCCTGGGTGCATGGCCAGGACAACCCAGCTGCTTGTGGGGCAACCTAACAGTTTCCTGGGGACATGTTTGGGCAAAGCTGCTGTCCAAGTATTTCCTGGGGAGGCGGGAGGGCAAGTGGGGCCTCCTGGCTGGCTCGCTGGGACTTCTGGGAGCAACTGCTCCACAAGACCACAGGTGAATGGAACCTCAATATCATTCCATGCAGCAGGAGCCTGGCTGAGGGAGGGTACAACACTGGCTCGGGGCAGTGTGATGGTGTGCTGTCCTAGGAGCTCCCCAACCTGGACGCAGAGCCAAGAAGGCACCCAGGATTCTCCAGCACTAGATGCCTCGGGTGTCTATGGTGTGGGTGTGTGGAGACCACCTGGGGGCTTTCCTGCCAAGCAAAAATCCTCTTGGTTCAGGGTTGATCTTGGAGATGGAACAGCAGATGTTGTGTGCTTATTTCCTTTCTCTCTATAGTGACTTAGTCCCTTGCTCAGCAGTGCCTAGTCCTGCGCTTGCTTTTCTGTTCCATCTCCGGTAGTTTGGGGTCACACTGTGCCGCCTGAGGCTGGGGGAGAGGTGATGGAGGCAGGCCCTTGGCTGCCTGGCTAATGTGGTTCCGGAGGTTCAGTTCATGGATACTGAGTTGGGGGAAGGGGTCGTGAAGCTCTGTGCAGCACTGGGTCTCACTGGTGGGCCTGGTTCTAGGCCTGGTGCCAAGGTCTGGGCTTAATTATGTCTCCCTCTCCCAAGAAGGAGGTTTCTCTCTCCACTGCCCTGGTTGGAGCTGGGGGAGGGATGACACAGCAACTCTTGCTTTTCTCCTTTCTTCAGTGTGTCTTCTCTTGTTAGATATCAAAACCAGGTGCTGTGATGTCTGGCCTGGCCTCCCCAGCTCTTGGAAGGCAGATTAGTGCACGAGCTGTGTCAAAATTGATGTCTTGGTGTGGACACAACTGGTGAAGCCTCTTATCAAGCCAGTGTCTTGTTTCACCTCTGGTAAGTTTATTTTGGTGCAAGACAATTTGAAGCCATGCATTTTTTCCCCATAATGCGTTTTCCATGAACTTTTTGAAGACCCCTCACATGGATCTCAACGTTTTTGAACCAAAATAATGTATCTTCCAATTCTGTCTTATGTGACCTTTTGGAAGTCTTCATCCCCCCTTCCTCCCTATCCCTCACCTTCCTGGTTGGATGGGGAGGGCTTGGGTTGAGGCAATGCTGTGCTGTGTTTTTGGAACTGCTTAAGAAGGAATGCATTGTCTGTGTGGTATTTTTCCCTTCAGTTGGCAGGAATTATCTGATGGTGTTCTGAATGTCTGTTGCAGTATTGCTTCATCAAAAAACCAAGATGGGTTCCATGAGCTAAGTCATTGGAATTGTTGAAAAGTCCAGAACAGCAGATGAAATGGGGAAGAATTAATGCAATTGTTTTTGTTTTTATTTTTTTCACCATAATCATTTGTATTTTTTGATCACTTGAATATCATACTCTTACCAAATTGTCTCCTCATGACAGCTATGATAACTAATACCTGTATGATACCTTCTCAATGACTTTGTGCAATAACTAGGATAGGTATTACTATTGGCATTGTGTAGATGAGGAAATTCAAACCTGAGAGTATCAGAATCCAAGTCTTGGGCTTTATTCTTCTGAAGCAAGGCTTTGACACGATATGGATACTGTGATTGTTGACACATTGAGATAAGCCTTGATTAAAAGTGTGCATCTCACTGTGGACCCTCTTTAACACTCAGTGAGGCAATTGCTTTTTCAGAGTCTATAAGGCTGGTCAGTAGTCAGAAGATCCAAAGCTGCAGAGTCAACTGAACAAGATAAGGGAAAGTCACGAGGGAGAAAGGAGTCAGGGAAAATCCAAGCACATTGAACCCAGAATTGCACAAACAAATGAGAGCTAATTTTAAAAAATCATTTATTTTTAATCTTAATTGAAAGGAACAAAGAGAAGGAGGGAGGGAGGGAGGGAGGGAGGGAGAGGGAGAGAGAGAGAATGTGAGCATGCAAGAACGTGGTATCAGGTGGAAGCCAGGAGCCAGGAATTCAATCCGGGTCTCTCATGTGCATGGTGGAGACTCAGGCACTTGAACTGTCGTCTGCTGCTTCCCTGGGTGGGTACTGGCAGGAAGCTGGAATCAGGAGCAGAGCCGAGACTCAAATACGGGATGCAGGAGTCGTAATTGGCATCTTCACTGCTAAGCCAAGAACCTGCCCCAGAAACTGGTTTTTGACAAAGATGTGATAACACTTTGGTGGGAGAGGTGATGGTCTTTTCAACAAACGGACATGAATAGCCGTGTTCAAAAAAGTGAAATCCAACACTTAGCACATACGAAAGTTAATCCAAAATGAGCCATAGACCTATATGTGATATGTAAAATGGTAAGACTTCTAAGAGAAATTCTTTTGTCATTTTAGCAGTTTAATGAAAGTTTTACATAAGGGCTCTTTATTCTACATCTCAGTTGCTTCTTTCTCATATTTTGTCTTTTCATTTCTTGCTTGGCAAGATGTGGTTATTGATTCCAGGGTCTTTTGGTGGTCTTCATCCAGCTTTAGTCTGGTGACAGCCTCTGTGCTGGGGTGAATGCCCACATGGATAGCTGTGCCCCTGGCCTTTCCTCACTGCACCTGTTGAACCTAGAAGACATACTTCCTCTGTAAACCTGGACTGCTTCGCACGTCTGCTGACCTTTATAGTGTCCTTGAACAGCCTGCATTTCTCCTTCCTTTTGGATGGGGATGAACTGGCCGGTGAGCTTCTGTCTGTGCTTTTGGTACAGAGGTGGAGACATAATTGTAGCTTGAATGTGGGACATTGTGTAGTGTCGCTCCCCCTCTTCGTGGAGGAACGACACTGAACCCTGCCTAGGTTTCCTATCCGAGTCATGGCACCATTATGTCGCTCCCCCTCTTCCTGGAGGAACGACACAGGACCCTGCGCTGTTCTTTGGTCTGCTCGGCCCTCCCCGGGTTTGCTGCTGGTTCTTCCCGGGTTGGCTACCGTCCCTTCCACCTCCGTGGAAGGGCAGTTCCCCCTGCCACTTTCCCCACTTCCGCGGGGGAGTGGCACACCGCCGGCCGGCTCTCTCGGGGGCTGCACAGGTGTTCCTCTTAGATGTTCCCCTTAGATGTTCCTGGTGCATGCTGTCTCTCTCCTCCTTTATAGTCCTCTTCCACCAATCCCAACTCTGCTACCCACACGCCGAGTACGCTGCTCTCCTCCAATCAGGAGCAGGATCAGCTCCTGCAGGTCATCACTCAAGTTGGCGAGAGGCAGCTGTGTAGAAGTTGTTACTCCCTTCTCAGCGCCATATTGTGGGAGAGCAGATGCATAGAATAAGTCTTAATTCCAGTAACAGTCTAGTCCGAGTTGCTCCCCACAGTGTAGAAATGCCTTTTCTGGTTCTGGCTTGGGTGAGAAGTCACAAACGGATTGAACTTCACTTTGGTGGCTGTCACCCAGGGACCTGGCTACCTAAAGAAATTCTTTGCCATCTTGGGATAGTCAAAATGTTCTTAGAAAAATTCAGAAAGCATTATATAAAAGAAAAGATGATAAATTGGATTTAGTGTAGTTAGAACTTCTGATTTTCAAAGTGACTTTCAGGAGAATGCACTAAAAGACACTCTTTGGGAGAAGCTATTCAAAATACACGTGTCTGATAAGGACTTGGATTAAGAATATAAAAAGAACTCTTAGAACGTTGTAAGAACAATCATCCAGTAGAAAATGGGCAGAAGATTTGAATACATACTTCAAAAAAGAAAGATACATAAACAGGTAGATTAGCGCTGGAAAATTGCTCCGTGTCAGTGGGAATGCCAGTTAAAATCACTGTGAGATGCCACTGACTCCAACTAGAATGGTTAAAATAAAAAGACTGGCGTTGTCAGGTTTTTCAAAATATACAGAGTAATTCAAGCTTTCACAGATTCCTGGTGGATTATGAAACACCTTTCTTTGAAAAGCTTGTTTGTTTGGTAGTTTCTTATGAAGTTATATATTGATCATATGACTCAGAAATTCCACTCCTAGGCATTTATTTTAGAGAAACAAAAGCATATATTTATACCAAGACTTGAGTACAAATATCCATTTCTGCCTTGTTCATATTTATCCACATACTGGAAACAAGTCAGGTGTCCATCAATGCTTGGATGAACAAGTTGCAGTATATTTATAAATAGAATACTACTCAGCAATAAAAAAGAACATCATCATAGCCATAAAAGCATGGTTGCATCTCCCAAATATTCTGAGTAGCATGGTCTAGACAAGAAAGAGTGTGAATATAATTCTATTATGTGACATTCTTTTTTTAAAGTTTTATTTCATTTATTTGAAAGACAGAGTGACAGAAAGAGAGAAAGAACAAGAGAGAACATGCTTCTATCTGCTGTTTCATTCCCCAAATAGCTGCAATGGCTGGAGCTGAATCAGGCCAAAGCCAGGAGCCAGGAACTCCATTCTGGTCTCCCGCATGGGTGTCAGGGACCCAAGCACTTGGACCATCTGCTGCTATTAGCAGGGAACTGGTTTGGAATAGGAACAGCTGGGACTTGAACTGGTGCTCTAATATGAGATGCTGGCACTGGTTTACACACTGTACCACAACACGGGCCCCATGTGACATTATTGAACTGGCAAAATTATTCACTAGTGGTAGGAATCCCAGCATTGGTAGCCTGAAGTGAGGTAGCTATGATTGGTGGAAAAGTAGAACAAACTTCTTGAGTGAAGGATTGCTATATACCTTGGCTATGCTTTTGGCTCCCTATGTAAGTATTTGTCCAAACTCTTAAACTGTACATGTAACATGAGTGAAATTTATTGTCTGTAAATTACACTGTAAGAAACAGTAAAAAATGGAAACGATGTATCAAAGATCAGAAAGAGAATGAACACAACACAAATCTGTATTTTCTGTACATATAACAATAATGGTTTAATATCTGAAGACCTACGTCAGATCCAAAAGAAAAAAGACAAATGACCAAATAGAAAATAATGGATTAAAAGTTCGATCGAACATTTCAGAGAAAGAAATTATAAGCTGGCCATAAACAAATACAAAGATGCTGTGTCTCATTAGAAATCAGAGAAATGCAAATTAAAATGACAAATGTGTACACCTTCCACCCCGCCAGACTGGCAGACTTCTGGAAGACAGTGAAGCGAAAGGAGCTTTACAGCATGCTAGTGGGAGAGTCAACTGTGTGTAAAGATGTTGGGGAAATACTGGCATTCTCTCTTCCGGTGGGGTGTGTGCTGCCTCCAGCTGCCTGCTATCCACACCTGAGAGATCCTTGTTTGCGTGCACCGAGAGAACTGCGGGACTTTTCATAGCAAAAAGCTGGCAGCAATCCAATATTCATCCAGCGAATGCAGAAATAAATGGTGGTTTTTCACGTGATGGACCACAGTACTATCCCTAAGCAAAATGAATTAACCAAAGCTTCATGCTTTAGCCACAGAGAATCTTAGGAAAACATTATGCTGAATGATAAAAAGCAAGTTTCTAAAAGCCTTTAAAGAGATACTATTTGTATAAAGTCCTCGATCATAGAAAACTTTATAATTGTTTAGATGTAGATGTTGTTCAGTTATACTTTATGTGAAAGCAAGGCACTAGTAGACTCAGAATCAGAACTGTTTTCCTTTGGGAAGAGGGAGGGGACAGGTAAGAGGTACAGGAAGCTTGAAAGGAATTGAATTAACCTTTTTCTTCACTTAGGTCATCTGGACAAATTTATTTGCTTTACAATTCTGTGTACTTTTTAATATGCTTCATGTATGATTTGCTATATACGATATTTTCATAATAAATCATTTAAATGGGGTATAAAGTCTAAGAGCATTCGTAGCACTTGACACAGCATCCTGCATGTGGCAGTGCAAACACAGATTCCGTTTTGAGTGAGCTTGTGCTGAAAGAATGGAAGTGAGATGGAGCCTAGATGAACCTGGAGCCGCCATCTGCAGGGTGGGAAATGGCTGCAGATGCCTGGGAATTTGGGCAGTGAGCACGGGGCCTGAGGAGCTGCAGCTCAGGTCCCTGGGGAGAACCAGGGGTAGGTGCTGCCAGGGTGGGGGTCTAGGGGCATGGAATGGTTCTCCAGCTTACACAGGGTGACAGTGTGGGGTGCAGCTTGCCCTCATGCTTCTTGCACAATCCATACCAGGAAGAGGAGCCCTATAAAGTCACCGCAAGTGGCTCACTTACAGCCTTGGCCAATTGGAGTTTCAGAGAAGTTGCAATTGAGGGGCTGGCACTGTGGTGCAGCAGGTTAGAGCCCTGGCCTGAAGCACTGGCATCCCATATGAGCGCCGGTTCTAGTCCCGGCTGCTCCTCTTCCAATCCAGCTCTCTGCTATGGCCTGGGAAAGCAGTGGAAGATGGCCCAAATCCTTTGGCCCCTGCATCCGCATTGGAGATCCAGTAAAAACTCCTGGCTCCTGGCTTCAGATCGGCATAGCTCCGGCCGTTGACGCCATTTGGGGAGTGAACCAGTGGAAGGAAGACCTTTCTCTCTGTACCTCCCTCTCACTGTCTGTAACTCTACCTCTCAAATAAATAAATACAATCTTAAAAAAAAAAGTTGCGATTGATTTTGAAAAAATAAGATGATATTTCTTGTACCTTGAGTGGAAAGCATCAATTTCTTCCTAACACCAAGCAAGTGATTTGTTACCAATACGGTATATTTTATAACAAGACATTCATGATAGTGTTTATAATATCATAAGTATGTATATTTATACATACAGTGTGTAACAATATATGTATATGTTTCATATATACTTATATATCATGTATCAAATATCTATACATTACATAAACATTATAATTTATAATCATAAGATACAAAATGTACACATATATACTATAGAATATAAGTTAATACAACAGTACGAAAGAAATCATAAACATAACTACATGCAAAAAGGTACTTCAGAATGTTTATGGAAAATGGAATTAAAAGATACTTATTTTGATGCAGAAAGTTTTGAAATCCATGCATAGGTTTTTCATAACATGCTCACTTTTTGATGTAAATATCGTTGCTGCGGTGGCCTAGCATATGCAGTGAAATGTTCGCCTTGTTGTTTCTGAGCCATGGGTTATGGGGTTTTATTTTCTATTATGTTCTGACTTCCCCAGAGTCTGCTTAAACATGCTAGTACTTACTAAGCACAAAATGTCTGACGACTCGTTTGAAGAGAAATGCACAGACTGACACGGCACATGGCCTCTGCAAGCTTCCCAGAGCTTGCCTTCTCCTGTGTGCTGCTTCCCATCCCAGGTCTGCTCTTGGAGTCCAGGGCCCCTTTCACAGCTTCAGTCACTCATCTTAAATCTTCAATTCTTGTAAGTTTTCAGAACCTAAGGGAAGGGAAGGACTATTTAAGACCAAATTTCTATGTTGTTTCATTGGAAGGCTGAATGACGGATGCCTGCCCAGGATAGCAGCAGGTGTCCAAGCGTGGTGCTACTGCAGGCCCCCCAGGAGCGGCTGCAGGTGGTGGCAGGAGCCATTGATGTTGGCTCCTTGGTCATCTTTTGATCTGGTTGTCGCAGTCACTTTGAAGTGCTGAGGATGAAGAACTCATTCCCTGGGGATGTTGTGAAGTTAAATAGTTATTGCCAAAAGAGTGAGTCTCAGGCCAGAACTGAGTGTGCATGCGCGTGCGTGTGCGTGTGCGTGTGTAAGTGCCCAGCGTTGGCTGGCACCTGATAACTGACCACGCATATGATAAAGGTCAGAAGAACAGTGGGACAGGTTTCAGGACAACAACTAGTCCTTTGTAGCTTTCTGGTCTAGGGGGTGGTTCAGAGCTGGTTGTCTTGGGGCCGGGGAATTTGTTAAAAATGTAGATTCCTCTGGGGATTCTAATTTAGTAGGCCTAGGTGGGAACCTAGAAATCTACCTCTTTTTTTTTTTTTTTAAGATTTATTTATTTGGAAAGCACAATTACACAGGGAGAGAGGGAGAGACAGAGATCTTCCATCTGCTGGTTCACTCTCCATATGGCTGCATCTGCTGGGGCTGGGCCAGGCCAGGCTGAAGCCAGAAGCCAGGAGCTGCTTTCAGGTCTCCCACGTGGGTGGCAGAGGCTTAAGCACTTGGGCCATCTTCCTCTGCTTTCCCAAGTGCATTAGCAGAGACTCTAACTGGAGCCCATATGGGATGCCAGTGTTGCAGGTGTTGGCTTTACGTGCTACATCACAATGGTGACCCCCAAGAAATCTACCTCTTTAAAGATTTTTCAAGCTGAATGATCTTGCCTACTTGCTGAGGGGTGTGTGAGAGAAGCAGTCTCTTAATTTTGGCTTCTGAATGTCTTCTGGGCACCCCGTGTACTTTGAGCTGGGGAGCCAGGGACATGAGCCTCTAGGGTTTTATGAGGCAGGAGCCTGAGGGCTGAGGGGTCGCTGGGCTTCCAGAATGCCTGTACTGTTGGCTAGCTCCTGTCTGCTAGAGAAATCAGAAATTCAGGTGGGGCACTGCCATGCAGTCTCCCTCCTCTAATTCAGTTCCGCCTTGATATCCAGGGTGTCAAATTGCTGTGCAGATGAGATGACAACATGGCAATTGTGTCCATGTCACAGTCTGTTATTTCCAAATGTGTGTGAAGATCTGTAATTGACACCCAGTATGTCTCCCTCCCCGGGCAGCTCCAGGAGCTGCTGGAATGTGTGGTAATTGTGTTGCTCACCTGTTGTCCCAAAGATGTGCAGTACCTTGGCACCGCTTGAATCTCAGTTGCATTGGGGACATCTATGTGATATTCAGTCAACTGGATCTCACTTCTTTTCCTGCCTCTGTCTACGTGGAGGCCTGGTCATGTGGGGGTGTAAGATAGGTTGGTCAATTTAAAATGACAGACTCTTTTGGGCAAGTGCCCCACTCTGATTGGCTGAGAAGGCTACCAGCCCTGTCTGCGTGATCCTGGCTTTTATTGGGCTAATAGCACCCTATTCTCTCGCTGACTGGTAATTTAAACAGCCAATTGTGTCTTGCCTGCAGAATTAATCAATGTGGATGGGAAGTATTCCATCTGCTCTTTGTCCAAAAAGACTGGAAATAAAGGACTGTGGGATGAAAGTCTGTCTTGATTTTCATTAACTTTAACGTGTGGCTCCGTTGTTTCCTTCATTCTGATTGCTGGCAGTATCATGTGCAGATCCAACCCCTCCATACTCACCTCTGTGGACCGTCTAAACGTCTTCTTGCAAAAAGAAATTTGAAATTTCCATAATGACATAAAACAGGGCTTTAAAATGATTTAAAATATGACTAGGGCATGCACTTTTCCTTTAAATTGGGATTTTTAAAAATGCATTTAAAATTTTAAAAAATTTTTTTTGACAGGCAGAGTTAGCGAGAGAGAGAGAGACAGAGAGAAAGGTCTTCATTTCGTTGGTTCACCCCCCAAATGGCTGCTACTGCCGGCGCACTGCACCAATCCAAAGCCAGGAGCCAGGTGCTTCCTCTTGGTCTCCCATGCAGGTGCAGGGCCCTAGCACTTGGGCCATCCTCCACTGCCTTCCTGGGCCACAGCAGAGAGCTGGCCTGGAAGAGGGGCAGCTCAGACAGAATCCAGCATCCCAACCGGGATGAGAACCCAGGGTGCCGGCACCACAGAGGAGGATTAGCCTAGTGAGCTGTGCCGCCGGCCGCATTTTTATGTTCTTAACAACCAAAGTTCTGTTGATGTTTCATTCAACTGGATTTTATTTCTGCAGATGTCACAAACAGCATCAGTTGAGAGAAAGATCAATGTGATTGTTAGGCAATGCTAAAATGGTGGGAAAGCATATATATATTTTTTCATTTTTATTATCTTTATGTATAGAAGATCAACTTAGTATACATTTTTTTAAAAGATTTATTTGTTTATTTGAAATTCAGAGTTACACAGGGAGAGAAGGAGAGGCAGAGAGAGGTCTTCCATCTGCTAGTTCACCCCCGAGATGGTTGCATGGCCAGAGTTGTCCAATCAGAAGCCAGGAGCCAGGAGCTTCCTCTAGGTCTCCCTTGTGAATGCAGGGGCAAAAAGACTTGGGCCATCTTCTACTGCTTTCCCAGGCTATAACAGGGAGCTGGATCAGAAATGGAGCAGGGCCTGGTGCTGTGGCGTAGCGGGTGAGGCTGCCACCTGCACTGCTGGCATCCCATGTGGGTGCCGGTTCGAGACCCCGCTGCTCCACTTCCAATCCAGCTCTCTGTTGTGGCCTGGGAATGCAGTGGAGGATGGCCCAAGTCCTTGGGCCCTGCATGCGCATGGGAGACCTAGAAGAAATTCCTGGATAGGCGCAGCTCCAGCTGTTGCGGCCAATTAGGGAGTGAACCAGCAGATGGAGGACCCTTCTCTCTCTCTCTGCCTTTCCTTCTCTCTCTCTGTAACTCTGACTTTCAAGTAAAGAAATAAATCTTAAAAAAAAAAAAAGTGGAGCAGCAAGATTTGAGCCACGCCCATATGGGATGCCAGCACTTCAGGCAGTGGTTTTACCAGCGAAGCCACAGCGCTGGCCCTGTTAAGCATATATTTTTTTTTTTGACAGGCAGAGTGGACAGTGAGAGAGAGAGAGACAGAGAGAAAGATCTTCCTTTGCCGTTGGTTCACCCTCCAATGGCCACCGCGGCCGGCGCGCTGCGGCCGGCGCACCGCGCTGATCCGATGGCAGGAGCCAGGAGCCAGGTGCTTTTCCTGGTCTCCCATGGGGTGCAGGGCCCAAGCACCTGGGCCATCCTCCACTGCACTCCCTGTCCACAGCGGAGGGCTGGCCTGGAAGAGGGGCAACCGGGACAGAATCCGGTGCCCCGACCGGGACTAGAACCCGGAGTGCCGGCGCCGCTAGGCGGAGGATTAGCCTAGTGAGCCGCGGCGCCGGCCCTGTTAAGCATATTTAACATCTTCACTGATAATAGTAAATCTCTATCATTATAAATTCCACTTATTAGCTCTTACCTTTGCACATATGCTAAGTGTTTGACTCACCTTACATAATTTCATTCTTTGGATAACACTGTAAGGTAGGTATTATTGCTATATCCACTTTACAAAGGAGAGTAGCGGTCCTCAACAAGTTAAATAAATTTCCCAAAGTCAAAGCGCCAGAAAGTGTTAGGATGGGGACAGACTGCAGGCCTGTCTGTCTTCAAGTTCATGATATTAAAAATAAATTAGGGGCCGACTCGTGGTGCAGTGGGTTAAGACATTTCTTAACACCATCTGTAACATTTGTAACACCAGCATCCCATCTAAGAGCCCTGGATGGCATCCCAGCTGCTCTGCTTCTGATTCAACTCCCTGCTCACACAGCTGGGAAGGCAGTGAAATACGACCCAAGTGCTTGGGTCTCTGCCTTCTTTGAGTTCCAGGGTCCTGACTTCAGTCTGGGCCAGGTCTGGCTGTTGGAGCCATTTGGGGAGTGAACCAGTGTAGAAAATCTCTCTGTCTCTCTCTCTCTGTCTTTCAAATACTAAATGAATCTTAAAGAAAAATAAAATGAAAATAAAGCCATTTTGTAGCTAATTCAGTTTTCCAAATATTCTTCCTGTACCTCAATAGGTGGGGCAACTTTTTCCTGTTTTTCCCTTTGTATCTCATTTCCTTGATTCTGAAGTATACCATTAATTTTAATTTAATAATACCTTGATATTTCAGGGAAAGTAAAACTTTTCCACTTCATTGTCTGTACACATTGAATATAAAACAGTACAACCTAAAAATAGGACAGCATGGTTACTGTTAAGATTGTCATTTTGTTGTTTACAGAATGTTTTCACATCAGGAGAATGCTGTAAGTGTGTGACCAGTGCTGTGTGCAGGGCAGAGTTGCAGTAGGGCTATGGGCAGCAGCAGAGGGTATCTAGTGTACCAGGGACTTGCTCTGATTTGTGTCTTAGGGGATGAGCCTGGGAGGGCAGAGTGAGAGGCTGGAGACAGGGAGGCTGAGGGGGTCAGCGGTCACAGCCCAGGGGAGAGATGGGTCTGCCCTAGGCTACGGTGGGATGGATGGACTTCGCAGTGCTAAGGAAGCGGAGTGGACTGCATGGTGGGGGTCAGTGTCTTTGCTGGAGTGGATCCTCAGGGTAGGACTGAGTGGGACAGGAACCCAGGTATGCCTGGGGGCTATTCCAAGATGCATCAGATCCCTGGCCCCATGGGTCCATCTCACTGCTCCTTCAAGAACCTCTTTGGAAGAATGAGGTCTTGGAGGTCTTTTTGAATATGGGCAGGTTTATTTAAATTCTCCAAGGTGCACAGGAGGAGCAAACTTCTAGGAGCATTGGTGCATAGGCAGACCTTGAGTGGGTGAGGACTAGAAGATTATCAATTCATTTTCTCTGCCATCCCTTTAACTCCCAAGCCCATTCTGATTTTATGACTCCGTAATTAACCAGATAATTAAGCAAATGTAAATAGCCGTTTTATACATGCAGCCCCACGCTTTGGTGCTGCCTTCGTGTTCAGAGTTCTCATTAGCAGCCTGGATTATTTCTTATTTACATGCAAGGAAGTACAGAGGGCTGAAAAGCATTGCTTAGTATCTCACACAGTGAAGGGAGGAAGCGGTCCCTAAGAACTGGGTCCCTAAGAACTGGGTCCCTAAGACCTGGGTCCCTAAGAACTGGGTCCCTAAGACCTGGGTCCCTAAGAACTGGGTCCCTAAGACCTGGGCGTGTGTGAGCTAAGGTTGCTCCTCAGAAACTGCACCAGAAATGCCTCCCTGTGCTTGTGCCTGGTGATCATTTCGCATTCCTGTAATGCATGTTTGTTCAAGAGCATGATCTACGACCTTACTAATATTGTCATGTTACAACTGTTGTTTTTCTTTTTCACCATTTGTTTTTCTATGGAATGGGGCCAGGGAAAGAGAAAGCCAAGGTGATGGCTCCAGAAATGTTGAGCGATTCCTCAGCCTGTCATTTTGGAAGTCGAAACAAGCCCTCGGGGCCGTGCAGAAAACCATGGTAGAAGTGTGTTTTGATCGCAAGGCTCCAAGTAGAGATCTGAGACTTGTCAGCTCTTGGTGGCACTTGTGCCTCTAGAAAATCCACCCACCGTAGAGTAGGAAGAACTGGTGTGCTCCCCCGCCGTGGTGCTCCCTGGCTGGTGACCATGACCTGTTTCTTACTTTGCTGTTGGGTTATAAGGAAAGAGAGGGAGGTTGATTTTCCTTTCCTTTCCTGTGTGGTGGTGTGAGGGTACTTCAAAGAGGTCATGGAAAAGTGGAATTAAAAGGTAAGTTTATTCTTTTTGCAAAATTTTTAAAGAAATCCATGCTTGTTTTTTTTCCTTTTTAACAAGCATTTTTTTTCCATAAACTTTTTGAAAATCTTTTGTGTGTGTGAATTTCAAAATGTTTTTGTACCATTATGAGCTTATCTTTCACTTCTGTTTTTCACTAACTGTTTGTATTTCCACAAAAAGATAAAAAGGTATTTTGTAAAATGCAAAGTATTCCAAAGTATGTCAATCTATTTCGCATTTACTACATTTTTTTATCAAATGATTGTTCTGAAAATCATCTTCTGTTTTAGACTGGGCTCATTTCTTCTCTTTACTCCCACATCATGGTAGGTGCATTTTTATTATTTATTCATCTGTTGTACAAATATACAGTGTTTTGTACCAAAAATTATGTGTTAAGTCCTATGCTGAAATTGCTCAGGCATTTTTTGAAGAGACTAGTTGCTTCCTGAAGGCAGATATGTGTTTTTCCTATTCTTTTGTTCTAAATTTTTTATTATTTATTTGATTTGTTTGAAAGGCAGAGAGACAGGGTGGTGGGGAGGAGAAGGGATAGGGAGAGTGGTAGAGGGAGAGAGAGGGAGAGCACAGAATTTCAGAATACAGAAATTGTTGATAAAGTAATGCCTTGTTTTTAGTAGTGTTAGTATTGTCGCCTGTTTAGCTTGTTCATCCTTGCCCATTCCCTAGCTTGGTGTTGGTCCTGCCTCACACGCACAGTGACTTTTTTTTTAAACATCAGGCTTACCTATCTGTTCTGGGGTGGTCCCTCTGCAGATGCACCCCGGAAGTAACCCTGCTTGGCATGACTGCAGACTTCCCGTCCCCATCCTTGCAGGCAGCCCTGTGCAGCATGGCCAGCCGGCACCTGCGGGAAGTTCTGAGTATGCTGTACTCATGGAGAGAGAACACATCTACCTATTCCCAAAGAGGGAGCCTCGTGCAGGTAGAGGCACAGGTGTCCTCACCCCCATCATACCTGCCTTGTAAGCTTCATGATTTTTCTCTACCGGAATGTATTCTTGAAAAATCACCAGGGTTTGTTCATCGATGTTCAGGTCTTCCTGTGTGCCTTAGTTCCTGTCTATCTGTGGTGGAGGATAAAAAGAGGTTTGTGGGATTTGAAATTTGCCTTCAGACATACGATCTTGCAAAATGAGACCCAAGGTCACGAAGATTTATTAGGTCAACATAAGAAAGTTATGTGATGTGATGGGGTGAATCAGAGAGAGGAGACCTGAGCTCTGGCCTAGTTCTGTCTCCTTGTTTAGGAAAGTCGCTCAACCTCTCAGTCATAGTCATGCTTTTATCTATTTTTGTGTAGCATGTTTCTTGATGATTTCATTTGAACAAAGGTTACTGTTGCTGCTGAAAGGTAAGGTTAAAAACTACTCAATTGCTACAGCCCTCCCGTCTGAATGATCTGTTCTTCTATAAGAAATCTTGAGAGAGCAAGATTCATCCAGTCTGGGCTTGATCATAGCAAGCAATGAGATGTTCAAAGTCAAGTCCTTGGCTCAAGGACAAGCACTAACGAGGTCCTAAACTTGCCGGCATCTTTTACGTTTTCTTTTTCTCATTTACTTCATGCCTCCCTGCCTTCACTTTAATGGAAGAGCTCATCTGCAATGTTTGGTCTCTACTTAAAATCCAATAAATTCCACCCTTGAACTGCCATTCCTGGCTCTAGACAAAGACAAAGCAAGATTAACCACAACATCTCAAGGTTGGCCAAATCAAATTCTCTGGCTTTCTCCGTATCCAGCAAGTTGTGTCTCTGCTTACAACCAAAGATCCCAGAGAGCATTAAGCAAAGCACAGGTTGGGATAACGCCTACCTCTTGGACCTTGTGGATTTTTGTGTTCGGTGTTTCTGAGTCGGCCTCCCTGGGCCCAGCATTTGTCACCTGATCACATCAGTCCTATGACCTGGCTTGGTTTGAGCTATTTGGACTGGAGTGACTGCTCCAGGTTCTCTCCATGAATGTGGCCTGCTGTTACAAGCTGCTTATTCAGCCAGCCCTTTGAATACTGCACAAGTGTTTTCCATCAGTCATTACAGTGAAAGCCTGGCCACGGGGATGGTAATAAAATCGCTGACCCAGGGAAAAAATGCTTCACACATACCTAGTAACCAGAGAGAACTCGTAAAAAGTTCATGACAAGGCAACACCATTCATCCTTGTGTACCTCCCCATGACCATGGCCATGTGTGCTGTGCTGTAGTACACATCCCTGTGGTTTTGTAGGGAAGAAACTTCTAGAACTATTCAGTGAAAATACGTGTGGTTAAAGCTTCTCTCCTTTTCCTTGACATCCATTCGTCCCCTTATTTTTTCCACCTCTCACTTGTCTGTCTACCAGGCCTTTCCTTCCTCCCCTTTTATCTTCATTCATTATGAGCAGGTCGGAAGGAAAAACAGCTGGTGGGCGGTCAGTTAGGGCTAGCACAGCCCAAGGCAGAGGCAGCCGTGCCAGGGAGTAGATCTAGATCCCGTGACAGCTTAGGAACTGTGGATTTTTCAAATGAAATATTTTATCAAAATGGTAAGGCTTTGAAATATAATGTGCTTGGTTGACATGGTAAAAACAAGCTGAGCTCAGAGGAAAGTGGGCTAAGACTCACCCCTGAGGTATGCATCACCTTTCCAAGTCTCTTGGCAGCTTGACGAGGACACACAGTGCATGGGTTTCTGCAGCTCGCCATACAGCAGGGTCCTTTTGCAGGGAGGTATCAAGGACGTTTGTTATACATCACACTGCTGTGAGTGAGAGGAGGCCCGAGGCCAAGGTGCTGGAGTCTCCTCAAGGGAAGTGCTCCAGTGAGAAAACGCAGCCGATTATAAATTACATCTAACACCAGAAATCTCAAGGAGAAAGATTTTCAGGAGGGAAAAATTCTTAAAACATTTCATTGTAAAAATGTAATCGCTAGTTTATTGTTTTCCAACATAAGTGTTTTCTCTCTGTATTTCTTTCCGATTATTGCCTTTTTTGAGAAAGTGACCAGGTTGGTACAGACCTTAGAAGGCAAAAGATGATTTATTGCTTTTTTAAAAACAAAAAAAATTTTTTTTTATTTGAAAGGCAGAGTTACAGAAGGGAGAGAGAAGAAGAGAGAGGGAGTTGGGGAAGGGAGAGAGGGAGGAGAGAAAGGGAGAGGGAGAGAGGGAGAGAGGGAGGGAGGGAGAGGGAGAGAGAGATGGAGAGAGAATCTTTTATCTGTAGGTCCACTCCCCTAATGACTGCAACAGCTGGAGCTGGGTTCCCAGCATAGCTGTCGGGCTCCAAAGGCGCACACACTCCCAGCGCCGTGTTCTTGCCTTCATAATGTAAGAGGATCTACAAACTCTTGTACCTGCAGTGTGCTCGGGTTTGTTCCATGAGGGTGACATTTTTTTAAGAGTTATTTGTTTATTTGAAAGGCAGAGTTACAGAAGGTGGGGGAGGGAGGAAGGAAGGTGGGGAGAGAGGAGGGAGGTGGGGAGGGAGGGAGAGAGAGAGATCTTGCATCTATTGGCTCACTCTCTGAAAGGCTGCAATAGCCTAGGCTGGGCCAGGCTAAAGCCAGGAGCCTGGAACTCCACCTGGATCTCCTGTGTGGCCGTCAGGGGCCCAAGCACCTGGGGCACCCCCCACTGCTTTCCCAAGCACATCAGCAAGGAGTTGGATCAGAAGTGGAGCAGCCAGGACTTGAACCAGCACTCATGTGAGATGCCGGTGTTACAGGTGGTGGCATAACTCTGAATATCAAAATGCCAGCCCTAGAAAAGATGATTTCTGACAATGGCCCTGAAGTGGATGTGTGGTCATCGCCTTTATCCAACCGAGGGAGCGCCTGGCTGGACCAGGAGTAATGCAGAGGGACCGGCACCTGCTCATGGAAGTCCCCATCCATCAGCATCCCTTTATTGTCATTTGCCAAATAGAACAAATCAGAACAACAGCTTTAATTTTAATGCAGTTCAGTTTATTTATTTATTTATTTTTGACTTGTATTTAATGAATATAAATTTCCAAAGTACGGCTTATGGATTACAATGGCTTCCCCCCCATAACGTCCCTCCCACCCTCAACCCTCCCCTCTCCCACTCCCTCTCCCCTTCCATTCACATGAGGTTTCATTTTCTATTCTCTTTATATACAGAAGATCAGTTTAGCATACATTAAGTAAAGATTTCAACAGTTTGCTCCCACACAGAAACATAAAGTGAAAAATAATAGATGATTTTTTAAATGATGATGAAATCAGATCAGACCTATTGTCATGTTTAATCCCAGTGAGAGTCAAGTTGGTAATTGATAATTTCTTCTTCTTCTTCTTCTTTTTTTTTTTTTTAACAGAAGATCAGTTTAGTAGGCATTAAGTAAAGATTTCAACAGTTTGCACCCCCATAGAAACACAAAGTGAAATATACTGTTTGAGTACTCGTTATAGCATTAAGTCTCAATGTACAGCACATTAAGGACAGAGATCCTACATGAGGAGTAAGTGCACAGTGACTCCTGTTGTTGACTTTACAAATTGACACTCCTGTTTATGGCATCAGTAATCTCCCTATGCACCAGTCATGAGTTTCCAAGGCTATGGAAGCCCCTTGAGTTCTCCAACTCTTATCTTGTTCAGACAAGGTCATAGTCAAAGTAGAGGTTCTCTCCTCCCTTCAGAGAAAGGTACCTCCTTCTTTGAAGACCTGTTCTTTCCACTGGGATCTCACTCACAGAGATCTTTCATTTAGGTTTTTTTTTTTTTTTGCCAAAGTGTTTTGGCTTTCCATGCCCGAAATACTCTCATGGGCTTTTCAGCCAGATCCGAATGTCTTTAGGGCTGATTCTGAGGCCAGAGTGCTGTTTAGGACATCTGCCATTCTATGAGTCTGCTGAGTATCTCGCTTCCCATGTTGGATCACTCTCCCCTTTATTTATTCTATCTGTTAGTATTCGCAGGTACTAGACTTGTTTATGTGCTCCCTTTGACTCTTAGTCCTTTCATTATGATCAATTGTGAACTGAAATTGATCACTTGGACTAGTGAGATGGCATTGGTACAAGCCACCTTGATGGGATTGAATTGGAGTCCCCTGGTATGATTCTAACTCTACCATTTGGGGCAAGTCAGCCTGAGCATGTCCCAAATTGTACATCTCTTCCCTCTCTTATTCCCACTCTTATGTTTAACACGGATCACATTTCAGTTAAATTTCAACACTTAAGAATAACTGTGTATTAATTACAGAATTAAACCAGTCATATTAAGTAGAACAGACCAAAAAAAAAACTACTAAGAGGGATAATGTATTAAGTTGTTCATTAACATTCAGGGCTATGCTGATCAAGTCACCATTTCTCATAGTGTCCATTTCACTTCAACAGGTTTCCTTTTTTGTGTTCAGTCAGTTGTCACCGATCAGGGAGAACATATGGTATTTGTCCCTTTGGGACTGGCTTATTTCACTCAGCATGATGTGTTCCAGATTCCTCCATTTTGTTGCAAATGACTGGATTTCGTTGTTTCTTACTGCGGTATAGTATTCTAAAGAGTACATATCCCATAATTTCTTTATCCAGTCTACCGTTGATGGGCATTTAGGTTGGTTCCAGGTCTTGGCTATTGTGAATTGTGCTGCAATAAACATTAGGGTGCAGACCTCTTTTTTGTTTGCCAATTTCATTTCCTTTGGGTAAATTCCAAGGAGTGGGATGGCTGGGTCCAACAGTAGTGCTATATTCAGGTTTCTGAGGAATCTCCAGACTGACTTCCATAGTGGCTTGACCAGTTTGCATTCCCACCAACAGTGGGTTAGTGTCCCTTTTTCCCCACATCCTCGCCAGCATCTGTTGTTGGTAGATTTCTGAATGTGAGCCATTCTAACCGGGGTGAGATGAAACCTCATTGTGGTTTTGATTTGCATTTCCCTGATGGCTAGTGACCTTGAACATTTTTTCATGTGCCTGTTGGCCCTTTGGATTTCCTCTTTTGAAAAATGTCTATTGAAGTCCTTGGCCCATCTCTTAATTGGGTTGTTTGTTTTGTTTTTGTGGAGTTTCTTGATCTCTTTGTAGATTCTGGTTATTAACCCTTTATCTGTTGCATAGTTTGCAAATATTTTTTCCCATTCTGTCGGTTGTCTCTTCACTCTCCTGACTGTTTCTTTTGCAGTACAGAAACTTCTCCATTTGATGCAATCCCAATAGTTGATTTTGGCTTTGACTGCCTGTGCCTCCCGGGTCTTTTCCAGAAATTCTTTGCCTGTGCCAATATCTTGAAGGGTTTCTCCAATGTTCTCTAATAACTTGATGGTGTCAGGTCGTAGATTTAGGTCTTTAATTCACGTTGAGTGGATTTTTGTGTAAGGTGTAAGGTAGGGGTCTTGCTTCATGCTTCTGCACGTGGAAATCCAGTTTTCCCAGCACAGACTGTCCTTGCTCCAGGAATTAGTTTTAGATCCTTGATCAAATATAAGTTGGCTGTAGATGTTTGGGTTGATTTCTGGTGTTTCAATTCTGTTCCATTGGTCTATCCATCTGTTTCTGTACCAGTACCATGCTGTTTTGATTACAACTGCCCTGTAGTATGTCCTGAAATCTGGTATTGTGATGCCTCCGGCTTTGTTTTTGTTGTACAAGATTGCTTTAGCTATTCGAGGTCTCCTGTGCCTCCATATGAATTTCAGCACCGTTTTTTCCAGATCTGAGAAGAAGGTCTTCGGTATCTTGATTGGTATTGCATTGAATCTATAAATTGCTTTTGGGAGAATGGACATTTTGATGATGTTGATTCTTCCAATCCATGAGCATGGAAGATTTTTCCATTTCTTGGTATCCTCTTCTATTTCTTTCTTTAAGGTTTTGTAATTCTCATCGTAGAGATCTTTAACGTCCTCGGTTAAGTTTATTCCAAGGTATTTGATTGTTTTTTGTAGCTATTGTGAATGGGATTGATCTTAGAAGTTCTTCCTCAGCCATGGGGTTGTCTGTGTATACAAAGGCTGTTGATTTTTGTGCATTGATTTTATACCCTGCTACTTTGCCAAACTCTTCTATGAGTTCCAATAGTCTCTTAGTAGAGTTCTTTGGGTCCCCTAAATAAAGAATCATATCATCTGCAAAGAGGGATAGTTTGAGTTCTTCCTTCCCAATTTGTATCCCTTTAATTTCTTTTTCTTGCCTAATAGCTCTGGCTAGAACTTCCAGAACTATATTGAATAGTAGTGGTGAGAGTGGGCATCCCTGCCTGGTGCCAGATTTCAGTGGAAATGCTTCCAGCTTTTCCCCATTCAATAGGATGTTGGCTGTGGGTTTTTCATAGATTGCTTTGATCGTATTGAGGAATGTTCCTTCCAAACCTAGTTTGCTTAGAGTTTTCATCATGAACGGGTTTTGTATTTTATCAAATGCTTTCTCTGCATCAATTGAGGTAATCATATGGTTTTTCTTCTGCAGTCTGTTAATGTGGTGTATCACATTGATTGTCTTGCGCACATTAAACCATCCCTGCATACCAGGGATAAATCCCACTTGGTCTGGGTGGATGATCTTTCTGATGTGTTGTTGCATTCTATTGGCGAGAATTTTATTGAGGATTTTTGCATCTATGTTCATCAGGGATATTGGTCTGTAATTCTCTTTCAGTGCTGCATCTTTTTCCGGGTTAGGAATTAAGGTGATGCTGGCTTCATAGAAAGAATTTGGGAGGACTCCCTCTTTTTCGATTGTTCTGAATAGTTTGAGAAGAATTGGAGTCAGTTCTTCTTAAATGTCTGGTAGAATTCAGCAGTGAATCCATCTGGTCCTGGGCTTTTCTTTGTTGGGAGGGCCTTTATTAGTGTTTCAATTTCTGTCTCAGTTATGGGTCTATTTAAGTTTTCGATGTCTTCCTGGTTCAATTTAGGTAGGTTGCATGTGTCCAGGAATCTATCCATTTCTGATAGGTTTCCCTGTTTGCTGGCATACAAGTCCTTGTAGTAATTTCTGATGATTCTTTTTATTTCTGTGGTATCTGTTGTTACGTTTCCTTTTTCATCTCTGATTTTATTGAGAACCCAAAACATACATATATTTTTCCATCCTGTCCTTCCAACTTGCTTGTGTCACTGTACTTGAAATGGATTCTTCTTAGAAGATGGATTTTTTTGATTTCTTTAGATAATATCTATTTTTCATTGGTATTTTTGACCATTTATATTTAGTGTAATTATTGATATATTAGTCTGTATGTCTGCTCTTTATTTATGTTCGTTTACTGTATGTTTTGGGTTCTCATTTTCCATTTCCTGATTCTTTTGAGTTGCTTGTACAAATTTTAGTATTCCATTCCATTTCAATATATCCATAATATATCTCTTTCAATAGCTTTTTAAACTACCGAGTTATGCCATTATAACTTGAAAGCAGCCATATACAATATATAAATGAATGATCAAAGCTGTGTCTAAAAATTTTACTTACAAAAAACAGATGGTAATTAGATTTTGTCTTCCAACCCGTGTTCTAGGTATTATAATATACTTACTTGATATTTCACAGTGTGTGTGTGTGTGTATGTGTGTGTGTAATGTATTTATTTGAAAGGCAGAATTGTGGGGTGGGGAGGAGAAGAGGAGAGAGAGAGAGAGACAGAGAGAGAGATTCCATCAGCTTGTTCACTGTCTCAGTGGCCAGAGCTGAGCCGTGCTGAAACTGGGAGCCTGGAACTACATCTGGGTTTCTCATGTGGGTGACGGGGCCCAAGTACTTGGGCTTTCTGCTGCTTTTCCCGGGTGCATTAGCAGAGAGCTGAATTGCAAGTGGAGCAGCCAAGACTCAAACGGGTGCTCATGTGGGATGGTGGTGATGCAGGTGGTGGCTCAACCCGCTTTGCCACAATGCTGGCCCCTTCCAGTATATTTATAATTAATATATTACCACTTGAAATAAAAAAATTAAATTCTATCACTATCCTCATCCCTTTACCCTCCTCCCTTTGTTTAAATATTACGTCAACATACATTAAAAAGCCAGTAGCTAATGTTGTTGTTTTTGCTTTCAGCTGTTAAATGTATTTTTAAGAATTCAAGAGGAAAAGAATTGTCTCTTAGGCTTGCTCAGATATTCTGCCCTCAGTTGTTCTTCCCTTGTTTCTGCTGTTCCTTGTTTCCTCCCACTCCCGTCTTCCTTCTGCCTGAAGAATGCTCTCGGTTTTTAAACACAGGTCTACTGGCAAGAAGGTCCTGTGTTTCCTTTCATCTGAGGATGCCTTTATGTCATCAATTTCTTTTCTTTTTATTTTTTATTTTTTGACAGGCAGAGTGGACAATGAGAGAGAGAGAGAGAGAGAGAGAGAGAGAGAAAGGTCTTCCTTTTGCTGTTGGGTCACCCTCCAGTGGCCGCCGCGGCCGGTGCACCGCGCTGATCCGATGGCAGGAGCCAGGTGCTTCTCCTGGTCTCCCATGGGGTGCAGGGCCCAAGCACTTGGGCCATCCTCCACTGCACTCCCTGGCCACAGCAGAGAGCTGGCCTGGAAGAGGGGCAACCGGGACAGAATCCGGTGCCCCGACCGGGACTAGAACCCGGCGTGCCGGCGCCGCAAGGCGGAGGATTAGCCTAGTGAGCTGCGGCGCCAGCCTGTCATCAATTTCTGAAGGCTTTTTTTGCTGGACAGAGAATTTTAGTTGCTAATTCTTTTCTTTCTGCTCTTAAAAAATGTTCTAATGCCTGCGGTTTCCATGGTTTCTGATGAGAAATCCACTCATTTTGTCTGTTGTTCCCTGTAGGTAACACATCAATTTTCTTTGGTGGATTTGAAGATTTTTTTTGTTGTTTTCAGTTTTTAGCAATTTGATTATGATGCTTCAGAGGTGGATTTCTCTTAGTTTATTCTGTTTGGGATTCCCTGAGTTCTTGAACAGGAACAGGCAGGTGCTGGTCCAAGGTGGGGACCTTGCAATAATTACCACTTCCCAGATCTTTAAGCACTGCAATCTTTCCTTCCTCTTCAGAGACTCCAGTGACACAAATGCTAGACCCTTTTCTTGTCTCAAAGCTTCCTAAGGCCCTGATCATTTTAAAAAACCTGTTTAACAATTATAAACATTTATTTATTTAAATTTTATTTGAAAGGCAGAGAGAGAGAGGGAGAGAGGGAGAGAGGGAGAGAGGGTGAGAGGGAGAGAGGGAGAGAAGGGGAGAGAGAAATCTCCCATCTACTTGTTTACTTCCCAAATGCCCACAATAGTCAGGACTGGGCTAGGCCACAGCCAGGAGGCAGGAACTCCAGCCAGGAGGCAGGAACTCCATTCAGGTCTCCTGTGTAGATGGCAGGGACCCACATCACTGAGCCATCACTGCTCCTCTTGGGATACTCATTAGCAGGAAGCTGGATTGGAAATGGAGTAGCCAGGACTCGAACCAGGCACTCCCAAATGGGACGAAGGTGTCCCAGGGAGTGAATTAAGCACTGTGCAACACGCCCATCTACAGTCATTTCTAAATCAATTACCTTTTTCCTTTCGTGCCTCCATGAAGTTCTTCAGTTGATCCAGACAGAAGGTTTGTTTTTCTGTTTTTCTTTTATTGTTTATTGTTTTCATTTTTAAAATTTCCATTATTATCTGTATCTTTTTATACACTTGCTAGAGCTTTATGTTTCTACGAATTTTAAGAATATTTGTGATTGTTTGCTGATACATTTATGTAATTGTTTCCTTAATGTATTTTCAGATAACTCCAACATTTATGTTACCTTGTGTGAGATTTTCTTAGTTCATATGTTGAGTAATTTTGAATTATAACGGTCAATTTGAATATCATGTCATTCAGTTAGTTGCTAAATCCTGTTAAAATCTTGTGGAATGCCTTGGCATTTTTGCTTTAATGCCATATACCAGGTTATGTTTCGTCTACAGAGTCCAAGCCATGTTCTGTGACTGTGGTTCCAATGTCAGTTCAGTGTTCAGATCCTTTTAGTGGTGTTTGGGTCTGTCTTGCTCATGTGCAAACCTCTCTGGATCTGAGTGGTGGTCTCCTTGTTAGTTCAGTTCTCAAAATGTGTGGGGCTGGTGCCACGGCTTACTAGGCTAATCCTCCGCCTTGCGGCGCCGGCACACCAGGTTCTAGTCCCGGTCGGGGCGCCAGAGTCTGTCCCGGTTGCTCCGCTTCCAGGCCAGCTCTCTGCTGTGGCCAGGGAGTGCAGT
This sequence comes from Oryctolagus cuniculus, assembly GCF_964237555.1. NCBI lineage: Eukaryota > Metazoa > Chordata > Mammalia > Lagomorpha > Leporidae > Oryctolagus > Oryctolagus cuniculus. Next base: position 190,823,621 of record NC_091433.1, on the reverse strand, counting down.
GGAGGATGGCCCAAGTGCTTGGGCCCTGCACCCCATGGGAGACCAGGAGAAGCACCTGGCTCCTGCCTTCGGATCAGCGTGGTGCACCAGCCGCAGCACGCTGGCCACGGCGGCCATTGGAGGGTGAACCAACGGCAAAGGAAGACCTTTCTCTCTGTCTCTCTCTCTCACTGTCCACTCTGCCTATCAAAAAATTAAAAAAAAAAATGTGTGGTACGCTGCTTAGGTCAGACCCACAGTGTGCAGCTGTGAGGTGAGGGTGAGGTGAAGGAAGAGTTTAGAAGCAACACATGGGGCTGACACCCAGCCTCTCTGACCCTCTGCTTCCTTTTGGGGCTCCTGTTTTGGGTCCTCTGGGGGGAAAGCCTGTGTTCTGATTATCTGGCTTTTCTGTGCACTCTGCAGCTGCGCCCACATTCCTGTGCAAGTGTGGGAAATTCAGAGTGAGATGGAGGCAATGGGCTGTCTTTCCTGCCTTTGGAACCATAGCTTGACCCAATGGAAAATGCGTCTTCCCTCCCTTGGAGTCTTGACTCCCGGGGTTCTTCACCACCACCGCCTCTGTAGCCTCAGGATGGCTTGGGGATTGGGACAGAAGAGAATAGGAAAAAAGGGGGAAAACCCTGGGGTTTCATCACTCTGTTTGAGTGTTAGGAGTTCCCTTAACCATTGCCCCAGCCAGCACCAGAGGGCTTTTCCTGGATCTCTCTGTGGGTGACCTGTTACTCACTTGGTGTCTGGTACATTTTTAGGCCCGGGTTCACTAGAGAGAAAAGACAGCAGCCTAATACTCCTTCAGGGGTCCTTTGACCCTCATTCCCATCTGCCTGCCTCTTTACTTCCAGAGTCTTCACATGAGTGCTCTGGAATCTGTCCAGGCTTTCTTCACCTCTTGCATAATGAGAAGCAGACTTATCTGGAACTGAATTAAAAAGTAAAGTAGTTTAGTTTTTTCTTATTTATTTATTCATTTATTTAGTTTGTAGGCTGAGAGTGCATCTACTGGTTTATATCCCAAATGCTGCAATGGTCAGGGCTGGGGCTGGGCCAGGGTCAGAGTCAGGAGCTGGGAGCACATTTAGGTGTCCACATAGGTGGCAGGGACTCAGCTACTTGAGCTAGCACTGCTGCTTCCCAGGGTCTGCATTAGCAGGAAGCTGGAATAAGGTGCTAGAGCCAGGAAATCCTAGACACTCCATGTGGATTACAGGTATCTTTTTTTTTAAAAAAAGATTTATTTTATTTATTTGAAAGAGTTACAGAGAGAGGTAGAGACAGAGAGAGGGTCTTCCATCTGCTGGTTCACTCCCCAGTGGCCTCAATGGCCAGAGCTGAGCCAATCCAAAGCCAGGAGATAGCAGCTTCTTCTGGTTCTCCCATGAGGGTGCAGGAGCCCAAGGACTTGGGCCATCCTCTCTTGCCTTCCCAGGTGCATTAGCAGGGAGCTGGATGGGAAGTGAAGCATCCAGGACTTGAACCGGTACCCACATAGGATGCCGGCACTGCGGGTTGGGCTTTAATCTGCTGTGACACAGCACTGGCTCTGGATTGCAGTTATCTTAATTTCTAGGCTAAACACCTGCTGTGTCATTTAGTTTAAAAATCTTTTGCAGTGCCAAACTCTTGTGGCTCCAACATCACTGACGATGTGTTTCCTTCCCTCCATGGATTCAGCCTGAAGATGGAGGAGGCAGTGGTGGGGGTGGCACTCATGTGAGTGACATGCTGTGTTGCAGATGGGGCGGGCTGTTTGTGGGCCTGGAGAGCATGGAAGGACACTGTGTGCCACCTGGGCAAAGAGGGGCAGGCCCAGCGAGCCGGGGAGCTGAGCTCTGGAGAACAAGGGCTGAGTGGAGAAAAAGGTAGCTGGCAGGATGGATATGAAAGACATAAATAGGAAGACTTGAAACAGTAGGTTTCCTTCTAGAACTCATACAATTCAGTGCAGCTGGGGTCAAATACATACATTCAGAAGGGGTGGTTCATTGGCTGAGGCAGAAACTACTGCTTGGATCTGTCCATGAGCACCCCCATGCTTCTAGCTCCTCACAGTCAGACCCAGGTTTCAGACTCCAGGACAGGCAGGAGCTCTGTCCTCTCCCTTTCTAAGTCTCTGTGTCTTCCCCCCAACCTACCTCTCCTTGGAATTATGGGTATTTCCCCCTCCTTCAGTTGATTCTCTGTCCTTTACCCACAGGGCTGTGGCATCCCTCTGAGCAGGTCCAGAACACCAGAGCACAACAGCCTAGTCCCTTACAGGGACTTACAAGGACTCAGCCTTGGCTGGTCAAGCAGCCGCTTGTGATGTCAGCATCCCATCTGTATTGGCAGCCACTTGTGATGTCAGCATCCCATCTGTATTGGCAGCTGCTTGTGATGTCAGCATCCCATCTGTACTGGCTACACTGCTCCAATACAGCTCTCTGCTAGTGTGCCTGGGAAGGCAGTGGAAGATGGCTTAAGTACTTGGGCCTCTGCCACCCATGTGGGAGACCCAGACTTGGCTGTTTTCAGCCACTTGGAGAGTGAACCAGCAGATGATGATTTCTCTGACCCCATCCCCCTGTTGCTCTGCCTTTCAAATAAATAAATCTTCTTTTAAAAAAGAAAAAATAATAGAATATGTAAAAGTTGGTGATCAAGTAAGGTACATATCATGGTCATACATTTTTTGTTTTCTTCTGAAAAGAACAAATCTTGTCTCCTAACTGTTAGAGTGGTCATGTGACCTAAGATGAGCCCTGTGATGACCTGAACAATGCAGTGATGGAGATGGGCACATGGATGAGGTACCTGACTGAAGCCAGCACAAATTGTTGTTATCCTTGTCCTTGTCAGACTACCTCCTTAAACGCCTGTGATGTGTCAGGTGCTTTATAAAATTGGTGTCATTTACTATTCTTGGTAACCCTATCAATAGATGTTGTAGATGGCACCAAGATCACCTCTTAAAAGATGAATTATAAAATTGACATCAGAGCACAGAAGAGGGTGATGCAAAGTCATTTCCCATAGAAAAATGCTTCTGATTCCAAAGGATTTGAAGAAATTCAATGGAATTGATTAGCATTTCTCAGAGAAAGAAACCATCGGAAAGGACTCAAGCCAGCAGCTAAGCTGTGGTGGCAAATTTCACCAGTGCCCACAGTGGCTTCACCAAGGAGAGGTGCTCTGGCGATGGCCATGCCATCACTGATGCTTTCCAACCATTATTTCACCTAATGCTCCTTGTTCTGATTTCACGGCTGCTGGCAGACGTCCTGATTGGAAATGGTCTCCCCGTGTGCTTTGCAGTGGAGGAGAATGTACGTGACCTTGATGTTTGAGCCCAGTTCTAATGTCTTCCATTTGGAAAGTTGAGATTCTGGTTTTTCTTCAGTCAAGTCATTTTGGTGAGTGTGGTTCCACCTTAAGAAATGGGGGACTTTTGGTGGGCTGAAAAATACCATTACTATAAAAAGCTGACACCTAGACTCTGGATCCTGGTAACATTTCCAATGGTAAATATCACCCTATGTCTACCATGCAGCCCCTTGTGAACAATAGTTATGCTTCCATGCTTTGGTTTGGACTGAACCTTTTCCTTTTGTATATTATATCTCTCTAGGTACCTCTAACATCACTTTTAAATTGGGGAAACAGAAGCTCAGGAAATTAAGCTATTTCTTAATCTCATTGCTATTGTGAAGCAGGTTGAGAACTTATGTCTCTAGGACTTCAAACCTCATGTTGTTTCTCTGTCACCAGAGACTTTATTTAAAGATTTTTTTTTTTTGTTTAAAAAGCAGAATAACAGAGACAGAAGGAGATATGTGTGCGCATGCACACACACACACACACACACACACGATTGATTTTCCATCTTCTGGCTCACTCCCCAAATGGGAACAATGGCTGAGGCTGGGGTAGACCAAAGCCAGTGGCCTGGAATTGCATCTGGGGCTCTCACATGGGTGGCCGGGGTCCAAGTACTTGGACCATCTTTGCTGCTTTTCTAGGTGCATTGCCAGGGAGCTGGATCAGAAATGGTGCAGCTGGGACTTGAACTGGTGCTCATGTGGGATAGTGACATTACGACAAGTGGCTTAACCTGCTGCACCACAGTGCTGGGCCTCTCACCAGAAACTACTTTCCTTCTTGTCCAGCCCCAATGTGCCTTTTACAGCAGAAAAATATTGTGTTCAGTGTTCAGAAGTGAGCACGCTGTCTCCAAATGTGTTTGTGATGGACCAAAACTCCTTTTCTTCCTGAAGAGGAGACACGGGTCACCCTCTTTACAACCACATGCTAGGCTGTGCCACCAGTTTGGAAGGGGCTAGCCAGGGTTTCATAACTCACAGCATTTTTAGAGAAGTCTGTGAAGTGCGGCGCTTGGAGCGTCATAGCCACTCAGTGGCCCGTAGTTTTTGTCCTCCCCAGGAAAGGTGTGGGGGAAAAAAGAACACAAGCCAAGTGTTCCCAGGGGTGGAAACCACAGGGCGCACTGGCTGTGGGGTGATGTGCCTGGGGAGTTCTTCCTGATCATCTGCTTGCAACAGGCTCCTTCTCCCCCGAGGTGGAGAGGCCCAGCTCAGACAGATAAGCAGCAGCAATCTGCGAAATCCATCTGCAAGTGCTGACAGCACCTTGGCAGGAAGGCACACTGGGATCTGTTCCTGCTAATCTGTAAATCCAGCTTCAAGACTGCTCCCCACAGGAGACTGGGGGCGACTGGAAATGCTTTGTGGAAGACTGTGTGTGGAGGGGCAGAGTGATGTCAGCTGGAACCACTGAGATGGCCATTCTTCCGATCTCGGTTCACATGTCACCCAGACAGCAAGGTTTGCCCTGGCAGATGCCACATCCCTGAGTTATATTTATGCTTAACTATTTTTTTTTGTGGATCAACCATCTGAATCCTCTTTAGCTGCTCTGACTCCTCTCCTAATAGGAGGCAGGCTTCATGAGGGTGGAAACATTGCTTGTCTTTGTCATCATACTGTGAGTGCCTAGAAGACAGTTTGGCACATGGCAGCTATACCAAAAATATTTCTTGATTGGTCAATTAAATGAATAGGTAAAGAATAGGTCAAGAAAACAGAGAGGACAGTGAGAAACTGTGGTGAGCAGAAGTGGCCCAGTGTTTGGAAGGGTACAGATGAGACCCTGATCTTGATCCTGAACTACCTGGATAGATGAATTTAACCTTTCTGACTTTCAGTTCCTGGCCTGTAAACGTCTACTGTATAGAGTTATAAGTAAGATTAAATGATAGAATAATCTGGATCTATTGCTATCTACAAAGTAACTGGCACGATGACTGATGCCACTCATATAGGGGCACTGATAGATATTAGTGTCCTTGTCTTGCCTCCCAGATACATAAACCTCCATGCTCTCCACAGCCACATGTACACCATGTGACAGATAGGACTCAATTCAACATTCATTTCTAGTACTGAGTGCTAAGCGTGGGGTATCTGGAGAGAAATAAGCCTCAGATTCTGCCCTCAGAATGTTGACAGTACCATGTACTGAGAAACAAAAATGGTTTGTTCTGAGCAAGGTGTGTGGTGGTGGCATCTCCTCCTAGAAGCACCTACCATGCATTTCACAGTCATTTAATATATCTTCAAACCAGCTCTAGAGAGTAATATTATTTTCACTTTATATATGAAGAAATCGAGGCTCAAAGAATCAAAGGAACTTATTCAAAATCACACTGTTGGGTTGAGCATTTGGTCGAGCATTTAAGACACCAGTTAGGACACCCGTGTCCCAGGCTGGAGTACCTGGGTTCAGTCACTGACTCTGATTCCTGATTCCAGCTTCCTTATAGTGCAGACCCTTGGAGGCAAGAGGTGATCCCCCAAGTAATTGGGTCCCTGCCAGTCACTTGGTAGACCTGAATGGCATTCCCAGCTCCTGGTGTCAGCTTCAGCCACTGTGGGCATTTGGGCAGTGAATCAGCAGATGGGAGCTCTTTGTATCTGTCTGTCTCTCTGTGCCTTTCCAATATGTTTTTAAAGATTTCTATTGTTAATGAGTTAATGATCAAGGGCTCCATAACAGTTCTGTCCAATGTCAGAGTCTGTGCTCTCTGCTGTGTCTCGTGCCTGCTTGCTTATAATGACCACACTGGCCATGTTAGCGTTTCTCCTCTGTGTTTACCCATTTGCATATGTGGAGCATATTCTCCTTATTTCAATTGAATCTTCTCTCTTAAAGTCCACTAAAGGTTGATATATGTCTGGTTTTATTGAATCTGTGGGCTGTGACTACGTGCTTTATTTCATTTACTGTAAAGGATGTGCGCATTTAATGTACTGTGCTCCGGGGCAGCTGAGTGAATCACCCTGGGATTCAGAATTTCAAGCTCATGGTTTTCTGAGCTGCAGCTGTCCTTTGGGGCACTCCTAGGAGTTCAGCCATTTGGAAGTTCTCTCTGTAGCCATTTCGTTTGGAGGTGACAATTCACAAATGGAACTGAAAAAGAATAACAGAAGTATGTTGAGGATAAACCACACCTACAAATAACAATGTGTCACAGATTAAATGTTAAATAAAATATGACAAACACAAAAATGTATATTGTATGATTCCATTCCTGTGGAATTACAAAACAGGGAGGTTAAGCTGAGAGAAGTCAAGATGTTGTTCTTCTTGGGTGGGGGTGTGAGCAACAGATGAGGAAGAGTTCTGGGTAATTTAGATTTTGGAATTGGTTACACGGGCATGTTCACATCCTAATATTCAGTTGAGCTGTACACTTATAACTTGCGTTTCTCGTATCTGTATATCTACAGATATAGATAGATTTCATTTCTTTTTTATAAGATTACTTATTATTTATTTTGAATGAGAGGGAGAGAGACAGAGACAGAAAGAGAGAGAGACAGAAACACTCAGACTGCTGGTTTACTCCTTCCCCAGATGGTCACAATGGCTGGTACTGGGACAGGCCTAAACCACTAGCCAGGAGATTCATCTGAGTAGAGTCTCCTATGAGGGTGGCAGGGGCCAAACATTTGGACCATCTTCCTTTGCTTTTCCCAGGCCATTAGCAGTGAGCTGGATTGGAGGTGGAACAGTCCAGACAGGAGGATAGGAACTGGCACCCATATGGGATGCTGGTATTTCAGGTGGCGGCTTTACCTGCCATGCCACAATGGACGGCCCCTATATATTGCATTTCAATAAATGATGATTAAATTTTTGAGTACTGCTATGAGCTGATCACCATGATAGGTGTTTTAAATTAGTTGTTGCTAATCTGATTTTAACAGCTTCACCATTATGATCATCACTAACTTTCACAATTGGTATTTTTCTATCTAATAGATATGTAAATTGAGGCACAGAATTTACCCAGGATCACATAATGAATATTTCAAACCCAGGAAGTCTGACTGCAAAACACCAACATTACTTTTTTATAGCATCCTGAATTTAAGTTGTACTGTGATATCATGTAGTAGGGTGCCATGTTTGATCAGTAGCAGTTCTTTAGAAGTTGACAACAAATATGAAAATTTTAAAAAGCGCATTTGAGTTAATAATTTGGGATTTATTGTGAGCTTGCTTATAAAGGAAAAACACTGATATCAAACAGGCTGAGAATCAGGAGGACTCTCTGCAGAAACAGTGAGGTGATGGGTGGGGTTTGTCCCTGCAAGCTCAAACTGACCTCTCATTCTCAAGTGGACGTGTGCCTTGACTCCACAGCACAGCCCCAGGCTCACCCCATCCCTAGACAGTCCTTTCCCTAGTTGTCTCTCAGTGTCTTCATCACTTTCTTTTGAGCTGAAATCTGTTTCGCTGGAATTTCCACTCACCATCGTCCAAATGTTGGTTGTCAGTTATTGGTTCATTCTAGGTTTTCCTCTGCTAGCTTATCCAGGAAACTGTCTTCCTGGAGTGTCCCTCATCATGCTCCAGATATTGGGTGACTTGCTACCATTGGTCAGGACAGGGTCCCTCCCCCAGTTCTAAGCTTTGGTCTACATTCAGGCATAACATACCACTTAGCCCCATCTGAAACGTAATTCTGCTTTGTTTACTTGTCAGCCCATACCCAGTGAGGCCCTAAGATCCTTCCCAATGATTCTCCCAGGTATGCCATTGGTGCCCTCACGGATCTTTGCCTTGCGGCCCCAAGCTTTGTTTGTGGCATGGAGCTATGCCCTATGCATTAGACCCAGCTTCACCAGGGTCTAAGCCAGAACTCTACTCAAATAAGGGCCTTCAGAATTCCAGTAAAACATGAGTGAGTGAATGGAAGGTAACGTACATCAGAATGTGTGATGTTATTTTGGTGAATTGAGATTCCAGGGAGACAGACTTCAGCATAGAGGATGAATTTTTTAATACCTTGAGAGTCAGTGATGGAATGGACTACGCAAGGAGGAGGTGCACTCTGGGGCTGTGACACTGAATCACAGTAGATGTCCACTTGGAGGACTACTGGACAGACTGTCCAGCATGGGCAGGTGATGAATTGATCTTGAACATGAAGCAAGTAAGAAACATCTTCACATCACAACCTGGGTTGTCTGTCTTTTTTTCTCTGTTGGTATCTACAAAAATTGAAACAAATGTTTCATACTGTCGCTCCCCGTCTTCATGGGGGAACGACACAGAACCCTGCCTAGGCTTCATATCCGAGTCACGGCACCATTATGTCGCTCCCCCTCTTCGCGGAGGAACGACACAGGACCCTGCGCTGTTCTTTCATCTGCTCGGCCCTCCCGGGTTTGCTGCTGGTTCTTTCCCGGGTTGGCTACTATCCCTTCCACCTCCGTGGAAGGGCAGTTCCCCCTGGCCACATTCCCCACTTCCGCAGGGGAGTAGCACACTGCCGGCCGGCTCTCTGGGGGGCTGCACGGGTGTTCCTTCAGCTAGATGTTCCCCTTAGATGTTCCTGGTGCATGCCGTCTCTCTCCTCCTTTATAGTCCTCCTCCGCCAATCCTAACTCGGCTGCCCACACGCCGAGTACGCTGCTCTCCAATCAGGAGCAAGTCCTACAGTTTATTGGTTGAACTGGAGGCAGCTGTGCGGAAGCTGTTTACTTCTCTCCCAGCGCCATATTGTGGGAGAGCAGATGCATAGAATAAGTCTTAATTCCAGTAACTCAGTCCAGTCCGGGCTGCTCCCCACAGATCCCCCTTTCTTTTTATTTTTTGGCGTTGATACGCGCCTGTCTTCGGTGTCCCGCGGCACACACTCTGCTCTACTTGCTAGAGTTGCCACAGGTTCTTACAAGTCCTATCAATCAGGCAAACCGAATCCGGGTCTTCTCTTCGCCATGTTGTGAGGAGGTTTTTAGGCGCTGATGCGTGCCTGTGTTCGGTGACCTGCGGCTCACACTCTGGTCGAGCCGCCTGCTGGTGCTTACCGCCTTAATCAGGCAGACCGAATCCAAGCTTTCTCATTGCCGTATTGTGGGGGAGACTTATTAGTGTTGGTTCGTGCCTATCTTCGGTGACCTGCAGCTCATACTCTGGTCGAGCTGCTTGCTGGTGCTTACCGCCTTAATCAGGCAGACCGAATCCAAGCTCTCTCATTGCTGTGTTATGGGGAGGCCTTTTTGATGTTAATTCGTGCCTGTCTTCGGTGACCTGTGGCGCATAAGCTGCTAGCCGCCCGCAGGTGCTCATCGCCTCACTTAATCAGGCAGACCGAATCCAAGCTTTCTCATTGCCATGTTGAGGGGAGGCCTTTCTATTTCTCTATTTCTCTATCTCCGGGCATTCCTATTTCTCCCATTTTACTTCTGTCTGCCAACATTCCTATTTCTCTCACTTTGCTTCTAAACTTCTATTTCTCTTATCCCTGCAGCTTCCCGGCGCCTCGCCCTGCCGGCAGCTTCACGGCTCCGCGCGGCTTCCCGGCGCCTTGCCCCGCCAGTGGGCTCCGCCCCGAGGCTGCTTCTCGGCGCCTCGCCGCCGGCTCTGAGCAGCTTCAGCCCGCGCCTCTCTCATCTGCGCAGCTCGGCTTTGCGCGCACACTCCGTGGTCTCTCACTTAACCCTTTCGCGTCTGAACCACGGCCTCGCGCCAGCCCCGCGTTCCCTATCTACTTGTGCCCCGCACGCTCTCTCTGCGCACGGCAGCCTCCGCGAGTCACACAGCGTCACTTGCGTCTCCACCACTAGCATTCAATCCAAGTTCCCCGGGCTAGCCTGGCGAATTCAACCCAGCTTACGTCTCCGCCCCACGGTTTGGCTTCCCGTCCTTTGCTCCCCGGGCTAATTAGACGGATCCCAATCTGGCTTACGTTTCAGCTTCTGGTTTCAACTTTTCGCCCCCTATTCCCGGGCTAACTTGAGAATCCCAAAGTGGCTTTCGTTTCCGCCTTGGCCTGCCCCCCGCGGCTTCAATTTCCCTAACATTTTTCTCTACCCGGTATGTTTCCCCAAGCTTTCTTCCAACAATACTCCTCCCTCATTTCTCCTGGCTTCTCCCCACAGTCCGCATCCGAGTCTGTTTGTTCTAGCTTTCACTTTCGCTTTCGACCTTAGAGATTTCTCCCAGCTTCCCCCTGTAGTCCGTATCTGAGTCTATGCCTAGGCTTTCAACAGCTTCCTCCGGCACCTCTTTCGTCCGGCTTTTCCCTAGGCTGTTTGCTAGTCTCTCTCTCCGGTATTTTCCCACTTCTTCCCGTTTCTTCCCTCCTAGGTTTCCTATCCGTCCTAGGTTTCCTATCCGAGTCACGGCACCATTATGTCGCTCCCCGTCTTCATGGGGGAACGACACAGAACCCTGCCTAGGCTTCATATCCGAGTCACGGCACCATTATGTCGCTCCCCCTCTTCGCGGAGGAACGACACAGGACCCTGCGCTGTTCTTTCGTCTGCTCGGCCCTCCCCGGGTTTGCTGCTGGTTCTTTCCTGGGTTGGCTACTATCCCTTCCACCTCCGTGGAAGGGCAGTTCCCCCTGGCCACATTCCCCACTTCCGCAGGGGAGCAGCACACCGCCGGCCGGCTCTCTGGGGGGCTGCACGGGTGTTCCTTCAGCTAGATGTTCCCCTTAGATGTTCCTGGTGCATGCCGTCTCTCTCCTCCTTTATAGTCCTCCTCCGCCAATCCTAACTCGGCTGCCCACACGCCGAGTACGCTGCTCTCCAATCAGGAGCAAGTCCTACAGTTTATTGGTTGAACTGGAGGCAGCTGTGCGGAAGCTGTTTACTTCTCTCCCAGCGCCATATTGTGGGAGAGCAGATGCATAGAATAAGTCTTAATTCCAGTAACTCAGTCCAGTCCGGGCTGCTCCCCACACATACATACTTACTTTTTGTTCTTTATGCTTTATTTTATTTCTTAAAAAGATTTATTTATTTGAAAGACATATGTAGAGAGAGAGATAGAGAAAGAGAGACAGAGAGAGAGAGAGAGAAGGAGAGGCAGAGAGAAAGAGAGAGGTCTTCCATCCGCTGCTTCACTCCCCAAATGGCTGCGATGGCTGAAGCTGAGCAGATCTGAAACGAGGAGCCAGGAGCTTCTTCCCAGTCTCCCATGTGTGTGCAGGGGCCCTAGGACTTGGGCCATCCTTGCTGCTTTCCCAGGCACATTCTCAGGGAGCTGGATCAGAAGTGGAGCAGCCAGGACTTGAACTAGCGCCCATATGGGATGCTGTTGCTACAGGCCTGGGCTTTAACCCGCTGCACTGCAGTACTGGCTCCTGGTTTATTTTATTGAGAAAAGTTTTTGATCAGTGCCATGAAATTAAGGTCACCACATTGGCTTTGAAAACCACTGTGTTATTCCTTAAAAAACAAATTAAAAAAGAAAAGAAGATCACTGTATTAAGATTATGACGATGCGGCTGGCGCCGCGGCTCACTAGGCTAATCCTCCGCCTTGCGGTGCCAGCACACCAGGTTCTAGTCCTGGTCGGGGCACCAGATTCTGTCCCGGTTGCCCCTCTTCCAGGCCAGCTCTCTGCTGTGGCCAGGGAGTGCAGTGGAGGATGGCCCAAGTGCTTGGGCCCTGCACCCCATGGGAGACCAGGAGAAGTACCTGGCTCCTGCCATCGGATCAGCACGGTGCACCAGCCGCAGCGCGCCGGCTGCGGCGGCCATTGGAGGGTGAACCAACGGCAAAGGAAGACCTTTCTCTCTGTCTCTCTCTCTCTCACTGTCCACTCTGCCTGTCAAAAAAAAAAAAAAAGATTATGACGATGACTAAAGTCATGCAGTGGAAGTAACCAGAAGCTGCTGATTTCCTGGTAGGTGCTGAGAGCTTTCTAGCAAACGCTGCCTTTTTGAACAGCAAGCATGTTTTCATCTTACATATGCATTAACCTTGTAATTGATTTTACTTCTCTCTTTGCTTTAAAACGCCCACAGCCGTATGTGGCTTACTGTGGCCCAGCGTCAGAGGCGATGCGGTGATATAGACCAATACTTCTCGTGCCTTTCCTCTTTTTTCCCTTATCCATATTTTCCTCTCTTTCCTGCACCACTGTATGTCTGGTGAAGAATGCTTAACATCTTTTGTGGTGTGGGTTAAGTTGGGGGAAGACGAGAAAAGAATTAACCAAATGGCACATCATATGACTGTCAGCAGGTCTTGATGAAGGCAGCAGCAATCACACTTTGTCCCTTGAATTTAGCTTCTATTCTTTTTTTTTTTAATTATTTGACAGATAGAGTTAGATAGTGAGAGAGAGAGACAGAGAGAAAGGTCTTCCCTCTATTGGTTCACCCCTCAAATGGCCGCCACGGCTGGTGCCACACCAATCCAAAGCCAGGAGCCAGGTGCTTCTTCCTGGTCTCCCACGTGGGTATAGGGGCCCAAGCACTTGGGCCATCTTCCACTGCCCTCCCGGGCCACAGCAGAGAGCTGGACTGGAAGAAGATCAGCCGGGACCAGAACCCAGCGCCCATATGGGATGCTGGTGCTGCAGGCAGAGGATTAGCCAAGTGAGCCATGGCGCCGGCTCCTGCCTTCTATTCTTAATAATCTTTGTTCTTTTCCGACTGTTAGAGGTGGGGTGGGCTTGGGTGTCAGCAAGAGGGACACACAGGGCCTGTGCATCTCCCTCCCCATGAAGTATAACGTCCTCTCGAACTCTGCTGCCCATTGCTTTTCTTTTTACATGGGGTAGGAGCTTGCTTGGCTCCCTACCAGCAGTCGTAGTTCTTTGTAAGGTCAGCGTGTGGCAGTAAGGAGCACGCAGCTCAGGTCAGGAGCTATGTATCTACGCTGTCAGGTCGCCTCGAGCTGCCCAGGGCAGGGCAGCTGCACCTCTGCTCTCACTGTGCCGTGGGCAGATGGGGCAGCTCCAGGGCACCACCCAGGTCATTCCACACAGTGTCCAGCTTCTTTCACTTAACGTCAGCATCTCTCCAGTTCCATCCATTTCGCTGCAAATGTCACAATTTCATTTCCTTTTATGGCTGACTAATATTCCATCATGTACATTGTTCATGTTTTCTTTAAGAATCTTTCATACGTCGATAGTTGTCTGGTTGATTTCATATCTTGGCTATTATGAATATTTCTGTGAAAAAAATGGGATTTGCAGGTATCTCTTTGTCATGCTGACTTCATTACCTCTGGATATAGACCCAGATGTGGGGTAACTGGGCCATATAGTAGATTCATTTTTAGTTTTTTTTGAGGAAACTCCAAACTGTTCTTCAAAGTGGTTGTACTAATTTCCATTCTCAACAAGAGTGTGCACGGGTTTCCTTTTTTCCACATAATTTACAACATTTGCTATTTTTTTGTCTTTTGCTTACAGACATGCTAACTGGAATGCATTTCCCTGGTGGTGAAAGGTATTGAACATGTCTTCATATATGTGTTGGCCATTTGTATTTCTTCTTTTTTTTTTTAAAGGTTTATTTATTTATTTCAAAGTCAGAGTTACACAGAGAGAGGAAAGGCAGAGAGAGAGAGAGAGAGAGACACAGAGGTCTTCCATCCGCTGGTTCATTCCCCAATTGGCCACAATGGCCGGAGCTGCGCCGATCCGAAGCCAGGAGCCAGAAGCCTCTTCTGGCTCTCCCACATGTGTGCAGGGGCCCAAGGACTTGGGCCATCCTCTACTGCTTTCCCAGGCCATAGCAGAGAGCTGGATCTGAAGAGGATCAGCCGGGACTAGAACTGGCGCCCATATGGAATGCCGGCATTTCAGGCCAGGGCGTTAACCTGCTGCGCCACAGCGCTCAGCCCCCATGTATTTCTTCTTTTGAGAACTGTTTATTCAGATCCTTTGCCTATTCCTTGAATGGTTTGTTTGTGTTTTGTAGTTGAGTTTTTTTTTGTGTTACTTATATTTATGCATATTAATCCTTACATTAATAGTGTGCAAATATTTTCTCCCAAGCTATTGATTGTCTCTTCACTCCACTGTTTCCTTTGCTGTGCAGAAGCTTCTTAGTTTGATCTAAACCTTTTTATTTTTGCTGTTGTTGCCTGTGCTTTAGGGTTCTTATCCAAAAATACTTGCCTGCACCAAGGTCTTAAAGTGTTTTCCATTTGGTTTCTTTCTTTCTTTTTTAGTTTTAATTTGTTTATCCAAGAGGGACTGGGGTAGAGGAGAGAAAATGAGAGCACCCGTTTTCTGGTTCATCCTTAAATGCCTGTAACAACTGGAGCTGGGCAAAACCTGAAGCTGGGAGCTGAGAACTCAGGCCAGGTCTCCCATACTGGTGGCCACGACCTAATTGCTGTGTTGTCACCACTGCCTTCCAGGATCTGCATTAGCAGGAGTTTGGAATCAGGAGCTTGAACTTGGAATTTAACTCAAGTACTTGGGTAGGACACCAGTGTCTTTACTGGTTTCTAAGCCACTAGGCTAAGTACCCACCCCTCCCCTAGTTTCCTAGTAGTTTCTACAGCTTCACGTCTTACTTTAAGATCTTTGATCCAGTTTGAGTTGATTCTCGTGTAGGGTGAGAAGTGGAGTTAGGGTGTCCGTTTTCTGCATCTGGAGATTCGATTTCATGGATTTCCTTTATGTAATTGTCACATTAACTTGATTATGTGGGTAGAGTTTGATCTCCATGTTAAAGGTAAGAACTAAGTCACAGTCGGGTTGGGTAACCAGCTTAACACCCATGCATTCACACAGCTACGGAGCAACAGGACCAGAATCTCAAGCGCCCTCTTGTTCCACAACGGGTGACCTACATCCTAGTGTACAAAATACTGTCAGTCCCTGCTGCCACCCTCTGCTCCAGCCTTGTGCCCAGGGGCCTCAGCTGTTAATTAAATGGGGCTTATGTGGATCCCAGCATTCCATCCTGGGGACTGTTGGGTTGGATTTGGTTTCTAGAGCCTCTCAGTAATCGGATTCCATTGTAGGGTTGTGCTGGTTTGGTTTCAAATCATGAAGCACGAGGCAAGGAGGGAGCTGTCTCATGTCTCTACCCAGTCTGTGCTGCCCAGACAGCCTCCTGCCACAAGAGCTGCACCTTCCTTAGTAAAAGGCCTGTAGCCTGGAAGGGCCTTTAGCTCCCAGCCAGCCAAGTCTCATTCTTGCCTTCAAAGGCCTCCCTCTAGTAAAAGCCAGACCCCGACATCAGATCCTGGTCCAATTCATGCAAACCACAGAACTGCAGGGTCGTTTAGGCTGCAGAATACTAAGTCAAGATCAAGTGGTTTAATACCAAAGGAAAACATTCTCAAAGTTCTGTTAGAGAGAAAATAAAACAGAGGTGATATTTAATGCTGCAGCTTGCTCGTTAATTTCAGTTTGGCCAGCTCTTGATGGGATGTGATCTCTGAGTGCCTGCATCCACAAGTTCATAGTCAAAGAGGTCAGTGTTTGTACATGGATCAAGTCGACACCAGGAAATAGATTCAGACCCACTAAATATCAATACATGGAGTTTTTCCTGTCAAGTGCTAGAGTAGTTGATTCTGCTGAGATCCTCTTGTTAATCCTCATGGCTGCTCTAATGTATTCCACTGTTTTTTAAGTCTAATTTTGTAGATTTGAGGATGAAGTGTACAGGAGAAGCAAGAAAAATAACATTTATCCTAGAAATCCCACACTCTGATGCCAAGTGCTGTGCTTTGGAGTCATGTTCTCAGGGCCAAATTCTTCCTCCACTTTCACTTTCAAGTGCTTGGCTGCCATCCTTGTGCTCCTTGTTGGGTAGAAAGGTGTAAATAAGTGAGGAGACATGGCAGAGCTGGCCAGCATCATGGTCTTCCCTTTTCCTATGTACCCTTAAGACTGGACCTTCTAGGCTTTTGCAGTTAGATGTGGCCATCAGCCTTGGTGTTGGGCTGTCAGCCTGGGTTTGGGCCATTAACCTGTGGTTGGGCCGTCAGGCAGACATGGCATGCACATGTATAATCTGAGCTTCCTGGGAAGCAGACTCTAAGCTAGGACTCAGCATGCAACCATGGTATCCAGGAATGCACTTTGGGATTAAGACCAATTGCAGAGAAGAGAAGAAGCCAGACTGGTGGTGAGAGAAGCCGGGCTCTGATATCTGAGTGCCATAGACCCTACTCAGGCTTAGCTGACCCAGGCAGAGCTCTGAAATTGGGATAGTTGTCAGTGTTGCCTTAAGCTGGTGAGAGGAAGCTGGGCTATACCCCTGTGTCATTGACCAGTCACCTTTCCTGGGAAGGCAGTAAGACTTTGAATCAGGCAACTCTGTTCAGCCCAAAGAAGTTCCTGAAGAGGCTTCAGAGGAAGATGACCTGCTAGCAGTACCCTTGGTGACAGGGTACTTGCCTCCTGATGGTAGTCAGGACTGCGTATCACAGTACCCACAACATGTACCATTTGCAGTCTGGCCCGTAGAAATCTTGCACACACAACCTGTACTTTGAATTTCTGAACAGAGAGGATCCCAAGGACTTGGAGGAGACTGGAACATGTAAAAGCTTGAGCTCCTGAGTGACTGCATGCAACAAAGTGCCCCAGACTGCATCGTAAGCATCAGATAAGCTCTCACTGTGGTAAGCCTCAGAGAGCTGGGGGCTGTGACTCAAGGCGGTTAGTTTACCTTAACATGGGCTGGAAGACAAAGATTCTAAGTGGAACACTCAGAAGAGTCTTGGGGGCCTGCAGCATTTTAGCACAACCTTGGTGATAAGGGAAATGTGTACCCACAGCCTTCCAAAGAGGAAAGTGGCTTCCTTGCCCTCATGCTACCTGCAGGTAGGTGTCTCATGGGAAGGACCAACAAGGACTTGTAGACCATTGAAGGCCCCAGCTCTGGAGTTGCACTGCCTACCTTTGAAAGCCAGCCCTGTCTTCTGTTAGTCATGTAATCCTAGGCCAGTTGCAAATCAGGCTGATGTGGGAGGGCTCCCTGAGTTAGGCCAGGGTGTCCTGGGGCTCTCTCCTTCCTGGCATAGGCTCACCCACTTGTTGGGGAGCGGATGGAAAGCCATCCCCCATGGAGTCACAGAGATCCTTCCCATACCATGAACTGAGTTGGTTAATGCAAGTTTGGTCAAAGCTTTTAGGTCCCAGACTCCTCCAGAGCAGCAGGAGGAAGGAGTCCATCCAGGTCACCCTGCAGAAACAATTTATCATCCATGTGCCTGCACATTGGGTGCTCAGTGGAGTGGATGGGAGCTGAAGTGGGAACAGGCAGACAGGAGGTTTCTAATGCCATGCCAACAAGGTCGGGCCTCATTAGCAGCAAAGGGGAGGCAGTCAATGGCCATGGGAACTTCTCCATGTAGTCTGCAGTGTCTCAGAGCCAGAGAGGTGGCAGGGGTGGCTGGTGACCTAGACCAGAACAAGTTCAGAGTGGGCATGGTCCAGGGAGGAGGGATATAATAGCACAAAATAAAGTACAGCAGACCTGCAGAAACACTGACTGGTACAAGAGACTTTGCAGGTGAAGGATGATTGGGAGGCGACAGCTGAATTTAGGAGCTGGGTGCAGAAGAGATGCATCAGTGCTGGGTTACTAGGGTGGGGAATTCATAACATCCTTGATGCATGTCCCAGTAGAGTGGCTTAGCTATGCTCAGCTTTTCATTGTCAGCACCTTGGGGGAGTACATCCTGGGGGAATTGGAGGACTCGCATAAAGGCTATGCAGCTCCTCCCAACCGTCTTCTGTCTCTTGTTTTCTACAGTCATAACTTTGTCACCCCAGTTCTTGTTCTCAGCTTCAGTTTCAGCACATACACCTTTCCTGGTGAGTTTCCTAGAATTCTGGCAGGTACTCAAAATGCCACAACCTCCTTGGCTTCTGTCCAAGCTCTTCTCCTGGTGGCCTGGACAGGGGCCTCTGTGTAAGGTAGACTGTGATGTGCTAAGGGCACAGACAGAGCCACTGGGTGGAGACCACGACCAGGTCTAGAGTTACCAGATTTGCAAAGAAAAATACGGAACACCCACATTTTTTCCCTGAAATTTGAATTTCTGATAACAAAGGAATACATTCTTGGTATATACAAGTGCCAGATATTGTGGGAAACGTATTCTTTGTTATTTACCTCAAATTCAAATTCAGCTGAGCATCATGTATTTCACTTGGCAAACTTGCGAGGTCTGTCCTGGCGTGGTTGAGGACCAAGGGAGCTTTGCCAAGGGGGAGGTATCTGCTTGTGTAACTTGGGATTAGCTTTGTCTGCTCCAAGTAAGGGAACTGCAGACCCTCTGACCAAGCCCGGGGCTCTTCCCACAAACAATTCCCTCATGCTTGCTTTCATTCATAAAACTCAACAACAAGGCAGTGGCACGTGGGGGAGGGGCAGCTGGGCCGTCATCCATCATGTGTCATGCTGCCTCCAACAAGGCTTGCCAACAGCCCGCTGCGGTTCCAGCACATTGATGATCATTATGGTCCTAATGAAGATTTGTGAGGCTTCTAGGCCACTGTTGTCTCAGACAGATTGGGGGGGGGGTGCCCCTGAGAGCAGCTTATGTGGAGGGAGGGGTGGGGGCTGGAAGAGCTGTGAAGGATGAGTGGGAAGAAGCAGAGAAGGGATGGACACTGCAGAGGCTGAGGGGTTGAAGTGAGGCAAGGAGGGCGCCTGCAGGGTGGGTCTGCGGCCACTGACCGCAGGGACACACAGGGGCAGGGGAATGAGAGCAGCAAGGAGATAGCAGTCAGGGGTTATTAGCGTCATTGGGTTGTTTTAACAAATTGCTGTGAACTTGAGGCTTAAAACGCGGGGAAGTGTGCTCTTGCACAGTTCTGGAGGCGAGAAGTCTGAAATTAATCTCGCCGAGCAGAATGTGAAGTTGAGGTGTAGACAGGGCTGTGCTCCCTCCAGAGGTACTGGGGAGAACCCTCGCCCTCCCTTCATCTTCCAGCCGCTGGTGGCTCCAGGGGAGCCTGGGTTTACGGCCCCACCCCAGCAGGCTCTGCTGCTGTTGCTGGCCCTCTTCTGTCTCTGAACTCTGCTTTCCTCTGACAGGGATACTGTGAGTGCATTTAGGGCCCACCACGATATAGCAGGACAGGCCCCTCCTCCTCTCCAGATCCTTAACTCCAACTCTGGTTCCATTCATGTCACATGCCAAATCAAGTACTATTTGTGGGTCCAGGATTCAGGATGTAGCCATATTTCCATGGCAGTGGCAGCGGTGGGTGGGTGGTGGTGGTGGTGGTGGTGGTGCACCACTAAGCCCCCTTCTGGCTGGAAGGACTGAGTTTCCTGTCCCTTCAGGGACTTCTGTGGAGTATGGATCCAGGCTTTCCTTCCCTTGCCGCCTCCTGCTGCTCCTGGACCATACT
This sequence comes from Oryctolagus cuniculus, assembly GCF_964237555.1. Taxonomy (NCBI): domain Eukaryota; kingdom Metazoa; phylum Chordata; class Mammalia; order Lagomorpha; family Leporidae; genus Oryctolagus; species Oryctolagus cuniculus. Next base: position 190,803,968 of record NC_091433.1, on the reverse strand, counting down.
TGTCCTGCTCCTGTCTCAGGACCTCACCCTGTGCAACACCCCCCTTCCAGGTAACACATGTTGCTCTCTCCTCACTTCCTCCAGGCCTACACAGCTATGTCCTCCTTAGGAAGCCCTTTGTTGTCCACATAATATTCCACCCCTTCCTCCTTTGTTTCCCTTCCTGGAACACATCCCTCGTTATTGCTAATTGCCTGCTATCTTGTTAAAATATAAGTTTCACAAAGGCAGGGATACTCTCTTACTTCTGTCACTATTGAATCCCTACTTTAAACAGTACCTGGCACACAGTAGTTGCTGAAAGATGCTCCTGGCATGAGTGAGAGGGCAAAGGAAAATGCTCTTTAAGCTTCTATGCAGGGAACAAAGCAGGAGGGAGGAGCAGAAGCAGAGGCACCAGAATCTGTGACAGGTGAGAGCAGGGAGAGGGGCAGGGAGTTGGCTGTGGTGGCAGTGGGAGTGTAGTGGTGGTGTTTTCTGGAAGGTAGAGATAGTAGGAGATGCTAATGAAGAGAGATAGCTGGAGGTGGCTGGAGAGGTGCAGGTGTCCAGTGGCCTTTTAACCAGGGAGATAAGGAAGAGAATGGACTGTGCCTTCACTTGGAGGACCTTCAAGATGAGCTCATTGTTTTACCCTCCTGGGACTGAGATGCTTCCACTAGAGAGCAGGAGAGGCTGTGACTTAGAGCCCTTGCGAGGTCATTGGGCAGGTGTTTGCAACCCAGTGAATAGGCAAGGCTTGGGAGTTACCCAAATGTGTGCTAAATCCAGCCCGCACTGTTGACTAGTTAGTTAATTTTGTTGGCCTCAATTTCCTCATCTCTTAAGATGAGATAATTCTATGTCACAAAGATGCCATGAAGTTCAAGTGATACAATGTCTCTTTGTGCCCGACACTGCTGGGCACGGAGCAGGAGACCCATACATGCTATTTTCTCTCCCTGCCCATATAGGACACCAACATCTTGAATTCACAATGTGCACTTCCCCCACCTTCTTGAGCAAATGGAGCTGCATGAAATTATGAAGCATATGATACTTTTTAACCTGTGCACACCTAAGAAAACTTGCATTGTTCTCAATACAAGTATGCTACCTGGATTCTATGGAAAAATCATTTAATAATATCCATGAGATGAAAATATTAGGAGGAAGATCTATTGCTTTGCTCGGTGGTGACTGAGTATATTTTACAGAAAGAGTGAGAATTATTCTCTTCTTTCTCTGCCATCACCTTTCTGTTAGATTTTTCTCACAGCAGGTGTTCAAATCCCAGAGAGAAAACTTCCTCTTTTCCATCTGACATTTTCAAAATGTGTTGATACACACCCGATGGAGTGATTCTACAGAAGATGGTGCCACTCACAGCTCCAACCTGAATGAAGTAGCTCCCCGAATTCTATTTATGTCATAATGAATATATTCAACTTAATAGTGTCAAAGATTTCATAGGCACACCTGCAGATAAGAGCGCAGTATGGATCTGGAGTGATTCTGAATTTTCCTTCCACAAAAATAATTTTGGCAGCTTGGGATCAATCTTTTCCTCCCATATGCTTCATATTCTCTATAAAGTGTAATTGAAGACACCCTTCTCGACAGTACATCCTAGCACAAACACATTCAGAAATTCTAAAAAGGTAATATGAAAAGGAAGGAAACTAACATTTGGCAGTCATCTACTCCATGCCAAGGCTGTGTTACGCACCTTTGCATATCTTATCTCGTTCAATCTGCACGACAACCTTTGAGAAGATTAATGTCAGGTTACTTCTGCAGAGCAGGAGGCTGAGGCTCAGAGAGGTGCCTAGGAGTGTGAGTTCCTGGTGGCACAGCAGGGAGCTGCAGCCACCGTGTTACACTCACAGGGCGCTCTCTTGCCCGGGCTCTTGTCACTGCAGCCCTGATCCTCTGCCTCTCCCACTTCCGAAGCCTCTTTTTATTGAGAACCTGGGCTAAGTCACTGGGAAACCCAAACCTCTGGCAACCAGATTTTGAAAGAACTTTGTTGGCCCAAACTTAAGGCTTGGGCCACATCCATTTTGTCTTCAGACTGCGCCCGTGTCCTCATTTCCTTGTGTGTAAATGGAAGCAAAGTTGGACAGAGATGTCTGAGACCTTGGACCGAAGGAGATTTTGATGCTACTCTAGGAAGTGCATGTCTTCCTCCAGGAGGTGAGAGGGAGGCAATCCTGGCCCAGGGGAGTGTGTTCTCTCCACTGCTGTGCCGACAGCCATCTCGGCAGCCCTCCTGGCCAGACTCCCCAGGCTGCTCCGTGCCTCACTGCATGGTTCCTGTTGGGATGAGATTTGGCTCTGTGTCTCCTTCCACCGGCTAATCTTCATTTTAGTTTGTTGCTATAAAGATACATCTTGAAACATTCAAGAAGTGAAGGAGGAGCTCATTGGTGTCACAGCAAGCATGTTTCAAGCATTGCTGTTTTCTCAACGTGGCCAACTTGGACGTCCAAGCATATACTCAGGGAGGAAATGGCCTTGGGAATGTTCCTCGCCTGCACCGCGGCCCCATCCCTGTCTCTGGTTAGTCCAGAGCAGCAGTTACCCATTGTGCTACTGAGTCCATGGCCAAGAGGACAGGGACAACGTTTGTGGCCCTAGAGCTGGGTCACCCTTGGTCTTTGGGGTCTTCCCAGTGACACTGGTTCCCATATGACACTCCTTAAACTTGGCCCCTGTGTGATGTCCTCTTCCTGGAGCCTGTGGATTTCTGCCTGACCCAGAAAGCTCACCGGCCATTCAGCTGACTTTCATGCAGTTGTTCTAGCTCAGCTTGTGGGGCAGCCTCCATAGCCCAGGACCTACACACTGTATTAACCCAATACTGCCACTGGTAGTTAACTGTTCCCTGGTTTTTTCAATGCTTCTGTTTAGGGAACTTCAGCTAGGGGAGAGGTTGTGACAACTGTAAATTTGATTGAATGGAGATGATTTCTTTTGATGGAAATGGAGGACTTGCGTCTGAGGGGAGTGATACAGTGTGTTCCCTGATTTTGACTTCATAGATAATGCCTTCACGGAGGCCAGAGAAAAGAGGATAAAAATTTATCGAGCGCCTCTTGATGAGTTTCTGTGTTCATGGCCTTTAGCTCTACTTTTATATTACTGAATTTCTGGCAACCATATTCCTATTTTGTGCTAAAGGAAACACAGGGAAGATAACAGAAATGAGTCTGGATTACAATCTCCAGATGGTCTCCAACTTTAAACTTTGTGCTTTTTTATCATTATAAAAATGTTAGTTTTTTTTTCCTTTTCTAATTTTATATTTTAGGAGAATCCAGATAATCAGTACTTGTTACAGAAAATCAGACTTACTTTGAAAATTTGCTTGAAATGATTTATTTCAATACATTGGAATAAAGCCTTAGGTCTTAGGTTGTCTTTTAAATTAATTTATCAGTGCTTTGTTGATACTTGCTATTTCCAAGATGCTAAGGATAAAAAAATAAGATCTTACCACTTCCCTCAAACAGCCTAGAGCATGGCTCAGATACAACATATAAAAGGCAGTGTATTAAGTGACACAGTGGATTCGTATGACTATACCAGGGAAAGCGGTTAGTTCTGGCCTGCAAAGGGGAGGGATGGCAGTGGTCATCTCCTGGCAGTGAATTTCCATCAGACGAACAGGAATTTTCTAGACAAAGAGTAAGAATATTTACAACAAATATGATAGCATTCAACTTTTAAACAGAATTGCTATGAACGATCTAAGCAGAACCTAGATGGTAGGCATCAGGGAGAATTTTCTGTGGTCCCAGGTCTGAGCATTTGTTTCAGTACATGATAAGTCATGGAGGATGCTCTGTCTCTTGGAGTGGGCTCATATTACCCAAACTCAAAAGGCTGCTGTTAAAAACAAACAAACAAAAATAACTATCCATCCAGTGTATTAAATCAGCATGAGAGACAGAGCTATCACATGGGACAAAGACTTGCATTGGTCTCAATGGCACCTTCTATTCTTATGGGCAAGTTACATGGAAAAGCAAATTATAACCTGAAAAAGCACTCAGAGTGGGATTAGATAGCTCTATAATTTAAGTATCCCCTGGCCTTGGGCTCTAGTGGCCTTGCCCATCCGTTTTCATAAGAGAGCTAAATTGGCCAGAGAGACTGGGAAGTTTCGCTCCTTGGCCTGGACTCCTTATCCTCTGATTCTTTGTGGTGGGTACAGCTCTGCGTCTCTGCCTCTCTCTGCTTTCAGGAATGACCACACACGCCTGCTTAATTTCTGATGTATTATTGCCTCCAGTTATTAATAGCTTGGCTTTCAAACCATTCTGTTGCTCTTAGTTAACTTTCAACATCCTGCCTCTGATCCGGTATCTGTGCTGCTATTGTTTGCTCTCCAATATTAACTTTGTTTCCCTAATTTCCAAGTTCTTGGCAATTCCCCTAACTATTCCCTCTTAGAGATAATATCTGTGCTGCAAGGATTTGAGGGAAGACAAACTGAGACGAAGTTTGGGAAAAGAGCCCAGTGCAGGACAGCTGGTCAGTAAATTCAACTCCTTTCTTTCCCAGGGGCTGCGAGTTGTGCAGAAACACTCCTCCCATGTCTTGCTGGCTTCACAAGACGAAGTTAAATGACTGCATCTACTCCCTTCTCAACCCAAATTGTAGACTAGGGAGACATTTCCCCCTTATTATATAGGAAAAAAAGACTCTTCACTAAACAAGATGGTCTCTATTTCTGTGTTAATGATTCTGAATTTGGTAGCATCTTGGAGCTGGAATGCACCTTTCACATCCCCCCTTTTTACCTGTCAGCGGAGTTAGTCACAGTGTCATCAGAAGAATGGCAGCAAGGTCACTGGGGAAGGAAACCTTGGCATTTCTTCCGGCTTGTACAGCAGGCCTAAGAAGGCTCACTGCTGTCAGACTTCAGGATCCACAGTAGTAAGTGAAGTTCTGGCTTGCACCCACTGCCTAATCAACCACATAGAGCATCTCAGTATATTTTAGATTTTGTAGTTGTCCACTTAAAAGAGTGAGACAGTGTTTTCCTGATCTTTAATGCTGCCAATACTCTGTCTTCTAAAAGTCTTTCATATTTTGTCATCACATTTGACCTCCAATGTGGTAGCTGTTGATTTTAGTTCCATTTCACAGATTGAAACACTGATACCAGATATGTCATACAGCCAGTTAATTGACAGAGGAGTTATCTCTATTGACTCCAAATTCAGGATGCCAAATTCTTTGTAGTTTATCTAAATTTTGTTTTATTTATTTGGGCGTGGGGATAGAAAGAGAGAAACCTTTCATCTGTTGATTCACTCCCCAAATACCTTCAGTGATTGGGCTGGGTCGGACTGAAGCTGGGAGCCAGGGACTCACAGGAACTCAATCCAAGTCTTCCACATGGGTGGAAGGAACCCAGTACCCGATCCATCACCTGCTGCCTCCTAGAGCAAGCAGTAGTAGGATGCTGGAATCGGGGCAGAGCCAGGACTCGGACTCAGGCACTCCAGTATGGGATGTGGGAGCCCTAAGTGGCATCTTGACCACTGTTACAGTCACTCCTTTCTGTCTAGTTTATGTGCTCAAGTTCAGCTCCAGCTCTTAAAATGGATTTAGTGGCAGATGAGGTAATCAGTGACACCATGTCACTGTGCTTAGGCCTGGTCCTTAGACCTGGTGCAACATTCTTCTAGATATTTTGTGAAGGGATTAACATATAAAATCAGTAGAATTTGAGAAAAGCAGATAGCCTTCCCTAGCGTGAGTGGATCTTACCCACGATTGGATTGCCTTTCTGGAAGAAGGAGGAGTTTCACCACAGACCCCCTTTGCTCTAACTGCTCTTTGGTCTGCAGGCTGCTAGCCTACCGGTCAGGCCTCCAGGATGACATGAGCCTCTCGTCAGCTGGGCTGTCTCTGAGGACTCGGGTGGAGACAGGCTCCGGGACCGAGAAGCCTCTCGTCAGCTGGGCTGTCTCTGAGGACTCGGGTGGAGACAGACTCCGGGACCGAGAAGCGGTGCTGCTCTGTTGAGACTGAGGAAGTGGACTTAGAACCGGACAGTGAGTGAAGGCGGAAGTTTCTGAGGTGATGTTGGAAAAAGCTGATTACCTTGTGGGGATTCTTGACAGAATGTGAATGCTGAAAGTGATTTGGTGAAGTCTTGGGTGAAAATGAAGAATGGTTATGGGAAACTTGAGGAAATATGATCCTTGTTTTACAATGGCAAAGAACTTGGCTGAACAGTGTTCCAGTGTTTTGTAGAAGGTAGACTTTGTAAGCGATTAGCTAGGATATTTAGCTGAAGAGATTTTTGAGTGAAGTATTGAGGACTCGGCACGATTTCTCTTTATTGCTCATAGCAAAATGTGAGATGTCAGACCTAAACGGAAGAAGGAATTGTTAGGCAAGAATTAACCATAGCTTGAAGCTGTGGAAGATTCTTAGCTTTTCTATATTGCAGAAAATGACAAAGTGTATTCTGAAGAGAACATTAAGGGAGTGGCTGGAAAATCCTTTGGCATGAACAAATGCCAGGCTTGACTCCTGGGTCCTGCTAGCCATCTTAGCGGAAATGAAGGCAGCTTGGACAGAAGGGAAGAGAGAAGAACAAAGTGAGAGAAGGATGGGCCAGTGTGGCTGTCTAGCCATGGACACACATTATCTGTCAAGGAAAAGGAAGAGTGATCCTAAAGGCAGTTCAGAGGCCAGCAGGGCTGCTGCCACTGCCAGCATGGCTCCAGAGGGCCCAAGCCTGGAGATAAGGCTGTCTGCTTCTGGTCCCATAGGGCGGAACAGCTATCCAGGGCTTTGGGGCTGGGCTGCTCCCTGGTGGTCCACAGGACAGAGAGTGGATCTAAAGAAGATCACTCTAGAGCTTTAAAATGTAATGCAATTTGCCTTGTTAGGTTTTAGAATTGCTTGGGATTTGTCATTTTCCTTTGGATTATTCTCTTTTGGGATGGGAATGTGGATCCTGTGTCTGTCCTACCACTGCTGGGTGGGGGTCCTAACTTGTTCTGATTTACAGGCTCATGGTTGCAGAGAAATTTTGCTTCAGGACCAGTCTTAACTTGGGTCTTACATGTCCTTTGTTTAAATGATAGGTGAAATTTCAGAGTTGGTTTGGGATGGGTTAAGACTGGGAGATGCTGGGATGGGGTGAATATACTGAACACTCAAGAAGGTTGTGAATTGTGTGGGGCCAGAGGCAATGTAATAAGCAGAACTGTGTCCTCCTCCCTTTCTAAATTTGGATATGGAAGCCCCTCGAGGACCTGAGTGCCACTGTGGTTGGAGATTGGGCCTTTAAAGAGGCGACTGAGGTACGAGAAGACTCTAATGCATTATGACTGGTGTTCTTAGGAGAGAAGCAGCCTAAGAAACAGACACAGACGCAGACAACGGAACAGCCAGGCGAGGACACGGTGGGAACTCAGCCAATTGCAGGCCAAGGAAGGAGGCGTTGGGAGAAATCAGCCCTACTGACACCTTGGTGTTGGACTTCCGGTCTCCAGAATTTCTGTTGTCTAAGCCACCACATCTGTGGGATTTCTTTATGGCAACTTGAGCGAACCAATGTAGTCACCAATGTCAAGTGAACAGTTTAGTAGAGGGAAAAGTTAGCTGTGCCATTTTGTTAGAATTGAAAAAACAGATCTTGGTTAGTTGACTGATTTTGTTATTTTGAAGTTAATATTGCATAGATCCAACTTTAATTATATGTTCCTTCATCTCTGATTACTATTAATGTAAAATCACTTTCTCTCAAGTCTGCTGCCTTAATAGACTGAGGAGTGTTTACTTTTGAGGATCATATATCAAATCTGTTTCATTTTAGTAGAAATAACTTTCTTTCCTTGAAAAAATTAGACTGTGATTTTAAGTGCAGAAACTCTTGGAAGTAAAAGTCTGCTTTGCCTTCCAGCAAAGTTTCCTCTTGATACATTTTCATCTTTAATGCAGACTTCAGGCTCCCCGCCCCCAACTCTCTGGAGCCAGCTGTCTAATGCTGGCTGTCTTCCTCCAAAAGGAGCTGCAGGCCTGCGGAAGCTCCCCTTGGGAACATTCACAACATCCCCTGCTTCTCCCCCGAGCACGGTGAAGAATCTGACCTGACAAGGGGAGCCCTCCTTCCAATTCTGAGTTTTTATATCTCGATTCCAACGCGTACGCACAAATACACGTAACAACTAGCTGAAAATTTCTTGTTGACATCTCGTTTCCTGGCTGTAGTTATCATTCCTGAATGAAGGAACTAACAGTGCAAGTGTGAAAGGGAGTGCTGCCAATATTTGTCAATAGGCTCGAAGATCGTCTTAGTGCGTGGGTGACTGTGCGGTCCACGAATAAACCTTCTCATTATTCACTTTTCTGGTTAGCCCAAAAAGTCTTTCTCATTTCACCTTTTAAAATGTAAATCATAAACAAAATCCAACCACATTCACAACCAAATGGGACACCACGTTGAACACAACTGATTTTTTTTTTTTTTTTTGATGCTTAAGTATCTTGACCTTAGGTTCCTATTGGGAGCTACAAAAAATTTCCAGAAAAGTATTGGCAATCAAAACAGTAGAGTTTCCATAATGTCTGGAATGTCATTTGTCTATTTTTTTGTATCTTGAAAGTAGGGTGTCATACCCCCCCACAAAAAAAAAAAAAAAAGCAAAGGAAGGAAAAGAAAAACCAACAAAAGCAAACAAATAAAACCAGATCATTGTAGATCCTGGTTAATTTGGTTCCAGGGAATTTTGAGCTCACAGGCATTTTGGGGTGGTTCTGGTTCTGGTTGATGGTGTGTGTGATGGGCAGGGGGCCACAGGGTTTTTCAGGAGCTCTGATTCTGCCACATACTCACTGGACACCTTTCGCTAGATCATTCCAGCTTTGAGCCTCGATGGGGGAATAATACATGCCTCACACATTTTTGTGTGCATCAAATGAGATAATGGGTATGAACTCACTCTGTAAGATGTCGCTGGGCTGTGCAGATGTTAGTCATTATTTCCGAACAGCATCTGTGACCTAGTTTAGATTGTGGTTTACTCTTGGAGAGAAGAGCATTCTAAAAGCCTCTTGGCTCATCTGGGACAAACCTAATCCTGTGACTTTAATACCCATGATCACATTAAAGGCAAATGGCCTGCTACAATTGTAGACTGGCTCCAAGGACTATTCTTATTTGCTAATTAATTGTAAGTGGCGTTTTCCATCAGCACACGAAAGTTTTAAAATCCATTTAAATAAACATCACGCTCTTCTCTAGAGTCGTATCACCCCCAGAGTGTCGCACTTCATTAGATTCAGAGGAGGAAAACACTGCTTGGAACTTTTCCAGGTTCTAATACCTCCATCATTTGTAAGGAACTTCTCTTTGTCATTTATACATTGTTTTTTAAACAGCGTTTAATAGTTCTTTTGATATGTGTATTCTTCCCTTTGGTGGTGTCATGTAAGAGGATTTGCTGATTGCCCAGTGACCATATGGAAAAGATTAATCATTTACGAAGCAAAATGAATAACCTCTGGTTCAAAACATCGCACATCAGGTGGGATTCTTCAGGAATATTTCACCTTTTCTTCTCCAGACTCTCCCTTCTGCCGTCTTGTCTTCTCAGACAGTCCCTCTGCCGGTTTCCTGGTTCCGGGACTATTTTGTGAGAATTCAGAGAAGGGAACCACATGAGGACCCCTTCAAGGTTGCCCACCCGGCCAACTTCTGTTTGTTCAAACACCTTTCCTCTGTGGCCTTCTCAGCGTCTCTCTCTCTCTGCTCCTGATGGCCGAGGTGGAACTGTTCCCCAGCGTGTGCCCTCGGGGCATTGTTCGCAGCCCTCTGATGTGTCTCACACCTCAGCAGCACTTTTCTCCTCTTGGCTGCTTGGTGGAAGTGAGCCGCATTGAGTGCTCCTTGTGCTGAGTAGGGCTCTCTACCAGCATGAGCTTGAAGGGGCAGGTGGCTGGGCTTCAGGGGACCTGGGCCCGCTGTGATCCTGCCTCTGGTGACGTCTAGTGTTGCCCTGTTCCCAGCACTCCGTGGGCCTCCTTGGTTTATTCATCGGAAAGGTAAGCGGTTTGCAGTGATATCCTCCAATACTTTTTCTGGATTTGGGTGTTCTGCAGTCACCGAGTATGTGGAGTATGTAAGAATGTAACTTCAGTCCCCGCCCACCTGGGCTCCAAGGACTGGGGAAGTTGCCGAAACTCTGTAGGCCTGAGAGCTCCTTGTTTGTAAAGAGAGGATGATCACATTCACCTCAAATTATGAGGAGATAACACACGTTCTCCTCGTCTCCTCCTTGCATTACCTCCTTTAGAAACGTCCCAAGCTGTGAAGAAACTGAATAAGAATTTTGAGGCACATTTTTCAGCGGAGCAGGACACCTGTCAGGTGGTTTGGCCCGAGTTACCCCACGAGCTCGTGCGTGTGCAAGACTGGCGTGCAGCTTACCAGCGTTCTGGTTCCTGTCTCACGGTGTCTCCCCGGCACCCTGGGGAACGTCTGTGTAGTGAGCGCCGCTCAGATCTTCTCTAATACTCTTTTCGGAGAAACGGGATGCATTCCCAGACAACCCTGGGAACACTTGTGATCTGAAGACAGTCTAGAGATGTAATAAATACAGACCATGGGGCCGGCACGGTGGTGCAGCAGGTAAACTGACGCCTGCGGTGCCGGTATCCCATATGGGCTCCGGTTCTAGTCCCAGCTGCTCCTCTTCCAATCCAGCTCTCTGCTATGGCCTGGGAAAGCAGTAGAAGATGGCCCAAGTGCTTGGGCCCCTGCATCCACATGGGAGACCCAGAAGAAGGTCCTGGCTCCTGGCTTTGAATGAGCCCAGCTCTGGCCATCGCAGTCATCTGGGGAGTGAACTAGCAGATGGAAGACCTCTCTCTCTCTCTCTCTCTCTCTCTGCCTCTGTGCCTTTCAAATAAATAAATAAATCTTAAAAGAAAATACTGACCAGAAGGACCTGTAATTTCTGGGAAATTTTTGGTAACTTACACAGACACTGGAACAGATAGAATGTTAGACACTTGATCTCTGTCAAGAATCTAGAGATGTGGCCATCAAGTCTAGCTGACTTTCTTCCCTATGAAAGAGGTGATGTTAATGTTGAATTGATTCCAGAGTCACGTGGAAAGATCAGAAACGGCCGCTGTTTTTGACATATTGGCCTCACTAAAATTCCATTCCTCTTGCATTTCCTGATTGTGCAGTGCAGAAACTCAACGACCTGCATTCTTCCCAAAGGAGAAGTCCTGGCTTGTAAGTTTAGTAGCATTGGTGGAAGCACAGGCCAGGTAGATGTAGTAAGTCATAGTAGTGGGATGCAAGCCTCTATGGGAAGTTCAGTGAAAAGCTAATCTGCTGTCCTGGTACAGCTTGGAGTCAGGGGTTAGTCAAGCGTTGGATTCCTGATACGTCGGTGATAAGAGATAGTTGTGTTCTCTGTCAACCAAATCATGGTCCATGGCTGCCAAAAGGGTAAATTCATGGTGGTGGTGGTGAGGGGGCGGTGGTGACTACAGATAATGTGAATGTTCTGTGTATTTCACTACGAGAAAAACCCAAATGAACTCGAAAACAGGATTTTGGATGGTTTCATTATAAAGCAAGTTACCACCTGCAATGCCTGCATCTCACATCAGAGCTCCAGTTCCAGCCTCGGCTGCTTTGCTTCTGATCCAGCTCTCTGCTAACGTGCCCGGAAAAGCAGTAGAAGATGGCCCAAATACTTGGGGCCTTGTCACCTGTGTGGGAGATCCAGATGGAGTTCTGGCTCCTGGCTTTGACCCGGCCTAGCCTTGGCTGTTGTGGCCCTTCGGGAAGTAAACCAGCAGGTGGAAGATCTTTCTGTCTGTCTTCTCCCTCTCTTTCTGTTGTCCTGTGTTTCAAGTAAGTTAATTAACTCATTAAAAAATAGGAAAGTGAACTACATTATTAAAGGAGTTATGACTTTTTAGGAGAAACGTTATTTTTCCTGTGATTTGCATTCTCAAATGCTGTAACTAGAGGTTTTTTTATTCAATCAAAGGGGCCTACAATTTTAACGGAAACAGGTCATGCAGACGTAAATCCAGTTTCTGTTTCTGGAATGTCTCAGGTTTCAGATTTTTGGGATGCTCAACCTGTGTATATATGTTAAGCTATCGATAGGAAATAAATATCTTGATGATCCCAGAGAATCTTTATCTCCAGTCCTTTGGTTGGCTCACAACCCTCACAGCCCACAGTGAAATAAAACTACTGTCAGTGCTATGTGTTTGCAGTAAATGGAGCGTTGGACTTGAACCTGAGTCAGTCTGCGACAGACTGGCTGTGCGAACTGGAGGGCGCGCCTCACCTCGGGGAGCCTCGTGCATTAGATACTAGGATCCCAGAGGCTTCCTCATGCCCCCACGCCAGGCTTTTTATCTGTTCAGGAATATCCTTGCTACTGACAGGCAAGCCTGGAGTAAGTCAGATGGTTCACTAGTTGCGTGCTCACTAAGATACATCAATTCCTTGCTCACTCGTGTAAGCTGTACTCCAGGGTAACTGAAGCAGACAGTTTTGATGGTTATGAAACTGGTGCTTGAACAATTCTGGAGAGTTTCACATTTGCTGGAAGGTACAAAAAGTCATTATTTATTCTCTTTCACTAGCCAGATCAATGAATACTTTTTTTTCCCCCTTGGATTTATTTCCTGGCATTTCTCAGCATCCGGAAATACATAAAATATGTTATTTGAGAAATTCGGCAGGCATGTTTCAAAGTCGGGTGGAAACAATTTAGAATAAGATATCTTTGTTTATTTGGAAAAGTAAGTGGAACTTGGAAAGGCATGAGTTATTTTGAACTTAAGGGTTTGAATGACATTCCCATGCTACAAACCAGCAAACGCTTTCTGTTTTTTAAAAGTTTTTGGTTAAGATTTTGAGCAGGCAAAATTTGAATACAAAATTAAGCTCTTGTTTCTGCCTCCGTTCAAGTGATTGACAATGATAGGACCAGGAAAAGGATGAAATTGATAAAAATAGCAAATTGCTATTGTTTTAATATCTCAGAAAAGAATTTCATGTTTTCTGATAATTATTTCCTAGAAGGAGCTGGACTATCCTTAATCAACCTTGCAAACAGTTCCACAAATACCTTCAGGGTGACTGGTGACTCCAGCCAGTCCATTGGATTTCTGGGCCATCCGTTGAATTGTGAATCGTGTAGAACCTTAATAACAGTATTCAGAACATTCACAACCACTATCTACTTTTCATTACAAAAGTGGTACCTTTTAATTGCATAGACTTTGGGAAGTATTTTTAACATGGTGCCCACGGTAGGATTGGGTGGCAGACTTGGAGAAGAGCAGTTGCATCAGGTACTTTATGATGGTCTTTTGCAGGCTTTGAGTTTGCCATTGGGGGAATATTCCAGTTGTCAGTCATCCTGGGAAGATGTGAATCTTGCAGCAGGGAATAAGGGCTCAGGAGATGGGTCTCCCTTGTATATACTGAAGTAATCTCTGGGGTTACTCTGCCTGGGTTGCCAGTCAACTTGACCCTTGCTGAGGCACAGTGGAGCTTCCTGTAGTTTTGTAGTGTCTTGTAGGGTCAGAGTAGAAACTGGGCACCTGAGACCTTCCCTGGAAAGGATGCTCAGGTGGGTCTGGACCTGGGGCAGTGATTGTAGATGATTCTGTCCACACCCTTCCCTCTCCAACATCCCAGAATTCTCTATGTCTGATTGTGTGCTATCAACTGGGTTTGTTGGTGATAGTAGACATGGCAGTAAATGATACAAAAAATAATAAAAAAATACTTTATGGTTTTTACTATACTCTGAATCCTACATGAGAACTTGTCTTCGACTGGCGCCGTGGCTCACTAGGCTAATCCTCCACCTTGCGGTGCCGGCACACTGAGTTCTAGTCACGGTCGGGGCGCCGGATTCTGTCCCGGTTGCCCCTCTTCCAGGCCAGCTCTCTGCTGTGGCCAGGGAGTGCAGTGGAGGATGGCCCAAGTGCTTGGGCCCTGCACCCCATGGGAGACCAGGAAAAGCACCTGGCTCCTGGCTCCTGCCATCGGATCAGCGCGGTGCGCCGGCCGCAGCGCGCCGGCCGCGGCGGCCATTGGAGGGTGAACCAACGACAAAGGAAGACCTTTCTCTCTGTCTTTCTCTCTCACTGTCCACTCTGCCTGTCAAAAAAAAAAAGAACTTGTCTTCGCTTTATGAGTTAAGTACTAGTGTTTTCCCAATTTTACAGGTCAGGAAACTAAAGCACAGAGAGGTAAATTGATGAGAGACTGGTAGGTGTCCGAACCCAGACTGGAGCACAGGTGTAGTGGAGACCCTGGGGAGAAATGAGGAAGAGGCCATGCCCCCAGGTAGTGTGTGGCAGACCTGCGAAGGCTGTGTGCTATCGTTTCCTTCAAGCAAGAGGAGCTGCCAGAAGCAATTCTGAGAAGGAAGAAACAGGTGTGTGCAGGACCATGGAACTACCACGGGATCAGCAGATGCAGAGGAGGCTCACAGAGTATGGGAGAAGAGACCAGAGGGCTTAGCCCAGGTGCAGTCAAGGCAGGGAGGAGGCAGGTGGGGGCTGCTTCACAGGGGTGAGACTTTCACAAACCAGTTTGGAGGTAATGTCTACAAATGTAACAAAGGAGAGGCAAAGCAATCACCGGTACTGTCACTGTCCAAAGATGGCCACTGTGACTGTTTTGCTATATGTACATGTTTGTATCTGTGCATAAAATGTTTTTCCTTGATCTTGCATTATGAAAATTTCCAAATGCACAGAAAAAGCTGAAAGAATTGTATAGTGAGCACCATAGACACCATCTAGATTCTGTAACCACCGTTTTGGGATTTTTGCAGTAGTGCCTGTGTATCCATCCCTTTATCTGACAATCAGTTGACCGTGTTTTCTGATGTGTATTCAACTTGCAGACAGCAGACTTCATTCCAGAATTCTTTGTATCTTGATATATGTGTGTGTAAAACTGCATATGTGTTAAATACATACACCTTTAATACAACAAGACATTCCAAGCCTTTTCTCACTAAATTTTTTTTTCTCTCTTTTTTTTTAACCTTTATTTAATGAATATAAATTTCCAAAGTACAGCTTATGGATTACAATGGCTTCCCCGCCATAACGTCCCTCCCACCCGCAACCCTCCCCTCTCCCACTCCCTCTCCCCTTCCATTCACATCAAGATTCATTTTCGATTCTCTTTATATACAGAAGATCAGTTTAGCATACATTAAGTAAAGATTTCAACAGTTTGCTCCCACACAGAAACATAAAGTGAAAAATAATAGATGATTTTTTAAATGATGGTGAAATCAGATCAGACCTATTGTCATGCTTAATCCCAGTGAGAGTCAAGTTGGGAATTGATAATTTCTTCTTCTTCTTCTTCTTTTTTTTTTTTTTTTTTTTTTTTTACAGAAGATCAGTTTAGTATACATTAAGTAAAGCTTTCAACAGTTTGCACCCCCATAGAAACACAGAGTGAAATATACTGTTTGAGTACTCGTTATAGCATTAAGTCTCAATGTACAGCACATTAAGGACAGAGATCCTACATGAGGAGTAAGTGCACAGTGACTCCTGTTGTTGACTTTACAAATTGACACTCTTGTTTATGGCCTCAGTAATCTCCCCATGCTCCAGTCATGAGTTTCCAAGGCTATGGAAGCCCCTTGAGTTCTCCGACTCTTATCTTGTTTAGACAAGGTCATAGTCAAAGTGGAGGTTCTCTCCTCCCTTCAGAGAAAGGTACCTCCTTCTTTGAAGACCTGTTCTTTCCACTGGGATCTCACTCACAGAGATCTTTCATTTAGGTTTTTTTTTTTTTTTTGCCTGAGTGTTTTGGCTTTCCATGCCTGAAATACTCTCATGGGCTTTTCAGCCAGATCGGAATGCCTTTAGGGCTGATTCTGAGGCCAGAGTGCTGTTTAGGACATCCGCCATTCTATGAGTCTGCTGAGTATCTCACCTCCCATGTTGGATCACTCTCCCCTTTATTTATTCTATCAGTTAGTATTAGCAGGTACTAGACTTGTTTATGTGCTCCCTTTGACTCTTAGAACTTTCATTATGATCAATTGTGAACTGAAATTGATCACTTGGACTAGTGAGATGGCATTGGTAAAAGCCACCTTGATGGGATTGAATTGGAGTCCCCTGGTATGTTTCTAACTCTACCATTTGGGGCAAGTCAGCCTGAGCATGTCCCAAATTGTACATCTCTTCCCTCTCTTATTCCCACTCTTATGTTTAACACGGATCACATTTCAGTTAAATTTCAACACTTAAGAATAACTGTGTATTAATTACAGAATTAAACCAGTCATATTAAGTAGAACAGACAAAAAAACTAGTAAGAGGGATAATGTATTAAGTTGTTCATTAACAGTCAGGGCTATGCTGATCAAGTCACTGTTTCCCATAGTGTCCATTTCACTTCAGGAGGTTTCCTTTTTGGTGTTCAGTCAGTTGTCACCGATCAGGGAGAACATATGGTATTTGTCCCTTTGGGACTGGCTTATTTCACTCAGCATGATGTGTTCCAGATTCCTCCATTTTGTTGCAAATGACTGGATTTCGTTGTTTCTTACTGCGGTATAGTATTCTAAAGAGTACATATCCCATAATTTCTTTATCCAGTCTACCGTTGATGGGCATTTAGGTTGGTTCCAGGTCTTGGCTATTGTGAATTGTGCTGCAATAAACATTAGGCTGCAGACCGCTTTTTTGTTTGCCAATTTAAATTCCTTTGGGTAAATTCCAAGGAGTGGGATGGCTGGGTCGAACGGTAGGGTTATCTTCAGGTTTCTGAGGAATCTCCAGACTGACTTCCATAGTGGCTTGACCAGTTTGCATTCCCACCAACAGTGGGTTAGTGTCCCTTTTTCCCCACATCCTCGCCAGCATCTGTTGTTGGTAGATTTCTGAATGTGAGCCATTCTAACTGGGGTGAGGTGAAACCTCATTGTGGTTTTGATTTGCATTTCCCTGATTGCTAGTGACCTTGAACATTTTTTCATGTGCCTGTTGGCCCTTTGGATTTCCTCTTTTGAAAAATGTCTATTGAGGTCCTTGGCCCATCTCTTAAGTGGGTTGTTTGTTTTGTTTTTGTGGAGTTTCTTGATCTCTTTGTAGATTCTGGTTATTAACCCTTTATCTGTTGCATAGTTTGCAAATATTTTTTCCGATTCTGTCGGTTGTCTCTTCACTCTCCTGACTGTTTCTTTTGCAGTACAGAAACTTCTCAATTTGATGCAATCCCAATAGTTGATTTTGGCTTTGACTGCCTGTGCCTCCCGGGTCTTTTCCAGAAATTCTTTGCCTGTGCCAATATCTTGAAGGGTTTCTCCAATGTTCTCTAATAACTTGATGGTGTCAGGTCGTAGATTTAGGTCTTTAATCCACGTTGAGTGGATTTTTGTGTAAGGTGTAAGGTAGGGGTCTTGCTTCATGCTTCTGCACGTGGAAATCCAGTTTTCCCAGCACCATTTATTGAATAGACTGTCCTTACTCCAGGGATTGGTTTTAGATCCTTGATCAAATATAAGTTGGCTGTAGATGTTTGGGTTGATTTCTGGTGTTTCAATTCTGTTCCATTGATCTATCCATCTGTTTCTGTACCAGTACCATGCTGTTTTGATTACAACTGCCCTGTAGTATGTCCTGAAATCTGGTATTGTGATGCCTCCGGCTTTGTTTTTGCTGTACAAGATTGCTTTAGCTATTCGAGGTCTCTTGTGCCTCCATATGAATTTCAGCATCATTTTTTCTAGATCTGCGAAGAATGTCTTTGGTATCTTGATTGGGATTGCATTGAATCTATAAATTGCTTTTGGGAGAATGGACATTTTGATGATGTTGATTCTTCCAATCCATGAGCATGGAAGATTTTTCCATTTTTTGGTGTCCTCTTCTATTTCTTTCTTTAAGATTTTGTAATTTTCATCGTAGAGATATTTAACCTCCTTGGTTAAGTTTATTCCAAGGTATTTGATTGATTTTGTAGCTAAGTTTTTAAAATTTTTTTTATTTATTTATGTGAGAGGTAGAGTTACAGACAGAGAGGGAGACACAAAGAGAGAAGTCTTCCATCCGCTGGTTAACTCCCCAAATGGCGGCAATGGCCAAAGCTGGGCCGACCTGAAGCCAGGAGCTCCTTACGGATTTCCCATATGGGTGCAGAGGCCCAAGCACTTGGGTCATCTTCTACTGCTTTCCCAGGCCATTAGTAGAGAACTGGATGGGAAGAGGAGTAGACGAGACATGAACCAGTGCCCATGTGGGATGCCGGTGCCGCAGGTTGAGGCTTAGCCCACTACACATGACCGCTGAATACTTTGTTCATGGACTGTGCCACAAATTACTTAAGCGGTCAGAAGAAAATGTTCCCTAGGCTCCCTCCGAAACTTCACTCACCCAACTGGAGCAGTATCTACTTTTCCTATTTATTCTCTTTTTCAATACCAGGAAGATTTGCCTAGAATGCTGTTTGCTGAGTAGGTGTACAATAAATATTTACTGAGTAAATGAATTTTTAAAAATAATTTTTAAATTTATATAAGAGGTAAATAAATGCATTTAACCATGATCAGGATTTTCAGTTTGTCCATCATCTATATAACTACTGTAATGAATAAATTTGAGTTTCAAAAACATAGAATTTACAAAGTGTAGTGAGTGGATCAAAAGATAAATGTATTTTAAAGACTTGTTACATTTTTCCAAACTGATTTCTGGAATGGCGTTGTTACCCTGTATCTTTGCAGAAATGGGTGTACAGGTTTGGAGCACCTGCTAATTTAACAAGCTTTATCATTCAGGGTGACTTATAAGAACTTAACTGAAACCACAAGGCAAGTATAGATTGTGTTGAACCAGGGCTAAAAGTAGAAGCTTAATTGGATCTTGAATAGTGAATTTTTCCAGTCTCCATTTCAAATGAGTCTTGGAAATAAACTCTAAGATCATCATCTATAGAGTCTGTGCTAGGGTCCACCAGTGGAGTTGCTTGGACAAAGGCTAGAATTCCCAGGGACTGATCTCATCTTTCATTTGCAGCCTGTGCCTTGCTGGGACTCTCACACCCTGTTGCACATAGTTGCTGAAATATAGCACAGATACGGACACCTGCAGTTTGGTGGCAGTGGTTAAGGTGAAAGGCAAAGCTGACAGGACTTTGAGAAGCATTCTCACATTAAGCTTCAGCATATGAATGAGCTTAACTCTCAATGCAGGCAGGCCACATCTTAACGATGATGGTCTACTCTCCATTTCCTGATAGTGGCAGTAACGGAGTAATAGAGAACTGAACTCCAGTACGACTTCAGAACTTGGGTCACTGCTTAGTTACCGTCTCTTCCTTCACTCAACTTTTTTTATTATTTGTTTTAATCTCTCCCCCAAAGCTCTTAAACCACACTATTCAGTACAAACCGAGGCTCACCCTTTTGGATTTCCCCTTCTGTACTGTGGTTGAGGTGCTAATTGGCAGGGAAAGTGCCAAATGGCAGGCAGCCAGCAAGAAAAGCAGAGAAGTTAGAGACCTGCACAGACTGCAGATGGGAGAGCCCGGGGAACTGCTGCTGAGACGTGTCCCTAACGAGGCATGCACCAGCATCACCCGAGTAAAGGCCAGGTTGGCATGTGCACGTTTCCTCACCTGTTACACGGGGATTATGGTAATACTACCTTCCCTGGCTTGCCAGGAGGGTTGGAGATCAGTGAAGGGCAGTAGGAGCCTAAGAAGCGATTCTTTAGTGAGCCCTTCCCTTTGTGTCAGATGCTGAACAATGTTGATTTAATTCGCACCTGGACTGTCTAAGGAGGCAAGGCCGGCTGTTTTGTGGGTGGGTAAACTGAGGCTGGGGAAGCCCGTCACACATCCAACACCAAGTGCAGCTTCACCTTGCTCCTTGGCTCCTTCCACTGAGCCTTTCTGCAGACGTGCCGGGCGTTTAGCAGGCATTGATGAATGTCTGTAATTGTAGGCGAGGACAGAAAAAACAAATTATCTCCTTGTTAGGAAGTTAAACAAACATACTTGAGGCTGCTGGGAGCCTATTTGTCCTGGTTTTCTACATCTGAACTACCTGCCCTATTTTAACCAATTCGCGTGAATGTTGGTTACATAACCAGCACATGCTTTCACTGTATATAACTTAGGTTACATAAATCTAAAGGCTGCTGACTGCTAGCAATCTTTAAAATGTAATGAGCTGCAAGATTCCCTTTGAGCCTTGGGGCAGGATGGCTTTGGCTTAACCATTCGCTGAGTTCAGCTTTTAGGAGGATAAGTTTGCTGCATCCTTTCAATAATCCGACTGAAGCCCAGATTCCAAGCAACTGTGGAAGAGATTTAAGTCTCTAGGAATGTTATAAACTTAAATAAAACAAGGCTTAAGCAGAAAGCCCTTGCAAACCCCGAGTCCACATTCCATCAGGATGATGTCACGGGAGGTTGCACGCAGGCAGCCTCTGCCTTTGCGGAGAGGGAAATCAGCACAGCCATGATGAGGGAGACGCGTGGTGGTTTCTGGGCCCGAATACCTGCTCATGTGCGGCGTTACAGCGCTGCAGGGGACATCAGACCGCAAATGCAAGGCTGTGCCATAGATTGTGATGGAGCTGGAAAATTCCTGTCACCTGGTGACATCGAGCCATCGTCCAGGTCACAGGGCAGTAAATCGCTTGTGTTTGTGCCGATGCTGATGGGAACAGTCCTACTAAACTGCCAGTCCTAAAACATCGTACTGTACATACAATTAGTTACAGGACATAATGCTTGATAATGGTAATAAATGATTATATTATTGGCTTATTTGTTATTTATTTATTCTTGTGTGTTTTCTGATGTATATCCAAGTTGCATACAAGAGACTTTTTGTGTGTATTTTTTAGAGAGGCAGAGAGAGAAAGAGATCCTATCCTCGGATTCATTCCCCAAATGCTGACATTACCAGGGCTGGGCCAGGGCTGAGCCAGGGCTGAAAGGGGGAATCAGGAACCAGTTCAGGTTTCCCATGTGGGTGGCAGGAATTCAGCCACTCGAGCCCTCACCACAGCCTCCCAGGTTCTGCTTTAGCAGGAAGCTAGAGTCAGGAGCTGGAGCTAGAAATTGAACCAAGGCACTCACTCTGATGTAGGATGTAGACATCGTAACCTCTAGGCATAAATGCCCTGCTCCCCGGGATATTGTTGTGTATTTACTGTACTATATTTTAGGAGGATAAGTTTTTACTCTGCCTACCTAGAAAAGTTTGCTGTACACCAGTCTGCTCTCAGTAGCCCATGTGTATATGTCATACCCACAGCTTGCTTCCAGCCCTCTGCTCCATCTAGGTTTGTGTCACTACATGCAATATGTATGGAATGATGAAACCCTTTACTTCTGCATTTTGCGGAATGTCATTGAGTCATGCATGGTTGTAACTAGCTCCTTTAAACAACACAAAAAGCGGGCCGGCGCCGCGGCTCACTAGGCTAATCCTCCGCCTAGCGGCGCCGGCACACCGGGTTCTAGTCCCGGTCGGGGCGCTGGATTCTGTCCCGGTTGCCCCTCTTCCAGGCCAGCCCTCTGCTGTGGCCAGGGAGTGCAGTGGAGGATGGCCCAGGTGCTTGGGCCCTGCACCCCATGGGAGACCAGGAAAAGCACCTGGCTCCTGGCTCCTGCCACCGGATCAGCGCGGTGCGCCGGCTGCAGCGCGCTGGCCGCGGCGGCCATTGGAGGGTGAACCAACGGCAAAGGAAGACCTTTCTCTCTGTCTCTCTCTCTCTCACTGTCCACTCTGCCTGTCCAAAAAAAATAAAAAAAAAAAAAAAAGAAAAAGAAAAATAAACAACACAAAAAGCAACAACCAAATAACTCTAAGCAATTCTGTGAATCTTGTGGAGCAGACCTGAGCACATTGCAGGTGTGGAGAGTTTGCAGTTCCTCTTGGGTTATGAAGGTGAGAACAAGAGAGTGTGCACAGCTTTGGGGACTGATAGGTCTTGCTAGGAGCCCAGCTCTGGCCCACCTCAGTTCCCCAATGGGGGAAAGTCACAAAAATGCCTCTGGGTTTCTTTTTAAGTGTCTTTAATGATGGGAGTGTTAATTCCTAATGCTGATAGTAGTATGAGGAAGAGGACTGGATTAAACCAGATCACACGTGATAAATGTGGTATTTCACATACGGCTAATCCTCTAAACAAATATTTATTACCAAAAAATGCGTAAGAAGGGGAAAAGTCAGACACTCTGAAAACTCCCTTAGCTTCAAGCTAATCCCTTCCCCCACAAACACACACATGCATACATGCACACATGCACACACACATACACACACACAATGGGCTGCTCTCACTTTTTCCTTTAGATTGTATTCATGAATTCTTGAGAACCCAACTTAAAATTCCCAAACAGGTGAAAAAGCTAGGCTTGGTTTTTGGGCTCTCTCCTCTTTTGAAAGAAAATGCATCAATTTGCTAGGGCCACCAAAGCTAAATACTCTAGACCAGGTAGCTTCAACAATAGAAGTGCATCTTCTGGGGCCGGTGCCACGGCTCACTAGGCTAATCCCCTGCCTTGGGGCGCCGGCACACCGGGTTCTAGTCCCAGTCGGGGCGCCGGATTCTGTCCCCGTTGCCCCTCTTCCAGGCCAGCTCTCTGCTGTGGCCAGGGAGTGCAGTGGAGGATGGCCCAAGTGCTTGGGCCCTGCACCCCATGGGAGACCAGGAGAAGCACCTGGCTCCTGCCATCGAATCAGCACGGTGCGCCGGTTGCAGTGTGCCAGCCACGGCGGCCATTGGACGGTGAACCAACGACAAAGGAAGACCTTTCTCTCTCTCTCTCTCTCTCTCTCTCTCACTGTCCACTCTGCCTGTCAAAAAAAAAAAAAAAAAAAAAAGAAGTGCATCTTCTTATACTTGTGTGATCTCTCCTAAGACCCTACTCCTTGGCTGCCTTCTGTTGGGTCCACCCATGGACTTTTCTCCCTGGGTGTGGGCCTGTGCTCAAACCTCCTTCTGCTCCTGGCACTTACCCTGCTGGCACAGGGTCCCCGACAGCAACCCTGGTTGAAACAGTCACATGGGAGGTTAGGACTTAAATGCACTTTGGGGGAACACAATCCAGTCATTCACAGGAAGATATGGTTTCACTTAGTGCTTCTGCAACCATGTAACTTACTCAGAGAAAATTCCTGTTGGATCTAGCCATCTGCAAGCTGAGGAGACAGGCTTCAAAAGAAACCAACCCTGCTGACATCTTGATCTTGGACTTCAGCCTCCAGAACAGTGGGAGAACACACTTCTGTTGCTGAAGTCACCGTCTATGGTTTGCTGTTGTGGCAGTCCTGGCAAATTACCAGACCCCTCTAACTAAATAGTACTTGAAATGTTGTCCATCTACTATGTTGAAAGAAGCAGTATTTTAATATTCTTTGCAGTAGTTCTTGACATGTTGGTCCTATTATCCCCATTTCAGAGATGTAAAATGGGCCTTTGGACCCCAAAGTCTTGCTCTGTTTACTTTTCCATGCTTTGTCTTTTATTATATGTCAGGATTCCGCCAAGTTACAGAAACCGTCTCCTCTGCCTGCTGTGGCTTGTGTAGCCTCTTGCTGGGTCTTCCATGTCTTTTCTCTATTCAGCAGCAGAGGCAGACTTGGATCCTGTGCTGGGAAGAGCAGTTCTGTTGAAGTGAGGGAGGGAGAGGATCCCTTGGGGGTTTCTGTGCCCTGCTTTGTTGTTGAGAATTTACAGACCTTTACTTGCTTTGAAACATGTAGTTGTAGGCAGAATTGATGCCACAGTCATTCTCCTGAACAAGCTATACATAAATCAGTTCACTGGCAGTGGGAAAGTATATTGAATGCCATACAACTTACTCTGTAACCAGAACATACAAATCCCTTTTGATAAATGTTCTTTGATGAGGCAATGATCCACTCTGCTTAAGTTTGTGGGAATTTGCATGGTCCTGTATTGGTCTCTGTGGTCAGCTTGTGGTGAATGTGTATGTGTGTGTATGTGTATAAGAGATAATCCAGTCCTCTCACTTCCTGCCTCTGCACTTCAGTTTCCTCACATCCTTGACCTTGATCTCAGACAAGTCCCTTGGTGATTTTTATTCCGAAAAATTCTGGGCTGGAACACAAAAGAATGGTGAAGTTCATGAGCTGCAGTGAGATTATTATTATTTTGCTATTGGGGGATGGGTGGGTGTGCAGTTTATTATTCTCCATACCTCATTTCTACTTATAAAGCCCTATGGCTGTGACTTCTGACCATCACTTAAAAACTAGATCAGAAGAAGCCCCTGGAGCTAGATCTTCTCTAACTGCTTCTGTTTCCAGCAAGGCCGATGAGGTTGGGGGATAGACAAACTTCTTTGTAAGTTGTTTCTGGTACGGAGACTTTTAGGGGAGGTGATCATAGGAAGATGGGGAGCACAATCCCACTCCCTGCCCACAGTGATCAACTGGAGGAAGGAAAGGTGCAGAGATCCAGAGAGAGTCATCCCTCTTTAAAAGGACTTGGGGTAAAATGTGATGTTAGAACCTTTGACAGGTAGGGTCCAAGGAAGGAAATTATACTTCCTTGGCACAGCATGGTGTAACTTTTTCCCATTTCACTCTCCTAATTCCTAAGAAGAACTGGAAAAAGAAGGTGGAGGTAGAACACTACATGGTCTTTCATCAGTACTGCTAAATTTAGAGAGAAGCAGAATTTGAGTCTTGAGTAAGATAAACCTCGCCCCAAGGGAGATGTTGGGAGGTTGCTCTCTGCAAGGGACTCTGATTTGGGGATGGAGGAATTGTCTGGGAGAAATTCTATGGCACACTGAAATGTGGCATCCTAATGCTTGATGCTCAGGTCATGAGAATTCAAGGATGAACCCCGCCCCCGCCCCACAAAAAAGGAGCAAATTTGGTTCTATTCATTGAAACTTTTGAGAGTGCTTTTCAGAAACAGATGTACAGCTCCTTTATGGGAACTCTTCCATCCAGTGTTCAGAATAAGTTCCCAGGCATGCATCAAGAGTTGCTTTTCGACTGGGTAGATGATAGATGTTTGAAACTGATTTGTATATGCAAAGGAACAAGTGAGTTTTGTGTACCCTTCTCCCATTTCTGTTTTGTGTGCTCCTTCTCATTCTAGGCATGCGTCCTGGATTTCTCGTTTGCTTTTCCCAAAATTTAGAAGTTCGTGTTTGTAAATAGTACATGCAGAGTTAAAACAAAAAGTAGTCTAGGCCGGCCCCGTGGCTCACTAGGCTAATCCTCTGCCTGCGGCGCTGGCACCGCAGGTTCTAGTCCCGGTTGGGGTGCCGGATTCTGTCCCGGTTGCTCCTCTTCCAGTCCAGCTCTCTGCTGTGGCCCGGGAGTGCAGTGGAGGATGGCCCAAGTGCTTCGGCCCTGCACCCCATGGGAGACCAGGAGAAGCACCTGGCTCCTGTCTTCAGATCGGTGTAGTGCGCCGGCCGTGGTGACCATTTAGGGGATGAACCAATGGAAGGAAGACCTTTCTCTCTTTCTCTCTCTCTCACTGTCTAACTGCCTGTCCAAAAAGTAATTTAAAAAAGAGTAGTCTCTGTCTTTTCTCTATTAGAGTTCTTTCCCATTATTCATTAATCTCAGTGTAATGATTCATCTAAGCAGATCCAAATGAGTGTTGGAGAAGGTGTAGTTCTAGCTCATTTTGAGTTAGCGATGTGGCTTTGTTTGGGTGTCTCCGCACACAGTCGAAGTTCTGTGAAAATTGCCAGCTGTTTGATCTGCATCACCCATGTTAGATTGATTGCTGTGATGGTTGTGCCATATCATAGTGAGACTGGACACCTCTAATGGGAAGGAGAATTGTGGATGATGAGGACGGATTGTTGGCTGTACTTTCTCTCTTAGAGGGCCAAGTGCAATCTCCCTTGCCTGCTTGTAGTTCCCAGAAGCCAGCATGGCGCAGTTTGACTTTAACAGTAAAAGACCTCTAGGGAGGAGGACTCCTGGCTTCTGGTTTAGCCACATCTCTCCTAAGGCACAGATTTTCTCTTTGGGGTTTACTCATCAGGCTTTTGGGTTTGGGTTTAATCAGAGATTTCTTTCTCCGTCTAGATTGCACATCCTTCAATGGCATGATTTAGATCTTAGCATGAGGCATCAACTGATACCTATTGGATGCATCCTTTGCATTGGACTGTTCACGCTATGCAGTCCTCGTGACAGTTGGCAAGAGTAGGTTCAGAGAGATGAGGAAACTTCACAGTGGTCGCATGATTAGCAGCAGCAATGAAAACCAAACTCTCACCTGTGTTCTTTCCGTCTTGCCATGTTTTCTGTCCAGCTGTAACCTGAAGTCAGCACTTCGCAAGTGTTCATGGGATGGCTGATGATAATGGTGCAGGTTAACAATCTTTATTCCAATATGTGTGGCACCAGAAGTATTTCAGATGTTTTCAGATTTTTGTATATTTTTGCATGTATAATTGAACCAAAGCCTAAATAGCACATTCATATATGTTTTGTATGCTGCTTATACAAATGGGCTAGAGACAATTTTATACAACATTTAAGTTAATTGTGAATGTGAAACAAGTTTCATGGTATGGAATTTTTGAACTGTGGTGTCATGTTAGTGATCAAAATGTTTTGGATTTTGGCTGGCGCCGCGGCTCACTAGGCTAATCCTCCGCCTAGCGGCGCCGGCACACCGGGTTCTAGTCCCGGTCGGGGCGCCGGATTCTGTCCCGGTTGCCCCTCTTCCAGGCCAGCCCTCTGCTGTGGCCAGGGAGTGCAGTGGAGGATGGCCCAGGTGCTTGGGCCCTGCACCCCATGGGAGACCAGGAAAAGCACCTGGCTCCTGGCTCCTGCCATCGGATCAGCGCGGTGCGCCGGCCGCAGCGCGCTGGCCGCGGCGGCCATTGGAGGGTGAACCAACGGCAAAGGAAGACCTTTCTCTCTGTCTCTCTCTCTCACTGTCCACTCTGCCTGTCAAAAAAAAAAAAAAATAAAAAAGTTTTGGATTTTGAGGTGTCTTGAATTTCAGATGTTCAGATTAGGGTTGCTCAACCTGTAGTAGGATACAAATTTGAAATTCTATGGATGTCTTGAGTGACAATGAGCTTCTACTTAAAAACTCTCTGAATGCTGTGCTGTTAAGAAAACCCTTGGATGCGAACCGTCATTGAAAGGGAAGCCCTGCCTCGCAGGTAGAAATCCTCGAGAAGGAAATACTGTAAGAGTATTCGGGGATGAGTGGCTTCAGAGGCCGGACATCAGAGCTTCAAAGTCCGATGGATGGCCTGCAGGGTAAAGGGCCAGTCAGCTGGGGAGGCACACAGGTCCTTCTGCCCTGACCTTTCCCATGGGGCTAGCCGTTCTCACCGTTTCCTCCTGCTGCCTGCCCTACACTGCGTCCACGCCTTTGCTCACCTCACACTTCGGGAGGAATCTGCTGCTCCTGTAAGTCCAAGTTCCTATGTCTAAGGTGATGCCTCCCCCAGCCGCAGTCGTTCTGATACAGACTTTATAAAGCCTGAGCCAAAATCTCACTCATCTTTGTCTCCAAGAATTAGCACATACACAATGCACATAAGATCCCCAAATATGTGTCCGTTGTGAGGAAGAATGGATGAATCTGTGGCAAAGCAGGGGAGGCAGTGTGGACTGATGGAGCCAGATCAGTTGGCAGCCAGAGGGACTCATCCCCGCACGCAGCTTCCGGGTAAAATCACTTCCCTTCATGACCTAACGTCCTCATCTGTAGAGTGAGGACCGTGGTAAAACCACACTCACCAGGTGTTGAGTTACAAACAAGACAGGAAATGGCAGTGGTTTGAGAATTAAAAATCCAGTATGCTAACACAAAATTAAAGACTGATAAATTGCACTACTTTAAAATTAAGATGCTCTGATCCTCCAAAGACATCCTAAGGGAAGGGAAAAGGCAGGCTGCAAAGCAGGAGATGATAAACGTAACATCAATAACCGACAGAATCCCAGTATTAAGAATCCTCAAATCAATATGAAACATCTACCCAGTAAATATGAGCAGAGGCACAAACAGGCATTTCATGAAAACGGAGACACATCCGACGGATAAACACATGGCAGTGGGAACAAAGAGCATGACACGATGCCACTTTATCTCTTTGAGCAGCAACATTTAAGAGGTTTAACATTTTTATGCTTTGGAGAGATTGTGGGCCAGGGTGTTTCTGCCGCTTTGCCGTGGAAATGTGAACTGCAATATGCGTTTTTGAAAAGCAACTGTGATTCTTTTATAAATCTGAGCAGCCACATTCACAGGCACCCAGCAAATCCCTTGTGCGTGTGCACCCAAGATAAATTCGTCCACAGTGTAGCAGGAGATAGCTATACTCACTCTAATAAAAATCAAATAACCCATCAGACACATTGGCAGGAGAAAGGAGTGATGAACTGTGGTGCAGTCATCCAGGCAACTATTACAAGACAGTTAAAGCGAAAGTAGTGACCATCTGGGTCAATGATATCAACATATTGTGAACAGAAAGAATCAACCTGTGACATAGAGCTTGATAATTCTGTGCTGTTGAAAATGGAACGGCATATTGCTAGGTGTCCAGATACATGTCGTAGAAGGTGAACACGGGGCTCAGGGTATTGGTTGCCTCTGGTGGGAGAGAGGAGATAGGAGCATGGCATATGGGGGGAACACATGGTAAGCGTTCTCTACTGCTGAGGTTCTAGTTTTTGCCTGAGGTCATAGGGTCATGAAAACTATGGTTCTCAACACATAAACAAAATAAACCTAAAAGCCACAAGGCCCAAGGAAGATGCATTCGTTTGCCACCGTGCCCCTTTCCTGAAGTGTACATTTGTTGCCTTGTGACTGTGTGTATGCATCTTCTGGGAGCGCCACATTCCTGGTGTTTGGAGACACAGCTGGAGAGAGGAAGGCAGAGCAGAGCGGCTCTGGGGCAGTTTGCAGCTGAACACAACTGTAGGAGAATTGTGATTTCCAACAATGCTCCATTTTGGGGGAGCCACTTCTCTTCTGTGCCTTAGTTTCTCCATGGACTCCACAGCTTGGAATTCCTGCGTCCGTATCTCCCCTTTATTCCCCTTCTCATTTTAATGGCATTTTCTCAGGTTCCTCTTCCATGGGTTGGTCTCCCAGCCACTGTGACAGTGCCCCGCATGGGCCTGAGCGATTGGTGGGAAGAGAAGCTGAGAGGCTGCGTGCAGAATTCTGGCTGCAAACCCATGCTGGCATCGACATTTCCTGCCCCAGCTGTCCAGCCACATTTGTTAATCACACAATTTAGTGCCCTGTAAACATGGCCACCGTTTCACTTCCCCACACGCATTCTTGGAAGCAGCAGCGAGGGAAGATTTGTTTCCAGTCATGAACCAAATATGAAGGTCACATGATTTTGTGATTTTTTTCCTTACCCAAGAAATATGGGAGGCTTAAGCAGGCCAACCTTCCAATTAATCCTAAGAACAGCTGCCTTCGAGGTGGGTGAGCCTGAATATTATTCACTTTCCTAGTCATTTATCAAGCAGAAAAAAAAAAATCCTGTCTGCCCATCTCCGATAGCTTTAATTCATTGGAAACTAAAACGCAGCACAATGGGAGACCCCTGTTCCACAGGCGTGATCCAGACCATGACCCGCACCCCCGTTTGCTTTTGAGTGGCACTGATAGGACCGTGCATGTGGTGCACACTGACGTACACGCACTTGCAGTGCACGAGTCGGCAGCATCCTGCCGGCCAACAGAGCTGGAGGCACTTGGAAAGCCCCACCGTGGCCTTGCTCAAGTGCTCCAATTTGTCCCTGGCCACAGAAGCATCCCTTATCCCATTCTTAGCTCTGCTGGGCTGCAGGCTCTTACAGCTGTCAATGTAATCAAAGAGTGGCCTGCCTGGCAAAGGAATGGCAGGAGGAGGACAGAACCCAGGTAGGCTGAGGCTGTCCTATCCAGGATTGCATATTGATCTGTGACATGGGGCAAGAAGCAGGAGATCTGGGAATCTACGGGCTCTTATATGGGCCATGCACTGTGCTAAGCACCTTCCCTACATTATCTCTGTCCACACAACAACCCCGAGAAGCAGGCATTCTGAGTCCTCCTCCTCCATGTGACTCCCTGTGTGAACGCTGTGACGCTCAGTGCACAGTGTTTTCCCGAGAATGAGGTATGCGTGGCTGACACGTGGTGATCTGGCTGACATCTGCCCTGATATTCAAGCTTATCTCTGCTGCAGCCTGACCTTCAAGATCCTGGGAGTAGTTCACTATCCACTGCTTACGTGGTGAGGAGGTCTTCATTGGGGTTCTCATGAGCAGAGCAGACCCACAGAGAAAAGCCCCCCCCGCCCCAGCAGAGCTCTGCATCTTTGTCAGCCAAGAATGGATACTAGTTTCAGGAACACCTGACTTCAAATCCTGACCATCTCAGTGTGTAACTGCAATGTGCAAAGAGTACTTCATTTCCCTGAAGAACTCATTTATCAGTACAATGGTCCTAAAAAGGTCCTTCCAGAGTTATGAACATCAAAGGAACACGTGCAAAACTGTCTAAGCACCATGGATCCTGGTGCACATATGATTTGTTTAATCCAGGGAAAATTGAATTTTTCATCCTCTCTGAACATTTTTTTTTAGTCATCACATATTGGATGTTTATTTTTCATATATGTGTCTCTCTCCATTTAGTTTGGTTCTTCTCAATGAACTCTATTTTCTTTAAAGTTTGAGAGAGGGGCAGGGAGGGAGAAGAGAGTGAGAACAAGAGAGCAAAAGCGAGAGAGAAAGAGGGCTTCTTACCTGCTGGTTCACTCTTCAAATGCCCACAGCAGCAGGGGCTACGGCAGGGCCAAAGCCAGGTGCCAGAAACTCAATCCAGGTCTGTCATGTGAGTGGCAGGAACCCAGTTACCTGAGCCATCACAGTTGCCTCCAGGGTCTAAATTGGTGGGAGGGTGGAGTTTGGGTCTGGAGCCAAGAACTGAACCTAAGCACTCTGATGTGAGACACGAAGTTCTTAACTGCTAGGGTAATTCTCACTTCTGAACTCTATTTTCAACATGATATTTAGGAAGCCTTGAATTCATGTTAAGTGTTAGTAGTATTTCTCCTCTCTCGCTGTCACTCTCTCCCTTTCTCAACTGAAGATCAGGCCTGAATTTTCGCTTGAGAATGAGTAAGGATCAATATGACAATGAACTTTTAAGATAGACCAGTATTGAATCTGCGGTAGCCAACCACCATCAAACACAGCTCCACTCACGGGTATGACTTCCCTAGGCTGAGGGAGGGGGCAGGTCCCTAGACTTGGAAGGAATCAATGCGAGCCCCACTCCACTTCTCAGGAGAAACAAAGTGTTGAAAATTAGATTCAGCTGCAAGTGTCTGCAGCCCTGCATTCAGAAAGACAGATCAGAAGTTGCTAGAGGCTATTTTCAGAGAACTCCTAATAAGTACAGAACCCAAACACAGACATGGTTGTTAGCACCCTGGGAAATGCCAAAATCAGGTTGAATTTCAGCCAGCAGAGAAATGGAAAGTCCGCGATAGCTGCTCTCAGAACAGATATGAATAACACAGAAGATGTGAGCTGCAATTATACAGGAGAATAAGAGCACTTGTTCTCTGCTCTGCGTCCGTCACCAAGGCACCGTGGAACTGACGCTGTCACGGTGCATTTGACGTTACCACATCTCTAATTTTGACAAGCAGGTCATTGTCCATCCATGTGCTCCTGCCTATGCTGCCAGCCCTCCTCTTCCGCTTTTGAATGGAAATCGAAATCGACCAAGAAGAGACCTTCTTTTTTTTTAAAAAAAAAAAAAGTATTTATTTTATTTATTTGGAAGACAGAGTTACAGAGAGAGAGGTCTTCCATCCAATGGTTCATTCCCTAGATGATTGCAACAGCTGGAGCTGTGCTGATCCGAAGCCAGGAGCCAGGAGCTTCTTCCGGGTCTCCCATGTGGGTGCAGGGGCCCAAGGACTTGGGTCATCCTTCACTGCTTTCCCAGGCCATAGCAGAGAGCTGGATTGGAAGAGGAGCAGCTGGACTAGAACCAGTGCCCATGTGGGATGCTGGTGCTTCAGGCCACAGCTGCGCCACAGTGCTGGCCCCAGAAGAGACCTTCTTAAGAATGTTTATTTATTTATTTTCATCTACTTGAAAGGTAGAGAGGGAGGGAAAGAGAAAGGGAAGGAAAGATAGAAGGTCTTCCATTTACTGGTTCACTTCCCAGGGCTGGGGCAGACTGAAGCCAGTAGCCAGGCACTCCATCTGGGTCTTTCATGTGGGTAGCAGAGGCCTAAGAACTCGAGCCATCGTCTGCTATCTGCCAGGCACATTAGCAAGAAGCTAGATCAGAAGTGGTGTGTCCAGATCTCCAGCCAGAACTGCTGTCTGGGATATGGGTGTCCAAAGAGGTAGCTTAACCTGCTACTCCACAGCGCCTGTCTCCAGCTTTCCTCTTGTTGAGCTCTTCCTTGCCCATCTTTTTCATTCCTGTGAGTTCAGTCACTTCATAGCCCCAAACCAGTAACTTCTCATTCTTTGTTTCCAGCCATGGAGTTTTTCTGAACACCATGCATCTCTTTTAAATATCTCACATGCACCTTAGTGCCTCATGCCTGTCTCCCCCTCTTTTCCTCAGTGTTTGAATAGAAGCTTTCTGAGTTCAAGTCTGGATCCTTCTCTATAAACAGTGCCTTTCTTATGATGGCATCCCTGCCGACCAAGATTAAATCACCCATTTACAATATGATCTGGGAAAGGTAGCAGAAAGCCTGTCTGTGGCATTGATTAGAATTTGAATTCACAACTTGAGGTCAAATTCTAGATTTGGAGGTCAAATCCCAGAGAGGGATAATAGCTGGTGACAGCAGTCATCCCTCGTGTAGTGAGAACCACGGCCAGGTACTCTCACAGCAATGCTATGGGGTTTGTGCTGTCATTCAACTGTTGTTGTTTTTTTTTTCAAAATAGGGGACAGAGTCCCTGAGTTTGAGTAGCCACATCCTTTACAGGCCTGTACACATGATTGGTATCCTAGCACAGAGCTTGGTGTGTCGTAGCATGACTTGTCCTTTTTTTTTGTTTGTTTTTGACAGGCAGAGTTACAGACAGTGAGGGAGAGAGACAGAGAGAAAGGTCTTCCTTCCGTTGGTTCACCCCCTAAATGGTCACCACGGCCGGCGCGCTGCACTGATCTGAAGCCAGGAGCCAGGAGCTTCTTCCTGGTCTCCCATGCAGGTGCAGGGCTCAAGGACTTGGGCCATCCTCCACTGGCTTCCCCAGGCCACAGCAGAGAGCTGGACTGGAAGAGGAGCAACTGGGACAGAACCCGGTGCCCCAACCAGGACTAGAACCTGGGGTGCCGGTGTCGCAGGTGGAGGATTAGCCTAGTGAGCTGCGGTGCCGGCCACATGCCTTGCCCTTTCAAGTCCACTTGCTGCTGCCTACCGAGATTTTATTCAGCATTACGTGATGTCGTTTGTGACTGAAATATATCCATGCTCCGTGTTGCAAAGCACCCTTTCTGCAGTGTGTTCAGTTTAGAGCTTCGAATGCTGTACGTCTCTGTGTGGATCCTATTCATCCTGCTCATGAGATGTGCCCCTCTTCAATTCATCATCACCCTCTTTCTCCCAAAAGCTTCTTTGGTTTGTATAGAAACAGAAGTCAGTTGTATCACTTCCAGGAAGTATCACAGTGCTGGGTCTTGGTTTCCCAACCAGAGTGTTGGGCTCTCGGGGCAGCAGGGTAACAGATGGCTGCCTCTGCTTTCAGCTGCGGGAACTCCACTGCTCTGTGGGTTTTCCCCATCCCAGCCCCAGCCCATGATGCGCCATATTTGAGAAAGGCCCTGCCGAGGAGGCAGTACAGCCTGGGTCAGGAAGAAACAGAGGTCAGATAGGTCCACCCAGGGGCCAATGTTATGGTCTTGGTTTTGGATGCAAAATCCTGATGTCCTTAGAATGGGCTGTATAGCCAGGCTAAGCCAATTGCTCTGTTGATTCTGTCGGCTTTATCAATAATGATTGGAAAGGAAGAAGCAACAGCAGGCACAGGAATGAGATGTAGAGTTGATAGCAGAGTGTAAATAAGATTTTGGATATTAGCTGTTCAGCCTTGAGAGATAGAGGGCTTGTCTTTGGCTTTGGGAAGAGATTTTGACACATGGGGAGGGGCACCCAAGATGCCAAGGAGGCTGGGTACTGCCACCAATGCTGCCTGGCATGGGGCGGGGGCAGGATGAGGGCCTCTTTCCTGGTATCAAAAAAGAGGGGGAATTTCACATGGGTAGTGCTTGAGGTTCTGACTTGGAGAAACTAAACCAATTAATATAAACATGGCTATGATGTACAAGTATAAAAACAATTCCTAGCCTTTCCCCGCTGAGTCCTGTCTCCCTTTGGTGGCTTTGCTTTGCTGCCCATAACAAGTGCAGGGGAGAATTGGAAGAAATCAATCTAAAAGTTTCCATAAAATGCCAAGAAAGCAGGAGAGATTTTAGAGAAAGTTCAGAAAAGAATCAGAGAAGTGTGATTTAAAAAAAATTATTTATTCAGTTGAGAGACACAGACAGACACACACATGAGTTTCCACTTGCTGGTTCACTCCCCATATTCCCCACAACAGCTGTTGGGGGGCTGGGTTGGAACAAGAGCCAGGAGGCCAGGAGCCGGGAACAGAACCCGGGTCTCCCCTGTGGGTGGCAGGGACCTGTTGTCTTTCAGGGTCTGCACTGGCGTGAGGCTGGAATCCGGCTCAGAGCTGGGAACTCCACCCTGGCACTGCGGTGTGAGACGCAGACGTCTTCACTGCCAGGCCCAGTGCCTGCTCCCTGAAGTGTGATCTTGAGGGGAGCAGTTGCCAGGCTAACTAAGATTTGGGAAAAACAAAATTTCCTCTAGAGTTTTTGCTGTGTCTCCAAATGTAATTTCCCCTTTGGCATCAGTGAGAAGATTCCTTCCATAGTTAAAGGGCTTCTGAAAGCTGCTCTCCTTCCCCCGTGGGGTGGGGCACATCTTTGAGTGCAAGGCAGCGTGGCGCTGCGGTTGAGGACACACGTTTTGTAAACAGATGGCCTCGAAGCTCTAGTTCTACCGCTTCCTAACTGTGCGACCTTGAGCCAGTGTCTAACCCATCCCTGCCTCTGGTTTCCTATCTGTGGAGTGGGCAGAATCATAGTTGCTATGGGCATCCATGAGGCCTTACACGGAGGCGTGGAGGACGGTGCCTGCGACACAGCAAGACCTGTTCAAGAGGCAGTTGCTGAGTCATACTGAGGCACCTTGTTGGCACTGGATTCCAGCTCCGTTTGGGGAGCAGCTGTTTCTGACTTCTGACTTATCTTGAGCGATGCTGCTTCTTAAGTTATCACCGCAGAACAGATGGTGCTAGTGGGTGAGCGAGTGGTGACTGATCCCATGGCTGTGGGAAGAATGACCCCAGAGACATGGGGAGACTGGAAAGGGTGCTGACCCAGGAAGCAGGGTCTTTCTCGTGACAGTTATCACGGCATCAGCTATGCCTGCCTTTAGGACCAGACGTCGTACATACGGACTCGGTTTATATATACAACCTTGTGCTACCAGTCTAAGAAAATCTAAGTACTCTTCTGGCAAAGCTACATGCCTGGTTCTTGCCTGATTCCTAAATGGAGCTGAATGCTCTCTGCAAGGGGGAGGTGGTGGCCCATGGGCTGGACTAGATCAAGGGTTGGCCTTGCTCTGCCAGCCAAGAGAGGGCCATGCAGCTGGAGAAAAGCTGGGAGGAGCCTGGCAGTGGCCAGGGACAAAGGCTTGGACCGCTGCTGGAACCGCAGTGGAGGGCAGCTGGGGAGACAAACCACACAGAACGTCTTTTGGATGCCTTTTGTATAGCCCACCCTACAAATCTCCCTCTGCAGGCTTTAGTTTCACTTGCTGTTTAGTGCCTTTTTGGATGAGTTCCCCTTTTTCTTTTTAAAAATGATTTATTTATTTATTTGAAAGAGTTATAGAGAGAAAAAGGGAGGGGGCTTCCATCCTCTGCTTGACTCTCCAAATGGCCACAACAGCCAGGGCTGGGCCGGGCCAAAACCAAGAGCCACGAGCTTCTTCCAAGTCTCCCATGTGGATTCAGGGGCCCAAGCATTCAAGCCCCCTTCTACTGTTTTCCCAGGTGCATTAGCAGGGAGCTGGATGGGAAGTAGAGCAGCCTGGACACAAACAGGTGCCCGTATGAGATGCTGGTGTTAACCTTCTATACCACAGCACCGGCCCCTGGATGAGTTCCTTTTACCACAACATTCTCTGAGGCAAGTTGTGGTCGAGTCTATAGATATGTGCAGCTCATGTCCCAGCTTCCAGACACTGCCTGCTCCTCCTCTAACTTGACAGTTGCAGACACTTGAGTTACTCTGGTTCACTTGAGAAGGGAAGACTAAGGGGCTAACACAGAAGAGTGTGGCGGCCAAGATTCGGCAGAGAAAGCCCGATGTCTTAGTATTTTCAGTGCCCAATAAGAAGTCAGCATCCAAAGGTTGGCACTGTGTTGCAGCCAGCTCAGCTGCTGCCTGCACTGCTGACATCCCAGACCAGGACTGCCTCTCTGAGCCCCAGCTGCACCTTTTCAGATCCAGCTTCCTACTAATGTGCCAGGGAAAGCAGTGGAGGATGGCTGAAGTGCCTGGGACCCACGAGGGAGACCTGGATGGGGTTCTTGGCTCCTGGCTTTGGCCTAGAGTAGCCCTATCTATTGCACCCATTTAGGGAAGGAAGTAACAGATGGAAGGCATCTCTTTATCTGTCTCCCTGTCTCTCTCTGTGTGCCATTCTCCCCTTAAAATAAGCAAATACATTAAACAAAATAAGTCAGCATCCAAAGTATGGCGTCAGGTGCTGAGAGGTGAGAAGGACCCCCGAGACCTCACAGACCTGGAACAAGCCAACATCAGGGACTGAGTGCTGCCCACTGGGTGGCAGGTCTCACAGGGGACAGTCTGGGATCAGAGGTTGGTAGAAAGGCCAAAGGAAGGAACATGTGAGAAAATGATGGGTAGGGGAGAAAGTAGACCCTCCAAGGACGTCACTCCAAGTCCTCAAGCCACAAAAGTCAGTTCAGGCTGAGGTGGCTTTCTGCTTGCCCTGCTACCCCATTGCCTGTCCTGGTACGTATTTGTGAAATCACTGGAAGTCGTGTTGCAAAGGCGTGTCAGCAAAGCTGAAGGAGAGGGTCAAGCTATTCCAGGGCTCGCGGCGCAGAAGGAGCATTTGTTCTGTGAATGTTACCCTGCTCCTGATGGGAATCAGCCATTCGTGTTTACAACAGCAAAGTCTTTGCATTTTCGTTACTCACTGCCGTCATCAGTTTCTCACCACTGTGACGAAATACCCGAGACAGGCTAGCTCTGTGAAGACAGGAGGCTTCTCTGACTCATTGGAGAGGCTGAATATCCAAACAGCATGGTGCCGGCTCTGCACAGGGGCCCCGTGGCAAATGGTGGGAGTGCACTGGGGTAGGAGGCAGGAGTCAGGACTTGAAACAGGAAGCCAGGGAGACAGACTGGGGCCAGGCGTGGGCTTTTATAACCACCGTCTGGAGAGAACTACAAAGGGGTCACACTATAACCGTATCAGTGCATTCCTAGGGCAGAGCCCTCAGGCTGTCCCCTTAGGTCCCCACTTCTTGAAGTTCCTCTGGCTACAACACCACCACACTGAGGCCCAGGTCTCTGACATCTGACCCTTGGAGGACAAAGCAAATCCACATCATAGCTCTAGTGACAGCAGTCCTCGTCAGGGTGTTCTGCCTCAGTTTTCAAGTGGCATCTTGACATCATTGAACTGCAGTGTTGTAAGGCACCTAAGAAATCACTAGACTTTACCACTTCCATTTGTCAGGTGAGACAACTGTGGCCCAGAGAATGTCCATAACTATTGAAGACTACATAGGCTGGACTGGAACTTCTGTCCATTAGGATGAATTATGTCAAATTTTGTTAGGAAATTGACTTTTAACTTCTTATTCTGTATGGATTTGCTTGCATTTATATTAAGGAGTTAACATAATGATGAGAAACTGTCAGTCACGGTACAGCAACATAAATAAAAGTTTTATGTTAAAACATTCATATTTTAGAATGTCTTAAGGTTTTTCAAGTCTGTGAGCTTGCTGCCTGTCAAGACACATGTAACTGAACTTCTAGAGAGAAGGAAACAGATGTCCAGAGAGGTCCTGGGGCTTGGTGAAGGCTTTCTCACTTAGAGACCAAGTTAGGTACCTGTGGGGTGATTCCTTCATCGGTCTACTCCTCAGCTCCCTGGGACGGATTTCACCAGGTTCTCCCTTTCAAACCTGATGTGCTTTCTGGCTGCTGGGACATTTTGTCTACAGAGCTGCGTATGCAGAGGGAAGAAAAAGTGACTTTCCCAGTAAGGATTTCCCTCACTTTTCTGTCGCAGTTTCTGACCCTCTCCTCCGATCTCCTTCTTACTCACTTCCTAGTCTTCTTTACCACTGTCATTTCTATTATAGAATATTTATTTATTATAGAATATTTCAGAAGTACAGAATGTTGAAAAACCACAGATGTTGGAAAACTATGATTTGTTGCCTACCTTTAAAAGTAAGTTAAAAAGGTAGCCATGAGGCCAGCGCCGCGGCTCACTAGGCTAATCCTCCGCCTAGCGGCGCCAGCACACCGGGTTCTAGTCCCGGTCGGGGCGCCGGATTCTGTCCCGGTTGCCCCTCTTCCAGGCCAGCTCTCTGCTGTGGCCAGGGAGTGCAGTGGAGGATGGCCCAGGTGCTTGGGCCCTGCACCCCATGGGAGACCAGGAGAAGCACCTGGCTCCTGGCTCCTGCCATCGGATCAGCGCGGTGCGCCGGCCGCAGTGCGCCGGCTGCGGCGGCCATTGGAGGGTGAACCAACGGCAAAGGAAGACCTTTCTCTCTCTCTCTCTCTCTCTCACTGTCCACTCTGCCTGTCAAAAAAAAAAAAAAAAAAAAAAAAGGTAACCATGGACATGGAGATATGATTTCTAGATCATCAAATTCACTCCTGGAAAGTAGACAGTTCAGCATTTTTTTAGTGTTATATTCATAGAGCTGTGCAACCATGACCACCCAAAGGGACCTCATACTTTTTAGGAATCAGTTGCATTCCCTTCTTCCATTTTGGACATTCCAAGTAAATGGAATTATATAGCTTTCAGTCTTCTGTGACTGGCTTCTTTTACTAAGCATAGTATTTTCAGGGTTCACCCACATACCATTAGTCAGCACTTTATTTCTTTTATTGCTGAGTAATATTCTACTTGTGAATGCACTATAATTTGTTTGCATCAGTTGACAGACATTTGAGTTATTTCCATCTCTTGGCTATTTGGAGTAATATTGTTAAGATAATGTATAGATGCATTTTTGTGTGGATAGGTATTTTCATTAATCTTGGGTATATATTTGGAAGTAGAATTACTGGGTCATATGATACCTTTATGTCCAGTGTTTTGAGGGACTGAAAAACTGATTTTCAAATAACTGTGCCATTTTTAACTCCCATTAACAGTAAACAAAGTTCCCAATTTCTCTACACTGTTTCCAACACTTATTTTGCATTTTTCTTTCAATGCTTTTGTGAACTGACATTTTGTCTGCTTTTATTTTAGTCAATTTAGTGGGTATGAAATAATATTTCACTGTATTTTTTACTTGCATTTCCCTGAGTAATGATGATGGTTATCTTTTTGTTTTTGTATAGAGTTATTTATATATTTGAAAGGTAGAGAGAGAGAGGAGAGAGAGGAGAGAGGGAGAGAGAGGGAGAGAGAAGGAGAGAGAGGGAGAGAGAGGGAGGGAGAGAGAGGGAGAGAGAGAATCTTTCCTCAAATGATTCACTCCCAAAGTGAATGTAGAAGCTAGGGCTGAGCCAGGCTGAAGCCAGGAGCCAGTAACTCCATCTGGGTCTCCCATGTGAGTGAGTGGGCAGGAGCCCAAGTGTTTGGGCCATCTCCCACTATTTTCCCAGGTGCGTTAGCAGGGAGCTGGATTGGAAGTGGAGCACTCAGGACTTGCACCTGGGCCCGTATGGCATGCCGGCATTTCATATGGTGGCTTAACCCGCTGTGTCAAAATGCCAGCTCCGAGGCCTTGATGAACATCTTTTGGTTTGCTTATTGGCTGTGTTTATATGCTCTTTGGGGAGATACCTATTCAAATCCTTTGTTGCTTTAAAAAATTGGCTTGTCTTTTTGTAGTTGCGTTGTTTGAGGTTTTTAAGAAAAACGTATATTCTGGAGATAAGTC
This sequence comes from Oryctolagus cuniculus, assembly GCF_964237555.1. Classification (NCBI taxonomy): domain Eukaryota; kingdom Metazoa; phylum Chordata; class Mammalia; order Lagomorpha; family Leporidae; genus Oryctolagus; species Oryctolagus cuniculus. Next base: position 190,763,685 of record NC_091433.1, on the reverse strand, counting down.
TGTTTTCAAAATGAGAATTGCAAATATTTTTTCCTATTCTGTGGATTTCATTTTTTGTTATGATGGTATTCTTGAAAGCACAAAAGTTTTTAATTCTTAAGAATTCCAATATAGCTACTTTCTGTTTTTAATTAGTGCTCTTGGTATCATATATAAGAAACCATGGCCTATGGCACAATATTTGCTATTTGTTTTCTTCTAGGATTTTATAGTCTTAATTTTGCATTTAGGCTTATGATCCATTTCAGCTGATCTTCATGTGGTGTGAGGTAGGGAATCTAACCACACTTCTCACATATTATTGTAAAACGATGTTTTTGGAACTGCCCAGCTGTTAGAGTGTCACCTTTTTTTTGAAATGCCTGTAATATCCCCTCATTGAATTATCTCAGCATGCTTGATGAGCATTAGTTAACATGAATGTTATTCCTCTGCATTTTCAGAGCTGGCCTTAACATTGTTTTTCACTGTCTTGTATTTTGTCTCATGCAAGGCAACCCCACTGCACACCGTGGCATACAGAGCAGAGATACTCTGTCTAAAAGTTGGAATGTGCTTATTATTAAACTTGGAAGAGGTAAAGACTTTCCAAGCAGGATAGAAAAACTAGCAGCTTTGAAAAAAGATAGATACATATGACTTTATACAAATTTCAAATTTCTGTTTGGCAGAGTGGAGATAGAACAAAGCAAAACAAACAAATCTGGGCAAGGAATCTGCAACCCATGTGACAAATGAAAAGCTAATTTTCTTAAAGAGCTCATCAATAAGAGAGGAAGTAATAGAAAAGTCAATGAAGCATATGAACACATAATTTGAAGGAAAAGAAAAATGTACATGAACATGTTAAAGGATGCTTCATTTATCTTTTAGTCACAGAGATTCAAATAAGAATTATGAGATATTGTGTCCCTTTATGAGGAAGGCAAACATTAAAATTCTGGAGTGACAGTGTGAGGAACAGGTGTTCTCGCATTGTTGAATTTTAGGCTACTGCTACCATTACCATTTGCCAGTGTCCATGAAAGTACAAATTGATCTACCAGCTCCATCACAGTGAATCATTGCTAGTGTAAGAAAACACAAAATAAAAGCAAACTTGGAAACAGCCCCAATGTGTGATTGAGAGTACCAAACAGCCGCCGCTTAGCTTTGTATGTACCAATAGAGAAAACTCACTGAGAACACTTTCCAAGAGAACAAGTTAAATAATGAAGAGTACACATTGTATGAACCAAATGATACGCACTTTTAAAAAATGCAAATAAAAATAACAATGTGCCAAACAAAATATAAAGGTAAATCCACGAAATGAAAATAAAAATACCTATGCACACATATGGTCCAACAGAACATTCGTCCAGGCGTGGCATGTGTTGCTGTTGTTTGGAGGTATGCTAGGCAGCTGTTAGTAGCTGGTGCCCTTAGGAAGAGGGACAGGAAGGGAAGCATCCCCGCTGTCTCAAGTGTAACCTTGTCACAGCTGAATAGTCTGATTAAAGTGTGTGCAGTTGGTTTTACTTTATCTGAGTAGTGGGATAACGAGCCTATGTTGTCCCTTTCTGCATCCCATCATTAAAACAGTTATACGTTTCAGAGAATAACTCTATCCATGCCACCAGTTGTAGTCTAGCCCTGCTGGACTCCGCTAGTTTCTGGAGCTTGTTAGGTGACAGAACAGAACCCAGGCACTTTTTAGAGAATGCTGGGAAATGTTGACAATCACTTCCTCTTTCATTTTTAAAAACAAATTTAGCTGGGGGCCAGCGCTGTGGCTTACTTGGTTAATCCCCCTGCGGCACCAGCATCCCAATGGGTGCCGGTTCTAGCCCCGGCTGCTCCTCTTCCAGTCCAGCTCTCTGCTGTGGCCTGGGAGGGCAGTGGAGGATGACCCAAGTGCTTGGGCCCTGCACCCCATGGGAGACCAGGAGAAGCACCTGGCTCCTGGCTTCGGATTGGGTAGCTCCGGCAGTAGTGGCCATTTGGGGGGTGAACCAGTGGAAGGAAGACCTTTCTCTCTGTCTCTCTCTCTTTCTCTCACTGTCTAACTCTATCTGTTAAATAAATAAAAATTAAAAAAAAAAACAAATTTAGTTCACTATTAACGACTTGAACATTTTAAATCATTCTTAGATCCACTGCTCAGAGGCGGTTAAGGATGTTCAGATCGCTGTGCAGTCATCTCGGGCACCCGTCTCTCCAGGCCTCTTTTCATCTTGCAAAACTGAAACTGCACCCGCTGAGCAGCAGCTCAGCCCCCCGCCCCCGTTCCCCCTTCCCCAGCCCCCGCCACCCACCATGTAACTCCCTGTCTCATGAATTTGCCTATGTAAATGGAGTCGAACAATATTTGTCTCTTTGTATCTGACTTTTCCCACTTAGGATAATGTCTTCAAGGTGCATTTGTGATGAAGCGCGTGCCAGAATGGCCTCCTTTCAGGAGGCTCAATGATCTGTCATTGTGTGGATAGACCACATTTTGTTCACCTGTTCATCCAGTCACGGCCACTCGGGTTGTTCCTTCCCTTTCCGTATTGAGAATAATGCTGCTGGGAACATGTTGGCACATGTGTCTGTTTGAGTCTCTGATTTTAAAATTTGGGTATATATATATAAATATATATATATGCCAAGAAGTGGAGTTTCTGGATCACATGACAATTCTTCTATGTTTAGTCTTTTGAGGAACTTCCACAGTGCTTTTCACAGTGACTGCATAATTTTACTTCCCACCAGCAAAACATGAGGTTCCCATTTCTCTACACCCTCACAAACACTTATTATTTTGTGTATTTTTTTGGGGGGGATAGAAGCCATCCTAATGAGCATGCGGTGGAATCTCATTGTGGCTTTGATTTGCATTTGCATTTTGCTCATGCTTACAGCGGAGGCCACACAGCTCGGAGCACCACTGCTCATCTCAGCCTCTAACACCCATGAGCTCACGGTCAATACTTGCAGTGCAAACTGGGGCGACCGCTACTTGGAGTTCACCGGGCTGGGCCATGGGACTTGCCTTTTGCTCCGTCGTCTCTGGTCTGCCGGCATGCCCATAAAACTTAATGTTGGGAAACTTCTACTCATTTACTGTTCTCCTACAAACTGGGAAAAGACAAGTGTTCTTTAATTTTCTTGCAGGAACTCGGGGTGCCACAGTCTTACATGAGCCGTGCATTCCATGAGCGAGGACAGGAAACGGGGGGTAGAACGTCCCTGGTGTAGTGACTTCACGGGCAGACCTGGCTGTGATGAGCGACAGTGAAGGCAGCACCAGTGCCAGACCCTGGCATTTACAGAGGGCATTTCACTCTTCAGAGCATTGCCCCGTGGTCAGAGGAGGTGGTGTCCATGCCGAAAAAAAGGTCATCACTTCATCTTTTCCCTAATCTGTAATTACTCATGTGCTTCGTGCCCCTGCTGGAAATTATGTCAACAGTCTATGCAAAAGCCAGTGGCCGGAATGGGCTTACGTGTTCCTAGCTACTTTGTACAGCTTCCTTAATTTGGCCTTAATAACCACTTTTATACACTTTTGCTGATCCGAGCCTTTTCGCTAGTGACATCCTCATTTAAAGCTATGTTGGAGGTAGGATGTGAAATGCCTAAGTGTTTGTAAATGGAACAAAATTCATGAAAAGTGAGTTTTCCATGATAAAACAGAAGATTTTATAGGAAATAAAAGGAAATAGGAATAGACATCTAAGCTGGTATGTGTTCTTGACATCATATTGGTTGTTAGATAAGTGGTACACTTCACAGTTTGATGAGATTTAGCTCCTGCTTTTGCTCCTGTTAATTCAGGATAATTCATGGGTTAAGGAGTGACTTTAGGTCTACGTTCTTGCTCTTTGTGATAGCTTTCCACCTTGTTGTGCACTTATCGAACTGTCCTGGGACTTTTCAAGCAAGCAGGAGGTAGATGCAATACCTTATGAGAAAAGAGTTTTTCTCTTACTCCATCAGGACATGGAAGGCTTCCAGGCTGGTGGAAGCCTTGATGGCCTTGACTGGTTTCCTGGCTTTGGCAGAAAGGTGGCCACAGAGCTCAGGGACCCAACATGTCCAGAAAGGGAGCCTTTGGGTGGGTGCTGGAGCACTGGCTTCCCTCAGAAGAACATAAAACATCCATTTGGGCTTTGGTTCATTCACTGGCTATGAGTTTATTACCTCTGGTATGGGTTGAATTCTATAGCTACCTCCCCCGCCCCTGCGTCCCGAGATGTTGGAGTGCTCACCTCTGGGTGAGTCCATTTCCATTTGGAAATGGAGTTCTTGCAGACATAATCAAGTTAAGCTGATTCATGCCCTGGGTCCTAAGCCAATATGACAGCTGTCCTTAAAAGAAGAGAGACACAGACACAGCCAGAGAGGGAAGATGTCTTGTGAAGGCGGAGACAGAGGCTGGAGGGCTGCCAGTCAAGGAATGCCAAGGGGGTGTGGTCAGAGAACTGCGTGGATCTGATTCTGTCTCAAAATCCAGTAGTAGCCAACTCCAAGCTCCCAGATTCCAGATTTCTAGACGCTAGAAAAAAAATAAAGTTCTGTTTGATTATTTATGTAATTTATTAGAGAGAGAGAGAGAGAAAGAACTCTCATTTCTGGTTCACTCCCCAAATTGCTGAAATGACCAGGTCTGGCCCAGGGCCAAAGCTAGGAGCCTAGGAACTGGGAACTAACTCCAAGTGAGTTGCAAGAAACAAATCATTAGCAGGAAGAGGCGTCAGGAACCAGCACTGGGTTTCAAACCCAGGAACCCCAATATGGGATTCAAGCATCCTAATTGGCATCTTACCCGTTAGGCTAAATTCTCTACCTGAAGCTCTATTATTTTTAAGCCATTGGGCCAATGCTAACTTGTTCCTGAAGTGCCGAGAAACTTAGAACATCTGAGGTACTGTGCATGCCTCCTGGCACTGAGGAATCCTGGGAGAATGCAGGAACACCTTGCCCTTGAGAGGCCACACTGGTGGAGAAAGAGATGCATGGGATGGGGACAATGGGTGGCATCACTGAGGGGTGGTGGCTCTGGGGTCACACGGCCTTGATGTCCGATCTGGAGCTGGTGCTTCATCTGTGGGGAGTTTTGATTTGCTCCACTGATACCTGTCTCCAGGGACTTTGGGGACAGATCTTTCACTATGGTGGCCTGGAGTGACCTTGTCCAGTGCCCAGCTCAAGCTAGGCCCTCAGCAAACACTTGTCACCAGAGGTCCAGGCCTGTCTTGTCTCCTTAGTCAGAGGCCATAGCGAGCCGGTTTCTGTTCTTTCAACCTTGTGCTAGTAATGTTTGTGCTCACATTGTGTTTTTTCAAGGAGCCATTTGGTGGGGTGAAACCTCCCTGCATTTAGGTTTTGGCTGAATGCACTGGAACATTCGACAGGTCATTTATAGTGAAAGCGTTGTGCACCCCGTACCACATGATTTTACATCTCCTGACACTTAAGCAGGCTCTGGTTTGGATCCTCCAGTCTTCTGCGGTGTGGAGTAGAGCAAATTTTCCAACATCCCTTGCTCATTACTGTAACTATCTTTGTCCCACCCCGATCTCATCAGCCCCAACTGCGGGCTGGCTCCATCAGGTGACACACATGGCAGCCCCTGATTATAATAACGTGGGAGGAAGCTTGTTGGCCGTTCTCAGGGATATCGGACGAGAAACTTCCATGGCTCATGGCTCGCGTTTCCCTGGGCTCACTTCAAGTGTCTTAGCAGATACCTACTGTGGAAAAAAAAATTGTTTTTCCTATTTCGGTCTTGGCAAGATCTGAACACAGGAAAAACATTTCTTCTATACACCTGTGCAGGAGACAGCCAGCATTTATGAAGTTAGTCCTGGCCAACACCATGACCTGCGTGCGCATTCCAGCATATCTCCTGAGGCAGCTGGAAGAGAAGGCCAGGAAAACATGGGCGCTTCCTGGTGGAGAACTGAAGTCAGTCTGGGGGAGACACGGAGAAGGAAATACTTAGAGAAACAAGAGCTGCGTTTTTCTTCTTTTGCTGCCCGAAAGCCAAAACCAAAGCTGGAATGCTGTGGTTCCGGCAATTTTTGTGCCTCCCAGTCATTTTATACAGATGGTTCTGGTTTAAGGATCAGACACTTCATCCACCAGAGGGAATGCAGCCCAGGGAACGTGCCCAAGCTCCCCACGCTCATGCCAAAGTATACTCTGCAGCCGGAGACGGAGGACTCGGAGGGGACGGCTCGAAGGCCACCCGTCAGGACGCCAGCCTCGAACGGGACCATGGCTCTGCAGTGCTGACCCTCGAGCTTTCCTGGAGTGAGACTTTGGGTGTACTGAGGAGGCCTCAGAGCTGCCAAGTCCATTGCAACTGCTGCAGATGCCTCCCGTGAAGACAGTGTGACGTCTGGATGGCTCTGGCCAGTTGCTACCTTGCTTTTGCTTTGTTGTTTGAGAGAACAGAGACTGAGAAACTGGTGCCTGGCCCTTGGCGAGCATCCAGGGCAGAGTGGCTGATCAACTCTTTGTTTCACTCCTGAATGGGTGGAAATTTTGGCCATGTCTTTCTTTATTTTAAATATTTATTACTTATTTGAAATGTAGAGTGACACAGAGAAAGAGAAACAGGGAGAGAGAGAGAGAGAGAGAGAGAGAGAGAGAGAGAGGAAGAGGAGCAGGTGGAGGAGGAGGAGGAGAGTGAGAGAGAATCTTTTATCTTCTGGTTTAATCCCCAAATAGCTGCAATAGCCAGGGCTGGACCAAGTTGAAGCCGGGAGACAGGAAATCCATCTGTGTTTCCCACGTGGGTAGCAGGAACATAAGTATTTCATCCATCATCTGTTGCCTCTCAGGTGCATTAGCAGGAAGCTAGATGGGAAACAGAGGCAGGACTGCACTCTAGGCATTCCGTGGGGCTAAATCTGCCCTATTGCAACACCTACCCCAGGCCACGCCTATGTTTTTTTATCAACCTTTTTCACCTTTAATCTTTGGCATTTTACTGTCTCTGGCATTTCACCTTGAAAACTCTCAACTTCTTCCCGCCACTCAGCCCTGATGCGAGAGGCAGGGCTTGTTAGGAGCGCTGTGCTGCCCATCGTGCTCCCTGACTCTGTCTGCCCAGCAGCCCAGCCCTGGGCATGAAGGCTGGGGTGTCCCACAGCACCCTCCTCTGCAAGGCCCAGCTTCCTTCTTTGCCTTGTGCTCAGTGATTTGCTTGCCTTCTTTGCAAATTTCTCCTCCCTTTTCTGAATCAGTTCAGTTGTCTTCTCCCCTGAGAAGCCCTTCCCATTCCTCAGAGAACATGAGCTGTTTCTGTACTATTCTAGACTAACTTCTAGAATAACTCCAGTTATTCATGCAAAGCTTGGGCTCTGAGTCTCTCTACAGAGCAGAACTCTACCACCTGGTACCATGTTCTCAGTGGCTTGCTGTGGTGGAATGAGAAGGTCATGCCAAGATGGCCGCTGGCAACAGAAACTGCCTGGCAACAGGCCGTGAATGGATGGCTTCAGAAACCACACGACAACAGAGCCTGACTGGCAACAGGCCGTGATTGGATGGTTTCAGAAATTGCCTGGCAACAGAGCCTGACTGGCAACAGGCTGTGTTTGGATGGCTTTGGAAACTGCCTGGCAACAGGCTGTGATTGGTTAGGGCATAGACTGCCCCTTGACTGGATTGGCTGCCTTGGCTATATAAGCAGCTGTAGCAATTGAAATAAATGAGTCTTGCCTCAGGCTGCTTTCGCCCAACTCCCTGGGTCTGTTTGGTGACTCCGTGCCTCTTGCCCCACCCCACGCTCCTCCTCACAGAAAGAAGTCAACCGCAACAGCTTGTGATACCTGGTGCACAGAAAGAAGTCAGGAATTTTGGTTCTTATAGCCTTGGAAATATACCCATAGGTGATAGAAGTATCTCTGTGAAGTGTCCAGTTGACCCACGTGGTTGCAGCTGTCTCTCAACTCTCTTTCACCTGGCCTAGAGCAATTCTCATTGCACTGAAGTTCAAGGCTGATGGTATGCACTGCATTTGTATAGTGATACATGATTTGTGTCATATTTTCAGGAGTGCTTTTATTTGGGGCCTTCTAACATCCAGGGGAAGCAAGAAAGGCATGCATCCATTCTATGAAAAGAGTATCACTATTCCCACTTCACCAATGAGAAAGCAGACTTGGAGAAATTTATTGGCTTTCTCTGGCTACAAAGTGAGTAAATCCAGAGCTGGACCTTGCACTCAGGCCTTCTGGATCCCAATGCCATTTTTTTTAAAACAATGTGGTATTTTTAGAAAAGCATAACAAGCATTTTGTGGATTTTATAAAACAAAAGAAAACCACAGCCAGTCATGATAACAAGCATACCCTAGCTCTTGACCCCTGGGGGGGCAGATGCTGTCTGTGTCCATGATTGCATGATGCGCTGAAGCACCACTGATATGTGATCAGTGCCCAGACCCCAAGCACACAGGATGGCCTTGGTGGGCAAACACTGTCATATCTCACCAAGCTCACAGATTTGTCTAAGGCTTGGTTCCATCAATGACTGAACCAAGTCTCTGGGGTGTGATCATGTTACCCCATCAATAAAATACCCAAGATAGCTAGGCCAGGTTCAGGGTTCACACTTAGGGAGGAAGGTGTGCCTCATCATGACCTTGTCCAGGTTTGCAAGTGCTGGCTTCACCTCCCTTCAGAGCCAGGGCTGAGCTGACTGGCTCCAGCATCTCCTCTTCTACAGGCCTTCCTAGTGATGTTTCCAGATTCTTCTTGGGTAGAGAGGTCAGGAAGGCCTCATATGTATGTGTGTGTGTGTACATTGACATCATGCATATAACATGTGTGTGCAAATACCTTGCATGAATATATAACACAGCTGTTTGTATAACATACATTTGCATGTATAACATGTATACATGTACATATATACACATAGGTAGGACATGTGTGCACAGGACAGTGAGAGAGGCAAGATTTGAACTCTCACAAGTCACAGAGGAGCTGGGGCTTGGAACTTGTGTTAGAATACTGCTTTACTGTTTTCAGGAACAGCCCCATGGGCATCCGTGCTCGTGATAGTATTTACACGCGATGGCTGCACGTGGTGCCAGCGAGGCTGATGGGTGGTCAGCTCCCTTCTGAAAGAGCCAGGACTCTACAGCACATCACAGGAGTTTGCTTTTGCACACACACACGCTCTCTCTCTGCGTGTTTCTTGAGAGAGAAGAGTCTGTGGGAGTCTCCTAGTACTGCCATAGCAAAGTGCCACACCTTGGGGAACCCACATGCTGAAATCTATCATCCCCCAGTTCTGGAGGCTAGAATTCAAGTCCAGTTGCCACCAGGCTGGGTTTCTTCTGACGCCTCTCTCTGGCTTGCAGGTGGCGTCCTCCCGCTGTGTCTTCCCAGGGTCTTTCCTCTCTGTGCCCTGACTTCACTTCTTAGAAGGACACTGGTCATATTGGGGTGGGGCATACCCTAATGACCTCATTTTCACTTAATTAACTCCTTCTCTTTACTTTACTTAAAATTGTTATATGAAAGGCCAAGAGACAGACAGGCACAGCTAAACACAGAGAGAGCTTTCATCCACTGGTTCACCATCCAATGTCCATAACAGCCAGGGCTTGGTCAAGACAAAGTCAGGAGGTCTCAGTGCAGGTCTTCCATGTTGGTGGCATGGACTCAAGTGCGTCAGGAATCACTCCTATCTCCCAGGGTGTGCATTTCCTCTCCAGAGCCCTTGTATCCAAGTGAACGTTAGAATACAGTGCAGTCCATGACAGAATGGAGTGTTGTGAGTACAGAATGCGTTACAAATTTGAAATGAGTTCAGGACTTTGGAAGGGCTTGGACAATTGAGGGGGTCCTAGAACTTAGGCTTTCTTAGCTTTGTGGTGAGTGTGCCTTTGAATTGGCAGCTGTGTTTAGTTCTTTCGGTGTGCAGTGCCATCGAAGGAGAAGACAGCCCCCTGCCGTGGGGGAGCCCTGGGGCAGCAGTGAGTGCCAGATAGAGGTGCTCTGCCTATAAATGCCATAACTGAGGGCGAGGAGAGGAGGGGCCCAGGTGCCAGACTTGGCTCTGGGTGGACCTGTTTTACAGCATGAGTGAAAATGATGGAGAAGTCAGATTGACTTCCTGAGGGAGTAAACCCGGGCACCACCACCTCTGGAAACACAGACATACTTGAAGTCAGGGTACCTGCCCTGGACAGGTGGCTTGCGTTATGGATTCTACCACTCCTCTCCCTGGATGTAACATGGGCAGTGCTTTACAAAGGAAAAACTATCCCCTGTAGGCTCTTAAGCCTCCTCCATATCCCATGTCTGTATCCCACCCCTCCTGTGAGTCAGGTGCCGGTGTGTGCCCGCACCATTGAGGAGGCTGCCCAGGGCAGCAGCTCAACTCCCCCACACGCCCCAGGGAGTGAGTCCAGAGGGCCTCACACTGAAAACAGGTCTTGCGGGCCAAGCTCTTTCCAGTCCAGAAAAGTCATTTTTCTTTGTGTGCCAGGGGCAATGTCTTTGAAAATAAATCCTCATGCTAATGGGACTATGTGACAAGGCAGTAGACACTTGAGCCCTTGGGCCTGGAATACAGGCCATAAACTGAGCCTGGAGGAGAAGAGAAGAGAGAGCGGCCAGGGCTATGATAGAACTGGGAATTTTCAACCATCAGAGCAGCCAGATAGGAATCTGTGGAAATACTCACTTACAGTCACCACACATCCTGCCCGATGTCAGTGTGGGTGGAAGGGTGTGGCCTGGTCAGACAGCTGAGCTGGTTTTGCTGATGGGGTGGGTGTTGGCCTTGGAAACTAAACCAAGACTAAGAAACTCAGGGGAAAGCCAGGATGGGGACCAGGGCATGATTTGCTTCCTGCCGGCTTGATTCATGTTAACTATACTTTGCAGTAATTACTCTAATTAGTGGTTTCAGCATGATGAAAGAAAATAATTATAAGTATTTATGGCTGGCCAGTGAGTTACAGATTGGACAACCAAGGAAAGTAGACAATGAAACATGGTTGAGCTGAGTTTACTCCATGTTCTAATTAAGATTCAATGTACTCTTCATCACATTTGTTTGGCAATAGTACAACATTTAACATGAGTTCGGAAGACATGTCAAAGCACTTCTTTTCTTTATTTAAAAGAGATTTATTCATTTTTATTTAAAAGAGCTACAGAGAGAGGGGGAGAGAGAGGGAGAAGAGAGACCTTCATTCACTGGTGTACTCCCCAGATGACCACAACAGCCAGCTCTGGGTCAGGCCTAAGCCAGGAGCAAGGTCGCCCATGGAGGAGGCAGATTCAGGAACTTGGGCCGTCTGCTGCTGCTTTTCACAGGCCATTAGCAGGGAGCTGGATTGGATGTAGGGAAGCAGGAACACTAGCGCCCATATGGGATGCCAGCGTTGCAGGCAGTGGCTTTTCCTGCCATGTCACAATGCCGGTCCCCAGAGCATTTCTTGAAGACAAGGTCTCTGGAGTGATTGATCTTTGAGTCTCAGCATCTTACATGGGAGCCACACAACAGGGGACCCATCAAGGCTGGTGGATTGAGGAACTGAATGGTATCACCCACAACAGTGAATTGAGAAAGAATGGAGACCATTGTTCTGTATGTGAAGCCCACCACCAGGCTGAACAGACTAACACGGAGAACGAAGCGAGACCCTGAAGCTGCATCTGCTCTTGGGGTGAGGGTGACCTGGGCATTTCATGGGTCCTTGGTAGAGAGACGTACGGGGAACGGGCTGAGTCCAGCCATTTCCTGGAGGTCCTCGGCCCATTGCCGCCGTGGACTTTGTGCTCACTGTTAGCGTGGCTGCTTCTCCTGTATGAAACAGGGTTGAGAGGCACCCGCCTGACGGATCTGTCAGGATTCCATGATTCACATGCCGCTCAGCACCAGGCAGGGTTGATGCTCAAGAAGTGATGGCTTGTCACTCCCCAGTATTCGCTTCCCACCCCAGCACCCCTGCCGAAGCTTTGGAATGCTCCCCCTTTGCTCTCTACACTTTGAGGTTCAGCTGAAGCCCACTGTGTCCTGGAGGGTCTCCCTAGGTCCCCCAGTGTGCACTCGTCTCTGTCGCTCTCCTGTTCAGCTCAGCTCTCAGTTATGTAGACCTGCAGCACAGGCCTCTGATGAACGTTCTTGCCCCCGTTTCTCCAGGTGCTCCTGTGAGAGAGCAAGAATCACATAATCTGCTTACTCTTTCGCATTTTCTCTTTTGCTTGAGTCTTAGGATTGGTTAGATCCAATTACATGATTGTAATTTGGTCCTGTTCTTGCTGTGTGGCTTTGAGTAAATTCCTTTGCTTCTGCAGCCTCAGTTGCCTTGTCTGTAGCCATAAAGGATGGGTATGTCTGCCTTGTGGGGCTAGTGATTAGAAATGGTGTTTATTAGATGTCTAGTGCCGGTTTTTGGCATGCATAGGAGACTCCACAAATATAGATTATGAAAATACACCATTTAAACATAGATTATGATGTAGTAACAGGAACAAATGAAGTTCATTGTATGCCTATTATATGCCAGACACTCTCAAATAATGTACTTTTCTAGTATGTCTTAACTTGGATGAATTGAACTATAAAGAATAGAGCATCATATACAGTAATCTTATGGGAAAGTAAATATATGAATGCTCACTCTGTGCCTGCTGGCTGATAGATACACAAAGTCAATCATCAAAATCATGAAACTAATGACAATGGATAATTTGCCCAAGATGCTACAGATTCAGGGAAGCAAAGGGCCAGGATTTAAGCTAAGGTTTTATGACCTCAAGGTTTTTTTCTTTTTTTAAAGGTTTTTATTTACTTATTTGAGAAGTAGAATTACAGACAGTGAGAGAGAAAAACAGAGAGAGAGAGGTCTTCCATTGCTGGTTCACTCCCCAGATGGTGGTAATGGCCAGAGCTGAACTGATCTGAAGCCAGGAGCCAGGAGCCAGGAGCCAGGAGCCAGGAGCCAGGAGCTTTTTCCTTGTCTCCCATGCGGGTGCAGGAGCCCATGGACTTGGGCCATTTTCTGCTGCTTTTTCAGGCCATAGCAGAGAGCTGGATTGGAAGAGTAGCAGCCAGGACTTGAACTGGCACCCATATGGGATGCTGGCACTGCACGTGGAGGATTAATCTATTATGCCACAGTGCCGGCCCCAGCTTTTATTTTCAACTGTGAGGATAAGGAGTGGTGCTGAGAGAACAGAGCTGGCTTTGGGCTTCCTAAAGTGCAGGGTCGGCAGTCCAGACTGCAGTGTCTGAGGACTTGGCAGAGTTGAGCTTGATTCCCGTTGCCATCTGCCTTCAAAGACCTGGCCTATGACAGCAGATCCCCGTGGGCAGAACTGATGTCATAACACAGTGTTTGAAAAGCTCGGGCTTCTAGAAGTTTGGTGACTTGGAGAAACTCATTTCTGATAAGGCTCTGTAGACTAACCCAGTTTTGGAGCAAACTCCACTCAAAAGACAAGTATTGGGGAAATTGTGGTGTGTGGGGTGATTAAGGGCTCAGTGCCAAAGCTCTATCTGTTAGTGAAAGCAAGTTTCCTCCTTCAGATTTTTCTTAGAAATTGGCCAGGCCTCAACCTGTAGGGCACTGTCCTCCGATAGGAAGATCATAGGGTAGGAGGTCATGTAATCATGTGGCAGAATCCCTTAGTTCTTGTTTAACAGGACGGGAGACTGAATATTGCAGGGGTAATGTGATTTTGTCAAGGCCACAGAGCTTGTAAATGCTGGAGCAGGGGTTCAAACCAATGTTCTTTGTTCTTCCCCTTGAATTATTTGTCCTGTTCTAGAGATGGAAATGGGAATTCCAGTAGCTAGTGCTTGAAAAAGTCAAGGATCTATAAGGGAGGTTTGTCAAAATATTCATATACAGAATCAGATGATTGAATCTGATTCGTGTAAAAATGAATGGGGAGGGAACACTAAACCCTGACATTTTTTTAAGGAGTTGTTTATCTATTTCAAAGAGTTACCAATGGTTCACCCCCAAAATAGACGCAATGGTCAGAGCTGAGCCCATCCAAAGCCAAGAGCCAGGAACTTCTTCCAGGTCTCCCATATGGGTATGGGGGTTCAAGGACTTGGGCCATCCTCCACTGCTTTCCCAGGCTCATTAGTAGGGAGCTGGATCAGAAGTGGAGCAGCCAAGATTCAAACTAGTGCCCATATGGGATACTGGCACTGCAGACAATGGCTTTACCTACTATGCCACAGCGTCGGCTCCTCCAAGTACTTTAAAAATTACAACCAGACAAGAGCTTCTCCCAGTGCCTTAAAAATCTGGAACCAGACAAAGATGTCTACTTTCACCACTCCTGTTCAATATAGTACTGGAAGCTTTGGCCAGAGCAAGTAGGCAAAAGCAGAATGAAAAGGCACACAAATAGGAAGGAGGAAGTCAAATTATGCCTTTTGGCAGCTGTCATCATTCTTTCTGAAAGAAAGTCTAAAAACCACCAAAAGACTAGATTGTAAATGACTTCAGTCAAGTTGCAGGATACAAAATCAACATGCACAAATCAATAGCATTTTTATATAGTAGTAACAAATCCACCTAGAAAGCAGTTATAACAGCAGTTCCATTGATAACAGCTACAAAAAAGCAAAATTATCTTATAATACATCTAACCAAGGATATGAAAGATACTTACAATGAAAATTGCAAAATAATAATGCAATAAAATAAAGAAGACACAAAAAATTGAAAGACCTACCATATTCATGGATTGGAAGAATTAATTTTAGTAAAATGTCCTTGCCATCCAAATCTCTTTACAGATTCAATGCAGTCCCATGATAATACCAATGACATTTGCTTTCATAGAACTAGAAAAAACAATCTTAAATATTCATACAGAAGTACAAGGACCCCAAATGTCCATTGAAATCATGACCTCAAAGAATGCGGCTGAAGGTATCCCAATATCTGACTTCAAGACACACTACAGAGCTATTGTAGACAAACCAGCATGAAAGAAAACAGACATGTAGAATGTGGAAGAGAATAGGGACTTCAGAAATGAATCCCTGCATCTACAACCAGCTGATTCTCAACAGACTTGCCAAAGTCACACACTGGTGAAAGGATAGTATCTTATATAAATGGTGCTTGAAAAACTCTATATCTCTATGTGGAAGATTAAAGCTTAAATTCCCCCCATGCCTCTCACTCAATATGAAAATTAATTAAAAATTGATCAAAGACCTAAGTTTAAGACCTGAAGCAACAAAACTGCCAGAAGAAAACAGAAAACCTGTCAAGATGGCAGTGTAGGCAATGATTTTTTTAAGACCCCAAAAGCACAGGTAATAAAAGCAATAATAGATATTAACAGTTAACAATGAGAGGACAACCAATAGAGCAGGAGAAAATATTTACAAACTATCTGAGAGAGGATTAACAATCAGCCTATAGATGGAACTCAAAATACAAAAGAATAATGAAAAACAATCCACTTAGGAAATGGGAAAAGTATATAAATAAACATTTCTCAAAATAAGAAATACAAAAGGCCAACAGGTATTCAAAAAATGCTCAACATCTCTACCATCAGGGAAATGCAAATTAAAACCACACCGAGGTATCAGATCACTCCAGTTAGAACAGTTACTATCAAAGAGACAAAAAACGAATGCCTGTAAGGATGTGAATAAAATAGAAACCTGTTGGTAGAAATGCAAATTTGGGCAGTCTCTATGGACAGTAGTTTAGAGGGTCCTCAAAAAACTAAAAGTAGGTCTACCATGTGACCCAGTTATTTTACTTCTGGGCATATATCCAAAGGAACTAATGTGTCAAAGGGATGCCTGTACCGCTATGTTTGTTGCCACACTCTTCACAATTGCTTAGATAGGACTCAATGTAGATGCCCACTGTTGGATGGATAAAGAAATGCAATACAAAATGGAATAATATTAAGCCATAAAAATAATGAAATCCCAGGGCTGGCACTGTGGCATAAGCTTGTGGTGTAAGCTGTAAGCTTCTGCCTGAGACACTGACATCCCATATGGGCACTGGTTTGTGTCCCAGCTGCTCCTCTTCTGATCCAGCTCTCTGCTATGGCCTGGGAAAGCAGTGGAAGATGGTCCAAGTCCTTGGGCTCCTGTACCCACGTGGGAGGCCCAGAGGAAGCTTCTGGTTGCTGGTTTTGGATCAGCCCAGCTCCAGCTGTTGTGGCCATGGGGGAATGAATCATTGAATAGAAGACCTCTCTCTCCCTCTCTCAGTCTGTAACTCTGCCTCTCAATAAATAAATAAATAAGTAAGTACATAAGGATGATGTAATATATTCTGTATGAATAACTGGAACAGAGGAGTTGGTCGTCTCCAAACAAAGAAAAAATAAGGCAATGGAGAAGCTAGTTGCCCGACTTGATCAATTCACACTGTATCATGTGTTGAAATGTTGCACTCTACTCCATAAAGAAGCACATGTATCGTGTGTTGATCAAAATTTAAAACAAAATACTGTCTAGTTCTTTATGGTAAAATGTGGAACTCCCAGGTGTCCACCTTCCTCCACTGGAAGTAATGGAGCTTAGGAAGTTTTGTCATTGGATCCACATGAATTTGGTTTCAAATTTGAGTTCCATCACTTCCTTGCCTGTGTGGACTCAGTTTCTCTCTCAATTTTTTTTTAAAGATTTATTTTATTTATTTGAAAGACAGAGTTACAGAGAGAGGTAGAGACAGAAAGAGGTCTTCCATCCACTGGTTCACTCCCCAGATGGCCGCAACGGCCAGAGCTGTGCTGATCCAAAGCCAGGAACCAGGAGCTTCTTCTGGGTCTCCCATGCAGATGCAGGGGCCCAAGGACTTGGGCCATCTTCTACTGCTATCCCAGGCCATAGCGGAGAGCTGGATTGGAAGAGGAGCAGCCGGGACCAGAACCAGCGTCCATATGGGATGCTGGCGCTTCAGGCCAGGGCGTTAACCCACTGCGCCACAGCCCCGGCCCCTGGACTGTTTATTTGTCTAAAATAGGATAATAAAACCTGCCTCATGGTATCCTTGTGTGGATTGTGGTCAAGGTTAAGGAAGCACCTCTCCCTTTGTGCTGCCATGCAGTGGTTGTTGCCAGTTTTTATAGCCATGACCCTCTTAGGATTCTGTCATCTGGGGGATCACTACCAGTGGAGATCCCAAAAGAGAGACAAAGATGGAGGGGGGTGAGGAGGGGAGAGAAGGAAGAAGGATCAAAGGGAGGCAATGGAATCTGTTTTCAGTTTTCACTGGTCTGCATGAAGGGAAGAGTACCCAGAGGGCTTTGCCGCTCCCTTCTTGGCATTGCTGCTGAGCCAGTCTGCAGAGGATGTGGGAGCAGGCTAAGCGCAACAAAACAAAATGAAACAACCAATTCCTTTTCCTTTGGAAGGTCATGGAAGCTGCTGTGGTGAGCTCTGCATATGCACAATGTGTTTCCAACTGAGATCCGCAGTCAGCCTCTCACCCACCAGCCACTACCAGCTTGCTTGGGACTTAGCAGGGAGTGAATTCAGTGGTTCGAGAGGAAGTTGTTGGAAAAGGTTACTCCACTCCAGCCCAACACAGGGCATCTGCAGCTGCAATTTTAGCCGGAGCTCTGGAATTCCTCAGGTTTTGTGGGATCACTTTCTCAAAGGAGAAATTTCTCCGTGGCTCATCATCCGGATACTTTGCCGCTGGGTCAAGAGGGAAACTCCTCTGGCAACTGGCAGAGGAGGTGATGGCCCAGTGCCTGTTCTGCCTGCTCTTCACTCATTTGATAGACAAGTGCTAGATGTCTGCTGTGTCCCAGATCCTGAGCCAGTTACTGAAAGTTCAGATGTAGACTCAAGAAGAGTGATGACTGAGTTGCTCCGTAGTGAGAACCCAGTGTGTGGCTAGGCACCGTGTTAGACAAACTGGGTATGAAATGAAGAGCAACCACAATCAGCCTTTTCACCATCTTTTTAGTTCTGTTTTAGGCTGGGTATTCATACCTCTGCTTTGTTTATCCCCCACTTTTAGGGAGAATAACTCCCCATTGGGAATTGGATATCATCTGCTCTCTCTCAAAATCTTTTGCTGCTTGGCACTATTCCAGGACAAAAATAATTAAAAATAAATATTTATTCCAAATGGTAAGTGTTCCTGGACTACCATAAGCCTCCCATTTCTATTCTGGGATGTTTTCTAGCTAAGAGATCCTAGAGCAGTAGTCAGGGCTTCTCATGCCAATCCTGTTAGCGGCCATGTGTCCACGCGGTAGAGGCAGATGGTTTTCCGGTCAGGTGGGACTGAAATGTATTTTCTCAACAAAGTCTGGCAGGCAATCCAGTCTCCACAAATGCATATCACATCTCATAAAGAAGCCATGCATATTGCATGAGCTCCAAATGTAGAAACAGATACTCATAAAATATAAGCCTCAAAATAAAACCGAAACATTTCAAAACAACAGCAGTTGCAATGCCACCAGTTTATTTATTTAATTTTTTTCCATGAAGATCATGAAACAAATCCATTCAGCCCCCAAGAAGAATCTGAACATCCCAGCCGTGCTGAGGATTGGAAATGAGTCTGTACAATAGGTAGGGAAAAGCAATTTCATGGAGCAAAAGGTCTTGTCCTGATCTGGCGACAGCAGAGAAGGAAATAAGATTGGCGAGTACTTTTTCGGAATAGAGTCAGAGGATCCCATTTCTGAACACTCCGTGTCTGCTCAGTTTGATGACTCGAAGACCAGGATGCCTGCCCTAGTTTTGTCATCTTCAGTCTTGCTTTCAGTGCAACACAGAACAGGTGGAACGCAGGTGCCATACCTTGGTTCCCCGTGGGTGCTTAGCACGGTGCTGCTGACCACAGTTCCATGGACATGGCGGTTGCTTCGCAGCTGCCATCACCAGCTAGCTGTTCACTCTCACTCCACTCCTCCCTCACCACATTCACATATTAGTATGTGAACGAGTGATGTGGTGGTAGGGATGGCCTTTAATCTGTTCTAATTTATGACAAAAGTAACATTTAAGATGCAGCACTTCTCTGTTATTAGTGCCATAGACATCCGTGGATTTGGGATGTCCAGCATTCCATTCCCATCCGCACAGCAGAGCTATTCGTGCTGTTTTGGGAAGTGACCTTCCCTTTTCTTTTCCTTGTGGTTCTGATGACTCCCAGTCACAGGGAAGGCAAAGAGTGGTCTCTGAAATACACAGTTGGAAAAAAAAAAAGTCAGCAGGGCTTGGCTTTTTGTCTGTGAAGGGTGAGGACAAGCAAGGGGACTTAGAAGGACTTCCCACTCTAGTGACCTCATCTAATTTAATTACCTACCAAAGGCCCTATCTCCAGATAGCATAAAGGTATAAATTTGGGGATTGAGTTTCCAATACATGAGCCTTTGAGGGACACATTGAAAATAGTAGCAACATAGGTGAATGGCCTGACTGGTCAGGGGTCTGGAAGGGGAAAGGTGGGGAGAGTAAGAACAAGGAGGCTCGGCTACAGAACTGTGTGAGGGCACACAAACTATGAAGACCTTTGTGCTGCATTTTAAGACTCATCAGTGGGGTGGGTATTGATACAGAGATTAAGGTGCCACTTGGGACACCTGCATCCCATATCAGAGTGCTTAGGTTCAAGTCCTTGCCTTGCTCTCCATTCCACCTCCCCGTTTTTTTTTTTTTTTTTTTCATGTGTGCTCTGGGAAGTAGCAGGTGATGACTCAAGTATGTAGGTCTCTGCCATCCACATGGGAGACTCAGATGGAGTTCATGGGGTCTTTAGGCTGGCCTAGCTGTGGTTATTGCAGGCATTGGAAGAGAAAACCAACAGTTAGCAGATTCTCATCTCTCTCTCTCTCTCTCTCTCTCTCTCTCCCCTCTCATCTCTCATCTCTCATCTCTCTGTCTCCCTTTTAAATCAAACAAAAATCAATACATTAAAAAAATATAAAAAAAACTTGCTGGTAAGTGTTTACCATGAAGGAGGCAGTAGCTTCCATATGGAGAGATTTACTCTTCCAGTTGACAAAAACCATCCTCTCTCATCACCACCCCCATTCTGGTACAATGAGCTCATGACAGGAATAGTTATGAGGACATAGAATAGACCATGCGTGCGCCCAGTAGCACTGGCACCTGCCCACCAAGACTGATTAAGCTATGATCATTACTGAATGCCCAGCCTGTCAGAAACCCACGCTGAGTCTCTAAGCAACACCATCTTGAGACCAACCAGTCACGTGCAAAGATGTTGTCCAGACTGGACCCGTTCTGTCCCAAAAGGGGCAGCAATCCATCTTGACTGGAACGATGCATCTTGGATATGGGGGTTACTTTTTGCCCACAGGTCCCTGGTACCACTAACTTAGGAGTTACAGAGGGTTTGGTCCACTGGCAAGAGATTTTCCTAAAGCACTAACTTCAAACAAAGAACACACTTTATGCTATAGGAGGAGACGTACATGATCCTATGATCATGGGATAGCTGGGTTCTAACACATCCCACCCTCCCCAGAAACCACTAGTCTTACCAAGTGGTGGAGGAGACTCTTAAAGATGAAACTGGGGGCCGGCGCCGTGGCTCACTAGGCTAATCCTCCGCCTTGCAGCACCGGCACACCGGGTTCTAGTCCCGGTCAGGGCGCTGGATTCTGTCCCGGTTGCCCCTCTTCCAGGCCAGCTCTCTGTTGTGGCCAGGGAGTGCAGTGGAGGATGGCCCAAGTGCTTGGGCCCTGCACCCCATGGGAGACCAGGAGAAGTACCTGGCTCCTGCCATCGGATCAGCACGGTGCGCCAGCTGCAGCGCACCGGCCGCAGCTGCCATTGGAGGGTGAACCAACGGCAAAGGAAGACCTTTCTCTCTGTCTCTCTCTCTCACTGTCCACTCTGCCTGTCAAAAAAAAAAAAAAAAAAGATGAAACTGGGGCACCTGCTGAAAGATGACACACATGAAGAAGGGACACTCTTCTCCAGGGTTGCACCAAACCCTTATGTGACATGGTATCATACGTGGATGTGGAAACCAAAGTACGGGTTTAGGAGTGACTCAGTTTACCATTATTCCATGTTCTGGAATGTGTACTTTTCTTCCTCAAATCTCTGGGCTCTTTAAGCCTAGGAGTTACAATTCCCCGAGACAAGTGCTTGCTCTAGAGAACACATGAAGAATCCCATCAAGCCTGGAGCTGTGATTGTCACCAGGCCACTTTGGACAATTTATTCCAAGAGTACAGGAGGCAGGGGAAAGAGTTACAGTAGCAGCAGGGGGAATTGATCAGAACAATGTTGCTGCATGATGGTGTTAGGATATATCCCTGCTTCTGCTTCTAGCACAGCCTCTACCTCTACCTCTGCCTCTACCTCTACCCGTGCCCCTACCTCTACCTCTACCTCCTACATCCTGCCTCCTACCTCCTACCTCCTGCCTCCTACCCCTACCTCCTGCCTCCTGCCTCCTACCTCCTGCCTCCTACCTCCTACCTCCTAACTCTACCTCCTACCCCTACCCCTACCCCTACCTCCTACCTCTACCCCTATCTCCTACCTCTACCTCTACTCCTACCCCTACCTCTTACCTCCTACCTCTACCCCTATCTCCTACCTCTACCTCCTACCTCTACCTCTGCCTCTACCTCTACCTCCTACCTCCTACCTCTACCTCCTACCTTTACCCCTACCTCTACCTCTACCCCTACCTCCTACCTCCTACCTCCTACCTCTACCTCTACTCCTACCTCTACCTCCTACCTCTACCTCTGCCTCTGCCTCTACCCCTACCCCTACCCCTACCTCCTACCTCCTACCTCTGCCTCCTACCTCCTACCTCTACCCTTTCCCCTACCCTTTCCCCTACCCCTACTCCTACCACCATCTTTACCTCTACCCCATCTACACATTTACCCCTCTCTCTACCGCTACCGTCTCTAGCTATCTCTATCTCTAGCATCTTTATTTGCACCTCTACTGCCTCTGTCTCCACCTCCACCTCCACCTCTATGTCTGTCTCCATGTATCTCCTATTGGTTCTATTTCTCTGGAGAACCCTGACAGGTACCCTGGAGGAGAGGGATGATGGGTACCAGTTTGGCCTAGGAGCTGAACAGCAGCAGTGTGGATTGTAGTTCATACCACTGACCACTATTTTAAGTGTTTTTATGGGGAGCAAGATAAATCAGAATCCTGGAGAAGCTTTTCCCGGTGGAGCAAACTTTCTGAGGAATCAACTGATGTGGATATCACAGGGGTGAAGCAGGATGCTGTGATGCCCAGTCTGCACACCCTCTCCAAGGCCCACTTGCCAACCCCCAGCTTCTGAGAATATAAGCCACTGCTGCGGGTTCACAGTGCGCATCATCAGAGGCTGTAGGGCGAGAACAACCTCAGTTAAGGTCCCATCCTCTCCCGGGGCAGCTCTCATCACGGCTGGAAGATGCAGGATCCAGAGATGCAGTCTCTGTGCTTCAAGCTGGGAAACTGGGATTAACTATCCCAGCTCCAGGGCCCCTTTGAGGGTCCAGTGAGGGCTCAGTGGCACCTGCACCACGGTTTTCCTTATGCCCACGTGTGCCAGACTCATGTCCTTACAAGTGTGTCTCCTCAGAGCACTCACTCAGGGTCTGATTCTAGGAACCCCGTCCAGGGGTTCGAGCATGTTGCCTGACCAGCCTTCACCTACTTGTAGGGGGCGGGCCTAGTGGCTTTCATTTAAGAGTAGAACGTTTTATTTGCAGTGTCTGTTGGTGGCAATGGCCCCTGTCACTCAGATTCAGAAGCAGTTTTCTAACCTAAATTCCTTTTCCTCCTTTTCCAGTCCATAATGATCCTACCTTCCCCAGATCATCTCTTCACATTGACACACATGCATGCACACCCCCGACACATACTCTCACATATATATATATATATATATATATATACACTCTAGCACACATGTACATGCAGCACTTGTGCACACATGTATACACTTCTATGCTCACACACATTCACACTGACATGCTCACACATACACACACATATAAATCACACAGATTAATGCTCTCGTGCATGCTCACACATGTATGCACATCTCACATACATGTATGTGCTTGTGTACACACATGTATACACACTCATACACACATTTGTACTCTGCTCACACACATGCTCTCATGTACATGCACACACATCTCATATATGCACACTTGTGTACACACAAGTATATACTTACATGCTCACACATGTTCACACTCACATGCTCAGAGATGCTCACACACACAAGCTCTCATTCACATATATGCACACACACAAGCACACACACACTTTATATTTATTTCCATAACTGACAACCACCTGTGGTGGAAGCAGAGTACAATCATTCCATTTGTGTTCTAGATGAAGTTTGCACTTGACATTAGGATTGGGATTAGGGTTGTTTGTTTCTTTCTATTCTGGTTTGGAGTGAGAGAAGATGGAAAGAACATCACACAGTTTGCAAATCCTTTTCTGCAATTCTGGGCAAGAACAAACCCAAGAAACATGTGTATGAACACATCTTGTGACTGATTCTAACTCACCCGTAATGCTGAATTTCATCTTGCCATTTTTTCCTGTCTGCTCACTAGTAGGGATGTTTTGCAAATTCAAGAATGTTCAGATTGACACCAGTAAGCAAACAAATAGCAACTGTTTATGCCACTTTGATACTTTGAAATACAAATTAAATGCTGTGTATATCTATTAGCATTGAATCTGCCATCATCCTGATTACCCTCTGGGTAGTTTTGAATGCAGAATTCAAACAAAATGCAGGTAGAGGTGAAAGGTGAGAAGCCAGTGGGCTTAATATCTTTTGCTGCAATTTCAATTCAGGGCCCTGCAAAATGCTGAAGCCTTTAGTAACCATCATTTATTCTCCACCTAAGAATTGGGAAGCAGAGCTGATCTGCTGGAGATGAATTTTGCATCAGCTGCTGCTCTAGTTCTTGTTGCTGCTGTCGTGGGGCTGTTCTCAGTCCTCGGAATGCTGAAGCCATTGTGGATTTGTATCCCAAAGCACACCTCCCTCTACACACACCCGCTCTGCTCCCACCGCAGATGTGCTGGTGCAGATGTGAGGCAGTTCTCAGAACAGCTGAAGATTATTCCAAGAGTCAATCTAATGACTAGTGAATATGGGCTGATTACTGGGTTTGCAGTGAACCTTATTTTTTGCCGACACTGTGCTAAAGAACAGCCTAGTACTTCCCATAGACTCATAATGTAAGTAATCAGTGTGTTTGTGTAAATATTTAATGAGGTCCACATTCACATTCCTGAAGCAGTGGGCTGTCATAATTGTTTCTGTGTGATCTGATAGACACAAACTTAAACAGGAACTGCCACGTCTCAGAAGCTTTCCTTGTGGAATTGAGCAAAATATGGTGATTAAAGAAACATTTTAACCACATGGAAAATCTTGCAGGAAAAATCAGTACTTGGGTACATTAAATTGTATATCTTTATTTATAATGTCTTCTCTGTTTTAAAATTTAGTTTTGTATGTCTAATTAGGATCTACTTGCTGATTCTTTACCTGGTACAGAGTTAGGTGCTTGCAAATTCCTGGTCATTTGCACAATAGATACTTTTCTACCATTGGCTCCCCAACATGGTTTAGAATGTAGAGTCACAGAGACCTGTCTTGACTTCCACTGGTCCTAGGTGCAAATCAGTTTCTCTACTCATTAGTTGTTTAACTTTGTGCATAGCAGGTAGTCTGTGAGTTTCAATTTCTCTGTCTATAAAATGGGGAATATTTACCTTGCAGTGCTATGTAAGGATTAAATGATGCAGCATTTGTGGAGGACCCAACACTTTCTTGTGTGTGAAATGCACTAGTCAGCTTTTCACCACTGTAACTGAATGCCTGAAGCAAGCTAGTTGTGGAAAAAAAAGTGGCTTCTTTTGGCTGAGAGTTTATGTGATTCACAGTTTAAGGTCGTAGGTCCTGCTGTGTGGCTGGTGGATGACAGAGGTGGAGCATGTGTAGAGGAATGATCACAGTGAGCCAGGGAGCAGGGGAGGAGTGGCCAGGCCCGACTCAGGCTTTTTGAAAGAACCACCTTCCAAGGGTACACCTGCAAAGACCTAAGGACCTCCTGCTAGGCACACAACCTAAGCACCATAACTGGGTTGAGTTTCCACCCACTTAGTACAATTAATCTAAAACTTTGGGGTCTAAATTTTAACCACCTGCATCAGTTGGGAGCTATCTACGTAGCATTTCGCCTATAGCATTCTGTCTTTAGCTCCTAGAAACTCATGCCCTTCTCATACACAGCTTGCAATCATTCCGTCCCCCGAAGTCTCAAAGTTCTAATGTGCCAGCATTGCACAAAATTCCAAGTTCAAAGTCTCACCTGAGACTAAACGCCTCCAGCTGTGAGCCTATATAAATCCATGTTACATTCTTCCAAGATACAGCGACCAGACAGGTGTAGGGTATTCATCTCCATTATAGGAGGGAGTATCAGACAAGTAAAAAGATTAATGAGACCAAAGCAGAACAGAAAACCAGCACGGCAAACATTAAATCCTGAAAGTCCATGTCCAGCATCCCTGGAATGCAGGCCAGGTCTGGGCTCCGGGGCTTGGGCAGTCCTGTCCTATGGCTTTGCTAGTTGTAGCCCATGCTGCTTGTCTTACAGGTTGGACTTGTGTCTCTGCAGCTCCACTAGGCATTGCAGGGGGCTCTCTGCAGTGGCTTCATCCCTGTGACAGGTCTCTACGTGGGCCCCCACGTTGTCTGAGACCTTCCCTGAAACCTAGGTCTGAAGCCTGCTTGCCTCCATTGCTCTGTTGGTCTCTGCCCACATTCTGCTCTCTGAGGCTGAATGCTGGTATCTGACTTTCCAAGGTTGGTTTGCATCTTGCTTACATCTCCACAGCAGGCTTTTCATGTTGCTGGTACCTTGATCAACCTCCACATCAGCTTCACTCCTACAGCTCCCCCGGGCATCATCCCATCAGAGGCTCCATACAAGGGCTGCAAACCTGGGGCACCATTCTGTCTGGCCTCCAAGGATTTCCTTTGAAATTCTTGCTTCTGCATATCTGCAAAGCCAGCGTCAAGTGGAGGACATCGAGGTCTGCTGTCTGCAAGGACTGCTGCTCTGCCTGCTTGGGCTTCAGCTGAATGAAGAGAAACAGATTCCGAAGTGGCCCTGGATGAGCTCACGGGAAAGCACGCTGGGGTTTCACAAAACAGTTCTGCCCCTGGGCCTCTGGGCCTCTGACTCCAGGGCTAGCCTTGAAGGTCTCTGACATGGGCCTTTCTCTCCATTGTCTTGTCTGTTAGCAAATCGCTCACTTTTGCCTGTGCTAATAGTCTCTTTTTTTTTCAATTTTTTTATTATTATTTTTTAATCTTTTATTTAATGAATATAAATTTCCAAAGTACGACTCATGGGTTACAATGGCTTCCACCTCCCATACCGTCCCTCCCACCCACAACCCTCCCCTTTCCCACTCCCTCTCCCCTTCCATTCACATCAAGATTCATTTTCGATTATCTTAATATACAGAAGATCAGCTTAGTATACCTTAAGTAAGGATTTCCACAGTTTGCTAATAGTCTCTTTAGCAGGTAGTTCCTCTATGGCACTTTCCTGTCCCAAACATGTCCTTTTTCATTGCTCCTTCTCTGTCCAGGCTGTGAATTTTCCAAATATTTCTTTTTTAAGAAGGGTTTTATTTATTTGAAAGGCAGAGTCTCTCACACACACACAGACACACACACAGACACACACACAGATCTTCTATCTGCTGGTTCACTCCCCAACGGCCTTAAGAACCTGGGCTGGGCAAGGCCAAAGCTAGGAGCCAGGCACTCTTGCAGTTCTCCCGCATGGGTGGAAGAGGATTAAGTGCTTGGGCCGTCTCCTGCTGCCTTTCCCAGTGCCTTAGCAGGGAGCTAGATGGGAAGTGAAGGAGCCGGGGCTTGTATTTGCACTATGATTTGGGATGCCAACATTGCAAGTTGTGGCTCAACTTACTGCGCCACAAGGCCAGTCCCCCAAGTACTTCTGCTGTGCTCCATTTTGTTATTTACAAATAGATTTAGACAGTGAGAGAGACAGACAGAGAGAAAGGTCTTCCTTCCGTTGGTTCATTCCCCAAAATGGCCACCATGGCCGGAGCTACACCAATCTGAAGCCAGGAGCCAGGTGCTTCTTCTTGGTCTCCTATGCGGGTGCAGGTGCCCAAGCAGTTGAGCTATCCTCCACTGCCCTCCCAGGCCACAGCAGAGAGCTGGACTGGAAGAGGAGCAACCGGGACTAGAACCCAGTGCCCATATGGGATGCCGGCTCCGCAGGCGGAGGATTAACCGAATGAGCCATGGCGCCGGCCCCCATTTTGTTCTTGATTGTCTGTGTGCAATTGACTGACAGCAGCCAATAGTGCCCATGTGGCAGCCTGAATGCTGTGCTGTTTGAATTGTCTTTGACCCAATGAACTAGAATAGCACCTTTCAGTTTGGCCTTACAGCAAGTCTCAGGACATGGGCGCAAGAAGGCCAGGGTCTTCATCACACTGCAATAAGGGTCCCTTAGACCAATTTCCAATAGAACCCTCATTTCCATATGAAACCCCCCCACCATGGTTTTAGTGTCCATATTTCTATCAGCATTCTGGTCTGTTGTGCCATTGCCAGAATTTCCCATAACACTCTGCTTGCAGAGTTCTCGGCTTCTAGCCTGCTTCTCCACATTCTTCCAGCACCTGTCAGTTAACCAGTTAACCAGTGCCCTGTAGGTAAGTTATGGCAACTGTTCCACTCATGGTGATGGAATACCTGAGACAAGCTCTTGATAAAGGAAAGGAGATGTGTTTGGGCTCACAGCTTTGGAAGTTCACAGCCCAAGATCGGGAGGGCCCCCTGCTGCTGCTGTCTGGTGAGGCTGGAGGCAGGCGGTAGCAGAATGAGAATGGAAGAGGAATTTCACGGTGAGCCAGGGCCCAGAGAGAGGGAGGCTGGGTCTGGTTCAAGCTTTGATGAGGAGCTCTTTTGCAGGAACTACTTCCCATAGTGTGTCCTCATGACCCAAGGGCCCATCTCATTAGGCCCATCTCTTAATACAATTAATATAAGACTGGGCCGGTGCTGTGGCTCACTTGGTTAATCTTCTGCCTGTGGTGCCGGCATCCCATACAGGCTCTGGTTGCTCCTCTTCCAGTCCAGCTCTCTGCTGTGGCCCTGGAGGGCAGTGGAGGATGGCTCAACTGCTTGGGCTCCTGCACCCACTTGGGAGACCAGGAAGAAGCACCTGGCTCCTGGCTTCAGATCAGCGCAGCACTGGCCATAGCAGCCATTTGGGGAGTGAACCAACGGAAGGAAGACCTTTCTCTCTGTCTCTCTCTCTCTCACTGTCTATAACTTTACCTGTCAAATAAAAAAAACAATTAACATAAGACTTTGAGATTTTTTTTTTTGACAGGCAGAGTGGACAGTGAGAGAGAGAGACAGAGAGAAAGGTCTTCCTTTTACATTGGTTCACCCCGCAATGGCCGCTGATCTGAAGCCAGGAGCCAAGTGCTTCTCATGGTCTCCCATGCAGGTGCAGGGTCCAGGGACTTGGGCCATCCTCCACTGCCTTCCCGGGCCACAGCAGAGAGCTGGACTGGAAGAGGAGCAACCGGGACAGAATCCAGCGCCCGGACCGGGACTAGAACCTGGTGTGCCAGCGCCGCAGTTGGAGGATTAGCCTATTGAGCCGTGGTGCCGGCCAAGACTTTGAGATTTAAACTCCACATCTGCCCAAATTTGAAAGCTATTGCATGATGGTACATCAAAAAGTTCATAGGAAAAATGGAACTAAAAGTTGTGTTTATTTTGGTGGAAAAATTTTTGAAAGCCCTGCTTACTATTTTCATAAAGTGCATTTCCCATGGATCTTTGAAGGCATTGAATATTTATGAATTTCAAAAAATTTTTCCATCAAAGTGAAATTTTTTTAAATTTCATTTTCCACAATTTTTTAAAATAGTGTGCACCTGCTCAACAGATGTTCATTTCTTCCCCTTTGCTTACCCAGAAGCCTCTTCTAACCCAGGTGTGAAAGAGAACTGAGAAACATTCCCCGGGGTAGTTCTGGCTTACGGTGGTTGGAGAAAGTCAAGTAATTTATGAGAATTAGGAAGAAAGGGAAGGAGGTCATGATGTTTTGGACACATGCTCAGTGTTTTCTAACGTCTGGGCCAATTAGTATTTCTTCAACTCAGGTACTTTTTCTTGCCTTTATTCTCCTTCAGTACCCTGCCTTCTACCACCTTCTCCAGCCGGCATGTCGGCCATGACTTTCCCAGCCAGAGCTGCACATGAGCCCATGCTCTCCCAAACCTCCCTGGCTCCTCCCAGAATGTCACTGTTTCCTGTTGTAATGGTTTACGTCTTGGCTGGAGTTTAAGTACAGGGAGAGCCGAGCTGCTTCTGCCTCCTCATTACACATCCAGGCACCCATGGCCCTTGGCAAAGGATCGTGCATGGTGATTTGTGTGTGGCAGAGAGAAAATTGTGGGTTTGGGGTTAGAAGATCTGGGTTTTGATTCCAGCTTTGTTGTGTACTAAATGGGGTTGAGAAGTCTCGTTGACTTTCTTGGATTATGTTTCCTCCTCTGTGAAATGTTTATAGTAATCCTATTGGTTATTAATACCTTGTAAACTCCCTCCAGTGCTATTCCAAAGGGGTGCCTCCTCTGCCTTCAGTTATGGGGCTGTCGGATGCAGATGTTGTGGGAGATCGCGGCTGTGGAAATATTTAATAAGCAGGAAGTGAAGTACACATGCAGGTTAGTGTTGTTAGGGGCTCATTTGATACTTCCTGAATCAGTGCTTAAAGGGAGTAAGATTTCTTTATCCTTTTCTATTTTCTTGGCCTGGGAGAAGGAGGACAACATGATGACACATTTGGAGAGGGAGGGAGGAAGGAGAGGAAGGAGACGGAAGTCAAGGGAAGGTGGCAGTGTCTGATGCGTGGCAGGTGTTAAAGAAATGTGTGCAGAATGTGCTGGAAGGAGTGAACAGCCCAGTGGTTAGGAAAGCATCCCACAGTCCACAGGTGTTGGGAGCTCCAGCTGACGGGAGCACTGATCAGATGTTGATTGGCCACTGACCTCTGACCCTGGCATTCCCTGTCTTCCCTCTGTGCACTGCTTTTCTGTAGAGAATTTTACATCTGTTGACACATTCATATATTTATGTATCAATTTATGCATTCATCTGATTAGTTAGATTCACGTCTGTCTCCCTTGCTCCGCGAGGGCAGTGCTTTTGGGCTGCTTTGCTCGTTCCTGGATTCAATGCTTGCAGCAGTACCTGGCCTGGAGCAGGTGCTCCACAGACACTGGTAGAGTGGGTAAATGACTGGTTTTATTGTACTCTTCTTGGAAAGGGATATATTCCAGCAACCTCTTTTAAAAAATTGCTTGTTTATTTGAGAGGCAGCAAGCTGTCATCCACTGGTTTACTTTGCAGATACCCACCGTGGTAATGGCTGGACTGGGGCCAAAGTGAGGACCAGGAACACAATCTAGGTCTCCCATGTGGGAGGCAGGAATCTAGTTACTTGACTCTATAATCACTGCTTAGCAGGATCTGCAATGGGAGGAAGCAGAGGCAGGAGCCAGAACTAGCAATCACCCAGGTATTCTGATGTGGCATGTGGCTATCTTAACCACTGGGCTAAGCCCCAAGCAACCACTTTTTGGCTCCAGGATTCTTTTTATTTGTTTGTTTTAACACTCTTATTTATTTATTTTTTGAGAGGTGGAGAGAGACAGACAGGAGTCTTTCACCTGCTGGTTCCCTCCCCAAATGCTGCAGCAGTTGAGTCGGGGCCAGGCTGAAGCCAGGAGGCAGGAACTCAACCCAGGTCTCCCACTTGGCTGGCAGAGACCCAGTAATTGCTGTCTCCCCTGCGGTGCATCTTAGCAGGAAGCTGGAACTGGACGTGGAACCGGGATGTGGGTTTTCCAAATGGCATCTCGACTGCTGCCCCAAATGCCTGCCCTGACCCAGGATTCTTTACCCTCCCCTGCACACGTCACAGCTGTGCACACCAAACGGGAGGGGTGCGGGATGGGAGGCTGGGCACGGGGTGCCAGTCATGCTCTCCTCCTCAATTTTCCTCATCCTCTGCTTCTTGGATTGTTTACTATGTCCACTCGGCCCCCTTCTTATCCCTGTGTTGGATTATCTTGATTACTGATTTGCTGTCTAGTTCTTCATTTTTGCCTCCCAGTCAAAGCTGGAGCCAGACCACTTGGATGAACCTGGCAACACTGACTATGTGGCCCGGGAGAAGTGGCTGAGTCCCTCAGCGCTGTGGTTTCTGCAGCTGTCAGTGTGGAGGGGGTGGCTAAAGGCAGTGCCTGCCTCACCAAGGTGCTGTGAGGACTGAGGCATCGTAACTCTGGCCTCTGCCACGGCCCCTGCTCTCTGCTACACAGTAGTAGCTCACTAAGTATTGGCTGAATGGGTGAGTCACTGTGAAAGAATAGCAATTGTAATGTAGCAATGTGTCATGCTGGCGCCGCGGCTCACTAGGCTAATCCTCCGCCATGAGGCGCCGGCACACCGGGTTCTAGTCCCGGTAGGGGCGCCGGATTCTGTCCTGGTTGCCCCTCTTCCAGGCCAGCTCTCTGCTGGAAGGCAGTGGAGGATGGCCCAAGTGCTTGGGCCCTGCACCCCATGGGAGACCAGGAGAAGCACCTGGCTCCTGCCTTCGGATCAGCGTAGTGTGCTGGCCACAGTGGCCATTGGAGTGTGAACCAATGGCAAAAGGAAGACCTTTCTCTCTGTCTCTCTCTCTCACTGTCCATTCTGCCTGTCAAAAAAAAAAAAAGTGTGATAACAATAACCCAGATATAAGGAATGTTACTGAAAAAGTTGTGTGTGTGTGTGTGTTTGTGTTGGGGGGAGGGGGGATGCTATATTCTAGGCACAGCGAGGGCCGTGCAGCAGTCATCTCGCCGTGTGTTTAACAGATAGTACTGGTCATTTCCACCAAGCGCTGTCCTGCATGCTGTGATGCAGTGGGCTCAAGACAGGTGCAGGTTCTGGCCCAGGAACCTGCATTAGAGAAAGGAGCCCTGGAGGCGAGGCCACATCTCTGTCCTCAGGGTGCCCCAGCTGGGCCTGGAGGCCAGCAGGTCCGAAAGTCCCTGGCTGTTGTGGAAGAGCTGCAAGTGGGGGAAGGAGAGGGCTTCGCCAGGGACTTGATAGTCTCAGCTACTCAGCGTGCGGTCCCCTGCTTCACGTGTTGCGTGTCCCCCAGGGCCCCCAGGTTGAGAGCTTGGTTCATGCAATAGGTATAGGGCTCTTGGAAGGTGAAGAAACTTCTACCCGGTGGGAGGTCCTTGGGTCACAAAGGGCAAGTCCTCCGAAGGTGGTTCTTGTAGGAGGATGGCCACAAAAGCCTGGGTTCGTGCCTAGCCTCTCTGTCCTGGCTTACCGCATCGTCCTTCCTCTGCACCGTCCCCGCCATCCACCAAGGTGCCAAAACCTGCCTGCTCCGTGTTGATGGACTTCCAGCCTCCAAAGCTGTGAGCTACACAGGTCTCTGTGCCCTACACAAGTAGCGCGTCTCAGATATTTGACAGCATCCTCAGGTGATCCGCACACTCTTAAGGGCACTGACTGTCCAGGAAAGGTGTGAAGCAGATCCAGCAAGCGGACAGATGACCTCATGGGTCAGTCTTCCGGTAGCGCACAGAAAAGCGCAGAGCGGAACCTAGTCACCGGCTGATCTTGGTGAAGCATCAGCTCATTAAGATGAGACAATAAATGCAAAGGCTCACTGAGGGGGGAACGTTGAGCAGATGACACTTCTCTGTGAACGTTGTGGACTCACCCTGGTGATATAAAACCAAGTCTGGAACACAGAGGCAGCACTGGGCTTCATCAAGGTCAGCGTGTGGGATCGGGGAGGCAGGCGTCTTCCAGGGAGAGTGTGGGAGGAGGGGAGGTCAAGAGCCCTGGTCTGAGTCCTGGCCGATGCCTGCCAGCTGTGTGCTCTTGACCAGGTCTTTCAATGTCCTGAGCCTGTTTTCTCCTCTGAAAAGGGAATGTAGTGTCTCCTTTATGGATGTTTTCCATAATTTAATTATCTTACTTATGTTATATGTGCCTGTGTGCATATAATAATTCCCCTCAAAAGTATAAGGGTCTTATATCACAATTGCAACTATTTTTATTTATTTACTTGAAAGGCAGATTTATAGGAGATAGAAGCTGAGAGAAAGAGGGGTCTCCCATCTGCTGGTTCATTCCCCAAATGGCCGCAATATCCAGAGCTGGGCCGATCCGAAGCCAAGAGCCTGGAGCTTCTTCTGGGTCTCCCACATGAGTGCAGGGGCCCAAGGACTTGGGCCATTTTCCACTGCTGTCTCAGGCACATTAGCAGGGAACTAGATCAGAAGTGGAACATCTGGGACTCAAACTGGCATCCAGATAGGATGCTGGTACTGCAGGCAGTAGCTTTACTGGCTTTGCCACAGCACCAGCCCCAACAATTATTGTTTCAGTATTATTTTTATAAAGCTTCACTTGGAAACTCCAACAATGTGTTTCAGAATGTCAAGTCAAGAAACTTGGCTCGTGGACCCAGCTCTGCCACTGAACAGTTGTGTGGCTTTAATCATGGGAGTTGGCACGAAGTTTGTTCAGTTCTCCCTGAGAACCAGGTTGTGAACAAAGAGCTGCCATACACCATGTAATTCAATCATTGTAAGCCCTGTAGGTTGGGGGTTATTGTCCTTGTGCACATATAAAGTAAGGGAGGCCCAGGGCGGGAAAATAACTTCCCAGGTTCTTATTAGGGAGAGGCGGGTGAGGGTCTTATGCCCCACCTTAAGCACAGAGCTCTGCTCCCTCATTTTGCCTCTCTTGGCTTCAGTTTCTCTTCCTGTAACATGAAAGGAGTGGCTTTTTAAAAATACTTATATATTTATTTGAAAGAGTTACAGAGATAGAGGGAGAAACCATACACACACACACATACATACACACACACATCTTCCACAAGATGCTTCACTCCCCAGGTGTCTACAAAGACCAGCACTGGGCTATGCTGAAGCTAGGAACCAGGAGCTTCATCCAGGTCTCCTACATGGGTAGCAGTGGCCCAAGCACTTGGGCCATCTTCTGCTCATCTTCCCAGGCCATTAGCAGGAAGTTGGATGAGAAGTGGAGCAGCCAAGCCTTGAACCAGTGCTCACATGGGCTGCTGGTGTTTCAGGTGGCAGTTTAAATCACTGTGGTGAAATACCAGTCCCTATGACTTTTATTTCTTCCCTTTTTGTTTTGCTAGAGTTCTGTGAATTAATAAGATGTGGACATACGCATGGTTCCGAGCAGCACAGATACTTTCCATCCTTACTCCTTTCCAGCACAATGCCAGGCGCAAGGTAGGCCATCCAATAATGCTCACTGAATTAAACTGAACAGATATATACAATCGTGTAATGCTCCCACGAGCATGTGTGCCTCACTAGCTAGAGGTGTGCTTCAGCCTCAAAATCCCAAGGAAATATGGATTTCAGTGAGAAACAGGCCACGGCCATCCAGGGAAGGCTGCCCCTTGATCACCCCTCCACAAGTCCTCATTGAACAGGGCCTGGGCTGGGCTTCAGGGATGCAGCGCTGGGGAAGACCGGGCTGTGGCAAAGAGCCCCCTGGTGTGCAAGTGTCTGATGAGTAGCTTACACTCACAGTAGCCTGGGGTGGGTATTGGGGAAAGGAATAGGACTTGGGAGAGGAGAGAGAGAGGACTGTTTAAGTAAGAGCTGGGAATGCAGAGGGTAAACAACCATTTCCTTCCTTCCTTTTAAAAAGATGTGTTAATTAATTCGAAAGGCTGTGAGACAAACACACATACACACACACACACACACACACAGAGGGAGAGAGAGAGGGAGAGAGAGAGAGAGGGAGAGAGAGAAAGGATATCTTCCTTTTGCAGATTTACTTACAAATGGTTGCAGAGGCTGGGGATGGGCCAGGTGGAAGCAAAGAGCCAGGAACCCCATCCAGCTCTCCTGCGTAGGTGGCAGGGACCCTGGTGCTTTTGCCACCTTTCGTGGCCTTCCCAGGTGCATTAGCAGGAATCTGGATTGGAGGTGCAGCAGCGGGGACTTGCACCGGCGCTCTAGTATGGGATGCTGGTGACACAAGCTGCGACTTAACCTGCTGAACTACAATGCCGGCCCTGGAAAACCATGTCTAATTTTTTTTATGTTTCTTTTTTTTTAACTTTTATTTAATGAATATAAATTTCCAAAGTACGGCTTATGGATTACAATGGCTTCCCCCCCATATCGTCTCTCCCACCTGCATCCCTCCCCTTTCCCACTCCCTCTCCCCTTCCATTCACATGAGGATTCATTTTCGATTCTCTTTATATACAGAAGATCAGTTTAGCATACATTAAGTAAAGATTTCAACAGTTTGCTCCCACACAAACATAAAGTGAAAAATAATAGATGATTTTTTAAATGATGATGAAATCAGATCAGACCTATTGTCATGTTTAATCCCAGTGAGAGTCAAGTTGGGAATTGATAATTTCTTCATCTTTTTTTTTTTTTTTACAGAAGATCAGTTTAGTATACATTAAGTAAAGATTTCAACAGTTTGCACCCCCATAGAAACACAAAGCGAAATATACTGTTTGAGTACTCATTATAGCATTAAGTCTCAATGTACAGCACATTAAGGACAGAGATCCTACATGAGGAGTAAGTGCACAGTGACTCCTGTTGTTGACTTTACAAATTGACACTCCTGTTTATGGCATCAGTAATCTCCCTATGCACCAGTCATGAGTTTCCAAGGCTATGGAAGCCTTTTGAGTTCACCGACTCTTATCTTGTTTAGACAAGGTCATAGTCAAAGTGGAGGTTCTCTCCTCCCTTCAGAGAAAGGTACCTCCTTCTTTGAAGACCTGTTCTTTCCACTGGGATCTCACTCACAGAGTCTTTCATTTAGGTGGTTTTGTTTGTTTGTTTTTTTTTGTTTGTTTGTTTGTTGTTTTTTTTTTTTTGCCAGAGTGTCTTGGCTTTCCATGCCTGAAATACTCTCATGGGCTTTTCTGCCAGATCGGAATGCCTTTAGGGCTGATTCTGAGGCCAGAGTGCTGTTTAGGACATCCACCATTCTATGAGTCTGCTGAGTATCTCGCTTCCCATGTTGGATCACTGTCCCCTTTATTTATTCTATC
This sequence comes from Oryctolagus cuniculus, assembly GCF_964237555.1. Lineage (NCBI taxonomy): Eukaryota > Metazoa > Chordata > Mammalia > Lagomorpha > Leporidae > Oryctolagus > Oryctolagus cuniculus. The sequence continues at coordinate 190,727,503 of NC_091433.1, read as the reverse complement.
GGTTAGTATTAGCAGGTACTAGACTTGTTTATGTGCTTCCTTTGACTCTTAGTCCTTTCATTATGATCAATTGTGAACTGAAATTGATCACTTGGACTGGTGAGATGGCATTGGTACATGCCACCTTGATGGGATTAAATTGGAGTCCCCTGGTATGTTTCTAACTCTACCATTTGGGGCAAGTCAGCTTGAGCATGATTAAAAGTTACTCTTAAGGACACAAAGGCAGACAATTCAGCCAAACCCCAGCAATGGTGGGCTCTCAGTCTGCAGGACAGAAAACAGCAAAGTAGAGGATGTTTCTAGAGAGACAGTCCTGATAGTTTGGAGCACACAGCTCAAAATCATTCATGAGTTACTTAATTCAACAGAGACCAGAGTTGGATGATTTTTTTTTTCTGAATTCATTTTATGGTTTAATTTCTATTTATTTAATTCTTTTCATTGGCTAGCACATTGTTTTTTAATAATTGTAAAAGGGAGATCTTTGGCTTTGAGAATCATGATTATAAATGCAGAATTTATAGAACCCAGATTACTTGAATTTTACCTTATGAGAAAGATGTATCTCAGCCCGTTTCTTCTTTAAGGAGGCTTCCCTTGACCTGTGCTTTCACAGGTAGTTGTATTCTCTTTGAATAGACAGCCTTTGCCACGTTTAATTCTCAATCTGTGAAGGACTAAGAGTGCTGCATTGCTCTGTACCTGCTACACTGATCTCAAAGGATATTTGTTGAACTGAAGTTAAGCAAATTCCCCGGTGTATTAGTTGCCCAGAACTAATCCAACAAACAACCACAAGCTGGGTGGCTTAGAACAACAGAAACTCATTGTGTGAGTCCTGGAGGCTGGAGTCCAAAATCAGCGTGCCAACAACACCACTCACCGAGACTGCGGAGAATCCAGGGCGCCTCTTCCTAGCTCCTGACCACTTGTTCCAGTCGTCTGCACTCCCTGGCTTGTACATGCATTGTTCCCTGACCTCACATGGCGTCTTCTCCCTGTGTCTCTTTCATCACCCTCCCTCGTGCATGTCTGCGTCCATGTCCAAATTTTCCGTTTATAAGGACAGCAGTCATTTGGATTAAGGCCCACTCTAATGACCTCATCTTAGCTTGGGTAGACTTGTGAAGACTCTATTTCTAAATAAGGAAGCACTCTGAGGTCTGTGGGTTAGGACTTCTACCTGTCCTATGTCGGTGTGGGGGCATAATTCAACCTTCACAGGTGAGGGAGGTGGTAGATCTGTGGGATATGCAAGGGCACTGGCGTTGCAGAGGGCTGCACTGGCATGTGTGAGGCTGGGTGCTTCCTGGAGTCCCCCCATGAGCAAGGAAGGAGATGGGCAGATAATCGCCAACCGTGTTCTCATGATCTGTGCAGACATCCTGCCTCTCACCTTGCTGGAATGCTGTTTCACTGTGATCTCTGGAGCTCTGCCTGCTGACAGCTCCAGCTTGTTAACTAGGAATCTGACATCCACCCAGAGGGCTGGAGTCTGCTCCTGCATTCCGGACTCCACTCTGTCCCTGCACACTTGAGGCAGCCACCCTCTGACTCATGCATTGGCACCAGACCTCCTCTTCAGTCCTCAGGTCGGTTTCCGTCAAGTCTTAGTTCACCTTGCCTCTGAGGGCTGCTTGCAGCAGTGGCTGTAGTAATATTGTTTCCTCTAGTTGAGAACCTGTCAGAGACACTCCTGTCTGTGAGATGCTTCATTTTCATCCCGGCAACAGCCCCAGTGAGGGGACTGAACTTGGGTAGCATGAATACCAAGGGTCTTCAAAAAAAGTTCATGGAAATTCATATTATGAATATTATTAAGGCATTAACTTAATAACCTTTCAAAATTATTCAATATAATAAAACCGTGCATAGATTTCAACATGGATGGATCACAGTTCCTGCAGTGAAATGAATTCAGTTTTCCATGAACTTTTGGAAGCCTCCTTGTAGCATCTCCATGGGTTTGGAGGAGGGAACGGAAGAAGCCCAGACGTGGCACAAGGCCACACAGCTGACAAGTGAAGTAGCAGCGTGAACACTGGTGTGCTTGAATCCACAATGTCTGTGTTCCGCCAGCCCTGCTCCCCCCACCTGAGGGCGTGGGAGGACTGTGTTACTCCCAGCCCACTGGTATCTGAATAAGCCATCCCCTCGGGACCACCTGCCGCTCGGAGCTTTCAGTCCCCTCCTCAAGGCAAGGGCTGGGGCCCTGAGACAAAGACTCTGGCTCAAGTCCTCCCCCTCCTCTCTTCCTCCCTTGGGGCCTTTGGGCTGGAGCCGTGCTGGGCTCTGGGCTGCTTCTGTTCCCCATGGACATGTTCTGGGGCTTCAGGGCCATGAGGGGAGTCGTCACCTTGCGAAAGAATTGAAAGTTGGACCCTCCAGAAGCCCCTCTGGAGGCAGTTTCCACTTCCTCCTGTGCGAGCCTCGTAGTCAGTGCTCTACTAACAGCCGCTGGCAGCACACGCAGGTGTGCACTGGGGCAGCGCTCTACTAACAGCCGCTGGCAGCACACGCAGGTGTGCACTGGGGCAGCGCTCTGCTGACAGCCGCCGGCAGCACACGCAGGTGTGCACTGGGGCAGCGCTCTGCTGACAGCCGCCGGCAGCACACGCAGGTGTGCACTGCGGCGCTCTGCTGATGGCTGCCAGCAGCACACGCAGGTGTGCACTGGGGTAGCACTCTGCTGACGGCCGCCGGCAGCACACGCAGGTGTGCACTGGGGCTGTGCTCTGCTGACGGCCGCTGGCAGCACACCCAGGTGTGCACTGGGGCAGCGCTCTACTGATAGCCGCCGGCAGCACACGCAGGTGTGCACTGGGGGCAGCTCTCTGCTGATGGCTGCCGGCAGCACACGCAGGTGTGCACTGGGGTGGTGCTCTGCTGACGGCCGCGGGCAGCACACCCAGGTGTGCACTGGGGCAGCGCTCTGCTGATGGCCGCCAGTAGCACACGCAGGTGTGCACTGGGGCGCTCTGCTGACGGCCGCCGGCTGCACATGCAGGTGTGCACTGGGGGCAGCGCTCTGCTGACGGCCGCGGGCAGCACACCCAGGTGTGCACTGGGGTGGTGAGTTCGCCAGAGGCTGTCCTGGCAGCAGTCAGGACTGCACAGTGGACTCCCCAGAGGAGTCACTGGGTGTCCTTGGGGTCAGGTCGCTCTCCCCGACCCCTTACTGTCCACCAAGCAGCTTATGGGCTGGGTGGACCCACACCCCGCCAGCTGTCTCAGTGGAGCCACAGAAGGGACCCACGTGGCCCTGAGGCCAAGCTTGGGCAACCACAGGGGACCGGCACTTAGGAGGGGCCGTGGGGACAGCAGGATTTGGTTTCCGCTTTCTCACCGGCAAGCTCAATCAGTGGCATCCGGGCGGCGGGGGTCTTGCTGAGTGGGGTGACTCAGCTTCCTTCGTGTGCCACAGAGCCTGGCGGAGTGGATAAGGGCCCTGAGCAGGGCAGGCTCCTTCCACCCCTTCACACTCCACTTCCTGCTGGAGGAAAACCTCCAGGAATTATTCAAGTCTCTGTTTACTGAAAGCCTTGTTGGAAAAACAACTTTGTATTGGGAATTTCTACAGCGGCTGACACTTTACAAAAAATGTTTTCTCACACACTGGTTTTTCCAATGCTCACACCAACTCTGTGAGGCTGCACGGAGGCCATTGTCATCACTGCTACGCACAAGGGCAAGGGGCTTCACCTGCAACTGAGTTTGCCCTGGACCATGTGGCTTGGCGGGAGAAGGTAGTGCTTAAGGCCGGGATCCTAAGATGTGCATTCAAGATCTTGTTATACCTTCTGGGGGAACACCTCAGTCCGTAGCTCTTTCCCTGTGTTCACTGGGTATTCCAAAAATGTTGGTTGATTGAGAGACTGACCATCATTTTCATCCATTGTCAGGTGGAGGCTGAGGGAGTAGATCGGACACACGTTTTGGCAATTGAATTTGGAGTGACTCTAAGGCCCTTGTTAGCTGTGTGATTTTAGGTAAAGAGCATGCCTTGTGTTCTGAACAAGAACGTTTTCAAGGAAGCTCTGACACTTAAATGAGATAGCGTGCTCAGAGGCCAGCACAGGACTTACTACGCAGAAGGTACTCGGCAGCTCTGTTTTACCACTGTCCTCACATCAGACGTAGCCGCAGAAAGCCACGACAGTCAAACAAAATTTTGCATATATTTTCTTTGTACATGGAATCCTACCTTTGCTTAGCAATACTTATTATTTTTTCAGATGCAAAAGCACAAAATAAGATAAAGTGTGGTCCTGGCTCATTGAGTCACTGTGGTCAGGAAGTGAGCTTGACCATGAATGTGAACTCCCAGTTCAGTTCTCCACTTCCTGAGAACCAGATTTTTCGTTGTTTGTTTCAACTTAGGTCATTTCAGGCTCCTTAACTGAGCGGAGCACCCCTGCTGCCCCGGAGGTTCTCTGTGTGTGTTTCTTGGTGCTCATAGGATCCTTTGATTTCTTTCTTTCTTTTTTTTTTTTTTTTTATTTGACAGATAGAGTTAGACAGTAAGAGAGAGAGAAAGGTCTTCCTTCCGTTGGTTCACCCCCAAAATGGCCGCTACAGTCAGAGCTACGCCGATCCGAAGCCAGGAGCCAGGTGCTTCTCCTGGTCTCCCATGCAGGTGCAGGGCCCAAGCACTTGGGCCATCCTCTACTGCACTCCCGGGCCACAGCAGAGAGCTGGGAAAGCAGAAGAGGATTACTTAAGTCCCTGGACCCTGCACCCATGTGGGAGACCTGGAAGAAGCTCCTGGCTCCTGGCCATTGCAGCCATTTGGGGAGTAACCAGTAGATGTAGGATTCTCTCTCTCCCTCTCTCTCTCTCTGTAACTCTGCCTTACAAAATAGATAAATCTTTTTTATTTTTTTTTGATAGGCAGAGTGGACAGTGAGAGAGAGAGAGACAGAAAGGTCTTCCTTTTGCCGTTGGTTCACCCTTCAATGGCCGCCACGGCTGGCACGCTGCGGCTGGTGCATTGCGCTGATCCAAAGCCAGGAGCCAGGTGCTTCTCCTGGTCTCCCATGCGGGTGCAGGGCCCAAGCACTTGGGCCATCTTCCACTGTACTCCTGGGCCATAGTAGAGAGCTGGCCTGGAAGAGGGGCAACCGGAACAGAATCCGGCACCCCGACCAGGTCTAGAACCCAGGGTGCCAGCGCCGCAGGCGGAGGATTAGCCTATTGAGCTGCGGCGCCAGCCGAAAATAGATAAATCTTTAAAAAAATGCTTGTTGTTTATTCCGCCATTTAGATGTCTTGAAACTGAATCTTCTACATCCAGCAAAGGTTAAGCCTACAGGTGTTGCTGTTCCAAATATCAAATTCCTTATAGTCAGAAGCTATGTTGTAGTCAGTACCATATACCTAGGGCCAGGGTTGCATTAGATTCTCCATGGATGGTTTTTGGATGATCAAGATTCATTCATTCAACTATACCCTTTAACACAGACACACTGGACAAACCCCAGGAGTTACACAGATGGAGGAGGGATATACCATTGTGGAGAAAATGGCAGCATGTTAATTTAATTGTGCAGTTTTCCAGGGGAGCATCAATCAACAGGCCAGGGTGGGGAGTGTGGCATGATTGGGAGGCACTCTGTTCAATAGGCTCTGAATTGAAGTGGTGCACCTGCCCTGTCCTCACTGGGGGCAACCATGCTGCACTGGAGATGGACCTGCCACCTTGCGCTGTCCAAGGAGGAAGTGAAGTGGGAGGACGTGCCTCCATGGAGAGGCTGCAGGAAGGGCAGTCCTGGGCAATCAGGTGGAATCCCTAGCCTCTTAGGACAACTCCAACCCCACACTCACAACTTGGGACAGTGAGTATGTGGTATTCACACCTGCAGAGACCAGGGAGCTCATGACCCTCCTTGCCAACTTTAGTGCATGGCAGCTATGTCTGCCTGTGAAGGGAGGGAACACTTCCAGGGCAGAGGTGTGCACATGAGAATTTAGCTACCTCTCCAGGGCCTCCTGTGTTGTTTAGTTTTTATTTGTTTGATTTGAAAGGAAGAGACGGGGGGTGGGGGGAGGAAGGGAAAGAGGGAGGGAGGGAGGAAGGAAGAAAGAGAGAGAGAAGAAAGAGAAATAGAGAGAAAGAGAGGAAGGAAGGAAGGAAGGAAAGAGGGAGAGAAGGAAGAAAGGAAGGAAGGAAAAGAAAAGAATCAATCTCCCTTGTACTGGTTCATTCTCCAAATGCCTGTAATAGCCAGGACTGGGCCAGGCTGAAGTCAGAGTCAGGAACTCAGTGCAGATCACCCGTGTGGGTGGCAGAGGCACAACTACTAGAGCCATCACCTTGTTGCCCTTTAGGGTGCACACAGGCAGGAAGTTGGAGTTGGGAGTAGAGCCAGGACTCAGTGCAGACCCAGGCCTTCCAATATGGGTTGCGGGTTCCCCAAGGCTGATGAATTAGGTCATCCAAAAATCTTGTATTATTTACTTGGTATTCCACTGTGATGGGAAAAGGGAGAAAATGTGTTTAAAACCATACCTAATATTTACTCCTTCAATGTCTATTGTTCATTCATTTAACACATTGTATTGAGCATTGTCCTGTGCTGGTCTTGGACTGGGGTTCAAAGGCCGATGAGTGTCTGCCCCTGATCTTTTAGGCTCTCTCATCCTGGTGGGAGGAGAGAAGAGACTCCTAAGTAGTTACAACCCACTGCAGTGAGTTCAGATGGGCGGGAACAGCGGGGAGGACAGAGGAGGCCGTGACTGATTTATACTGTTGGCTGTCAGGGAACCCTCACAGATGTGCGGGAACCTCAAAGCGTGAGTAGGAATTCTGGTTGAGATGAGGAGGTAGAATTTTAGGTAATGCAAAAGGTTGGAATGATCACATAAGGGCAGGCAAATGCATGGCTTGGGAGACAGTGATTAGGGTAGTATAACCCTAGTAGTGTTGCTAGATGCGTATATTTTTAGCATGAGCACATCCCAGATATTGGGTAAGAGCTGCTTATACTAAAAATATTATTTGTTTATCTAAATTTAACTAGGCCATCTTGTGTTTTTATTTGCCAAGTCTGGAACCTGTGAACTGGAGTAGAAATTGGAGAAATCACACAATGCGGTTCTTTGAAAAGTCTCTGAAGGTTACAGTGTTTCAACTTCAGTCTTGTGGGGGTGGTCTTGGAAGGATTTTAAATGAGAAGTGATGGCCAGATTTCTGCTTTAGAACCATTACTCTGGCTCCGCAGAGAACACCATTGCAAGGGCAGAACTGAAGGCAAGGACATTAATTAAGAAAGAGAGGAAATGGGGTTCAGAACAAAGACAGAGCCCATGTGATTCTCAGGGGGCAGACTTGAGACGTTCTGGAGAGGGAGCCCGTGGGGTGCTGAGCACGGCAGTGTGAGGGCCGAGTGTCTGTCCTGCCAGTCTTCTTCTCTCGTTGTGGGTGACACATTTGTCCTTGAAAGTGTTTGGCTTCTGAACATTCACTGCCAATAAGACTTTGCATAGGGGATCCTCTGGAGGTGGAGAATTCGTTGTCCTTAGCCAAATGGCTCAGCCTTCATGTCTTTGAAACACAGATCCTGGCTGAACTCTGGGCCAGATGATTGTGTCTGGTGGAGTGGCCAAGTCCACGCTGGATGCAGGTGGAAATGCTTAGTCCCACAGCTTTAGAAGGGACTATAAAAACAATGTCTTCCATACTTTCCTTAGGAGAGCTTTACTTTTCAAAAAAAAGTGTACATTTTGGGAGAAGAGAGATACTGTTTATTTCTGGGATTAATTACATCTCTAGGGATGTAGAATACATTTGGGTTATTTAGAACATTGCCCAAAACTGACAGAGTCTGGGAGCAAAGACCCCTTGACCTCCCCGTCGTGTTACAGCTGGGGAAGCGGCAGCCCAGAGAAGGTACAGGGCCTGCCTTGGGTGGCGGAGTTAAAGTGCTTGTGAGTTGTGCACTTCTAAGGTATTCTCCGAACATGTGACTCTGGAAACACAGCGCCAGTCTTTTTCCCTCAAGCTTCCAATTAGCGAAGAATTTCTCCTTGAGATTTTTGAATTTGAACTCAAGTATTGAGACAAGGTGCTTAAAATAAGGGATTTCGTGAAATAGGGTCATTTTAAGAAGAAACACATCTTCGTTCTCACTGACGGCCCTTTTGAAATAATAAACACAGCCTGATTTCCTGAAGGTTTTCAAAGTTTTTAGAGCTTGGGAAAAGAAAGGTTGATATCAATAGGAAATAGCAGCAGTTTGTTGAAGGCATTTTGGTGGCATGACTCTGACATGTTGGCTGAGGCAAGCGTTTCTTTCAAGAGATCAATTTTCAGGGCCAAGTTGGTATTTAAAATGAATAAAGTAAAGGAGAACTGTATTTACATTTCCAACAAGAAATGTCTTCCATTCTTGGGAGTCTGGGACTGATGCCTGCCCTTGCTGCATTAACTCCAGGGAGGCCTTTGTGGCTCAAACACGTGGTACAGTGACGTTTCCCCTCAATCAGGTTGAAGGGACTTGTTTCCTATAAAACATCCACCCAACTCTCTCCCTTCCCTTCAGCAGTGAGATACTACAGCCCAGCAGGTCCTGAGCCTCGAACCATCCGATCCCCATTCAGTCCTCCTGGACAATTGGTTCGCGTTTCTCATACTCTGGCTCACTGAGTATCTTGTCTTTCATATCAGACATACAGCATCTTCCAGCCCCTTCCAAGATAGAAGGAGTGAAAGAAGGGAGGAGTAGTTACTCTGGGGTGAAGGACCTTGGGCTCAAGTTTTCTACTGGTATCACTTCGAATGTGATGTCAGCTTTGCTGGAATTGCCTTGATTCTTCCATAGGGGTTTGGCACCTTCCACTTGTCCCTGTCAGGGAAGATGAAAGTATTGTAAATAGTAAGTGCTAATAGCCAGGTGAGGCACAGGACAGCAAGGACCATCAGGTGACTCTTGGGCTTGTGCAGAACACATTCTAGATAAGCTCCTGCATGGCCTGTTAGGCCCCTGTCAGTGTCGCCCCACACTGCCACTGCCAGCTTCCCATGTTATACTCTATTTATTTACTCAGAGATATTTCCCAAGGACTTTCCATGCACCAAGAAGTGTCCCAGGAGTTGAAGACATAAAAATGAACAAAATACAGAAGCTCCAGTCAAATACTTCTTGTACTGGGATCCATTAATACCAAGGGTTCTTTGATGATAATCATCTAAACAGTTAACATAAAATGTGATCCAGATTGACTGAACAACTGTCTTAGAATAGTCCTCCTGCAGAATTTTGGTGTCTGGGTTTACATTTGTGTTACAGCCACAGCGGTGTCCGTGATGATAAAAGGGACACTTGACTTCCAGTGTTTTGTCTCTCAAGCTCCAGGACCGTGGACACATCGTAAGCTCTGATGATGCTCTTTTCCCTTTAAGTGGGCTTCCTACACTTGGCATATTCAGCAGCCCTGGACCACCATGCTGGTCCCAAACTTGGCTCTCACAGGTCTTGTGCACTCACACCTCGAGTCTGTGACTCTCTGGTGCTGTTTATTTGTACGTGGAGTCGAGGGAGCTCATCCTAGGTTATCTGGATGGGCCCAGTGTAATCACAGAAATCTCTCAGAGTAAAGGATGAGTCTATGAGGATGCTTCAAAAAGTTCATGAGAAATGGAACTAAAAAATAAGTTTGGGTATAAAACTTTTTTTGAAATCTGCACATTTTTATTTTTCCATGACACACATTTTCCATGCACTTTTAAAAAATATTTATTTATTTGAAAGTCAGAGCTACAGAGAGGCAGAGGCGGAGGCAGAGGCAGAGAGAGAGAGAGAGAGAGAGAGAGAGAGAGAGAGAAAGGGAGAAAGAGAGAGAGAGAGAGAGAGAAAGAGAGATCTTCCATCCCATCCTCTGGGTCACTCCCCAGATGGCTGCAGTGGCCGGAGCTGAGCCAATCCGAAGCCAGAAACAAAGAGCTTCTTCCAGGTCTCCCATGAGGGCTCAGGGGCCCAAGCACTTAGACCATCTTCCGCTGCTTTTCCAGGCCATAGCAGAGAGCTGGGTTGGAAGTGGAGCAGCCGGGACTCAAACCGATGCCCATATGGGATTCTGGCACTGCAGGTGGTTGCTTTACCTGCTATGTCACAGCGCTGGTTCCTTCCATGCACTTTTTAAAAAAATCTTTTAATTGGAGAGTTTAATTTATTTACATTTAAAGTGATTAATAATAGGTAAGGTATTACTACTGCCACCTTCCATGCACTTTTAAAAGCACCCATATATACCCCAAAGCACTGGAAGCAGTACTGCAACACAGGCTCATTCTTGAGCTATTTGTAACAGGCAAAATGTGGACACAACCTATATGACTGTCAGTAGATGAATGGATAGAGAGAATGTGGTCTGTCCATAGAGTGGAGTGGGATGAAGTCCTGATTTATGCTGCAGTCTGGAGGGACTTCCAAGACACCATGATCAGTGAGAGAAGCCAGACACAGCAGGTCAGAGTTTGTGCGATTCTGCTTCCAGGCGCTCTCAGGAATAAGTAAACACCTAGAGAATGGAAGCCGCTTGGTGGTTGCCAGGAGCTGGGAGTGACTGCTTACCGGGAAAGGGAGTTCACTTTGGAGTGGTGGAAATGTTTTCCAACTAGTTACAGATGGTTGTTGCGCTGTATTGTGGATGTACTGTAATGGTTTACTTTGAGGCGGTTTATCTTATGTGGATTTCTCCTCAAATAAAAACAAAGAGTTGTAGGCCAGTGTTGTGATGTAGTGGGTTTAGCCTCTTTTTTTTTTTAAGATTTTATTTGCTTACATGAAAAAGTTACAGAGAGGCAGCGGCAGAGGCATAGATAGAGGTCTTCCATCTGCTGGTTCACTCCCCAGATGGCCACAATGGCTGGAGCTGAGCCGATCCAAAGCCAGGAGCCAGGAGCTTCCTCCAGGTCTCCCACGTGGCTGCAGGGGCCCAAGGACTTGGGTCATCTTCCACTGTTTTCCCAGGCCATAGGAGAGAACTGGATTTAAATTGGAGCAGCTGAGACTTGAACCGGCACCGATATGGGATGCTGGCATTACAGGCAGAGGCTTTACCTGCTACGCCATGGCACTGGCCCCTAGCCTCTGTTTTTGATGCTGACATCCCATATTAGAGTGCCAGTTTAGGTCCTGGATACTCTACTTTCTATCTGGCTTCCTGCTAATGTACCTAGGGAGAAAGCAGATGATGGCCTAAGTACTTGGGTCCCTGCCACCCACATGAGAAACCCAAATGGAGTTCCTGGCCCCTGGCTTTGGCCTGGTCCAGCCCTAGCTGTTGTAGGCATTTGTGCAGTGAACCAGCAGATGGAAGATTGATATCTCTCTCTCTGTCTCTCCCTCCCCCACTCACTTTCTTGCTCAGCCTTCTAAATACATAAATTATATATATATATATAGTATATATATACACATATACATATATATATATATATATATATATATACACACACACCAAAGAGTGAAAGAGGGAGGTGAAATTGTCAGATCGATGCAACAATAGCAGAAGAGGCAGGAAGGATTCCAAGCATGAGGGGGGCCCATTCCATTGCTGTCATCTCGGAGACGGAGGAAAATGACCATGAGCCAATAAATGCTGATGGCCTGCAGAGGTCTCAGTGGACAGCTCTCAATCAGATGGGGGCCTTACAGAACTCTGTCAGCCACCTGACAGGAGAGGAGACACGAATTCCTCGCTAGAGCCTCCTGCAGGGAATGTGGCCCTGTTTTGGACATCAGCCTGGCGACCAGACTTCTGACAACAGTGACACCAGCACATTCACGCGTAGTCACTATGTTAGTGTAGGTTCTCTCTCCTCCCCCTTCACTGATCAAGCCCATTCCCAGCATGCTCTGATTGGGCACCAGCGCCTCTGGGGCCTCCTCTGACTGTCCAGGCTTGACCGAGCCCCCCTCTGCGTGCTGCCTGTAACATTCAGCCAGTGCACTGTCAAAGGCCTGCTCACTGGTGCCCTCTCCGTCTTGCACTCTGCCCTCTGAGGTCAGTGCCCTCTTGCAGCTGCTGTCAATATCCCATCCATGTCCTTTAATCCTTGCGAGCTCAGCTTGGTCCAGATGACTTCCTGCCATCAGCACCTGCATTCTTGTGCCTGAGTTTTTCTGGAGATTTGCTTGCCTGTGCATTAGCAATCCAGACACACTGGGTACTTAGCACATCCCTGTGTCCTGTCAGCAGCCCTCAATTGAGGCATGCTGGGAATGGGCGTATTAATACCCCCACTCCCTATCCCTCTGTGGGACAGCTCTGAGGCCTGTTTCACGTCACTTCCCCTGAGGCCCCCTGCTTTATGAAGCATCATCCATTCCTTCCAGGAAATGACTTAGCTATGCATCCAGGACTGGCTACATAATTTGTAAGAATGGAGGGCTCTTAAAAAAAGAGGGGGAATGTGCTATCATCAGTATTAAAATATAAATTTCATCTTCTTAGCAATGACCATTACAATTCTCCTTTGTTTTTTTTTTTTTTTGTTTTGTTTTTTTGTTTGTTTGTTTGTTTTGTTTTGGACAGGCAGAGTTAGACAGAGAGAGAGAGAGAGAGAGAGACAGAGAGAAAAGTCTTCCTTTTCCATTGGTTCACCCCCCAAGTGGCTGCTATGGCTGTGCTGACCGGCACGCTGCGCCGATCCGAAGCCAGGAGCCAGGTTCTTCCTCCTGGTCTTCCATGTGGGTACAGGGCCCAAGGACCTGGGCCATCCTCCACTGCACTCCCTGGCCACAGCAGAGAGCTGGACTGGAAGAGGAGCAACCGGGACAGAATCCAGTGCCCCAACCGGGCCTAGAACCCAGGGTGCCAGTGCTGCAGGTGGAGGATTAGTCTAGTGAGCTGTGGTGCTGGCCTACAATTCTCCTTGATATGGTGTGACAGTAGTTTTAAATGCAAGCGTGACAGCTTTTAATGAGGATATGGAATTACCCAAATTATACAGACTGCCTTTTGTAGCCCAGATATTGAGGTCCAAGAATAAGATTGTTGAGAATTTCAAGTAGAGACAATGGAGCCTTCAATGAAGTTGGGGGACCTTCTGAACATGGGGCCCTGTGTCATTGCGCAGCTGACCCTCGACGCTTCTGCTGTGCCTGCCTTCCTTCTCCTGTGTCATCATCTCTCCACCTCCTGGAGAATGTCCTTCTGAGATTAGCTACTGCCCTTGAATCCCTGCCTCACGACCTGCAGTCCCCACTGTATCCCATGGTTGTACTCGTGGTACATGGATGAGGGTGGTAAGGTCTGCACTGGCAGATGTGGGCCCTTGTGTGTTAGCAGAGGTGGCGCTGGCTGTGGGTTGGGGTTGGAGAAGCCTCCCCAAGGAAGGTGGGACGGGAACATGTGGTCAGTTTGTCCGAGGGCTGGAAGATTCCATGTGTTGTGATGGTAGTGCCATGGGCTTACTGGGAGGCAGCACCCTGCTCACCGGCTTTGTAGGAGATCCCAGCCAGCTTTGCAGAGGCTCCTGGGCACACGCGCACATGTGCACTCCAGCAAGACACGTAGGTAGAGAAGCTGAATGGAATTGTACTCATTTTGCAGATTAATCAAACTTAACCTCAAATACCTTGAATGCAAGAGAATAGTAGAGTATGTCCTGCAAGCTGGTTCTCTGAGCTCCAGAGCCCGGCTTCTTGCATCACACTCCTTAGGGATACTCAGAGATCAGCGTGTAGTGGGGCATGGGCACGGCGGAGTGTGTGGGGGCCCTGTGCTTCCTGCATGCAGAGCAATGGCAGCTGTTGCCTCCACTGGGAGGCCCAGTCTTTAATAAAGACGTACGAGGGCTTGTTTCTGTGACAGAGGGAGATCTGACCTGGCTCACTCGGCTGAGGGCACCTTCTCTGCTACCATATGCCTGGCTGAAGGTGGGGCTCTGCCTCCATTTCTAACTCCGATTTTGAAAGAGAGCCCTAGCAGGCAGTTGTCTCAGGCAGGGAAGAGGCTTTTGAAGGACAGAATCAGGATTGCAGGGTGTGGACTGTCAGCGACCCAGGGTGCCTGGGTATCAGGGTTCATGGGTAAGGGTCTCATGGGCTTGTTGTTAAATGGCCTGGAACTAGTTTCCCTTCACAACACCAAGAAGAGAGGACTAACATATATTGCAGATTGCTTTTTTCTAAAATTTACTCTCTTTATATTTTTCTAACCTCTGTAAAAAAAAGTAAAATAACTTTGACATGACAGACAGTTGTGATTGCACAAGTCAACGAAATGGAATTTGTAAACGTTGAGCAGAACAAATGCCTGGATTATCTTGTTGCAATCAAGACGCCATGATTTCTGCTTTCCAGGACAAGGGAACTCTGTTCTATTCTGTGTTGCAGTTTTGCCCTGGATTCACTTCAAAAGAGTAGGAAGCAGAAGGAGAGGAGGAGAGGGCAGGGAGGTGAGGTCCCTGCAGTACATGAAACCCCGGCTTTGAGTCTCGGAGGCCAGAGTTCAAGTCCTGCTTCTGCGCTCGTTGGCTGACTGGCTAACCCTCTCTGAGCCTCAGGTTTCTCATCACTAGAGTAAATATAACTATGTTGGTGGATTTGGGTTTGGAGATGACTGAGTGTGTGCAATTTTTTTTAAACTTTTATTTAGTAAATATAAATTTCCAAAGTACAGCTTATGGATTACAATGGTTTTTTCCCCCCATAACTTCCCTCCCACCTGCACCCCTCCCATCTCCCACTCCCTCTCCCAGTCCATTCTCATCATCAAGATTCATTTTCAATTATCTTTATATACAGAAGATCAATTTAGTATATATTAAGTAAAGATTTCAACAGGTTGCACCCACACAGAACATAAAGTGTAAAATACTGTTTGAGTGCTAGTTATAGCATTAATTCACATTGAACAACACATTAAGGACAGAGATCCTACATGAGAAGTAAGTGCACAGTGACTCCTATTGTTGACTTAACAATTTGACACTCTTGTTTATGGTGTCAGTAATCTCCCTAGGCTCTTGTCATGAGTTGCCAAGGCTATGGAAGCCTTTTGAGTTTGCCGACTAGACCTCATCTCTGGAGCAAGAGGCCTTCAGCCTCCTTGATCACACTGGCTCTTATTACAGGGCTTGAGGGTGGGCCTTTCTTCCTCCCTTCCTTCTCCCTATCATGCAAGAACAGGGAGCATACCAGAAGTTGGCTAGGATTGAAGGTTAGGAGATAAGGAAGAGTGATCCTGTGGCCACTGTCGGGTGGGACAGACACCAAAGCAAGGGACACACACTGGGTTGGGGGAGGTGGCAGAGGAGGTGTGAGATGAAGGTTTGCAGAGGGAGGGCGTTTTCCTAGAAGATGTGAAAGAATTAGGTAGTGAATCACGTGAGGCCACTGGAGGAAGTAGGGTGTGACCTCAGGCGTGGCCTGGGAACTGTCTGGTTTCACAGCTGGGTGTCAGGCCCTCTGTGAGGGGTGCTGGGAGTGATATTCCTGCAGGTTGCCAAAGTCGGCGCCGCCAGGCTGCTCTGATATGATCCCAGGCCTGGACACTTACTTGCACAGGTGGAGGGTCGCCTCCAGCGCCTCCTCTTGGGCTGCTGTGTGCTGGCTCCATGCTGAGATGTGGAGACGGGAACAGGCAGCTCTCTGCTCCCCTCCTGCCAGTGTCTGGCTGTAGCTGAGCCCTGTCTGGCTCCGTGTCGTCTCAGAGGCTAAACCAGCTCCACAGGCCGACTGGCCCCCAGCCTATCTGGATGGAAAGCTGACACTGGCCTCCCTGAGCAGCGTGACGTGGAGGTTCCAGAGCTCCATTCATATCTGGTGCTCCATCTGGGTCTCCCACGAGTGGCAGGGGCTGAAACCTTTGGGCCTTCTTCTGATGCTGTCCCAGGCACGGGAGCAGGAAGCTGGCTTGGAAGCAAAGTAGTCGGGGCTGTAGCAGGCATTCAGATACTGGATGGGGCATTGCAGGCAGCAGTTTACCTCACGGCACCACAGCGACAGCCCCATAGGGTTAATTTTATAAGCAACTGGAACAGTTTTCCAGCCTGGCTGCAACATTTTACATTTCCACCTGCAATGGAGGAATGATTCAGTTTCTGCACGACCTCATCATTTTTTTTATGTTTTCCGTTTCTCATGGAAATTTAGTTTCCCCAAAGGGATCAAAAATTTGTCCATGGAGTTGCCATTGCTACAACCTAAAACCATCATTTCTGTTAATGTCCTTCATTATGTAACTCAGTTCCCCTTAGCTTAAGTGTTGTCAGAAGTCAGGTCAACAGATAAAAGTTTGCATTCCTTGTAAACTGGGGTGTGTTTGATTTGACATCAGGGCTCTACAAGGAAGGCATCCTATTTCCCTTTCAAGTTGCCTGTGGGATGTTCAGTACCGAGTGTTGTGTTAACTGTCACAGCTTCCCACTGGCCTCCTTGCAAGGCTGTTTCTGTCCTTTATATTGTGCTTGTCAAAGTTGTGTGGCACACCCGTTCTCCCTTTCCCTGTGGGAACTTAGCTCAGTTCATCAGTGAGTCTACAAATTCAGATTCCAATCCCACCCATTTATCCACCTCATTTACTATATGAGGTACCCAGAATAAGGCTACTCTCCCAATGATCCCCCCAAAACAGATGTTTTCTAAATGTTTGTTTATTCACTCATCAGGTATTTAAGGATTACTGGCAAGAGCAAAAAAGTTGTAATTTAGAAGGGATAGTTAGGGTATGAATCTGGGTAACTGTAAACCAAGCAAAATGCAATGTACAATCGAAAAAAATTAAGATGCTTGCAGAGTTCTGAGGTGGGAGAGATTACGTCTACAGGGGAGTTACAGAGATCACCTTTCAGTGGTTTTGATGGCTTTAACAAGTAACCTCTTTAGCATCAGCAGTTTGAATATAAACTACTGTTCCCAGTAAGGGAGGTACCTGGGGAAGAAGGCTGTGAGGTATTTGGGGGAGTCCCCCCTGGTAAAGGCAGGGTTGAGGAGAGACCCAGGAATTGAGTTCTAAAAGGTGTAGATTAAGAGAACTGAAGCATGTCCTGTCCACCTAGCTCTCTGATAGTTCCAGTAGTTTTAGAGATTCTGAAAGTTGGAACAGGTAGAGAGTTAATGGCCCTGAGGTATCATCATGCGAGCATGGGGAGTTGCCTGCTTATCTGAGGTCTTGAGATTTGAAGGGACCCCCATCAAAGCATCTGACCAATTACAAAATTCTGCTCTGTGGTCTGTTAATAACAATGAAGGCAGGGCTGTTGCAGCCATTTGGGGAGTGAACCAGCGGATGGAGGATCAAGCTCTCTTTCTTTGCCTCTCCCCCTCTCTCTGTCACTGTGCCTTTCAAATAAATAAAATAAATTAAAGAAAACTAAAAAAAGAATGACGAAGGCAACTCACTGACAGAGAAGCCCAGGGCACCTCAAATCTACTGGTATCTGATACCCAGTCCAATGGTTGGTCTTGTGTTTTGGGTTTTTTGTTTGTGCAATTTATGAGAGATGGAGAGAAAGAGAGCAAGAATGAGAGAGAGATTCCATCTGCTGGTTCACTTCTGAAAAACCCTAGTGACTGACACTTGCCAGAAGCAGGGAACCAGGAATTCAATCCAGGTCTCCCATGTGGGTGGCAGGGATCCAACTTCTTGAGGCACCACCTACTGCCACTCAGGGTTTGCATTAGCAGGAAGCTGGAGCCAGGAATCAAATCCCGGCACTGTCAGTTGGGACACAGGTGAGGAACCTTAACTGCTAGGCTAAAAACCTGCCCTGGCATTCTTGTTATTTTTATAGGCACACCACAAAGCTGAACAAATGCAGAAGTGAAAGAAAGGCCTTGTTGGATAAAAGGGGCCCAGAGCCCTGGCTAGGAGTGAACGCCTCCCCCTCACAATTCTGCAGACTCCACCAGAGTTGTTTTCTTGCAGGGTCTTGTGGGCCAGTGGCTTCCAGACATTGACACCTGTTGAGCAGGCCGCATGAGGGGCACTGGTGAACATACCTGTCGTGGACATAGAGACAATGGGAGAAGTTCCTCTTAAACTCACTACAAATCATGGTTGGACCTCTCCTGAGCATTCCTTTTATCTTGTAGATTTTGTGACCATGTTACCCTGTTTTCATTGACTGATAGAAAATAGCGAAATTTGTGGCCTCTATGTTGTGAATGTACTGGACTTTGTGGCATGAGCTTATTGGTCTAGGACTACATCCAGTCCTTGACTTTCTTTCCTTTGCTTTCCAGATATTCATTCATTCATTCATTCATTCGAAAAGCAGAGAGACAGAAAGATATCTCCCATCTGCTTGTCTCTTCCAATTCCACACCACTCTGATTCTATTCACTAATTCAGTCGTAGTCTGCTACCTCCCAGGGTGTACATTAGCAGGGAGCTAGAATTGGAAGCAGAGCCAGAACTGGAACCAGGGATTCCAGTTTGGGATGTGGGTGTCCCAGGCAGTGTCCCCATCGCTACAGCAAACACCTGCTCTTTTATCTTTATTTTGTATCGTTGATTCCCCCTCCTTTCCCTTCATTTTTTCCTTTCTTCCTCCCTCATTTCCTTCCCTTCTTCTCTCTCCCTCCCTGCCTCCTTCCCTTCCTTCCTTATTATATGCTGTTTTTCTAAGAGCTTTAAATCTTTTTTAGTTCTTTCATAAATATGAATCAAATAAATAAGGAGATAATTACTGGTTTGGCTTACAGCAGACTGATTTCCAAAGTTTGATCTCCATTTCTGAATAAAATGGGTCATATGATAATGATAATTATAGCCATGGCAGCAACCAACATTCAGAGTGAGTTATGAATTACAGCGTCTTTGCTAAGGTTTTTACACATTTTAATTCCTTCTCATGACAACCCTATATGGTGGAGGCCATTATTATCCCAACTTACAGGTAAGGAAATTGAGACTTAGGGAAGTAACTTTTACAAAGCCCCAGGGTTAGTCAGAAACAGATCAACTGTTTGGGCTCAACAAGACTAATATCTTGAAGAAACTTGAATTATCATCTAAACATTATTATTATAAAATCCATAAGAGGCATAGGAATATAATACAGATTTGGACTCAATTATCCCAAATTTGTCACTTAACCCCCAGGTGACCTCATACAAATCCAGTTACATCATTGGAAAATGGAGCTGATGATATCCATCTGCTCCTTTGATCTGAGGCCTAAACGACATAATGTGGGCTACATAGGTAAGGCAGAAGGCAGTGCGTACCAGTTGGTGCAACTGAGTGTCAGCAATGAGAGTGCTGGGGAAAGAGGAGACCTGGCTACAGTCCCCACTTCGGTTCTTGTCAGTGGAATGGGGCAGTGATCTCTTCACAAGACCAAGGATGCAAAGACACACTGTATGGGACAGGTGGCTGAATGGTGTCAACACCGTCACAGCAAAGGGGAATTGGCCAGCAGATTTCCAAAGTGCCTCCCAGGCAGGTGACAAGGCACAAAAACTTCCACGAATTTTCTCCAGCATTTTGAAGATGAGAAGTTGTTGCAGGTGAAAGAGAGTGGTCCACATGGTGGAATTCACTTTGGCTGGGATTCTGTTCAGGTATTGCTTGCTTAAGAGGGTTTTTGCCTTTGAATGTCTTGCAGAGACCTCAGACTCAACACAAGCAGACGTGAACTCATCCCATTTCATTTCAAAACCTGAGCCTTCCTATGCCCATCTTAAATAAAGCCACCATCAGCTACAGTGTTGCCTAGAGAGACTCCTGATGTCATCGTTGGACTCTGCCATCCGCTCATCTCCTTCCCCTGGCACAGGTGCACTCAGATGGTCAGGTCTGCAGAATCAGTCTTGAGCTATTACTCTGACATGTCTGTAGACCTGCATCCCCACTGCCAACCCACCCCGTACACAGGAACGGAGTTCTGACTTCATCCCTGTCATCAGCGGCAGTGTCACCACCACCATCCTCATCATCACCAAGATGTCCAACATTTGTTGAATATTAAGTATGCTAGTCTATTTTAAGGACTTTGTGCATATTACTCCATTTAATCCCTACAGCAAGAAGGTGGATGGTACTATTACCCCTTCTACCGCTGAGGAAACTGAGGCAGAAAGCTGAGCAACTTGTCCCAGGTCACACACGTGCACTCTGGCAGAGCTCAGATTTGAATGTGGGACGTCTGCCTTCGCAGCCTGTGCTGCAGTCCATGGTGAATGGTCACAGTAGCATCTAATGCTCCAAGTCAGGCACTTACCTGGCTTTACAGAGAATGCAAGAGCTGAGAAGCAGGTGTTGCCCACATTTTACAGGGGAAGAGGGAGGTTTAAGAATCTCAAGGGGAGAGCCCAAGATCAAGTGGCAAGGAAGGTGGAGCAGAGGGGAGCTCTGTCTATCAATGTGAGGCAGAAAATGCTAGAAGTGCTGCTCTGTTCCATGTTATTGGGTTTGATATTGTTATATTTTAATCTGGGAAAAAAGAGAAATCTCATAGAATTCTAGAATGTCAGAGATGAGGGGGACTTACAGGCACCCCCTTCTTCTGTGGTTGAAGTGTGCAAGATCTGTAGAGAGTTTTGGAGACTCCTCTAAAGCCTCACACTCAGCAGATCGCAGGATCAGTCCTGACTCTCGTGTCTTCCAGACCCACAATAGGGCTTTTCTCCCTCTTCATGGCAGCATCCAAAGACACAAAAGCATCAGCAGAAGCACGCAATCATTCTGTCTTTTCTTTCTCTCTTTCTTTATTTAGTTTAAAACTTCCTATCATCAGTTGCACATTCTCGCTTCACCTCTGCCTCCTTATCAGGCTTCTGCAGGTGGGAGATAAAGGCCCACTGTATCTTCAAACCCAGCAGGCAGTTGAAGCCATGCATCTCCCCTTCTAGGATGGGCTGAAACCACAAGGTGGGCTCCCATGTTCCAACAAATGATGGGAATGGGCAAAACCAGAGAGGGCAGTGTTAGCAAGATGATGTGACGGACAAGTGATGCAAAGCCCTGATTCTGCCTCTGTGGCTCAACCTGGCCTCCCTCTCTGACCTACTTCTCTGGCCAGCTCACAAAAAGAAAGGTGTCCCAGAGAGATGCCGGAAGGCAGGCCCTGATAGCACACAGTCTGTTCCCCTGAGATAAGCATTCCCGCTGCTTTTGTCAGTCACTGCTCAGGAGGCTAAGGTACTGCTGTCATGAGTCGCACCAACCGTCTCCTCTTAGCTCAGGCCAGCTTGCACTCTATCGGCAGCGAAAGGTTGGCATTCATGGTAATGAAGAGGCCATTTTTAATCATTTGTCTGTTCTGCCCAGGGACAGTTGAGGAGGGCAAGCAAAATGATAACAAGGGAACCCCTGACTCTGTTCTTACAGACTAAGAGTGCAGCAGTGGTCACAGAGAAAGCAGTCTGTCATTGATTAATCCTGTGCCCATGCATCTGGGATGAGACCACAGATGCTGAAATCCCAGCCAGACTTCTCTGGCTGGATCACACTTTCAGAAAAAGCACAGTGTCCATTTCTTTGTTTATGTTTCAGGTTGAAATATGAATTCATGTAAATGAATCATTGAACAAAGCCCATTAGACAACTTCTTATTTTCTTAATGATTTTCACTTCCCAGAAAGTGAAGGCCCTGTTGGTCAGCCAGACGTTTCCCATGTTTCTCATTCTGGAGTTCCTTTTATTCTCATGCTTGGAGTTCCTTTTATGGTTCTTTTCCTTCTTCTTCTTTTTAAAAGATTATTTATTTGAAAGGCAGAGATACAGGTTGGGGGGAGAGAGAGGAGAGAAGAGAGAAATTTCGTTATCCACTCATCCACTGGTGGATGCATAGGTTGCCTTCACATATTGGCTATTGTGAATAATGCTGAGATGAACATGGGAGTACAGCTATCTTGTTGAGATACTATTTTCAATTTGATTTGAAATATACTTAGAAATGGGATCATTTTTGGAACATAAAATTTCTGCACTAATTTATATTCCCACCAGCAGTGTACCAGGGTTCCTTTTCCATGTCTTCACCAATACTTGTTATCATTCACCTTTTGTATAATAGATATATTAGCAGGTCTGAGGTGATATTTCATTGTGGCTTTAATTGTGTTTCCTCAATGACTGTAGATATTGGACATTTTTTTTTCATGTACCAGTTGGCCATTCGTATCTCTTTTTGAGAAATGTCCATTCAAGTCTTTTGCCACATTTTAATTTGGTTGGTTGTTTCCTTGTTACTGGGTTGTTTGAGTTTCTTTTATATTTTGGATGTTAACTGCTTAGATATATGGGTTGCAAATATTTTACCCCAATCAGAGGGTTGCCTTCTGACTCTTCCAGTCATTCTCTTGGCTGTGCAGAAGCTTTTAAGTTCACCTGGAACCAGAAGAGATCCTGAATATTCAAGGAAATTTTGAGTAAAAATAAAAACTCTGGAGAAATCATACCTCCCGAATTTAAAATATATTATAAGACTATTATAATAAAATGATATGGCAGTGGAACAAAAACAGACATATTGTCCAATGGAACAGGATAGAGAGCTCAGAAATAAACAGAGTATTTACTTTAATCAGTTAGTTTTTGACAAAGGTGCCAAGAACACAAAATGGGGAAAAGACAGTCCCTGAAATGATGTTGGGAAAACAATAATGCAGAAGAATGAAAGTGGACCCTCGTCTCACATTATATACAAACATCAGCTCAAATGGGAAAAAGCTTTAACTATAAAACCGAAACTATAAAGCTGCTAGAAGACTATGTAGGGGAAATCTCCATGCTGTTGGGCTGAACAGTGAATTCTTGGATCACACTCCAAAAGCACAGGCACACGAAAGCAAAAACAGACAAATTAGACTATATCTCTTGCTCTTTTTAAAAATAGAATTAGTTTTTTCTTATTCAACAGACTGCTTGAACAAATACTTGGTACAGAATGTATAGAAAGAGCCAATAGGCCTGTGAAAAAGATGCTCCTTGCTTTTAGCAACCTCAAACATGAGACAAAGATAAGGTATGTCTCAAGTAGGACTTTGACCGCACATTGCCACTGGTTTCATTATCTGTTCCTGCATTCCCTTTAATGGGTGTGAGCAAGTCTGAACCTGATTCCCAGCTTCTAGAAACCATCTTCTTGGCAGCCCTCTGCCCTTCCAGAATGGTAACTTCCTCTTACACCTCCTATAGTTTTCCTGGTATTTGGAATCATCGCAAATTCTGATGCAAAATTGCCATTTTCAGATTTAGGCTTCTGCTCTTCTCCATCCACTCTTAGAAAGATTTCTTGTATAATCAGAGGGAGAAAATATTGTTATTTTAACAGTTGATAACCATATTCCTTTTTTAAAAGAAATATTTGACAAATGGCTGGTGTCGAGGGTTTGTGTATTGACAGTGCTACAATTTAAAGAGCTCTGCATTAGACAAGAGAAAGGACTGTATTGGTCTGCAGAGGTGGAAAGAGAGGCAATAGAGAGGGGAGGGCTCCTGAGCTCCTTGGGGTTTTGCCAAAGCATTTTAGGATGGTGATATCCACTATTGCATTTAAAAACGCTGATGTGGGAGATTGTATTACTGTGCAGTTATATTTAGTGCCACTCCTGGTGGCAGGATTATATATCCCCACACTCTTAGAGCTCAAGGTTGCTCATGCAGCTAGCTTCGGTGAGTAGATTGTGAGTCAAATGGATGTGCGTCATTTTCCAAGCCAAAAAGCTTTAAGAGTTAGTGAGTGATTCCCTCTTCCATGATGAGTGGCTGTGTTCCAGATGACAAATGCTCCACCAGCCTTGGTCCACAAAGAAAATGGGAACAGAGCTAGAGCCAACCAGGATGTCCATGTGGGTGAATAAACAGGAAAACTTTATTACTGGAGCCACCAAGATCTCGGGATCATTTGTCAATTGAGTCTTCCCCCAACTGATTCCACCCAGTTCCCTCATGTAAACATCCTTTGTCCCTTGGCCCTCCAGTGAAGCTCATGTCTCTACCCAAATGTGTTCTGTTCACAAGCACTTGGTGTGAGCAGTGTTTGCTGTTGAATCAAGGAAGAGGAGCCATTCTGGATCTGAGTGGGTGCTCTGCTAGGACAACACAAGCTGCACCAGAGAGCAAGGGGGAGGGGCAGGAGGCTGGTGCCCTTGGAAGGCACAGGAGGGGCAGGTAGGCCTCTGGCATATCCAAGTCCTGGGATGAATGGGTGCATCCACTCTAACCAGGTGCTCACAAAGCATGGGTTGGGGCTGGTGCTGGCAGTGTGGTGAATTAAGCTGCTGCTCACAGTACTGCTGGCATCCCAGATCAGAGAAGGCACTGTTGGAGTTGTGGCTGCTCCGTTTTGGATCTAGCTCCCTTCAAATGTGCCTGGGAAGGCAGCAGAAGATGGCCCAAATACTTGGGCCCCTGCCACTCATGTGGGAGAGCTGGGTGGAGCTCCTGACTCAGCCCAGCCTATTGTGGACATTTGTGGAGTTAAGCAATGGATGCAAGATCTCTCTGCATCTTTTGTTCTCTATATCCCTCTCTCTGTCACTCTGCCATTCAAATAAATAAAAAATAAATCTTGAAAAAAAGCAAGGGGCTCCCTCTGTGACATCTAGGTTTTCCTTGATGAAGCGAACCCCATTTGAACTCCTTTTCCACATTTGGTGTGGGAGATTAAAGATGATGATTGCTTGACTGAAGGCTGGGTCAATCCTCAGATCATCCTGATGGGCAAAGATGAGAGCTGACTGTGCGTGGTTAGCGTGAGCCTGGGGTCTCTGCCAGTGATGACAGCTGGGGATGGATGTAGTTGCTTCAGACCTCGGGGAAATGACTTTACCACGCACCTTGGCTATTTCTGGGAGAAATTTCCACCAGATTGAATTCACCCATTGTTCATTAGGCTTGCTCTGTAGTGGTCTTTGAGTTTTCATCTTTTATATCTTTGCAGGGATGGGGAGGTGGGACACTAATCAAGACAGCGTAGTATTAACAGCTACTCTCCAGGTATAATTTGACTCACTTTTTTGGAAATAAAATTCTCCTGGGAAATGGTGAGAAAAGTGATAGAAGAGTTTTTTTATGACTGTGTCTGTCCATGTCTCTGCATCTCATAGGTGACAATCTCTGTCCTGGAGGCCTGGACATTATAGCAAGGGGATGTTTTTCCTCCCGCTGTGGGATTCAGCTGTGCTTGGGAGTGTTGGTCTTCGGCAAGTGATTCTATTGATCCAAAGTCAGGAACAGTCATTTTTCTTGCTTGGCACAGTCTGGCTTCTTATTTGCTTGCAGTGAAGGAGGGGGAACACAGTGGTGACTTGAGAGCATGTATCTCAGCTGCAGCTGCTGGCGCCCATGGGGAATGTGGACTCTGGATTACTGTGGCTTCTGATCACTTTCAAGAGGAAAAGGCCCTCTAAAATTGAAAAGACTGCAAATAATTAACCACTTAAAGTTTGGTTGGAATCAAACACTCCTTGGCTGCTGTCTTTGAGGGCATCAAGCTGGATTTTCCCTGAGCCTAGGCAGTCTTCCCTTCCTGTAGCTGTCTTCCTTGGCAGGCCCCACTGGCACAGAGGAACTTGGGGCAAGTGAAGTCTCCTTTGGGTTGAACTTGGTGCAGTGTTTCTAGGCCACAGATGCCTCTCTATGCCCAGGGGCTTCTCATCTGCCTCCAGGTCCCTCTGTGTTTGCAACATTCACAGCCCAGAGAACTGACTACACAGGCTGGGCCATCAGGGTATCCAGAGTGGCCTCCTTGGAAGATACGGCTGTGTCTACCCCTCTGATGGGTCCCCTTACCTCTCTGTCCAATTGTCCCTCTAAGCTCCAGACTCTCATATCCAACTACAGTTTTGAATCTTCCAAGTCTAATTTGCACAAACTTGGCTTACCCTCAAAGGAGTGAGACCTCCATCCCCTCCCATCTCTGTAATATGCTTATATTCTTTCCATTCTTCCTAAAGCAATGGCACCGGGCATCTACTCAGCTTCTTGGGAAAAAAGTCGGTGTTAGCCTTGAGCCTAAACCCTGAATCTATCTGTAGATTCCATGGCATGTGATCAGACTTCCATTATCTATGGACTACTCAGTCTGTCTGGGAACCTGTATCCCTGCTTCCACATTTGCCCTCAGCCAGTTCATTTTCCTTACTATAGCCAGCAAGTTGTTGTCACAAGGTAGATTGGGTTCTTCTTCTCTGCAAGTTTCTCTCTTGGCATCCAGTTTCTGCGGGAACAAAGTTCTACATCACGCCTACAGACGCTTTCTATGATCCAGCCTTAACCTACAGTGCTAATCTCACTTGCTCATTCTCTGCTTACCACCTTACACCGTTGCCACACTGGTCTTCCCAGTGTATGAGCCTTATTCCTACCCAGAGCCTTTGTGTTAGTGTTCCCTCTGTCTGGAGAGCTCCTTATATTGTTTATTTATTTTTTAAGGTTTATGTATTTATTTGAAAGGCAGTTAGAGGAAGAGAGAGAGAGAGAGAGCGCGCTTCTATCTACCGGTTCACTCCCCAAATGGCCACAATGGCCAGAGCTGGGCTGGTCTGAAGCAGGGAGCCAGGAACTTCTTCCGGGTCTTCCAGGTCTTCTTGTGGTATAGGGGCTCAAGCACTCGGGCCAATTTTCTGCTACTTTTCCAGGAGCATTAGCAGGGAGGAGCAGAACTGAGCTGGTGCCCATATGGATGCCAGTGCCACAGTGTCAGCCCCAATATATTGTGTATTGTTCCTTGATTACTTTCAGTTTGCTCCCACAAGTGAGAAAATAATTTTTTTTGAGAGCAAGAACATCATATTGCTGTTGACCACTAAGTCCAGTTCTAAGAGAAATGTTAGCCCACAGTAGACACTTAATCTTTTCAGGAAGAACAAATGAACTTGGAGGGTAAACACATTTTTTTCCCAGTAACCTGAAGTGATGCTATTAACCCATGAGCCAGTGGTCACAGCAGTATCCGTGAGCAGCCTTAGCAGAGATGGAGATTAGTAGATGGAATGAAGCCCCCTTAGAGATGGCCGTAGCCTAATCCCGACCTGTGCATCTTACCTTGCTTGGCAACAAGGATCTTGAAGATGTTATTGAATTAATGACCTTCAAATGAGAAGTTTATTCTGAATTGGAAGGTAAAACTAAGGTCCTGCAAAGAGAGAAGAGGGGGGCCAGATTCATAGGAGGAGGCCAGAGATAGGAGTGATGCAGCCAGGGCCTGGGAATGGAGAAGACAGGCAATGGATTCTCATGGGGTCCTGCAGGAGGAATGCGGTTCTGCTGACACCTCTGGGTTAGCCCCAAGACTCATGTCAGGCTCCTGACATCTCCGCGCAAGTGTGAAATGATAGCTCTACACTGTTTTAACCCAATGAGTTTGTGGTGATTTGTTACTTCAGACACATGAAATGGATCCAAGAATGATGGCATTTTTTCTTGACTATCCATGATGCCTAAGATTTTTGGGAAATCAGACAGTTGGTTCCATTGGGAGCTGGAATAAGAGAGAAAGAAATGGCTAGATCACATGAACACTGCATGGGAGCAGGAACTGCTTCTGTTTAATTCATTACAGTACTGTTGTACTGCTGTTTCCTGATACAGCATGCAGCAGACAGGTGGGATGCAATGATTAGTCATTAGATAAATAAATACCACACCTGCTGTGGGCTCCCTATAATATTTAGCAGAAACTTCCAAGAGGGACTGGCATTCCCAAAATTGCAGGTGTGAGAGACCAGAGCAGGTCCACTGTAGTCATTGTGGGCTGATCCCGAGAGCTCGCAGGAGTCAGGAAAGGACAGAATGGATGATACAGTTTATCCTAAACCCAATTCCAGTCAGTAAGTACATATTTCCCTTATGTATGTGAGACAGCTTTAAAAATGTATTAATGTCATTCTGTTTTCACTTGAGAGCTATTGGTTATTCTGAAGCATTTATCTTTCACAGATTTGTGGTGCACATCGCAGGGCCACACAGACCTGTAGCTGCTGTGTGGTCTGCTGGGCTCACTCGCTGCCCTGGCAACTGGAGCCGCACAGTGCAAATGAGCACCATTATAGGTATTTGTGATTTGGGGGGAATAGAAAAAATTATAGGTCTCAAATCATGAATTCATCTCTTTAAGTTTCATTCTGAGCCCAATTTTAATTCCAGAACGATTTGGCTCTGTGGAACATAGACTAAAGTTTGAGGACTCCCACAAGGATTAAAAACTCATATATGGCACTTGTCTGACCCAGGTATCTGGGCTGATGCTGGGGTGGCACTGCCCGGAGACCACTGCCAAGGGATTAGTGACATTGCCAGGGTCATTGCTGGCTTGGGAGAGATTCCACCTCCCAGTAGCATTAAGATAATATATTATTATAAGATAAGATCATTAAGAAAACATATTTTTACCTTTCCCACTGCTGATTGTTTTCCAGGGTTAACGGTTTACTAGTCCTGTCCTCTGTGGAACTAGGATTTCAGGACCCTTTCAACTTCGGAGCTGTGGCTTTGTTTTCTGCCTCTCTTAGCCGAAGTGAGCATCTGGAGAAGTAAGCCTGGTCTTGGTGTACAGTCATTGTTTTCTAATTTTGTTTCTTAGCCTCTAGAGGAAGATCTGTCCCCTGGCTCTTGAATCAGTTCTGACAGCACTGGGTGCCAGGACCCTGGTAGCTGATGACACAGAGAAGGCGAATGGTGTCTCCACTGCATCCCCCCTCCCCCCACACACTTTGAAGACTCACATCTTGTTTCCCACAGAGATTTCTGGGCTGGGTTTCAACCTCAGGGATTGCCTCATCCTCCAGGACCACTGACTGGGAACAGGCTGTTCCCCCAAGTCCATTTCCATTCCTATGGCAGGCTTTGAAGAGCACTAACACATTTCAGAAATGCAAAGAGGTTTAATTTGAGCAAAGTGGGTGCTAGGCTAAGCTGGAATCTTACTTTTTTTTTAACTAGTTATTTCCTGCCCCAATCTTCCAGGCAGATGTTTTGGGCAAAAGGCTGATGTCAGGTTGGCATGATGATGCACGCGGTTGTACGTTCCCTGTGCTCCTGCTAGAGCCCCGTTCAGCCGCTCCTGTAGCAGCTTCCGGTGCAGGTGAGCGGCCTGCTCTGCCTGCTGCTGAGCGAGGGGCGGGCCCAGTGCTCCCAAGGTCGCTTTGAACATAAATGGTGAAAATGAAACCCTGAAGAAGAGCCAGCATGGGCACTAGCTCTTCCTGCACAACGAAGGGTTTTCACATACGTCATCAGTTCTATTAGACTCCTGGGTTCTCTGCAGAGAAGACAGAGGGAATGGAGGGCTGACAGAATTTGAGCTGAGACTCGGCATGGTGGCTCTGCCCTGTGTCACAGGTCTTCCTCATGCAGCATTCCAGCAGAAAGAAGTGACTCTGCGTGTGTGTGTGTGTGTGTGCATGTATGTGCGCATTTTTCTATGGCTGCCCAGACACTCCAACCAGGAGAGAATTTATCATTTCTGCATATAGTGTCCACAGTATTGCATTTCCTAGGAAAACCTCAGCCCTCAAAGGCATCTGCTAAAGGTTCCAGTCATGCTATGTATGCTTCAGGGATCCGAACACACTTTCTGAGAGCCTCAGATCTAAATCTTGGTTGGTTGTTATACTGTGATCCTACCTTCCACTGTCGCCATATAATATCCTAAATAGGATTAGCTGATACATTTCACTAGTGCCGCTATCCATGGTTTCCCTTTGCCTGGTCTCAGCTGCTGCTAACTTGTGGTCTAAAATATTAAATGGAAGATTCCAGAAATAAACAAGTCATACATTTTCAATTTCATGTCATTCTGAGTAACATCTCACACTGTTTGGCTCCATGTCTCCAATGTGAATCGTATATTTGCCCAGCATATCCGTGATGTAGATTCTAACCCACTCATTATCATCTGGGCTATCAGATTGACTGTTGGGTACTGCAGTGCTTCTGTTCCTGTAACCCTTCCTGTACTTGATAGGAGCCCTAACGGGCAATGTCAGTGATACTGGAAATTCACAGGTGCCAGCGAGGGGCTGTAAAGTACTTCCTGTCAGGATAAGGCAAGAGAGTAACCATGAGATATTTGAAAGAGAGAGAGAGAGAGAGAGCACATTCATATAACATTTATTATGACAATATTATCATAATTGTTCTTTTTGTTATTAATTATTACTGTTAAACTTTTACTGCACCTAATTTATGAGTTAAACTTTACCATAGGTATATATGTGTAGGAAAAAAATCAGTATGTATAGGATTCAGTCCTATTCATGGTGTCATGCGCCCACTGGAGGTCTTGGAATGTATCCCTGTGGATAAGGGGGAGCTATAGCTATTACTGTAATGGTAAAATAATGAGCAATTCACACAAGCTGTCAGTGTCAGCGCTAACCATGGCCACTGGCTTCTGTACACCATGGAACAGTTTATAAAGCATTGTTACAGCTGCTGTGTAATCCGAGGAACAAACATGCTGTGATCCGGGATGGGCAGGCCCACTTTTCAGAAGGGAACACGAGCCATGTTGGTTTGCCCACGGACGTCTGAGGTGTGCCAGTCAGAAGACTTGAGCCGACATCTTTCTAAATCCTGTA
Organism: Oryctolagus cuniculus; assembly: GCF_964237555.1. Lineage (NCBI taxonomy): Eukaryota > Metazoa > Chordata > Mammalia > Lagomorpha > Leporidae > Oryctolagus > Oryctolagus cuniculus. Next base: position 190,697,015 of record NC_091433.1, on the reverse strand, counting down.
CCCTATCCATTCGGACTCAGACAGTGAGACTTTTGCTTCTGTCGATCCCCTGAGAAATAGGGCCAGGGTGGCTTCTGAATATTTTGAGGGAAAGGCCCTACAGCTTTGTAAATGCTTTACAGTGTGCAGAACCCTCCCACGTACACATTCTTCCGTGGGTTCTGCCACGGATCCACGTCCTGTTTTCAAATGAAGAAGCTGAGTCTTGAGAGTTGAGCAGCAGCAGCCATGACCCCGAGGGTCCCAGGTCTGTGTAGTGTGTGGCTCCAGGCCTGGGACGTGAGAGGTCGTGCTTCTTTAAACATGCGTGTCTCAGTATCAGATCAGTTACCTTCGATGAGAAGTACCTCAAATAAAACAAAACAGATTTTAAAAATAAGAAACTAAGGCAGAAATAGAAAGTGCAGTGGTCTAAGCTGAGTGTGGGGCTTCTCTGAAACCCGCCGGCCCTCAAATCCCACCAGCCCAGCCGTTTTCGTCTCACACTCACAAGCTCAGAGCCTTCTCTGATCTCGGGGCTTCATCTTTGCGCAGTTCTCACCTTTGAGCTTAGCATCCAGTTGCTGTTATCTCTGCCACACCACGAGATGAGTGTGTTATGAGATAAACTGTTTTTCCTAGCAGCTCAGCCTTGCGTTTGTTCCAAGCCGAACATCCAAGCAGAGCCTGACGGGGAGATACACAAGGCCCTTCACAGCTGGGTGAATCTGAGCAAGCACACGGAATACCTTACGTTTACGTAAAAAGATAAAATGCAGACAGAGCCATAATCAGCACACACTGCCAAGAGCAAGGAGTCTCACACAGGAGCTGCTTTCCCTCAGTTAACCACTAAGAATCAAACCACACACAAACCTTGAGAATTCTCTGTGGGCTGCTCTCCATGGGGACTCTTGGTAATAATTTGGCAAATATGCTTGCAGCGTTTTGACTTTTTGGTATACTGAAATATATCTGTGTGAGTATTTTTAATAAAAGTGGAGTTAGGCACACTAATCTATAACCACATTTTTAAATTTAGCAATGTATTAGGAAAATCTTCTCATCTGTATTTGTGTGTCTGTCTATACGCTGTACAATTATATATACTTCTATTTTTATATCTATATCTTTTTATATCTGTATACACAATATGTTTATTATATATACACTTATACCCATATATATGTGTCTATATCTATATGTCTATATCTGGCTTGTTCTTTTATTAGATGTATACTACATTGCCTAGATTGCTGTAATTGATTTAAGTTATGTTTTTGGTTTAAGTTATGTTTCACAGTTTAAAATTATGGTTGCATTTTATATGTACATTTGAATTACTTTTTGTTTTAGTCAGCATTTGCTAGAGAAACAGGAACCAGCAGTGTAGACGGACAGAAGGGTAGAGACATATTGTGAGGGGTTGATTTATGCAATCATGGAGGCTGTGCAGGCTCCTGACCTGAGTCTGTGAGCTAGAGACCAGGTGAGCTGTGGTGTGGCTTCCATCCAAGCCTGGAAGCCTGAGGCTTGGGAGAGTCAGGGTCCCAGGACAGGGAGGGATGGCATCCAGGCTCCAGCAGGGAGAGCTGATTCCTCCTGTGATGGGGGCTGCCCACCAGCACTGGGGAGGCCTGTCTTCCTTACTCCGCCCCTAATTAAAATGCAGCTCTCTTCCCCAACCACCTTCCCACTATTTCACCAGCTACCTGAGAATCCCTGGGCTCTGTCAGCTTGAGACTTAACAGTCACCATTGCATCCCCTTTGGTGGAAGTCCCTGGAAGGGACTGCAAGGCTCTGCGGATTTTCATACGTATTTTCCTGTCATCCTGTGGAGAAGGTTTACCCACCTACAGCTTCCATCGGCAGAACCTGCGGATTCTCTTCTTTCCCTGTGTCGTGAGGACACGTGGCTTCGCAAGTCTGTGACAGTTTGGGCTGCAGATTCTTAAACTTGGCATAATCCTACTCCAGCTCTAAAGATGATGTGATTCAAAGTGTAAAAAATAGAGTGAAATCGTCAATGGGGTTAAATCCAAATCCGGTGTCCACGAAAGCCACGTGGAGTGAAGTTTGAGGTGGTTGATGATGAATGCAATTGCAGTTGCAGGAGAGGGATGAGGAGCACCTGAGTGGGGAGTAGACTGACTCTTGGAAGGGGATACAGGGATTTGGAGGGGAGGATCTACAGGCCATTGATGTAGAAAAGTGGGGAGACCAGGAGTCTTAGGAAACTGAAACAGTTCGTGAACGCAGCATCCAAATCGTGCCTTCATGGAGATTATGTCCTAGTGGGACAGACAGACCATGAGTAAGTACATGCATAGATATGTATAAAAATAAAGTAGGTAGAAGCACAGAATGTGGCAAGATGATGAGGAGATGAAATGGGGGTGACTAGAAATAAAAGGTCAGAGAAAGTCTTTCTGAGACAGCATTGCAGGGAAGCTATTACTGAAAAGAGAGCTCATACTACACACCGTCCAAGGGCAGCGGCACAGAAAACAGCTCTTGAAAAGGTCCTGAGGCAGAAAAGACCTCAACCTGTTTGAAGATGGGGAGGTAGGCTTGGAGCACACTGAGCAGAGGTGATGGGGAAGGAGCTATGGTTGGGGCAGTAGGCAGGGAGGAACAGAGCAAGAATGAAAACAGAATGGTAAGGGTTTATACCCTGTCCACGTGAGATATGATGATGGTTTTTGTCGTATCCATTTAATGGATGTGGAAACCATACCTCTTGAATTTTCTGCTCTTACAATGGTTTCTGCAGCCTTTAAAAGGATCTCATCTGGTACTTAAAAAAATCAGACTGAAATGAGAGTTCTGAGTGGTTTGCTTAAGTAATAACAAATAAGGGGCAAGTTCTCGATTCAAAGTCAGGTCTGCTTGGCTCCGAGTCCAAACTGTCTCCTCCGTGCTAACATGCTTTTCATGATACTAGGCAAGATGATTTCCATAAATAATTTTCCATTATTTATATAATTTTGATTGATACCATTCATCAAAAAAGAAATGAGAAAGAATGCTTTTTTTTTACCATCGAATAAGTTATTGCTTCATTTTCAGACATTTGAGTTATAATACTCATTTTATTGAAAAAATTAATTGTAATAATGAAAAAAGGCACTTAAAAAAGTAACTGAAATGATAACTAATATACTTAATCAAAGAGGACTGAGTTTCTAACTTTTACTACTAAAAAAAATCCAGATTTAATGTCTAATAGTAATTTCATTCATTGTGTCTCAGTAACTATATACTTTGCATATGTTGTAGCTAAATTTTCAGAGGAGATTGTAAGCTGGTTTTACTTTCCCCAATTTGTTGATGGAAAAAGAAGCAGGTTCACAGAGTTGAGGCCATTCACCTGTGACTGTGAAGCTGGTACAGGCCACGTAGGAACTAGAGGAAGACTGGAAACTGTGTGCAGGGAGGGAGTTGGTGTTGATTTCCAGCAGTCTCACTCCTCGGGTCTCCCTGCCCTGCCTCCCTCAACAGCAACTCCGGTTCAAAGCCATGTGGAAGGTTCAGCGTTGCCAGAGCTCAGCAGCCTCCCGAGATCACCATGATAGAAAGACATCTGGATGGACTGAGTTGCATATGGTTCTCTTTGATTAAGAAATAGTCATCATCCTATCATGGCGTTGATTGATTAGCATTAACATCACCAAAATGGAAAATAAGGTAGACCCATAAAAAAAAAATAAACAAACACAGCAAGTAAAAAGCATAGATTTGAATAGGGCAGGTGTGTGTGTGTGTGTGAATGATTTTTATTTTCAGATTACCTCATTGTAGACAAAAGAGCTAAAGTTTTGAAAAGAAAAAAACGATGCCCTTTGCAACATAAATTATTTACCTTTATAATTCTCCCTTTTGGTCTTCATTTCCTTCCCCACCTCTGTTAAAATAATTGTATTTTCCAAACTAGTGTTTCTGTTGCCCTGGATGTTATCGTATTCCCGTGGTTAGTTGGAATCTAGAGATGGGAAGTAGTATCTGACTGCTCATGGTTTATTAGCTGGAAAGGATCAAACCTTTCTTCTCATCCATCATGCATGGTTTGCGGCTGGGAGTTCATAAAGACAGGAGCTTTCTACAGTGGAAAATAACACGGAGGGAGTAAGCAGAAAAAGAATGCTAGACTTCTAAGAGGATTCTCACATTCTGCTGCCACTCCTTTAAGGGGCACTGGAGTAATCTTCCAGTGAGTAAGAAACAGAAAATAAATAAATAATTTGATTTTGAAAATTGTATACTACTTAGTATGGCAGTGAGCACCCTGCAGATTGGCATAGTTGCTTTTCTTTGCAAAGAAAGGCCTTTGTATTTGCAAACAAAGGAAGGCAATCTAAAGAATGTGGCTGGTGGACATCTCCTATCCTGTAGGCATCCAATCCCACTGTTGGAGTCTTCCTCAAGAGTTGGTATCAAATCAAATAACAAGATAGTAAAAGTATGCAAGGATAATTATACATTTTTATATACACAGTGCAGGCTAACTGCACGTGACACTGACCACTAAACTGTTAACCCTTGAGAAAGCCCTTGCATGAGATGCCCAGCTATGGTGCGAGCTTACTGCCGTACCTCCCTGAACATCTGGCCTGGACTTGCTTCCTCCCCAAGCCATGTGGTCTGCATACTATGATCCCACACAGCAGAGGCCAGCGTGACTGTACTCTGGACCTGTCTCTCTTGTATTACCTTTGATATGTCTGATCTTCACTCTATTTCTGGATTCATTTTATTTGAAAGTGGTGGCCTAGATTCCAAAGCAAGCAACTCATTTCTCAATTTGCGGCAGTCCCTGAGGAGTGGGACCCTGCCACATCCTGCAGCATTGGTAGGGGAGGTAGTGAAGGGCTACCACCAAACACAGGAGTTAAAGGAAAAGTTTACTGTTGGAGGGGTGGAGAGAGGGCTCAAGAGAGAGAGCCTGTGCAGGAAAGCAGGCCTTCTATGGCCTCACAAGGATGAGGCAGTGGGAGCAGCAAATCCCCTTAGAGTGGGAGTGGAGTCGACGCTTGTGGTTGGGCCATTTGGTCACCTGTCTCCTAAAGCCAGGCTGAATTCTGGAGAGGCTGAACTCACTGTACGAGATGGCGACGGGGCCAGAGCCTACGATGGCACCTGGGGCTTGAGGTGGCGCCCCAGAGAAGACAGCACCACTTCACTAACATTCCCCCATTTTTTTTTTCATAAAGCAAGCATTATATGGGATTACATCAGCCCCAAAAGCCTAAGATGGGTGGAGGGATGGTGATCTATCTTTTAGAGCTACTTCCTGCTGACATGGGGCAATGAGTAACTGTCTGCTGGTGGGGTGGCATCTCAAGTTGTGATCTCCTGTGTAGGGAGCCGAGTATATCCCTGTAGTAGCATCTGATTGATCGCCTGGTTGGTGAAGGCTTTGGTTTATTCCATTATCACCTCCTGTAAACTCTTAGACAAGGTAGTATAAAAGCCAGGTGAGAATAGCAGCCAGTGGTCCTACGAGTGACAATTACCAAGTGATGAAAGGACTCTGTAGGGAGGAAGAGAGGAGAGGCTCTCTGGACCCCAGGGCAGACTGTTTAACAGATGTGGCAATTTGTTGGGGCTTTTTAAAATTTTGGTCTACCTGGCCTGCCTGAGTAACATAATAGCAACATTGTTCTCCCAGAAAAACAGAACTTCCCCCTTTGTCGCTCCCCCATTCGTGGAGGAACGACACTGGACCCTGTGCTGTTCTTTTGTCTGCTCAGCCCTTCCTGGGTTAGCTGCTGGTCCTTCCCGGGTTGGCTGCCGGCCCCTCTACCTCCGTGGAGGGGGCGGCACCCCCCGCCGCTTTCCCCGCTTCCGCGGAGGAGCGGCACACTGCCGGCCGGCTCTCTCGGAGGCTGCTCAGATGTTATCCGGATGTTCCTTCAGAGGTTCCTGTTGTTTCTCTCCTCCTTTATAGTCCTCTTCCACCAATCCCAACTCTGCTACCCACACGCTGAGCATGCTGCTCTCCTCCAATCAGGAGCAGGATCAGCTCCTGCAGTTTATCAGTCAAGTTGGTGAGAGGCAGCTTCGTAGTTTACTCCTCCCCAGTGCCATATTGTGGGAGAGCAGATGCATAGAATAAGTCTTAATTCCAGTAACTTAGTCTAGTCTTGGTTGCTCCCCACACCCCTTTTCCAGCAGTTACAAGGTCCAGAGCTCATCTGTTTTGTAACATTACATCTGCCAGTGAGGTGATCTGATTTTGGAGGCCTGGAATACCATCTGCCCAAGTTTCAGTGGATCTGGTGACCTCCTCTTGTAGCTGCTGGAGTTGTACTTGGAACTGGTTAATAGACATAACATTGTGGCCTAGAACAATTCCCGAGATCACCCCCGAAGAGAGGGAAACTGCAAAGCTGATTCCATCCAAGACTGGGAGCAAGACCGCTTGTCTCTTTTGGGTAGAGGGGTTAGTCTGTAAAAGGAACTCTGAGTGGTCATATAATGTCAGGTGGGGGAAGGGATCACTAACACACATGGGCTGGATGTAGAACTGCTGATACAGGTGTGTAGGGTATAATTACAAAGAAGTGAGGCTCCAGGCGGGCTAGAGAGGGAATCTGTGGAAGTGACGGTTGTGTTGATGACACTGGGAGTGTTATGTGGCACAAGCTCATTAGGTAGTTCTGTTCTGTTGGTGATCCAGCACATTGCATCTTGTCCTCCCAAATGTAGAGGAAGATGACCTACGATTTTCTGAGGGTTGGGGTTGCAGGAGTTTGTAGAAGCAGAAACATTAGTGAGCAGGTTAGCTGCGATGGAGGGTTCCCGAAGGGGAGTACACAAAAAGCTTCATTGTTGGTAAAAGGCCGAAGGTAAAGTAGAACTGGATGGTTGATAAAGTCGGGTGAGAGACAGATTGATGAGCTGTAGCCATGTTAAGGGAGGTTTGGCCAGGTTAATTAGCTTGGCAAGGTGTTTAGAGGATTCCTTCACTATATCAGCCACCACATCCCTGGGAGCTGTCAGAAGCTGGGCGTAGGCCCTGATGGTTTTTATGGTTCCATTGGGATCTTGCATATTAGAACCCATATATGAAGTGACGAGCCCTCAATTCCATCTTACCAGACCTGAAGGGAGGGGTCAGTTATGGTGAAGGCTGAAAGGCGCTGGCCTCGTGGTCTTTGTCTTCCCTTGGCCTCCATGCTAGAATGTTTTTACCTTAGGTAAGGACCTTAGAGAGTTGTTTTCCCTGGAGGCCATGTCTGTGGTTGGTGTAGTAGTATTTATAGGACCATGAGGAGCACCCTTTCCAGTAAGCATCGTTAGATGATCCTCTGTTGTCCTTAGCTAGGCAGAGATAATATGGATTTTATCTAAATTGAGATAAATGATGTCTAGCCCAGTCAACACAATTATATGAGCAGGCCTGAGTGAAATCTAAGTACAGAGTGGTAGGGCCTGCACAGCCTTTGATGGGGCAGAAGGTAGTGTTAAGTAATTTAGAAGGAGTGGAAGTGGAGTAAATCTGAAATTGCCATGCGTTATGTGTCCCAGGGGCTAGTGTGGATGCAGGACAGACACAAAAGAGCAGAAGAGATGGAATTATCAGGAAATTCATCCTGGTGTCTGGAAGAGGGAGTGAGGCAATAAGAGAAGGTATGGAAAAGTGTAGATCTCAAGGGGAGTAAAGCCTGAGAATGTTCCCTGGAGGTATAAATCTTCAGTATCTGAGAGAAGCTAGGAGGGGTGGACAGGGAAGGAGTGCACTTGGTATTCCTCCCACAGAAATTGTGGAGAGCTGGTAGTAGCATAAGAAGGAATTAGCACTTACCTGGTGTTGGAAATGGAAGGTGGCTGGGTGGTCACTCTTTCTTGGAGGCCAGTTCATTAAGTGCAGAAGGGTCTGAGTTTTTGGGCACTGTTGTTACAGGGATTTGAGTCTGGGTAAACTTGGCTGTGAGTGGCCCTATGGGAGTAACTGTATAATGAAGTAGGGGGGAACACTTAAGATGGGTGAAGTGGACCCAGTGGGGGACTCCCTGTAATTTTGCTGGTGTAGAGGTGAGAATAACCTAGTAAGGTCTGGTCCATTTAGCTTGTAGTTTAGTGGGAGTAGGGAACAAAGAAGGGTGTGAAGAAGACAGGAAGACCTCGTCTCCCACTGTAATGGGAGGGAAGCTGTCTGAAGTGGTTGGACCTGGAACTGGGCAATAGGTATCTGTATATTTCCATAACTCTGTTTAGAGATATCTGAGGAGAGGCAAGAGTAGACAGAGCAGCAAGAGTGGAGATTGAGAGTTACAGTCGGAGGTACCAAGGGTTCCACAGGTGAAATACTGAGAGGATCTGTGGAACGGCCCTCACACGGATCAGGGCCAATGGGAGTGTTTAACCCAGTCCAGGTGGAGCTTAAGGGAGAGCTTGGTCAGGGATTTTTTGGTGTACGATTTGTCCTTTCTACTTCCCCTGAGGATTATGCTGGGGGTGTTAAGCACCTTGGTAAGTAGTTGAGTTACCTGGGATGTAAATCCAAGACCATTGTCTGACTGGAGAGAGCTAGGAACCCCGAAACAGGGAATAATCTCCTGAAGTAGGATGTTGGGAACCGTTAGTGCCTGTTTGTTAGTAGTTGTAAGGTCCTCGACCCACCCAGAGAAAGAATCTACCAGTACAACGTGCTGTACTCTGGGCATATGGGAGAAGTCAATCTGTCAGAGACTGGAGGTGTCCTGGGGCCTGAAGGGAGGGGTAGAGGACAGAGGTTGAGTCAGGGTTTGTTTTTGACATATAGAACAAAAAGTAGGGAGTTGTTGAAGATATCTGGTATCTTCTGGTGAGAGAGGAAGAGATTGTTTGACAAATGATAATAGAGAAGAAATGTTGGGTTGAAACGAATGCTGGAGATAGGATAAGACAGCCTGAGTGGAGGGCTGTTGGGATTGTTGGTCCTGAGGGTGGTTTGCAGTATAGCAGATGGAGTGGAGGACGACCCAGAGGAAAAGGAAGACAGTGCTGCCTGGTCTGCCGTGCTCTTCCCAGCCATGATGACAGAGTTATCAGTTTGATGAGCCTTATAGCGGACAAGTCCAATTTGTGTTGGAAGATGGGCTGCCTCTAAGAGAGGGGTTACGAAGGTAGCACTGATTATGGCTGTCCCCATAGTCGTGAGAAGGACCCTTTCTTTCCAGGATGCCAAGTGGGATGGGGGAGATGGAAAGCGTATTTTGAGTCAGTATAGACAGTAGTGGTTTTATTTTTTTGCCAACATAAAGGCATGGGTTAGAGCATGGAGCTCAGCTTGTTGATTGGCAGTACTGAAAGGGCGTGGTCCTGGGGCTGGTGCTGTGGTGCAGTAGGTGGATCCTCTGCCTGCAGTGCTGGCATTTCTAGTCCTGGCCGCTCCTCTCCTGATCCAGACCTCTGCTATGACCTGGGAAAGCAGTAGAAGATGCCTCGAGCGCTTGGGACCCTGCACCCATGTGTGACACCTGGAAGAAGCTCCTGGCTCCTGGCTTTGGATTGGCCCAGGTCCAGCTGTTGCAGCCATTTGGGGAGTGAACCAGCAGATGGAAGACCTTTCTGTCTCTCCCTCTCACTGTCTATACCTCTACCTATCAAATAAATAAAATCTTTAAAAAAGAAAAAATAGAGGTGGTGTGGTCCTGCCTCAGCTGTATCAGTAGCCGATACCACAGCATATCCTGTCCTTTTTATTCCTTCATTAAAGATGGAGCTACCAGACTAGGGTAGGGTTAACGAGGGGACCCTCTTGGACGTTTGAGGGCTGAAGTAGTAAGTGTTCAGTAGTCTCAATGCAGGAGTGAACAGGAGCCATGTGATCTGGAAATGGAGGGGGAGGGGGATGGAGAGTAGCTGGGTTAATGAGAGGAGAAGGTTTAAAAGTGAAGTTAGGGTCCTCTGTTAGCGCCACCTGAAGGGCCAGGATGAGAGATGGTCAGAGAGACTGGAGGCCTTTGTAAGCGAGGATTTCTGATAGATGGTGTGAGGAAAGAATGGTAAGTGGTAAACCGAAAGTAATTTTTTTTGACTCTTGTATGAGAACTGCTTCTGAGGCTAGCAGGGAGCCCAACCCTTGACTGTGGGGCATCTAAGGTTTTCGAAAGAAAGGCTACAGGAGCAAAAAAGGGACTGACTTCATGGCCGAGAACCTCCAAGGCTGATCCTTGGTTTTCAGTGACATAAACGAGGAAGAGCCATGTGAGATCTGGGAAGTGTAAGGCAGGGGTTTATAAAAAAGCTTATGATATTGGGAGATGATTGGCGTTATGAGGGACTCATGGAGGGATCCCTTTGTGTCTTCAAATCCATGAGTGTAGGAATCCTGCCGGGCCTAGAAAGGGAAGAATTTCTCTTTTGGCAGAAGAGGGTGGGAGGTTAGGTATGAAGTGCTTTCTGTCAACAGTGATAGCCGTGTGGGTGGGAGTGAGATGTATACCAAGATAGGCTACCTCAAATAAGCAGAGCTGTGCCTTGGTGAAGGATACTGGATAACCTTTGGCTTTTAGGAATTTGAGGAGAGTAGCAGTCTGTCATTGGCTATCTATTTTTGCGGAGCTGCAAAGGAGGATGTCATGAGTGTACTGGAGAAGAAAGGAAGGGGATAGATCCAGGGTACCTAGGTCATTGGCCAAGGCCTGACCAAACAGTTGGGGGCTATCCCAGAACCCCTGGGGGAGTACGGTCCAGGTCAGTTGAGTGGAGACGTGGGTGTCAGGATCAGTCCAGGTAAAAGCAAAAATGCCCTGAGAGTTAGGATGTAGAGGGGTGGTAAAGAATGTGCCCTTTAGATCCAGGATGGAGAATTGAGATGTGAATGCTGGGATAGAGGAAAGGAGGGTGTATGGATTGGGCACCACCAGGTGTATGAGTACTACTGCTGCATTAATAAGGCAGAGGTCTTGTACCAGACGGAAGGGCCATTAGGCTTTTTAACCACCAATTTTGGGGTGTTATAGGGGGAGTTAGTCTTGTGTAGCAGGCCCTGGTGGAGGAGTTTGGAAATTATAGGTTTTAGACCTTAAAGTCTGGAAAGGGATAAGGGGCATTGTGGCTGGGAAGGAAATGTGGTGGAGTCTTCTAATTTTATCTGGACAGGAGGGTGGTGGGCTACTACCTAAGGGTGATTGGTGTCCCTACTCATGGGTTGACAGTGGACAGAGCCCTGAGATAGACAGGGTGGCTGGGACCAGGTCATCTTGAGAGAGAAGTAGTAAAAAGGGAGGTGAAGGGCCAGTGGCCAGAGGTGAAAACCTGAACACCAAATTGATAGAGTACATCCCTTCCCGGGAGAATGTACAGGACATTAAGGTGTAACAAGAAAAGACTGGGAAAAGGGCATTGTATTAATTATGCAGAGCAGGCTGGGAGTCCGTAGGGGTCTATAAAGTTTTGCCTCCACCCCGACTATGGAAGTTGAGGCAGCAGAGGTTGGCCCCCAATACCAAGTGAATACTGAGAAGGTTGCTCCTGTGTCCAGTAAGAAAAGAAATTGGCCTACCTGCTACTGTCACAGCTGCCCTGGGCTCCCACAGAGTGATTACCATTGTCAGGTGGCGGGAGTCTGGGCTCCTTCAGTCCTCAGTAGCCAGCCCTAGAAGGTCAGCCTGGGGCATAGGTGGGGTGGATGGCCTACTGACTCGATGGACAAGAGGACAGCCCACTGCCCAGTGACCCTTTTGGTGACATCTAGGACAAGGACCCAATGGGTATTGAGGATTGGGGCATAGTTTGGCCCAGTGACCCATTGGGCCACATTTGAAACATCGACTTGGTGGACTCCCGCAGCCAGCAGGACTCCTGTGGTTAGCAGGGTTACTGGAAGACAGAAAGTTACTGAGAAGCCTTGGCCAGCATTTGGAACTTTTCCTTTAGCTCTCTCATTTCTCCCATTATATACTTTAAAGGCCACCTCTAGAATTTCTGCCTGTGGAGTTAATGATCCCCTCTCAAGCAGCATTAGTTTTGTCTACATATCAGGGAAATGCCGGGCAAAGAAATGGTTCATGAGGAGGCTACGACTGTCAGGAGACTCTGGGTCTCGTCTGGTATATTGGCAGAAAGTCTGCATGAAGTGCTGTGAAAAGGCAGGCTTTTCCTTTTTGTCTTGAATAACTTCTCCCAGTTTATCATAATTCACAGCCTTTCTGGTGGATTTTTTTGAGACCAGCTTATTATAAGCAAGTAATGAAACAACTGTGGCCATTATGCCATTGGGAGAGTTGTAGTTACAATTGGCATCCTGTTTGGGGACCACATCTGCTCCTATAGGATGGTCAAGGTCAGTTTGGTGGGTCTCATCGGCATGGAGATGGGCCTGTGCCCAGACTTGCCTTCACTCCTCTGGAAGGAAGGTATTGGAGAGGATCATAGAGACATCGTGAAAAGTCAGGTCATAGGACTGGGTTGAAACTTTTTAATGCACAATGTTGGGTTAGAGGTGAAGGAACCCAGTATTTGTTCGATTTGTGAAAGATCGGAAAGTGAGACAGGAATGGGGACCCTGACTGTGCCCTCCGCCGGTCATTTCCCATAGAGGTGATGTGGGGACAGGCTCGCTGGCTGCTGCTCAGGAGTGAGTGACCCGGGGACTGGGCTCGGGGGAGGCGTTGAGGGCTTGAAGCGGTGATGGCACGGTGGGAAAAGAAAGCTGGCGCAGTGAAATGGGGGAGGGTGAAGGTCAGGAGGGCTGGATTTGAGATAAGGCAAAGGGAGCAGGAGGAGTAGAAAAGGACAAGGACTGGTTTTGAGATAAGGGTGAGCAGGAGACTTGAGATAGGGCAAAGGAAAAGGTACAATGAGAGCTGGAGTAGAAACAGATGCTGCCTTCTGGAATGGGTTGGCAGGAGGGGGAGGTGTCAATGAGACAGAGCTGGGCGGAGGGTGCTGGGGTGGATGGTGGGTTTTGAGGTTGCTGAGTGGGAGATGGCTGGGCCTGGGCCTGAGCCGGGAGGGGCAGGGCTGGTGCCTGTGGGTAGGAATGATAAGGTGGAGGGCCGCCGGGTGGTAACTCATCTGCAGGACCAAATGTAAAAGGGGTTTCAGCTCAGGGTTTGGATCTTTGGTGGGAATCTTGCAAGCTAAGAGGACCTGAGCCAGAGAGCATGAGGTGCACAGAGAAGGTTTAGAGCAGAGAGAGGAGAAAGCCTGAACATGGGGAATTTCCTTCCACTTTCTTGAACACTCAGAGAAGTGGTAAAAATCCTGAATAGGGCCGGCGCCGTGGCTCAATAGGCTAATCCTCTGCCTGCGGCGCCAGCACACCAGGTTCTAGTCCTGGTCAGGGTGCCGGATTCTGTCCCGGTTGCCCCTCTTCCAGGCCAGCTCTCTGCTATGGCCCAGGAGTGCAGTGGAGGATGGCCCAAGTGCTTGGGCCCTGCACCCCATGGGAGACCAGGATAAGCACCTGGCTCCTGGCTTCGGATCAGCGCGATGCGCCGGCTGTGGTGGCCATTGGAGGGTGAACCAATGACAAAGGAAGACCTTTCTCCCTGTCTCTCTCTCTCTCACTGTCCACTCTGCCTGTTTTTAAAAAAAGATCCTGAATAACGTCAGGGTCAAACGTGTAGTTGAGCGGCCATTTGGATTGGATGTCAAGATCATCCATGGGCCACTCCTGATTTCAAAGAAAGAAGAGGCAATGGTGGTTGAGATCTGGGGCCAATTTGAGAGGAACAAGATTATTTAGGAGAAAACCAAGAGGAGAGTAGGATAGAATGTGGGATGAAGAAGCTCCCGTAGCAACCTGCAGGGTCGGACTGGCGGATAGCAGGCATCCCCAATGTGGAAAGTAAGGGAGCAGAGGGTGGGGTCATCACCTACACCACTGTTGCCCGAGGCATCAAGTCTGTGGAGTGGCATAAAGCCCATGGAGGTTGTGATGCCAGATACCAGGACTTTGAAATGAAGCAGAGTGGAACTACGACCTGTGGTAGAGGTCGCCGTGAGAGAATTCCCCACCCCTGGTCTTACCTCAGGGTTTTGGAGGGCTGGTGTGTGGATGGAAATCACAGTGCATTCGGTGAGTAAGAAGGAGATCCAGGGTGGAGTTTTGTGGTTGGCAGGAATCCAGGATCCTGGATCAGCTCAGATCCCTGAGGGGAGAGTAAGGTTGATGGAAGAGCCTGGGTCCGAGTCATGACACCAATGAAAGGTCACCACAAAACACACCATACACCAGACTTAAAGGAAAAATTTATTGCTGGAGTGGGGAGACCAATGGGCTGGAGAGAGGGGACGAGAGAGAGAGCCTGTGCAGGAAAGCAGGCCTTGTTTTAGCCTTGCAGGGAGCAGCGAATCCTGTTAGAGTGGGAGTGGAGTTGACGCTTGTGGTTGGGCCATTTGGTCACGGGACTCCTAAAGCCAGGCTGAATTCTGGAGAGGCTGAACTTATTGTACGAGATGGCGACTGGGCCAGAGCATAAGGTGGCATCTGGGGCTTAAGATGGCGCCTCAGATAAGATGACACCATTTCACTAACAGGTAGGACGTGGCACTCAGAAATGCCTCCCCACCTAAGAGTCGACACCTCTGACTCATTCGTAGTTGTCACATCTGTGCATTTCCTCTGTGTATCAGTCAGGTTTTCTTTACTATATAAAGTACCTGAGACCAGCTACTTATGAGGGCCAGGGAGGTTTATTCAGCTCACTGTTTTGGAGGCGGAGAGTTCCAGGGATGTGGTGCAGGCTTCGGCGAAGGCCCCAGGTGCAGGGTGAGGTGCATGCTGGGAAGGATCACATGGTGAGGCAGGAAGAGCAGAGAGTGAGCAGGCCCAGTGTTTGCTGTTCTTTCCATGAATAACTGCTTGCTGGAATAAATTTATTGCATATTATCTCAGCTACCCAGGGACTAAGAACTCTGTCATGATTACTTTCTCTTTTACTCATTTTAGTTAAAAGTTAATAATTTATGCTTATTTTATAGATAATCAAATTGGAGAAGTTGTTAGTAGTAGGTTTAAGAGAGATATTCTCCTATTAAATAAGACCATCAGGGACATTATGTATATTAATTCTTGCATCTCTAGCATACAATATAATGAAAATTAGCACATAAAGCTATGTTGAATAAACATTAAAATTGCTTCATGAATTTGGGATGCAAAATGAAGGGCATATTTGTGTTAATGTAAGAATTACATGATTCTGAGTTCTGATCTTGTTAATCATATGCGTTTCTCCTGTCCTGGTGTACCCCATCTTTAATCCCCTATATGAAAATTCCACTCTGTATTTCTTTTTCTTTTTCTTTTTTTTTTTTTTTGACAGGCAGAGTGGACAGTGAGAGAGAGAGACAGAGAGAGAAAGGTCTTCCTTTGCCGTTGGTTCACCCTCCAATGGCCGCCGCTGCAGCCGGCGCACCGCGCTGATCCAATGGCAGGAGCCAGGATCCAGGTGCTTTTCCTGGTCTCCCATGGGGTGCAGGGCCCAAGCACCTGGGCCATCCTCCACTGCACTCCCTGGCCATAGCAGAGAGCTGGCCTGGAAGAGGGGCAACCGGGACAGAATCCGGCGCCCCAACCGGGACTAGAACCCGGTGTGCCGGCGCTGCAAGGTGGAGGATTAGCCTATTGAGCCACAGCGCCGGCTCCACTCTGTATTTCTATTGTGCTTACTCAATCCATGGAGTCAGTCCTGGATAGTTCATTTCCTGGAGAGAATATGACAGCTTAGGTCTTTCAAAATACCCACTCTCCTTAAATGTTCTTGTTGCCACCCTTGGGTGGCCCATCAGGTACTTCCTTGTCTTAAACCAAGATAGTTTTGACTGTCTGGGTATACCTTCATGCAAACCTGATGGTCCGTCAGCTGAGTGCGGAGCCCAGTTGCTGAGTTCTTCAGTGATGGGGCCTATGCCATCACAGTGGCTTCACAGAAACTTCAGGAGAGAAGGCAGTATCACTGAGCCCCTGTAGCTTGCTTAGCCTTGGCTTCTCCCTCCTGGATCCTCAGAGTCTCATCTCTCTAGCCACACACCTCTTCCAGTTTACACACTCACACACAACTGTGGACTTGGTGGCCATACCTGATGCAAGCGTGGTCGAGTCAGGAGAGTTTCTTGCCATTTTGCACAGTCCTACTCCACAGTCTTTTTATCTTGGCAGAAAATGAGGTTGTCCCTTCATCTTTAATCCTAAAGGCTATCTTCTTTCTTAACCAGGATTATTGACTTGTCTTTTGGGACGGAAATTGCCTTGTACAAAATGAACCAACAAATGGACCCAATGGGAATGAAGTCATCCGTCACTGAAATCTCAATGCTCCTTCGTGAGGACGCGGGAACAGACATCCCGCCTGTAAACCTGCACTATGACAAGCTGAGCAAAGTGCTGACAGCTTGGTGCATCACGGAGTAATTCTGTAAATTTTTATCTATCTTTTTTTTTTTTTAAAATTTATTCGACAGGTAGAGTTATAGACAGTGAGAGAGAGAGAGAGAGAAAGGTCTTCCTTCTGTCGGTTCACTCCCCAAATGGCTGTCACAGCCGGCACTGTGCCGATCCGAAGCCAGGAGCCAGGTGCTTCCTCCTGGTCTCCCATGGGGTGCAGGGCCCAAGCACTTGGGCCATCCTCCACTGCCTTCCCGGGCCGCAGCAGAGAGCTGGACTGGATGAGGAGCAACTGGGACAGAACCCGGCGCCCATATGGGATGCCGGCACCGCAGGTGGAGGATTAACCTAGTGCACCACAGTGCTGGCCCCAATTTTTACCTATCTTGAAGCTTTCATTTTGTTTCACACTTTTAAAAAATCTCTTATGAATTTTCACACAATTTTTCTTTGGAACATTCATTTTGGTTGATTTTTCTAAGTAGATGGACTGCCATTTAATCTAGATTGAACATTACTGTCATGAGAGCTTTTATTATAACTTCAGAAGTCCTATTATGTGTTGACAATATAATCTCATGAAACAGCCAAAAAGTATGCTTACACTAGATAAACACAATTTAAAGTTAAATAAATAAATTTCCATTGTCTTATTTGATGAAAACAAAAACAAAAGAAGTAAAATAGATATGTTTCTGAAACAAACTTAAAATAAAGACATTTCAGTAAAATAACTTTGTAATGGATTAATTAACAGATTTAAAAAAGTCAGTGTGGAATGGCAAGACATTGTTGACATTTGAAGCTGTGATTCTCAGCTTTGAATTTTGGAAATTTTTCTCTAGACCAAAATTAGATATATGCTATAAAAATTTTAGAAAAGTGGAAATGAGGAAAGTTGTCTGAATGTACAATAGGAATAAAAAATCAAATCATGAAAAATAAAAATAAGTTCTGTACTAGCATAATGATACAATTCTTGACAGCATAAAATACACTCTGAAGCATGGATGTAAAAGCTTAAAGGGTTCATGCAAAGTTTAGATTCTGGCCCACTGTGTACACAAATTAACATTATGTGAAGAAGAGTTTGAGTGAGAATACATGTCATTTGGGGATTTTTTTTTTTGACAAAGTTAATTATCAGCTTTCAGAAGAATACATCTGTCAACTAGAGAACCCAGTGTCACAGTGTTAGAAGCAACACTGTCAGCCTGCAGTGAGGGCTGCAGCAGAGTGGACACAGGTGTCTCCAGAGCCTGGGATCCAGGACTGGCAGCAGGGAAGCTTCCAGCACCTCTCAGAGCTCTGCTCCTTCTCTGAAAAATGGGGGAGATGACCGAGATGACACAGCTGAAGATGAGCTTTAATTTTTTTTTTTTTTTGACAGGCAGAGTGGACAGTGAGAGAGAGAGAGAGACAGAGAGAAAGGTCTTCCTTTGCCATTGGTTCACCCTCCAATGGCCACTGTGGCTGGCGCGCTGCGGCTGGCGCACTGCGCTGATCCGAAGACAGGAGCCAGGTGCTTCTCCTGGTCTCCCATGGGGTGCAGGGCCCAAGCACTTGGGCCATCCTCCACTGCACTCCCTGGCCACAGCAGAGAGCTGGCCTGGAAGAGGGGCAACCGGGACAGAATCCAGCACCCCGACCGGGACTAGAACCTGGTGTGCCGGCACTGCAAGGTGGAGGATTAGCCTAGTGAGCCACGGCGCCGGCCTTGAAGATGAGCTTTAAATGGGAAACTTGGGACAAGTGTATAGGATCATTATAATATGGCAATGTTACTGCTATCATCACTAAAGTAATTGAATTGTGCTTCAATCTTACCTTAGAATATAATTTTCTTGAAGACAAGAAGCACGTTCTAGTGGCTGCTAATAGAATCATGAATGCAAATGGTACTCAAAACAATCTCAGAAAGATATATTCCAGACCCTCTGGGGTTCAGCACCATGTTCTGGTCAGTCACCTGTTCAGTGCCCCTGGTCTGTAAGTGCCCCGTGCATCTGTCACCAATGTGCTTCATTAAATGGGCTCGTCCACTCATTCTTAGATTCATTGATTCTTACATTTATTGATTTGTTTAACAGACATGGTGGATTCCCATGAGGGCCAGACATTGCACTAGGTGTTGTGGATTCAGGAGAAATTAATGGTCTCTATCCTCATAGAACTTGCAAGTAAAGGATGAACAATGAGGAGGGAGACAGCCAGCTCCAGCCTGCTGCGGGGTGGCAGCAGCGTGTAGCCCAGCTGCACAGGTCAGTCAGCATTACTTGGAGAAGGCAGACATAGGAGCTAAGTCTTGGAGAATAATCAACAAGCCTTAACTGGGGAAGGTAGATGGGCAGAGGCGAGGAACACACAGGTTTTCTAATTAGCAGCGCACAGAGGATCTTGTGCTAGTGTCATCTCATTGTTAGTCGAATAGAATTGAGTGTCCTTAAGGCAAAAGCCCTGTGTTCAGTGTTTGCAGGGCAATGCGTGGCACCTGACACACAGGAAAGAGCTCTTCAGTTAATCAGTTCCCTTTCATGCTGCCCGGTTAATAATTGCATTCATTCTCAAAGCAGCTCATGAATACATCACCGCATCAGGCCTGCTGTTTCAAAATAAATACGTGGGAAATGATTAGTGCTGCCTCCCGTGCTGTGAATGTTTTAAGTTACAACATTAATATTTTGTAAGACCCAAATGTAGAATTCAAAGTGGCATTGAAAATAATAGGTTTTGTTTTATTGATTTAAGAGAAACTACACAAAGGTAGAAACATTGAGACTAAAAAACATCATATACAACCAAAGTCAAATCTTACCTCTCATGAAATGCTATATTTTGACCTGAAATTGCTTGTAGAATACTGACATTATCATTGCTTCTAATAAAGAAGGGACATGCAGGGTGGGCGTTCGGTGCAGTGGTGACGAAGCCACTTGGTATGCTCACATCATGTGTCAGAGTGTCTGTCTCTGCGTCTCAGTTGCTCCTGCTTCCAGCGTCCAGCTGATGGGCACTCTAGGGGACATCAGATGAGGGGTCAGGTAGTTGTGACCCTGTCACTCATGTGGGAGACCTGGATTGAGTCCCCAGCTCTTGGCTTCAGCCTGACCCAGTCCCAGTTATGGGCATCTGGGGAGTGAACCAGCATATGGACAGTCTCTCTGCCTTTCAAATAAAAAAAAAATTAATGACATATACGCAGTATCCCCAGAGCTATAGAAATGTTGGACCTGGATCTTGAAGTATGTTTGGTAAGCACCATTGAGGGAAAAGCACCAGGAAGCACTGTAGCAGTTTTAGGACTCACACGGGAGTTAGAAACAAAGGTACTAAGGCTTCCAAAGCTGTGACAAGGAAAGCAAAAAGCAAAGCAAGCAGCGATGTTTATCAAGTTCTGGCCATGTATCCGAGGCTTTCTGGGCTCTCCCAGTAAATCCATCTCACAGATGAGACGTCTGGTGCTCAGAAAGGTGGGAGAACTTGCCCTGGGTCCAGACCGTAGCTGTCAGTGCTGGGATTCGGTCTCAGATCTGTCACGCTCCAGAGCCTGCCAGTCTTGGTGATAGAATTTCACTGTGTCAGAAAGCAGACAGAGTAGTGCAGACACATGTTCTGAAGTGAAGGCGCGCATAGGAATTGGCCCCCAAAGAGCCAGAATCACTTCTGCAAAAGGGAGCGAGGCCTGTTCAAGGTGAGAGGACGGAGAGTTGCAGAGGCAGCCATGACTAAACGTTTGGACATCACGTGACTGGGTTATGACAAACCCCAGATGTGTCTCAAACACATTTGTCTTGTTAAAATAAAAAGAGAGAAGACCTCCTTTGAGAGCATGAGTTTTGATTTTTGTTTGACAAGTGTAGTCACGGTAGGACAGCTTTGTGGCAGAAAGTCGTCACCAGATGGGTGGTGCATGCGATTCCTCTGACTTGCAGTGGTGTGTGTGTGTGTGTCTGTGTGTGTATGTGTGTGTGCACACGTGCATGCACACACATGCGTGGGCGTATCCAAGTGTGTATATTTGCCCATGCAAATGAGACAGCACACCTTTTTTTTTCAGTCGTGCCATCCCCACAATACCGGAAAATTCAACAGACTCTTTCGTTGCTTTCGTCTCCCGACCTTTCTTTCCTCCAGTGAAGCCTACTGGTTGACCCAGTTTTGTTTCCTTCTAGCCAACAGCTGCCCTACAAAGCAGTTTAAGTATTACTGTTTCATAATAGCAGGTGATGGTTCCATGATTATGTCTTTCAAGGAGAATTATATTCTATCCTAAATCTCTAGAGGCCATGATATAAAGGTTGGAATCCCTAAGTGGCAGAAAGAACTTTACCCATAAAGGGATCCTAGTCACAAAGCTGTCACAGGGTGGAGATTAACACACAAAGTTATGAGAGGAAGACTTTTCAGTGTGACCAAAATCCTCCCATCTCTTGAAGTTCCTGAATGTCCATCATCAGGGCTGAAATGTTTAGGGGCCAGAATATTCAAGTGTTCTGCATGACAGTGCCTCTTGAAGGGAGATGGCATTTAAAGCTGTATCAGCGATGATGTGATCATTCGGACAGGCAGAGGGAGGTGAGAGGAAGGCCGTAGAGCTCACCTTCTCTGGTTTGCCGGGAGTAGCTCTACACATGGAAGGGTCCTGAGACTGAGCCTGGCCAATGCGACTGTGCCTTGTTAAACACAGCATTCGGCCGGCACCGCGGCTCACTAGGCTAGTCCTCCACCTTGTGGCACCGGCACACAGGGTTCTAGTCCCGGTCGGGGCGTCGGATTCTGTCCTGGTTGCCCCTCTTCCAGGCCAGCTCTCTGCTGTGGCCAGGGAGTGCAGTGGAGGATGGCCCAAGTGCTTGGGCCCTGCACCCCATGGGAGACCAGGATAAGTACCTGGCTCCTGCCATCAGATCAGCACGGTGCGCCGGCCGCAGTGCGCTGGCTGCAGCGGCCATTGGAGGGTGAACCAACAGCAAAGGAAGACCTTTCTCTCTGTCTCTCTCTCTCACTGTCCACTCTGCCTGTCAAACAAAACAAAACAAAACAAAAAACACAGCATTCAGTTTCCACATCCAGAGACGTTTGTTCTCATCACCCTTTGACACCACCTTCTTGGTTCCTTTTGCTGAGAAGCCTAAAGTCTGCTTATGCAGAGCGTGCGCCGTGGTGTGCAGAGCATCGTGTTTGGATATGGCATTTGGCTCAATGACGGAACCTGTCACTTCCGGGCAGCTTAACCTCCATCCTCACTGCCCCCGCCCCCGTGGCCAATCTGAAGCCTCTGGCACTGTTTTCCTGAATTTCTAACCTCTGCCTGCTTTGCTTTCTCTCTGATTCAGTCAGTCCTTGTTTCCGATCATCTTGTCATTTCACTGTTTTTCTTAAAATGTTTTTAATCAACTCCTCATCACCTAAACAATAAAACTTGCAGGCTGGCGTTGTGAGTAAAGCCACTGCCTGCAATGCCAGCATCCTCTATGGGCACCAGTTTGTGTCCCAGCTGCTCCACTTCCAATCCAGCTTCCTGCTAATGGCCTGGGATAAGCCACGAAAGATGATCCAAGTGCTTGGGCCCCTGCCACCCACATGGAAGGCCTTGATAAAACTCCTGGCTCCTGGCTTAGGTTTGTCTCAGCACTGGCTATTGTTGCTTTCTGGGGATTGAATCAGTGGATGGAAGATTCTCTCTGTAACTCTGATTTTCAAATAAATAAATAATTTCAGAAAAATTTTAAAAACCTTGAATTCAGCAGAGGCACTTTGTGATCTGGTCAATGCCTTCTTCTCCAGGGAGCCCCATCCAACCTCACTCTCTGCAGGTTCTGAGGCTTTGTGCCTCCCTGCTGCGTATGCTTAGTGTTCAGCTTCCAGATGTTCCGCTCCACTATGTTCTTGTCTTTTTGAACTGTCCAGGGTCCGTCTTCTTTGTCTCTGTTGCAGTAACCATCGGTTTCTCTCTGTATTTATACTCATCCAGGACCATGCACAGACATGCACTCTTGTCAGTACTACCTCCTGCTTCCCTGCAGTGAGCTGTTTCCTTGGGTGGCTGCCCTTGGAGCCGTCTGCTGGAGATCCTGGGCTTGCAGGTGGCATGGCCACAATGTGTGTCCTCCGGATGGAAGAGCAGCTCACAGAGTCTGGTAAGGACTTTCATTCAGGCATGGTTATTAAACGAGTGATAGTACTCCAGCTTTTTAACCTAAAAGCTTTTAACTTGTAAAATTGGAAAGGTAATAAAGCCCATCTCATGGAGTTGTTGTGAGAGCAGCATTTCTAAAGATGTGAAGAAAGAAAGAAATATTTTAACTATACAGATCCTAGCACATACTTGTTATTATGATATTAAGGTTCGTCCTGGGAATGAAGCTTTGTCTTTATCTAATGGGCATTTAAGACTCCACAGATTCTACTCAGTCAGAAATTGGACTTGGTCGAAGGATTCCTGTAATATACAAGGCTTAGTGTAATTACTGGAATTTCTACCTGCTGATTAGCCCACACTGCTTTTTAATTATCTTAGCTTCAGGGGAAAAAAAAGCTACATTAAGAAATGAAAGCCGCCTAACAGCTTGTTACAGCATTATTTGTTCACAACTACTAGCAAATGTATTTTTCCGAGTGCTTTGAATCCAGTTTTTAAAGACTAAGCCACAGCTAGTAATCATTTCATAAATATTAATGGAGAATATGCAAGTGGAAAGTTAAATTAAAATGCTACCAAATGGCTAGCAGGCAACAGAAAATGAGCAAGAATCTCTAATCAGTGGAATCCATGGTTGTATAACTTTTATCCTCCCATTGGAGTACAAAACAGAAGTCGGTTTTTTTCTCCCACTTAAAATCAGTTCATGTTGGAGGGAAAATGCAAATCAGCTCAGTAGCTTAAAGATTCCAGAAGCAGCAAATTTTTCACGGCAAGTCAACTTTCCTTGATCTTGATTGAAGGCAAATGGCTGTAGAGAGGCTTCATGACTGTGGTCTCCTCATTTGGTTGCTTGGCAGGACTTCCCCAAGCTTTGAGGGAAGGAGAGAACAAGCAATATTTCACCATAAGTTTATCATATTTTCTTCTGAAGTATTTGTGTTTCTGTACCAAAAATATTGAAAATATGATTCATTTTTGGGATCTCAAACTGGATTTGAGGAAGAGTTGAGCCAAGTGTTGTTGGAGAATCTAACTTTAGGTGAATTTTAGTATCAGCATTAGATCCTTCTATCCCATACTGTATCCATCCATCCATTCATCCATCTATTGATCCAACAGATGGTTCCCCCAGTATTGTGCCAGTGTGAGTCCCAGCTACTATGTTTCCAATCCAGTTTATTGCTAATGCATCCTAGGAAGCAGCAGATGATGGTTCAAGTGCTTGGAACCCACGTTGGAGACCCATGACGGAGAGGCGGACTGAGTTCCAGGCTCTTAAGTTTGGCCTGAGCCCTCTCTGGCTGTTGCAGGCACTCGGGGGAACTAGCAAATGGAAGGTCTCTCTCTCTCTCTCTCTCTCTCTCTCTCTCTCTCACACACTCTCACACTCTCACTCTCACTCTCACTCTCACTCTCACTCTCACTCTCACTCTGTCTTTCAAGCAGATGAAAATAAACACTAAAAAGGAATAAATAGTTGGATAAGACATGGTCATGTGGGTTCTTTCTTCCACAAATTCCGTGGTCTAATATAGTAACTGCTTTACAGCTTTGTCATGAGATTGAAGGAATTTATAGATAAAAAGCACTTAAAGCAATTCTTGACTCACACTATTGGTGTGTAGTATGCACTGTGTGAAGGTGGGGACAGGGCAATAGTAAGAGATGAAGATGGACAAACCAGGAGGAATCATATAATTGATGGAGAGCAGAAGCTGAGGTGCCATCCATGGAGGCCACTGTACCTGCTGTGTGGGAGTGTGTTTGAAATGACAGGGTCAAGGGATCCACTCCAGCTAGCAGGCTGTTGGGTTGTCCCAGCAGAAAGAAGACTGTGGATGGGGTGAGAGAGTAGTATGGAGCGCAGAGGGTTGGGGGCAAGACTTGAGAGTTTTAGGCGTGTTGGTGGGTCTTGAAAATTCAGTGGAAATACAAGCAGTGCAGGAAAATGAGCAGTGTCAGTTGGTGCCTAGGCTTCTAAAACTGATACAGTCGAGCCTTTGATGGGACAAGTAAAAGAAAGGCATGTTTTGATGGAAAGGTTTTGAGCTCCAAGCCCTCCTAAGAGCTGCATTGTTAAATAAGCAGCGCACTTGGCTGAGTTCAAACTTGGCCAGACTGGTAGTGGAATCCTTGACAAGGATCGACCCCTTTCTGGACTACCATCTCCCAACCCATAAAACAGGAAAGCATCATCCCAGTCCAAAGGTCATGAATGTGAGGGGCCTTGTTGGCATAACAGGACGACACATTTGCTGGTGAATTTGCATCTGAAGAATGACAGACTTCACACTGCATGGTTTGTTTGGTTTGGGAAACTTGCCTCAAAGGAAAAGAGTGATTCACACACTTCCTCATTCATGCGTTTATTTGTGTGTTTGCTTATTCATACTTCCATTTGGCAAGAATTTGTTGAGGGCTCTATGTGGATAACGTATCAGGTGCCATGGCAGGGCAGATTCATCTGGTCAACAAGGATGACTTTGGGAGCCTACCACATTTCTCACGGTCAGATTTACTTTGATCATATCCATAATCTACTCTGTAGCATGAGGATGCCACAGAGGGTCTTTAAGGACCCAGTATTGACCCTTCATGTCCCATCATGACTGTGGACTGTGGGTGTTTGGCAGTGAGCCAATATTTCTTTTTATGCTGAATGAACTGTTCTGGTGGGCAAAATTTTTGTTTTTACAAGCAGAGTGGACAGTGAGAGAGAGAGAGAGACAGAGAGAAAGATCTTCCTTTTGCCGTTGGTTCACCCTCCAATGGCAGCGCACCGCGCTGATCCAAAGCCAGGAGCCAGGTGCTTATCCTGGTCTCCCATGGGGTGCAGGACCCAAGCACCTGGGCCATCCTCCACTGCACTCCTGGGCCATAGCAGAGAGCTGGCCTGGAAGAGGGGCAACCAGGACAGAATCCGGCACCCGGACCGGGACTAGAACCTGGCGTGCTGGCGCCGCAAGGTGGAGGATTAGCCTATTGAGCCGTGGCACCGGCTGCAAATGTTCTTAATGATAATCAAAAATAGCTGAAATCTCTCGTATTTTATATTGAAATGTACTTAAGATACATTATCACAGTTAATTCTATGAAGGAAGTCTCTTCTCTGCCTCATCCACTGACTTTAGTAAGGTATAGCTGACAAATAGTTTTTGTATGTTTACAATGAACAAATGATGTTTTGAGAGAGATATATATGTGTGTGTGTGTGTTCATGCTGTGAACTGATGAAATGAAGTTCATTAACATGTTCATCACCACCCACACTTAACATTTTTTTGTGAAGATCTACTCTTTTAGGGGGTCATTCTATTTGTTCCCATTTTGTAGATGAGGAAAGTGGGTTAAGAGAAGTTTAATTTCTTGGTTAAACTCCTGGGGCTAGGAAGCAGTGAAACAGAACAGGAACACAGGTCTGTGCAAATATGCCTCCTCTTATACCACCTCACAGTGCATTGTAATTCAGTTATATCCAGGTAGCCCATCACTCCTATTTCCTTGTGTTAAGAAAGGCATGTGGTCTTGATATACCTGGGCAGAGTCAGCTCCTTCTGTGTGTGTACACTTATTGCACTGTTCTGTTTCATCGACTTCTTTTCTCTCTCCCTGGGATATTAGCTTTTAGAAGGCAGGGACCATGACCTAAGGTGTTGCTCTTGAACAGAAAGGAATAGTAAGGACATTCTTGAGGAATGCATGTTTGTGGATGTGAACTGCAGCTATCAACTTTTCCAGAAAGCAACAGAATCTTTCTGTTTTTTGGCAAAACTAAGAAATTATATCATGTACTTCAGAAAGTTTGTGGAAAGGAAAGATGGAATTAAATGATAAGTTTATTTTAGTGCAAAAGTTTTGAAATTTTTATATTTTTTTCAAAAAAATACATCTGCCATGTATTCTTTGAAGACTCTTTGTATGCATAGATGTCAATAATTTTTCTTTGTTAAAAAATTTATTTGTTTGAAAGGCAGAGTTAGACAGAGGGGGGAGGAGGGGGAGAGAGAGAGTAGAGAGAGAATGAGAGGGAGAGGGAGGGCGAAGGAGAGAGAGAGAAGAAGAGAGGGAAAGAGGGAGAGCAAGAGGAGGAGATGGAGAGAGAGAGAGAGAGAGAGAGAGAGAGAATGAATTCCATCCACTGGTTCACTCACCAAAAGACTGCAATGGTCAGAGCAAGGGTAAGCTGAAGTCGGGAGCCTGGAACTCCATCCTAGTCTCCCACGTGGGTGTCAGGAGCACAAGGACTGGAGCTATCTTCTGCTTTCCCAGGTGAATTAGTAGGGAGCTGGATCTTAAGTGGAGTAGCTGAGACTTGAGCTGGTGCTCACGTGGGAAACTGGCATTGCAGGCAGCACCTTAACTTGCTACGCCACAATAGCCCCCTCAGTATATTTTAAAAATAAAAATAGTAGCTGAGGCTGTGGTGCAGGAGGCGAAGCTATGCCTGCAGTTCTGGCATTCCATGTGGACTCCGGTTTGTGTCCTGGCTGCTGCACTTCCAATCCAGCTCCCTGGTAATAGGCCAGGGAAAGCAGTGGAAGATGGCCCAAGTCGTTGGGCCCCCATTCCCACGTGGAAGATCCGAAAGAAGCTCTTGCTTTTGCAGCCATTTGGGGAGTGAACCAGCAGATGGAAGACCATCTGTCTCTACCTCTCTCTGTACCTCTTTCTTTCAAATAATTAAAATAAATCTTTTTTTTAACTTTTATTTAATGAATATAAATTTCCAAAGTACGGTTTATGGATTACAATGGCTTCCCCCCCATACCGTCCCTCCCACCCACAACCCTCCCCTTTCCCACTCCCTCTCCCCTTCCATTCACATCAAGATTCATTTTCGATTATCTTAATATACAGAAGATCAGCTTAGTATACATTAAGTAAGGATTTCAACAGTTTGCTCCCACACAGAAACATAAAGTGAAAAATAATAGATGATTTTTTTTAAATGATGATGAAATCAGATCAGACCTATTGTCATGTTTAATCCCAGTGAGAGTCAAGTTGGGAGTTGATAATTTATTTATTTTTTTTTTTACAGAGGATCAGTTTAGTATGCATTAAGTAAAGATTTCAACAGTTTGCACCCCCATAGAAACACAAAGTGAAATATATTGTTGGAGTACTCGTTATAGCATTAAATCTCAATGCACAGCACATTAAGGACAGAGATCCTACATGAGGAGTAAGTGCACAGTGACTCCTGTTGTTGACTTTACCAATTGACACTCCTGTCTATGGCATCAGTAATCTCCCTATGCTCCAGTCATGAGTTTCCAAGGCTATGGAAGCCCTCTGAGTTCTCCGATTATTATCTTGTTTAGACAAGGTCATAGTCAAAGTGGAAGTTCCCTCCTCCCTTCAGAGAAAGGCACCTCCCTCTTTGAAGACCTGTTCTTTCCACTGGGATCTCACTCACAGAGATCTTTTGCCAGAGTGTCTTGGCTTTCCATGCCTGAAATACTCTCATGGGCTTTTCAGCCAGATCCAAATGCCTTTAGGGATGATTCTGAGGCCAGAGTGCTATTTAGGACATCTGCCATTCTATGAGTCTGCTGAGTATCTCACTTCCCATGTTGGATCACTCTCCTCTTTATTTATTCCATCGGTTAGTGTTAGCAGGTACTAGACTTGTTTATGTGCTCCCTTTGACTCTTAGTCCTTTCATTATGATCAATTGTGAACTGAAATTGATCACTTGGAATAGTGAGATGGCATTGGTACATGCCACCTTGATGGGATTGAATTGGAATCCCCTGGTATGTTTCTAACTCTACCATTTGGGGCAAGTCAGCTTGAGCATGTCCCAAATTATACATCTCTTCCCTCTCTTATTCCCACTCTTATGTTCAACAGGGATCACATTTCAGTCAATTTTCAACACTTCAGAATAACTGTGTGATAATTACAGAATTAAACCAGTCATATTAAGTAGAACAGACAAAACAACTACTAAGAGGGATAATGTATTAAGTTGTTCATTAACAGTCAGGGCTATGCCGATCAAGTCACCATTTCCCATAGTGTCCATTTCACTTCAACAGGTTTCCTTTTTGGTGTTCAGTCAGTTGTCACCGATCAGGGAGAACATATGGTATTTGTCCCTTTGGGACTGGCTTATTTCACTCAGCATGATGTGTTCCAGATTCCTCCATTTTGTTGCAAATGACTGGATTTCATTGTTTCTTACTGCGGTATAGTATTCTAAAGAGTACATATCCCATAATTTCTTTATCCAGTCTACCGTTGATGGGCATTTAGGTTGGTTCCAGGTCTTAGCTATTGTGAATTGAGCTGCAATAAACATTAGGGTGCAGACCGCTTTTTTGATAAGAACATTAAGAAGTTCTCAAAAACAAATTCTTGAACTACAGAAATCCTTAATGGACAAGATAGAAAATCTCTCTCGTGAAAATGAAATATTAAGGAGGAATCAAAATGAAACGAAACAACTAGTACAACAGGAAACTGGGATAGTGACTGAAGTGAAGAATTCAATAGATCAAGTGAAAAACACAATAGAGAGCCTTACAAACAGAATGGGTGAAGCAGAAGAGAGAATATCGGACTTAGAAGACAGAGAACAGGAAAGGATACAGTCAGACCAAAGAAAAGAAGAGGAAATTAGAAATCTAAAACATATTGTCGGGAATCTTCAGGATACTATTAAAAAACCCAACATTCGGGTTCTAGGAGTTCCTGAAGGCATGGAGAGGGAGAAAGGATTAGAAGGCCTTTTTAGTGAGATATTAGCAGAAAATTTCCCAGGTTTGGAGAAGGACAGAGAAATCCTAGTACAGGAAGCTCACAGAACCCCTAATAAACACGACCAAAAGAGATCCTCACCACGACACGTTGTAATTAAACTCTCCACAGTGAAACATAAAGAAAAGATCCTAAAATGTGCAAGAGAGAAACGTCAGATTACTCTCAGAGGATCTCCAATCAGACTCACAGCTGACTTCTCATCAGAAACTCTACAAGCTAGGAGGGAATGGCGAGATATAGCCCAGGTACTAAGAGAGAACAACTGCCAGCCCAGAATATTATATCCTGCAAAGCTATCATTTGTGAATGAAGGTGAAATAAAGACTTTTCATAGCAAACAGAAATTGAAAGAATTTGTTGCCACTCGTCCAGCCCTGCAAAAGATGCTTAAAGATGTGTTACACACAGAAACACAGAAACACGGTCATCAATATGAAAGAAGGTAAAGGAAGGAAACCAAGGAAGGAAAGCTCACAGCAAAAGATCACAGGGAATTCAAAGCATATATTAGAACTTATCTTTGGCAAATGGCAGGGCAAAGTTACCACTTATCATTAGTCACATTGAACGCGAATGGCCTGAACTGTCCAGTTAAAAGACACCGATTGGCTGATTGAGTTAAGGAACAAAACCCAACTATTTGCTGCCTACAAGAAACACATGTTTCCAACAAAGATCCATACAGACTGAAAGTGAAAGGTTGGAAAAAGATATACCATGCCAACAGAAATGAAAAAAGAGCGGGCGTAGCCATCTTAATATCAGACAACATAAACTTTACCAAAAAAACCATTAAGAGAGACAAAGAGGGACACTACATAATGATTAAGGGATCAATTCAACAGGAAGATATAACAATTATCAATGTATATGCACCTAACTACAGGGCACCGGTTTATCTAAAAGATTTGTTAATGGACTTAAAGGGAGACTTAGACCCCAATACAATAGTACTGGGGGACTTCAATACTCCACTTTCAGAAATAGACAGATCAATAGGACAGAAGATCAACAAGGATACAGTAGATTTAAACGACACTATAGCCCAAATGGATCTAACAGATATATACAGAACTTTCAATCCTACAGCTAAAGATTTTACATTCTTCTCAGCAGTACATGGAACCTTCTCTAGGATTGACCACATACTAGGCCATAAAGCAAGTCTCAGCAAATTCAAGACAATTAGAATCATACCATGCAGCTTCTCAGACCATAAAGGAATGAAGTTGGAAATTAGCAACTCAGGAATCCCTAGAGCATATGCAAACACATGGAGATTGAACAACATGCTCCTGAATGAACAATGTGTCATAGAAGAAATCAAAAGAGACATCAAAAACTTTCTGGAAGTAAATGAGGATAACAGCACAACATACCAAAACTTATGGGACACAGCAAAAGCAGTGTTAAGAGGAAAGTTTATATCAATAGGTGCCTACATCAAGAAATTGGAAAAGCACCAAATAGATCAGCTTTCAATTCACCTCAAGGATCTAGAAAACCTACAGCAAACCAGACCCAAATCTAGTAGGAGAAGAGAAATAATTAAAATCAGAGAAGAAATCAACAGGATTGAATCAAGAAAAACATTCCAAAAAATCAGCCAAACGAGGAGCTGGTTTTTTGAAAAAATAAACAAAATTGACACCCCATTGGCCCAACTAACTAAAAAAAGAAGAGAAAAGACCCAAATCAATAAAATCAGAGATGAAAAAGTAAATGTAACAACAGACACCACAGAAATAAAAAGAATCATCAGAAATTACTACAAGGATGACTTGTATGGCAGCAAACAGGGAAACCTATCAGAAATGGATAGATTCCTGGACACATGCAACCTACCTAAATTGAACCAGGAAGACATCGAAAACCTAAACAGACCCATAACTGAGACAGAAATTGAAACAGTAATAAAGGCCCTCCCAACAAAGAAAAGCCCAGGACCAGATGGATTCACTGCTGAATTCTACCAGACATTTAAAGAAGAACTAACTCCAATTCTTCTCAAACTATTCAGAACAATCGAAGAAGAGGGAATCCTCCCAAATTCTTTCTATGAAGCCAGCATCACCTTAATTCCTAAGCCGGAAAAAGATGCAGCACTGAAAGAGAATAACAGACCAATATCCCTGATGAACATAGATGCAAAAATCCTCAATAAAATTCTCGCCAATAGAATGCAACAACACATCAGAAAGATCATCCACCCAGACCAAGTGGGATTTATCCCTGGTATGCAGGGATGGTTTAATGTGCGCAAGACAATCAATGTGATACACCACATTAACAGACTGCAGAAGAAAAACCATATGATTATCTCAATAGATGCCGAGAAAGCATTTGATAAAATACAATACCCGTTCATGATGAAAACTCTAAGCAAACTGGGTATGGAAGGAACATTCCTCAATACAATCAAAGCAATCTATGAAAAACCCACAGCCAACATCCTATTGAATGGGGAAAAGTTGGAAGTATTTCCACTGAGATCTGGTACCAGACAGGGATGTCCACTCTCACCACTGCTATTTAATATAGTTCTGGAGGTTCTAGCCAGAGCTATTAGGCAAGAAAAAGAAATTAAAGGGATACAAATTGGGAAGGAAGAACTCAAACTATCCCTCTTTGCAGATGACATGATTCTTTATTTAGGGGACCCAAAGAACTCTACTAAGAGACTATTGGAACTCATAGAAGATTTTGGCAAAGTAGCAGGGTATAAAATCAATGCACAAAAATCAACAGCCTTTGTATACACAGACAATGCCATGGCTGAGGAAGAACTTCTAAGATCAATCCCATTCACAATAGCTACAAAAACAATCAAATACCTTGGAATAAACTTAACCAAGGACGTTAAAGATCTCTATGATGAGAATTACAAAACCTTAAAGAAAGAAATAGAAGAGGATACCAAAAAAATGGAAAAATCCTCCATGCTCATGGATTGGAAGAATCAATATCATCAAAATATCCATTCTCCCAAAAGCAATTTATAAATTCAATGCAATACCAATCAAGATACCGAAGACCTTCTTCTCAGATCTAGAAAAAATGATGCTGAAATTTATATGGAGGCACAAGAGACCTCGAATAGCTAAAGCAATCTTGTACAACAAAAAGAAAGCCGGAGGCATCACAATACCAGATTTCAGGACATACTACAGGGCAGTTGTAATCAAAACAGCATGGTACTGGTACAGAAACAGATGGATAGACCAATGGAACAGAATTGAAACACCAGAAATCAACCCAAACATCTACAGCCAACTTATATTTGATCAAGGATCTAAAACTAATTCCTGGAGCAAGGACAGTCTATTCAATAAATGGTGCTGGGAAAATTGGATTTCCACGTGCAGAATCATGAAGCAAGACCCCTACCTTACACCTTACACAAAAATCCACTCAACATGGATTAAAGACCTAAATGTACGACCTGACACCATCAAGTTACTAGAGAACATTGGAGAAACCCTTCAAGATATTGGCACAGGCAAAGAATTTCTGGAAAAGACCCGGGAGGCACAGGCAGTCAAAGCCAAAATCAACTATTGGGATTGCATCAAATTGAGAAGTTTCTGTACTGCAAAAGAAACAGTCAGGAGAGTGAAGAGACAACCGACAGAATGGGAAAAAATATTTGCAAACTATGCAACAGATAAAGGGTTAATAACCAGAATCTACAAAGAGATCAAGAAACTCCACAAAAACAAAACAAACAACCCACTTAAGAGATGGGCCATGGACCTCAATAGACATTTTTCAAAAGAGGAAATCCAAAGGGCCAACAGGCACATGAAAAAATGTTCAGGATCACTAGCAATCAGGGAAATGCAAATCAAAACCACAGTGAGGTTTCACCTCACCCCGGTTAGAATGGCTCACATTCAGAAATCTACCAACAACAGATGCTGGCGAGGATGTGGGGAAAAAGGGACACTAACCCACTGTTGGTGGGAATGCAAACTGGTCAAGCCACTATGGAAGTCAGTCTGGAGATTCCTCAGAAACCTGAAGATAACCCTACCGTTCGACCCAGCCATCCCACTCCTTGGAGTTTACCCAAAGGAATTTAAATTGGCAAATAAAATAAATCTTTAAAAAATAGACTTATTTTAAAATTAATTTTCCATGAATTTTTCTTTCAAATAATTAAAATAAATCTTTAAAAAATAGAATTATTTTTTAAATTAATTTTTCCATGAATTCATCAACATATGAATGATGTAAAATAACCTATCCAGGTTTCAGAAACCTATCAAAAGCCATCGGGAATGAAAAGCCTTCTGACACACTATTATTAATTCTCTCCTCTGTGCTTCTGCACTGCTGCCAATATATTACTCCATTATTTATTTTGTAGACTTTTAATGATTTATCCATCTCATTCCATTTATATTGAATTCAGAGCTCTTTAAAATTTTTCCTTTTCATAAATATCACCCTTGGCCAAGTATAAATGGATTCTGTTTCATCATTTGCTAAAAATGGAGAAGTAGGTCTATTGGATTATGATGTCCAAAGGTCAAAACTTAATTGTCAAGCCTGTGATTGACTTAAGTCTGCAAAATTGAAGTCAGTAGGGCTGGGGTGGGGGGGAGGTTGGTGGACAAGGTCAGTTATCGCAGAAACAGATGATGTCTATCTGACTTAGGAAGGCCAGATGTGCAGAGCTCTATTTTTGTGTCCTGTAAAAAGAGCAGGAGGGGATGGGATACCCAGGGCTTGGAACAGAGAAGATTTTTGACATCTTTGCTCCCAGCTGGAAAAACAAGAATCTTAAGCAAACTGCTGAACTTCTTTATATGGGATGTTTGTTTCAATTTACCAGCTCCTCCTAACTTAAAAAAATGCTTGAGTTTTTACCTTTTCCCTTTTCAAATAAGAGCAACTTACAATTCAATAAGTCCTGTCCTAAATAACAATGGCATTCTTTATAGAATTAGGAAAAACAATCCTAAAATTTGTATGAATCACAGTTAACCCAAAATAACCAAAGTGATCCCAAGGAAAAAAAAATCAAGTTGAAGGCATCACAATACCTGACTTCAAAGCATATTGCAAAGCTAACGTAATCAATACAGCATGGTATGGGCATAAAAAATGACACACAGAGAAATGGAATAGAATGCATATTTAAATCAGCCAACTGATTCTTGAAAAAGTGCCCAGACCACACATTGGAATAAGGATAATTTTTTCATCAAATGGTGCTGGCAAAACTGTATGTATATATGTAGAAGAATGAAATTCTACTCATACCTCTCACAATATACAAAAATCAACTCAAGTTGGATCAAACATCTAAATTTAAGACCAGAGAATATGAAGTTGCTGGACGAGAATGTAGGAAAACACTCCAAGATATTGGTGTAGTGGACGACTTCTTGGTCAAGACCCCCAAAACACAGACAACAAAAGCAAAACCAAACAAATGGGATTATGTAAAACTCAGAGGCTTCTGCACAGAAAAGAAAATTATCAATAGAGTGAAGAGACATCCAACAGAATGGGAAACAGCGCTAAGTATCTACAAGGGATTAATATCCAGGATATATCAGCAACTTAAAGAAACTCAACAACAGAGAGATCCAGTTAAGAAATGGGCAAAAGGAGCTGCCATTATTGTGTGGCAGGTTAAGTCTCACCTGCAATGCTGGAATCCTATATGAGCACCAGTTTGAGTCCTGGCTGCTCTACTTCCAAACCAGCTCCCTGCTAATGTGATTGGCAAAGCAGTGGAGGATGACCCAAGTGCTTGGGCCCCTGCACCTATGTGGGAGACCCAGAAATCTCCTGGCTCCTGGCTTTGGCATAGCTGTTATGGCCATTTTGGGAGGAACCAGCTGATAGAAGATCTTTTGCCCTGTCTCTTGTCCTCTTTTTGACTCTTTCAAGTAAATAAAAGATTAATCTTAAAAAAAAGAAATGGGCGAAGGACTTCAATAAACAGTTGTCAAAACAAGAAATACAAATGGCCAACAAATATATGAAAAAATGCCCAGCATCACTAGCCATCAAGGAAATGCTAATGAGAGCCACAATGAGATATCACCTCGCCCCCCTCAGAATGGCTAAAATCCAAAGGCAGAGAGTAACAAATGCCGGTAAGGATGTGGAGAACAGGGGAACACTTACATACTAAACTCAGATGAGAACGTAAATTAGTGCGTAAACAGTGTGGAGATTTCTTAGAAAACTAGAAATAGACTTGCTGGTGATCCAGCAGTCCCACTACAGGGCATATACCCAAGACATGAACATGTTGTATCAAAGAGAAACCAGCACCTCTACGTCTACGTCTATAGCAGCATTGTTCACAATAACCAAAATAGGGAATTAACCATGGTGTCCATCATCAGATGAGTGGATATTGAAAATGTGGTATATACACCAAATGAAATATTATTCATCTATAAAAAAGAATGAAATCCTACAATTTGTAATAAAATGGATACAACTGGAGGACATCAGGTTGAGTGAAATAAGCCAGACACAGAAGGACAAACACCACATGTTCTCCCTTATGTGTCAGAACTGAAATTGAAAATGAAAAAAAATCCACAAAAAGAAATAAATGCCTGTGTGTATCAGTATTGCTGCACATATAGTTTTGTCAATCTTTGTTTTATATCTTTGTTAAACTGCAGTTAAGAATGTTGTGTTACTATCATTTAATGATCTAAATTACTTTAAAATTTATGGTATGTGAGTCAAATGGTCATCTTTCCATTTGGTTATTATTTGCAATCCTTACCTATATTCCCATTAAACTAAGGTCTTTCTGCTTCTTACTTGTCAAACTTTTTATCTGGTGGAGCCTTAGGCCCTTGATGGTATGTACATTAAATGTTAACTCTAAAACTAAGAAAGAAAGAAGGAGAGAGAGGGAGAGAGAGAGGGAGAGATAGAATATGAACTATGTTGAATTTATTAAAAGCTTATAAAACTGAAAATAAAAAAATGCTTTGGATAACACAAAAAAATAAATAAATTTACCAAAATGATAAAACAAGCTTTTTGAAACAATCTCAAAGTTACTGAAAAGTTTCAGGTATAATACAAGAAAATCTTCGCTCACCTCCAAGAAAAAAACGTATATTGAGGTACCTACTCTTCCTACCTAGGCGTTCCTGCAGCACATTCACCAACCCCCTCCTGGGTTAGACATGGACTATCCAAAAATGTGAGGCATGTAGCCCCTCTCCATCCAAGGGGAGGGGGAAACAGGGAACTCATGGATTTTACTAGGCATTCACAATTTTATCCTAGTATTTTAGGTAGTCAGGGAAATGGTTTTTTGTTTTTGTTTTGTTTTAACTTTCATCATAACAGTTCTATAGAGTGATTATTATTATTATTGTTATTATTATTTATTTGAAAGGCAGAGTTACAGAGAGGCAGAGGCAGAAAGAGAGAGGGAGGTCTTCCATCTGCTGGTTCACTCCCTAGATGGCCACAATGGCCAGAGCTGGACCAATCTGAAGCCAGGAGCCAGGAGCTGCTTTTGGGTCTCCCATGCAGGTGCTGGCGCCCAAGGACTTGGGCCATCTTCCACTACTTTCCCAGGTCATAGCAGAGAGCTGGATGGGAAGTGGAGCAGCCGGGACTCGAATCGGTGCCCATATGGCACTGCAGGCGGCAGTCTTACCCACTATGCCACAGTGCCAACCCCTAGAGTAGGTTTTATTAATCCATTTTACAGATGAGAAAACCATGGCTTTAGAGAATTTAAGCAAGATACATCTGACAAATGTCAGGGCTGGTGGGGTTGGGGCAGGGAGAAGCCTCTCTGATTCTGCCTCCTGGGCTTGTGCCCAGCAAATTCTGCCTCCTGGGTGGGCAGGCAGGGTGGAATAGAAAGCATCTTGCAGATGAATCGTCCCATGGAGGCTGCCTGCAGAGGCCTGATGGAACTTGCTTCCTCTGGACTTGCTTCCCTCCACTGCCAGCAGCCCCCAGCTCTGTCCCTTCCATGCCCGTTCCTGTGAGTCAGCGCCATTCAACTCAAGGGATCCCTGAGCAGCTGTGGGACTGCACCTGGAAAGCTGCGACTTGGCTGAGCAGCGACTGGACGCTGCCTTGCCCTTGCGTGTGGCACTCCGGCTCTCAGTGCATGGTAACCCACAAGTGGTTGTGGAAACCCAGCTCCAGGCTGCTTCCCCCACATCAGGAGGGGGTAGGTCCAAAGCTGCATTTAGGACTGATGAATGAAATGCGTTATTAAGGATAATTCTTCAGAAAGCAGTGGTAATTATCCCAGCATTAGCATTTCTAATTGAATTCAGCTATGATTAAACTTTTCTTTCAGAAGGAGGAAATTAAAGTGTGAAACACAGGAGGGAGGAAGCAGTTCCTCTGACAAGGCTGGTTATCAATTTGCAGGAAGCTCTCCATGGTGCATGCTCAGACGCATACACATAGTTGTGGGGAGCAATCCGGACTAGACTGTTACTCGAATTAGGACTTATTCTATGCATCTGCTCTCCCACAATATGGCGCTGGGAGAGAAGTAAACAGCTTCTACCCAGCTGCCTCTCACCAACTTGACAAGCTGCAGGAGCTGCTCCTGATTGGAGAGCAGCGTACTCGGCGTGTGGGCAGCCGAGTTGGGATTGGCAGAGAAGGACTATAAAGGAGGAGAGAGACGGCATGCACCGGGAACATCTATGGGGAACATCTAAGGGAACCCGTGCAGCCCCCGAGAGAACCGGCCGGCGGTGTGCCGCTCCCCTGCGGAAGTGGGGAATGCGGCCAGGGGGAACTGCCCTTCCACGGAGGTGGAAGGGATAGTAGCCAACCCGGGAAGAACCAGCAGCAAACCCGGGGAGGGCCGAGCAGACGAAAGAACAGCGTAGGGTCCTGTGTCGTTCCTCCACGAAGAGGGGGAGCGACATAATGGTGCCGTGACTCGGTTAGGAAACCTAGCTCGGATAGGAAACCTAGGACGGATAGCAAACTTAGGAGGGAAGAAACGGGAAGAATTGGGAAAATATCGGAGAGAGAGACTAGCAAACAGCCTAGGGAAAAGCCGGACGAAAAAGGAGCCGGAGGAAGCTGTTGAAAGCCTAGGCATAGACTCAGATACGGACTACGGGGGGAAGCTGGGAGAAATCTCTAAGGTCGAAAGCGAAAGTGAAAGTTAGAACAAACAGACTCGGACGCGGACTGTGGGGAGAGGCCAGGAGAAATGAGGGAGGAATATTGTTGGAGGAAAGCTTGGGGAAACATACCGGGTAGAGAAAAATGTTAGGGAAATTGAAGCCGCGGGGGGCAGGCCGAGGCGGAGACGAAAGCCACTTTGGGGTTCTCAAGTTAGCCCGGGAATAGGGGGCGAAAAGTTAAAACCAGAAGCTGAGACGCAAGCCAGATTGGGATCCGTCTGATTAGCCCGGGGAGCAAAGGACGGGAAGCCAAATCGTGGGGCGGAGACGTACGCTGGGTTGAATTCGCCAGGCTAGCCCGGGGAACTTGGATTGAATCCTAGTGGTGGAGACGCAAGCTACGCTGTGTTACTCGCGGAAGCCGCCGCGTGCAGAGAGAGCGCGGGGCGTGAGTAGATAGGGAACGGGGCTGGCGTA
Source organism: Oryctolagus cuniculus (assembly GCF_964237555.1). Lineage (NCBI taxonomy): Eukaryota > Metazoa > Chordata > Mammalia > Lagomorpha > Leporidae > Oryctolagus > Oryctolagus cuniculus. The sequence continues at coordinate 190,658,214 of NC_091433.1, read as the reverse complement.
GGCCGTGGTTCAGACGCGAAAGGGTTAAGCGTGGAGACCGCGGACCGCGCAAAGCCGGGAAGCCGCGCAGATGAGGCGCGGGCTGAAGCGGCTCAGAGCCGGCGAGGCGCGGAGAAGCAGCCTCGGGGCGGAGCCCGCTGGCGGGGCGAGGCGCCGGGAAGCTGCGCGGAGCCGTGAAGCTGCCGGCAGGGCGAGGCGCCGGGAAGCCGCGGGGATAAGAGAAAACAGAAGTTTAGAAATGGAATGAGAGCGGGAAGCTGCGGGGATAAGAGAAACAGAAGTTTGGAAGTGAAGTAAAAGAGAAATGGGAATGCTGGAAGATAGAAGTGAAATGGGAGAGGTAGGAATGCCCGGAGATAGAGAAATAGAGAAAAATAAGGCCTCCCCTCAACATGCCAATTAGGAGGCTTGGATTCGGTCTGCCTGATTTAAGGCGGTAAGCGCCAGCAAAGCTCGACCAGAGTATGAGCTGCAGGTCACCGAAGATAGGCACGAACCAACACTAATAAGTCTCCCCCACAATAAGGCAATGAGAAGGCTTGGATTCGGTTTGCCTGATAGGTCTTGTAAGTCCCCTGCAGGCAGAGCAGAGCATGCGCTGCAGGGCACCGAACACAGGCACGCATCAGCGCCTAAAAACCTCCTCACAACATGGCGAAGAGAGGACCCGGATTCGGTTTGCCTGATAGGACTTGTAAGAGCCTGTGACAACTCTAGCAAGTAGAGCAGAGTGTGTGCCACGGGACACCGAAGACAGGCGCGTATCAACGCTAAAAAATAAAAAGAAAGGGGGATCTGTGGGGAGCAATCCGGACTAGACTGTTACTCGAATTAGGACTTATTCTATGCATCTGCTCTCCCACAATATGGCGCTGGGAGAGAAGTAAACAGCTTCTACCCAGCTGCCTCTCACCAACTTGACAAGCTGCAGGAGCTGCTCCTGATTGGAGAGCAGCGTACTCGGCGTGTGGGCAGCCGAGTTGGGATTGGCAGAGAAGGACTATAAAGGAGGAGAGAGACGGCATGCACCGGGAACATCTATGGGGAACATCTAAGGGAACCCGTGCAGCCCCCGAGAGAACCGGCCGGCGGTGTGCCGCTCCCCTGCGGAAGTGGGGAATGCGGCCAGGGGGAACTGCCCTTCCACGGAGGTGGAAGGGATAGTAGCCAACCCGGGAAGAACCAGCAGCAAACCCGGGGAGGGCCGAGCAGACGAAAGAACAGCGTAGGGTCCTGTGTCGTTCCTCCACGAAGAGGGGGAGCGACACATAGTAATACCTCTCAGGTGACCCCTGGACAGCAGGCTCCTCCTTACATTGTCAGCTGTAACCCCAGTGTCTTCCCAGAGCAGGCTGTAAAGGAAGTCACCATTGATTTTTAGGAGTCCTGTGGCTTCCTGTGATCCTCCAGGCTCAGCTTTTGCTACCAGGCACTTTGTTTGTGTCCTTTGAGGTTATAAGCATCTGGTCACCTACCCTCCTCCCTCACCAGTCACAGCCGCCAAGGACAGGGATAGTGATGCAGGTGCCTTCATTATCCTCTGCGCTGGACTGAATGCTTGGCACAGGGAAGAAACCTGAGACATGTCTGACAAGCTAATGACCAAACGGCTGATCAACGTGAAAAGCTCCTTTGTTTCCCTCACCACCATCTCTCTGCCAACCCTTTAGGCTCCAAATAATGTGTTCATCTCTTCGTGGGAGAGTAAATGCTTCAGCAAAGGTAGAGGCCAATGGCGGTGGAGGCTAAGAGACAGGTCAGGCTAGGAATACTAAAATGCATACCCCCCATCTCCTGGACTTCAGAAAGAAATGTGGAGTCTCCGATCCTGTCCTCCCATGTGACATTCTTGGCTTGCTTCCTCCATCAGGCCTCTGCAGTCAAGCTGAAAAGGAGCCTTTCACAAAAGAGGTATTTTTCTTCTTGGCCTGGAAAGTGAATTTTGATGTTATGCTCTGTCTTTGGAATGTCCCTCCTGCCCCCACCCTTTACCACCTAAAATGCCCTTCATCTTTCATAGCCCAGATGAAATATCAGCTCTTCAAAGAATAACAATCAAAGCTAATGCCAGTCAAGTATGAATTCCAGGACAGGGGCTGTGCTGTCTTATACAGATCATCTGACATGCTGTCCATAAACTCCTTTGAATCAAGACTGTTCTTTGTCCTGAACTTACAGGTGAGGAAGCCAGAGCCTGCAGCAGAGATGCGATTGTCTGAGCTCAAGCTTTCCGTGGTTCACGGATTTGAACTTGACTTCAGCTGTGCTTAGCCATGCTTCAGTCACCCCGAGTTGTGCCTCAGCTCTCTCCAGCCAGAGCCAGCGCTCCCTTCAGTGGAGAGCCAGGCTAGTCCTGGTCCACTCTTAATCTATGCATGTGTGGGTGGACTCTCACAGCCTCTGTTCCCCAAAGCATCAAGCTCTGCACTTGAGAAAACACCTTGGCCCCAATGTTCTAGAAACACAGCCTCTGTTTCTGTCGCCCTGTTGTGCTTTGAACTCCCTGTTAATCCTGAGGGTGCTGCCTTGGTGCCTTCCCTGTTCCTCTCTGTCCACCCAATGTCTCACTCTTTCTCCTGATTTTCACTTTGCTCAACACGGATCTACATCAGAAGTAGGATACTGTCTTCATCTGGTGCTGTAACAGAATACCCAATCCCAGCTAATTTATAAAGAAAAAAATGTTTGGTTCATGTTCTGGAGCTGAGAAGTCTAAGACCATGGCTCCAGAATTCCTCAGCCCTGGTGAAGGTCTTGTGTTGCATGATAACACAGTAGAGAGCATCACATGCTGGCACAGAGCAGGGGTGCTAGCTTAGGTCTCACTTCTTATAAAGACACCAGTGCCATCAGAGGGTCCCAGCCTCTGGACTTCTGATCCTAGTTGCCTTCCAGAGAACACACCTGCAAGTGCCATGAAAATACAAACCTGGGTGTTAAATTTCCAACACATGAACTTTTGGGGCACATATTCAAACCGCAGCTTGTGCCATCTTGTCTTCTCCCTGCCTAATTTAGCGTCACACGTAGCACACATCCACATCCACACTGTGTTGACAACAGCAAAGATGGACTTTATTGTTATTAACTACCCCAGAGTCACTCTTCTCATACAGTATTTTCATGCATTTCGTCAAAGCATGGATACAGAATTTCAGGGCAGTAGTGCTCACAATAGTATTAAGGTGTAATTCTTGAACCCAACCCTAACGTTTTTATAAGTAGTGCTTGTCAACTAAGAATGAAGTTGCAGATGAGTCTTTTTCTCAAATCACATCTCTCTCTTAAAAAAGTCCTTGTATATTTTGGCCTCATAGCTGGTATGGTGCGGATTACGTCATGGGAAGTAGTAATTTAATGCTATAAGTATTCCAGAGAGTGGTGAGAGGTATTCAAATACATCAGCATATTTATCCTGTCTGACAGAAATTCTCCTTAGGACAGCCTACTTGTGCAGCCTGGAAAGATAATGCTAGAGAAAAATGATTTTTGATTCTGTTTTGCTGTTTATACGACCTAGGCAAATGGAAAACGTCTATGAAATTGGTATAAATTATCACCATATTTAGAAGTAAATGGATAAAGTAGTTCTCTCATTGTCAATAAAGACAGCCTTCTAAGTTGCACAAGTATGTGTTTTTTTCTGTCAGATACTCACAGACCATGTCAGTGGATTTTTGTTTTGTTTTGTTTTGTTTTGTTTTGTTTTCTTTTCTTTCTTTCTTTCTTTCTTTTTTTTTTTTTTTTTTTTTGACAGGCAGAGTGGACAGTGAGAGAGAGAGACAGAGAGAAAGGTCTTCCTTTGCCGTTGGTTCACCCTCCAATGGCCGGCGCGGCCGGCGCACTGCGGCCTGTGCACCACGCTGATCCGATGGTAGGAGCCAGGTACTTCTCCTGGTCTCTCATGGGGTGCAGGGCCCAAGCACCTGGGCCATCCTCCACTGCACTCCCGGGCCACAGCAGAGAGCTGGCCTGGAAGAAGGGCAACTGGGACAGAATCCGGCACCCGGACTGGGACTAGAACCCGGTGTGCCGGTGCCGCAAGGCGGAGGATTAGCCTAGTGAGCCGCGGCGCCGGCCGGATTGTTGTTTTCTATACACATTCCTGCCACAGAGGATGAAAAAGAAGATCCGTATGATGATGGTTAAACAAATTGATGGTCACCACCAGCTATCAAGTTTGAATAAGGCTTTAGTTCCTCAATAGAAAACTGAAACAAATGATAATAACACTGATTTTATGGGATTGCTGTAGAGGTGAAATGATTTTATGCACAGAATGTCTTATCATAGTTACTGCAGGGCAGCTATGATTATGACTTCATAGAAATGGCACTGACGTGGTAAAAACAAGATCCGAGTCTCAGCTCTGCTGCTGACCAGCCAAGCTGTCTTAGATAAGTCACTTGATCTTGTTGGACCTAACAGCTCTCCACAGCTTGGGGCCTGCTCTAGACCCAGTTTCACACCACCCTGCTCCCTAGGATACACTTGGTCTCCAGGCAATTCAAGTTGTTTGCCAGCTGTCAGTGCTGCCTCTGGCCTGCCTCTCCTCTCCTCACTCCCTGCAACTGTACCCTCACCAGCATGGGCGTGCATGTTTGCATCAGCTTCTGCCTATGCGTGTGTCCAGATTTCCCCTTTGTGTTGGGACACCAGCCCGGCAGGGTTAGGATCCATCCTAATGACCTCACTTCAGCTTGGTTACCTCTGTAAAGATCCTATTTCCAAATGAGGTCAGACTCTGAGGTTCTGGGCTTGAAGACTTCAACACATGGATCCTGGCAGGCAACATTCAACCTCTAACACTTGGGGCCTGCACAGGACTGGGGATTTGTGGCCTCCAGCGTGGTGTTGGTATTCTTTTATTGACCTCTCTGCCCCCAAGTGACTTGATTCCTTGTGGATGTGCAGAGATACAGAGAGGCGCAAGGAGAACATTTCCTGAGTTCTAACTCCTCCTTTTGCTGTGGCAGCAGCACTGTTATTCTCTTTGGTTTCTCCTTTCATCAACCTGGCTGCCAACCAACATCTAAAAAAAAGTCCATGCGCTGCACGCTGAGTTCCTGCCTCGGGTCGATGTGGGTTTATTGATATTCCAGTATGGTTTGCAGCACGATTTATGCCCTGCAGTTTGTGAACCACAGACCCAAGGGGAAAAGGAGTAGTGAAAGAGGGGATTTTTTCATCACTTTGTATGCAGTAAGTGAATCTCAATTTCCTGCCATCTTATTTCAGAGTCCTTAAATAGCCTTTTCTGTGCCTGGACATTAGACATTAGAAACTACAAAGGCTCTGCATCCTTCAGGATGAAATGTGAGTCCTGTAAGATCTATCATCAGCGTGAACTGTTGATAGTGCGAATGGTACCGACGGGCCTATGCCTTCCTCTGGTTTGGGGTGAGGGCAGGATGCCTGCATTGGGATATGAAATGATAGCAATAGCCACAGATCAAATGAGAGACTTCATTATTCTTGTCTCTCCGGGGCAGGGACCACACCACAACCTGTGTCCTCACTTCCCGTAGTGTTGGTACAAGCTGAAAAACAGTGGAAGAATTGAACATGGTCATTTAGAATGCTGGTCCCTGCTCAGAGCAAGGCTTGCAAAGCAAGGCAAGTCACTGCAGAGTTAATGAACTCCTCAGGCAAGGCTTAGAATAAGGAAAACGACGCCACGGCGGAGCCAGGGAAGGCTTTCAACATTGTTTTCTATGTGAGAAAATGCATGCCACTGTTTGGAGTCCGTGTGGATTTCATAATGATAAAAATGCAGGCTATTTTTGGTACTGAATGTAATTGCATGTTACAGGCTGTCTTCAGCTATGTGTATCCATCATCATAGGTGCTTTGCAAAAACAAGGAGAATGAAAGAGAAGGACAGGGGAAGAGAGAGGAGGCGAGGAAGGGCACTGCCAGTATCAACCCCTTTGCCCCTGCTGATAATGAGAACTCACGAGAGACAAGGTGAAGTTGCTGAAATTGCTACAAGCCTCCAGGTCCACACAGAAATAATCATTAGCAATGATAACTTCTTCCGGTGGCAGCTCTTTTAGCACACCAGTTTGGTTGCCTCTCATAGGATTTCACGAGTCTGCCCCTGATGGGTGATGTTCACGGACAGACTGATGACCGCGTGCAAGAAGGAGCACCGGTGTCGGAATCAGGTCCAGGTCTAGCTGGCTTTGCTGCTTCCTGCTGGCAGACCTTGGGCAGGCTGCGGAAGTAAAAGGCAAGACTCAAGCTCAGGCCTCTTTGCCGTACTTTAGGTTACGTCGGCTTCACCTTCTCTTTCTCCTCCCAGCACAACCACAGGGTTTCTTGGGTCATTTCTGTCCTGTGAATTCCTTGATGCTAGGAACTCTGTCTTCTTTTTCTCTGGTGTTTTCTGAGGACTTACTAAATAGATGGTGGATATATTGTACAAACTGAAGGATACTCTTAAAATGATTACTTGTGAATCCACAACTTTGCATGGTGTTGGGTTTGTTAGAAGATTGAATTCTTCAGTTAATCCCTTGTCCTCACTCAGTTGGATGATGCCAAGGGCAATCCCTAGTTCCATGGTTGCTGCTTTCACGATTGTAAAGGTGCATCCATTGGGTGTATGCATTATGCATGCCTAATGGTGGCCCAGGCCATGGTTTCCAGAGTTCCAGTTACATTCACCAAACGCAGTCATGCTAAACTTGGAATACAAATCCTCAATGGATTGCTCTTTCACCTAAAAATTAAAACACAAGCTCTTTGACAGGGGAAGATCTACAGGTCCCTGACACCGTGGCTGCACAGGGGATGTAGATGGGAGCAGGGGTGGGGCATGAAGCAAGGGCGGGCCCTGGGGGACTGCACATGTCAGGCTCGGGATCATGAGCTTTGGAGCAGAAGAGAACGTGTACATAGCTATCGCATGTGCCCTACATCCTCAGAGTTGATGCGTTTTATAACCCTAGTGTCACTAAGGACCAGTGCCATGGGCTGTGTTGTTATTAAAGACTCACCTCTTCAACACCCACCTCAGTGGCTCCCTTCCCAGAACTGTGATGGTGTTAGTGGTGTTGGAATCCACCAGAGGGAAGGATGGCAAGTTCTAGACTGGACATTTGCAGTGATTGTAAGGCCTGCCATTGCTGCAATTCATGCAGATTTACTTGGAACACAGTCAATGAATACTGTAGAGCTTTGGGTTATAATCATAAGACCATTTGTTCTGAAGTCAGTCGCATGGATTCAAATCCTGACTACATCACTTTGGATTTCAGCATGTCCCTAAATATCTACTCTCTCTCTCTCTCTCTTAAAAGATTTATTTATTTATTTGAAAGGCAGAATTACAGAGAGAGGGAGGGAGAGATACAGAGAAAGATCGTCTGTCCACTGATTCACTCCCCAGATGGCTGCAACAACTGGGGCTGGGCCAGGCTGAAACCAGAAGCCAGGAGCTTCATCCATGTCTCCTATGTGGGTACAGGGACCCAAATACTTGGGCTATCTTCTGATGCATTCCCAGGCACATTGTCAGGGAGCTGGATTGGAAGTGAAACAGCAAGTATTCAAACCAGTGCCCATATTGGATGTTGGTTGTGTGGGCAGCAAGTTGACCCTGTGCACCATAGCACTAGTTAACCTCTGTTTTCTCATCTGTAAAATGGGGCCATAAATATCCCCTAGAATCGTGGTGAGAGTTAAGTGAGGCAATGCCCATGATGTGCACAGATAGTAGCAAGCACTTCAAAAATGTTTTCTTGGGGCCAGAGCTGTGGCATAGTGGGTGGGGTTGCCACCTGCAGTGCTGGCATCCCATATGGGCACCAGTTAGAGTCCTGGAAGTCCCACTTCCAATCCAGCTCTCTGCTGTGCCCTGGGAAAGCAGAAGATAGCCCATGTTGTTGGGCCCCTGCAACCACGTGGGAGACCCAGAGGAAGCTTCTGGCTCCTGGCTTCGGATCGGTGCAGCTCTGGCCATTTCAGCCAATTGGGGAGTGAACCAGTGGATGGGAGACCTCTCTCCCTCTCTCTCTCTCTCTCTTTCTCTCTCTGCCTTTCCTTCTCTGTGTAACTCTGACTTTCATATAAATAATAAACTAAATCTTTTTTAAAAAAGAAAATGTTTTCTCTCATTATTGTATGAAGATATGTGGTGCTGGAGATGACAGAACACAAGGCAGACATGGTTCATGTGCCAAGGGGTGGCAAATCACACACAAGTGGCAAAAAATCAATTCCTAAAATATTGCATGACACTCCATAAAAATGTACGAGTGGCACGTTTTAATCAAACATTGTAGAAATAAAACTGAATAGTAGCTCCTGTTGAGTCAGCACTGTAGACAGAACAGGCACAATGCAATGAGGGAGAGTGCAGGTGGACTTCACCTTGGAAAGCCCTCCCTCTAGAAATGCGACGTTTCCTCTTTCATTTGACAGACCAGAAGAACTGTCCGCAGGAAATGCCTGGGAGAGAGAACCCCAGCTGAAGGACTGACTGATGGGCACAGAGCCTCTGCCGCGTATAGGGCTTGGCATCTTCTGGGAACCAGCAGAGGGCCTGAGCAGCTCCCTGAGCAGAGGGCTGAGTGGCAGGAGCTGACATGACAGGACACGCAGGTGCAGAACATGTTGGGTTTGTGGGCCCCACTCAAGAGTTTGGGCGTCCTTCCAAGCTAAGGGTCCAAGCAGCAAAGTAACACGGTAGGAGTGGCACAGCTTCCTGTGCAGATGGCTGAATGCACACTTTCCAGGCCCTCTGAGTCATGGAAAGAGGATACAGTTCCACAGAGGAAGAGAACTGTGCCTAGCAAAGTTCTCATTGATAAATGAAGATGAAATAAAGACCCCGCAAAGCAAACAAATTGAAAGAATTTGTCACCATTTTTTCAGCCTTACAGGTATTTCTTAAGGATGTGCTACACACAGAAACAGAGAGAAATAATCATTATGAAAGAATGTGAAGGCAGAAAATCTCCTAGTAAAAATACAAGGGAAATCCAAAGTAAACAATAGGAATATGTATAGGAAAGTGGTAGGACCAAGTCATTACTTATCAATAATAATGAATGTAAATGGCCTAAATTCTCCAATTAAAATATATAGACTGGTCGATTGGGTTACAAAAGACACATCTATTTGCTGCCTGCAGCAAACACATCTCACCAAGAAAGATAGACACATACTGAAAGTAAAAGGATGTGGCTGGTGCCGTGGCTCACTTGGCTAATCCTCTGTCCGGTTGGGGTGCCGGATTCTGTCCCAGTTGCTCCTGTTCCAGTCCAGCTCTCTGCTGTGGCCTGGGAAGGCAGTGGAGGATGGCCCAGGTCCTTGGGCCCTGCACCCACATGGGAGACCAGGAGGAAGCACCTGGCTCTTGGCTTCAGATCGGCGCAGCATGCTGGCCGTGGCAGCCATTTGGGGGGTGAACCAATAGAAGGAAGACCTTTCTCTCTGTCTTTGTCTCACTGTCTAACTCTGCCTGTCAGAAAAAAAAGAAAGAAAAACGAAAGTAAAAGGATGGAAAAAGATCTTCTATGCTAACAGAAAGCAAAATTGAACAATGAGCAGGTGTAGCCATTCTAATATCAGACCAAATAGACTTTAACACAAAAACAGTTAAGAGACAAAGAAAGGCATCATGTAATGATTAAGGGATCAGTTCAACAGGATGATATAACTATAATAAATGTGTATGCATCAAGTACACAATTAAGCAATCTGAAACAATAAAAACGAAGCTGGAGGCATCATAATACCTATCTCAAGACACACTACAGGACAGTTATAATCAAAACAGCCTAGTATTGGTAGAAAAATGGACATGTAGACCAGTGGAACAGAATAAAAACCCCAGAAATAATCCATACATCTATAACCAACTAATCTTTTCTGACCTAAAATCAATCCCTGGAGAAAGGATCGTTGCTTCAACAAATGGTGAAGGGAAAATTGGATGTCCACTTGCATAAGTTCAAAGCAACACGTGTACCTTACACCTTACACAAAAATCAGTTCAAAATGGATCAAGGGTTTAAATCTATGATCTGATACCATCAAATTACTAGAGGAGAAGATTTGTGAAACTCTGCAAGACATTGGCATAGGCAAAGACTTCTTGGAAAAGACTCCAGAAACATAGGCCATCAAAACAAAAGTAGGCAAATGGGATTTCATCAAGTTAAGAAGCTTTTGCACTGAAAAGAAAGCACTCCCTAAAATGAAGAGGCAAATGACAATGGGAGCAAATCTTTGCAAACTATGCAACTGGTAAATCATTAAATCCAGAATCTATAAAGAGCTCAAGAAACTCAGCAACAACAAATAAACCAGTCTAGTCCAGAAGTGGGGAAGGACTTTAGCAGGCATTTTTCTTTTTTAAAAAGTTTTATTTATTTATTTAAAAGTCAAAGTTACATGGAGAGAGAAGGAGAGGCAGAGAGAGAGAGAGTTCTTCCATCTAAGAGTTCACTCCCCAAATGGTTATAACACTTGGAGTTGAGCCAATCTGAAGCCAGGAGCCAGAAGCTGCTTCTGGGTGTCCCACATGGGTGCAGGAGCAAAGGATTTGGGCCATCCTCCACTGCTTTCCCAGGCCATAGCAGAGATCTGGATTGGAAGTGGAGCAGCTGGGACCCAAATTGGCACCCATATGGGATGCTGGTGCTGCAGGTGGCAGCTTTACCTGCTATGCCATAGTGCTAGACCCTGAAGAGTGATTTTTCAAAAGAGAACTTCAGATGACCAACAAACACATGAGAAAATGCTTGGGATCACTGTCCATTGGAGAAATGCAAATCAAAACCACAATGAACTTTCACCTCACCCCAGTTAGAATGGCTGTCATACAGAAACCAAAAAACAATAAGTGCTAGCAAGCATATGGGGGAAAAAGGTTTCCAAATACACCGTTTTTGGGAATGTAAACTGATAACAGCCATTGTGGAAGACAGTATGAAAATACCTCAGAAATCTGAATATAGACCTACCATATGATCCAGCTGTCCCACTCTTGGGAATTTACTGAAATGAATTAAAATCAGCATATGAAATAGTTATCTGAACCCACATGTTTATTGAAGCTCAATTCACAAATAAATCCATCAGCTGATGACTGGATAAAGCAAATGTCACACACACACACTATGGAATACTACTCAGACATAAAACAAAAATGAAATACTGTCTTTCTCAACAAAGTGGATACAACTGGAAATCATTATAGTCGTGAAATAAACTAGTCCCCTGTTCCCTGATCTGTGAAACTAATAGGGTACAAGACAATGTAATGTATGAGAGCAAAATTGACATATTGAGATTTGATTATTGTTTATATCTCTTATATCCCTTGTCTGTACTGTTGGGGGACAGAGATTTTTTTTCCCTTTATTGAATTCCTTACTTAGTGGATTATAAAAGTGGATTATAAACTGAAAGTATGTTTTTGTAAAAATTAAAGGGAAGAATAAGGAAGGAGGAGGGAGGTGGTGGGGAGTATCAGCATGTTCCTAAATCTGTATATATGAAACACATGAAATTTTCTCACCATATATATATATATATATATATATATATATATACATATACATATATACACATATACATATATATAATAGAAAAAAAGGGCAGAGAACAACACTGCTAGGTCTTGCAATCAATTGAGAGACATATACAAGGAATGAAAATATTCCTCATTTGTAGAAATGTCAGAGTAAGAACCCTGGTATTGAACTCCACTTTTGAAAGACAGACACACACATTGGCTGGCTTGCTTTTGGCAGTGCATGAATTAGTTCGGAGTGCCCACACTGGAGAGCCTGGCCTGTGGTTCAGAGGCCAGGCCCGATGCTTGACAGAGGACAGAAAGGTGAACCAGACTCAGAGTTACCTATGCTTTAAGTGCTCACTCTTCTGTTATCTAAGAAGCTGGCTTACAGCCTTTATTACTGGATGGCATGGCGGGTGCCACCAGGGGAGAAAGCTGAGAGTGGTGTAATGGGCACAGAGAAAGGAGAATTATGCTCTCTGGGGAGCACAAGAAAGGAGTCACAAAGGGGATGATGAAGGAAGGTCACCTTCTCTGGACACTTCTCATCTATATGGGCTAAATGGATTTGCTCTTTATTCCATTTCCTCTTGAGTCTCTTTTTCTCGCCAGGTGAGAAATTGCTAATTTGCGACACTGACCCGTGTTTTAAAGGAAAATGGGCTGTAAGAGTATCGTGTTCTCTCTCTGAAATGGAATATTTCAGTCTGAATTGGAGCTACTAAGGAAGGGCTTGGCTGAAAGTCTGAACAGTTTTACTTTTTGAAAATTTTTGACTTACAACCAATTAGTATTCATGAGAGGATGAAGGTATGAGAGGTTATAAGATACACTACCTGCAAATCCTGTTTTTACACCCATGTTGCATAATTTATCATGTAAGCATTTATTATTCTAATGAATTATGTACCTCTTTCATTGCAGTCAACATATATTGACCACTTGTTATATAGTAGACATTGTGTTAGATTCTGCAGATTCCAACATGAATCAAACAACACTTCTTTCCTTAAGGTTCTCCCAGCACCAGGAAGAATCAGATAAATAAATGTGCTACATTGAAGGTGAAGCTCACATGTTTTGTATGTCCCTAAAGGGTAAAGCTAACGCCAGTGGAGGCTCATTGCCAACAGATGGTTATCAGCTCAAGATTCAGAATAACTTTGCAGCAGTTGAGCTGGTTTGCGATGGGTAGTTTCCTGCTCTCATAAGGATCCCTTCCCCCAAGAGGGAAGCACAACGAAATGTCAGTTCGTGGTACAACTGGACTGTGATGGGGCTACTCTCGAGGAAACCAAGCGGCAGAGCACAAGAGAGGTCTAGCGGTTACTGATCTTGGGGCCCTACAATTCTTAGATCGGTCATCTGACCATCTGCTACTCTAGAGAAGTCTCACTTTCAAGCACAGCCAAGTCTGAACCAACCTTCTTTTAGGCCAGAAAGAGACTTCTGACATTCAGAAGATGGAGATGGGTGCCTGGGGCCTGCCGTTCTACGTGGGGATTAGTGGGGCACCTTTGCCCCATGAGTAGCGTCTCTCATGGGTCAGCTGTATCAGTTGTATGTAGAATCCTTTATAAAGCATCTTATAAAGCATGAGTTCAGCTAGACGCCATACAGGAATTCAGATGTCTATGAAAACCCAGTGAGCATATAACACAGATTGCCCAGTTGAGGTGTCTGCATCTGAGCCTTCAACAGTTCCCTGATAGGTGTTTGGGGAGAAGCTGCAGCTTTGCTATCAGCTGAAAGGCTTCTCATGAACTGCTCCAGTTTCCTTACTCTTCCCTTACCACTCCCCAGCATAGAATTTATACTCTACCATGTGCTAATGCTGCTTGTGTCCTATCACCACGCCTTCCACCAAGCAGGGAGCTCCTCTGGGACCTGGTTCTGTGCTGCTTTCCCAGTGCCTTGAACAGTGACTAACAGGTCACTGAACGGGCATCAGAAATGTTTTCATGCTAAAGCTTAGGAAGCCGCAAAGATGAATTCCACCTTGTCTTTTAGTACTGGGCAGGGCTGCCATGGGGAGTGTTTTTTCCAAGGCAGTGAATTTCACTCTCACCACCACCGTCACATTGTCTGTTGAAATCACAGATGACCTACATCTCTTCTTAATGGACCTGGGTTGTTGAGTAGTGCTTGGCCTTTTCTGTAATGGAGAAAATAATACTGCCACTTACTGCAGTGGTGGCACTGAGAGCCCAGGTGCCTGAGCCGAAGCCGCAATGGCTGTCTTGTTCACAAGCTTCTTGGGTAAAAAGTTCTCAGGACCAGAAGCTCCAGGAGTTCAGCAGGGCCTGGATTTCAGGGAAGATCCTGCCTGGGACTCGATGGGACAATAGTGTTCTGTCTTTTTGCTGGAAATCAGCACTGAAGTAAGTTACTTTCCAGTGGATGCACTTGATACATTAAGATTTCACTCTCTCAAAAGAATGTCAAGAGAAGCCAGAGCTTCAAAAAGAACTTGGCTTAGGTTCCAAAAGTACAGCATTTAGTAGCTGGGCAGTCTAGGACAACGCTTGTGCTTTGTGACCAGTAGGGCAGCAGTAAGAACACCTTGGTGCCTACCGTGGCAGTGAGCCCTCAGGGAGATGCTGCACGAGGTGCCCCGTGCTGGCTGCAGCCCAGGAGAAGCTCAGCTTGTTCACTGTCTCCCTTCCCCACCCCGTTCCCTTTTGCACTCCACCGTGGCAGTCAGAAAGAAAGCTGCATCGGAACTCTGGGTTTAGAAAGGGATTTTTATGCACAGAGGGTCTCTGTGATAATTTACATTCTTTTTCAACATGTGAGAAAATTATCTCAATAACTTCTGTGTGTGCTCCACAGTTTAAAGGGGGCTCTGCTAGTGTTCAGCTAATCTACTCTTCATGGTGATTCTGTAAGAGAAACAGAGAAGAAGTGGGGGAGGCTCATGAGGACTGAACCCCCCCAAAGTGACAGTCAGCCTTGGCGATGCTCTGCCGTGCACCAGCAGTTTGGAATCCAGAGGCTCTGCCTCAGCCGTGGCCAGTCTTTGCCAGCCTGTGAATTTCTGGGAGCCCTGGTCTTCCTTGTCTTGACTCATCTGTAGAAGTCTGTCACACAGGGATTGAAAGACTGTGTCAGTTCATTTCTGTGCCCTTGTGGCTTCAGAGAAATATAAGCTGCTGATTCACTAAATACTGCATATAAAGTATCGGGTGCAGAGCACTCCATGCATGATGGCAGTTGTTGATTTTGGCTTTCCCGGGCCCCTAGCACTCTCACATTCTCTGCCTCACAAATGAGCTCTTCTCCTTGTTTTGCAAAAAGGAAGAGCCTGTGGCTTCCCCAGTGTCACTTGGCTGTTGGGTAACATCTGTGATTTGAACCAATCAACACTTCTGACTCCATACTTTTTTTTTTTTTTTTTGACAGGCAGAGTGGACAGTGAGAGAGAGAAACAGAGAGAAAGGTCTTCCTTTTGCTGTTGGTTCACCCTCCAATGGCCGCAGCGGCCGGCGCACCGCGCTGATCCGAAGGCAGGAGCCAGGTGCTTCTCCTGGTCTCCCATGGGGTGCAGGGCCCAAGTACTTGGGCCATCCTCCACTGCACTCCCGGGCCACAGCAGAGAGCTGGCCTGGAAGAGGGGCAACCGGGACAGAATCTGGTGCCCTGACTGGGACTAGAACCCGGTGTGCCGGCGCCGCAAGGCGGAGGATTAACCTAGTGAGCCGCGGTGCCGGCCAAGACTCCATACTTTGAAGTTCCTCACTTCTTGTTGGTAAAAATATAATCTGGAACCAGAAAGGATTTGTGACAATCTCTAGTTGAATCTAACAGTTAAACTGAGTTCCGAGGAAGGGACTGTCCTGTGCGAGGCAACTGGTGCCTCAACATAGCACAGAGTCCAGAAGATGGGTTTCAGGACCCCTTTCCCAGCCCTCCCATTAAAGATCTGCTTCTCCCTCTGCAATGCTTTTGTCCCGGGAGGGCTCTAGGGTTTCCGTGAGTGACCCAGGGCATCTGTCGAGACACAGGGGTAGAAGGGCTGAGCTCTGCAGAATGTTCCTCAGATTTGGTCTGTTGAACAAAAGCTAAAGAGTGACTGTGCATCAAGCTCTGAGTCAGTGGTGTGGGTTCATTGTAATGGTTTTCAAATATTCATCTTGAGTTATACAATTGCTTTGGCTCTTTGACCTTCAGGTCTGTCTTACGGAGACAATGTGATGACTGGGGATCAGACTTTGGCTGTGTTGATATAGGCAGTTTTGATCCAAAGCATTAGTTTTCTTTTTCTTTTTTTTTTTTTGACAGGCAGAGTGGACAGTGAGAGAGAGAGACAGAGAGAAAGGTCTTCCTTTTTGCCGTTGGTTCACCCTCCAATGGCCGCCGCGGCCGGCGTGCTGCGGCCGGTGCACCGCGCTGATCCGATGGCAGGAGCCAGGAGCCAGGTGCTTTTCCTGGTCTCCCATGGGGTGCAGGGCCCAAGCACCTGGGCCATCCTCCACTGCACTCCCTGGCCACAGCAGAGGGCTGGCCTGGAAGAGGGGCAACCGGGACAGAATCCGGCGCCCCGACCGGGACTAGAACCCGGTGTGCCGGCGCCGCAAGGCGGAGGATTAGCCTAGTGAGCTGCGGCGCCAGCCCAAAGCATTAGTTTTCAACCTGGTTCTACCTTAAAATTACCTGGAGAGGTGTTTTTTTGTTTTGTTTTGTTTTGTTTTGTTTTGCTTTCTTTTGTAAGGAAAGTAACGCTGGGGCTCAAACCCTACAGAAGTATTGGGATATAGTTGGATAATTAGTCTGTGGTGGAACCTAACCTACCCATCATTTTTGTTCGACCTGCCAGGTACTTACAATGTGTATCCAGTTCTGAGAACGATGTACTATGGCAAGGTGAAAGTAGACCAAATACCAGACAAAGAGGTGTTCTTGAGGACATGCCATTTATAAGGACATTCCCTCCTTCCCTTGTCAGGAATTAGGACACCCAGATTAACCAGGGTTGTAACATTTTGTTTCCTCCAACTGCATCAAAGCTGCCATGTTGGTGTGGCATTCAAGCTCTCCTTAGCCTTGTTATCACCTGCACTTTTAGCCTCACCTTGCATGAGTCACTCTGTATCTTACAATTCAGCTGCATAGGACTCTTCCGTGCGCTCCAGCTGTGGTCTGCACTTCTTGATGCCAGTTCCATGTTTCACACCTGAGACTTCTGTCTTCTCAGCTCTGCATGGTCAGCACTTACTCACCCCATGAGGCCATGTCAACTATCCACTGCTCCCAGAAGCCTTGTCAACAGCCCCTGGACAGTAACATCTCCTGCCTGGGTAACTCGCCCAGTAACTGGTTGGAGTGCTTAGTCAAAGTTGAGTCTGTTCCCCCCTGTCAGGCTGTGAACTCCTTTATTCAATATTCTCATTTGCATAGGCTCTACGTCACAGAGTAGGTGCCTCATAAATATGTGTCAAGTGAAAGAAGGTGAAGAACATAGCTGTGGATGAGACTCCAAAATATCATCAATCTCTTTTCTAATCTATTTTCCCATACTCCAATCAGCTATGTTAGGAGCTATTTAGTCCTGAAATTTTCTGGCTAGGACATGTTTTTCCCTTTCACAGATGGGGAAACTGAGCTTCTATGAGAACACACTCATGTAATAAAATAAAAAGAGGAATGGGGATCGGTGATGTGGTGTAGCAGGTTAAGCTGCTGCCTGCAGCTCCGGCATCCCATATGGACACTGGTTTGAGTCCTGGCTGCTCCACTTCCAATCCAGTTCCCTGCTAGTGCACCTGGGGAAGCAGAGGAAGATCCTCCACATCCGTGGGCTCAGCTCTGGCTGTTTTATCCATTTGGCGACTGAACCAGCAGATGGAAGGTTTCTTTGTCACTCCATCTGTATCTCTTCTTTTCCTATAAATAAATAAATCTTATTTAAAAAGTGGAAATGGTAGACATCTCCCCAGCTTTCAGTCTTGCTTTCTCCCATGACGCAGAATGTCCTCCTACAGTGAAGCTCCTGACCTTCCCTTGCCCACAGACGCGTGATGTGCCCTGTGCCCATCCAAGAAGTTACTGTGCCCAGCTCACTTCTGTTCACTCTCAGGGCTTCTGCTTCCACCTGTGTACTCATGCCTGCTGTATTCAAAAGTCTAGCTCAGTTTCTGCTCCTATAGCCAGCTACCTATGGGGTATTTCTATGGGGCCCCAAATGCCAAAATGGAACTCATTATCTTGCCTTAAATTCCTCCTTCTCATTCTTTATCTCAGGAAATGAGACAGAAGCATGAGGGTCATTCGGAATCTCTCCCTCTCCCTCAGTGGCGGGATCTAATTGCTTACCAGGTCTTGCTGATGTCACTTCAGGAACATTTTCTCCCAATTAAGGACCTGGTTCCTTCATCTGGCCTCTTAAAACCTGGATCAAGCCTTCCATTTGGGGCTTCTTGTTATTTTTCCAATAAAGAGTCTTTCCAAAAGTTAACATAAATTGTTCCTCTTTTTCTGGATTCAGAGATTATTTCAAAAAGGATAATTACCTCTTCTGTCTTCAGCTA
The DNA here is from genome assembly GCF_964237555.1 of Oryctolagus cuniculus. NCBI lineage: Eukaryota > Metazoa > Chordata > Mammalia > Lagomorpha > Leporidae > Oryctolagus > Oryctolagus cuniculus. The sequence goes on along the minus strand of NC_091433.1, from coordinate 190,640,154 downwards.
TGATTCTATTTTGGAATCCTCTTCCTCTAATTAAAAAAAAATCACCAACTCCTATTGCTATTTGAGTCTGAGTCCTTTGTGCAGTAAAATCAGAAAAATTTCACAAATAAACATGAAATGCAGGAATCAGCTGCCTCAGGGCACCCCGTGGAAATGAACATCTCTACAAGATGCCCACAGTCTCTCTCACACCGTGCTTTGTAGATCACTAAGGCAAACAAAGAACTCTCTGTTTTGAGGTAACTTCTCTCCAAGTTGCTTTCAAATGCTTAGGGCAGCCTCGGCCATGGATATGCATTCAATAAATATTACCTATTATCATTTTTGTTCCATGCCTGTGTTCATCAGGGATTTAAAATATGCATAAATCCTGCTTACACTGTGACTAATCCCCAGAGGCTATGACAAAAGCCCAGTTTCCACTCTAGGGAACATGCAGACAGGTCACCTCAGCTTCAATTCCATGAGTCATCAAAGCATCGCAGAGGCAGAATGGGAAAGCCCGTAGGAATCACCAAACATGGTTGGTGATTGACCTGTGGGGGAACTCAGATGCTCAACCTCATCATCATCAACTCTAGAGGGCACTGAGTTGTAAGAGGATATACGATACATGAAATCTGGACCTCTCCCCGCAGGAGCTACACAGGCTGTCCTGCGTGGGCTCGTGGGGTCCTTGACTTGGTGGTGACTCTGGAGGCACCCAGCTGCCTTCTGAATGGCCTGCCAGTCATACTGCAGAGCTAAGAGGAAGAGGGTGGGACTTGTTCATCAGTTAAGGTGCAGGTGCTGAGTCTTAATCAGACAGACATGAAGGACAGAGGGTAAAGAGAAAGGAGTAGGCTCAGATTCAACAAAGGCCTAGAGTTTCTGGAGGAGAGAAGGTTGGGAAGAGGCCACACTGTAATGCATCTATGCTCTTTTGATATTCAGCTGTCTTCAAAATATCTCTATTTGGTGCCCAAGATGATTAGGCACTGGGCCAGGTAGAAAATGAGCCCTATAGGGAAATCAGATGAGTCGTGCAGGGTCCTATGTAGTTACAGTCCAGAGACTGTGAAACCCTGAAGAACTCAACCTTCAGGACAAGTTCTAAATGGCAAGATGACCCTAAAAGTCACACTGGAGCCGAGCAGCCACTTTCTGAGCAGAGATTACACACATCCTCGAGAAATCTTGTGGCCCTTGCCCAGGCATGATCCTGTTCTAGCCCACAGGGCAAACAGGCTCCAAAGAGTCTGTTTTGGAACCTGTACTTAACCAATGGACAGCAATCAGGAGTCAATGCCAATACTTGAAAGGCTCACAATCCCTCATTTGTATAAACCAATCAGAATTGAGCAAATCTGAATCCTTCATCTGCATATTTAGACCTGAAAGGAGAGGGAAGGGCTTTCCCTTTAAAGACAGCCCTTTCCAGCCCAAAACACTTTCCTTTCGCAGTGGAGGCTGGGTCTCCCCAGTCTGGATTGATTCTCTTGGAAATAGTTTCCTTTGTCTTTTTCCATTTTTAAAGTTTATTTATTTTTGTTTGTTTGAAAGGCAGAGTAAAAGAGAGAGAATATAGAGATATACGGAGAGGAGAGAGAGAGAGAGAGAGAGAGAGAGAGAGAGAGAGAGAGAGAGAGAGAGAACGATAGAATTTTTCCATCCACTGTTTGCTCCCAGCTCCCTGACTGGGTCAGGCAGTAACTCCATTCATGGCTTCCATGTGGGTGGCAGGGGCCCAAGCACTTGGGCCATTCTCCACTGCTGTCCCAGGTCCATTATCATGGAGCTCAATCAGAGCAGTTGGGACTTGAACCCATGCTCTGGTACGGGTGCCAACTTTGCAAGCTGCAGCTTAACTTGCTGAACCACATTGTTGGCCCCTTTATCTTTTGAATTTAGGCAAGATTATTTTAGTTGACAAGGAGCTCACAGATGACCAAATAATCACAAGGTGCACTGACTCGTGAGGGAGCTCGGTCGGAGTTGGTGTAGAGAGAGAAGGGACTTACCGTTGTCAGGGTGGGCTGGAAGACACCACCCTGGAGGACAGTTGGCCCAGGCTCTGAAGATGGGTAGGGGCTTATCAGTTGCCCAGGGAGCTAGAGAGAGGCTCAAAGCACACAGGAGAGTGCTGTGGTCTGGCATATTCCTGGTGTATGGACAGTGTGGATGAGGCAGGAGTAGAAAGCTCCAAGGGGTAGACTGGGGCTGGGTGGTGAAAGCACATAGCCATTGGACATTGTCCTAAACTGCTAAGAGGTCACAGCAGCACTGTTGCAGCAGGGGCTTTCCCTGTGTTTTATGGGAGTCATCATGGTGGCTTGCCTCCCCACCCACAGCCGTCCTCCCTGGCATCATCGTCCATTTGCTTGGCCCGAAAGTTGGGGATACTTTGGATTCCTGCCTCCTCACCTTCTTTCCTCCAGTTCTTCTCCAAGGCTGTACACCCTTCCCTCTGAATCTGCCCCACCTGTATCCCCTTCTCTCAGTCACCTCCACCCTTTCACAGTTGGCACCACCATCACTTCTTGCCTGAATGTGAGGGTCTCCCAGTGGGCTTCCTGCTTCCAGTTATGCTACCCAGTGCTCTCTTCATGCACTCTAGCCAGAGGCATCTTTAAAAATGGAAATCCCATCATATCATATCATCACACCACCTGGGTTGAAACACAGTTGTGGTTTCTTGGGTAATGTCTGTAAGACCCCTCCCTGTGGTCTCTAGGCGCTTGCCTTGCTGACAACTCCAGGCCTGTTGCAACCCTGCCAGCCTCCCGCCAGCACCAGACATGTTTTCCTCGCCTTCAAGCTCTTCTCTCATGCGTGGTCTGTGACTGCTTCCACAGTGCCTTGATCTTCTGCTCAGAAACGCCTGCCTCTGCTCCACCCCCTGTCCTACCAGACCATTATGCAGGGCCCATTGCATTTCCTTTACAGCCCTTACAACTTTGTGCACTATGTTGTTTTTGTCAAGCAGTCTCTTCCTTATTCTCAGTACATGGCTTAACACATAAAGGGCAGGTTCTCAGTAAAGAGCTGTGGAATGGGCGAGTTGCTCAGACACCTCAATTAAGACCAGATTTCCAAATTTCCATGGCCATGATGTACGACATGCAACCTTGACCATTAGGAATCATAGGGACCAGGCCTGATCATTAATTGACTTATCAAAGGCCAATCAGCTTCTTTCTTTCAGGAATTTGAACTAAGAGATAATAAGACTGTACCTGGTTGATGGTCAGTGCTGGATCTAATACCTCACAGTACAGAGGTAAGAGACATTTGGGGATATTGCAAGTAGAGGAAGCTATTCAAGACAGAGGAGGAGAGAAGGAAGGAAAACGAAGCAATAATGATTATGATTGCACAGAAGACAGAAAGAAGCATCAAATCCTGACTCTCCCCTCTCCTGGTCCCCCAAGTCCTGGTACCTTTCCCTTCTCATGTCCCTGAATTGCCAATTAAATCTTTTATTCTATCTTTAACGTTTACTCAACTCTTTATTACAACTAGCTAGAGTGAGTTTATATTTTCTAAAACAAAAGATGTTGGACTTAGATCTCCAGGAAGATCACAACTGGCACAATGTGGAGGACAGAGCAGAGAGCTGCAGACAGGAAATGAGGTGTGTGCTTTTGCAGTGAACAAGGTGAAAAGGTGACAAGTCTGAGTTAAGCCAAGTGGTGTTGATCAGAAGGAAGAGATTCAAAGGATGTTGGAGTAGGGAGAGTTGACATGGTGCTGATGAGATGTGAAGAGGGAAGATGATGCCAAGGTTTCCAGCTTCCGCCACTAAGTGATGAGCCCTCCATAAGTGGAGCTCTTGAATGTGGGAAGAGGGGTTATTGGAGTGAAGAGAGCCACCTTGTGCATTCCACAGGCCCCATCCAGTGCACTGCAGGCAGGGGCCAGGCCAGCTCCCTCCGTCACTCCAACAGGCCAGCAATGCCCATCTCTAGTGCTAAAGCTGCTCTTCAGTCCGAATCACCCCCGTCCATTTTGACTTACTGAAAGCCTCCTTACCTTTCAAGGTTTATTTCAACTTCAGTGCCCTCTGCAAGAATTTCCCTTCTACCCAAGCCTGCTGTTTCCTGTGACACTTGGAAACAGCGGCCATGAAAATGGATTGACTCATTCCATACCCTACCCATGCTGCGCAGGATTCAAAGACTTGGTCAGTAGTTCATATATCCGTGGCTCTAATGGATAATTCTTCCTAAATGAAACTTCTAGATTAACCTTTGGATTCACCCTCGACTTAACTTGACACAAAAGCAGATGATTCTCTGTCCTCCCAAAAGACTTGGAGGGTGTTATGGGTTTTAATCAATGAATGGTAACCCTGCTGGTTACCTGTTTGGGCTTCAACAGTCTATGGCAAAACTATAGCATGTCAGGCCAGTGGATCCTCTACTGCCTTGTCAAAGTCCTGGATCACGGAAATGCGATTTATGAGGACTTGTTTGAAGGGCACACTCTTTATCCTTTCCTCTAGTTGTGCTAATTTTTATTCCTGCATCAAGCTGTGCACTTGGACCATATGTTCTTAGTCCCCAGCAAAATGTTCATGCATTTTAATGCTATGACTTTGGCTTCCATCCAGGGACATTATACACAATGGTTTTATGAAAACCATTACCAGAGGCTTGTCTTTGAGGGAGTGTGTGTTAGGCCATTCAGCTCTGTCTAGCAGAAGTCTGGAGTGAGAAACTCTATGGACAGGTAAGGGCCAAGGAAAGCTTTGCTTCCTCTGAGTAACTGGGGTCACTTTTTGCTTTTTGGGAACAAGACTGACAGTATCTTCCTTTTCTTGATTGACCATGAGGAAGCTTGGAGTCAAATATGCAGATGAATCATAACAATTTGTCAAGTCTCCACTGAGTGTGTATAGGAGATGAGGTGCAAGCCACAGAGCTAGGTGCTTCTAGCATCAGAAGGAGGTATGGGGATGAGAACGGCAGTTTAAGTCAGCAATGCAGGAAGCCTGAAATTCTTACTGAGTACCATCTCAGCGCCCCCACCTGAACTGCTCTCTGCTTCGATTCTTACCTATTTTGTGACAGTGGTAGGTCCCTATCCCTTTCTGATGCTTGCCTTATTGTAGAGGGTGGGCTCACATTAGGGGTTGTGTGGTTAGAGCCATCTTGGACTCTTTAGATGACTGCTTCCTTCTTCCAGGCTACTCTTTGCTACTGTGCATTTCTCTCCCCCAGGAGACTTTCAGGCAAAGGGTAGTGCTTTCCTGCCTGCAGGAGTTTAGCCCATGACAAATTCATCTGCAGAGCTGGAAAGCATTGTGATGCCTCAGCTATACCCTTTCCCAAGTAAAGCAGTCTCTGGGGGGATTGATGGGTAGAACGCAGGCACTTGTATTATTTATTTATTTATTTAGAAAGAGTTACACAGAGAGAGAAGAAGAGGCAGAGAGAGAGGTCTTCCCTCGGCTGGTTCACTCCCCAATTGTCAGCAATGGCCAGAACTGTGCCAATCTGAAGTCAGGAGCCAGGAGCTTCCTCCAGGTCTCTCACATGGATGCAGGGGCCCGAGGACTTAGGCCATCTTCTGCTGCTTTCCCAGGTCATAACAGAGAGCTGGATCAGAAGAGGAGCAGCTGAGACTTGAACCAGTGCCCATATGGGATGTGGGCACTGAAGATGGTGGCTTTACCTACTATGCCATGGCGCTGGCCTCACCTGTATTTTTGTTTGTTTGTTTCCAGTTGAGTCCAGTGTGCAGCCTTCTTTGAGAACTCAATGTTTTTCTTTCTTTTTTTGTATAACAAGTGCATTCTGTTATTGAGAATTAGTCTTTATATAAGAAACAACCTTGATACTGTTACCAAGCAGAATGTGAGTATAATTCAATAAGCTGATAGAAGTGAAGTTATAACGTGATCATTTTCAAACAAGAAGAGGATTAATAGCTGTACTAATCCAGTACTTTGCGTGGTGAGAGTCAGATATAATAGTTAACTTCTTGTTTTTAATTTTAATTAATGTACACAAATTTTATGTATTTTTATATATAGATTCGGGACATAGTGATATTTTTTATCTTACCCTCTGGCCCATGTTTCCACCCTTTTTTCTATTCACATTATTCTTTTTTTCCACAAAGATCTCTTTTCAGTTAACTTTATACTCGTAAGATTGACCATACACAAGAGTTCAACAAATAGTATGAAACAAAAAAACAAAAACAAAAACAAAAACCATTGTTCCTCAACATCCAATTATTTTTTACTTTAAAACATTTTATTTAAGTTATACAAGTTTCATCTATCTCATATATACAGATTTAGGAACATAGTGACAACCCCTCCTCCAACCCCAACCCTTCTTCCTCTTCCCTCTCACATTCCAACTCTTAATTTTTACAAAGATCTATCATCAGTTTACTTAAGGATTGTACAGTTAACCCTCACTCAGTAAAAGAGTTCACCAACAGAATGAAGAAGAAAAAAACAAAACACTTCTCTTCAATGGAAGAAACAAGGACTACAAATAAACATTGGATCTCAAAATGTCTTTTTTTTTTTTTTTTGACAGGCAGAGTGGACAGTGAGAGAGAGAGAGACAGAGAGAAAGGTCTTCCTTTGCCGTTGGTTCACCCTCCAATGGCCGCCGCGGCCGGCGCGCTGCGGCCGGCGCACCGCGCTGATCCGATGGCAGGAGCCAGGAGCCAGGTGCTTTTCCTGGTCTCCCATGGGGTGCAGGGCCCAAGCACCTGGGCCATCCTCCACTGCACTCCCTGGCCACAGCAGAGGGCTGGCCTGGAAGAGGGGCAACCGGGACAGAATCCGGCGCCCCGACCGGGACTAGAACCCGGTGTGCCGGCGCCGCAAGGCGGAGGATTAGCCTAGTGAGCCGCAGTGCCGGCCAGGATCTCAAAATGTCTATTTCCCTCCAATATGTTACATTTCAGGTACTCTATTAGTTACCTTGGATCAGGGAAAACATATGATATCTGTCTTTTTGGGATTGGCTTATTTCACTAAGTGTAATGGTTTCCAGCTGCATCCATCTTGTTACAAAAGAAAGGATTTCACTTTTTTTCCAGCTGAGTAGTACTCCATAGTGTATATATACCATAATTTCTTTATCCAATTAACAGTTGATGGACATCTGGGTTAATTCCATATCTTAGCTATTATGAATTGTACTAAAATGAACATGAGGGTACAGATTTCTTTTGGTTTGGGTAAATTCCCAGCAGTGGGATGGCTGGATCATGTGGTAGGTCTATATTTAGATTTCTGAGGTATCTTCATACTGTCTTCCACAGTGGCTACAGCAGTTTACATTCCCACCAACAGTGGACCAGGGTGCATTTTTCCCATATATCTTTGCCAGCATTTGTTGTTTTTTGATTTTTGTATGAGAGCCATTCTAACTGGAGTGAGGTGAAACCTCATTGTGGTTTTGATTTGCATCTCCCTGATGGCTAGTGAGCCTGAGTATTTACTCAAGTGTCTGTTGGCCATTTGAATTTCTTGTCTAAAAAATGCCTGTTCAAGTCCTTTGCCCATTTTCAACTGGATTGTTTGTCTTGGTGTTGTTGAATTTCTTGAGCTCTTTATAGATTCTGGATTTGAACCTTTTACCAGCTGCATAGTTTGCACATGTTTTCTCCCATTCTGTTGGTGGCCTCTTCACTTTGCGGAGTGTTTCTTTTGCAGTGCAGAAGCTTCTTAGCTCAATTTAATCCCATTTGTCAATTTTGGTTTTGGGCTTACTGTTCCTTTGACTCACCTAAAGATCTTTGAGATGCAGATTATAACTCAGTGGTTACAGATCAGAACCCAAGAATCGACATTTCTTTTCTTTTTTTTTTTTTTTTTGGACAGGCAGAGTGGACAGTGAGAGAGAGAAACAGAGAGAAAGGTCTTCCTTTGCCGTTGGTTCACCCTCCAATGGCCACTGCAGCTGGCGTGCCATGCTGATTTGAAGCCAGGAGCCAGGTGCTTCTCCTTGTCTCCCATGGGGTGCAGGGCCCAAGCACTTGGGCCATCCTCCACTGCACTCCCGGGCCATAGCAGACAGCTGGATTGGAAGAGGGCAACTGGGACAGAATCCAGCGCCCCAACCGGGACTAGAACCCGGTGTGCTGGCGCCGCAAGGCGGAGGATTAGCCTGTTGAGCCATGGTGCCAGACAAGAATCTGCATTTCTAAAAAGCTTGCAGGCAAGCTGATATTGCCGGTTCCTCTTTTCACACTTTGTGTTCCAAGGTGAAGCTGTGAATTAGACGAGCAGTCATGGAGGAAGTGTACTTGATTCACTTCATCTGGGGACCAGGTAAGAGGGCATCCCTTGTGCTGCAGAGAGCAAAGCCATGAGCTGTGCTCTCCTTCTCCAAGATATTGGCTGCCGGCACCATGGCTCAATAGGCTAATCCTCCACCTGCGGCACCAGCACCCTGTGTTCTAGTCCTGGTTGGGACGCCAGATTCTGTCCCGGTCACTCCTCTTCCGGGCCAGCTCTCTGCTGTGGCCCGGGAGTGCAGTGGAGGATGGCCCAAGTGCTTGGGCCCTGCACCCCATGGGAGACAAGGAGAAGCACCTGCCATTGGATCAGCGCGGTACGCTGGCCGCAGCGCGCTGGCCGCGGCGGCCATTCGAGGGTGAACCAACGGCAAAGGAAGACCTTTCTCTCTGTCTCTCTCTCTCACTGTCCACTCTGCCTGTCAAAAAAATTTCTTTTATTGAAAAGGCAGAGAGAGACAGAAGACAGACAGATAGACAGACATAGAGAGATTTCCAGTTGCTGGTTTACTTCCCAAATGCCTGCCACAGCCAAAGCTGGGCCATGATGAAGCCAGGAATCTGGAACTCAGTTTCCTATGTGCAAAGTAGGGGCCCAAGTACCGAGAAAGCATCTACTGTCCTCCAGGGCATGCGTTACTAGGAAGCCGGATTGGAAGTGGAGAAACTGGGTCTTGAACTAAGCACCTGGCTCCTGGCTTCGGATCAGCGTGGTATGCCCGCTGCAGCGCACTGGCCGCAGCGGCCATTTTGGGGGTGAACCAATGGCAAAGGAAGACCTTTCTCTGTCTCTCTCTCTCTCACTGTCCACTCTGCCTATCAAAAAAAAAAAAAAGATACTGGCAAATTCAAGTCTAATGTGAGGCCTGGAGCTGCAGGCTGACCAGGAGTCCAGGCATAGTCCAGGCATGGAGTTGTTGTCTTTTTCACACGTTTTGCCCATGGTAACTATCTGTGTTGTCACACCACACACACACAAAGTTGCTGACTGAGCAGACTGAACATGTTGGGAGCATAGCCACTGCTCTACGTTCAGGCTGTGCAGTGAGTGAATACATGGACCACAGGCACTCCCTCTCAGAGGGAAAATCGAGAGGAGCTACACTGATTCTATAACATGCTGTGTGGCAATGATTCTGTTCCAGGGGCGTTTCCCAAAGGAGAGCGTCACAGCACAGATGGTTCTGCGGTTTTTCTGAGTGCTGCCTTCAGGGGCTTGCCCCGTGCTTTTGCCTGGAATGCCTGCAGCCCTTACCTATGGTAACAGGTTCTCGTATTCCAAGGCTCCACTCAGAGGCTCCATTCAGAGAACCTCTGGATTCATGAACTTTTTTACTTTATTTATTTGAAAGAGTTACAGAGAGCGGTTTTGAGAGAGAGAGAGAGAGAGAGAGAGAGAGAGAGAGAGAGAGGTCTTCCGTCCGCTAGTTCACTCCCCAAATGGCTGCAAAGACCAGAGCTGGGCAGATCTGAAGACAGGAGCCAGGAGCTTCTTCCGGTTCTCCTATGTGGGTGAAGGGGCCCAAGTACCTGGGTCATTCTCCACTGCATTCCCAAGCACATTAGCAGGGAGCTGGATTGGAAGTAGAGCAGCCGGGACTTGAACCGGCACCCATCTTGGATGCCAGCACTGGAGGCCAAGGCTTTAATCCACTATGCCACAGCGCCGGTCCCTTTCATGAGCTTTTCTTAACCCCTTCCCCAGCCTCGCTCCATGCCTAGCCCTGCCTTCGTGCCACTGCTGCTCTGACGAGGCTTCCATTCTCGCCCCCGTTTCTGCCTGATGGCTGCTCACGTATTGATCTCTTTGTTGGCAGCACTCAGCACATTGCCCAGGATCATATAGGAATTTAGGGAACTTCTGTTCAGTGAAACAGTATGAATGAATGACTGTGTGGATGCATGCAGAAAAGCCACAAACGTCCCTTCTTGGAGCTGATTTTCATCCATAAGCTAATAATTAATCAAGACAGTGGGAAACAGATTATCGCTGGATACCACTGTGCTCTCTAGGGCACTAAATCCTAGTTTCCTCTGTTATCCAAAGCTATTAACAGAAAGAACATGGCACTGTGGTGTGTGTTGTCATCCAGCAGCATCTGCCCTGAGCTGGGTAGGTGGCAGGTTGTTGCCTGATCGTAGGAAGGCTCTGTGTAAATCTGAGCTCAGGGAGCCAAGCTTTCAAAATGTCTTTACTCCCAAAGCAGGGACCATGGCTGCAGCTGCTCCCAGGGACCCTTAAGTCTCGTTTGCCAGAGGAAAACGTGGTCCACCTGCCAAATTGGAGATGCCCTATTTGTTGCTGTTTGGCACAATTTTCTTCCCTCCCCTCCTTTCCCCTCCCCTTCCCTCCCCTTCCCTCCCCTTTCTTCCCCTTCCCTCTCCTTTTATCCCCTCCCCTCCTCTCCCCTTTCTTCTCCTCCCCTCCCCTCCCTTCCCCTCTCCTTCCCTTCTTTTCCTTTCTTTTATTTTTTTTTAAATATCTTCTTTATTTATGTGAGAGGTAGAGTTACACACACACACACACACACAGAGAGAGAGAGAGAGAGAGAGAGAGAGAGAGAGAGAGAGAGAGAGATAATCTTCCATTTGCATTTGCTGGTTCATTCCCCAAATGGTCGTAACAGCCATAGCTGGGCCAGTCTGAAGCCATGAGCCAGGAGGTTCTTCCAGGTCTCCTGTGTGGGTGCAGGGGCCCAAGCACCTGGGCCATCCTCTGCTTCTATCTAGGTGCATTAGCAAGGAGCTGTATCAGAAAAAGAGAACACACACAGGTACCCGTATGGGATGCTGGTGCTGCAGGCAGAGACTTAACCTACTGTGCCACAGCACCACAGCGCCACAGCGCCACCTCCATAGTTGGTTCCTGATTAACTTAGTGTTCGTCATGAAAGCTTCTATCCTATAAGAAAATGACATTTCCTATTATATGATTCAAAGCATACTTGTTAATGATCATCTTTTTAGCTGATCCATAGCATCCATTTTTAGAACATTCAGGAAAATTTGTCAAGTTTAGAAGACAGGTCTAGATAGCAAAACTCAGGGTTGTCATATAAGACTTTCTTCTTTTTGTGTGAATTATAAACTAGAATGGAGGCACCCCTTATTTTAGCATGATGACTTGGCTTATAACAGCAGAGACAGAGTTGCGTAACCATACTGCATTTCCAGTGACTGGGGACTCTTCCACTGTGCCTGTGTGACCCCACGTCAAGGACATAGGCTGTTGGAGACTGGGCGCTTGTGTCCCCTTCAAATTCTTGTTGTGATGGTCTGTTGTGATGATATGGGGAGGTTCGAGTGTTGGGAGCTGTGCAGTCATGAGTGGGAAGTGTGCTCCTATAAACCAGGAGGAAAGGAGGCAGAAAGCAGCCTCTGTCCTTTCCATCATGTGAGGACACAGGAAGTGGTCGGAAGTCTACCAGCTGGAAGAGGGCCCTCACCAGAGCCCAGCTGTGGCAGCACTGTGGGCTCAGACTCCACCCTCCAGCTATGGCACACCAGCCCCCAGTCTCGGTTACTTGGTAGCTCACTGAGAGGACTCAGACAGGGCCTGGGATTGAAAACAGGCTGATGCCGCTCACTGTCTAGTTCAACTAGGAGTAGCAACAGCTTGAGAGAAAATCGAAGACTGAATCTATGCGATGGGATTTGATTTACATTTTTTTGTCCAAGTTTGTTCCATGCTTTGCGTGGGATCATCAATGATAAAAAACAAATTGAACTATGTTTTAATGTTTACAATCAGGATTGGGTATCTTCTGCTTTTACCTGAAAAGGAGCCAAGCTCAGCTAATATGTTCCCTGTTATTACCTGGACTCAGAGAACATAGTCCTAAATTTTTTTAAAGATTTATTTATTTACTTGAAAGTCAGAGTTACACAAAGAAGGAAGGAGAGGCAGATAAACAGAGAGGTCTTCCATCCACTGGTTCACTCCCCAGTTGGCCGCAATGGTTGGAGCTGTGCCAATCTGAAGCAAGGAACCAGGAGCCTTCTCCAGGTCTCCCACGTAAGTGCAGAGGCCCAAGGACTTGGGCCATCTTCTACTGCTTTCCCAGGCCACAGCAGAGAGCTGGATTGGAAGTGGAGCAGCCGAGACTCAAACCAGCGGCCATATGGGATGCTGATACTGCAGGTGGCAGCTTTACCCACCACGCCACAGCACCGGCCCCATAGTTGTAAATTTACCCTTAGTTAGCAGTGAGACAGAGCAGGGAATGGGAGATTCTGCATGAAATTACAGCCCTGCCCCCTACTCTCCAGTTCCCTGCCCCTCAAATGCTATCTCCCCAGAGTTACTGTTCCTTTTTTTCCCCTTTTCTTGCCTTTAAAAAAACTCATTTCCTTTATTTCTCATTTCCCCCATTCTTTCGTAGGCAGTAAAACATGCATTTCCAGAATGAGTTAGTTTAGTGAGCAATGTTACTTTACTTATTCTTATTTAGGTGCATTTACAGGTCACAAGAAGGGATGTGTGGCTTGAATGTGGCTGTGTCCCTCCGTTGAGGGGGAAACACGTTTGTCATGGGGGTTGGTAAAGACATGCTGCTGCTTCAACAAAAGTCTCCATGTGCTGGTTTGGGCAGCTTCTTCCTTCCCACAACTTCTCTTGGGTGAGCACAGAACCCTCAACATGAGTGCTGGCATTTTGGCACCTCCATAACCATGTTCTAGTCCCATCAAGGGTCCTGTTCCTCAGACCCTTGGAACAACTTCTGAGTCATTTCAGAAGTTTGTAGATTGACTGGTGCTTTGTATTGCACCTAATGCATCAACATGTTCCTGTTCCAGGAGGGAGGCTGTGTAGGAACTTAATCTGCAAAGCATTGACATGGAAAGGGGCTATGAAGTCCTTACCTTTAGGAGAGCAGGCCACACACTTAGGACTAGAACTAGGAGCTGAGAGTGGAAGCTGTTCTGAAGAGTCACGTTGCAGGAATTTGCAGGAATTTGGCGTCTTCCTGATGCATTGCATAGGGAAGGTGGCTAGAACAGTTGTGTGCAGGTGTGTGCGTGTGTGTGTGTGTGTGTGTGTGTGTAGAATGCAGAGGAGTTTAAACAAAAACACAATAGAAGAAGAAAACAAGAAGTCTTCGAAGTAAAAATAGGTTCATCAATTTGAGCAAGGATGGCAGAACAAAGTGTGCACTCTACCATGCGTCATTCCATGATAAAGTTCACTTCCAACATTCAGTAGACATCGGGTGTCCAGGCAGCCTTGGAGTAGGGCTCCTCTGACCAACCCATGGAGACAGTCTTGGCTGAGGGATAGGGGGAAGGCCAGCAGCAGAGAAGTGAGATATCCAGGAAATCTTGGACTTCACAGGATACAGGAATGTGGAGCAAGGGGCACACTCAGCAAGTCCTTGGGGACCCTTCCAATCTGGGGGAGGCTACTGGAACTTCCACTGTCTGCGGAACAGCAACTTAGGCCCTTTCAAGTGAACAGATGAGGAGAGGTTGAGTCCAAGGGATTGAATAAATGTGGGAATTGGGATAAAAATTTGGGATACGAAGAGACTGAGCAGGAGTCATAGTTAATCATTGTTCTTTTAGCCAACACATAAAGGTTATTTGCGAAATGCTAGGCACGGTTTTAAGACTTCATTAACCCATTTGCTTTGACAACTCGTGAAGCAGGTACTTTTATTAGTCACCTTTTTTTAAACAAATTAGGAAACTGAGGCTTTCATGATAAGAGAATTGCCTGAGATCACAGAGCTGGCAAGTCTGAGACCACCAGTACCCTCTGGGGGAGAAAGCTCCTCCTGATCTGGCACAGGAGCTCTGCATGTCTGTGTCTTTGAGACCTAGATTTCCTCCTCTCTCTTCCCCAGCATCCACTGCCTCTGTGCACGCCATTGTGCCCTTTGTCCTGCACAGGAAGCTGGGAGTACCCAGGTCAGCTCTCAGCCCCAGGCGCTAACTCTCTAAGTGCCTACAACAACTCTTGCTGGTTTCCCCGGAAGATTCCCCACTCCTGTGACTTTTTGTCTGTGATCCCTGTTGTATATGACCACCCATAAACCAGCGAGCAGGCACAGTCCCAGTTTGCTGATTGCTCCTGGACTTCTGCCCGCCTGACGCTTGGCCGTTTCACGGGGGCACCACCTCGCCTCCCCAGTGGCAATGTTCTCCTCCCCTGCTCACGTGCTCTGGGTGTAAATGTGAAGGAGCTGTCCTTGCTTCTCCTTGCAGGCTCCAGGCCCTGCGTTGCTTCTGCAGTTCTGACGCACCCCTCTGCTGCCAGCTGTCTGTGTCATCAGTTCACACCCCGCCCCGTCGGTGGTGTCTGCCAACTCCTAGTCCCGGTTGATGTCTGAAACATCGTCACAGTGGGGAGTGTCTGTGTCCACTGAGATGACCCTTTCATCAGGGGGCCTCCTGATTTCTTGGCCTCCACTTCCTTTCCCTCCAGGCACATTGGCTATCCACTCCCACAGTCTGAGGTCAGATCTCATCACACCAGCGCCGACTCTAACTTCACACAGTCACTCCTCCGTGACACACGTTCTCAGCCTCCTTCTTCGGGCCCCCTTGACTCCACAATCCTCTAACCTCATGGGGTCTTGTGGGAACCAGCCGTGTCATTATTTCATTCGCTGTCCCGCTCTCTTCTTTGTCACTGTTTTGTTCACCCAGTGCAGAGTCTGTGGCTTCTCCATATAAGCAGCTGGGATATGGATGTGCCTGGAGGAAAAGACGCGGAGTTCTCCGTGCAAGTCATTTCTAATTCCCTTGCCCATTCATTGTCTAGCTCTCGTGAGCAAGTATTTCATTCACTGTCATCTCTCTCTCAAAATCTCTGCCCTATTTGCAGTCTCCACTGGTGATTCTATGGACAAAATTGACATGTTTCAAGGAGAACCTCTGCAGGCTGCCAGCGGCTCATCCATTCCTGACCTTGAACCTGATGCCGCACTTTCTCTCCTATGCACGGATGAACTGTCTGTGCCTTTAGCCTGTGCCATTTCCAGCCTGTGTGGACTGGGTTCCACCTCCTCTTCTTACCAGGGACATTGCCCCTGAATTTTATTCTCTCACCAGTAGTTTTCCTCCTGTGAGCACAGAAGCATGTAGTCATTTTGTCCCAGCCCACACGAAAAACTCCACTTCCTTGCATTTCTACCATTGTGTCACTTGTCTCCTTCCTTTGCACCAAAAATCCTCAAGAGTTGATTGCCTGGTGCCTCCGTTTCACCCCTATTGCTGTTCTTGCTGTTGGACACACTCGTCCCAGCAAGGTGCTTTCTGCAGTGAGTCAACTTCAACGGTGCACGTGATGGACCTGCCTTCCCGCCTCGTCCCCCACTGTGGTGTGGGTTGCTTGGCTCCCAGGTTGGCAGCTGTGTTCTCCAGTCTGCCCCGGTCCCATGCAGGCAGCCTCCCCCATGGTGACCACATAGGTGGGATATGTGAGCAGGCCACACATGGCTCTTATGGTCTGGCCCATCTGAAGTCACACTTGTCATTTTTGCTGACAGTCCTGTGTTGGAAGTCCAGGCCATGAGGCTCCAGCATAGCAACAGGGAGGGATGGGATTGAAAATGCCCCATTAGACTAGGACCCCAGAAGGAAATGGTGTCCACCTGTATTCTGCCACATCATTGGGGTTTGGAAGATTTTTGTCCCAATAGCCAGTGTTACTTATCCTGACAATTACACAAACTGGCATCAGTTTTCCTGCAACAAAACTGAAATACATGCCATTGACTTAGTGGGGAGAAAAACTAGATAGAACATTCTGGAGACAAGGACAAGGACAAGGTACAGGACTGAGTGAGCCTGGCTGACTGTGTCTGCTGTTAAGGGAAGAATGGGCCTTGGGGGGAGATGGGGAATTGGAGAGGGAACAGAGAGAGACTGGGGATTCTGGTGAGGGAGACAGAGTGTGCATCTGGGAACCCATTTTGGGTGAAACTGACTGGGAGAGGCTGACGGGGTCCCGCCCAGGCCCAGGGGGAAGTCAGCCTGTGAGTTGGTGCTCAGCACTGCCCTGTGCTCTGTGCTCAAAGAGTCCCCAAGGAGGAGAAGAGAAGAGGACACACCCGCTGTTGGATCAGTCGATTCGCAGCCCTCGTCCTGTTCAACCTCCCGGTGGCCTCGGACATCGCTGCCCTTCCCATGGAAATAATTCTGGCTCTGTTCCATGCTGGGCACTCCTTGCCTCCTTAGCCTTCCCGCCCAGTGTCCCTTCATCTGCTGGGCTTTTCATGGTGGAGACCCTGGGCCCAGTCCTCAGACCTCCTTCTGCTTCTTCCCAAGGTGATGTCGTTGTGTCTCATGAAACCAAATATCATCTCTGACTGGCACTGCCCACATTCGTGTGTGCAGAGGAGCTGTCCCTCCGGGCCTTAGGACTCATCTCTCCACCTGCCTCCTGTCCATCTGTCCTTGCACTGGTCTCCTCAGGGCTCAGGTGTGGGACATGCAATGCCTGCTGTTCTTCCCTCCAAACACTCTGTTATTTTCCCCATCGTGGGAAGTGGTGATTGCATTCTCTGTGGTTCTCGTGGTCAACTTTGCCCCCAGTTAGTTTATATGCAACCTGTATGCTGCTGTCTCTGCCTTCAGGTCAGGCCCAGTATGTGAGCAGTTCACCACACTGTCCTGGTAATGACCCAGCCAACTGCTCTGACTTCGATACCTGCGAGCCACTGACGGCCCTGCTTCTGCGCTGTGCCTTCACATCCACTGCCAACTCAGTTGCCATGGTGATCAAAACCAAGTGGGATCACGTCTCTTCTCCACTGGGACCTCGTGGTGGCCTCCTTGCTAGGTCCAAACAATGGGCTGCGTGGCCCTGTGAGTTCTGACGGTTTCCTACCTCACTGGCCTCCCCTGCTCTCCCCCTCCACTCATTCCTCATGGGCTCTTGGCTTTCTTACCCTCCTGAGTACCCCAGGCACGCTTCCATTTCAGGGCCTGGACAGCTAGCACCTGCAGGTCTGTACTCTCACGCCCTTTCCCTGCTGCCCCCCAGGTCCCAGCTATCCCTGTCTTTCTTTCTGCCATCGTCCTTTCCATCTCGCACTGCAGCAAATGGCCTGCCAGCTCTGTTCACTGCCTGTCTCTCCGGAGGGAGTACAGACTCAGCTACAGCTGTTTGCTGAACGTATTCGTGACTGTGTCCCAAGCACCTAGAAAGAGTGTTTGGCACAGAGCAGATATCAACACATATGTGCAGAATATGAGAGAGGGAGCAAATTCAGGCGTTTATGCAAACGTCCAAAAACACAGTAGGGACAGGTGATTCCATCTGGCTGCCTTCGGGAGTGCTGGGCATGGGGCGATCGGGAGGTGGTACTCAGACAGCTGAGCTCGCCAGCTGTGTCTGGTCACAGTGCGGCCCATCTCCCTGGGCTGGAACATGCTCTCCCTGCACGGGGGCTTCCTGCTCTCCACAGATCCATGGCGCTGGCATCCTCTGACTGCTTGGCACAATATAAATGCGGAGGTAAACTGGTTCCCACGAGGCCATGGCCTCACGGCAGAGGGAGACTGCCTCCATCCCTCTCTTCTTCACTCGTCGCCAGGCAGAGGCTCCTCTTCCTAAAGGGATTCCGCAGTAGGCTCTTCATCGTGGCTGCTCACCACATTCTGTCCACCTCCTGCCCCTGTGTGTTTGCCACGGCTGGAGCTCTCAGAAAAAGCTCTGTGTCCCAGAGCTCCTGGGAAAGGACACGCCAGAGCCCAGCAGCTCAGCCTCAGGGCTCAAGCAGACTTCATGGCTCCAGCTGCAAACGGCAACTTCTGGCCTGGAGGAGACAGACTGCTGCAGAGAAGCCGTGCTCACTTTGAGGAGGGTGCGTGCGAGTGTGTGTGTGTGTGTGTGTGTGTGTGTGTGTGTGGAGGGAGCCCAACCAGCATCTCCTGGACACCTCTGTACTCCTCTGAGCAAATGTGGTGCATGGGAAGAGGATGTTGGGGACGCCTGGTTAGTTCATGTATTGATATGCTAAGCCTTATGTAATGTGCATCACTCAGACTGTCCTAAACTGAGCTGATTTTGTGACCATGATATTAGGTACAAGGATTTCTGCCTCAGTGCTCCTACAGCAAATTGTGTGGCCTGTGGGAGCTGGATAGCTTGGTCTGTGTGCCTGGTAGGATGCCAGCGTGTTGGCTGCTCCGTGGTTGTGCTTGGAAAAGGTGGGCCTGGGAGGAGGAGGAAGGTGACTGACACAGGAGATGAGGTGTGGGGAGCAATCCGGACTAGACTAAGTTGCTCGAATTAGGACTTATTCTATGCATCTGCTCTCCCACAATATGGCGCTGGGAGAGAAGTAAACAGCTTCCGCACAGCTGCCTCCAGTTCAACCAATTAACTGTAGGACTTGCTCCTGATTGGAGGAGAGCAGCGTACTCAGCCGAGTTGGGATTGGCGGAGGAGGACTATAAAGGAGGAGAGAGACGGCATGCACCAGGAACATCTATGGGGAACATCTAAGGGAACACCTGTGCAGCCCCCGAGAAGAGCCGGCCGGCGGTGTG
This sequence comes from Oryctolagus cuniculus, assembly GCF_964237555.1. NCBI lineage: Eukaryota > Metazoa > Chordata > Mammalia > Lagomorpha > Leporidae > Oryctolagus > Oryctolagus cuniculus. The sequence goes on along the minus strand of NC_091433.1, from coordinate 190,621,404 downwards.
CCGCTCCCCTGCGGAAGTGGGGAATGCGGCCAGGGGGAACTGCCCTTCCACGGAGGTGGAAGGGATAGTAGCCAACCCGGGAAGAACCAGCAGCAAACCCGGGGAGGGCCGAGCAGACGAAAGAACAGCGCAGGGTCCTGTGTTGCTCCTCCACGAAGAGGGGGAGCGACAATGAGGGACAGTTCTGTAGTGTTTGTAAGCTGCTTCTGGGGCTCCCCATGGTGAGGTGGGTGTTGCAGGCAGCTGGGGATGCTCGTACCAGAAGTGGGAGCAATGGCCTGTGCAATGGGGTGCTATTGCTAAGGCCAGAGAAGCAGGTGCTTGTGCAACAGGTCGGTAAACCCAGGTGAGGGGGAAGTAGAGCCTCATTTAGTCCTGCTTCGGCAGCTGAGCTGGGCGGTGGTGCAGCTGTCAGGTGGGTGAAAAGACTATGGTGCTGTTTGGAGTTTTTAGAGGTAGTGAGTGCAAGGAGCCTCACACAGCTTAGACACTTTATTTATTTATTTATTTATTTATTTATTTATTTTTGGACAGGCAGAGTTTGACAGTGAGAGAGAGAGAGAGAGACAGAGAGAAAGGTCTTCCTTCCGTTGGTTCACCCCCCAAATGGCTGCTACGGCCGGCACACTGCGCCGATCCAAAGCCAAGAGCCAGGTGCTTCCTCCTGGTCTTCCATGCGGGTGCAGGGCCCAAGCACTCGGGCCATCCTCCACTGCCTTCCCGGGCCACAGCAGAGAGCTGGACTGGAAGAGGAGCAACTGGGACAGAATCCAGCGCCCCAACTGGGACTAGAACCTGGGGTGCCGGCACCGCAGGTGGAGGATTAGCCTAGTGAGCCACAGCGCTGGCCCTTAGACACTTTAAAGACCACACTGTGGCTGTTCTTACTCATTGACACCGGAGAGCAACGGCAGTGTAAAATTCACAGCTGAATTCCTAGTATGTGCTTCAGTTCTGGGCTAGTCAGCTTTGTTCATTCACAAGTAGGCTGAGGTATCTCAATACACAGGGACTTGGGAGCAGGAAGCACCTGTCTGCTTATGGGTGTGCTTCCCTAGGAGCTGGGGAACTGTGAACCGTGCTACTTCCCGTGACCCCGCGTGGTCTCGGTGTGGGCGACTTGGCCTGCTGCCCGACACTTGCATTGGCCGTGGGACAGAGCCACGGCAAGGCAGGCGGACGTTCTTGCTTGGTGTTTTCACCTTGTTCCTCTGACGCACGGGAGCGCACGCATCTTCAAGGTCTTCTCTGAATCCCTAGACGCATGGCTCCCTCAGCGTTCAGTTTTAAAGGAATTACTTCCTTGTCGTTGAATAGTTGTGCCAATAAAGTCACATCCGGCCCAATCATCAGTGAAGCCTTTGGCTTGGTGACAAAGCTGGATTGGACTCCGTGTGTGTGAATGTGTGTGTGTGTGGGGGGGGCGGTGCAGGGAGCTGGGGCAGGCTCCCTAGAGGGGAGCAGCTGCAGCCATTGGCCTTCTTACCCTGCTGTGGCCCATGGAGACCTGCGGATCTCCAGGCTCTCAACAGTCAGCAAACGGAGATGAGGGTCTAGAAAGTGGGATTGCTGCCAGGTGTTTGCCCTTGGGAGAGGGTCCCCTGACACAAATGCAGCCCCACAAAGACGCGGCCACACGGAGCTCTGTCCCGGTGCCGCCTATGTACCCTCTTTCTTCATTCATTCCTGTAAGTCCTGGGAGCACTGACCATACTTGACCATACAAAGACATTAATAATTAATATTATGCTCCAATTTTTGCCCAGTCAGTAGCATTTGACATGCAATTTTAAACCTAGATTGGAAATGAAAAATAAGATCAGTGATTTTTATCTACTGTTTCGCTAGAGCACAGATGAGCTGACGAAGCAGACGGGACTGCCTCTTCCTGCACACTAAGTCCCTGGAGTCCAGGTCCCCTCTGTTCACCACAGTCGTGTGGAAGTCCCCTGCATCTGTGTGCTGGCAGAGGGAGCACTGTTTTTCAAGAAACGGGCTTAAGATTTGACGTCCTAAAGCCATTCAAGGCTACAGAACTCTGTACTACAGAGACAAGATGAGCGGCCAAATAGGAACCTGTCTGTGAAAGGCGAGAATCATTTTGCAGAGACTTGGCTCTGTGGTTACCAGATGAAAAGAAGCCCGGCCTCAGCTTGACTCAAAGAAGTTGAAGCCGTGTGTTTGGACCTGTTCACGTTTTATTTATTTATTTTTATTTATGAGAGAGAAAGAGAGAGAGAGAGAGAGGTGTTCCATTTGCTGGTTCACTCTCCAAATACCCGCAACAGCCAGGGCTGGGTCAGGTCCAAGCCAGGAGCCTGGGACCCAATCTGGACCTCCCAGGTGTGTGGCTGGAATCAAGCACTTGAGCCATCATCTGCTGCCCCACAGGGTGTGCATCAGCAGGAAGCTGGATCAGAATCCAGCCTGGACTCGAACCCAGGCACTCTGACATGAGATGCGGACGTCCCAGGTAGAGGCATAACTGCTGTGCCACAACGCCCACCTCTGGGTCTGTCTTCCCTCCCCGCCAGCCCTCCCACAATGTACACATGAGAAAAAGGAGACGCTGTTGGAGTCGAGGAGGCAGGGAATGCAGTGTCAGGGACAGACTCGCTTCTCCTGGGTTCTCGGGGAAGCGCACATTCCCCAGCAATCCAGGGGACACTGTTCACGTGCCACTGCTGTCCGGCCACGTGTGCACCTCAGGACTGGGGACTCCGAGGGACACAGGCTCTCCCCAAAGGGAGGCAGTCACGGGAGGAGACGGGCGAAGGGACCGCTCCTCCAGTCTGTTCCTAAGTGGGAAGGAAGCAGCTCTGCAGCTGTGTCCCGCCACCTGGGGAGGCCTTCCTGGGAGGCTTTCTCTTTGGCAACCTCTGGAACAATGAGGGAAAATGCAAGTTCTAATCAGGGCCATTGCCAAACCAAGACGAGTTGTGTCTCCAGGGCCTCCAGGTTTCCTTACAGCCCGAGGGCCTCAGTGTCCTTACAAAGGAAGATGAGAATGAAAACAGTTTAAAAGTGGAGTCTAGAGAAACAGATTTTCTAAGAGGAGATGTTACCTATTTGTGGGATGAAGGGTTTGAGACGCGAGGCTCAGTATCACAGACTGAGGGGGTCGCTGGGCTCTCGGCTGGGGACCTCCCTTCTGGTTCCTCAAGTGTGTAGCTGGATGATGCCTTGTGTCTCCAAAAGGGTTGACAAGGATGTTCGCAGTAGGACCCAAGGGATCTCTTCATCTATTGGGAAAATTTTCCTGCTCAGGGTCTAACTGACCAAAATTTGTTTTCAATTGCCTCTGTTTTGAGAACCAGTGCAATTATCTAGATTAAAAAAAAATAATAAAAAAACCCATGTTGTATTAATTATCTAGGCTAGTGGTTGTTAACCTTTTGGGTTCAGGGGCTCTTTTTTGAATATAATGCAGCTTGGCCTCTCCAGGATAAGCAACAACAAAAATGTTGTGTTTGGACACAGGACACATTTTTCATGTAATTTGCAAGGATGCATGGGCTCTTACAAACTCACAGGAGGCCAGAGGCCAGCAATTGATTCAGTGATTAAGGTGTCTCTTGGGACAACTCGTCCCATATCGGAGTATCTGTGTCCATTGCCAGCTGAGCTCCCAATTCCAGCTTCTTGCTAACTGGACTTTGGGGAGCAGCAGGTGATGGCTCAAGTAGGTGGGTCCCTGCCACTCACACGGGAGACCCAGATCGAGCTCTGGGCTCTTGGCGTGAGTCTAGCCCAACTCTGGCTATTGCAGGCAATTGGGAAGTGAACCAGTGGATGAGAGATCTCTGTGTCTCTGTCTCTCTGCTTTTCGAATAAAATGAACAGTTAAAGAAGCATGGGAGGCCGGCGCCGCGGCTCACTAGGCTAATCCTCCACCTTGCGGCGCCGGCACACTGGGTTCTAGTCCCGGTCGGGGCGCCGGATTCTGCCCCGGTTGCCCCTCTTCCAGGCCAGCTCTCTGCTGTGGCCAGGGAGTGCAGTGGAGGATGGCCCAGGTGCTTGGACCCTGCACTCCATGGGAGACCAGGAAAAGCACCTGGCTCCTGGCTCCTGTCAAAAAATTAAAAAAAAAAAAAATTATGGGCAGGCGCCGTGGCTCAATAGGCTAATCCTCCACCTTGCGGCGCCGGCACACCGGGTTCTAGTCCCGGTTGGGGCGCCGGATTCTGTCCCGGTTGCCCCTCTTCCAGGCCAGCTCTCTGCTATGGCCAGGGAGTGCAGTGGAGGATGGCCCAGGTGCTTGGGCCCTGCATCCCATGGGAGACCAGGAAAAGCACCTGGCTCCTGGCTCCTGCCAGGATCAGCGCGGTGCACCGGCTGCAGCGGCGGCCATTGGAGGGTGAACCAACGGCAAAGGAAGACCTTTCTCTCTGTCTCTCTCTCTCACTGTCCACTCTGCCTGTCAAAAAAAAAAAAAAAAAAAAAAAAAAAAAAGAAGCATGGGACCTGTGAAATATTCGAAATATCCACACTTGGATATAGACATTGTAAATTAATTTAAGGTGTGAATTTTCTTTATTTTTTAAAGATTTATTTATTTTATTTGAAAGGCAGAGTTATCGAGAGAGAGAGAGAGAGAGAGAGACAGACAGACAGACAGAGTAGAGAGAGCAAATGAGTGATCTTCTGTGTGCTGGTTCATTCTCCAAATGGCCACAATGGCCAGGACTGGACCAGACCGAGGCCAGGAGGCAGGAGCTTCATATGGGTCTCCTATGTGGGAGCAGGGTCCCAAGTACTTGGGCCATGTTCTGCTGCTTTCCCAGGTGCATCAGCAGGGAGCTGGATCAGAAGTGGAGCAGCTGCCGGCGCCGCGGCTCAGTAGGCTAATCCTCTGCCTTGCGGCGCCGGCACACAGGGTTCTAGTCCCGGTCGGGGCGCCAGATTCTGTCCCTGTTGCCCCTCTTCCAGGCCAGCTCTCTGCTGTGGCCCGGGAGTGCAGTGAAGGATGGCCCAAGTACTTGGGCCCTGCACCCCACGGGAGACCAGGATAAGTACCTGGCTCCTGCCATTGGATCAGCACCATGCGCCGGCCGCAGAGCACTGGCCGTGGCAGCCATTGGAGGGTGAACCAGCGGCAAAGGAAGACCTTTCTCTCTGTTTCTCTCTCTCACTGTCCACTCTGCCTGTCAAAAAAAAAATAAAATAAAATAAAAAATAAAAAAAGAAGTGGAGCAGCTGGGACTCATTCAAACCAGCGCCCATATTAGATGCCAGTCTTATGGGTGGTAACTTACCCACTATGCCATAGCGCTGGCCCCAAGGTGTGCATTTTCTTGAAAATCAAACTGTACAGTGGTGATCTTCACCTCAGAAGATCCAAGGTGTAAAAGAACACATTAGGATGTTCAATATGATTTATCCTGTATTGGGGATAAATGAAACAGAAAATATCAATGTGTAGGACATGAGGTGTGTCAGATGTCCCACAGCTCTATTTTTAGCCCGTGCTGTACTCTGGAGGGCACCTGAGGGGTCCTGAAGGCAGAGCAGGGCTGGCCCCCACCTGCTGGCTCTGTGCCTGCAGCTGCTGCAGACCCAGGGGTGGAGCATCGCAGTCGCTGTGTGGGATCTTAGGAAGGCAGCACCTTCATGTAACTCCTGGATCATCTTGCACCAAGACACAAGTTGCTGTCCTAATCTTTTGCATCATACAGAGGCTTTATGATTGTTTTCTGCTAAATAACCTAAACATGGATTGACTTTAATAGAAATAAGACAACACGTACTCTGAGGATCTTGGCCTTCTGCTGAGGTGACAGGTGACAGTAGTACACTCTCAGCTCATGCACACTCAGTTGTCCCTCAGTAGTCTGAGGGGTTGATTCTAAGACCCCCACAGATGCCAAATCCGCAGATAAAATAGATAAATTTATATAAAGTGGTATAAGATTTTTATGACCTATAGATCCTCCCATATATTTTAAATCATTTCTGGGTTACTTATAATACCTGACGCAATGTAAATGCTATATAAATAGTTGTTACATCATGTAGTTTAGGGAATAGTGACAAAAAAGTCTATACATGTTAAGTAAAAATGCAGTATTTCAAAATGTTTTCCATTGGTGCTGGCATTGTGGTGTAGCATCTCATGTAGGCACCAGTGCAAGTCCCAGCTGCTCCACTTCCTATCTATCTCCTTGCTAATGTGTCTGGAAAAGCAGTGGAAGGTATCCCAAGTCCTGAGACCACTGCACTGGCATGAGAGACCTGGGACAAGCTTCTGACTCCTGGCTTTTGTCTGGCCCAGCCATGGCCATTGCACCCATTTGGGGAATGAACCAGTAGATGGAAGATATCTTACTGTCTCTCCATCTTTTAAATAAAGTAAAAATAAATAAATAAGCTTAAAAAAAGAAATTCTTGAAGATAAAACCCTTTATACATGAGTAATTGGAAGTGTTTCAATTATTTTGTAATTTTTGTGCTAAAATTAATGACTTAAAATGATTCACGTCTGTTTGCCTAAATGTGGCAGCAGAATTAACTATGAAGTTAAAACTTACCAGAGGATTTGGAGTTACACACACACACATGCACACAACTACACACATATACATATGTATGCATATACACGTATCTACATATGTATACACACATAAAAGGGTGCAATGGCATTTGTATTAGTTCAGTGTAACTACTGATTGGCATGAGTAGTTATTTCAATTAAGTCTTTGCATAGTCAGTGGAAAAAATGGAAATAAATGTAATTTATCCAGCATATATGCCAGTGTCCTTCTATGCATATACTTTTTGAGGCATCCTTTTCACATATGGCAAGCATTAAAGACAAGGATTGAAATAAATCAGAATTAAAATCAGCTACAAAAATTTCTGTATGAAAAACTTATATCAAAAATATGTCTCTAGGCCGGCGCCGCGGCTCACTAGGCTAATCCTCCGCCTAGCGGCGCCGGCACACCGGGTTCTAGTCCCGGTCGGGGCGCCGGATTCTGTCCCGGTTGCCCCTCTTCCAGGCCAGCTCTCTGCTGTGGCCAGGGAGTGCAGTGGAGGATGGCCCAGGTGCTTGGGCCCTGCACCCCATGGGAGACCAGGAAAAGCACCTGGCTCCTGGCTCCTGCCATCGGATCAGCGCGGTGCGCCAGCCGCAGCGCGCCCACCGCGGTGGCCATTGGAGGGTGAACCAACGGCAAAGGAAGACCTTTCTCTCTGTCTCTCTCTCTCACTGTCCACTCTGCCTGTCAAAAAAAAAAAAAAAAAAAAAGTCTCTAAAGTATTTTCAGAGTAGTGTGTTTATTTGTATTATTAATAAATGGATTAAAGAAATTCAAAACAGTATTTTTTATTTCATTTGCTGTTCACTTTAAAAATGCTCTAGGTTTGATGATTTCACCAATTATATCACATATTGTCTCTGCATTAATTTACATATATATAGGGAACATCTATAAATAAGTAAATGCTTATATATTGGGGGGTCTTTGATCAACAAGTTTTTTACTGATAGGGTGGATTATCGAAAACATTTTGCGTCTACCAGATTAGATCAGTGTTTGGAGGTGGTAAAATCCATTTCAGAATGTGCAAGCTTTTAGGAGCTGTCCTCTCACTACTGGGCTAACAGCAGCCTGTTCAGCAGACCGTGAGAAAGAGCACTAAGGATTTCATCCAGGGCTGTCTGTCAAAACGGAACAGACAGAAGTACAAGAGTAAGGCACGCGAGGTGTAACAGTAGTAGGACTTGTCAACACCTTTTGAGCTATAGCCCAACTTTCTTCATGTTGCCTAAATAAGATGATCCAGTAACGGAGGAGAGGGGAAGAAGAAGAAAAAGTTGTTGAAAACCAGATTTGCGGCCGGTGCCATGGCTCACTTGGCTAATCTTCCACCTGTGGCGCCGGTACCCTGGGTTCTAGTTCCGGTTGGGGTGCTGGGTTCTAGTCCTGGTTGCTCCTTTTCCAGTCTAACTCTCTGCTGTGGCCCGGGAAGGCAGTAGAGGATGGTCCAAGTGCTTGGGCCCTGCATCTGCATAGGAGACCAGGAGGAAGCACCTGGCTCCTGGCTTTGGATTGGCGCAATGCGCCGGCCATAGCAGCCATTTGGGGGGTGAACCCAACGGAAGGAAGACCTTTCTCTCTGTCTCTCTCTCTCTCTCTCTCACTGTCTAACTCTCTAACTCTGCCTGTCCAAGAAAAAAAGAAAGAAAGAAAAGAAAACAAGATTTGCTGTTGTTTTGCTTGTTACTTCCAACAGTAGAATGCAATGGTGCACCCCCGGATGCCGGTCACAAGCCCAATCCCTGGAAAGACATTTTGTCCCATCACTGACTTTCTGGAACTCATTTGAGTTCTCTGATTTTCGTTTATCCTTAAATTGTCCTGCCTCCTTTATGGGTTTGCTATGCAGGGGAACAAATTATTTATGGAAAAGTGGTTCACAAACTCTGAAGCACTGTACACCTGCTCAGGATTGTGTTAACAGGACAGCTATCTGATCAGTCCTCTCTGGAGGTCACACATCTGAAAACATGTCCCAGTGTGTCACATGGAGAAGGTGTCTGAAAGCTGCCATAAAGTTTGGATAGCTGGTAAGAGGTAGTGGGGTTTGACATAACTGTATTCCTAGAAGTATCTGATACAGAAGTCAAGTATTTCTTGTGGCCAGCTTCAAGCTCTCCACGAAGGGCTGGGCTGTGACACAGCTCTGTATTCTCTGTTGCATTTAGGACACAACACTCTGGGCCCAGCAGTGATTGCTGAGTTGAGTTGGTGCTGACCTGATAGTCCCAGAGAGGACTACCTAGCAGTTCACTCAGTGGGCCCGCCGTGCTCTCCCAAGGACTGCAGTCACCCTTTGAGGGCTCTGCTCTTAGCATGACAGTATCGGGGTGAATATCTTGGTTCCCATTTACACATGGAATGACTGTGCCACATGCTTCAATTTTAGCATCCCTTACATGACAAGCAATAAACAGCTACAGTACATATTCATATAAATATATCTCAAAACTCAAGCATTATTTTCTACATGACAGTGGACTTGGTTCCCCTGCCGTAACTGTTATCCTTATTTGAATGCCTCAAAATGTTATTCATATCTGTCTAACAACAGCAGGTAGTCCAGCTAATTAGTAATTAGACAGGAAGTGGCAAAGATAAGGGAAAAGATTTATTCTTGATAATGTCTGATCATCCTGAGACACTCCAGGAAGGAGAAATATCCTCCCTGTGCGGACATGGGACTTGTTATTTTGTAATTCTTTCCTTTCTTTCTTTTTACATTTCCATTTATTGAAACTAAAAATGTTAAATGTCGGGGGCCTTTTTCTCCTGTGTTCCTGCCTGGCTAAGCGATTCCCCTGGAAATCATTTCTTTGCTTTGTCCACCCTCATCTATATTTTGTCTGTCTCTTCTGGGCAGGGCTTTTAAGTGCTGACCAATGGCTGGGGGCGAGATCTGAGGTTTCCAGGGCTGAGTGTCTAGCAAATGTCCTCCGTTAAAGCACTGGTTCAAAGGACTTTCATCACAGGCTCTGAAGACCTCCTGACTTCCTGCGAATTACAAGCCCAATCGATAAGGACTGTATCTGACATTTGCTCTGTTGGGAGATCTCCTCACCATCAAGGGAAGTAGAACTTGCTGAACTTCCTTCTTCCTGGGCTGACAATAGAGGGGGAGGGGAAGGGGGAGGGGGAGATGGAGGGGAAGATGGAGAGGGAGGGGAGAAGGGGAGGGGGAGAGAGAGAAAGAATATGCAGACATGCTCCTCTCTCTCTGTCTTTTGCCTTGGAAGTGCACTAAATGCAATATGTTAGGCACATCATTCATCAAAAACTTCATTCAGAAATCAACTTTATTACAATATTGCGTGCCTGCATGCAGTGGTTGAACACACTGACAAGCCAGGAACTATCAAAATGAGTTGTGCTTGATCTTGACCTGGGAATCCCACAGGGAAAAGTGATCTTAAGTGGTGCGCTACCACGTTATGTGAGGTATTCATTGGTTGTGAGGTTAGCAGATAGGAGGAGGATCCATTCTTTCTGGGGTGTTTCAGAGGTGAGTTTTAAATGAGGCTGTTGTTTGAGTGGGACTGAGAATGTTGTAGTTGCAGAGGCTGAGGGATTGGAGAGCGTGGCAAGCTTGAGAACTGGGATGCCATGGCTGGTGACGAGACCCCAGGCTTTGTGGGGAGGAATGGAGACGAGCACTGGGTTTCAAGAGATTCATTTAGAGAAGGGCACAGGGGCCACAGCACAAAGGACCCTGACGTGAAGTTGTGGGGTCTGAGCTACACCCTGAAGGGACAGCGCTAGGATGTGAACACAGTTTGTATCCCCAATCAAGAGTCCACAGGTTGGGAACTTAGTACGTTATTGGAAGATGGTAGGAACTCGGGATTATGGCCTGAGGGGAGGTCCCCTTAGGTCACGGGGGATATGAGGTGGCTCACATACAACCCTGTGGTGGTTCCACAGCAAGGCTCTTATAAAAGGAGCAAGCCTGGCCCACTCTTCTTCCTCTGCTCCTGGTGGACGATGTGATTACAATTCCTGAAATGTACTCACCTCGGTTCCCATCCACCATCTACTGTTGTCATGAGGTCTTCACCAGGACGGAGCCAGTGCAGGTGACACACCCTTGAACCTTCCAAACGGTGAGCTGAATCAGCCTCCTTAAGATATTTATTTATGTGTTTGAAAGGCAGAATGACAGAGGTACACACACAGAGACACACACACACACACACACACACACATTATCTTCCATGCTTCAGGTTCCAGGAGCCTGGAACTCCATCCAGGTCTCCCATGTGGGTGGCAGGGGCTCTTGAGCCGTCTTTTACTGCTTTCCCAGGTACATTAGCAGGAAGGTGGATAAGAAGTGGGGCAGCCAGGACCTGAATTGGACACAAGAGAATACTTGTGTCCCAAGCAGTGGTTCAACCCACTGTGCCACAGTGCCATCTCCAACTTCCTTTTTTACATCCATATCTCAGTCAGGTGTTTCATTATAGTGATGAACAACTAAGGCATACAGATAGAAAATTCTCAAGAAAAGCAGGCAATCCCTTTAACAACTCTGAAAATGGCACTTGGATGTTTTTGCTTTGTGGAGGGCCACAGATGACTCAGTTCACAACCCTGATGAGGACATCACATGACAGTGACTGCTGAGACGTCCCCACCATGCATCGCAACCTTGGGACGCTTGGCCATCTGCTGGTGAATGTGTGCAATCAAAGAGGAGACTTGGCTTTTTAGGTAGAAGTCACCTTTGCCAGCATCCCTCTCTCCAACAAGGCAGGCAGGCTTGCTGGGCCAGTCTCTCCATCTTTAATTTCTGGAAATGGGCCACACGGTACAACCTTGGATTAAAATGAAGGCTTTAAAAAGGTAATAAAAATAATTAAGTCTACTGCTGGTCTTTCCTAGTGCATTTCATTCAGCAGAACTCTTCAAAACGATTTGGGATAGCGACGTGAACTCATTGTCAAGAACCTCACTCAGGATTTATTTCCAACTTTCCATCTGATGTCTGGAACTCAGCAGGATTTTAGTTAAAAATGCATTCTACCTAAGAGTGGGAGTGCATTCCAGCTCCTGTTGTGTCTCACATGCATGTGACCACTGCAAATGTGAGCACTGGCCCTCTCCCACCTGCCTGGAAGACCTCCCTAAGGAACCTGCTTAGGCGTTGGACTCAGGGTCTCAGGAAAATGTCAGTAGGGAAAAAAAAAAGAATCCCAGTGGACTTTGGAGCCAAGAGCAAAGGTTCTGCTGCTTCCCAGCCATCCGTGGGACTTCCGGTTGTCGGCGCATCATCGCTGAGCCAGTTTCCTGCAGGCAGACTGGGCTCTTACATCCAACTCTCATGGTGTGATGCGGGCGAGTGAGGGAGGACGTGTGGGAGACCAGCCTAGAGTTAGGTTGGCTATGACATGCTGTTTCTCCTACTCTGACCCCGCTCTGGATTATTCTGCCCTCTTTTGCTTCTTTCTGGGGGATGGGAATTTGTCCTTCTGTTCTAAGTTGTGTTCAGTTAAGGTGGAGCAAGGGTTCACTTTAGAAGAGCTTTATCAGTGTCACTTTCTTAAGAGGTTCATATACTCTGGACTAAATGTATTCTCAGACTGCACTGGAAGCCTTGATTAGAAGGTTTCCAGCTATCTTTTTAAACATTTTCTTTTGCCAGCGCCGTGGCTCACTAGGCTAATCCTGCGCCCTGCGGCGCCGGCACACTGGGTTCTAGTCCCGGTCGGGGCGCCGGATTCTGTCCCGGTTGCCCCTCTTCCAGTCCAGCTCTCTGCTGTGGCCGGGAAGGCAGTGGAGGATGGCCCAAGTGCTTGGGCCCTGCACCCCATGGGAGACCAGGAGAAGCACCTGGCTCCTGGCTTCGGATCAGCGCGATGTGCTGGCCACAGTAGCCATTGGAGGGTGAACCAATGGCAAAGGAAGACCTTTCTCTCTGTCTCTCTCTCTCACTGTCCACTCTGCCTGTCAAAAAAAATTTTTTTCTTTTATTGAAAAGGCAGAGAGAGACAGAAGACAGACAGATAGACATAGAGAGATTTCCAGTTGCTGGTTTACTTCCCAAATGCCTGCCATAGCCAAAGCTGGGCCATGATGAAGCCAGGAATCTGGAACTCAGTTTTCTATGTGCGAAGTAGGGGCCCGAGTACCCGAGCGAGCATCTACTGTCCTCCAGGGCATGCGTTACTAGGAAGCCGGATTGGAAGTGGAGAAACTGGGTCTTGAACTAAGCACTCTGATCTGGGATACAGGCGTGTTAACAACTGGTGAAATACCTGCATGAAAGTGCTCAACTCTTTTTTTCTAAGACTTATTTATTTATTTGAAAGGCAGAGTTTTACACACACACACACACACACACACAGAGACACAGAGACACAGATACAAATTGAGAGAGAAAGAGAGAGAAATCCTCTACCTGCTGGTTCACTTCCTAAGTGGCTGCAATGGCTGGGGCTGTGCTAGGCTGAAGCCAGGAGTTTCCTCCAAGTGTCTCACAAGAGTTCAGGGGCCTAAAGACTTGGGCCATCTTGCACTGCTTTCCCAGGCACATTAGCAGGGAGCTGGATCAGACGGGGAGCAGCCAGGACTCAAATGGGCACCCACGTGGGATACCAGAGTTGCAGACAGAGGCTTAGCCTGCTGCACCATGCTGCTCCACGTGGGTCAGCACTGTCCTTCCTGTGACTGTGTCTTCTGGATGTGAATGGAGATATTTTCTAATGAAGCCAAGGGCTGCAATTTAAGCATCAGCCTGCCAAAGCTAAGTGCAGCCAAGGGCACAGGTGAAGCTGGGCTTCCCATACCTTTGACTGACGTGTATTGAATCAGAGGTTCCCATGATTCCCTCTTCAGCTTTGAGAATTTTTTAGAATGGCTCACAGAACTCAGGAAACTATTGATGTTTACTGTTTTTTTTTATTTATTTTACTTTAATGCAAACTTTTTTTTTATTTTTCTATACTTTGAGACTCTGAGTTAGATGATTCAGAATAAAATCACACAGTGTTTGAGTGTGAAAATTTTTTTTAAAGATTTTATTTATTTGAAAGAGTTACAGAGAGAGAGAGGGAAAGGTAGGGAGATCTTCCATCTGCTGGTTCACTCCCTAAATGGTAGCAATGGTCAGGGCTGGGCCAGGCCAACGCCAGGAGCCAGAAGCTTCTTCAGAGTCTCCCTCATGGGTGGCAGGGTCCCAGGCACTCGGATCGTCTTTTGCTGCTTTCCCTGGGCACAGCTGCAGGGAGTTGGATAGGAAGTTGAGCAGCTGGGACTCAAACTGGTGCCCATGGGGGATGCCAGAGTTGCAGGCAGAGGCTTAACCTGTTATACCACATCACTGGTCCCGCAAAACATTTTTAGAAAATCTGGAAGAAAACGGTCTCTTTTTCTCTCTGTCTCTTCAGAGAAACACTGAATGTTCGAATGAAATACCACATGCCAAAAGACTATGCAAACTAAACATCATATACAAATAGAGGAAGAATGAAAAGCAGTTGTACTGATTAATTTTGACTTAAAAAAAATAAGATGCCATTCATTTTATCCCTAGTGTCTACGTCTAGTTTCATTTAAATTTTTATGGCTTCATTTTCAACTACCACATCCCAACTCTATTTTACTCCTCAATCTCAGATTTCTTCATTAGAAAACTTCTTCGTCACTGTTCTCACACATAGTAATCACACGCTTTGAGAGCAAGTGTGAGGGAACTTCAAAAAGTTAGTGGAAAACGGATTTAAAATACAAGCTTATTTTGGTGCACAAAGAAAAAAAGAATTCTGTGCAGAGTCTTTCTTAATGTGTTTTCCACACGTTAGAAGACTATTCTGTACATGCACATGTACACACATGTACACACACATGTGTCACAAGTGCAACTTGAGAGGTGCACTGGCTTTCGTGTTCCCAAACCTCTCAGTTCCCCTGTGATGAGTTCACACCCATGGCTGCTTGTGGATGGCGGGACAGCTGGTGTGCTGGTCAAGCCAGTGGGCATCAGGTGCCGCTGTGAGACACGTGTCTAATGGTCACTTCTGTGGACACGGATCAGAAGAACATCACGGCTGTGGAACAGAAATGGAACTTGCCGCGCTCCTGATCATCCGCTATGTAAATCATCCTCCTGTAACATCACACCTTTTAAGCAGGTAAATAACAAGAAGGCGAGCACCGAGCAGCATGTTTTTGTGAACTACCAAGTCCCACTGTGTGAAGAGATGGTAGATTGATCCATTCATCTATTTGATGATCGACCTGGAGGCTTGGATCCAAATACCGGCACCAGCCTCAAGCAGTGGATGAAATTTCAACATACATACACGCATATATCGAATATTTACCTATTCCGTAATACACATGTTCCCTGGTGTCCATCCACACATCACATGGATTTCAGATGAAACCATCCCATTGGAGCTTGCTTACTTTCCTGAATAAGGAGCAATGAGGGGAATATTGAATTAACAGGAGATCCATGGTGAGACCCCAGCTCCCCAGCCTCCCACCTCAATGCTACAAATATGAGTGTATGTATGTATGTAAATATATATGTATACATATATATGTGTGTGTGTGTGTATATATATATATATATATATATAATAAATGTGGAGAAAGGCAGAGACAGCACTGTAGGATATCCAATCCATGTCTATCACAAGATAGGAGAGATCTAGGAGCTACATTGAGAATACATGGTCACCTTCAGCTCAGGTCACTGGAACAATGTTGAATTACTCTGAGACTCAATTCTTCATTAACACAGGTTCAACTTCCTCAGGTCACTGTGGGAATCATTAGTGAAAATGCTAAGTAAACTGCAAAAGTGCTATAGAAACATGAGATATTGTACTCCAGCATTTAATCACAAATCTCCATTAAATTCTCTTCGTCTGTTTTCTGATGGATAAAACAAAGTCCCCTCGTCTTGAACTCTTGCTAGGACAGGTTGGAGGTTCACAGACCTGAAATCCTGAGCCTCTGGTTCCCTTCGCAACTCTGACCAAGGTCAACTCCAAAGTGTGCATCTGGCTGATTTCATGCTCCCTTCCCCACTGGAAGCTTGGTAAATATCAAAAAGTAACTGGGAAAAGATTTGCAAAGAAGATAAGATCCAAGTTTCCTGGCCTGCTCACACTTCTGCCTGCATCGCTGGTCCGAGACATCATCTCTAACAGGATGGCTCTGAATTCTCCAGATCCCCCTTATCTCAGGGACAATTTGAGCTCTGTAATTAAAGTCCCAAGAAAATTGAAGTCATCCATCTCTTTTTTATCTCTAATGTAAAAAGTATAGAAATACTGTAACTTTTGCAGAGAAAAACCCACAATGGCTCAAAATTATAATAATCATCTCTGTTTGTCTTCATTTACCCAGCTGAGAAGATAGTCTGGTGGAACATAGCAATTTTCTAAATTCAGAGATAGTTAATTCACCAGAACAGCTGTTGTCCGATCAAGTCCCAGTGCTTCTTTATGTACTATGAGAAACCAAACTGGCCCAGGCTGCACGGCTGCCCAGCTCTACCGCAGGGGCCTGCTCTTCTTGACTCCCAGCCCTCTTTCCTGAGGTGAGCCCCCGTCCTGGTGTTCCCTGAGAAGTTGTCCTGGGTGCCCCAGTCCATTAAGGTTGCTGTAGCAAAATGCTGTGGGACAGGTCATTGGTCAGTGGCAGACCTTGATGACTCACAGTCCTGGGGTCTGGACAGTGCAAGGTCCAAGCTCCAGCAGATCTGGGGTCTGGTAAGGGAGGGCCTCTTTCTTATGCATGGTACCGTCTGGGTCCTCATGTAGCCAAATAGCAAAAGGGGCTAGCAAGCACCCTTGACCTCTTTCAAGGTGCACTTACCTCTTCAACTTTCAAAGTCTCCACCTCCTAACACCACCACCTGGAGGGCTAGGTTTCCACATAGGACCTGGTGGGAGGGACCTGTACCCTCAGACCATAGCAGTAGACAAAGCAAGCCTGACAACATTTGGGGCTCACCGGAAAGGACAGAGGGTAGGGGTGGGAGACAACATATCCCTTTTCTACAGCACCAAGGGCTTTTATAGAAAGATATTCCTTACATGACATCTCTGTGTTTCAAAAGTGGCCCAACTTTAGTTTCTTTCAAACGATGTCTCAAACTTTAGGGTGTGCCAGGGAGGGGGGAACCCTTAGAAAATCCTAAAATGCAGAGTCCTGGGCCCTTGTCCCTTAGACTCTAAATCAGGAGGTCTGGCGTGAAGCCAGGGCATCTGCATTTTTGAATATGTGTGTGAGGTGCTTTGACATTGGTGTCCAACACATGGAAGGCAGCTCTCTCTGCTCTTGTGCGCTGAGCTGCAGGTGCACCGCTCTGCTTCGTGCCCTGGGACACACCAGCTTCTTGTCTCAGGGAGGTTTTCGGAGTTATTTCCTTCACCTTTAAAAATGTCGCGGTGAATTTTGCACCCCTTTCCATAATACTCGTGTGACTCTGTTTGTTTGAATAGAAGAATGATCCTTAAAAATAGTTACACTTCAGGAAGATGGGCCCCCGTAATTTTCCAAACCCTAGTATTGCTGGCACACTTCCAAAAGCATTATGGTGCATGTGTGACTCAGATAACTCAGTGGAAGAACCACTGGCCAAGGACAGGACTGTGGTCTCTCGATTTGAGCGCTGGTTAGTCAACGACGGGTAAGATCCCCTGGGAGATAACCTAAGACAGGCACAGCTGCATACGGAGACCACATGGAAACGGGGTCAATAATGGTATGGCCAAGAATCATGCCTCCCATTGCTCAAAAATAAACGAAAAGAGGCAAATTTGGTGGAATGAGAAGGCCTTGCCAAGATGGCCGCTGGCAACCAAGCATCAGTTACTCAGGAATGGCTTGAATCCTACCTGGCAATGGAGCCTGCCTGGCAACAGGCTGTGATTGGATGGCTTTGAAGCCTGCCTGGCAACAGGCTGTGATTGGTTAGGGCATAAACCATCCCTTGACCAGATTGGCTGCCTTGGCTATATAAGCTGCTGTACCAACTGAAATAAACGAGTCTGCAGGCTGCTCGCCTCAGGCCTGCTTTCACCCGACTCCCGGCGTCTGTGTGGTGACTTCGTGCCTCTTGCCCCTACCATGCTCCTCCTCTCAGAATGAATCATCTCAGAAACAAATCAACTTCAACACAGGACTACTCATTTGAAACAAACTAGGGACCTCTGGGAACACAGAATCAAGTTCCAGATGAACATGGTCTGGATCCAGAGATGATAGTGACCGAGCAGCCCTGACTCTGCCCTGGCTCTCCAGCCAGGCTCCTCTGGTCCCTCTCTCTGAATGCTGTGTGTGCGCATGGCCTTACTGCTCCACCCTGTTGTGTTCTTTTCCAGTTAGAACTACTGAAACACATCACATTTCAAAACCCGTTTCTAGGAAGAAATAAATGAATCAAATACAGGGCAGAAGAGTCCACTCCTGTCTGGCTCTGTAGTTACAAACACAGTGGTGGGCATGTTAGGTGGGTGGCCTCTGCCCCTTGCACCCCCTTCCTCTGGACAGAGCTGCATCCTTGCAGCCAAGTGCTTGAACTTCTCTGGGCTGCTTTGCCTGACCCCCATCTTCCTGAGGTCTCCTTCCAATAGAATGCAAATTCCAGGAGGAGAGTGACCATCAGCTTCCCTCCTGGCACATTTCATGTTCTTGGATAGGCCCACAAGATCTGCATTTTTTTTCTAATCATCAGCCAGAGTAAGTCACTGTTGTCTAGACCCCCTTCCAAGCTGGCAAGTGACGAGGTTGGCTTCCTGAAGTGTTGCCCACACGAGACTCTCCCATTCAGTGCACTTTGTAGCCACCTGACCTCCAGGTCAGCGCTCATGTAGATCAGTGGCCTCACCCCTACTATGGATGCGGTGTGCTACAAACACAACCTGGGCAGCATCCGACACACGGGAACAGCAGCTAAGGATGCGCCCTTAGTGAAAAGGAGTTCAGCTATTCTGCTTGCTAATTTAAGAACTAATGTTTATTCTTCCCGCTTTTGTGCAATTACTCCTTCTTCCCTTTCTGTTAAGAAGGCTTCATGATTATCTGGTAGGATTGTTCTGCTGAATGAGGTGATGCATGGAAAGCAGTGGGATCAGTTCCTAGCAAACTTGCTGCTCTAGTGCCCAGTGGCAGTGGTCACTCTTCTGGCTGAATAGGGATTTGCGAGTTCACTGGGGATATGGCAAGGATATCTTGGTTATTGGCAGCAATAAATGAACAATCATTAGTAAATATTTACGGAGTGTCTGCGTCATTGTCAGGTGCCTGCTTGGATGTAACTAGCCTACATGGTCTGACCGACTGTAAGACGTCAGGAGTATTTAAGTCATCTCAGAATTAAAATTTCTGATTTTAGAGAAAAATAAAATCTCTATGTCTGAGACGGGGCCATCGGCCTGAAGAGAGGCCTAGGTTCTCATCAGAGGCCGTGTTGGGAATGTGGACGTTTACTCCCTCCTGCCATGCTATTGAAATGGCACTAATCACGGAAAGTAGCATGGGGGAGAATATAGAAAAAGACCTTTGGAGTCAGGACTGCTGATGGACAAGTGATAATTGAAGTGAACAGTCTCAAAAAAGCTCCATCCTTTAGAAGAAACTTGAAAAGGAGAAAGCGAAAGTGGTTTGCACTTCAGAACCCGAGGAAGGCTCAGAAGCTGCAGACCAGGTGTTTCTGGACTTGGGGGCAAAGATGGAAGAAGACAGTGGTTGGCTGCAAGCCGTGTACACAGCCCTAAGACTCCTGGATCCAAAACACAGGGCGCTGCTCCTCCTCCCCCAGCACTGGAGAGCTGTGCAGGGCACTTCCTGGAGTGTGTGGCTCAGAGGAAGACCTCCTCCCTCCCTGCTTTGGGAGGCACCACTCAGGTTTTCCTTCTTGGTCCTTCTTAGTCCTTGACTGTTACTCTTTGGTCTCCTTACAACAACCAAGAGGCTTTATTTACTCATTTTAGAGCAGTTTTAGGTTCACATCCAATGGAGAGGAAATGATGCAGATTTCTCAGTATCTCCTGTTCCTGCAGGTGGATGGTCTCCCATGCTATCCACATCCCGGCACTGTGGTGTACTTGCTACAGCCTCTGTACTGACATTTTATCATCATCACCACCCAAAGGTTCACTCTCAGGGCTGTGTGTTCTGTTTGCACGGCAAGGAGCCACCATTGCTGTGTTGCCATAGTGGTGTCACATGTCTTCTGTGCTGTTTACCACTCTCTCCCCACCCATCCCTGGCAACCAAACATTTTTGACTGTCTCCACGGTTTGCCTTTTTTTTAGGATGTCATATACTTGGAATTGTGGCCTGTGGCCTGTTCAGATAGGTTACTCTCACTTAGAAACACAAATCTCTATCCTCCCTGTGTTCTCATGACTTTCTAGCTCCTCTTTTTTTAGCACTAAATAATATTCCATTATCTGGACAGAAGAGTTTATTTAAATCTGTTCAGCTACTAAAGGACATCTTGGTTATTTCCAGGTTTTACAAATTATGAATAGACTCACCATAAACAGCCACAAGCAGGTGTTTGAGTGACCAGCTTTCAGTACCTTTGGGTAACTGCTGGGTCTTAGGTTAATCAAGTACCCAGTGTTCTAAGATACTCCCAGATGTGACCTAAAGGGACTGCTCATTCTTGCCAGCAATGAATCTTCACCAGCATTTGTGCTGTCAGTGTTTTGGATTCTGGTCATTCTCGTTGGTGTGAAAAGGTATACAAGTATTATTGTGGTTTTAATGTGCAATACCTTGATGCCGAGCAGTACACAGCGCTCCTTCCTATACTTACTTGCTATTTGTGTATCTTCTTCTACCATGTGTCTAGGTAGGTCTTTTGCCCGTTTCACAAATCAAATTGTTTATTTTCTGATCACTGAGTTTTCAGATGTTGAACTGAAATGTATTTGGCCTAAGCCAGTTTCTGTATTTGAACAGCAGGCTTGATGCAAAGCAGCCTCTGTATACACTGAACTGTGACCTACTTAATGTGCAAACAAATTGTAACAGGGCCTGAGAGGGTATACCTTTGTCACCAGGGAACTGAGTCAGCCAGCCACAGCTGCCCAGTGATCAGACCATGATTGTCTAGGGCCAATCACTTCCTTTCCTGTGACCGTAAATATAACCTGTCGAGTGGTGGGGTGGGGCATTCTGAATCATCTCCCCTCTGGCCCGCCACCCGTTTCCAGAACATTTTTTCTTGCTCAAATCGACTTTGTTAAGTTTAACTGGCCCCGATTTTTCTTTCAAGAGAGTCTTTTGTGTATTTGGGGCAATAGTCCTTTATCATATGGGCCTTGGCAGATATTTTCCCTCTGTCTGGGGCTTGTCTGCTCTTGATGTCTACTTTTCAAATCTTTGATTGCTCAGAGCTTTCCAGATGTCTTTGTTTTATGTATTGAGGATGTTCACCGTGAGCTTTTGATATACTTATCTGGATACTCATCACACCTAGTGGAGGATGAGCTCCTTAACATAATTATCACTTCATATAGTCACCTAATTTTTTTTCTTTTCTTTTTTCTTTATTTTCTTTTTGTGGAAAGAGAACATAAAATCTACTCTCTTGGCCAATTATGAGTATACAACACAATATTACGAACTGCACTCCTCACGTTGTACATCAGGACTTCACAGTTCTCTGTACAGAATATATCTATCAGACATGGATTTTCAAAGCACGATTTTAACAGTAGTTATGGTGTCAGCTACTTCCAAACGCTGATGATTTTTAAAAGCCTTCTCTTTCAAACCTACCCTTTTTCCTGAGCTTCAAACACTGACATAAAATCTGACTCACACACGACCCTCCCCATGACCACCCCTACTGCGTGACCTCCAGGCCTAGGTGTACCACGCACGGCAGGAGAGCTTCTTCCTTCTTCATGACCTTCTCTGTCTGGGTCTTCCTCCTAATTTCCTCCCTCCTCCCACACTGCGTCTCTGAACTTTGAGTACAGACCCCTTTCCCTCTTCAGCCAGAATTCGTTATTATGAATTAGTGATCAGTTCCTTCCTAGTCTTCCTGTTTCTGGGGCACTGATGTGTGGACAGTTAGATTGCACTGGGGGCAGAAATACTTGGAAACATCCGCCTGAGATTTCACAGGACAAAGAGAAGGACGTGACCACCTTTTGGGTGGAGAGCAATTTGGGAGATTTTGGAGAGGAGAGTATGTTGTAGCTGAGGCTTGAACAAAGAGTAAACATTTTCAGAAGCAGCAGCCAGGCTATGATGCAGCCAAGTGCTGGGCATGGACCCCTGGGCTTGAGTGGCTTGATCAGGAGCAGGCAAGTCATTTGACCCCAGACCATCAGTTACAAGAGGAGCCCTACACCTAGTAGAGAGGCCTCTGCCAACATGTGAATGCAGGGTGGATGCGAGGTGTGGACATCAAGACTTCATTCATCCCAGAGGCACGGTGAGCCTGCATGGGATAATGGGTGAGGAAGTGGTTATACTGCTTCAGAAGAGAATTCTGGCAACAGCAAGGAGAATGGAGAAGATGAGCAAGACTGGCGTGGATTTGGGAAGAATCCTGGAGAGTTTGCAGAGCCAGCTGGGTTCTCAGAAAACTCGCAGCCTGGACAGAAGCATGTGGATGGGAACAGATGTGACACACAAATTGTGATTTGAATTGAGTTAGTTTCATTTTTATTGATAAATCACAATTGCATGTATTTGTAGGGTACAATGTAATGGTTTGATATTAATTTATAATGTGCATGGTTAAATCAAACTAGTGACTATTCATCTCACCTTTTACTTTTTTATGGTGAGACATTTGAAATTACTCTCATGGTTATTTTGAGAAATGTGATATATTACCATTTTCTGTCATCAGCCTGCTGTGCAACAGATCTCAAAACCTAACTCCTCCTGTCTGTTTGAAACTTAGTACCCTGTGATTCAACAGCTTCCCATTCTCCCTAGTCCCCAGCCCCAGCCCCTGGTGACTATCGCTGTGTGCTTTATGAATTCACCTTGTTAAATTCTGCATAGAACACTATTTTCTTTGGCTTGAGTTGGGGCACAAAGGTACCATGAAGGCTACTTTTGGCCACCATGTACTTTGAGGACTTTTTTTTTGAAAAGAACTCAGTGTGTCTTCATGTCTAAGAGGCTGTCAAATTAGACGAGAGCCTCTTCAAATGAGCTTCAGCATCAGCCTGCCTTGTTTTGCAGGGTTCTTTACATTTCAGGTGTTTGGAATGCATGGCGGGTTCATGCCCAGCAGTTAAAAACGCTGCCTGCCTTAAAGACGGTTCCATTCCCAGAGGAGAGGGCTCTGCAGAAAGCAGATCAGAGTGGCAAGTGTGCAGACTGGCATGATTCCCCACACAACCATGGATTCTTGCAGGATCTACAACTGTTGTCATCCCCAGTTTAAACTCAGTTCTAAGTTAGCTGTCCTGCTGACACGATGCCTTGCTTAAACAGTTCTTGGAAATGGAGAAAGTGGCACTGCTGTTGCCAAGGAGGGGGAAAGCCTTATCTGAAAATACCGGAGTCTTTTCTTCTCTTCAAGTGGGCCAACTGCATCCAGTCTCGCTGGTATATTTTATAACAGAAAATGAAGTCTTCCATAGGCAGGATTTCTTGTTTAAGGAGGCAGCTGCAGACATGAAATTATTTATAGACCGTAAATCAGTCATGGTGTGGTAACCCAGGGGTGGGCTCAGTATTATCTGCAGGAAGAAAGAGGCACGCGCAAGGTGTAGTTTCTGAAACGCGTGAATTGTGTTGCAGCAAAGGCGTGAGCACTGGCCAGCAGAGGGAAAGGGAAAGCTGTGGGGAAGTGGAACGTGCGGCCTTTCTGGACCTCCAGGATGAGCAACATGGGGCTGGGGCCCGGCGTCTCAGCTACATGCCGCGTTAGAGACACAAAGAACACCGTTATGTTAAAGGGGCGCATTTTTCTTTTCTTCTCTTGTGTTCAATTTGCAATTTTATTGGTTATGTTGAGAATTAGTACACAGACATCTCAATTTTTATCTAATATTTCACATTTAATGCAGAAGTCTAAAAGCTCATGGATTATAATTCCTTTTGAAAGTTATTCAAATGACTTTCCAGCTTCAAATGTGTAGGGAAATTTTCCATGAGAGGATGTCAAGTATTGATATCTTCAGATGCTGATACACAGCTATGCAAATCCCACCAATCCACAAAGTAATGCATATACAAGACATCTTCAGATTTGCCATGTCTCCCAGCTGACAGCTGTGAGCAAAGGTGTTGCAGAGTGCACACGGTTCGATAGGCAGCACCCGAGGAGAGGTTTTTTAGAAGAAACAGTCCTATAAAACAACAACGTGGGAGTAGAAGTCACTGAAAATATTCAAGACACATTGAATGTACAACTCTGTCTTCAAATTGCCATTCAGTGTGCCTCGCATTGCAGGATATAGAAACCAACCCATGGGACCAGCGCAGTGGGCTAACGCCCTGGCCTGAAGCACTGACATCCCATATGGGTGCCAGTTCGAGACCCAGCTGCTCCACTTTCGATCCAGCTCTCTGCTATGGCCTAGGAAGACAGTAGAGGATGGCCCAAGTCCTTGGGTCCCTGCACCCATGTGGGAGACCCGGAGGAGGCTCCTGGCTCCTGTCTTCAGATTGGCACAGCTTCGCCGTTACGGCCAATTGGGCAGTGAACCAGCGGATGGAAGACTTCTCTTTCTCTCTGCCACTCCTCTCTCTGCATAACTCTCACTTTCAAATAAATAAATAAATAAATAAATCTTTTAAAAAAATGAACCACCCCCACCAAGAGAATGTTGAACTGACACCCAACGCAGTCAAAGTCTCCTTTAAGTCAGTATCCCACACTTCCCTGCTTGTACCAGAAAAGTAAACAACCTACAAATGATTTCACCTCTTCAAGAATCATTTACCCTTAAAGTATGCAATGAGGTGGGATTCCTTTCTCCTTAAACATGTTTCCAGCACTACTGAAAATCTTGCCTTTACAAAATAGTTGATAAAAAATATTCCCCTGACCAGTGCAAGAAGGGACTCAGGGGCCACTGAGAAGATGGGTGTGTGATGTTCAGCAGACCTGCCTTCTTCTCTTCTATTTCATTCATGACTGGATTTACCTCATTTTTATTATTTTATTTAAGGATTTATTTATTTGAAAGGAAGAGTGGCAGATGGAAGGAGATAGATGTGTGTGTGTGTGTATGTGTGTGTGTGAGAGGAGAGAGAGAGAGAGAGAGAGAGATGCTTCCATCTGCTGATTTACTCCCCAAATGGCTCACCTTCATCTTCCACATGTGTGACTGGGACCCAGGTTCATTAGCCATCATCAACTGCTTCCCAGGCACATCAACAGGGAGCTGGATCAGAAGTGGAGTAGCCTGGACTTGAACCAGCACTCTGATATGGGATGCAGGTATTGTAAGCAGCAGCTTAACTCACTGCGCCACAGCTTAGCCCCTCTCTTTGTTTTTAGTTTTGCCCTTTTCTGCAGACAGATAAATGTCCCTTAGTTTCTTGGTGAACCACTTCCCTAGTTTGCCGTTTGCTCCTTTTTCCCCTTTTGTTTGCAGTGCACTACCATTCTCTGCCGTATCTGGGGCTTCGTTTCCTCTTTGGCGGGAGCAGGATTAGCTGACAACCTCACTGGTTTCCTCTTGGGCTCTTTCTTCGTGGCCCCTCCTTCCTCTTGGACATATTGCAATGGGCAAGGGTATGTTGGGTGCCTCAGGCTTTGAGGCTGGGCTACCTGACAGCTGTTGCCTTTTTTTTTTTTTTTTGGTTTGTTTTAGAGTTTCCCATCTGCTTTTTTTCCAGTTTCATTTATAATTCACATTCAGTCAAATTCACCTATTTTTAAGTGTGCAATTCAATGAGTTCTAGAAAATGTAGAGAATTGTGCAACCATCAACAATATTCCACTTCTAGGACATTCACCTCACTCCCCATAAATCCTCCAACTCATTTGCAATTACTCCTCATTTCCACTCTCAGTTTCATGCAAAAATTGATTCACTGTTGGTCTCTGTGGATTAGTGTTTTCTAGACATTACACATGCCTAGAATAATAGAATATGTATAATCGAATGTGTAGTCTTTTGTTCTGGCATCCTTCTACTTGATGTAATATTTTGTGGTTTATCTTTGGTGTAGCAGGTGTTCTGTTCCTTTGTATTTCTGAGTGTTATTGTAACGTATGACTCTAGTGCATTTTCTTTATTCGTTCATTCTGTGGTGAAGTCTTGAGTTGTTTTCAATTTGGGCTATTATGAATAATAGTATTATGTATGTTCATCTGCAACTCATTGTGTAGATGTATGTTTCATTTCTCATAGATTCCCGGAAGTAGAGTTACTGGGTTTCATGGTAAGTTTGTGTTTAACATTTTACACAATTTCTAAACTGTTTTCTAAACTGGTTGTATCATTTCATAGACTGTTGGCAAAGCGTGGGGGTTCTGGTTACTTCACATCTTGTTAACATTTGATATTTTGGTTGTCTTTATCATGTCATTTGTTATAAGTCAGCTTTTTGCTTCTACACTGAAGCTCCATGACAAAGTATTTATGAAGGAAAGGAGGTTGTATTTACCTTATAGTAGTGGAGGAGCCAACCCCAAGATCAGGTGCTCCGTACAGCAGTGGTGGGAGCAGGTGTCAGAACAGGAGATTATGTATCCCTCGTGCTGGGCCACAGAGACAATGGGCGAGCCCCAATTCAGGCTTTAGAACAACCCTCTCAAAAGAATTTACCCCCCCATCCAAGGACCTCCCAGTAGACTCGCCTCCCAAAGTTTCTACCCCCTTCCGTTTGGTCCCTGACGACCAAGCCTTTAAACACATAGACAACTGAGGGACATTCCATTTCCAAACTATAGCATCATTCCAATAGTTACAGAATTTGCCTAATTACTAATGATAAGCAATAAGTTCATATGCTTATTAGTAATTGATATGTTTTACATTTTTGAATCTTTGGCTCACTTTTTATTATGTTTGAGGAACAAGTAATAGCAAAACCTCACAAATTTTTCTAAACGGGGAGAAGGAAATATCCCCCAGTTCATTTAATGAGACTAGCGCTACCCAATATCAAAGTCAGATGAAACACCACAACAAAAGAACAGCAGAAAGCAATAGCTCTTACAAACACAGATGCACTGTCCTTAGCAAAATATTCAAAAACTCAGTTAGGCAATTTATGATGTGTTAAATACCATGACCAGGTATAGTTTTTCTGAGGAATACAAAGTGTGCTGAGTATTGACTTTAACAAAACCCCATACATATTCATAACAAAAACAATACACAAAACCAACAAAAAGCTCTAAGTCAACTAGGTTTAGAAGAAAATTTTCTCAACCTGATAAAGGACATTTATGAGAAAAACCTACCGTTGACAGATTTAATGATGAAAGACTTTATGCTGTTCCCCAAAGATAAATAACTAGGCCACGATTTACAGTCTTTCCACTTCTCTATACCACTGTACTGGCAGGAAGGAAGGACTCGGGGAGGAAGGAAAATTGGGGAAAAAAAGATTAGAAAGGAGAAAGTAAAATTGTCTTTATTCACATGTGACACAATCCTATGAGTAAAAAATCCTAAGAAATCTGTAATAAAACTGCTAGAGTGAATAAATGAGTTTGGCAAGTTTGCAGTATATTCTAGCAATGAATAAGCCAAAAAAGTGAAATTTAAAAAGTAAAGCAATTTACAATAGCAATAAAAATATAAAATTCTAGAAAAAAATTTAACATCAAATGGGCTGACAATTGTACCTGAGAACTACAGGAAAATGGAATGGCATCTCTTACACATGGAGTTTAAGACTTAGCACTGGAGAGATGGCTTATCATCATAAACTGATCTGTAGATTCAATGCAATCCCTATCAACAAAATAGAAGATGTTTCAGTAGAAAGTGATGAATTAAACTATGCTTATATGGAAATGTGAGTGACCTAGAAGAACCAAAGCCATTCTGAAATGAAAAACAACGTTGGAGAATACCATCCAACTTCAAAGCCTGCTGTGTTCCAGTTATCAAGACAGTGTGGAAGGACAAGGACACTCATCAACGCCAGTGAACTGAGTGTCCAGAAAAGTATCTCTCCTTGACAGTCAATTGATTTTCACCAAAGATGCCAACTCAGTGGGGTGCCCTTTTCAATAGAGGACAGATGGTTAAGGGGGATAGGGAGAGCAATGGGCAAGCAATCAACTCTTAGACTTCCTCTCACTATAGGCGCAAAAAATAACTGCAAATGGTCACAAATTAAATATAGAATGTAAAATGATAAAACTTCTAGAAAAAAATTGAGTCATTGAGCTAGACAACCAGTTCTTAGACATAATGTCAAATGCACGAGCCAAAGCAGGAAGCAGGGAGTGCAGTGGAGGATGGCCCAGGTGCTTGGGCCCTGCACCCCATGGGAGACCAGGATAAGTACCTGGCTCCTGCCATCGGATCAGCGCAGTGCGCCGGCCGCAGTGCGCTGGCCGCAGTGGCCATTGGAGGGTGAACCAATGGCAAAAGGAAGACCTTTCTCTCTGTCTCTCTCTCTCACTGTCCACTCTACCTGTCCAAAAAAAAAATAAATAAATAAATAAAATAAAATAAAATAAAATAAAATTGAAAGCATGCATGCTTCAAAAGAGAGCATTAAGGGGCTGATGTTTGGCACAGAAGTGGAGATTCCTTTTGGAATGCACAGATGCTGTGTTGGGGTACTTGGTTAAATCCAGGCTCCTCTCCTCTTTCAGCTTCCTGCTAACGCACACCTTTGAGGGGCAGCTGGTGATGGCTCAAGTACTTGGATGTCTGACATCCGTATAGGAGACCTTGAATGAGCTCCAGGTTCCTGGCTTCAGCCTTGCTCAGCCCTGGCTGTGCCAGGCATTTTGAATGAATCCACAAATGGAAGATTTCTCTGTGTCTGTCTCTCAGTCTCTGTATCTCTACATTTCAAATAAATTAAAAAAAATCAGTAAATCTGAAAAA
Organism: Oryctolagus cuniculus; assembly: GCF_964237555.1. Taxonomy (NCBI): domain Eukaryota; kingdom Metazoa; phylum Chordata; class Mammalia; order Lagomorpha; family Leporidae; genus Oryctolagus; species Oryctolagus cuniculus. The sequence goes on along the minus strand of NC_091433.1, from coordinate 190,592,891 downwards.
AAGAAGACACCATTAAGAAACTGGAGGGGAAAAAAAGTCACCTATTGGCGAAAAGTATTTTTAAATAGTGTATCTTTTTTTATTTATTTATTTTTTTTTGACAGGCAGAGTGGACAGTGAGAGAGAGAGACAGAGAGAAAGGTCTTCCTTTTGCCATTGGTTCACCCTTCAATGGCCACCGCGGCCGGCGTACCACGCTGATCTGAAGCCTGGAGCCAGGTGCTTCTCCTGGTCTCCCATGCGGGTGCAGGGCCCAAGCACTTGGGCCATCCTCCACTGCACTCCCGGGCCACAGCAGAGAGCTGGACTGGAAGAGGGGCAACCGGGACAGAATCCGGTGCCCCGACCAGGACTAGAACCCGGTGTGCCGGCGCTGCAGGCGGAGGATTAGCCTAGTGAGCCGCGGTGCCGGCCTTAAATAGTGTATCTAATGAAGAATAACATCTAGAACATATAAATCTTTTACAACTTAATAAAAAGATGCTCCTGCTTCTGATGGGCTCAGCTCCTGCTGTTGCTGCCATTTGTGGAGTGAACCAGTGGATGGAGGACCTCTCTCTGTCTGTCTCTACCTCTCCCTGTAACTCTCTTTCAAATAAATAAAATAAATCTTTAAAAAATTTTTGTTTTCAAGAAATTTCTTTGTTGTTTTTCTTTTTGTATTTCCATTTTTCTTTCCTTCTGTTTGCTTTGTGTTTAATTTGCTCGTGCTGTTTAAAGCTATGAATTTATCTGTAAGCAATGCTTTAGGTGCATCTCATGTATGTTATTATGAGCTAAATTTTTTTCCATTCAAAATGCTTTCTTTGTGAGTTAGTTTCTTTTTATTTAAGAGAGAGAGAGAGAGAGAGAGAGAGATCTTGCATCCACTGTTTCACTCCCCTAAATGTCTATAACAAGTCAGTCCAGGTACTTGTTAAAACTCAGAGCCAAGAACTCAACCTGGGTCTCCCACACGCATGACAGGAACCCAAGAATGTTAGCCATCGTCTGCTGCTGCCTAGAGTATGCATTAGCAGGAAGCTGGAACTGAGAGCTGAGCTGAGACTCGAACCCAGGCACTCGGATAGATGATGCAGACATCCCAAGGGGCATCTACACCAAATCCCTGCTCCCAGTTTCTCTTTTTTCTTTAATTTTTTAGTATTCTTCATTATTCTTTTTTTAGTATTGTTTTGGGTTTTAGAATTTTTTTGTTCAGCATTGTTTGGTTTAATTTCAAAGTGTTGGGGGATTTTACAGATGTGCTTCTTTGGTCAGTGTCGGATTTCATCATTATTAGAGGTTAGCTTTCATATGACGTCCATCTTTTAAGATGGGTAGAACCCTGTTTTGTGGTGCAGCATCTGGTCTACCCTATAGAAGGCATTGTGCTGTGTATAGGTGGGAGAGTGCATTCAGATTCCAGACCGTTTTCACCTCTGCTCTGGCTTTTCCTTTGGTTGGACTCACTCACCACTCCCGTCTCCTTGGCACAAGCCAGCGTGCAGGCCCTGAGGACCCAGGGGGTGCTGCCTCTGTGCCATGTCAATGTGTGACCTGGGTCCAGCCAGGGAAACACAGGGCCTTTGCCAAGGTCCATCGTGGTTGCCTTACTTCCCTCTAACCCTCTGCGAATCCCCAGCTGGTCTGCAGGTTATTCCTCACCTGGTCCCTTGGCCTCAGGATAGTGGAATCAGTTCTCCTTGTTGCCTTTGTTCTTCAGACCATGACACCCCAAATCTAGTGAGCCCCCTGAGAATGCAGTCAAGCTTCTTGTTTTCATGGCATCCTGTGACCTGGGTCAGTGACTGCCAGCGATGGGGTGGGGAAGGGAGCAGCTCTGGGCATGGACATCACAGGCTCCTGCTGGCCCTAAAATAATCCAGTGGGTTTCTGAAAAGGTGCTTCTCTGTTAGGTGCGGCATTGTTGACTTCCAGAAGGCTGACATGGCTGTTGGGAACGTTGGGGGCAGGTTCATCCAAGCTCATGGAGGTGATTTTGTCATGACGGAAGTTGGCTGTCCATTTGGTTTGCTTTCTTTGCGTCTTGGTTTTGAAGTGTCCCTTGTTCACATTAAATATCCTGTGGGAGGCAGGAGTTTCTGTCTGGAACAATACTGCCAGTGCAGAGGAGTGTGGTTCCTGGGCAGCCTTTCTGTGCCCTCTCGCCCAGCGGCAGGCTGTGCTCTCACTCCCTGTGGAGCTGCTGCCCTGTGCTCTGAACATCTCTCCGTCCTGCCCAGGCACTCTCTTTCCTCTGGGTAGTGGGGCCCCGACAGGGAAAAGATGGCCTCACATTCAGTTGTCAGGTGGCCTAGAAGACGTCAGGGCGTGGACCCCCAGCAGCTGTAGTTGGAAGGGTGCCTCCTCAGCCTTGAGGGACTGCACCTTTAGGTGTTGTTGGGCAGGATGGGACTCCAGCTTCATGGTCTTGTCTTACAAGGAAGACCTCCTTAGCAGCTATTAAGGGAGCTTTGACCCTGGGAGACAGTGAACAGCCCCTGAGAGTTCCTGGCCTTCTTCCTTCACCCTGCTCTCAGCTCTGCCACCCCTACTCAACTCTGTCATCCCCAGCAGGAAGGGAAGAGGAATAGTGCATCACTGGCTCACTGTATGGCCACATTGAGCACCTTGTGGGTATCAGATGAAGTAGGACAAAGTTCCTGGCCCTCTCCATGAAGTCCTACTATGTGTCAGTTAATGAAAGTGTTTCATGCACATTTCATCTTTAACCCTTACAATATCTTTTAACACGTTTAACATATTGTCCCCAGTCTGCAGATGGGATAAGCGAAACTCAGGTTAAACAATGTGCCTGATTCTCACACAGCTTTAAATGAAGCTTCAACCTCAAATCTAGTTTCTGCATTTTTGACGCTTTTGTTTTATTAGATCACATCACCACACACCTTCAAAAATACGGAAGTCGTGGGGTTGTCATTTTGAGAAGCAGCTAAGATGTTGCCTGAGACACCTGCTTGTCTCCACTTCCAACTGTCATTTCCTGGTAAAATGCATCCTGGGAGGCACCAGTTGATGGCTTAAGTAGTCGGGTCCCTGCCACTCACGTGGGAGACCTGAGTTGAGTTTCTGGCTCCTGGCTCTGGTCTGCACAACCCTGACTATTGCAGACATTTGGAGAGTGAACCAATGGATGGAAGAGTGCACACTTGCTTTCCCTCTCAATTAAATAATTTTTAAAAAATTAAAGAAAAAAAAAACAAAAAAATAGGAAAGTCTTAACAGGACAGCTGGGCTTCCAACCTGAGTCAAAGTTAGGAGGACAGGTGGATCCTTTATTATACCATGTCTCTGCAAAGGAGAGGTCTCAGAGACACTGTGAACATACCCACAACACATTCAACCATGTGGCACGTGTATCCATGCACATACCACATGCAACACATATATGTACATGAACACACAGCAAGCCACACCCTCAGCCATGTGACACACCTATACATGCACACACCACACACACATACATTCCCTCTGCATACATATACACACAGGCACACACATGTCACACACCACATATCACTTCACACATACACAAAACCCTGCACAACCTCTCCAACAATAACAGCTATTACAGACTTTGGGGCCAGCACCTCACGCTTTAAGCTGAGTAAAATCAAAGTTCTCACAGGCATAGTTTTCTGGGAGGTGCACTCCAAGCACACTCTGGGGAGCAGTGCGGTTTTTACGACAGAACAGCCCTCTTCACAGTTTCTCTACTGGGGAACAGCGAGCAGGTTGGTGGAGGAGCCTAGCAGATTTATTGACATGATCAGTGTGCTGAGACAGAAGGCAGGCTGTCAGAGCCTGCCATGCAGGAAACGCGGGATAAATATTTCTGCTGACTTTCCATGGATTCCTTATCCTCACATGCCCTTATACAGCAGTCCTGGTGCTGGAAGGAGCTGGGTGAAGGGGTTCTTTCTTGACCCAGTGGAATTATTGGAGGTTGTGCAGTGCGGCTGGGGAAGAGGAAGAGAGGAGAGGGGCAAGGGGAGGGGGGAGCACTGAAGACGATTGCTGCAGGGTAGATCAGAGGCGGATGCATCACACGTCAGGACTTCGTGCCGACTTGTTCCTCCAAAAGCAGATCGACTGTGCTTTCGAAGGGCATCAGTCCTAGGAGGATCTGAGAGGATAGCCAGGAACAGCTGACCGATGCCCTGGGCACGCTGGTCACCATTTAGCACACATCCAAGTAGCAGATTTTATTAAACATGTGCTATGGGCCAAGCAACTTGGGATTTATCAGTGGCTAAAACCCTGCTGGGAACTGAGTCTACGGGGAAGGGCAGAGGACAAGAGAGGAGCTGTAGAGAGAGTGCTGTATCACCTGTGGTAAGCGTCGTGCTGCTCCTGGGACCGAGCCCCTCTTGTCAGAGTGTGCGGGAGCCACGCACAGGCTGGGGCTGTCCTGGTGCCATCCCCTCTGAGCCCTTCTCAGCGCCGTGCTGCAGGTGGGGGCAGCTCCCTGTGCTCTCCCTAGCTCACGGTTATGAGCATCCCTAATCCTCCTTTCTGTACAAGGCTCTCTTCCCCTCCATCACTTTCCCTCCTCTTGGTTTCAGTGATTCCTCCACTGTCATTCCTGCTCTGCCCCGGGCCAGCCAGCTCCTGCCCTCACACCCCTTGGGCCATGCTCACCATCCCAGTGGCATCCCTGCTCATCTTTCTTTATTTCTTTCTTTTTTTTTTTTTTTTTTGACAGGCAGAGTGGACAGTGAGAGAGAGAGACACAAAGAGAAAGGTCTTCCTTTGCCGTTGGTTCACCCTCCAATGGCCGCCGCGGCCGGCGTGCTGTGGCCGGCGCACCGTGCTGATCCGATGGCAGGAGCCAGGAGCCAGGTGCTTTTCCTGGTCTCCCATGGGGTGCAGGGCCCAAGCACTTGGGCCATCCTCCACTGCACTCCCGGGCCACAGCAGAGAGCTGGCCTGGAAGAGGGGCAACCGGGCCTGCTCATCTTTCTAAGCAGGCAACCCTCATTTTATTCCACTGTCACCTCGCACCATCAATGAACCCCTCAAAACCAAGGTGATTGTGGCTGAGGGGTCTCAGATACAAACATAAGCCCCTTACCTCACATGCTGTGTGATAGGTAGCTTGGCCCTGCCATTGGCCAGATCAGAGATTCAGGATCAGAGGGCATGTCCACACTCTTTATACTCCCCTCCCTCTAAGCTGTCCACCTGCTTGCCACACTGAAGCCTGGATGCTTGTTCTCACCAGCCCATCGCACCCAGGCTCCTGCTGGTGACTGCCTCTCTCTCTCCTCAATCTTTCTTCACTCCTAGTGTGCCTGTGTTCACACAGCTTGACATGCACTTGCCACACTGCTGTCTGTTCCCCAGAGGCTACCGCTTTTCCAGGTCTTCTTTTTTTCTCAGAAGGAAGACTCGCACACTACTCCCTGCTATTAGCCTGGCTTTCTTTATGCAAACCAGTGTGTGCTTTAGAAGAGATGAAACCTTTTATGTCATGAGACCCACAAGGAAGACCTCCTTAGAAGCTATTACCCCCCTGGGGTCATCCATTCATCCTGAGGATCTGAGGCTCTGTTATGTGATGACGATTGGCATGTAGTGGTCTGCTCACTCTATAGGACTGGGCGTCTTCTTTAAGGAAGAAACAGAATTTTAGCTCCCGAATTCCCACACAGTGGCCTGCACCTGAGTTGGTGCTCAGTGAATATTTGTAGAATGAATTGCTGTTTGGTTGATTTGACATTTACATGGTGCTCCAGAAAATGAGAGCCCCTTAATTTTATGAATCCCTAGCTTATTTGCCGACTTTTCACTGGGCACTGAAAATGTGCCAGGCTCAGGCTGGTCACGAGGATGGACAGATGTGCGAGGTAGCTCTCTGTTGAGAAGCAGGGCCTGAACGAATCAGGAAGGCTGGTATGTAGGCCCCAGAGACGGCCTGATACCAACACAGGTGTGGGAGACTGGAGGGATTAGGGTGGCCAGGAAAGGGTTTACGTAAGTGGAAATCCTGGAGCTTGTTCTTAGGGTCTTGGCTCTAAACCCTGCATGCTGGTGGTGTGGGGATGGTTTTATTCCTAAAGACCGCATAGACTGAGTGCTCATAGAGTGCCAGGTACCAGCTAAGTGCTTGCTAAAGTCATTGCATGTTAATCATGCTTCCCTAATGGCCAGCTACCTGGTCTGCAGTAATTCTTGTGAAATGAAAGAGGCAAAGTGACCCACAGATTGGAAGTGGCACAAGGCCCAGGAGAGTTCCATACCCTTAAAGTGCACCCCTCTCCATGTCCTTCACAGCCCTGCGATGGATCTTATGTGAGTGGGGCATCGGGCTGCTGCGTGCACCTCCATTGTCATTCTAGACAACTATAACGTTTCCCTAAGATCTGATTTATTTGTCTGTACAAAGAGAACACCATCTCCCCTTGGAGTGACTTGGGAAATGACTAGAGATAGTGAACAAGAAAAGCATTTAGGATTAGCTTCCTGACTTCCTACCCCTTAGAGAATCTCTAAAGGTGAGTGCTGCTTCTCATAACGGGTAAATGTGGCCAATAGTCCATGTACACAACAGAATGTTGATGGCAGATACAAGCAGACTGAGATGAAGATACCAAGGCTCAATTCCCGTAACATCCTTTAGCTGTGAAATTTGGAGCTTTCACTTTTTCACTCAGAAAATATTTCTTAACCAACTCCTGTTGTCAGCGCCTTAGAGCCAAGACCAGACAGACAGAGCCATGCCACACAGAGATTCCACTCTTGGGGAACTTGCTAGTTGACACTGGCAGGGTCCTGGGTCTCGGGGGTATGTGGGGATCTAGACAAAGCACCTAGCAAAGAAGTGTGTTTCTGATGTAACTGATGGGAAAAATGTGTCTTTTGGCCTCCAGGGAACTGGGTTTGAATCCTGGATCTGTCCTTCCCGAGCTTGTAGATTTGGTGTGAGGACAGGACTTGTGCTTTAAGGTCCTGGTCTGTTCTACAGAATGACACTGCCCTCCACAGAGGGGAGGAGCCACGCAGTCCTGCCTGGGGAGGCAGCTTGTGGCTGGGAAAGCAGCTTGCAAGGAGCAGACGTCTGTTAGGTCTTAGACGTTAGAAGGAGTTGTAGGGAGTTGTGTTGCCTGGGAGATCCAAATGTCTGCAGTCAGTTGTTCTCATAGGGCTGCAGTGTGCATGGTTGGTAAGATTGATAAGGTTGGCAGGAAAGCAGTAAGCACTGGGCACTCGGTCTGGAGTTGCCTGCAGACCCCCAGCAGTCATCACTCGTTCTCCATCACCTGCTGTCGGGATAATCCCGGTCCCTTTTCTGCAGCTCTAGGCACCCTGGGCCTGTGTCTGATGCTTAGTGTTTCCCACCGAGAGGTTCCTGCAGGGCAGAGCCATAGATGGACCCCACGGGGAAGCGCAGGCTAGAAGCTCTGTTTCTCAAAGGAAGTGGAGACAGTGGCATGGAGTCCCTCTCTTGTTGCTCCAGTTGCCCTGTGATTCTGATTTGTTCATCTAAGTCCTATCGTGCCTGAAATTTTAGAGGAAAATGCTCAGATTCTAAAGGTCCAGAGGAAGCTGACTACCCTGGACCCTGCCGATACGTATGGCTGGACACCTCCTGACTGCCTCGGTGGGTTCAGGGGGTGCAGAGACCCTGGCAGGGCTCACACAGGGTCCTTGTGTGAGGAGACAATGCCTCTTTGTGCACAGTGGAGGGCGATCATTCCGTAGCCTGCTGTATTCCAGGCACTATGACTGACGAGAGTGGCTGGCGTATTTGCACACATGCAAACACAGGTTGATCCTGTGTTAGCCATGAAGGAGCCTCTGTGGATATGGAGGGATCATATGGATAGAAAGGTGATGTGACTCTCCTGAGAAGGATCATCAGAGTCTAGTGTGCGTCCTTCTTCATGCATAGCCCTTGCTTTGGGTTATTTCAGGCAGGGTCTTCAGGGAACTGTGAGGGATACAGAAGGGGCAAGGGATAGGAGGGGACTCCCAGGTTCCCAGGAGTAAAGCGAGAACACAAGGCGATGTGGTGAGAGTTATCAAAGATCAGGGGGACTATATCAGCCCACTTTGGGGGAAGGGCATTGGCCAGAGCCTTGAAGAGCAACCCCATGTGCATGGGAAAGGAAAGTGGCTGAATGGTGCTGCAGGCAGCAGAACTGGCGTGCGCAGTGTGGAGGTTAACCCCAGACGTGACGTTTGGCATAGAATGGAGAAACCTTTTGTCTACATGCTTTGAGGAACGTATTCCAAAAGTACAAGGAGAGTGGAAACAGAGACAGTGGTGCTTTAGTTACTGCCCCTGAGCAAAATGAGGGCTCAGCTTCTGAAGTTATGACATCATCCAGTCTGATAGACAGCCCAGGGCACTTGTGACTTTGGAAATTTCTTTGACGTTGGCCAAGCTGACACAGCCTGGCTTAGACCCTCATGAGACCACCACTAAACCTCCGCCTCTCCCAGCCTGGGCAGTGCATTCAGGAGCGGAGCCAGCTGTCAGCTCTGCCTGAGCACATCACAGACTCCACAGAAAGTCAGATCCACAGAGAGGAAGACCGTAGGAGACCCCGAGAGAAGGAAGCAGATTGCACATCTGGGCTGTGTTGAATTTGGAGTTGAACAGTCCCAAGATGAGAGCCAGACTCTGTCTCTACCAGATGGATAAATTCAAGTAACTCACCTTCCGCTCCTGTGCCGTAAACTAGAGTCTCCTTATCTCTAAAACTGGAGTAATGATTCTGCCTTCCAGACTTGATGTCAGGAGAAGAGGAAGTAGCATAGGAAAAATAACAAACACAGTACCTAGTCAATGGCAGATGTAAGAACCGTAAGTTTCCTTTGTAATCTGAAGAATAAAACAATCTACCTTCAGAGTGCTCAGGTTGTCTGCAAATGGGATGTGCTTATTTCTGATCAGCTGATTAGGATCCAGGATGACTTCATCATCTCATGGACCCGGCTGGAACACACCCAGTGCTTATTGCCGTGACTTGGAGGACTGCAGGCTACACTGAACTCCCAGTGACCCTTGCATAAATGGCCATTTCATCAGCTCAGCCAGGGAGGAGGTTCAGAGGCCTGGAAGGCAGGGGACAGGAGAAACAACATAAGCTCATTGCCTTCTGCAGCTTGATGTTTTGGTCAACATTCTACTTGTTCAGTAACCAGTTCCTAGTTCCCGAAATGCAAAAGGTGTCTAATACTTCCCTAGAAATAATCTTCTGTCTTGTACCTGATCTTCTATTCTGCTGTCTGACCTTGAATTTATCTTTGTGTGGTTTCCAATTGCTAATTGCACACATTTCTGGGGATGACCTATCCACTTCCTCTGGACTCTTCATGATGTGATACAGAGTGTTTCAGTTGTTCGTGTGTGCCCATGAAGAGTCTCAGTTTTGTGAGTCGGAAGGTAAGGCCCTTCTGTATTTATCTCTTTGGCACCAAAATCTTAACCCAAAGCCAGAGAAGAAACTGCACTAGCGATTCCAAATAGCTTCTCAGATGTTACTCTTCAGCTTCCTGAGATGAAAATGCAGGATTCCTATTGTGTACAAAATAAGTTTGAAATGATGCCAAGAACGTGGGAAGAAGCAGAGATGGTGGAAGGTCTTGCAACCTAGGGTCTTATGGACGAATGGAGGCTTGGGGGAGTTTGACTGGCACAGCAGGTGCATAAGGGGTTGTCAGAGGTAGGAGTCAGGTGAGTGTAACCCGGTGTCCACTGCACCTCGCCCATCACGCTTACTTCAGGGCTGCAACATGAGCCGTAACTGCCGGAAGGGAAAGAAGGGTAAATCTAAGAGGAAAACAATGTCTCAGAATTCTTTAATGTTGCAGAAATGTGCTCCATAACACATTTCCTAACTGTGAAAAAAGCCTCGATTATGGCATAAACCCAGCAAATGCCAGGGCAGGCTGATAACTTGGATCTCCACAGACGGAGTGCTTTTGCCTCTGAAACAAAGAACTTGAATCACCCTTCATTTGAAATGTGCCCTAATTTGCATTTTAGCCTTATTTATTTGGTTCTTTTGTGATTTCACATTGAAATTAAAACACACGTTCTTGGGGGAATTTTTCTAATCTGGTTGCAAATAGCAGATGATCGGACTCTGCAGTTTCTGTGTATTGAGCCCTGGTAATCCCAGCCTGTAAATCCCTCCAAGTCCCACTTCAGGGACTCAGGCAAAAACAGGAAGTGAGGTCAGTCCTCAAAAGGAAAAAGAAAACAAGCCCTTGTCATCCCAATAGAAGCAATCAGATCATCTTGTAAATGTCAGGTTAGGAAATACTTTATTCTCCCTAGGATCTGTGTTTCAGTCTGAACCACTTACTCTTCCCTTCCTTGCTAAGTGAGTTCTGAACGTTCCCAGTGAGCCAAATGCCAGGGAGGAATGAGTTGGCCAGAGCTGACTGGTTGTGAGGATAAAGATATACAAACTATGGGGTCCCTGCTGGCCCTCCTGGCTTCTTCCAAGGCTTAGAAGGAACCCTAGGAATGTGCACACACACACACGTATGTTTTTCAAAATATTTACATGCAAAGAGCACACTCCATCACCCAATCTCTCAACATTGTAGAAATTCAGTTCCCATGAAACCTGTATCTGTTCCCGGTCCTTGCAAGGGTAGCCTCAGTCTTTCGGGAGAGACAGTCATGTAAACAAATGAATTGCCAAACGTAAGTGAGGTGCAAGGGTAGAAGCGGACAGGATGCAGTGGGCCTCAGAGGAGGGAGCTCTTGACCCGCTGAGGAAGACAGCTCGGATGCTAGGAGTTTGAATAGAGTCTCCTTTCTGTTTCTACCCCAACTGAGTGGTTCCCAGTTCCATGCTGATGTTGGCCATCTGGGGTTGGTATCAGACTCAAACATCCTTATGACTTTTCTAGAGTCCTCAGGCCACTTAACTCGTAATAAAACAAGAGAATGACAACAATATACTGTGATAAAAGATATATGATGATCTTCCTCTCCCTAAACATATTTCAGGGCCCTTTCACCTTTTCAATGGAAGGAAGTGCTTTGTAGCTTCCTTTAGCATACATGAATTGCTAGTGTCATTACTCCAGTAGCCTGGGCTATTATTACTGGGTAAAGATTCCTTGGACACAGCATCATGATACTACAATAGTTGATCAGGTAATTGAAGCAGTTATTGAGTGGCTAATAGACAGGTGGTATGTACAGTGTGGATACACTGAACAATGATACCTGATCCAAGAATGGTAGAATGAGATGATGTGACATTTCATCAAGATGCTCAGAATGGCAAAGAATTTAAAACTTATGAATTAGTGCTTTCTGGAGTCCTCCATTTAATGTTTTCAGACTGCAGTTGACCACATGTGACTCAAACCATGGAGAGCAAGACCATGGATAAGGGGGTGATACTGGGCAGAGATCCTGTGGTTTACACTTGGCCCAGCTCCCCCCAGTGATGACATCTTAGAAAATTACAGGACAAGAGCAAAACCATGCTCATTACATTGATAACTCAAAATATTAAACATTTCCTTCACCACAAGGATGCCTTATGTTGTTCTTTTTGCCACGCCTAATTTTATTTTGCTCCCATCCCCCCTTTAGCCCAAGACAGCCATTCATCTGTCCTCTATTTAGATTGAGAAAGCTGTTGTAAACTCGGTGCATGGGTTTCTGTGTGAAAGTCTTCATTACTCTGGGATACACGGAGGCATTCCTTCAGTAAGACTGTCTAATCACCCATCTGGAAGGTACACATCTTAGGCCATGACATGCAAGGTCAAGTGCTCAGAAAAGCAAGAGATTATGTGTTACTAGTTCAGAATATGGCACTATCAGGCATTTATTAAGGATAATTGTTACACATATGAATGATGAGGAAGGTAATTTGCAAATTGTATGTGATAAAAATACAACATATGCATAAGTGCTACTTTCCAAGTATACAGAGGCAGGAATGGGTTCATAAACCTAGGAGAGAGTAAGATTGGCAAATAAAAAAGTTTAATTCTTCATGTGTTAAAGGTGGAGTACTCAGTGCTGTGCCTGGACTGGTACTGAGTGTTCAGGGAGAGGAGAGGGGCTAAAGAATTTTTCTTCTTTCAGAGCTCTGATCTATCAATTTCTCTATCATCTGTCAGTCTTTTTATCTATTGATCAATCTATCAATCTATTGCTCTATCAATCATTTATCATTTATCATGTATTTGTATCATATCTATTATCTCCATCTACTTATTTGAATACCTTGTATATATCCATCATTTATCTGTCATCTATCTATCTATCTGATCTGTCATCGCCTTCATCATCTGTCCATCTTTTCCAGTTCAGTGGATCACAGAGGAACTGCACAGTTGCTAGGTGCTGAGACACCTAGCTGGGACAAAGGATATGCTAATGCAGGCGATGGCCACTGTCAGTGGCCTTTCATCTCCATGGAAACTTCCTGCAGGGGAAGTGGGTCTCTTTTCGTGTTAGATGCCTTCTCTCCTGACCGTGTCCTTCTTTCTCTTTTGGAAGACTAGTCTCTCTGACATGTCTGGACACTGGGGCATTTCAGACCCAAGAGAACTAGTCCTTTCTCAAATCCTTTGGAAGTCTTCCTTTCCTTTCCTCTTTTTAGAGATAATATGTGAACAGAAATTTAACGAAGACTAATCCTTCCACTCTCCTCACAACCTTCATTCCTGGACCACAGGCTGTACAAATTCACATTTCAAAACAGGATCCACTTCTTAGAGACAAAGGGATAGGTCAGCGTTTCCAAACAGGAATGGTCACCATGTGCAGTCTATTCTGATAGTACTTGTTTATTTACCTTTATTGGAGTATACCTTGCACATAGCAAGCTACCCAGCTGTCTGAGTTCTTTACACAGGTGTCTACGTGTGTGACCATCACTCAGTCAAGATGTGCCCTTCAATATTCACCCCCTCAAGGTGGTGCACTGTGATTTCTGAATTCTGACTGTGTTTTAAATTTAGGTTTAAACTACATTTTAAAAATGTACAGCAAAATAAAGATACAGGGACATGTAAAGAAAGAAGGAAAATATTAGAAAAATACAAAAATATTTCCAAATTAGTGTTTTGTAGAGTGAAAAAAATCTCTAAATAGATGAACCCTGCTCATGAGGAATGCATGAGCCAAACAGTGACCCTGATGGGAGACTCCTGGTACAAATGTACAAAGGGGAGAGAAATTTTCTAAATTGTTTTTTGAGTGTGTGTGTGCTGCACACTCCTCTTTATAGAGTAGGAAACTATGGCAGAGGGATGCCAGGCCTTACCCAAGGCCTTAGAGCACCGAAATATCACATGGTTGTCCCTTCAACAACCAGAGCAGCCCTGGGGGCTTCTCAGGTCTCATGTTTACTGATCAAAGAAGTAAAATACAATATCCACAGAAGTTGAGATTCTTGGGCTGTTACAGGCTGAATTGTGTTCCTAAAAATTCCTGTGTTCAAGGCCTAACACCCAGTGCCTCTGAATGGGACACTATTTTGGAAATAGGGACTTTAAGTCCCTTTAAATCACTTTAAGAAGTGATTAAGATAAAGTGAAGGGACCGGCGCTGTGGTACAGTAGGTTAATCCTCCGCCTGGGGCACTGGTTCAAGTCCCAGCTGCTCCTCTTCTGAGCCAGCTCTCTGCTGTGGCCTAGGAAAGCAGTAGAAGATGGTCCAAATACCCCTGCACCCGCATGGGAGACCCAGAAGAAGTTCCTGGCTCCTGCCTTCGGATGGGCTCAGCTTTGGCCATTGTGGCCATTTGGGAATGAACTAGCAGATGGAAGACCTTTCTCTGTCTCTCTCTCACTGTCTGTAACTCTACCTTTCAAATAAATAAATAAAATCTTAAAAAAAATGTAAAGTCAAGTCACTAGGGTGGGCCCTAATACAACAAGACTGGTTGCTTTAAAAGAATCGGAGATTAAGAAAGAGATATACAGAGGGCTGACATACATGGATGCAGGGAGAATACAGCCACCTACCATGTCTCTTGGCATTGGACTTCTAGCCTCTAGAATCCCGAAAAAATAAATTTCCATTGCTATGCTGCCCAGTCCATGGTACTTTGTTACGGCAGCCCTGACAAACTAATGCATAGACTGGCAAAAGCAGTCGGCGTCTCTCCAGTGTTCTATCTATTTGATCACACGTCTACTGGGAGCCTACTATGCGCCAGTTGCTCTGGCAGATGCTGTTCTGAGGACTTTAAACGTACCAACTCATTTATCCCTTATCCCTGGGCACATGCCTTTGAGGTGGGTATTGCTATTCCCATTTGATAGGTGAAGAAAGCAGGGCAGAGAAAGGTAAAGTATTTAGCCAATACAGCTAGACTGTGGCAGACTCTCAGTCGTATACACATTTGCAGTGAAGCTTGATTGAATCTGTGGTGGGAGAGAGAATGCAATAAAGACACAGAAGAGAGTGAGTTCTCCCAGAAAAAAAGGAGTGAGATTTAAGGAACAGGAATTGAGGCTTGCAGAAATGAATAGGTGAAGAAGTCTGAAATGGGTGGTGGTGGCATTTCAGCTTTAAGAAAATCAAGGAGAGAAGCAGCACCATGGCAATGTGGGAGGATTTTAAATAGTGGTGCTTGCCTGGTGCTTGACATCAGCATGAAACCAGAGGTGTTGCAAGAACTGAAATGTCAGGGCCAGATACTTGGGCGTTGTCATGGGCTGCTGTGTTGGAAAATGATTCCTCAGACACCTGGAAGACCCTGAAGAGTGTCTGTTTAGTAAAATGTTCAAGGAAGCTTGGGAAGGAGTGAGTTTATGCACAGGGAGACCAGTGATCAGAATGGCAATGATTGGGAAAAATGACTGGACTATGGTTAGCATCTCTCAGAGGGCAGAGAGGAAGGGATAGGTAGGTATCTGATGTCAAGAGGGCAGAAAACCAAGGCTCAGTATGAAGAGATGAGAGAGGTTTCTGGATAACTTGACTTGGAAGGGATGGGAATGCAAGCTGGAAACAGGATTAGGGGCACAGGGAAGAGATCCAATGTGGGATGTCCCAATCCGATTGTGCACAGGCTGGGGGCTCTCTGGGACTGGGGCTTGGGCAGGGTGAGCCTGGAGAACGGACACAGGACTACTTCCTGTAAGCAGTGCACTGAAGCTCCAGGAGTGAGTGCAATCCCACACAACGCAGAGGAGGTGCAGTCGTGAGTTGGGGTGGAATCCAGGTGGCCAAGAGCCGCTAAGGGATGCAGAAGAAGAGGGGCCTGGAAGAAATATCTGGAAGGAATTATTAGAGAGGCAGAAGGAAAACAAGACATGAACATTGTCACTCAACCAGAGGGAGAGATTGTTTGCAGGGGGGAGGTCTCCAAAGTCAGTGGCGGAAAAGATGTGCCGTACACCATCAAAGAAGGAGGTACCTTACTCTGAAGGAAGGAGAGAACTTCCACTTTGACCATGACCTTGTCTAAATAAGGTCAGAATTTGTGAACTCAAGAGGCTTCCATAGCCTTGGCAGCTCATGACAAGAGCCTTGTGTGATTACTGACGTCATAAACAAGAGTGTCAATTGCTAAATCAACAATGGGAGTCATTGTGCACCTACTCCCCATGTAGGATCTCTGTCCTTAATGTGTTGTACTATGAGAATTAACAGTAAACTACTACTCAAACAGTATTTTTTTTTTTTGACAGGCAGAGTGGACAGTGATAGAGAGAGACAGAGAGAAAGGCATTCCTTTTTCTGTTGGTTCACCATCCAATGGCCGTTGTGGCTGGCGCACCGCGCTGATCCGAAGCCAGGAGCCAGGTGCTTCTCCTGGTCTCCCATGTGGGTGCAGGGCCCAAGCACTTGAGCCATCCTCCACTGCACTCCCGGGCCACAGCAGAGAGCTGGACTGGAAGAGGGGCAACTGGGACAGAATCCAGCACCTCAACCGGGACTAGAACCCTGTGTGCTGGCGCCGCAGGCGGAGGATTAACCTAGTGAGCTGCGGCGCTGGCCACAAACAGTATTTTATACTTTGTGTGTCTGTGTAGGTGCAATCTGTTTAAATCTTTACATAGTATATACTAAGTTGATCTTCTGTATATAAAGATAATTAAAAATGAATCTTAATGCAGAATGGGATGGGAGAGCAAGTAGGAGATGGGATGGTTTGCAGGTGAGAGGGTGGTTATGGGGGGAAAAACCACTATAATCTAAAAGTTGTACTTTTGAAATTTATATTTATTAAATAAAAGTTTTCTAAAAAAAGAGAAGAAGAAGAAGAAGAAGTGCCCCACAGTGCGGGATGGAGAGGCCCAGGCAGTGGCTCTGCTACAGTAAATGCACTCCACATGCCGTGAACTCCCCCACAAGGGGAGCTTTGTGCTTCACTCTGCACATGGTTCTGTGACTGATGTTTCTAATTCAAGCCTGCTTTTTTTCTCACGAGTGCACACAGGGCATTTGGTGTCACTCAGGTGAACAGTGACTGCACAGGGGGGTTCTGCAGACTTTGGTGTGGATACGAGGGTCCCAGCACCCAGCGGCAGCAGTAGCTGCAGCCTCTCAAGACAACGATAAAAGCGAAAGAAATGCCAGAACCAATTGTCAACTCGATACTAAGAGTTTTTAAATCAGCTAGCTCTATTCCAGGCCATTTTAATAAGCTGAAATAAAAGTTGTCTTTGGAGAGAATGCAGATTCACAATCTTGGAGAACCAGTTTGTCCTTGATTAGAGAGAGCTATTGAATTGCAAGCAGAGTGCTAGATATGATGCCTCTCTTTCTGAATGGCCCCTCTCAGTCCCAGTGTGACCCTGTGCCAGTGTCTCTGGCTGCTGAGTCATCCCCCAGCAAGTGTAAGAGAGGCCATCAGTTTCATTAAGGCCCCGGTCCTCCCAGTTCCCCCATTAGCACACTCTTCCAGCCTGCAGCAGCCCAAGGAAGGCCATGACTTAGCCGTGCCCCTCCCTCACTCCCTCTCCCCCCGCTGTGTCCTGCCTCTAATTTAGAATCTACAGTCATGCCAGGCACACATTACTACAATGTCTTATTCTATTTGCAAACACCCTGTGATCAGCCTGATAGAAAACCGAAACCTTCACATGTTTCACGTGTTTGTTTGGCATAGCAAGGCTGTCATGGGAACAGATGTCTCTGCACTGACTGTTTTAGAATGACCTGGAATGAATGTAGATAAATTTCAACCATGATATTAATGGTTCCTTCCCACTCACCACTCTGCTCAGAGGGGTCTCAGTCATACTCAGCCAGCTCTCCAGCTCCTGGGCTGGGCCCTGGGACATGCTGGCAGGTGCCTGTTTGGAAGTGTTGTCACCCAGTGGCTTGCCCAGCAGGTGGGAGAAGCGGTGTGGACACATGGTGGGGGGCTATACAGTCCCTCCCATTGCTTCCAAGATCCTTTGTGTCTCTTTCAGACAGCCAAGGACAGCACTGCTGATCACACAGGCCTGAGCTGCCTTCCCTGGGGCTGAGGCTGTGTTTTTCTACCTCTGAAAGGGAGAGTGTTTCCTTTCTCTGGCTCTGTGGCATCTGAAGCATTTTGGAAATGTGAGTCATTGTCTAAGCTGGATGGCTGTTGGCTTCTGTACCGGCTTCTCCTGGGGAGTTAGCTTACAGAGAGTCCCAGATGGGATCTACAGACTGAGCCGCCAGTGAGAGAAAATTAGGCCAGAGTCTCAGATTGCTTAGAGAGCTGGGTCCATGTGACTTCCAGATCTGTCCCGCCCTGCCCTTTCCAGGATATCCCATCCTGTCCATGTGTGTGCTCGGCATGCCTTGCTGGATGGAATGCTGTGATGGGGATGATCACCATGTGATTGCCATTGCACTTGGTTTCTTTGGGTGAATATCCTCTTGTGCTACTGCCCCCTAGAAGAAAGGTGGCGCTCCTCCTTGTGCCCTTCAGCTCCCTAGAGGCCTCTACAAGTTGTACGACTGTCAAGTGGGTGGAAAGAATCTGGCATTTGAAACTGCGTAGCCGTACTGGTTTCCAAAGGCACCCTGCACCAGTCACATGCACTTGGACAAGTCAGTTGATTTTCCTGAGTGTTAGTTTCAACATCTGTGAAATGAGGGTGATGGATGTCCACCTTGGGAGATGAGAAGGTCAAGGGCCGAGCTGTGTGCCTGGGCCATTGTAGATCACTGCCCCCGGTGAGAACAGCCCCAGCCTCTGCAACAGGGGAAAGGGCTGGGCCCCAGCTCCCTCTCTGTGTGGATGAGCTGCTGTCCTTCAGGGCAGCTTGCTCAACAAGGACTGGTTTTCCGTTACAGTTCAAAACAGAATTGGAGCTGGATAATAAAATGAGAGCAGTCAATGCAGAGGTACCCATCATGTGGTCTTCTCAGATGCGTATATGTCAATTCATGCAATAGTCACATTTATCCTGTGAGGTTGGGCCCATCATTATCCTTAATTGATGCAGGAAGAAATTGGTGACAGCTTTTCCGGGGAGCTGGAACAGGAGCCTACACTGCATTATCTGTGAGTGGTGGAGCTGAGCTTCAACCTCAAGGGGCAGCCTCCAGAGACCAAGCTCACGGCCTCCTGACCAAACTGTCTCTCCCAAAACAGTCTCCACAGTGGACTCTCAGATAATCTCCGACTTCCACTTCCATTGTGGAATACATTACATCCCAGGGTGTTTGCTATGGATGGTATCTGAACTTGACCCTTCAAGCAACTTTGTAGCTTGTAGAACAGGCTCCCTCTCCCCTGCTCCGACTTCTCCACCAGGTGTCAGATATGCTATAGCAAGGGTTCCACACTTGGACTTGCTTGTGGTACTGTGAGAGTATAGCATGGCCTGGATTGATGTGCAGTTGGTTCAATTTGTTTTTCTTTAGTGCTATGCAAAGTTCTCACCTCCAAATCTCTCAAAACAAGTAGTTATAAAATTATAAAATGATCCAAGGGTCTGGCATTGTGTTAATGGGTCAAGTCACCATCTGCGATGCCAGCATCCCATATGGGCACTGCTTTGAGTCCCGGCTGCTTCACTTCCAATCCAGCTTCCTGATAATGTACCTATGAAAGCAGCAGAGGATGACCCAAGTGCTTGGGCCCCTGCACAAGTGTGGGAGACCCAGAAGAAGCTCCTGGCTCCTGGCTTCTGCCTGGCCCATCCCTGGCTGTTGTGGCCATTTCGGGAGTGAACCAGCAGATGGAAGATATTCATTCTCCCCCGCCCCCATACCTCTGCCTTTCAAATAAATAAGATTAATCTTTAAAAAGGTGATCAAAAGCAAAAAGAAAGAAAAAGGGGCAGCACCTGCAAACATCTAATTGTTCATGTAAACTGAGTTACGAGATGACTTCCTCTTTTGTCTATTGCCAGTTTTCCTGAGCACATTTTCGAGAGATGGACTCTAATTCCCTCCATGGAGAAATTCTCATCTAATTTTATGAGCTAAAGAGAATTAGGGTGTTAGGGTGTGTTTGTCTTAGATGCTATTTGGCTTACTGTCTCTACTTTTTGCCAGACTTTGACTTCTGAATTTAGCCAAGTCCTGAGTCCTGATGGTTTTCGGCAGAGTGTGAGTATTCGTGTGGGTGCAGATGTGTGTGTATGTATGATACAAAGAGTCATAGCAGGGACTGGCATTATGGCACAGTTGGCTTAGCCATGGCCTGTAGTGCTGGTATCCCACAGAGGCACTAGTTCTAATCACAGCTGCTCCACTTCCAATCCAGCTCCCTACTAATGTGCCTGGGAAAGCAGCAGAGGATGGCCTAAGTCCTTGGGCCCCTGCACCCATGTGGGAGACCCAGATGAAGCTCCTGGCTCCTGGTTTCAGCTTGGCCCAGCTCCAGTAGTTGCATTTGGGGAATGAACCAGTGGATGGACGATCTCTCTCTCTCTCTGTAACTCTTTTAAATAAATACATATTTAAAAGGAAAAAAAAACCCAACAAAATGAGCAATGGCAAAATTCAGTGTGGAGCTTTCAACGACTGGTGTGGCTTTGACTTTGAATCCAACCTGACTCTAGCTACTGGATTTCTCCTTTGGTTTTGTGATCTCCACCCAGGCTTGGTTGTCGTACCTAGGTGTGACCATCTCACAGCCATACCATATTTGGTTATTTCCCACCCAGGTGTGATTTTCTCACACTCAGGTGGTCACGTCACAACCATATTTGTTCTTCACACACCCAGGTGTGCTTGTCTCACACCCAGGTGTGGCCACCTTACACCGAGGTGCAGTAGTTTCACAGCCTGGTGTGGTTGTCTCACACTCAGGTTTGGTTGGCTCACACCCAGGTCAGCTCACACCCAGGTATGGTGGTCTGTCCCCCAGGTTGATTGCTGCTCCATGTCTAGTCTTTATCTCAGGGGCTTTGCCCCTTTTTGTCTGCAGAGTGTAGGAGGAAAGGAATGTGTTGTGTTCTCTCAAGAGAAAGATTAATGCACCCACCAACCAACGACAGGTTCATAGCCCCTTTATCCATAGTTTCAAAATTCAAAAAAGATCTGAATACCTTCTTGTATTCATATTAGACCTGAACAAATTTGACACACAAACTCATGTGAACTTCAGCCTGGTACAGTGCTCATATATTTTGCTGCATCAATATTAACACATTTGATTACAGGCTACTGCCCTTTAACCCTTTGAGTCTGTTATATAACACAATACATCTGCCTCATTTTACTTGCCTTAAAAATCAAAAAATAATCTGGATTTCATAACACATCCGGCATCGAGTATTTTGGATAAGAGATTGAGGACCTTGGATCTCATTTAATCCCCCCTGCCAACCCTCTTGTGATTATTATAGCCACACAAACTTGAGAAAACGGATATCAGAAAGGTTGGTTAATTTGTCCATGGATGTAAAACCATTATGTAGAAAAGCCAGGATTAAATACAGGATTCTCAGATTCCAAAATGCATGCTTTGTTCACCACATCCTGTGGTTTCCTAGCTTCATTAGGGATGTAAGTCTCGGGTCTGAATAAGGGAAAGGTTGTCCCAGGACCACATGTGAGAATATGAACAAGCTCCAGAATCTTGCAACTCAAAGTTGGATCCCTAGGCCAGCAGCACTGGCATAATTTGAGAGCTTGTGAGGGATGCTGAATCTTGGGCTGCACCCAGGACCTACTGAACCAGATACCAGATGTGTACTTTATTAATATATCCTCTCCCCACCCCCCGACCTTTACAGGGGTTTCATCGGCACATTCCTGTATGAGGAGCCCTGGGCTACAAGTTTGGAGGAGGAAGAGACCACATGTCACCTTTAAAAGATCTCAGGATGCTAGAACTGTCATCTTTTGCCATCACCGCACTACAGGATGAAGTCTGCCGAGAGGCAAATTATGAAGGAGAAAAATGTCGTGGGTTCCAGTCCAGCAACAGTTGTCAGAGATATGTACCCATGATGGTAAGCTCATTATATAGTTCTTCTAGGAGTCCATTGCCTCAACTGTTGATTTTCCAGTCAACACACTGTTGTTTTTTTTTTCCCTGTTTATCAATGCAAATTCTGTAGCTACCTCTAGGTAGTTCACCTCTGGGAAAGTTTAGATAATTGGTCTACCAAATCAGTCTATTCAAGCAATCTGAATCACAAGTATTACTTACTCACCAATGATATGGCTCAAGAGCAGAATTTTTCAGATTTGCACTATTGGCATTGTGCACCAGATATGCCCACTGTGGGGGCTGTTCTGTGCAATATGGGGTATTTCACAGCGTCTGAGACTTCTGTGCTCCAAATATCATTAGTAGCACCACCACCAGTTAAAAAGAATTCTCCAGTTATTGCCAAATGTCCCTTGGGGAAGGGAGGCGTCCAGGGAGGAAGGAGACAACTTTCAATTGAGGGTAAATGTCCTACAACTCTTTAGAATTCATCTCTTTCTACCTTGTCAATCACTTACCTCAAGATGGGACTTTCTGATCATTTTTCAAGTCATCAGTGCTTAGCTGTTACTCAGCTGAGCTTTGAGAGGAATTTTAAAATAAATGGACAGTAGGTGATAAGCGTATTAGGTATGGTGATTGCTTTGAACACAATGTCTTTGAAAATGTGGCTTGTCACATGGATCGCAATTCTCTTAACCAATTGCATATAGGGGTTGATATGTGCCGTGGAAGTCAATCTATTGTTTGCTTTGGAACTCTTGCCTATTTGGATAGGCCATGCAGAGTTCTCTTTGAATGAGAACTTCTACATGTGTTGAAACTCATGATTGAGAAGATCTGGACTGATAATCAGTATCCTGAAAGAAAATTCCCCATAGGAGCAGGAGGCAAGGCTTTCCGCTCTTTATGGAATGCTGAGATGCCAACCTGTGGAAAACATGGATTCTGCTACCTGTGCCTGGAAACTGATGCTGGCTAATAAGGATGCTCTCAAATATCTATTGATGCAGTTCCTTGGGAATACATGTTCTTTGTTCTCCTATAGAAAGAACTCTACAGTGAAAAGCAAAGACTCCAAAGAATCTCAGAAGCTATCATTTTTGGAGAAAACAATTTTCCTGCCACAAAAGTTTGTGTGAAACCAGTAGCTCGTGGAAGTAGGAGAAGGAATAGTGATGGGTCTGAGGCATTAGAAATACATCACCAGAGGCTGGCAGCGCAGCTCACTAGGGTAATCCTCCTCCTGCAGCGCCGGCACCCCAGGTTCTAGTCCCGGTCGGGGCGCCGGATTCTGTCCCGGTTGCCCCTCTTCCAGGCCAGCTCTCTGCTGTGGCCCGGGAGTGCAGTGGAGGATGGCCCAAGTGCTTGGGCCCTGCACCCCATGGGAGACCAGGAGAAGTACCTGGCTCCTGCCATCGGATCAGCACAGTGCGCCAGCTGCAGCGCACCGGCCGCAGCTGCCATTGGAGGGTGAACCAACGGCAAAGGAAGACCTTTCTCTCTGTCTCTCTCTCTCACTATCCACTCTGCCTGTCAAAAATAAATAAATAAATAAATAAATAAATAAAAATAGATCACCAGTTTGAACACTGATAGCATCAACAACCAGGGTGGAGAAGAGATCCATAAGACAAATTGACTAGGCATCACTATGAAGGTAGAGACCCCATAACACTACTGCATGAACTCATTAAGTCCAATACAGTTCTGACTGTTCTCTCCAAAATAGTCTTCATTCTCCTGGAGTTCTGCTGAAAGTAGGGTGGGTTAGTTAGGATTGCATGTTTCAAAGACATGTAACCAGTACCCTGGCATTATGGAGAGGTCATGGAGGAAGGAAGACACAGTAGCTTCTCTCATGGAACTCATAATTGAGTGAGCTCATCTGTAATTATGAACCAACTGGATCCTGAAGATGTAGGTCATATAAAATCAGTGAGCTGATTGGATGCTAAACCTGTGGTCAAGTGTTGAGTTCTTTCTTTCTTTATTATTTTTTGACAGGCAGAGTTAGACAGTGAGAGAGAGAGAGACAGAGAGAAAGGTCTTCCTTCCGTTGGTTCACCCCCCAGATGGCCACTACGGCCAGCGCTGTGCCAATCCGAAGCCAGGAGCCAAGTGCTTCCTCCTGGTCTCCCATGCGAGTGCAAGGCCCAAGCACTTGGGCCATCCTCCACTGCCTTCAAGGGCCACAGCAGAGAGCTGGACTGGAAGAAGAGCAACCAGGACAGAATCCGGCACCCCAACCGGGACTAGAACCCGGGGTGCTGGCGCTGCAGGTGGAGGATTAGCCTAGTGAGCCACGGCACCGGCCCTTGAGTTTCATACTGCTTTGCACAGCTTCGATTTGTTTCCCTTGTGCTGTCATCATGAGACTGAGTTAAGTCTTTTGTGTTCCTTTGATGGTAAGTTCCGTATTTGCTATTTAGCTTGGTCTTGTCCTTCCTAGCCATTGCCTACCACTTCCACTG
This sequence comes from Oryctolagus cuniculus, assembly GCF_964237555.1. Taxonomy (NCBI): domain Eukaryota; kingdom Metazoa; phylum Chordata; class Mammalia; order Lagomorpha; family Leporidae; genus Oryctolagus; species Oryctolagus cuniculus. Next base: position 190,569,091 of record NC_091433.1, on the reverse strand, counting down.
AGAGCTGACTGAAGCTGTCCACTTGGTCTAGGGAACAGCTGCTCCAAGTGGGGGCCATTGATCTGCTTTTTAATGATCCACAGTGAAATAAATACAGAAACTAAGAACCAATGTTTAGAAATGTTTGATAGTAATATGACAGATTTTATGATCTAATAATAATACAGCTAATCAGATATTAATCTAATATGATAATAATGAAGCTTAGACATTTGGACACATGGTTCTTTTCTCCTTTTTTGATAATTCATTTGGAATACATTTTTACTAATTTTGGTCTTCTAAGGATTAAGAAAAACAGACTTCCTCTTTATACATATATGTGGTTTGAGGAGTGCCAGCTTGGGGACCCCACCTGGTTGCCAGACCCCAGATGACTGCATCCTTTGTCCTTTCTCTTGTCTCTGTACTCAGTTCCTGGCACTGTGACTCCCTAATGCCCACAGTCCCTCTTTAGAGATGCTGACCCATCTGAACGAGACAAGTGTGTTCTGGGTCAGCTCTGCTCGTCTGTGATGGGCTGGGCTTCCTGGTCCTGTGGCAAGAGGGAAGGGCATGTCTTCTTAGAAGAGGATGGAAGCAGAGCCTTCCAGTCTGCTAAAGCAATCTGCACTTTGTAGGGTGCACTTTCGAGAGGGTGAACTGGCACCTTGCTCACTGTGGGTGGCGACAGCAACACTCAAAGAGTTACTCTGCAGATCAGTAGATGCCATCCAGGAAAGATGGCAAGAAGGGTATGAACGTGCAGATGCAGACACTGATCCCACATCAAAGTGAGAATGTTGTGTAAACGTCAAAGTTCTTGTGAACAGGAAATACAAAGAAAAGTTGATCACGTGAAAAGAAAAAAAAAAAAACAACAAAGATCGGAAACACCTTCCTAGAATTTCCAGCAGAGTATCTGTCAAGGTCATTTTTGAAGGAGGTCTTCGGGAAGATCCTGGCAGAATGGGAGAGTCTGTGTGTTATCAGTGGCAGCTTGACACCTCCTGTCCACAGGAATGAGGGAAATTGACTTGACTGCTTTGTGCCAGAGTTTTCTCATCTGTCGTGGAGATTCCAATGTTCTTTATTTTGTGGCTGATATTAATACATATATGTGAGTCATTTAAAACTGTGCCTCTTACTGACTGTGGGCAGGTCGATTAAACTCAGAGCTAATTACCTGATCTGTGATGGAGAAAATGGTGACTTTGAACTCAAAGGCTGCCCTCAAGGAATGAGGAATGCCTGATGCACTCCAGCTGTAGCGTTCTTCGTCCCCCAAGATTCTAGAGAGCTGTGGATTTCCTTGATGTGAGCATGTTCTCTTTGACCAGTTCCTTGGGCTCAGTCAGCAAATGATATCAAATTGCTCTCATTTTTCCAAAGTAAATTAAAACAAGCAGAGGTTCCTAACAAGTCCATTCATTCTTCAGGTATCTCTGAGGCCACACTTTATGCCAGCCACTATTCAGGGTGCTTGAGATTTATTAGTGAAAAAAAAAAAATGCCTGCTTCCAGAGAGCATACGTTCTCGGGGAGAAGGGGTAGTCAGATCAAGAAATTTGAACTAAATGTATAACCCAATTATACAGTGTGTTAGAAAGACATAAGTTCTACCTGAGAAAGAACAGGGAGACCCAAGTCAGAAAACCAGGCATGGCATGTGGGCGGTAGGGAATGAGGCAGGTGCTGCCGATATTTCTCAGTGTGCTTGGGATGCACCTTGTGAGAAAGGTGTAACTGAAGTTGTTCCAGGTCTTCAAGGAAGAGAAGGAATCAGCAAGTGCAGTCTGGGGGAATGCATTCCGACTGCAGGAGCAACAGAACAAAAGACCTGAGGCAGGAGAGTGTCCTTTCCGTTTGAGGGACAGGAAGGAGACACACGGGGCTGCAGAGGGGTGACCGGGGTGGGAGTGGGGAACTGTCTAAAACCCCAGAGTGCTGCAGCTCTCTCCCTCCCCCAGATTTGCCATCAACGCTGGGCTCACAGAATTGACTTCTGTGGGAGGCAGAATCCTACTCTCTGACGCGTTAGCAAGGTCTGCCTGCCCTCTGTCCTAGACACTGCTGTGTATGACTGCAGGTGGAGATGTTGGTCCATGCGCCGCTGCCTCTCTCACCCCATTTCCTGTCCAGCCAGGCAATTCCTGTTCCTTGTGGCCTCCCAAAGGTGAGCGAGAGAGGACACGGGCTGCTTCCTTGGCCTGGGAGTGTGCACGCCACGAAGCTTGCCTTTGTCTGCCCTGGAGAGATGTCCGATTCTTGCGCCTCTTTCTCAGACAAGCTCTGTGGCCTCACAGATCTAGACCTGTAGTTTCAAACTTATAACCAGTGTCACTTATCAAGCAAGATGATTGGGTTGCCAGGCAGAATATCACAGGAGAAAAATGCTGTGCAAAGGATACAAAATTGGTTAGACAGTAGCGTCAGCTGACATCTGTTGTGCCCTATGAAGGCTATAGCTAGTAACCATGGCCTGTATCCTTGAAAATTTCTAAGAGAGTAGATTTTAAATATTCTCACCACAAAAATAATAAATATGTATAGTAATGAATATGTTCATTAGCTTGATTTAGCCATTCCACGATGTATATGTATTTCAAAACATCATGTTTTGTAAAATAAATATAGATAAGTTTGGCTAATAAAATATATTGTAAAATGATGGAGGAAATAAGGATTAGATTGTCCTCTGGTGACCAGGCCTTAACTCTCTCCACACCTTCCTGCCACTGAGATGTAGGTCTGGTGTTGTAAAAGGCTGACTGCTTTCCCTGGAGGCCAGGGGTGGGATCCCTTTCATACTTCCTGGATGGGTCCTTTCATCTCCAGAACCTCACACTCATCTCTCCTGCTAGTGATTAAATGCTTCATCTGGCACATCACTGGTGGAGGGCGCTGTTTGAGGAACCATTTAGAAGAGGGTTGTGGACCGTGAAAGTCCTGCAGAGGTCATCCTTCCCGACAGCACTATTTCAGTGATGAGGACCTTGAGGCACAGAAAGGGCTGCGGGCTTGCCCAAGGTCACCCCGTGGCCCCACTGGGACCAGAGTCTAAGTCTCCTGTCTCCAACACCAGCATCATTTTTTTTTTTCAAGATATTTCAAGTCCCAGATTCATTTTTTCCTCAAGGGTTTTACATTTGATTTGTTTTTCTTCCTATCCCCTTGCTAAATATAGATTTTCTCCTCCAGCTTTCCTGTAAACTAGGCCAACTAGTTTATTCTACATTCAAAATAAGTCCCATATTTGCTACCATATATAAGGTCCTTTGCAAGAGCTTTGGGATAATTAAGGATGACTAAGAAAGAAGTTTGAATCTTCGAGATATTTAAATCCTAAGAAGAGAACAATCATTATAAACACCCAATGCACAGTACTAAGTGTTAAGAACTACTTTGCTTGTGAAGTTCAAGGACAGAGAGATTTTGCCAATAAAGAGGGGATGGGGAAAAGTGAGCTGGGAGCAGGCCAGCCCGGGTTTCCATCTGGTAGTCCCGTGGATGAAGAAGGAGCTCTGGGAACTCTCCTTGTCACGGTGAATTACCAGCACGCTGGGCTTCCACGTTGGTGGGAGTTGCTCTGGCCGTCACAGGACTGGGGTGTGGATATTTTAAAATGACAGCTTGAAGAAAGACTCTCTGTTTTGCAAGGGATCAGCCTGTTGGGGTGTGAACGAGAGCCCCACATTACCTGTAAGGTGATCTTTCTCCGTAACATCACTCTTCATAAATTTTCAGAGTCCACAGACTCCTCATAGAAATATATGAGGTGTCTACCAAGTCAGCATGGACAACATCACTTGAATGTGCAAAGCAGGATGGAATAGTAAGTTCTATTGAAGATAAATTCAAAAATGCATGCACTGGGTCATTCATGCTTCATTTGAAAATATGATATAATAATGCACATGGTCCTGGATTGAAAAATAAGTATAATTTTCCCAGGCTGAATTAAATAGTGTTTCCTCTGTGTTCCTGTAGTATTTGTGCATGCCATCATCACTCAGTCATAATTCACCTGGCATTTATTCAGCACATATGTGAGTACTTCAGAAAGTTCATGGAAAAACAGAATTGAATGTTATGCCTATTTTATTTTAAAATTTTTAAAATCTGTGCATTGTTTTTTATCCTATGCATTTTCAGAAACTTTTGAAGACCACTCCAAAGCATATGTTTTTACAATAAAGTAGTTTTGTCTGTTTATTACTTTGAAAGACAGACAGATAGATAGATCCTCAAATATCCACAAAGACCCCAAGCTGTATCTGGCCAAAGTCAGTATCCAGGAACTCAGTCCAAGTCTTCCACATCAATGGCAGTAACTCCGTTACTTGAGTTATCACTGCTGCCTTCCAGAGCCAGCATCAACAGGAAGCTGGAGAAAGGAGCTGGAGCCAGGAACCAACCCCAGGTACCCTGATGTGGAATGAGGGCATCTCAACGGCTATGCCAAACTCCTGCCCCAAATTATCTTTTAATTTTATTTTCCCTGAACTTTTTGAAGGACCCTAGTACCACAGTAATAGATAACACAGTAGATACTGAAAGCAAGATATTTAATGAGAAATTGATGTGGTATTCTCATTAGTATTGAACAGGTCATAACCATAATTATGGTTTATCTCATATTATTCCACTATGGGAAGTGGGATGAACCCCTTACAATCCAAGTGACTAGGCACAAGAGAAGTTCATGTGAGTTTCTAACTAACAGGAGATTCTCACCGAGTCCCCGTAATTCAGGATCCAAGTTCTCCCCGGCTTGTGACTACCATCTTCAACATCTCTCTCCCGTGCTGAGCTGGGTGTCAACAGACAGCAGACAGAGGAGGGTAACATGGAGAGGTCAAGTTCACCTCAGAATTAGCTTGGTCTGGAAGCACCTGCTTCATATCAGGACCCACCTTCTGCTTTAGGCACAAGAGAAGCAGGCAAGTCAGATCCCTTGCTGGGAGGTATATTCCAGCAACAGCTCCACACTACTGAAAGGGAGCAAGAATCTCTGGTGGGCATCCACACTGGCTTGAGTTTGGTTGAGTGGAAGTTGTAAGTCCTAGATTCCTATGTATCCAGACTTAGCCATGTAACTAATTCCTGGCCGAAGGGATACACATGGTGGTGTTGAGTGGCCACTTCCAGGAATCTCCATCACACCAGCTGTGCCTCCTTTGCCCCTTTCTTTCTCTCTCTCTTTTTTTTTTTTTTTTTTTTTTTTTTTTGGACAGACAGAGTGGACAGTGAGAGAGAGAGAGGGACAGAGAGAAAGGTCTTCCTTTTCCATTGGTTCACCCTCCAATGGCTGCTGATCCGAAGCCAGGAGCCAGGTACTTCTCCTGGTCTCCCATGGGGTGCAGGGCCCAAGTACTTGGGCCATCCTCCACTGCACTCCTTGGCCACAGCAGAGAGCTGGCCTGGAAGAGGGGCAACCAGGACAGAATCCGGTGCCCCCACCAGGACTAGAACCCGGTGTGCCAGCGCCGCAGGTGGAGGATTAGCCTATTGAGCTGCAGCGCCGGCCTTGCCCCTTTTTTTCTAATCCCATCTCTACTGGGTTGAAGGAGACAGTTTGGTTCTCAGCCACCATCATGATGGGGGACTCTGAGGCTGAAGGCCACATCAAGGATGACAGCGTGACTTGAAAAACGATTGCAGCCCTGAAACATTTCTCGGAGCAAGATAAATTACCTGGACTGTTCACCTCAGATTTTTATGAGAGGAAGAAATAAATTGAAATCTTTCTCAGCACACGTAGCATGTCAGTTACAACTGAACCTCAAGTAGTTCAGAGAGTATTGCTTGTCAAAAGACTAGGAATTACACTGACCTTGGAATTACACAGGGATTCTGAAAGTGTTGAGAATCTGACGTTGTTGTAACTAAGCCTCCTGTTCTAAGGTGGGGTCAGGCAAATGCTTTCTATGAGGGAAATCGAGTAAATGTTTTAGGCTCTGCAGGCCGTGTGATCTCTGCAGCAATTATCCAACTTTGCTGTTGTGCCATGAGAGCAACTGTAGAAAATAGTGTAATAGTGAAAACAGTGTTCCAAGGAAACTTGATTTTGAACAACAGGTAGTAAGCCAGATTTGGTCTTCTTAGAAAAGAACCACGTTGTATTGTTTTATCATTGATTATCTATGAATGAGTTGCTCTCGCTTTTTGTGTTTTTTTTTTTTTTTTCCTCCCCTGATTTTGTACGTGGGCATGTACCAGGGCGTCAGGAAGGGAATATAGGTTCAGCTGACAGCGGCGTAAAGGCCAGGGGATGGATTAACCTAGTCCTGCGGCCGTGCTTATCGGCCTCTACTCTGGGTGCTGAGAGGATAAACACCTTATTTCCTGCTACTCAAAGATTACAGTTTGATCTCTCAAGGGAGATTCCAATTTCTCAAGTAGGAGGGGGAGACTACATGTTACAGTGAAGTAGACAGCTGATCAAATGGCAAGTTTGCATCATTTGTTGACCGAGTTTGGCATTTCCCACTGACAGTGTCCATCATGTGATTTGTGAGGTCTCTGTCTTCCCGAACAGTGCATTCTTCTATCAGGAAAGAAGGCGCTACAGTGTTTGGGGCGGGATGGGAGGCGGTTTCTGCTCATGATGGAAGTACCCTGACTTAGGGGTGGAAGTTCTCCTTTGGTTTTTACTTTGCTGGGCAATATGGCTGAGAAAGTCAATTAATCTTTTTAAGTCTCATAATCCTTGTCTTTAAGTAATACCAGACTGCCTTTAAAATAGTGATACCAGAGCGTTGCCGTCAGGATTAAAGCAAATTAAATCAAGGATGCCAAGTGCCTGTGTAACTGGGGGTGGGGGGGAAGTGGTCTTTGACCTATCATAGTTGGACTTGAGTTTTTGATTTTACAGTGATTCAAAAGGGAGACTTATTCAGTAGAAATCATACTTTGAGTTTTGGCCTTTTACTGGACTAATGATACGTAGTGTGAGGCTCTCTCATTCTGGGCGACCACAGCAAGCACAGTGCTCAGCCGTCCCCAGTCATGAGGGGAAACACGTGGCACTGTGCATGCTGTGCTGCTGAGCGTGGATGTTTGGGGAGGGTTAGGTGGAATATATGCATTTATGATGTCAACATACACGGTTTTATTTGGATGTAACCCCACTGGTGTAGCCACACATGGGTTTATTCCTCAGATTAAGATTAGAAATGATAAACAATTTGACCCATCTGTTTTACTCAAACTAGCTAGAAGCATTTCTTTAACAAACAAAGTATTCCTATAATCCAGATAATATAATATATATGTGAGTTGATTCCTAAAGTGGTGAATCTAACATAATGGATAACATCTATTATGGCTCCTTTTTTTTAAAAAAGAAAAGATTTATTTATTTATTTGAAAATCAGAATGACACAGAGAAGGAGAGGAGGCAGAGAGAGAGAGAGAGAGAGAGAGAGAGAGAGAGGTTGGTCTTCCATCTGTTGGTTCACTCCCCAGTTGACCATGATGATCAGAGCTGCAGCAATCCGAAGCCAGGAGCCAGGAGTTTCTTCCAGTCTCTCACGTGGGTGCAGGGGTCCAAGCACTTGGGCCATCCTCCACTGCTTTCCCAGGCCACAGCAGAGAGCTGGATGGGAAGTGGAGCAGCTGGGACTCAAACCAGTGCCGATATGGGATTCTATGCTACACCACTGCGCCAGCCCCTATTATGGCTCTTAATGTGACCTGTAGGAAGATGTTACTAAGAGCTAGTGCACCTTTAGGTCATGGGCGATTTCTCTGGAGTCGATATGTAGGGAAACACAGAAGGAGACATTCTGAAAGGGGAAGAGGGGAAGTGATCCCTGAAAATTAAGCCTTACACATAAAAGAATCCAAATCATTGATCCACAGTTGGAACCCACACAGACAGGAAGCAGTCGTGTCAGGAATTCAAATGCTTAGGCAAAATTGCATCTAAGTGAATAAAAAATGAGTACTTCTCACATGGATCTAGATTGCCTCAAATTGGGACTTTGAACAAACACTTGGGGAACTGGCAAGAACAGACAATCTGCAGATGTTTTCCATACACACAGCATATATTAAAGGATGGAGTGCAGCTTAGAATTCAGGAAGTACTCAGACATGTCGGGAAATTGACACCTTCTCTCTTGTCTAAGTCAATTATGAGCATTCATCTAATCCACCCATGTAGGTCAGAGAACCGACACTGCTCAGAACTTGAGCAGGTCTGGAAGCAGAGAACTATTAACTCAGCTTTTATCACTAATTGTTATGCTTCCTTTTTTCCTCCTAAGCTTTTATTGGGAAAAGTTCCCCAAAGCTATAATTACACTGAACAATGACAGAACTTACTTAATGAGGCAGAGAGCAGAAACTTTTTGAGACAGCAAAATTTGCAACCAATTAAATATTAATGAAAAATAGTCTGTCTCAGGATTCTTTTTTTTTTCACATTCCTTTTAATCTCATTCTTGCATTTAATCTACGGAAAGTTCAATCACCATTTCTATTAGAATTAGTGAAATAAAAATTTATGAATAATTTCATACATTTCCCAAAAGCAATTTTATTTCTGTAAATGTTAAAAGATAAAATTGCCATAAGGAGTCTGAATTTGTTTCTGAGTTGGTAAAAATCAGTTTCAAATGAGATCGGAAGCTTTATTCCTGTGCTTTTCCAGTTCCTGATTTCTTTTTAAAAATATTATGTGTTAGATGTGGAGCAGATAATTTTTGCCGTTACACGTAAGGGGCATCTCAGTGCAAGTGATAGTTCACAGATCAGCTGATATTTCATCACGTGGGGTATACTAGGTTGGGGTGCAAATTCCCTTCCTACTTAGCATCTGCCGACATGTGGCAAATGAATTCTGTTACCCTCTGACCCTTGCTGTCTCCTGTAAACCCCTGAGCGTGAGGCCTACCTCACGTTCCTGGCTGCAAGACCCACATGGCCATGACACCCCCCCCCCTTATTGTGGGGTTCTGATTCCTTTGCCGTTTGTTACCTTGTTGTCATCCCTCCTGACGAAGCACAGAGGGAGGGTTCTGGAGGTTGTCTTGGAACATGCCCGAGGCACATTCTAAGGCACACTCCATTCAAAACTTCCTCCTGCTCTTTGAAAGAAGGCTCCTCCACCCTCCCATCAGCTGGTAGCCTTTAGGATTACTTCAACCTCTACTTACTGGACCTGAAGCTCCCAGCAGGCTGCCACCTTGCTGGACTGTTACAACGAGGACTACATGTCTCCCTCATCACAGAAGACCCCAGACATGACAGACGCTGGGCACGACACGGGGCCATCCTGGAGCCAGGCCTTCATTTTCAATCCTCAGGTCTGGGATCAGGGCATACCTGGACGGGCCACACATGCTGTCCCCATCGTGGTCCCCTTAAAGATCTGTGTATCTAGTGCCTAATGAAACCTGTTACACTTAAATGTCCTTGTGGAAAAGAGATCTCAAAATGGTTTCTAAGCAAGCCCAGTGGTTCTGAGATTTTTGGTAAGAGAAGTCTGTCAACTCCCATGCTGTCCCTTCTCTCACCTGGCTCTTACACCTGTTTGCCCAGTTGTGGTCTTCCTGTCCAATGTGACTATTCCAGAATTCAGCAGGCCAAAATTATGGGCGTACAGGGGTTGAAGACATGGCTAATGGCTGGTGGCAGAGCTCTGGCTCCTCAGACAACCTCTGTAGATCAGTCAGCCTGTTTTTTTTTTTTTTTTTTTTTTTTTTTTTTGACAGGAAGAGTGGACAGTGAGAGAGAGAGACAGAGAGAAAGGTCTTCCTTTTGCCGTTGGTTCACCCTCCAATGGCCGTCGTGGCCAGTGCGCTGCAGCCGGTACACCGCGCTGATCCGACGGCAGGAGCCAGGTGCTTCTCCTGGTCTCCCATGGGGTGCAGGGCCCAAGCATTTGGGCCATCCTCCACTGCACTCCCTGGCCACAGCAGAGAGCTGGCCTGGAAGAGGGGCAACCGGGCCTGGGGTTTTCTATCCTTGCTAAGCAGGGATGATGCCCTCACACAGCATGAGGAAGTTACAGAAGACAGACTTTCTCTCCCCTTCTTCCCTCAACCTCCCATTGAGATTAAGGCACAACAGTATTAGCAAGGGGAACGATGTGGTCAGGTAGTTAGCTAGAAAGAGGACCCGAGACCTGACAGTTCCAGCCGACTCATGTCATGGTGCAGCCTGCAATGTGACAGTAGCCATGGCTGACCTGTGACAGGATGGCTGCTGCTGGCGTGTGCAGCGGCTGGGGTAGGGCCCCGTATGACAGATGGCCCAGTCCATGTGACAGCCTGGTTTTTCCTCCCGAGCTCCCTGTCTATAAACTACCCACATCCACCTCTGTGCAGCACCAAGTCCCGCTGCCTTTCCCCTTTTTCAGTGCTGCAGAAACCACAAGCTCTGTGATGTGGCAAACTTAGAATCAGCGCCAACTGAGAATGTCCAGTGTGGCTGCAAAATGTGGCCCTGCAATGACCTTCAGGTCATTATAACTCATTATAATACACTTACCATGGCTGGCACTCCCATTCCCATCATGTACCTGATGCCAAGACACTTCTGAGATGTCCAATAATAGGCACATAAATGGATGTCATTCAACCACACCCCCAATTCCATGCCTTTGAATATTCAGTTAAGCCTCATCCCAGGCACCACTCCCTGTGCCTCCCAATAGTACAAAAGGACAACCGAAACCTTGTTAAGGGGGTTTCGTTTTTGTGTTTCGTGTTTTTCCTTTATTCTCTCTCTTTCTGCCTCTGATTACTGGGGGTGGGGAGAGGGTTCATTCTCTTTCCTGAGTTTGACCACATTTATTTTTTGAGTGTTCGCTTTTTCTTTTCCTTGAATAAACCCTGCTTTTCCATACACATTTATGCCTCTGCCTTGAATTCTTTCAGACATGGAGGTCTTGAAGAGCCTGGAATAGTGAGGCAGCTGGGGTTCCTTGTAGCCACTCACCACTGACTTGAGATAAATGAGAGAAGACCATGAGGACTGAACAGCAGTGGGACCTGGCAACATGTGTCATCAGTCTGGAGAATGGAAGGGGCTTACAAAACCGAGACATTGCCAGAACGAGCAAGATTTGTTCACTTTGTTTACTTCATTAGATATAAATGGATATAACTATTTCCTTATAATCACAACACACTTGTGTATCAATAGGATACTTTGTTTTGAAAACTCTTAAAAACACTGTCATGATCTTCCATTATCCACCTTGATGTTAACAGCTCACTGTTTCCTTTGATCTAGATTGAAAGTATGTAGAAATTTTTAAACAGCATCTGCACCTAAATTCTTATCTGCACTAAATCAAGTGCCTTTCCTGACGCATGCCCTCATCAGTCTTGCTCATTTTGTCTCTCTCTTTTTCTAAAACTGTCTCCACTCCACTCCTTTAAATTCCTTCAGGTTCTTGCCTTCCAAACAGTTCTTTTATTATCTGCCTCAAAACTCACTTCCTGAGGCATTCAATGCAATGCAGTCTAGGGACCTGAGTGTAACCCCGCTGTGTGCCGGGCACTCTAACAGACACTGAGAAGAGAGTATATGATAATGCAGATAGCACCTCTATTTTCATGGAGTTGCAGGGAAAACAATTACTTACACGGCAAGGTTATTAACTGGGTGAAATTGTTAAAAACAAGATAACAAGCAGCATTGACAAGTAGGAAGAAAAAGTTATCTCCTAGAGCCGGTGTTACGGTTCAGTGAGTTAAGCCACTGCCTGATTTCGGCATCCCATATGGGCACCAATTTGAGGCCAAGCTGCTCCACTTCCCATCCCCTCCCTGCTGATGTGCCTGGGGAAGCAGCAGACGGTGGCCTGAATACTCGGGTCCCTGCCACGCACATGGAGACAGAATGGAGTTAAAGGCTTTTGGCTTCGACCTGGCTGAGCCCCAGCGGTTGTGGCCATATGGGAAGTGAACCAGCCAGTGGAAGCTCTCTATCTGTTCAGTTCTTCCTCTCTCTATAACTCTGCTTTTCAGACAAATAAATAGAACTTTTTAAAACCGTGTTATTTCCTTCATGCATTTTCTCTTTTTCATATCCACACACACAATCACAGTCACTTTTGGGTACCCTCAGCCCCCTCCTATTGCCTTCTCTTACCAGAACCTCCCTCCTCCACTCCCATATAAGACAGACTCTCTGGTAGACATTTAATTCTCCAGGCTGGTTCTTAAAACAATAAGGAGTTGAGAATCTTGGGGTTGTGGAGTCTGGGCATTCAGGATGATCTGTCTTTCCTAGAATTTCCCAGTATCAACTTAGAAACTCAAGTTTGGGACACACCAAGTACTCTTTCTGGGAACGTAGATCCCTTGAGTAATCTCACCAGACACAAAATGTGATAGAAGGTAATTGGATACTATCTTCAAAGAACTGAGAGTAAAATGCAATCAACCTAGAATTTTATACCCCAGAAGAATATCACTCAATATTGAGGACAATATAATTATATTTCCATACAAAGAAGACTACAATATTTTACTACTCATAGACCTCATTAAAGGTACTCCTAACAAGTACACCATAGGAGGATGAGAATGGAACCAAGACAAGGTGAAAATACAGTAGTGACTGAGTATAGAAATTAACAAAAATTGTCAGAAATTACTAATTATGACAGTAAGTATTTCTAAAACTTATGTATTGTGCATGTATATTTGTGTCTAAATTTGTTTAAGAGGCAGAGAGACACAGACAGAAACCTTCCATCCTCTGGTTCACTCCTCAAATGTCTACAACAACTGGAGCCTGAAACTCAGTACGGTGTGTATCTCCCACATGGCTCTGAGGGACTCGTTACCTGCTGCCTCCCGGGAGTGCGTCAGCAGGAAGTGCTCCCACAGTGAAGCCAGGACGTGACCCCAGGCACTCTGATCGGTGATGCAGGCATGTGTGAAGCAGCTCCATCGAACGCCCATCCCTAAATATATCAAAGTAAGACCTGAGCAGTGATAGATTGGTCATGTAAAGTGCCCATTAAAACATGAAAAGCTATGTATGGGCTGGAAAATGTTAGAAAATCGCATATTTTGGAATTTCTTTCAAAGACTACAGGTGAAAGCGGGTACAGTTAAAAGCTGAGAATGATGAGTGTGGAACTGGAATGGTGATCCATAGATTCTCAAATGAGACGAGAAGGAAACAACAGCAACTAAGTCAGGGGATATACAAATTAGCATCAGTAGAGATTAAGTCCACAAAGGAGACAAATTGTGTTTTATGGATAACACAATGGTTTCATCCAGTGGATGGTGTGGACGCCAGTCTCTGATGACACCAGGAGAACATCCGGTGCTTTTCCCGCTGGTGAGCCGAGGCAGCGAGACTGTGCTTTCTCACCCTGTGACAAACACCAGGCTGCGGGCCCTTCCACACACACACTCAGGCCAGTTGGATACCTGTGCCTTTCCTATTAGTTGTGGCGAATTTGGCCTTTTTTTTTTTTTTTTTTTTTTTTGCTCAAAATTAGATATATAGAGAGCTTGTCAACATCACAAAAAAGGGCTGCTTGGTAAAAACCAAAAATATACATACCTTGGGCAATATTAACAACAAAAATGAGAAACTCCATTGCTAAACAACATTAAAATGAAGCAAAGAGCATAAAAACTGATACGGTTAAGATTCAAAATCATAGAGCATCCTGAAGTGCCTTATGCAATAAATTTGTAAAATTAGAAAAAAATTTCAGCACAAAAATAGGAAATTTTGTTCAATTGCTCATAAGTGTAGATTTAAAATCCTCTGTAGAGTACTAATGAATAAAATCTATTGGTGTATGTCACAGCATTAGTATAAGTGTGTCTCAGCGTATTGTTTCAAAGGTGGGGAAGGCAGATGCTTACCGAGGGAGGCTGGGAAAGGAAGAAGCAGGTGTAGGAAAGTGTGAGGCTGTGGAAGACCAGCATTTAGCCTAGTCTTTGGTGGCCAAGAGGGGATGACTGAGTCTGGGTTTTAAAGATAAAACAGGTTATCAAGAAGGATAAGGTCATTTTGAGCTAAGAAAATAGCAAAACATTGTATCTTAAAAGTGCACGGTGAGTTGGGGGTCACTGTTAGCGTGTTGCCTGGGTCAAGGACAAGAGATTAGCCTACACAAGGAATTAGATGCATGGAATGCCCTGTGTGGAGCTCCTGTCCTGGGCTGGTTCTCACTTAGCGTCTGATCTGACTTCCTCATCAAAGGTGGATTGCTTATCATTTCCCTTGTTATCAACACCTCTCGGTACTTCCTTCCCAGGAGCTGAGCCTGCACCAGCCGTTCTGCCCCTGAGTCAGGAGTGTTCCCCATGAACACAGAACAATTGCTTTCATCTTAGCCTTCTTTTTGTCTGCTTAGGCCTTGCACGTGTTCCGCCTTCAACACCTCCTCACCAACTGATGGATGACATGTTGGCCAAGTACATGGTCAATTAGTTAAGTCTGACACATGGCTCAATTGTCTAAGAAAGAAAACCAGAAACAGACTGGATGCAAACGGATGGAAGGATTTGAAAAGAAGAGCCGAGGATGGAAATAAACTCTGTGTGACTGGCCCAAAAGGTGGTGGGAGGGAGCCCCAGCTCTCCTAAACTGCATGGAGTCAAGTGTGACACTGGGGTCAGAGACTTGGCTTTGAGCGCATGGTGTTGTCAATTAAACCAGTGACCTTAACCCAGCAGCCAAAACCCTCTGAACAACTGTTTCCTCTTCTGAATACAGGGAAAAGACATTCTTCATATGCGGCCTGTGAAAGTGCCCTAAAATCTGCAAGATGTTACTGCCATTGAATGACCAAGTTTGCCCACTTGGGCAAGAAAGACAAAGCACAATGAAAACCAAAATCCAGGCCGATTTAAAGTAACCCAAAACAAAAGACTAGTAGAAAACAGGAAGCAAAGTCAGGCGTGAAACTTTGGCACAACTTTCCACTCTTAGAACCATTTCCCATAAAGGAATATACCACCCGGTGCCTGGGAAACCTCGGGAAGGCTCCTGTTCCTTCCCCTCTGTGCTCCGCTCCCCGCTGTGCGCTGTTCCACTCCGTGCTCTGTAGCTGAGGCACTGCAAGGACGCCGAGCCCGGTAAGGGGACTTGCCTTGAGGTTCACGGTCATGATCCTTAAAGCTGAGGTGGGGACTTGCCGTGAGGTTCATAGTCACAATCCTTCAAGCTAAGGAGGCGATGAGAGGCTGCGCTGCACCTCCCTAGAGCAGGTTGCTGCTTTTACAGATCACCTCCATGCAGCCATTGGGCCTCTTAGGGCTGCGTTTCAGCCCAGCCAACAAGAATGCAGAGAGCAGCCGGCGGCAAGCGAGGCCTTTGGGCCATGCAGGGCTTCTGACACTGCTGGGGAAAGTAATCACCCTTATGATATCGACCTGCCACTGCCCTGGTCCTCAGTAAATCATTAACACACCTTTCAATTTCTTCTGTTCAACAGAAGGGATCACCAGGTTCTAGTACAAACTAATTGCTATTTTCATGGCCAACATTTGTTTTTCATAAGAACACCTAATATGAATTTGCTGACTGTAGTTTCTGTGTCTTAAAATATTAGGTGCATAACACATTATTGTTAACTGCAGCATAATGTTGTACAGTGGCTCTCTAGAACTTATTCATCTCGAATAACTCAAACTCTGTATCTATTGAACAGTAACTTCCTATTTCCTTTGGGTCTCTGGCAATCACTGTTCTCTTTGTTTCTTTGAGTTTGACTATTTTAGGCACATCATGTATGTGTAATCATGCAACATTTGTCCTCCTATGGCTGGTATATTTTGCTTAGCATAATGTCCTCTGGGTTCTTCCATGTTGTCACATACAGCAGGGACATACTGCTTCTTTTTTTTTAAAATATTTTATTCATTTTAATTGAGAAGTAGAAGTTACAGACAGTGTAACAGACAGTGAGAGACAGAGAAAAAGGTTTTTTGTCTGCTGGTTCACTCCCCAAATGGTCAAAGCCAGGAGCCAGGTGCTTCCTCCCAGTCTCCCATGCGAGTGCAGGGGCCCAAGAACTTGGCCCATCCTCCACTGCTTTCACAGGCTACAGCAGAGAGCTCGACTGGAAGAGGAGCGGCTGGGACTAGAACCGGCACCCATATGGGATTCCGGTGCCTCAGGCAGAGGATTAACCAAGTGAGCCATGGTGCTGGCCCCCATACAGCTTCTATTGAATGCTGCACCTACTGCATTTTCTTCATTCCCTCATCCATCAATGGGCATCACTCATCATCAGGAAATCAAAACCCCAATGAGACAGTGTCTCACACCTCTTAAGATGGCTTTACAAAAAGAAAGGGGAGGCCAGCACCGCGGCTCAATAGGCTAATCCTCTGCCTGTGGCGCCGGTACCCTGGGTTCTAGTCCCGGTCGGGGCGCTGGATTCTGTCCCAGTTGCCCCTCTTCCAGGCCAGCTCTCTGCTATGGCCCGGGAGTGCAGTGGAGGATGGCCCAAGTGCTTGGGCCCTGCACCTGCATGGGAGACCAGGAGAAGCCCCTGGCTCCTGCCATCGGAACAGTGCAGAACGCCGGCAGCAGTCTGCTGGCAGCAGCGGCCATTGAGGGGTGAACCAATGGCAAAGGAAGACCTTTCTCTCTGTCTCTCTCTCTCACTGTCCACTCTGCCTGTCAAAAAAAAAAAGGGGGGGGGAGAAAGAGAAAAAAAAGAGAGAGAGGGGGAAAGAAGAAGAAAAGAGAGAGAGAGTAAGAGAGAGTGACCAGGATATGGAGAAACTGGAACACTTGTCCACTCTGGGAATGTAAAATGGTGCAACCACTATGGAAAACAGTATGGAGATACCTTAAAGAAACAAAAAATAGAGTTATCATATGATTCATAGCCTCCTTTGGCATAAATATCTAATAGAAATGAAATCAGGATTTCAAGGAGGTATTTGCATACTATTTGCATTCCCATGTTCATTTCACTTCAGCATTAATTACTATAGCCAAGATATGGCAAGTCTTAAGACTGTTGCTAAAAGTTGTTTCAATTCATTCCAGGTCTGGGATATTTCTATTCTAATCTCAAGAACAGAGACCTGCCTTTCTGTATTCGTGCTTTTAACTGACTTACAGCCTTGGGAGTTTTTCTCTTTGCTCTATAGTTTCCTCAGTGAGGGAGTACACATGGTAGTGACTAGATGAACATTGTCATCCTCTCCATAAAAACGTCCTCTTCAACCTGACAGAGGCCAGAACCATTCCAGGAGCCCGAGAACCCTAC
The DNA here is from genome assembly GCF_964237555.1 of Oryctolagus cuniculus. Taxonomy (NCBI): domain Eukaryota; kingdom Metazoa; phylum Chordata; class Mammalia; order Lagomorpha; family Leporidae; genus Oryctolagus; species Oryctolagus cuniculus. Next base: position 190,551,888 of record NC_091433.1, on the reverse strand, counting down.
TGCTGCTTTGGCTGGCACTAGGTGTTCAGGGTCGAGGGCGACCTTCAGTCCTGCAACAGTGGAGCTAGTTCCACTGCCTCTGACTGCTGTGTGGCCTTCCCCTGTGGGGTCACAGCAGTTTTTATTCAGAACAGTGTTTGTTTCTGTTGGCTGTAATAGAGGTGCATTCCCATTTGCAATGGGTTTGAGTCACTCAGTGGACACGACTTCCGTGCTACAACATGCACACACCCTTGACTTCCTTCGTGAGAAAATCAGAAGCTATCATTTCACTTTTGCATTCAAAAGCATGGGCTATCAGCATTCCCGTCTGTGTTGGTGACCTATCCTCTGCACTCTGTGTGACTCCCAGAGGCTAAGAGACAGAAATTGCTGTGGTGAAAAGATTTCATGTCTGGGCTGGTGCCGCAGCTCACTAGGCTAATCCTCCGCCTTGCGGCGCCAGCACACCAGGTTCTAGTCCCCGTCGGGGCACCGGATTCTGTCCCAGTTGCCCCTCTTCCAGGCCAGCTCTCTGCTGTGGCCAGGGAGTGCAGTGGAGGATGGCCCAAGTGCTTGGGCCCTGCACCCCATGGGAGACCAGGATAAGCACCTGGCTCCTGTCTTAGGATCAGCGCGGTGCACTGGCCGCAGCACACCAGCCGCAGTGTCCATTGGAGGGTGAACCAATGGCAAAGGAAGACCTATCTCTCTGTCTCTCTCTCTCACTGTCCACTCTGCCTGTCAAAAAAAAAAAAAAAAGATTTCATGTCTGGCCCGTTCACAGAGGCTCCATCTCCTTGCAAGCTGCACCTGTGGCTCTCACCAAATGAGTCCCTGATTTGGACATGCGTGCTTTTTGTTTTGATGATACAAATTGAAAATGGCAGGAGGGAGCTGGTCAGAAAGGAACTTCATGGAAATTTTGAAATTTTTTTTGTGAAACCAGATGTTGCAAAGTTTCATTAAAAAGTAATGAACTACCATCTATACTATTGACATTTAGAGACAGTAGACATTTTATTATTGATCTTTATCTTTCAAGAGTCAAAATTGATCTAAATTTCTCAAAGCAAAGTTAAGAATAAAGAAGAGGGCAGTAGCTTCAGGCAGGTGTTACCAGAGAGTATTTGCAGTAATTTTGGAAAGGGGTCATTGCCTTCACTAGTAGAGTCCTGTGTATATATTTATAAAGACTTACTGGCCAGTGCCGCGGCTCACTAGGTTGATCCTCCGCCTGCAGTGCCGGTACCCCAGGTTCTAGTCCCGGATGGGGCGCCAGATTCTGTCCCGGTTGCTTCTCTTCCAGTCCAGCTCTCTGCTGTGGCCTGGGAGTGCAGCGGAGGATAGCCCAGGTCCTTGGGCACTGCACCCACATGGGAGACCAGGAGGAAGCACCTGGCTCCTGGCTTCGGGCTGGTGCAGCGCCGGCTGAAACGCACTGACCGTAACGGCCACTTGGGGGGTGAACCAACAGAAAAGGAAGACCTTTCTCTCTGTGTCTCTCTCTTACTGTCTAACTCTGCCTGTCAAAAAAAAAAAAAAAAATTACCAAGAATAATTTGATGGTAATGTTAAAGTATCTTGAAGGTAAAACTTGGCCTTCCATTCTGATAGCATTTTTGTGTGTTTGTATAGTTCGAGTGCATGATGGAAATGGATCATAGCATTGCTAGCAAGAGCAACAGAATTTGGGATTTACTGAGAGGGCAGGTGGGGTGGGAGTCACACCTCCTCTCAGTCCAAGTCATCCCTTGGTACAGAATAAGAGTTTGAGATTAACTTGAAGCACCTCTACCAGTTACCAGCAGAGACCCACAAGACCCCCAAAATCCTCCTTATCTGAAAGGTGGGATTATTCCTAGTCCCGTTTGTAGGGTTCAATGAGAATGGAGTGCAGCATGGCAGGCACAGCTCCCAGCACACACATGGCACTTTGTAAGGCCCTTGATTAACAGTCACGGTGATGGATTTTATCATTGCCATTACACTTTGACTCTTACTCTGGTCACAGGAAGACATAATGAACTATAAATGGCTAAATTGTCATGTGACATGAAGGGAAAACAATCAACAACCTGGAAAATATTGTCCCATCTTGAATATACAAAGCACAGACTTGAGGCTTGTCTAGTGAGCAGGAGCTGGTTCCGTGAGCAGGCTGGGAGCTGTTGCCAGGAAAAGGGAACATTTCTTTATAGCTCTAGTAATCCAGGAGATATTTGAAAGTGAAATAGAAGAGAAAAATGCAGGGAGGCACCATAAACAAGTCTCATTCAGACAGAACCTTGGCCCTCTTCCCGCCAAGGGCACAAGGAGGATGGTTAACGTCTCTCTGCTCCCAGCAGTCAATAGAGGCCACACAGGAGAAGTCCAGCTCCCTTCTCCCTTGAGCAACTTTTTTTTTTTCCTGCAGAAGAGCAGTGGAAAGAGAACAGTGGAACAAATGAAGCCATTTGTGTATGAAGATGTGAGAAAGGAACTGGGCAGACTCTGAGACAGAGAGCTTGCCAAAGTCAGAATGCTGGTGACACGGGCAGTGCAGGCGAGCCCAGCCCAGGCCCAAGGAGCCGACTACCCTGGTAATTTATAGCCTAGGCTCTTATCACCGGGTAAACCTGGGGTAAGACCAGACACTTCTGGGCATAGCTCATTGAACAAAAGATGTTGAGAGCTGTTGTATCCTTCCCCTAAACACAGTCTTAACATTTTTCTGAACCTTATAATGAAGCATTTTCTATAGGTAAAAAGGGAGGCATAGTAAATGAAGGTTTAATGCACTGTTGTACCATCCCAGTGTGGCGACAGTGTGACAGGAGCGGAGGGAGCTGGGCTTATGGAGACACGGCTGGATGACTTCACCTACAGCTGCCTCACGGTTTCTGTGGCTCTGGAGTCTGGGCATGGGTTAGCTGGACGCTTGGCGAGGCTGCCAATAAGGCTTCGGTCAGCCTGAGCTCAGCTGAGGAAGGATCTGCTTCTAAGCTCACACGGTTGTTGCAGTGTTTGACTGCTATGGGCAGCTCAGTCCAGGGCCAGATGTTGCCTGCAGGTCCTCAGCACCCAACTTTCTCCACAGGGCAGCTGGCAGCATGTCAGGTCCTTCTCCTAGATCACCAGGAAAGAGAGTCCGGGCAGGCATTATGCTCTTATGGAACACCTTGCGGGCTTTGTTACCTTCTGTTGTCAGACGCAGTCCGAAGTCCCACCTGCAGTCCAGGTGAGTGAGTACTATGCACACCCGACCCCCGGGAGGAGCAGCGCGTGAAGGTCAGCTAACAGTCTGACCACCAGAACCAGCAGGTGTCAGCTACTTGATGAACCTCAGAGAGTTCATCGTGACAGTCTCACTCAGGACACGGAGCTTCTCAAAGGCGGATTCATTTACTCCGAGACCCCGTGCTGGTAAGATGGGTCTGGGATTCAAATCTCGGTCCCAGCAGGAGCTGTTTTCCCTACACTGTCCTTGTTTCTGGGGAGGACAGAGGACCACCTGTAGGAGTGGAGCAGGAGTAGGCAGGGGAGGCCACCGCAGCCTCTGCCCTGGCCGTGCGTGACAGCCTTCTTCCCCAGGCACCTGTTACCTCCTAACAGAGCTGTTTCGAGTTCCCTGGCTTGAGGCTCGGCCATTCCAACTGTCCCAGTGAGAACGACTCTTCCCAACTCTTACAAAAACCAATCTTCACAAATCCATGAAGAGTTCCCTGAGATGGCCATAGTCCTCCAAATCACTTGGGAACCCTTCGATTTAGAGTAGGGACACAATTTTCCAGCTTTCTTTGAATAAGGTCAGAGGCTGGTTCGTTTGCAGATACCATAACCGTATACGTTTGAAAATAGTTTTTTCCTGAATCTTTGTTTACAGACTCAGCTTTGACAATGCTTTAAATTTTAAAATAAGTGCATGTAAAGATGCTGGGTATATTTGGAACTGGAAAAATAACTAGAGATTCATGTATTTACTGTGTCTTCCACATTACTGTAAATATTCTCTTGCTTCAAATTTTATTTCCATACAAAAATAATTTTAAACTTTGTCCTTAATGCATTGATTGAATGTGTTGAAAAAGGCACATTATTTTCAACATCAATATAGTGCACTAAGAAATTAAAAATGAGTAAAATTAATATCATATTTTGTAATAAACATAATCTAGTGATTTCAACCCATAATCACTATAAAAGTTATTAATGAACTATGTTGTAGTCTATTTTAAAATATTAAGGCTTTAAAACACAATGTGTACTTTTCTTACAATCTTTAAAACACAGTGTGTACTTTTCTTTCAGAATATCTCAATTTGGATGTAAAGTTTTCACTGGAAATATTTGATCTAGTTAGGTTTCAGTAAATTTATAGTTGAAACTACAGATGCACATAACCAGGTTGCTCCATGCACATTTAAAGGCTTTTACATAATTTAATCAGCTGTGGGTGTTTGCCCTAGCAGTTAAAATGCTAGTAATGATGCCTGTGTGTCACATGGGAGTACCTGGTTTTGACTCCTGGCTCCAACTCCTGATTTCAGCTTCCTGCTAATATGGACCCAAGGAGGCAGCAGTAATAGGTCACATAATAGCATTCCTGAAATCCACATGGGATACCTGGATTCAGTTCCTGGATCCCAGCCTTGGCCCAGCAGACTGTTTTGGGCAACTGGGGAGTAAACCAGTGGACACATCTGAGGAGTTCACCCTCTAGGTATCTGTCTCTTTGCCCCTCAAATGAAAATAACTGAATCCATTTAAGTTTCTTTTTAACATTTAAATTAATTAAAAGTAAATAAGATTAAAATTTAGTCCCTTGGTTAGACATGTTTTACTGCTCAGTATGTAAACATGGCTACCAGGTATAGTACAGGATAGTGCAGATCTGGACAAAAATGATGATGATGATGAAGGTGATTCCTTTGGTTGTCCCCCCAAGTTCATGTGTTGGAAACTTACACTCCCCCCATTCATTGGAGGTGGGGCTTTTGAGAGGTTATTAGGTGTAGATGGGGTTATGAGAGTGAGGTCCCTTGAATTAGTGGTTGGTAAGAAGAGAGCCCTGAGCTAGCACACTGGCTCTGCCTTGCCCAGTGATGTCCTCCTTCATGTTCTGATGTGACCAGGCCCTCTCCAGGCCTGTAGAACTGTGGGCCAAGTAAATTTCCGTTCATTATAAATTGCCTGATGTCAGATGTTTCCTATCAACAACGGAAAGTGGACAGTAATCTCTTACGGGATGGTAATTCAGTGTCCAGAACTCTCCTGAACAACTTGGGACTCTCCAGGGTGGCCTGCTGTATCATCCTCTCAGCAGAGCAGGCACAGAGAGGCTGTGGAGTCGACGCAGAGATGAGCGTCCAGTCAAGGAGCAGAAGGAGCCTGTAGACTTAGCCATTCCGTGTTCAGAGCCGCATTCTCACTCAGCCCCTCTGAGATGAATGTTTCTGATTCACGACTCATCCTAAATGAGACTAAACAGTCCTTGGAATGGAGACCGTGTTGCTCACTCCCCATTCCCAGTGTGCTCATCATCCCCAACTGCAGATTATGCCTGGGCCTTGTTTGCAGTATCTTCCCGCCGCACCTCCACCTGTCACTTTAGGACACCCAAAGCGCATCTTCCAGAAACTCTGTCTTGGCCCTCCCAGCTGAAAAGTTCCTCTCCTGGGGCGCTTCCCAGGCGGCTACCTGCCCTGAAGCATGCATCCCTTTCAGCTGTGCATTTTGGCTGCTCACCTGGGTGTTTTGTTTCCCTAAATTGGCATTAAGTTCCTTGAATGCAGTGCCTGCTTAGTTGGGATTTCTTTCTCTGTCTCTGTATCCCCAGATTCCTCCTATGCGCTTAGAAACGTCCATGGCATAAGCATTCATGTGTCTTCGTGAATTCCCATCCTCTAGTCCTATTTTTGACAAAAGTTCACTTATTTTATTCAAGAGATCTTAGAAAACTTCTAGTTGTGGCAAACTAGAAACTGAGTGATTGTTTCACTGAGGCTGTGTGTCATGTTTTGGACATCAATGAGACAGAGCAGCATCCACTCTGCTGAGCTCACAGAGGTGCATCTCAAATGAGTCCATGGAACAGGTTCAAAAGTAAACTCCAGTTAGGCATTCTCATTCTTTATGCTGTCATGGCTGTGTCCACTTGACTGGCCGGGGGTGCATAGCTTCAGAGTCTGAGAGAAAGGCTGGGAATGGCCTGTTTGGTTTAACTGAGGCTGCCGTGATCAGCAGAAGGAGCGCATGCAGAGGGTGTGGGTGAGAACTGGGTAGTCAATCCCACTTTCCACTCTTCCCTGCCCTTCTGTACTTGGGCTCCAAGCTTTCTACCTACACATCTCAGGGTTTCAGCCTAGAGAGAGAGGTCTCCCATCTGCTGGTTCACTCCCCAAATGGCCACAATGACTGGAGCTGTGCCAACCCGAAGCCAGGAGCCAGGAGCTTCTTCTGGGTCCCCCACAAAGGTGCAGGGGCCCAAGGACTTGGGCCATCTTTCACTGCTTTTCCAGGCCACAGCAGAGAGCTGGATAGGAAGTGGAGCAGCTGGGACTTGAACCAGCGCCCATTTGGGATGCTGGCACTGCAGGTGGTGGCTTTACTCACTACATCACAGTACCGGCCCCAAGCCCAGATGTCTTCTAATTCTACTTCCCTAAGATGAATTGGGAACCTCCATTCTGTAGTTTGGAGGTCTTGTTCATCTCAGGCATGGTCATCTGTGAGCTGGCCCCATCATAGAGTCACCAGCTTTTCCTGTAGGGCATCCACATCTTGGAAACAGAAGCTCGGTGGTGTGACTCACCACGCCGGGTTTCAGCTTGTCCTCATGGGCTCTAGTCTGTCCTTGTTCTCCTAGATTTCTTCTCTGATTGCCAGTCCCGCTGATTTCATAACCTGCTCCAGACGTAGAAGCAGTGATTGCATGCAAACTGGTTCACCAGCTCCCTTCAGAATTCCTTTATTACTTCCCTAGTCCCTGTCATTCCGGGGCTTCATTTTCCCTGACTGCAGCCTGAGTAATCTGTTCTGCCTCTCATGGTCACGGGATCTGGGGCATATTCCACCTTCAAAGAGACAAGGGAAGAGAGGCTGAAAAAACTCCACACCATCCCAGTCCAAGAGTGACTTCTATTCTGTTAGAACTTTTAGCTTATCGTACTGAGAAAAGGAAGGCAGCGGAGAATTATTTATTGAGTATTGATGTTTTTGCCGCACCTTCAAATTCTCATTCCCTAGCTCAGAACTCGGTCTGATCATTAGCTACACTTCAAGGCCCTCAGGGACCTCACCTGTCACATTCATGAAAATGAATTCACTCTTTTTTTTTTTTTAAAAAAGATTTTATTTATTTATTTGAGAGGTAGTTACAGACTCAGAGAGGGAGAGGCAGAGAGAAAGGTCTTCCACCCCCTGATTCGCTTCCCTATGGCCACAATGGCTGGAACTGGGCTGATCCGGAGCCAGGAGCCAGGAGCTTCTTCTGGATTTCTCACGTGGGCGCAGGGGCCCAAGTACCTGGGCCATCTTCCACTGCTGTCCTAGGTCACAGCAGAGAGCTGGATTGGAAGAGGAGCAGCCAGGAGTAGAGCAGGCACCCATATTGGATGCAGGTGCCACAGGTGGAGCTTAGCCCACGATGCCACAGCACTGGCCCCGGAATTCACTCTTTTGAGACCAACGCGTCATGGTACCTTCTCCACAATGCACAATGCTCTCAGCCTTCCCTCGCCACCTGCCACCAAGAACTCCACCTCTTTCCTATGCCCACACTGACTCTCCTCCTCCTCACCCTTGGAGCTACTTGGCACACTTGGCCTTAGTGTTACAGTTCAGACAAGATTTGTTCCCTAACTCGTGCCGACTGTAAACCATAGAATCTTGTGATAACCTTTAATGGGTTAATGTTAATGGATGATGGATTAGGGGTGGGGCCTTGCTCTGATTGTGGCTTCTGGAGGTGGGGACATTTGGGAAGTGATTGGATTGGATTAGGTCACCAGGGTGGGGCCCCATGATCTGATTATTATGGTTTTATAAGATAGATCCATGAACATAGAGGGTAAGCATGCTTCCTCTCTCTGTCTCTCTCTCTCTCTCTCCTTCCTGGTTTGCCAGATGGTCATCTCTCTCATCTTGCAGCCTCTTCATATGCTTACACCAATGAAGCCCTCTAACGTTGGACGGAGAGCCTCCTAAACCTTAAGTTGAAATGTCCCTCCTTCCTTCCTTCCTTTGTGTCTCCTCCCAGGCATTTTAGTTGTAGTAATAAAAAGCTGACTAGCACGCTTAGTTTCTAGGAAGAGAGATTCTTCATGGTTTCCTCTCCCCACATCTCCTGGGCCTCACTTCCCTGAAGATGACCTAGAACTGTGCACATCCTGTTCTTGTTGCTTTCCTGTTGCAATGGTCCCAGTTCTGCAGGAGACCCTCAGACTCCTACTCAGGACCAAACTCAGTGAAACACCCTGGGCTTGGTGCTAACTTTCAGGCTCATTTTCTTCATCAATCAGTGCACAGGTATTTTTCCCTGTAGAATCTGGAGGAAAGACAAGCATTAGAGTGTTTAAGTCACTGTTCCTGGTTGGCAGGAGGGGGCAAGCTCACTTCTAATAAGTGATGTGTTCAGGAAGTCAGCTCAAGGCTGTCAAACACCAATTATTTGATATGAATTTTCATGCATGAAACATTTGAGGAGTCAAATTTGCTCATCTTCAAGTCCTTTTCTATCAGAATTACACTACTTTGAAGAGCCTGGAGAGAGATTTTTCTTTTGAAAAATAGTAAGTCCTGCCACTGAAGTTGAATCCTGTAATATATAAAAGCAGAGAGTCTGCACTGGACCAAGAAATCATGTGTCCCCTTGGCTGTTTCAACTGTCTCCTTCCTTCCGAAACTCCATCCCCTATCCACACCTCACTTACCAGCTCATTCGTTGAGGGTACAAGAGATAGCTGGAGTCCTGACTCTATCTGACTCCTAGGCCTCACACACCAAGCCCATGTGTAATGAGATGTCCATCTACCTCCAGGTATGCATGAGGCACCCTGTACAGGGTTGAGATCTTGAATCCTGAGCAGCTGCTTCAAGGATTCAGTAAAACCCAGGGTCTGGAGGTGTTAACTCTCTGTGAGGTAAAACAATCGGAGGAAACAGAGGATGGGAAGGAGCTAGGTGGGTAAATGCCCCTCCTTCCTCTGTACCATGTACTACTCCAAGGCCTAGATTTAAAAAAAATTATTTATTTATTATTTGAAAGGCAGAGTTACGGAGAGGCAGAGGCAGAAGCAGAGAGAAAGAGCGTCTACCATCCACAGGTCCACTCCCCAAATGGCTGCAATGGCCAGAGCTGGGCCAATCTGAAGCCAGGAGTCAGGAGCTTCTTCCAGGCTCACAGGCGAGTGCAGGGGCCCAAGGACTTGGGCCATCCTCTACTGCTTTCCCAGGCCATAAAGAGAGCTGGACTGGAAGTGGAGTAGTCGAGTCTCAACTGGCGCCCATATGGGATGCCAGCACTGCAGGCGGCTTTGCTCACTACGACACAGCACTGGCCCCAGGGCATGGATTTCTGCTGCAGTATTTTGGGGCAAGGGCCGTGTGTCCAGTGGGATCTGTGTGCAAACTTGAATGTCCACGGGGAGGCAGCTGCCTGGTGATGCGACTTCAGCAGAGGCACCGCGGGTTTCTTTGCCTTTATTTCCCTCCATTCCCTCTGTCATGGGTTTGCACCTTACAAATAAAGTCTTAGGCTTTGTTTTCTAGATGACGCAGGCTAAGACAGGAAGCCTAACTGTGAAGGCTACTCACGTTTGTTCCCAGCTGCATTGTGGAATGGAGCTGAATTCCAAAATCGAGGCTCAACACAGCCAGTCCCAGCAAGTAATGTTTCAAGGAATGCTGTTCTGTATTCGCAGCAAGATTGAGTGATGGCACACAGCACTCAGGATTTCACGGCAAATGCTTTTTGTGTCATAACCAAGATGATTAGCTTCACACATCACCATCCTCCCCTCCCCCCACCCCATAGAAGAAAAAAACCATGCTGATTCATAAAACATGCATTGATGTTGCATTTGGGAACAGCTGCCGACAGCCCGTGTGCAAGAATACCCAAAAAAGATGATCCGCTTAAAATCAGCACTGCAGTTCTGGAAGCAGAGGGAAGATGGAAGTCGTGCTTTGCGGAGATGACTGACGCGTTCTGGCTGGGTTTTCTTTGTTAATGCAGCAGACGAGAATTAAGCAAATTAGAGCTGGAAAGCCCTCCTTCACACTGTGGCTGATGGGTTTGTGGAGAGGCTGCAGCCGTGCCTGCGTGATGTGCTCACTGTTTTCCTGGGCTCCTTTCAAATTCAAGCTGCAGCGCTTGGTCTGGGAAGCGGATCTCCAAATTAGGTGATTTGTACATACGGCACAGGCTAACACCTCCCAGAAGTCAGAGAGCCTGCCGATTGAATTTCATTCACACGGTCCGGGACTGCCCAGCAGAGCTTTCTGGATGCTGGGAGTGTTCTTTAACTGCACCTCCTGATTCTCTAGTGATTAGCCCTTCATGAATATTGCAATGGGGTTAGCAGCTGGATTTTTAATTTTCTTCCGATTCAAGTAATTTCTGTGTAAATACTTACCTGTGATTTCTGGCTACTTTATTAGATAGACTGTGCAGCTAAACATTCATTTGTTTAAAAATATTTACTGAAATAGAATGTTTGGCTTAGTGGTCAAGCTGTTGGTTAAGACACCCATGTCCCACATCAGAGAACTTGGGTCTGATATCAGGCTGCGGCTCCTGACTGCAACTTCTTGCTGCTGCAGACCCTGGGAGGCAACAGTGATGGCTAAAGGGAGTGGGTTTCTGCCACACAGGTGGGAGACCTGGATTGAAGTCTTGGCTGCTGGCTTTGTCCCAGCCTAGTCCCAGCCATTGTGGGAAATCGGGGAATGAATCAGTGAGTGGGGACTTCCTCTGTCTGTCCCTCAAATAAATGAATAAAACTTCAAAAATATAAAAAAAAGATTGAATATCTACTAAGGGTCTTCCTAGAAGTTGATGAAAAGTATTTGAGGGGGAGGAGTTAGTATTTTGGGAGATACTCAATGTAGTTCTTTTTTTGAAAATATTATGAGCAAAGTACAATGGGGTTACAAATATTTATAGCAAAATAATAAATGTGCACATGCAATTTTCTGAGAATATATATATATATACTTTTATAAGTAATTTATTCATTTACTTCTAATTATACTAGTGGTTTAAAATACTTTAAAATGGCCACGGCAAACATTAAGCATCTCCTTATGGCAAAGGTATTTGGATTGAGCCTGGAGTGGAATCCCAGGCATGGGTGCCAGAGAAGGCTGAGTAAGGTGCCTCAAGCACAACTTTTTGGTGCATAATGGATTAGGCAGGAGGGTCTGGGGACTGCAAGAGACAGAAGGAGCTCTCTTTAGAACTGTGAAAAGGAGAATTATTTGCATGATTTGGTTAGAAAATATAAGAGAAAAACCTACAGGGAATTTCTAGTGAGACTATGTAGGTGCTAATCCCAATTTGTTGCTTAATCCCTTGTCACTCCCCAAACATTGGTGGCTTTTCCAACAGCCTAGACCTTGCCTAGCCTAGACAACAACAAAGCCCCAGGAGAAACACAGGGACAACCTGCTTCAAGCACCACTTACTTGTACACACAGTGTCAAGTTCACTGTCAACAGCAGACTGTTACACTCTCTGGACTTCAAATTGGAGGAGCTAATATTTCATGCTGATAGCAGTGACATATTTTTTGCCTGCAAGTTTTGATGATAACATTCTGGTTGAGCAAGAATTTTAGTTTTCAGAAATAGAAATTGCAATATGGAGACAGAATGTCTTTATCTTCAAAGTAAAGAAATCCTTCATGAAAGTCAAGTCGGATGATGGTCAATAACAGGAAAATGCGAGAAATTCTCTCAGCCTTCCCCTTCTGCCTACCAGTGCTAACAGGAGTAGAAAGAGAAGCAGGCTTGGGGGTGGGGGACCCTGGCACATTGCAACCACACCATTGAATGTAGCCTTCACAACTGTGTGAGGTAGATGAAAACAGAATGCGTGAGTATAGAAATCGAGATCTGTGCGGGTTCATAACATTTGCCAGGTCAGACTGCAAATTTATTTCTATAAAGTTGAATTGATTGTTGAGTAGAGGGAGTGTTGGGGGAGTAGGCAGCCCAATTGGCAGAAATATTTCTTGACGAATTTGTGTCCCTTTTGGGCAGAGATTTGAGAGGGAGAACATATCTGTGAATTAAGCATAGCACAATGCCCTGTGACTGCAAATGACTCCCACATATACTCAAGTATGTACACGTAGAAGGGAAGATCTGCCATTTCATAGCTTAACAGTTAATTTACCACGGAATATAGAATTTAACATTCTAGGGCTGGCGCCATGGCTCACTAGGTTAATCCTCTGCCTGCGGCACCGGCATCCCATATGGGCACCAATTCTAGTCCCGTTTGCTCCTCTTCCAGCCCAGCTCTCTGCTGTGGCCCAGGAGGGCAGTGGAGGATGGCCCAAGTGCTTGGGCCCTGCACCCTCGTGGGAGACCAGGAAGAAGTACCTGGCTCCTGGCTTTGGATCGGCGCAGCTCTGTCCATCACGGCCATTTGGGGAGTGAACCAATGGAAGGAAGACCTTTCTCTGTGTCTCTCTCTCTCTCACTGCCTGTAATTCTGTCAAAAAAAGTTTTAAAAAAAGAATTTAACATTCTATATTAAGTAACTGCTCAGGAAAATCATTTTGTTCAAAAATGTTAATTAAACTTGTTTTGTTGAGGTATAAAGACAAGCATACAAATGAATGTGGCTTCTGTACCCACAGAGTTCAGGAATCTGTTTGGACAGACAAATGTTGTCTGTGTTTTATGGAATTGCTGAGTTTCCTAAGAGGTGGTTCTGATCCTGCTTGAGGGTACTGCAGGGGAGGACTCATAAGGTGGCTTGGAGTTAGCTGCAGGACAGGAGTTTCTCAGTCCTGGGGGGCCTGGCGAGGAGGAGTGACTGTACTGCAGGCAGAAGGAGCAGCATGTGTGAAGGCCTTCGTGGCAGGAGTCCTTTAGCTTAGTCTTCAAGAATTGAGAAAGGGTAAGCATTTGTTGTGCTGGTTCCGATGCTGTGAGGGAGGTCTTCCCTCCCAGAGTGCTGGGGTTTGAGTCCTGGCTGTGCTCTTGACTCCAGCTTCCAGCTCATTCACAACTTGGGAAGCAGCAGGTCATGCTGCAGATAGTTGGGAGACCCAGATTGAGTTCCAGGCTCCTGGCTTTCACCTGGCCCAGCCTTAGCTGTTGCAGACATTTGGGGAGGGAGCAGTGGAGGGCAGGTCTCAGTCTGTCTCCAGCTGTCTCTCTGCTTTTAAAAACAAACAAATAAATACATACATTTAAAAAAATAAAAAATACAGTGAGATGAGACCCATGGGTATATCATGCTGTATGTGGAGATACAGCAAAGCGGAGAGCGGTAGGGCTGGGAAGCTGAAGGACATCCAGAGGCCAGAGTGCTCATAGCATTAAGGCTCACAGCAGGAGGAGGGTGAGAACTGATCCTGAGCACCACAAATCTGTCGATTCCACGTGTGAAAATGCAGTGCTGCCCACTGGCCCATTGTTCTTGGGAAAGCTGGAGTCATAATGAACTTGAACATATGGAAAAGAAATGGTCCAAATATTGCAATGAAGTTTGAACTTTGCAGAGATTTGGTTCCTTAAAAGCACAAACAATTTGCAAGCCAAAAAAGAAAAAAAAGCTCTTCAGTGTATGCATTGGAGTTCAGGTCAGTTGGGTGCAGAGTTGGCCTCTGTAGGATTCTGCTCATGTCTTAGAGCACAGAGCAATGGAGCCAAATGTCTTGCATATTGGGTTGCTTTCCATGATGTGTAGCTGGAGTCCATGGAGAATGGCAGTCTAACTTTTTCTAGTCCGTGGTTGATGTCCTACTCACAATATTCAAGATTCAATAACCCAATCTGTACTTGAGTTCAATCATTGTTTCTGATATAATTGTTTTTCCTATTGGGGCTATATATATATATGTATATAGATATGTGTGTGTGTATATATATATATATATATATATAGTCACTCAAAGGGGAAGTGGATATTCTCACTATTTTTTTTTAATTTTTTTGACAGGCAGAGTGGACAGTGAGAGAGAGAGACAGAGAGAAAGGTCTTCCTTTGCCGTTGGTTCACCCTCCAATGGCCGCCGCGGCCGGCGCGCTGCGGCCGGCGCACCGCGCTGATCCGATGGCAGGAGCCAGGAGCCAGGTGCTTTTCCTGGTCTCCCATGGGGTGCAGGGCCCAAGCACCTGGGCCATCCTCCACTGCACTCCCTGGCCACAGCAGAGAGCTGGCCTGGAAGAGGGGCAACCGGGACAGAATCTGGTGCCCCGACCGGGACTAGAACCCGGTGTGCCGGCACCGCTAGGCGGAGGATTAGCCTAGTGAGCCGCAGCGCCGGCCGATATTCTCACTATTAAGCACCCTAGGATGAGACTAACTTGGTGATAAGAAATTAGGATGGGGAAGGACCACTTTAAACAGAGAAGAGAATTACACTCTCTTTGAACTACATGGGATTTAGCATCTAGAGCAAAGCACATTTCTCCCTCTTGTATGGAAGCAAGTCAGGGTCTTAGGGGGACCTAATTAAGGACATATAGATGGGTAGACCTGAGTCTGTGGATGTTGAAAGTTGAATGGTCTCTTGTTAATGGTTGCAGCTTGTTCTCTGCCTTATCCTTTGTTCCATTGTTCTGACAGGGTACTGTTTATAAGAGAAGAGCTTGGTGCTGGGAATGCGGCCCAGTAGAAAAATATGGAATGCTTGTTCCAGAGCACATGGTAAATAAGGAAGAAACTGAGGTCTAAAGGGTGGGCTGCTGGTTTGCCGTGTGGGGATTTAATGGGAATGCAATCTTCTGTTCTCTCAGGATGAAGAGGGTTGTTCAAGTCTACAGGAGGATGGAGAGGAAAAACCTTGCTCCTGAAGTGGGTGAAGGGAAAGGGTGTTTGGAGAACCTAAGTAGTTGGGTGTCTCTGCTGTTTAAATCACAGCAGGGTGTTGGGAGATGAGTATGAATAAATAGGGTGGCATCTTGAAGAATCCCATGTGCTGTGGTGAGAAGTTTGCATATGGAACAATGGACTAATTTTAAACAGGGGAATGGCGTAGTCAGATTTGGATTTCGACAGATTGCTCTAGTTTCAGTAGAAAATGCAACAGAGGAAGCATATTGGGTAGCCACAGTGCAGGTGCAAAGCAAGGAAGGTGTATTCTTGCTTGGTGATAGTAAAACTGGGAAGAGGTAGTGGTTTGATACATAAGGAGTAGGACCATAGAAACTGGGAATGGATTGGGCCAGATGGAGGGAGTGATGTCCAATTTATATACTTGTCTGTAGCCATTTCACACAGCTAGCATTGTCTGTCTGGAAGGGATGAACAAATATATCTGCTGGGCACGTTGTCTAATACTCTGATTAGTGTGAGTTTCTGTCTGGTTGGTCAAATATTCATCAACTTCTGATAAGAATAAAGTGATCAAATTTCATTTCCTGTTTCCAAACAGAATACTTAATAATTGCAATGTATCTATAGAAAAGCAAAGAGAAACAGTGACTTAATCAGCTCTTGTCCTGACTGTTGATGTATAATGTAATACTTTATCCATTTTAGTATTTTCTCTTTGTTTTGTTCTAGTACTATTGGTTGAACTCTATGGTTAGCACACAATTATTCTTAGGTGTTTAAATTTTAACTGAAAAATGATCCCTGTTAAATATAAGAGTGGGAATAAGAGAGGGAGGAGATGTACAATTTGGGACATGCTCAATCGGACTTGCCCCAAATGGTGGAGTTAGAATCATGCCAGGGGATCCCAATACAATCCCATCAAGGTGGCATGTACCAATGCCATCTCACTAGTCCAAGTGATCAATTTTAGTTCACAGTTGATCACACTGGTAGGTCTAAGAGTCAAAGGGATCACACAAACAAGTCTAGTGTCTGCTAACACTAGCTGATAGAATCAAAAAGGGAGAGAACAATCCATCATGGGAAGCGGGATACACAGTAAACTCATAGAATGGCAGATGTCCTAAACAGCACTCTGGCCTCAGAATCAGCCCTTAAGGCATTCGGATCTGGCTGAAAAGCCCATGAGAGTATTTTAGGCATGGAAAGCCAAGACACCCTGGAAAGAAAAAAAAAAAAAAAAAAAGGAAGACCTAAAAGGAAGATCTCTGCAAGTGAGATCCCAGTGGAAAGAATGGGGCCATCAAAGAAGGAGGTACCTTTCTCTGAAGGGAGGAGAGAACTTCCACTTTGACTATGACCCTGTCGGAATAAGATCAAAGTCAGCGAACTCAAAAGGTTTCCATTGCCTTGGCAACTCATGACTAGAGCCTAGGGAGATTACTGACGCCATAAACAAGAGTGTCAAATTGTTAAGTCAACAACAGGAGTCACTGTGTACTTACTCCTCATATGGGATCTGTCCTTAATGTGTTGTCCAATGTGAAGTAATGCTATAACTAGTACTGAAACAGTATTTTACACTTTGTGTTTCTGTGTGGGTGCAAACTGATGAAATCTTTACTTAAAATATACTGAATCCATCTTCTGTATATAAAGATAATTGAAAATGAATCTTGATGTGAATGGAATGGGAGAGGGAGTGGGAGATGGGAGGGGTGCGAGTGGGAGGGAAATTATGGGGGGGGGGAAGCCATTGTAATCCATAAACTGTACTTTGGAAATTTATATTTACTAAATAAAAAATTAAAAAAATAAAAAAATAAATAAAAAAAAGAAAAGCAAAAGGAGAGCTGCATTTTATGGAGAAGTGGGGGTTCTTAGTACACATCAGGGCGTCAGGGATACGTTGGGAAGAGGCCCGGAGACCAAAGAACTGAACTCGAGTGGATCCGAATGTTGAAACTCCCAAGTCAGTCACACTCAGATGCTTGGCGTTACAGAGTCCCCAAGAAACGAATGGTTTCAAACACATCGAGCTCTGCTGGGGGAAGGTGCTGCCCACTTTTCTTTCTCCAGAGAGACTGGAAGAGGAGGGGGTGGCATCGGATCACAGCCAGAGTGTTTGCTTAGCAAGCAGGCAGAAGCAGCCTCTTCAGCAAATCTGATTAATGCTGCAGAGGCCTCCCGGGGAGGAGGTGTTGAGACTGAAATCTGGAACGTCTCTGAGTACCTCCAGCTCTACTGGGTGTCTCCAAGGTCGTCTCACCTGGAAGCAGGAGTCTGGAGTTTGTGACTTCAGGAATCCACTCATCTCTGAAATTTTGTAATTAGTCTACTGTTAATGTCCTTTTATATTTGCTAAAAACTAAAGCCAAAATATCTTCATCAGGAGAAACTATATCTTGGTTGTACATAAATACCCATGCTGGGGTTTCCTTTTAAAAACAAATAATTCTGCAATGTTTGTGGTGGCCTTTGTTTTATTGAAGAAATAATGATTTTGTATGCAAGCATTAATGACCAGGAAAAAAGCCTATTAAATCGAGATCTTGTGAATACATAATTTGTAATTATCTGGTGGCACGTGGATCTAGAGAAACTGAGAAGTTCAGGGCTTTCTGTAGAAAGCAAGCAACCATTTCTCAAGGAAACTTTTACATTATTAATACTAAGTCTTTGAATGTAGTATCAGTACATTTAACATCTTTTTCTTCTTGGTGGTTGTGTACACTTTCTGCAAATGCTCCCGTTCCTTTCCCTCCCTGCACTGAGGAGAGTTAACTGCCTGCCCTCCTCTGTCATTTTCCACACGTCTAACATAGTGGCTGTCATATGAGAGCAGGGACATGTTTATGGGTCTGGATCTTCAAGCCACTGGGAGCTCCGGGATATCGTTGTCTAGGATTTAGTGCTCTCTGTATTTCCGATTTCCAGCCTAGAACCTTGCATAGATCAGTCGTGGCATGTTGGATGGAAAGCTTGTTCCAAACAACAAATGACTACTAATGGGTAGCATTACTGGTCACTATGTGTATTTGAAGACTAAGTAGCTTCGCTTTTCCATGGAGTGTCAACGACTTGAATGCTTCCACACACATATGCACACACACATACACACATATATGTACATGATAGCCAGGGTAAAAAACAAGAAGTGGGTGTGTAGTCCTGTAGCATTGCTGAGGAGAGCATGCCTTCTCCAAGGGCCTTCCTAATTAATTTTTTAAAAAGAGAGAACAAGAAGAGAGTGCTAAGGAGGACATGACTCACCATTTTGTTTGAATTATGCTCAATAATGTAGGCTCCATTAGGGGAGGCATTTTATTTATTTTGTTCACTGTTCTAATCGCTTGCAGTTATAACTGTTTCTGGCACAGGGAACATATAATAATTTTTACATCAATTACTGAACAAATAAAATAAGTCCAATAGCACACTTCTGTAGGCTCAGTTCAGCTCCTGGGAGAGCCAGTTTACAACCCACGTTGTATAAAGCATTCTGCAAATCCTTCTTTTCCCTAATTTGACTGACTTCTCTCCTTTACAAACTGTATCTCCAATGAAATTCCAGAATTTTAGCACCAAATGAGCCGCTTGGCATTCTCATTCGAATTAGCATCACTTACTTCCGTGGGTCTGTCTTGTTTCTGTCTGTTCTTATATCGTGTTCTTTCTTCAAAAGAAACCAATGAACCAAACCAAAAGAAGAGTTGTGGATGACTGATAATGGGCTGACTTTGGAACTCCTCAGACTTCCAGGACCTTTGCTTTGTAGCGTGGAGCTTTGGAAATCTGTGCTCTCAGAACTTAGTATTATCTCCAAACAGCTGGATTAGCTGAGCTTTCTGGTAAGGCATAGGTCTGGTTTCAGTGCAGTTGGTACATCTTTGTTAAAATAGGTTTCCATTCAATTTATCATCAAAATACCCACTGAGAGTTGTACAAGACTGGGTAATGAATAATATTAAGAGATTATGCTTAGGTGTGTCTGCAGTATTGTGGCTATGATTTAAAAAACTATCTTGAGGCTGGCGCCATGGCTCACTTGGCTAATCCTCCGCCTGCAGCGCTGGCACACCAGGTTCTAGTCCTGGTTGGGGCGCCTGTGGGGAGCAACTGGGAGCAACTTGGACTAGACTAAGTTACTGGAATTAAGACTTATTCTATGCATCTGCTTTCCCACAATATGGCGCTGAGAAGGGAAACAGCTTCTACACAGCTGCCTCCAGTTCAACCAATAAACTGTGGGACCTGCTCCTGATTGGAGGAGAGCAGCGTACTCGGCGTGTGGTAGCAGAGTTGGGATTGGTGGAAGAGGACTATAAAGAAGGAGAGAGACAACATGCACCAGGAACATCTAAGGGGAACATCTAAGAGGAACACCTGTGTAGCCCCCGAGAGAGCCGGCCGGCGGTGTGCCGCTCCCCTGCGGAAGTGGGGAAAGTGGCCAGGGGGAACCGCCCTTCCACGGAGGTGGAAGGGATGGCAGCCAACCCGGGAAGAACCAGCAGCAAACCCGGGGAGGGCCGAGCAGACAAAAGAACAGCGCAGGGTCCTGTGTCGTTCCTCCACGAAGACGGGGAGCGACAGCGCCGGTTCTCTCCCAGTTGCTCTTGTTCCAGGCCAGCTCTCTGCTGTGGCACGGGAGTGCAGTGGAGGATGGCCCAAGTGCTTGGGCCCTGCACCTGCATGGGAGACCAGGAGGAAGCACCTGGCTCCTGGCTTTGGATCGGCACAGCGCGCAGGCTGTGGCAGCCATTTGAGGGGTGAACCAACGGAAGGAAGACCTCTCTCTCTCTCTCTCTGTCTAAATCTGCATGTCAAAAAAAAAAAAAGCTATCTTGGGGTAGGTGTTTTTGCAGGGGTTAGCTGCTGTTTGGGGTGACTGTCTCTCATTTCAAAGTGGCTGGGTTCAAGTTCCAGGTCTGCTCCCGAATGCAGCTTACTGCTAATGAGCACTCTCTAAGGAAGCAGGTGGTGGATCAACTGGTTGGGTTGCAGCCAGCACGGGCTGTTGCAGGCATATGCATAGGGAACTGGCATATAGAGGACCGCTCTTTCTCTTTCTTCCTCTCTCCCTTTAATGTGTTAAGTAAGCACAAGTGATATATACATACTTAATTATGTACAAGGGACACAACAGTGTGCTTGAAATTTTCTTTCAAATGTTCAAAGGGAGGTAGACTAATCACAGTATTCTATTTATGTATGTGTTTAAAATTTTCCATTTTTTTTTTTGACAGGCAAAGTGGACAGTGAGAGAGAGAGACAGAGAGAAAGGTCTTCCTTTGCCATTGGTTCACCTTCCAATGGCCGCTGTGCGGCCGGCGCACCGCACTAATCCGATGGCAGGAGCCAGGTACTTATTCTGGTCTCCCACGAGGGTGCAGGGCCCACGCACTTGGGCCATCCTCCACTGCACTCCCTGGCCATAGCAGAGAGCTGGCCTGGAAGAGGGGCAACCAGGACAGAATCCAGTACCCTGACTGGGACTAGAACCTGGTGTGCTGACGCCGCAAGGCGGAGGATTAGCCTAGTGAGCCGTGGCGCCAGCCCAAAATTTTCCATTTTTAAAAAGGTAAGTACAAACATCCAAGCAGCGGACTCAAAGGTACCATGGTGGTCAGATTGTCAGTGGTCCCTCGGTTTTAGCTCAGCTTAGGTGTAGGTTCCTAAGAGGGATACCAGTGACTTCACAAGAGTTTAAAATCATCAAATTTAACCTCCTCACTTTTTGTGCAAGAAATTTGGCTCAGAAATGTGAAGTGTTTATTCAAGGTCAAGCCACATCATTTCTGGGGTCTTTGACAATTAGGTGCAGTCTAGAGACAGAATAGTGGTAAGGGCTTGGAATTGACGTGAGCGGCAAAGTCGTGCCAGCACATTTCTAGAGAGGGAGGGATTTGGTGGAAACGTGGCCAGGGGAAGAGTACTATGCAGACCAGACATCAGCTGTGGAATCCTGCTGCAGGCTGCCTCATTCTCCAGATCCCAGCCCCATCGGGCTCTGATAACATCAGTGACTGTGGATTCATAAAGAAAGATCCCATAAGACCAGACAGGGGCATCAGGGGAAGGCTTTGCAGTCCATTAGATGTACAGGGCAAGAAGATCACAAGGGTCCTGAGTGGATTTTGTTTCCCCAAAAGGAAGAGAAAGAATCGTTGCTACCTTGCCCAGTGCTTGTTAGCAGTGTATGAGATTAAGGTAAAGGAAAAACTAAAGTCATCCTCCTACAAATGAATTTTAATAATTCAGAACCACATCATGCAACTCAGATATGTGTACACAGTACTGAACTTGTACTTGCTTAAAAACAAATAGATGCTACTTATCAACAATATGAAATTAAATATTATGTGTACATATGCCAGTGGAACCACAGCTGTGTTTTGCTGTTTTAGCCTAGAACACAGCCGGCATTTTTCCACACCATTTCTGTCCTAAGGGTAAAAATAAAAGACAGACAAAGCAGGAGGAAGGGACAATAAGCCACATGTTTGAATTTACTTTGAAAGAGCTAGCTTATAAAGAATCAGAGAAATGAAGATGGAGACACAGTGGTATCTTCCCACTCCTGTTGTCCTCTGAGTACTTAAACGACTTAGAAATGAGTGTCCAGATCCTATTTCAAAATTTTTCCCTAACATTTAAGCATGATATGAAAATGGGCATTCATTTCCTGATTGTACAGTGAGATGATATTTTCCATTTGGCAGGTGCTACAAGCACCAAAAAGTGCTTCCATTTTAATGTACCAGGTTGTTCAACAGTCATTAGAACTCCAGCACGTAAGATGGCTTGCTTTTGAAACATGAGAAAAACAGACATGTGGGTTTGATGCAGAAATACACATCGCGCCCTCCTGTGCCAAGGTCAGTACCTCCCACAGGCTGGTGTTCAGCAAACATGTCAGTGAAGTGCCTTGGATTAAAGAAAAATAAAAGTATTTGTGCAGTTATTTGTAGTAGCACTTGATGAACTCCATTCCTCTTTTATTACATTGCAGTGAGCCAAATCTTGACAACAGACCATTAAGTATATATATTTTTTCTAGAAACAAGGATTAATATCAACTGCTAAAAATAAATCCAGGCACAGGCTACATGCATTCTCCTTGCCAAATTATGATATGACTGGCAATAGGGCAATAATTCATGAACATTTCTTGAAATGCCCATTTCCTTTCAAATAGAAGTAGAAGGTTAGCTTTTTTCATGCATTCCTCAAACAAAATACCATCTTCTCTTGTGCCTTTGCCATTGCCCCAGGCAAAACGTGTGGTTACAAACCACTGGCTCCAGTCACGTTATGGCTGTTTGGCAGAGGTGGGAACATTAGCGGGGAGCTCATTCCAGCCTTGTAAGAAAGCCTATCGTTTGTGAACGTGAAGTGTGGCGGGAAGCATGGCTCCTGCAAATGCACGCCTGAGCCCTGACCCCGGAACGGAGACTGTGTTGCGTTCTGTGGAAGGAGGAAGTTGACTGATGGAGAAAGTCCACAGACCTTAAGTAAGGCGATTATCCTAGCCGATTGGGTGGGTTGGGGGAAGGCACATCTAACTTTACTAACCCTGAAAGACTGACAGTTTGTTAGCTGAAGAGATAAGGCAGAAGGAGCAATCAGAGAGATTCCAAACAGGAGAAGAACTCCATCTGCTGTTGAAGATGATCACGAGATAAGGAAAATCCCAGCCGACAGCCAGCGGGGAGATGGCGACCTTGGCCGTCTAACCAGGAGGCCTGGATTTCGCCGATGATCTGCATGAGCCTGAAGGTGACTTCTCCCCCAGAGTCTACAGATAAGAGCCCAGTGGTCTGACCTGGAGTTCAGCCTTGTGAGTCCTGGGCAGAAACCGGCCACCACGACATGCACTTCTGACCTGAAGAAGTGACAGAGAATACATGGATGTTGTTTTAGGCCTGGATGAAAGTGTTCATTTGTTTCAACAACAAGAAGACACCAGCAAAAAATACAATATGTATGTCTGAGAAAATGTGGATGTGGAGGATAGGACCCTGTGAGCAATAGCAATGTATTGGAAATGGGAAGTAGTTTGTTGTTGATGGTTCTGTGTGAGTATGTATGTGAGTGAAAATCTTCATAACTGGGGTTAAAGAAAAATCTTTTAAATAAGCATTTCTTGTTTTGATTACTTTTCTTTACAAGTTTAAAGTCATTTATCTAAATTTTCTTTTTTTAAAAGATTTATTTATTTATTTGAAAGTCAGAGTTACACAGAGAGAAGAGAGGCAGAGAGAGAGAGAGAGAGGGAGAGAGAGAGAGAGAGAGGGAGAGAGAGAGAGTGGTCTTCCATCTGCTGGTTCACTCCCCAATTGGCTGCAACGGCTGGAGCTGTGCCGATCCGAAGCCAGGAGCCAGGAGCTTCCTCTGGGTCTCCCATGTGGGTGCAGGGGCCCAAGTACTTGGGCCATTTTTTCTACTGCTTTCCCAGGCCATAGCAGAGAGCTGGATGGGAAGTGGAGCAGCTGGTATTCTAACTGGTGACCATGTGGGATGCCGGCAATCCAGGCAGTGGCTTTACCCACTATGCCACAATGCTGGCCCCTACATTTTCATCATAGGCATATATTTGAATGCACAATTTAGCCAAACTCCAATGACGCATTTCCGAATTGAATTCATTTTCATAATGGTTTAAATTTTGTAACAATGAGAGTAACAGTGTTCTGAACTTTAATCAATATTTCTAGATTTAGCAAACATTTACCAAATGCACATGTTTATGTGTGTGTGTGTAGAACAGGAGTTTGTCTAAACAGTGTGACAAATGTGTTACAGCAATGCTGCTTAGAGCAGCCAAAGGAATCCTATCCCAGATGAAATACTTTTCAGCTTTGAATGTGAGGTACTTTTGAAACAGGAGGGTGGGAAATGTACTTGGAAAGACTGGAACTACAGCGTTCTAGGGAATAACATTTGCTAAGTCACAAAGGTACACAGGAGGAGGGTCTGTCCAGATGATAAGGGCACACTGTGACGTTTCATGAGACTCCAGCCTGCGTTTTGTGCAGGGAGGGTGACAAAATGAAACCACGGCATCCTAAGGAAGAGCCACGTTAAGAGGGGCCTGGTATGCCCTTCACAGTTTCATCTCTAGTCAATAAAGGTTTCTCAGAGATTTAAAGTTACGGCCCCTGCTTTCCTGCTTCTGTCCACGTCCCGCCATTTTTCAGATGGTTGATGGACCATCCAAAGTTGTTCAGGTGTCGTCTTCCTTTAAGGATCGTTGCGTTTTGTCCTAACAGATAGTTGACTCGCAAGTAGCTCTCCTTGACCTGGTCGGAGCTTGACTTCAATCTTGTTCGGTTGAGCCGGGAGCACCCTGACTTAGAGTGGTCATTATTTCTAGGTAGGGCCCTTCTGATGTTTCAGCAGAGTTCCAGGCCATGGACAAAGCCTTACATCTGTGGCTGGGGCAGCTGGGAGGAATTCACAATGGTGATGAGAATTCCTGCAGGACGTTTCATATAGAAAGGGGAAATTCAGAAAACAGAGTAAGTTTGTTTGGTGCAGGGAGTGGTTGTAGTTAGGAGAAAATATTAAAAAAAAAAAATCTGCCCAAATTGCCACTGTTCTGATCCTACCGCTTTGACTTAGGGATGATTATGTACACGCCACTGAGCACCTAGGGTGCTTCAGAAACAACCACTTTGACTAAAATTATCTGACTTTGTAGCCAGATCATTAAATTTTTATTTAGGTAGCATATTCCAGAATGAATTTTGTCATTTCAATTATTTAATTAAAAATGATTTGTTTTATTTGTTTGCTAAGTAGTTACAGAGAGAGAGAGAGACAGACAGACAGAGACAGAGAGACAGAGATTTTTAAGATGGAGCCCACAGTTAACTGTCCTTTGATGCTGCAGAATCCCTGTGGAACAGAAGAGAGATCACGAGAACGGTCTGAGCCCATACGCCCTCGGCCACCGCTTCTCAGAGAAACAGCGTAGCTTACAGAGCCTGGCCCACAGATGTGTGAATACACAGCCATTTCCCATTCTGTCTTAGGATGTAGTGCTTGTAAATAAGGAAGCATGTGAAGGAGGAGTCAGTGTGTTTGCTAAAAAAAAAAAAAATAAGACTGATAATTCTACCCATGTCATAGCTATCTATGAAAACAGAGGAAGCAAGGCTAGGATTGCTGTGTGGTCAAAACTCCTCAAAATGACGTCGTCAGCATTTCAGTGTTGCATTCATCTCCCTGTGAGGGATGCTGCAGCAGTCGTTTCTATCCTGGGGTGGAGTCCCTGGATTTCCACTATTGTTCTCCAGTGTTGGACACCCAACTTGGTTTTCTGCATGTAGGAGGTGTGGGCAATTTTGATAAATTCTTCTTTCAGTCACTGCTCTTGGTTGATCTTTCATATACTGACTAGACTTGGCGAGGGAAATGAGCCAATTGCTAAGTTCCAAGATTCCATGGGAGTTATAAATAGGTGTATTTGGAACAACATAAGATTAGTCAAAGCCATCTGGCGTATTGACTGTGGGCTCTTGAAAGCACAACAGGTCAAAATGAACTTGGAGCTGAGATTGGTGGAGTCAAAACATCCTGCTTTGCTTGGAAACTACTGATTGATTCTAAGAAGCCTTTAAGAAAGAGATTGACAGTACATTCTCACCCCTAGGGCTGTTAAGAGGGTGATACATGTTCCAGAAGGGGTGCCCTGAAAAAGCGAATTTTATGGCCACAAATGAATTTTCCGCTTGAAGATGAATTAAGATAAAATAACTGTAAATTGCAGCCAAGACCTTGAACATAGCTTCCCACTATCAACTTTGTTCTATGTGTCATATTTTTTGAGAATTTCCCTCAATAATTACAGACACATTATCGTTAAGCCTCAATCTTCTGAAAACAGAGATTTGCCTGGAATGGGGTTATCTTTCCAATGAGCAGTTTATTCCTTGATGTGGAAGACTTCCAGAACAAACCTGTGTCTTCTATGTGGGGTGGAAATCAGAGAAGGAAGAGAACAGCGTGTGGTAGGCGTGAGTGGCAAATGTTAGCTGAGAGCCTTGCCCCTACTGTGGCAGAGAGTCAGTGTAATGGTACCACCTGGGTCCCCAAGGAACCCAGGCTGCATTTCTGAAATGCAGTTATTTGCTTCTCTAAATGTAGGTGGGCCACTAGCTGTGCAGGTCTAGGAATGGTATTACATTGCTTCTGTCTTGCAATCCTTTAATCAAGAGGCTTGTGGTAGAAAACTGAAACATTTAGTATCACCTACTACCCTAACAGTCATCCCTCTACATTCATGAACTCCATATCTGTAATGTCTGCATCCATGAATTCAATCAGCCATGGGTTAACAATGTATGAAGAAGTCTGTTCCAAATACGTACAGATTTTATTTTTCCTTGTCATTGTTTTCTAACTGATCTGGCTTAATCATTCAACTATTTATACAACATTTACATCCTGTTAAGTATGGTAATCTAGAGGTGATTTAAAGTGTATGGGAAGATGTGGCTAGGTGAGATGCAAATACGACATCGTTTTATGTAAGGGACTTGAGCATTTGCAGGGTTTTGCTGTTCAAGGTCCCTTGGAACCAAGGAATGAATAGACACCTTTAGAGTTTAGCCTTGTTATGGCATCGCTTCATTGAACCCTTACTGCAAGAGCAATTGATTAGCTATTAGGATTCCTGCTTAACCTGTGAAGGCAGGGTTAGCTGACTTCCACACAGTCTCCTAATCCAGTCAGAACCAGCTTTTCTCAATAATTCTTCCTTTAATGATTGTGGGGAGCAATCCGGACTAGACTAAGTTACTCGAATTAGGACTTATTCTATGCATCTGCTCTCCTACAATATGGCGCTGGGAGAGAAGTAAACAGCTTCCGCACAGCTGCCTCCAGTTCAATCAATTAACTGTAGGACTTGCTCCTGATTGGAGAGCAGCGTACTTGGCGTGTGGGCAGCCGAGTTAGGATTGGCGGAAGAGGACTATAAAGGAGGAGAGAGACGGCACGCACCAGGAACATCTATGGGGAACATCTAAGGGGAACACCTGTGCAGCCCCCGAGAAGAGCCGGCCGGCGGTGTGCCGCTCCCCTGCGGAAGTGGGGAATGTGGCCAGGGGGAACTGCCCTTCCACGGAGGTGGAAGGGATAGTAGCCAACCCGGGAAGAACCAGCAGCAAACCCGGGGAGGGCCGAGCAGACGAAAGAACAGCGCAGGGTCCTGTGTCGTTCCTCCACGAAGAGGGGGAGCGACATAATGGTGCCGTGACTCGGATATGAAGCCTAGGTAGGGTTTAGTGTCGTTCCTCCACAAAGACGGGGAGCGACATAATGGTGCCGTGACTCGGATAGGAAACTTAGGACGAATATGAAACTTAGGAGGGAAGAAATGACTTGGATTAGGAAACCTAGGTCGGATAGCAAACTTAAGAGGGAAGAAACGGGAAGAAGCAGGAAAATATCGGAGAGAGAGACTAGCAAACAGCCTAGGGAAAAGCCGGACGAAAGAGGTGCCGGAGGAAGCTGTTGAAAGCCTAGGCATAGACTCGGATACGGACTACGGGGGGAAGCTGGGAGAAATCTCTAAGGTCGAAAGCGAAAGTGAAAGCTAGAACAAACAGACTTGGATGCGGACTGTGGGGAGAGGCCAGGAGAAATGAGGGAGGAGTATTGTTGGAAGAAAACTTAAGGAAACATACCGGGTAGAGAAAAGTGTTAGGGAAATTGAAGCCGCGGGGGGCAGGCCGAGGCGGATACGAAAGCCACTTTGGGATTCTCAAGTTAGCCCGGGAATAGGGGGCGAAAAGTTGAAACCAGAAGCTGAGACGCAAGCCAGATTGGGATCCGTCTGATTAGCCCGGGGAGCAAAGGACGGGAAGCCAAACCGTGGGGCGGAGACGTACGCTGGGTTCAATTCGCCAGGCTAGCCCGGGGAACTTAGATTGAATGCTAATGGCGGAGACGCAAGCTACGCTGTGTTACTCGCGGATGCCGCCGCGTGCAGAGAGAGCACGGGGCACAAGTAGATAGGGAACGGGGCTGGCGTAGGCCGTGGTTCAGACGCAAAAGGGTTAAGCGTGGAGACCGCGGAGCGCGCGAAGCCGAGCCGCGCAAAGCCGGGAAGCTGCGCAGATGAGAGAGGCGCGCGGGCTGAAGCGGCGCGGAGCCGGGAACCCGCCGGCGGGGCGAGGTGCCGGAAAGCCGCAGGGATAAGAGAAACAGAAGTTTAGAAGTAAAGTGAGAAAAATAGGAATGCTGGAGGATAGAAGTAAAATGGGAGAAATAGGAATGCCCGGAGATAGAGAAATAGAGAAATAAAAAGGCCTCCCTACAACACTGCAATGTGAGAGCTTGGATTCGGTCTGCCTAATCAAGTGAGGCGATGAGCACCTGCGGGCAGCTAGCAGCTTATGCGCCGCAGGTCACCGAAGACAGGCACGAATTAACATCAGTAAAGCTTCCCCACAATGCAACAATTAGGAGGCTTGGATTCGGTCTGCCTGGTTTAAGGCGGTAAGCGCCAGCAAGCAGCTCGACCAGAGTATGAGCTGCAGGTCACCGAAGATAGGCACAAACCAACACTAATAAGTCTCCCCCACAATACGGCAATGAGAAGGCTTGGATTCGGTTTGCCTGATAGGTTTTGTAAACACCTGCAGGCAGTTCTAGCAGAGCAGAGCATGCGCTGCAGGGCACCGAACACAGGCACGCATCAGCGCCTAAAAACCTCCTCACAACATGGCGAAGAGAGGACCCGGATTCGGTTTTCCTGATTGATAGGACTTGTAAGAGCCTGTGGCAACTCTAGCAAGTAGAGCAGAGTGTGTGCCGCGGGACACCGAAGACAGGCGCGTATCAACGCTAAAAAATAAAAAGAAAGGGGGATCTGTGGGGAGCAATCCGGACTAGACTAAGTTACTCGAATTAGGACTTATTCTATGCATCTGCTCTCCTACAATATGGCGCTGGGAGAGAAGTAAACAGCTTCCGCACAGCTGCCTCCAGTTCAATCAATTAACTGTAGGACTTGCTCCTGATTGGAGAGCAGCGTACTTGGCGTGTGGGCAGCCGAGTTAGGATTGGCGGAAGAGGACTATAAAGGAGGAGAGAGACGGCACGCACCAGGAACATCTATGGGGAACATCTAAGGGGAACACCTGTGCAGCCCCCGAGAAGAGCCGGCCGGCGGTGTGCCGCTCCCCTGCGGAAGTGGGGAATGTGGCCAGGGGGAACTGCCCTTCCACGGAGGTGGAAGGGATAGTAGCCAACCCGGGAAGAACCAGCAGCAAACCCGGGAGGGCCGAGCAGACGAAAGAACAGCGCAGGGTCCTGTGTCGTTCCTCCACGAAGAGGGGGAGCGACAAATGATTGTACTGCTCTGTTTGGTTTGCAACCTCTACTTCTTGAGCTAAAATTTTTATAGTCTCCAGTCTTTTCTTACCAACTTTTATTGCTTGTTTTAAATAATGAATGCTACAGGTTGAATATTTTGTAAACCCTCCAAATTCAAATGTTAAATCCTAGTCCACAGAGTGATGGCATTTGGAGGTAGGTGGTTGGGTTATGAAATGGGACTCCTATGAATGGAGCCAGTGCCTTACAAAAAAGATCCAACAAAGCTTTTTTGCCTCTTCTGTACATGGGGTTATAACTAGCAGAAAGATATCTGTAAGCAGGAAGTGGATACTGACCAGACACCAAATCTGCCAGAGCATTGACTGAGGTTCTGTTGCATTGGTCTGTGTACTATAGTGTCTTAGTCACCATAAGAGAATTATTGACACTTAGAGTAAGAGATATCAACGTATTACACTTTCATCTTACAGCAGGATTAAAAGCCAACTTTATTAGGGTGTAACTTACATACAGCACAACGCATTCACCTTAGCTATAACTTTGGCATCTGTATACTTCTGGATGACAGCCACTATAATATCTACAAAACAATCATAGTTAGAATCAGACGACAGCAGCCCAGGATTCTGATTTCCAGAAGAAAGTGCACATGAGAGACCCGCTCAGGCCTTCTGCCCAAAGGCAATTTCAGAACCGTGGGATGGTGATGTGAACCCAAGGGGATCATGGGATCTTGCTGAGTTGGGAAGACAGAGACTGAGATCCATGAAGGCTAAATCAGCAGCTTGTTCTAGAGCAGAGGGCTAGAAAGGAGGGCTTCCATCAAGAGCAAGCTCCAGAAATGTCTGGGTTCTGTCTGCGTTTCCTGTTGAACATCAAGCTATATTTGAAGGTTGAACGATTTGGGGAACAGAGTTCTGACCCAGGGTAGAAAAACACCTAGAGAACACAGTAGAGACACAGGAAGACTGTGCTGTGGCGGTGCTGAAGTGGTCCTAGGAAAAAGGACACTCCAGGTTTCCACAAACAGCCTTGGATATGTCAAAATACGTAAAAACAAGGCCTGAAATGAGCAACAGAATAGTAAGCACCTTGACCTTCTTGTCAGAACAGTGTGCAAGACTATTTTAAAAACCATCACAGGGCTGGCGCCGCGGCTCACTAGGCTAATCCTCCGCCTTGCGGTGCCGGCACACCGGGTTCTAGTCCCGGTTGGGGCGCCGGATTCTGTCCCGGTTGCCCCTCTTCCAGGCCAGCTCTCTGCTGTGGCCCGGGAGTGCAGTGGAGGATGGCCCAAGTGCTTGGGCCCTGCACCCCATGGGAGACTAGGAGAAGTACCTGGTTCCTGCCATCGGATCAGCGTGATGCGCCGGCAGCAGCGCTCTGGCCGTGGAGGCCATTGTGGGGTGAACCAACGGCAAAGGAAGACCTTTCTCTCTGTCTCTCCCTCTCACTGTCCACTCTGCCTGTCAAAAAAAAAAAATAAATAAATAAAACAATCACAAAATTTAGTCTTTAATAATGCAATATTTATAACGACCAGCCTCCAATAAAAAAAAAGTGAGGCATAATCAAGAGGAAAATTTCACTATAGAAACAAAAAGGAATGATCGAGATGATGGAGTTAAAACGCAGGAATTTTAAAACAGCTGTTTTCAATACATTCCAGTATTTAATGGAGAAGTGAACATTATAAAGAAGAGAAACACAGAGAATATAGAACTTCAAAAATGAGGAAAGAATATATAAACATGCTGTATGGGATTAGCAACAGGAGGCACTTTTGAAGGAAGGATGATTTGTGGCTCAGGTTCTCAGGATTTCTTTCCGTCCTGCATTAATACGGAGACAGGGCAGCTTCCTGGCCTTTTGCTACAGCAAGGTGTGTATTCTGCATCCATTCCAGGGGAGGGCATGGGGGTCTAGTGCTCCACATTTACACCGAGGTTTCTCGTTTATCTCAGTGGCTTTGGAGTTACAAGCTTTACTTCCAGTCCTTAGCACTTTAGGCATCAAGGCAGCGGCTCAAGTTACAATCCTTTGGCATCCAGGCTTTTATGGGAATGAAAATTCTAGTGTTTTCTTACCTCCCTAGATTTCCTCCTTCATGATATTTTTAGCCTCCATGGGTTTACAGTTTTCTTGTCAGCTTCATGATTTTTTTTCTCAACTTTGTTTTTTTTTAACTTTTATTTAGTAAATATAAAATTCCAAAGTACAGTTTATGGATTACAATGGCTTCCCCTCCCATAACGTCCCTCCCACCCGCACCCCTCCCATCTCCCACTCCCTCTCTCATTCCATTCACATCAAGATTCATTTTCAATTATCTTTATATACAGAAGATCGATTCAGTATATATTAAGTAAAGATTTCATCAGTTTGCACCCACACAGAACATAAAGTGTAAAATACTGTTTCAGTACTAGTTATAGCATTACTTCACATTGGACAACGCATTAAGGACAGAGATCCCACATGAGGAGTAAGTACACAATGACTCCTGTTGTTGACTTAATTTAACACTCTTGTTTATGGCGTCAGTAATCTCCCTAGGCTCTAGTCATGAGTTGCCAAGGCTATGGACTTTGTTTAAACACTGTTTTCATTAGTTAGTTGCTTTTACATGTGGAACCTTCATGGCATCTAATGCATCCTGTTGCTAGAAATATACGAACTGCAACAGTTCTTTTGAAGAGCATACAATATATTGAGTCATTCCATGGTTAATCATGGTTATTCATGGTCATTCAAAACCTTTAATTTCTACATAGTAGTGTTCCGTTGTTTCCTTTGTCTCACTCCTCCATTGCTCTAGGTCTTTTCCACGTTTGGGGAACAAGGCTCACTCAACTGCTGTGTGATAGAGAGGCTGTGAGGATGACACAGAGCAGCACACAACACCAAGGTAAGGTGGTGGTTTTACTAAGTGATGGGAAAAGGGGGGTACTGATGTGCTGAGCCAGCCTACAGGACAGAGGCCCATAGTGACCAACATTTTCCCAGGCCGAGGATGGGGCAGGCCCCCAGAGGCAGCAGATGAGGCTGGCACCTGGCCACTTACTGTGGAAAAGACCTTGCTCAAGGCGATTGTCTTTGCTGAGCTTTGGTTGTCTCATCAACAAAGAAGATGAGGACCACAAGCCTCAGAGGTCACTGATTCGCTACTCTGTCTTACTTGGCTAACACCAGCTATTTCTGCATACCAGGCATGGGCAATTTCATAAACATGAGTTTTTCATGAGATCCTTTAGATTTCTCTTGAACTAAAATATTTCAAATTAATGAGTCAAATTAGCAGAGGGTCAAATACTTAATTGTTAGGAATTCTTTCTTCTCTAAAATTTCAAAAAAAAAGTAAGGGACTAAGCCTAAAAGTGTTACTCGTTCCTCTAACTACCGTTAGTGAGACAACTGGAGACATAGATCACTCCTTAATGTGGTAGCACAGCAAATGACTATGGTGCAGCATACAGCTATGCTGTCAAATGCCTCTACTTCTGTTATTGTGATGCTCAGATTCCTGTTGGAGAAGCTGCCAGACTGGGAAGGAGGGGAAGAACCCCTTCACGTCACTGTGAGCGAAATGCACTCCATGCTTAGTGCCTGAGATTACTGGTTTCTGCTTACAACTTCCACCATGCGGCTGCCTACACAGTGCTCAGGGAACTGCAGTGGTGCAGCCTATCCCACCCTGTCATGGCCAACTGTCATCACCCTTCTTGACCTGATTTTTGAGAATCATGAAAGATGAAAGTATTTTTCAAAGTGAAAAGCCGTGTCCTTCTAGGGAAACAATGGATAATTTCCGGGTCACCTACTTTGCATTGACGTTCCGCCTGTCCAGGAGTTCAGCTGCACTGTTCTGGATCTAGTCCTGTTAGTGATGGGATGAGGGTAAAGAGAGGTAGATAGTGCAGTGACTAAACTGCAGGAGCATTTTCTCTAATTAACTGCAGAGGGTGCTGCTTGGGGCATTCACGGATGACTGGCCCTTGAGGAAACAGCGGGTTGGGCCCGGTAGCCGTGACACCACTAGGCAATACCTTCTGCTTCTTGCAGGAGGAGTAGAGGGTAACAGATCCTGATGATTGTTCTCAAAAAGGAACTCAAGGTCCACGTGTAGTCAGCAGTCGAGAGACTGTATTTTGAGATGGGTGACTGTGATATCCTTGTAAGCTACTACTTAATCCCCTCTGACTTAGACACCGTGCTAGCTTGATTTTAATGATCTTATAGAATTAGGAAAAAACTTTAGTTTCCATTGTTGAAATATTTTGAGGGGTGCATTGATTGTTAATTTACAATTTCTACCCCGAAGGAATTAATAAAAGGGGAAGAGCATTTGCATTCCCCCCCCTTTTTTTTTTGCCTTTCCTACAACTTGGTTTTAGACACTGGGGTAGGCAGGACACTCCATATCTTCTGCCCACATCACAAAATGATCTCCACCAAGTTTTTACAACAGTAGCAGAATCTTAATGTTAGGGTACTCGGAGCAGCAATTCCTCTCATATTTGCCACAGTAGGCTAACTGTTGTAAAAACAACCTTCAAATCTCAACAGTTCAACCTAGTAAATTTGATTACTCCCTTATGTGACATTGGTGAAAGGCAGAAGGCCTTTTCTGCAATTGTAGACTCCTCGTCAGCCAGCTAGCTGGTGGAGAAAGTGAGAGGCAGACGTCATGGGGAGGTATGTCATGAACTCTGCCTGGAAGGGGATACATGACACTCCTGCTCATACCCATTGCTGGCAAACATCCATGTTGCCACATGTAAGTGCAGGAGGGCTGTGGTATTCGGCCTTGAAATACAGCCACAAAGGAGAGCAGTTTATGGATGTCCATAAGCACTTGCCTTTGCCTCCATTCACCACCTTGCTCCTAATATCCATTTTCTTTTTCTTCATACTCACTACCTGAATTGAGACAAAATACCTCCCACCCACCTCTACAATTATATCCAGCTCCTAGTCCAGGGTCTCTGGGTAGTATGCAGTTTCTTCTTCAGTTCTCACCGTGGCAACCTTATGTGTCTTGCAAAGCTACTGACTAAAGGGAAGTCATCTGCCCAACCCACACCCAAAATGTAACAGTGGTTCAAGTGAGGGTTAAACAACTGTTGTGAGGGGAAATGGGAGAAATGCATCCATCAGTGATCCGTAGCAATTCAGAAATGGACAGGCGCCATAAAGATGCTGAATCATGGCGGCAGAGACGTTCCCTTAGTGGACACTGATTCTGCTCCCTGGGAGAACCTCCTGGTGGCTTTCCTGCCATGGCTTTTTAATCTGCTGTGTGAGTTTCCTCCCTTGATTACCTGAGGTCCTGTACAATATTCTTCCCTTGAAAGCTATTCATACTGTGTAGCTTTCCCACCAATATGGGGCCTGGGATTTGTTTCAGCTCCCAAATAGTTTAAGGTGTTTATGAATTGTCCACAGACTGACTGAGTGATTAGCCTCATGGTTTCTTTGACGATACTGTTTCCTCAGAGGCTTGGTAGGCAACTTGTCATTTTCCTTACAATTGTCTCCTTACAGCAACAGCTACTTTAAGTTTTTGGGAGACATTTTTCAACCTTATATATTTTCCTTATTTTCTGCCCTGTAGACTTCTCTCTGTAAACTCAGTGGAACTGTCTTGAATCTATATGAATTAATGAGTGAGTAGAAACCACATTCCTCATCTGATTTTTGACATAAGACTGGGTTCTACTGGACATTTTGTTACTCAACACACTTCTCGAACTTTTTTCTATTAATATTTTGAGTCTAGAAGTTCAATTTTTACCAACTCTCAAATACAACTTTTTGACTTTATTCTCTTTTTCAATTTGCACCCAAATTTAAGTTTGTCTTCTAATATGTTACTAAATGCAGCCAATAACATTCACTATACAACACTAGCCTGTTTGATAAGCTAATTCAGGAGGTATTTGTTCTGTCTTCCAAATATCATCCCCCAAATAAAAGGGCTCTTCAGATTTCTGTTATCTGATATTGTTATCTGATATTTTGTTCTCTACAATTTAATGGCTAAGTCAATGCCATATACTTTAATTTTTGTTGCAATGTCAATTTCTTTATTACTCAGAGTAGGCTAACATCTGTAACAAGCCAGTCCCAATTTCTATGGATTTATGCAAGAAAAGTTTCTGGTTTTCATTACTAGAAAATTTGATTAATAGGAAATCATTGAAAAATGAAATCTCTAAGCCATCTAGGCTTTTCCATTTTTGACTCATGTAGCAGAAAGAATCGGAAGAGCCTGGCACTCGGTAGGCAATCAGAATGAGTTCACACGTAGGAGCTACTTAATCTACAACCAGCACCACAAACCGAACTTCCCACAATGGAGGGAGTTTTCTACCTACACTGGCAACACTGTAGCCATTAGTCCCATATAACTAATAAACATATGAGAGAGCATGGTTCGATTGAATAATTGAGTTTTAAGTTTTATTTTTCTTGTATTAATTTAAATTTAAATTTCAGTGACCATATGTGTTGGACAGCAGAGGATATCAGAGGCCAGGGGCAAAATACTCTTCTAAGAATTTTTCTTAATATTTGGGGACCTTGTGGGCAGGTGAACAGGGCAGCCTCTCCCCTGCCTCCGGTATGAGTATTAGACTCTACGAAAAACAACTGTTTGCATCCCACAGTATACACCCTGTGCAAAATAGGACAGTAATGACGACAGTCAATCTGGCGCAAACTCGTCCTCTGTCTGTCTGAGTGGCTGCACCTTGTCCAAGTATGTCATAGTTGACTTGATCTAGACTTTTTCCAAAATTAGTTCCTTTGAGAGACAGGAGAATTTTGTTTTAATTGAGTAGCACCTCCTTGCTATGCTCTGGGTCTGTACTTAACTCAAACCACTGTGAAGGGCAAGAGGAAGATCCTACAAGGAAAAACAAAATTACGGATTCCCCTGAATCTCCATATAGACTTGCTTTATAAAGAATCACTGGCATTATTGATATGGAAGTAGAGTCAGAATCTTATATGGGACACATCAGGACAAAATATCTTCAAACATATTGGAATGTCTTTAGTAGTGAAACAACACAGGTTTTTTTTTTTTTTTTTTTTTTTTTTTTTTGGCTAGGCAGAGTTAGACAGTGAGAAAAAGAGTTACAGGCAGTGTGAGAGAGAGACAGAGAGAAAGATCTTCCTTCCATTGGTTCACCCCCCAAATGCGCCAATCTGAAGCCAGGAGCCAGGTGCTTCCTCCTGGTCTCCCATGCAGATGCAGGGCCCACGCACTTGGGCCATACTCCACTGCCTTCCCGGGCCACAGCAGAGAGCTGGCCTGGAAGAGGAGCAACCGGGAGAGAATCCGATGCCCAACCGGGACTAGAACCCAGGGTGCCAGCGCTGCAGGCAGAGGATGAGCCTAGTGAACCGCGGTACTGGCCACAGTTTGTTTGTTTGTTTGTTTGTTTGTTTTAAACAGATTTGAAAAAAGAATGTCTCATTGTATGTGATCCCTGCACAATCCTACACTCACGTAATTCCCCTGAGTGCTTCAAAAATATCACTTCAGACATAAGGGAGATAATAAATGATGCGCTTGGTAGCAGTTCACCTAGGAGCCATGAAAGAACAAGAAACTTGCAATTCTGTTTTTCTCTTCCACTTAGTAGACTAGTTATGAGTTCCAAAATACAAAAGGATATTTTTAGAATCAGATCTGTAAGCACATAGTACCCAAGATGGGATTTGAGTGAACTCCAATAGAGAAAAGTCATCTTACAATCTGGAGCCATATCAGATGGGGAAATGTGTTAAATAATACTTTTCTTTCCAAAATGATTGTATCTCGTATAATGAGTTTCTTACCTCGAATTCAATTTTTTTTGTTGAAACATTTTCTTCAGTTACAGCCACCTTATTTTAACTATGGTTAGGCAAAGATCACATTTCCATGGTAGACTCAATTTCGTTTGAGTTTTTCTCCAGCAGACTTTTGGATGAACACCTCTCCCATCTGCCTCAGTGTCCATACTGCTAGAGCATCCATTGGTGTTTAATTGTGTCCATGGTCTCTCGATGGTTACTTTATGCTTTGCTATTCTTCATCCTCACCGAGGCTCTGTAAGTAGGTCCAGGAAACCTAAGATTACGGAAATACTCAATTGAGACAATCCCCATAAAACATAGAGGTCAGAACCTAGGAACAAGCCAATAGAGGGAAACACCTCTGTCGTCTGCTCTTTCATACTCCACACTCCTTAGAGGTCAAGGTTGGTGCATTGCTGGTTAAAGCCAGAGACAGGGTTCTGAATGTCCACATCTGCCTGAAGCAAAAGGGCGTACTTTCCTTGACCTTATACTTCATATTTTATGGTCTCTGCCAACACAAACTTGAACCTACAGCTCAAGAATAAATTGTTTTACTTTGAGTATTTTCTTTTTATTCCCCTAAAAAAACTAGTATCTTGAGAGTCTAAAACTGCCTTCCATAGTCATTTTTCACAGAAGGAGAGGCAGAACGCTGTAGACAAAACAGAAAAACTAAGGAGAAAAAGTTACCAGATTTATGGGAACCTCAAAACTAAGGAGAAAAAGTTACCAGATTTATGGGAACCTCATCTCAATCAAAGTTAAAATCACAGCATTTGTTACTCCGATCTGCTAATGTCTTTGATGCCTGCCGCAAACACCGACTTGAGTCATGGTAATTCAGGGAGCTGTGAAGTTGTAAGTGCGGAAGTGGAGTAAATATGTATGTGGATGAAAAAGAGCATGGGAGAGCTGCCCCACACCAAACCCCGCTAGATGCTGGTTTTAAAATTGAAATTGTCAATTTTCAACACTTTTAGAGCTTAGCAGAATTATTTAATTATGTCTATCTTCTGATTCATTTGAATTGTGAGACAGAATTGCAGTACTTGGAGGGCACCCTGTGGTTGGGTCCTAGTCCCGTTTGATCTCTTTTTTGGGAATTTGCCACTTGTTACCTCTGTCAGTCTCAGTTCCTGAATCTGAAAATTGGAGATGATGCCACATATTGATTTCTGGAAGACTGATTATATGACTCCTTTGTGAAAGCTATTTATAAGTTCAATAAAAGTAAGCCGGTATTCTGAGGTTGTTTTCCCACAGTATATTGTAAAGTGATTCTCTATTACAATGTGTAAAGTTTCGTTAAAATACAAGGGGTGTTCATAATGTTTGCTACATTTGCTTTTGGTGCACAGTGAGGATTTGGACTGTGGAGGGACTGAGTGAGGGCACTGTAACATTATCAGTGAATTATTCACTGCTCTTGACTAAGTACCAGGTGGGCTCATCCCGGCTCCTGGGACTGCCTGGGTGACAGGAGTCCCTGGACCAGAAGATTTAGTTGATTCCACTGTTGCAGAAGATGGTGATATACACTCCTGATTGCTCCCATGACCTTGCTCCTGTGAGTGGTAGCCTTGCATTTCTTTGTGTATGTTTGGAAATGGGATATTTGAATTTTTGTGGAAGTGTTCTAATATTCACTCAGATGTATGTTAAAAATTAGACAAAATTACATATCCCATATTTAAAAAGAAGCAAGTTTATTAAAAAGTCAAAAGATAATAGGTCAAATATTTGCTTCATTGATGAGAGGATAAATATTTCTTATAGACACAAAGCTTCTACAAGCTGATTTTAAAAAAAAAGAAAAGGGGAAAATATCTAAACAATGTATAGGCGAGAAAATTTAAAGGGCCAGTAAACACAGTACTCATCCTCCGTCCTAGTGGTCAGATAAATGCAAATTAAAGAAACAATATGATTGATAACTTTCAAATCTCAGATTGACAAAAATATAAATGCGGTATCTAGGGCAAAGCAATCTTGAATTGGTGAACATGTAAATTAGTCTATCACCTTAAAAAATCAATCTGGAACCATCCACTAAAATTGAAAAGATGAAAGGACTTTGACCCAGTCATCCCAGTACTGGGAGTTTCTCAGGGTGAAAGGTCAGTATTAGAGGAGTAACGATGAGAGTGGGCGAGAAGCTGATCATTCACTTTGCATAGCTTTACGTTCTGTGGCTTGACAGAA
Source organism: Oryctolagus cuniculus (assembly GCF_964237555.1). Classification (NCBI taxonomy): domain Eukaryota; kingdom Metazoa; phylum Chordata; class Mammalia; order Lagomorpha; family Leporidae; genus Oryctolagus; species Oryctolagus cuniculus. The sequence goes on along the minus strand of NC_091433.1, from coordinate 190,512,503 downwards.
CAAGTAAGGGATACCCGTTGATGAGTGACGAGAATGAATATGTTGTAATGTGCGTGTCCCCGAGGTTTTAGGACAAACCTAGGCTGCTTCGATGGAAGTTCAGGATAAGGTAAGCATGGGTCTTTTATTCTCTGGGACAGATCCCAAGGTGAATTGTGCTCAGTTCTCCATGATGCCAGAAGCACATGGGTATTCCCAAACTGAAGGCATTCTAGAAGGGAAAACTAGATGGCCAGTCCCTGGAAGTCACATCTCTCCTGCAGAGTGGAACCCAGTGACGGCTGGCTTGCTTTCCATCATTCTCAGCCTTCTACAAGCAGGCACCTTGCTATTCCATTTCCTGTTCATCAGATCCCTAACCTGCTTTTCTCGTGTGTGCTGTGTGTAGCAGTTCATTCTATGGATCAAGTCTTCCTTCTGCTTCTCATTTATAAAGCTTTACTTTTTAAATGTAAGTTCCAATGTGCTTATAATTCCAAAGCATTCGTCTCTTGCTCACCCATGGAATTTATTCCATGGATGGAGTCTAGGGACGGGGGAAGGCAGATACTTCAAAGTAATTTCTCTTTTCAGCTTTTCTAGTGGTCTTGTCCATATTTCTTGTTCTTGAGTTATCAACATGCTTCACTGAATTGGTCCTAGGCAAACTGAGAATATCACTTATGCTATGCTGTCTTCAGTGTTTCCCCCCAAATTTCACTTTTATCTAGTGTTTTCATTGGTGAAACAAGTACTGACAGTTATCCTCAAATCTCATCATAACAGATTCTAGATTTATTTCATCAACTAATGTTTTAATTTGCAGACCAAATGTTATCTCCCAACTTCTCATCCAATTTAGGTATGGCCCTGTGGTCAAGTTTTGGCCAGGAACATTTAATACCAAAAGCTGTGTGTCAGTCTCTAAGGGTTGTTCTTCACTCAGTGTGCACCTGGTTCCTTCTATGTCCCTTCTTTGTTTCTGCTGGTTGGAATGCAGATGTAATTGTTGAAGCTCAAGCAGCTACTTTGGACAATGAAGTAAACTTGTGAAGGTTGGCTCCCATAGCACAGAGACAGAATGAACTGGGTCACTGAAAACTCTGTCAATCAGACCTGTTGGGCTTGCCATGGCTGCTTAACCCACTGTGCCACAACTCTGGCTTTACAGATCTTGAATTCTTGTGTAAGCGTTTATTCACTTAAACAGGTGTGTGTGTGTGTGTGCGTGTAGATTATACTTTAAAAATGATCAAACTACTTAATAAACATTTTATACCAAAATGTAATATTTATAAATGTAATTCACAAATATTTATAATACAAAAAACAAGAGATGAGCAAATCTTGACTTTCCACTGATTTCCACAGAAGGCTGTCAATGTCTTTATTTCCCACCCCAACTCCTTGTCTCTTATATTTCCCAGAGTCTATCAGTGTTGGAGAACACATGCTGAGCTGTCAAAATATTTAGGGCTTCCAGTTTTGTCCACTTTTGTTCTGAAAAATTAAAAACAAACAAGCAGTACTGCCATGAGTAAGACTGAACGGTGTTCATGCACAGCCAGGCATTCATGGCGTGGCCTTCGTTTCTTCCTCTGTGGACCCACTGTTAAGATTTCTGTGATTTTTTTTGAAAACACATCCTATCACCTGAGACCAAGGGATTATTTTGACTTGTAGGGAATCAATGACTAAAAACTGTGCCATATTTTAGTTTGCAGCAGGTTTAGGTCAAGTCTTTCTTGCATTTTTATTATTAGCGTTGTTTTTCCTAGACTGTCTAATTGGCTCTTTTCCCCTCCTTTCTTCCTTGTGCCAGTAAATCACTAATCTCAGCCAGCGTCTTAGTCATTCTATTTATTATTTGGATTGTATTCCATTCTCATCCTAAAGACATCCATTCTTCTTGGAGCCCATTCACTTCCTCTTCTAAGTCTGGTTGTCCTCCAAGCTTCCTGTGCAATTAACTTCCTGGGTGTAGCTCCCTGGAGTCCCTGAATCCTCTCACAATTTATTCCATTCTATGTTTTTCTTCGCTTTGGGTTTTCACCTTCATTTTCACGGCATATGAACTCAAGTTATTGCCTCAAAAAGGCACCAAATGCATACACAGTCTAGTTCTGTTATGTCTGAAGATAACTTTGTTAGCGCACTTCACTGATAGTACAGTGGAGTTTAGAGTGTGAGGATGGAAATGACTTTCTGCTAGAACTTTCAAAACCTTTTCTCTTTGAAGATAGGCCTACTGTGAGGATTAGAACTTCATGGCTTTTTTCCCCCACTGAATCTCAGTCCTTGAGTACCACAGAATAAGCCTCTTAAATTCTATTTCTTGGCCAGTCCACAGCATTTCTGTATTCCAAGTTGATCACATTCATTTGTGAGCAAGAGTTCAGATTTCAAAGTACCTTTGAAGAACTATTTGAAGTACTACAATATATATCTGACATAATCAGAGATGTTTTGATTTGAGAATTAAAACTCTAAATGCATGAGACTGGTACCATTTTTCAAAACCCTAGGCCCTCAATGTAAACTTTACACTATATTATTTTTAATCTTAGATCAGACATTATGTGTACCATGCCCTTATGCCCAAAATGAAGCTGTATTTAGACTAAAACATTTTAAGAGTTGGAATCAAATGCTGAGTCCAGAAGACATCTCCATTTTCCTGATCAGAATTCAGGTTTTAATAAACAAGTAGACACTTGGATACTGCTTCTTTCTTTAAAAAAAAAAAAAATATTTGAAAGGGAGAGTTACAGAGAGGGAGGAGGAGAAACAGAGAGAGAACTCTTTTATCTGCTGGGTCACGCCTCAAATGCCTACAAATGGGCGTGGCTGGGCCAGGCTGAAGCCAGGAGCCAGGATCTTCTTCAGGGTTTCCCACGTGGTTGCAGGGGTCCAAGGACTTGGATCATCATTCACTGCTTTCCCAGGTGCATGAGAAGGGAGCAGGAGTGGTAGAAGTGGAGCATCCAGGACTTGAACCAGCACCCATAAGGGATGCCAGCACTGCAGATGGTGACTTAACCCTCTGTACCCTAGCACTGGCCCCTGTTTGCTTTATTTTTGCCTGAAAGTAATAGAATTCATTTGATATGTATTTTTGGCCATTATGTTTGGTTTGTAACACGTCGCAAGAGCAGCATTTTTGCCAAAACTGGGTTCTCTAAGGCCAGAGGCCCAAGCCCACAGTTTAAGTGATGTATTAAGAATTGCCTGACTCTGCTCAGAGACTGTTCCCCCACCTTTGACCACTGGTTGTCCTCGATGGCTGATCAGATTCCTTCGTTGCTGCCCTTGCTTCTTGTCCTTCTTGGGCCTGCCTCCCGTAGTAACCCTGCCAAGGCAGTGTAGACAGAATCCTCCTCGCCCCCAGTGCTTTCTCTTACATTCTCTTTCTCTGATCTCTGCCCAGTTCCTTGGCAATAAATCTCCACTTGTCCTTGTTACATTGGGACACAAGCCTGCTTTTGCTTCCCCATTGTGAGATCCATTGCTGGGGTCTCTGCACCTATTTGAGTAGTTCCCACATCTGTACAAGCTTTAGTAACTGTCATGAGTGTTTTCCTTCCTTTGCCAAAAGTGATGACTTCTCCCCACAAGGAAAGAAACATCTAGAATGCAAGAATCAGCTGCCCGAGCATTGCCTGATTATCACCATGACTGGAGTCTCTGGGCGTTAGGTCACACTTGGACTATACAGCATTCCTCATAGGCTTAGCCATGTGGATGTGTCATCTGCTCAGAGGCAAACATTAATTTTCTAAAGGAAATCTAGGGAGAAATACATCATGTTGAACACACACATGCACGTACAAGGGTCACCAGAGACCTGACTGTGAAGAAGTGCTGAGAGACCTCAGAAACATCTTCTAGTCTTTCCACACGACTTAGCAACTCCTGGGTTACAGAAACATTGTAAGAGACACCTTGAATCACTAACAATCTAACCAAGAAAGTTATTTTAAGTTATATTAAAATGAATTGAATAGCAGTGACTCATTCATTATGGCCAAATATGAAAAACAATGAAGTATTGGTTTCAAATGCAATAAATGAGGATTATTATTTTGAACGGATTTTAAAACATTTCTGTTCAGTTTCAAATGTTACAGTGGACATATTGCTTTTCTAAGCCAAAATCATTTCCAAGTCAAATTTTGGAGTGTCTCCATTGTCTTTTCTCATTAATTTCAGGCAACCAAAGAAATTAATTCAAAACTCTTCACCTCTGGTTCAAGTTCATCAACTCAAAAAGTAATATTCTTTTTTAGTGCTCAGAAAGTTCTAATAAAATAAACTTCACTTGATGATATAAAATAGATACAGATCACTTTATGCTTTAAAGTAGGTTCTAATTCGCAATAATTAGAAAGTATAAAATTAGCATTTTTCTATATATGGATTATTAAAGAAACAATTTGAAAGAAAGAATATTTAGGAAAAAGTGTTTCATCCCCTAGAAAAGTGGGGCCTAAGGCTAAAACTTGGCAGGCGTTGCCCCATCAAAGAAGTTGAGTGATGTCCAAGTAGCCCAGGGAAGAAGATAAGAACTAATCAGGGCTGTGTGGCAGTCTAAATTGTGCTTTGCTGTTTCCTACATTTCTTTGTTTTTTTATCCCTTGAATCAAGGGAACCCAGCCTGTTTCCCGGGTATTGGCTAATTGGCTAGAAGATGGTGAAGAGCTACAAGCACAGGCATGAGGGAAGTCCACGGTTCCCAAAGTTGTGGCACTGACCCCCACTAATAGTCCATCCGTGCTGGACGGAAGCAGCCCAGCCACACCAACAGTAAATCTCTTTTTGGAGGAACAGTTGTGGGGGGGCAGAGAAAAGGTGGTCCTTTGAGCCTGGTCACATTCTGGTTAGAGCTGGGCTGTGTTTCTTTGTTCCTCTGATGCCTCTGGGTTTGGTATGACTCAGCTAGGCTGTTCAGGTGACTACTACCCATGCAGCTCTTCAGTTTTCCTTCATTATGCCAGTTAAATAATCACTGAAAGTAATTTACGGTTCTTATTTCTTCATTTCCTGAAATAGCCTGACATGTTCGTATTTCTAAATATAATAGACAGTTCCAATATTTTTCTTGCATGAACTTTCAGCAGCATTTGGCAGAATTGGCCATCTCTTCCTTGAAAAACTGATTTTTTTTCTTGGCAAATAACTGTGGAGGCCACAGTACTTTTATCTCTACATATGCTCTTTATTGCTTTTTAAGTTTTATAAAATATTTATGAGAGAGAGAGAGAGAAATGAGTGAATATATAGAGCTCCCATCTGCTGGTTCACCCCACCCCCACCTCCAAATGCCCACAATTGCTAGGACTGGGCCAGATTGAAGCCAGGAGCTGTAAATTCAATCCAGGGCTCTCATATGGGTAGTAGGGACCTAGCTACCATTACCTCCTGATTCCCAGGCCTGAGTCGTCAGGAAGCCAGAGTCAGGAGCTGAAGGCAGGGATAGAAGCTAAGTGTCCTGTGTAGGATGCAGGCATCCCTACTGCTAGGCTGAACACTGACCCTTACATGGGCTCGTCTTAAAGGAGCTCGTCTACTCCCTTGCTGAAACCACCATCTTTTAGCAGGTGAGATCCAAATAAAGATTTCCAGATTTTTCTGAGCCCCAGATCACAATCTGTTTTCTTATCTGTTCCTGAGACTGTACAGCTTAACTTATGCTCATTGGAACTCATCACTCGCTACCCAAAAGTGATCTTCCTAATTTTGACTCCAATTTAGATTTGATCATGGAATTCCTTCTACATATTCCTGTCCTTTCCTGTGTGCGTTATTAAGAAATAATGACCACTCAGCTTGGTGTGAATGGAAGGGGAGAGGGAGTGGGAAAGGGGAGGGTTGCGGGTGGGAGGGACGTTACGGGGGGGAGCCAATGTAATCCATAAGCTGTACTTTGGAAATCTATATTCATTAAATAAAAGTTAAAAAAAAAAGAAATAATGACCAATACCTTTCCATGTCCTCCAGACCAAAGACATTATACACATCTGCAATTTCAAATAACACGTTTTCAATGTAAGAATCTACTTACTTCAACTATTAAAGTATTTATATTCTTAATTAAAAATGAAAAGGATTAATTGTTCCTGTCATGTGGAAACATGTGAGGAATGTGCTTATGCAGCAGCTTAAGATGTGATTTAATTGACTTTCCCTGTGAGTTCTGCCTGCTGATATTCCCTGTTCTCCCAAACCCACACCAAATGTACTCCCGAATCTAGGTCAGGATGTTGACTGTCCATGTGAAATTCCATTAACTTTTATGAATGTTTATTTTGCTAAAAATGTCTGGCTTTATTTTGAACATTTAAAAACTTTATATGAATGACTGCATACAAAACATTTTCTTTTATAACTTGAACTCTTAAGGTATCCATTTATTTGAGAGGCAGCGAGACAGGGATCTTCCATTTGCTGGCTTGCTCCTGAAATGCTCACAATGGTGTGGACCGGGGCCTGAAGCTGAAAGCTAGGAACTCAATTCAAGCCTCCCACATTGGTGGCAAGGCCCCTACTCCTTGGGCATTAGCAGGAAGCTAGAGTTAGAAGCAGAGCTAGGACTGGAACCAAGCACTCGAATGTGGGATGCAGGTTTTCCAAGTGCCATCTTCGCTGCTGGGCCCGCTACACTAGGTTGATTTTTTTTTTTCGACAGGCAGAGTGGACAGTGAGAGAGAGAGAGAGAGAGTTGGCTCACCCCCTAATGGCCGCTGTGGTCAGTGAGCTGCGGCCGGCGCACAGCGCAGATCCGAAGCCACAAGCCAGCGCTCCTGGTCTTCCATGCGGGTGCAGGGCCCAAGCACTTGGGCCATCCTCTACTGCCCTCCTGCGCCACAGCAGAGAGCTGGACTGGAAGAGGAGCAACTGGGACAGAATCCAGCGCCCCGACCGGGACTAGAACCCGGGCTGCCGGCGCTGCAGGCAGAGGATTAGCCTATTGAGCCACGGCGCCGGCTCCAGTTGATTTTTTTTAATGCTGGATATGTTTTTTAACTTTTATTTAATGAATATAAATTTCCAAAGTACATCTTATGGATTATGATGGCTTCCCCCCATAACTTCCCTCCCACTTGCAATCCTCTCCTTTCCCTCTCCCTCTCCCCTTCCATTCACATCAAGATTCATTTTCAATTCTCTTTATATACAGAAGATCAGTTTAGCATATATTAAGTAAAGATTTAAACAGTTTGCACCCACACAGAAACACAAAGTGAAACATACTGTTTGATTACTAGTTATAGCATTAAATCACAATGTACAGCACATTAAGGACAGAGATCTTACATGAGGAGTAAGTGCACAGTGACTCCTGTTGTTGACTTAACAAATTGACACTCTTGTTTATGGCATCAGTAATCACCCTAGTGCTATGCATATTTGTTTGTGGAATATATAAGCAAGAGTATACACGCATTATATGTAAATAAGTTTAGATAATATTAGTTCTAGTAGTTTTATTTGCATCACTGCATAGTATTCCATCAACAGAAAAAGATGAATCAATATCTAATATTTATCATCTCTCTCTCTCTCTCTCTTTAGTCCATCTATATATTATCTATTTCTTCTAGATGTAAACATGCAATTTCAAATCTTAAGATCAGTGGTACTGAGAACAATCATGTGCACATCTTTTTATGCAGAGATGCAATGCTGTTTGAGGTTATATGTCTAGAAAGGAAGTGGTGGATGCTGGGATAGAAGGCCTTCAGATGTATGAATTATTACAGCTTTCAGTTCAGCTCATGTTCTCACCAGCAAGTTTACCAATGCGCTGCACCTTGTGGTTACACATGGCACTTTCAAGTGTAGATTCCACTCTAAATACTGTTTTTTCTGGAGAATCATTAATGTGCTGTGTTTTAACTTTTGTTTTTATCAAAGTATTTTTCAGTTTTCCCTGTGATCTCCTTTTTGACACATTGGTTATTTGGTACAGTGAGTTTTTTTAAAAAAATTTATTTGAAAGAGGCCAGCACATGCCATATAAGGTTAAGCCTCCACCTGCAGTGCCGGCATCCATATGGGCACCGCTTTGTGTCCTAGCTGCTTCCTCCTCTTCCAGTTCGGGTCTCTACTTATGGCCTGGGAAAGCAGTGGAACATACACCAAGTGCTTGGGCCCCTACACCCAAGTGGGAGACCTGGAAGAAGCTCCAGCCTCCTGGCTTTGGATCGGCCCAGCTCCGTCCATTGTGGCCGTTTGGGTAGTGAACCAGCGGACGGAAGACCCTTCTCTGTCTCTCCCTCTCTCTGTCTGTAACTCTACCGCTAAATTAAATAAATAAAACTTTTAAAAATTTTATTTGAAAGGCAAAATTAGAGGAGGGAAGAGACAGAAAAAGAGATTTCATCTGCTGGTTCACTCCCCAAATGGCTGCAATGGCTGGGACTGGGACAGGCTAAAGCCAGGAGCCAGGACATTCTTCTGGGTCTCCTGTGTGGGTGCAGGGGCCCAAGCACTTGGGCCATCTTCTGCTGCCTTCCCAGGAGGATTAGCAAGGAGATGATCAAAAGTGGAACAGCTGGGACTCGAACCCGTCCTCTATGGGATGCCGGAATTGCTGGTGGCGACTTAACCTAATATGCCACAGTGCCTGCCTCTACAACAGTGATTTTTAAATACTTCGTATTTGTGAATTTCCTTCTGTACTGATTTCTAATTTGATTCTCTTTTTACTAGAGAATATGATTTGTAAGATTTAAGTCCTTTTAACTTATTGAGAAAGTTTGTGGCCAAACATATGGTCTCTCATGGATATTGTTCCAGTGTACATGTGAGAAGAATGTGTGTTATTTTAGCAAGAAGTTCTGTAGATGTCTGTTAGTTGTAGTTGGTTCATAATCCTTTTCAAATCTCTTTCCTTGCTGATATTCAACCTAGTTTTTCTCTCAATTAATAAAAGTTTGGTATTGGAAATCTCCAACTATTGCTGAATTGTCTACTTCTAGCTTTAGTTCTGATAATTTTTGAGTTATTTTAGGTTCTGTATTTATCTATACTCTCTATCTATCTACCTATCATATGTCTATATCTGGTTTGTCTTCCTGCTGGATTGATTGATTATTGACATAAAATATCTTTCTTTGTCTCTAGCAACAATTTTTGACTTCATATCTATTTTTATAGTGTAAAATTTTATAGCTACTGCAGCTCTTTTACATATGGTTCAGATATCTGTATCCACTTAACTATAACTTATGTCTTTATGTTTAAAGTATATCTCTTTTAGATAACATAGAGTTGGCAATTTTTGTTCGGAATTTTAGTCTATTTGCTTAACAAAAGTACTGCCAAAGCGCGATTTATGTGTGCCACTTTATCATTTGTTTGGACAGGCCATTTGGCATTTTTTGTTCCTCTGTTCCTTCTTTACTGACTCCTTTTGTATTATATAGATATTTTCTGGTGTATTATTTGAACGTACTTATTGTTTATTTTTCACTTTTTTAGTTGGTTTCTTATTGCTTACTTTTTTAAAAAAAAGATTACTTGTTTATTTGAAAAGCAGAATTAGAGAGAGAGAGAGAGAGAAAGAGAGAGAATGAGAACTTACACGTGCTGGTTCACTCCCCAGATGAAACCGTTTCATCCGAGTCTCTCACATGAATGGCAGGGGACAAAGACTTGGGCCATCTTCCACTGCTTTTCCCAGGCCATTAGCAGGGAGCCGGATCAGAAGTGGAGCAGCTGGGACATGAACTGGCACCCATATGGGATGCTGGCATCACAGTCAGTGGCTTTGGCCCCTGCTATCAACATCTTAACCTAAAACAATTTAACCTGGTTAATAGCAACATAATCTCACTGGTTTAGAAAAACTCTGCTCTAACACACCTCCATCCTTTCCCTCCTCCTTCTGCAATTATTGTCATATAGATCATCACATCTGTATGCAGTTTGATATGCAATCAGCAGTTTTATAATTACTGTTTTATACATTTGTCTTTTAAAGGATATAGGAGAAAAATGTGAGTTATAAGCAGTAAAGTGCATTTACATAGTTGTTTGTATTTACCTAACATTTACTTTACCTGTGCTTGTTGTTTTCTGAGTGGGGACGTGACATAGTTCAATGGTTGCTTTATTTCCCCCTGAAGGATTTCCTATAGTCTTTCTTGTGAAACATTTTATTTAGCTGTGATTGTCTTAATTGTTCCTCTTTTGAAAGGATTTCACTATATAAAAAATTCTTTTTTTAAAGCTTTTACTTAATAAATATGAATTTCATAGGTACAGCTTTTTGGAATATAGCGGTTCTTCCGCCCATAACCGCCCTCTCTCCCCAACTCCCATCCCCCTCCTACTCCCTCTCCCATTCTATTCTTCATTAAGATTCATTTTTAATTATCTTTATATATAGAAGATCAACTCTATACTAATAAAGATTACAACAGTTTGCACCCACACAGACACACAAAGTATAAAGTACTGTTTAAAGACTAGTTTTACTGTTAATTCACATAGTACAACACATTAAGGACAGAGGTCTTACATGTGGAGTAAGTGCACAGTGACTCCTGTTGTTGATTTAACAATTGACACTCTTATTTATGATGTCAGTGATCACCTGAGGCTCTTGACATAAGGTGCCAAGGCTATGGAAGCCTTTTGAGTTCACAAATTCCGACCTTATTTAGACAGGGCCATAATCAAGTGGAAGTTCTCTCCTCCCTTCAGAGAAAGGTACCTCCTTCTTTAATGGTCCCTTCTTTCCACTGGGATCTCACTCTCAGAGATCTTTTAGAATGGCTTTCATACAGAAATCAACAAACAGCAAATGCTGGCAAGGATGTGGGGGAAAAGGCACACTAATCTCCTGTTGGTGGGAAGGCAAACTGGGAAAGCCACTATGGAAGAGAATTTGAAGATACCACAGAAATCGGAATATAACCTTACCATATGACTCAGCCATCACACTCCTCGGAATTTACCCAAGTGAAATTCAATTGGCAAATAAAAGAGCTATCTGCACCCCTATGTTTATTGCAGCTCAATTTACAATAGCTAAGACATGGAATCAACCTAAATGCTCATCAATGGAAGACTGGATAAGGAAATTATGGGAAAGATACACTATGGAATACTACACAGGGGTAAAAAATGAAATCTGGTCATTTGCTTTCATTTTTTTTTTATTTTATTATTTGACTGATAGAGTTAGACAGTGAGAGAGAGAGAGACAGAGAGAAAGGTCTTCCTTCTGTTGGTTCACCCCCCAAATGGCTGCTATGGCTGGAACTACGCCAATCTGAAGCCAGGAGCCAGGCGCTTCCTCCTGGTCTCCCATGCAGGTGCAGGGGCCCAAGCAAATGGGCCATCCTCCACTGTCTTCCCTGGCCACAGCAGAGAGCTGAACTGGAAGAAGAGCAACCGGGACTAGAACCCGGTGCCCATATGGAATGCAAGTGGAGGATTAACCAAGTGAGCCACGGTGGCAGCCCCTTTTTTGTCTTCTTTTATTTTATTTTATTAATTGAAAGAGTTAGTCAGTGAGATGGGATGTGGGTGTTGTAGGTGGTGGCTTAACCACCCCCCTGCACCACAACACACATGAGAGCCAATTTGAGTCTTGGTTGCTTCACCGCCAATCAAGCTCCCTGCTAATGCATCCAGAATAAACAGCAGAAGAAGGCCCAAGTACTTGGACCCCTGCCACCTCTGTGGGAGACCCAGATGAAGCTCTTGGCTCCTGGCTTCTGGTTGGCCCAGCCTCACCTGAACGAGCGGATGCAAGATTTCCCTCTCTCAAGGCCCCACTCCATGTGTGTGTGTGTGTGTGTGTGTGTGTGTGTATTACTGCCTTCCAAGTAAATAAAAATAGATGTCCACTGTCTCTCCTTCACACCCATGATATTTTCTGTGGCTATGAATCCTTAGAAGAAGATTTTTCTTCTTCTAAGACACAGATGAAAGAGAAAAGTTCCCCAGTTGCCTGTCTTTAGTGATGGGCTGCTACTGTCTGGTCCACCATTTCTGTCAAGTTTTCAGCCATCACAGTGTGACGAGTGACCATGGCCCAGCTCTAGCCACTCACTGCTAACCAACCTCATGACTTTCTCATTTCTCTGGGGGATGGTCCATCTCCTGGGTTTAAATTAATCAGATTAGCAGATGCTTCCTCAGCAGCCGTGGGTTTACTCAAATTTCTGTCTTCCTTTTGTTTCTGGTCTTTTGAAACTTTTCTTATTTTTTCCACAAACTCAGCTGTGTATTGAAAAGATACTTTAAATTTTTCATCTTTCTTTCTTTGTGTTTGAACTGAGAGGATTTTTACAATGAACATTTTTCTCATGTGCCAGAAACTGCTTTGTAGTAACGTTTCATTATTTTGACCCCCTTTATATTTGCTCTTTGTTTCCTTCTAATATTTCAAACAAGGTTTTCTGATGCTGTATAATTTCATTAGCCCCTAATGATTATGCAGATTAATGATGAGCAGGAAAAATAAGGTATAAACTGATTTATAGATGCTGAAATACCTCATAAAACTTTTTATCACATTTACCAAGAGTTTCCTGCTGTAGTTCTTTCACAGAACATATATATTCATCACAAAGCGTTGCAAGAAAGGCAGAAAGAGGTTAATTTTCCCGGGTCACGTGCCCTGAAGAAGTTGAGCTGGGATTTAAGGCAAATCCTCCTGCCTCCAAACACGTGCTATTCCCACTGCCCCTCAGAGTCTCCAAAGAAATCCGCAAAGTGCATTGCAACATCTTCCAAAGGATACTTTTTAAATCTAGAAGCAAGTTCTTAACACTGACACCAATGAAAACACACCTGAGTTAGTGCTACGTAATTAGTCATTGTGGCCATATATCCGTGTATTCTAGGCAGTAGCAACGTGATAATCCTGTCCTATTTCTGTTCAGAATTCTTTCATGTAACACACCAATCTAACCACTTGTTAATAAGTGGGGGACATTTTGAATAATCAGAATCATGTTTTAATTTTTGTATAGTAGGATACCCAGTCCACAAATGAGTAGATAATTTTAAAAGGGAGACAAAATGTAAAGTGTAGATGCCAGAGGTTAACAGTGGTGCTTATTTCAAACAATTTTCCTGGTGAGAGAAGTGTTATTCTGCCCCTGCCTAGGGATGTCTGAGGTGATTCCTTTCTTTTCTTTTTTTTTTTTTTTTTTAAATTAAGATTTATTTATTTGAATGGCAGAGTGACAGGAACAGAGGGAGAGACAGAGAGGTAGATATTCCATACACTGGTTCACTTCATAAATGGCTGTGGTAGCTGTGGCTGGACCTGGCCAAAGTTAGGAGCCTGGAACCCCATCTGAGTCTCCCATGTGGGTGGCAGGGAGCCAAGTCCTTGGGCCACCCTCTGCTGCCTCCCAGCTGCGTTAGCAGGGGACTGGACAGGAAGAATGGAGCAGCTGGGACTCAAACCAGGCGGGAGTGTGGGTGCCCCAAGCAGCTGCTTAACCTGCTGTGACAATGCCTGACCCCGAGATAATTCTTACACTGTTGCTAAAATAAATGATTGTTGGCCGGTGCTGCGGCTCACTAGGCTAATCCTCTGCCTGCGGCGCTGGCACACCGGGTTCTAGTCCCAGTCAGGGCGCCGGATTCTGTCCCGGTTGCTCCTCTTCCAGGCTAGCTCTCTGCTGTGACCCAGAAGTGCAGTGGAGGATGGCCCAGGTCCTTGGGCCCTGCACCCAAATGGGAGACCTAACACCTGGCTCCTGGCTTCGGATCAGCACGGTGCACTGGCTGCAGCAGCCACTGGAGGGTGAACCATTGGTAAAGGAAGACCTTTCTCTCTGTCTCTCTCTCTCACTGTCCACTCTGCCTGTCAAAATAAATAAATAAATAAATAAAATAAATGATTATCCACTCATCAGAAATACCAGGATGAATAAGATCTGGGGATCTATTGTACCATGTGGTGACTTTAGTTAGTCCCACTGAAAAACACACACAAAGTTAACTCTGTGAGGGAATGAATACATTAATTAGATTGATTGTGTAAACCATTTCACAATGTGTATATGCATGTATAACACAGTACCATAAGTATATACAATTTTAATTTTTAAGTTATACTCAATGTACCTGGATAAAGCAAAATGAAAATAAAAATATTTACTCCATAAATCCATTTGCACAAGCTAATTCCCTAAAGTAATGTGGATCCAAACAGATGAAAGAGTAGGGATGAGAACTGTAGCTTTTGTTAATTTTAAAAATGATATTGATTAGGTAGACCAGGTTCAGTGAGGTCTTGATTGAAATAATCTTGATGAAACTAACTCAGACTTCATTGCAACAGCTCTTCTATGAGGAGACTGTTGGAAGACAAAAGTGGAACTTCATTTCCTTCCAGATTAGCATTTGGGTTATGAAGTCTACTCTTTAGCACTTCAGGGTGATCCTGACATGCTCTTTGACACTTTCCACCATTGCCCCCTGCATCTACTTCTCCTGTGTCTGCATTGTTGCTAAAATAATTGGATGACTCATTTCAGTGGCACTGAAATGGAAAACTCATGTGGGTTTGTTAAATATTGGAAAACATATTGAGTAAATTATTAGAGAGCTTCAGAGCTTTATGGGATATTTTTGATGACCGAGAGTCATTGCTTAACCTGTTCCCCTAGAAGATGAAGGCCTGTGTCATGGTACTTTGAAAGATTATCCATTGGAGTTTGACACTATATTGCTTGCCGCTTTAGCTTTGCTTTTATTCCAAATTTTGTTTTGTCTGCCAAATTGACAAAATACTCACCAGCCATCTTCAACATGCTGATAAGTATTGCATTAAAATGATGGTGACTTGGGGGTCAGGAGGTGGGACAGAGAGATTTGGTCTTCTCCCAGAGTTTACTGCATGCTCACCATGCATACAAAACCCATAGGTGGTGGCCAGGACGGTCATTGTCTTTATCTTGTAACCTTGACCACAAATCGAATCATATCCAGGTATTGCTTCTGTTTATGTGTTTCTCAGGTTGTGGGACCATGGAAAGGGTGTACAGGAGAGTAAACCAGTCTTTTAATTACATTAGTGGAGAGATGGGTTATTAAGACTCAAGAAACCTCAAATGAAGGCCCAAGAAGAGTCCCTTCTGGTGAGAAATAAGCCCTTGGAACACCTCTGAACCTTGTTTATTTGATCTATAACTTGTGAAAAGTAGTACCTGTCATGTTTACCTGAGTATATAACACACTGGAGATAGAAACATTAATTGAACCTAGATCAAAAAAGGCAAATGCAATGGTTTGAATATTTGTGTTGCTTCAATTCATGTTGAAACTTGAGCCTTTGCACGATGCATTAAGAGGTAGAACTTCTTAGAGACAGTTGGGTCATGAGGGCTCCTGTCTCCAGTCTTCAAAGGGCGCTGTTCGGGTCTGTGGTCATTCTGCCACATGAGGACATAGTGATAAGACACCGTATTTGGAGCTGGGACTCGGCAGCTGAGACTCTAGTCTGCCAGCATCTTGATCTTAGACTTCTGAACCTCTAGAATGGCGTGTAGCAAGTTTACATTGTTTACAAATTACCCAGTATGTGGCACTTAGTTACAGCAGCTGCAATAATCTATGATGGTAAGAGATGATTAGGGCAAGTCTGTATGCAAAATTGCTCAAAAAGACTACTCAGGCATTTAATGATAAAACTCATCTTTTTAGAGAATGTAAACTTTATATTCTAAATGAAACACATGACTTTTTAAAGCACTTTTTTCTACCTCATTGGATTGAGCCAAAGAAAGAAATCTTGCAGTTTTCAAACGAGAGTTTTAGCCAATGAGCTGTAAGCAGAAGCTATGTGTGCAAATTTTGAGCCATGGCTTTTCAGAAATGGAAACTTGATGCATGTTCCGCTTTCTCCTCTTAGAAGTAACTTTCGGTAAATGAATTGACCCTGGAGGAACCTGAATCTGAATCACCATGGAAAGGAAAATTGTTCTCAAATCAAAGTGGTAGCATTGGGATGCAATTTGAAAGAGAACTAAGCTTCTGTTTTGCTAAGCTGCTGAAATTCAGGGATTTATGTTTTGCATAACACTTCTATGTAATTCTTAGGCTCCTTGGAGACATACTATGATGCTATTCTACAGGGAAATTCAAGGGCTGACACACCTGTAAACAAAACTAGCAGGCCCTTCATTTGTTGTATTAGAGGTTTTCTAGTTGCCTTTCATATTGCTTGCTCTTAAAAATGAAAGATAGCAGCGATATCCACTCTAATAGCTGATTTCCATTACTATGGATTGTTTCTTGAATGAAAAATTCAACATAGCTCAAGGAACTACAGAATTATAGATTTTTCAGGCAAGAAAGGATCTACCAGTTATCAAATATTATCATCATTTTACAGATGAAGAACGTAGGTTCAGAGAGGGTAAATAAATTTGCAGAGATTCAAACTTTTAGTGACAAAGATTGGACTTTATCCCAGCTTTTACTTTGTCTCTCTGGTCTTGCAGTAAGGCAAAATCATAGTTGAATTTGACTATCTATTTGGCTCTGAGGAAATCATTCAACACCTCTGAGCTTTGGGTGCCTTGTGTGTTCTGTGAACATAATAATAATAACTGGGGCCGGCACTGTGGCATAGTAGGTAAAGCCACCGCCTGCAGTGCTGGCATACCATATCGGCAGCGGTTGGAGTCCCAGCTGCTCCACTTCGGATCCAGCTCTGTGCTACGGCCTGGGAAAGCAGTGGAGGATGGCCCACGTCCTTGGACCCCTTCACCCATGTGGGAGACCCAGAAGAAGCTCCTGGCTCCTGGCTCTGGATCAGCCCAGTTCCAGCCATTGCAGCCATCTGGGGAGTGAACCAGTGGATGGAAGACCCCCCCTACCTCGTCTCTCTCTCTGCCTCTCTGCATCTGCCTCTCTGTAACTCTGCCTTTCAAGTACATAAATAAATCTTTAAAAGAAATAAAAATAGCTAATATACAAGGTTGTTCTGCAATTAAAATGAATGAATACAAAAATACACTTCCTCCTAGGCAAAGAGTACTTAATGATAATTATTGTCACCATAATGAAGACAGTTTCAGAAAAAGAATATATTTGGTTACACATCATGTAATCTATATAGATCCTGAAAAGACTCAGAAGATCATATATCTTACATTTATAGTGGAAACCTGGTATTATCATCATCAGGGAGTGTTCTCTGCTACTTCACTATAATTGTAACCAAAGAAGTAACTTCAGAAATTTTCCATAAATAAAGACAAAGAACCCCAGAATGGAAGTTGTAGAATTTATTCCTGGCATCTTTGAAAGTTATGAACGTGGTGTGACAATGCAATGTCATGAAGCTGACAGAGGAGGTCTCAAAACTTAGTAGCACCTCAATTTTGATGTAACAAGGCTCAGAGGAATTTAAATAAAACAAGACATCAGCACAAATGGAATGTGAATTCGTGTTTCAAGCTAGGGTGAGGAATGAGGTTACAGAATTAAAGCAACTAAATTGAGTATTTCACAGTTCACAAAAAGCATTTTTTCACATTCACAGTTTTATTTAGACCTCCTACATCACCGTTAAGATTGGCATTGATTCTTCCCCTTATTTTACACTTCGAGACTCAGAGGTTTCGAATGACTAGTCCAGAATTACTTATCCAGTAAAGTCCTAGAGCTGAGATAGAGCTCAGAATGGAGTCCAAGAAGCCTGCGTACTTTCCATTAATAACACTTTGTCGCCTAGATATAAGATCCATTTCAATAGATGAGAAAGCTTGGATGAAATGTAGCTTTGAAAGCAATTGAAACACTTGATGGAAGTTGAACATATATTGAAGAAATCGTTCCACCTATAAAAACAAAGCAAACCCTGTGAACAGAGGGAAGCCAGTGAAAGAAAGATTTGCCTGTAGGAGGTAAATTCTTATCCAGGGTGTGTGATTGCCCATGAGATGGTAATGGGTCAGAAGCATCATATAAAACACTATCAAATTATGTCTATAATGTAATATAATCATTATTGATTGTGTCTTACTCTCTATACAGCAATTAATGTGTTGCAATTCTTAGATGTTGTTTTTCCTATTTCCCTGAACACTATACCTCCTGCACACAATCACATGTGAACATTTTTCTGCTCACATTACTTTTTTTTTAAGATTTATTGATTTATTTGCAAGTCAGAGTTACACAGAGAGAGGAGAGGCAGAGAGAGAGAGAGAGGTCTTCCATCCGCTGGTTCACTCCCCAATTGGCTGCAACGGCTAGAGCTGTGCCGATCTGAAGCCAGGAGCCAGTAGCTTCTTCTGGGTCTCCCACACAGGTGCAGGGGCCCAAGGACTTGGGCTGTCTTCTACTGCTTTCCCAGGCCACAGCAGAGAGCTGGATCGGAAGAGGAGCAGCTGGGTCTTGAACCAGTGCCCATATGGGATGCTGGTGCTTCAGGCCAGGGTTTTAAACCACTGTGCCACAGCGCCAGCCCCCACATTACTTTTGTATCTAAGAACCTTTCTTACCTGTTTAATTTTTATTTATTTATTTGAGAGACTGGTAGGTGTCAGAGGACAGAGAGAGAGAGAGAGAGAGAGGGAGAGAGAGCACAGTACCATCTGCCAGTTCAATTCCCAAATACCTACAATGGCTAGAACTGAGCCAGGCCCAGGCCAGGAGCTGGAACTCTACTCGTGTCTCCCATGTTGGTGACAGGGACTCAGTCATTTGAACCATCACTGCTGCATCTCAGGATCCCAAGTAGCAGGAAGCTGGTGTCAGGAGCTGGAGCTGGAGCCAGGTGGAGAACCCAGACTCGCAGATGTGTGATATGGGTGTCCGATCTGCTTCCTAACTGCTGGGCCAGACAGAGGTCCTCTCTTACCTGCTTTATTTGATTGGTCAGGGTTTGATTTAGGTATTTTATTTTCACAGATCCTACTATTGTAAGTGTCTCTCATCTCAGTCCAGCTCTTGTGACACTCTGTCTTCTTACCTGTGAGTTTTATAAACCTCTTGAATCTTCATTTGTTTCTTTTGTTGTCTTAAAGGCCAAAAAATTATACTCATTTTAGGTAAAGGTAAATATTTATTTACAATAAAAAAGGAAATCACAAATTAAATGCTCAAAAGGCTAAAACATACTACTAGTTACACAAAGTCCAGAAGAACCACCACAGTATTTAGTTACATTTATTTTTCTTTGGACATGATATACTCTCATCTGCTCCTTCTCTGTTCACCCTACACAAAGGAGCCAGCACCTTCTCTCCGGCATCCATCTCCCTGTTCTCGTTTGTGCCACAGCATTTATCCTTCAGGCTCTCATATCCATTCTTTTTAAAATTCTTTTATTTTCTGATTTATTATCTTTTTCCCCACTGCAATGTAAACTGTATCAGAGAAAAGGCATTTTCTATCTAGTTTTCCGTTTTGTCCCAAGGTCCAGAATATAATGAGTGCTTAGTGAATGTTTGTGGAGTAAATGTTGGATATTGTTACCCAGAATTCCACAGCTCACAAAATGGATCAATAGTATAATCCAATTTTTGTCAAAAACACAATAATATGCACAGGAAAAAAGACCAGAAATGATCTAAACATGAAAAGTGATAACTCCATATGATGAACATGCAAGTGATTTTCATTTTCTTTGTCCTATTTTTTCTAGATATTCTGCAGTTTTTCTTTTTCGGTTGCTGTACTCTTCACTTTCGCATTTCAGGAGCCTTCATGGCGCTGTGCTAGACCTTGCATTTGGTGTTCCTCAGGCTGGGCTGTGATCTGTCATCTCCCTGTGACAGTAGTTTCCTTCCTGTGACGTATTATCCATTCCTTCAGGCATCGGTACAACCATTGATCTTGATTCTTGGATCTAATCCTTAACATTCCAGGAGCTCCAGTCTTCTCTTCTCCCTCTATCAGGTCACCCAGAAGACAACACAAATACAACATGGCCGAGCTCTTACCCATTCTAACAGCAGTGAGAAAGTAGAGTGAAAAGAGGTTGAGAGGCTCAGAAAATAATACAGGAACTAATTGCAGGCAACTGGAGAACTATGTTTATTCCAGAATCCTTCAAGGCTCAACGAATGGCAGAGTCCAAGGAAGCAGGTCTGACACTGTTGATTCAACATTGGACAGATTCTTCTCTGAAAATGCCCCTGGGCCCAAACTCCCTTGCAAGCACTGTACGCACAAGGACAGATATTGTCCTGGTCCATTTTCCTTTCTACCATGTCCGTGCTTTGCATGCCCACAGTCTCTGGAAACAGGTCCTGGCTCAGATATTGCCCTGTTGGCAATACTCCTCTCCCTGGTCCATACATTACAGCTCTTCTTACTTGTCAAGTCCAGACTCCAGAACCTGGACATCATCACATTAGTTCCACACCAGCTCTTGTAGTCAGAGTAAATTCTCCTGCTTTTTCACGCAGTGTTCTTCTTCCCTTCCATCTGTTTCTCAACTTTTCTTCCACTGAACTTCATGTTTGACTACATAATTTTTTATAATATACATTTTCTATGAACTTTTTGAAAGTTCCTCATTTGGTCTGGGTGGATGATCTTTCTGATGTGTTGCTGCATTCTATTGGCCAGAATTTTATTGAGGATTTTTGCATCTATGTTCATCAGGGATATTGGTCTGTAATTCTCTTTCAATGCTGCATCTTTTTCCGGCTTAGGAATTAAGGTGCTGCTGGCTTCATAAAAATAATTTGGGAGGATTCCCTCTTTTTTGATTGTTCTGAATAGTTTGAGAAAAATTGGAGTTAGTTCTTCTTTAAGTGTCTCGTAGAATTCAGCAGTGAATCCGTCTGGTCCTGGGCTTTTCTTTGTTGGGAGGGCCTTTATTACTGTTTCAATTTCTGTCTCAGTTATGGGTCTGTTTAGGTTTTCGATGTTTTCCTGGTTCAATTTAGGTAGGTTGCATGTGTCCAGGAATCTATCCATTTCTGATAGATTTCCCTGTTTGCTGGCATACAGGTCCTTGTAGTAATTTCTGATGATTCTTTTTATTTCTGTGGTGTCTGTTGTTACGTTTCCTTTTTCATCTCTGATTTTATTGATTTGGGTCTTTTCTCTTCTTTTTTTAGTTAGTTGGGCCAATGGGGTGTCAATTTTGTTTATTTTTTCAAAAAGCCAGCTCCTCATTTGGTTGATTTTTTGTAATTTATTTTTATTCAATCCTGTTGATTTCTTCTCTGATTTTAATTATTTCTCTTCTCCTACTAGATTTGGGTCTGGTTTGCTGCAGATTTTCTAGATCCTTGAGATGAATTGAAAGCTCATTTATTTGGTGCCTTTCCAATTTCTTGATGTAGGCACCTATTGATATAAACTTTCCTCTTAACACTGCTTCTGTTGTATCCCATAAGTTTTGGTGTGTTGTGCTGTTATCCTCATTTACTTTCAGAAAGTTTTTGATGTCTCTTTTGATTTCTTCTATGACCCAGTGTTCATTCAGGAGCATGTTGTTCAATCTCCATGTGTTTGCATATGCTCTAGGGATTCCTGAGTTGCTAATTTCCAACTTCATTCCTTTATGGTCTGAGAAGCTGCATTGTATGATTCTAATTCTTTTGAATTTGCTGAGACTTGCTTTATGGCCTAGTATGTGGTGAATCCTAGAGAAGGTTCCATGTACTGCTGAGAAGAATATAAATTATTTAAGTGTAGGATGAAAAGTTCTGTATATATCTGTTAGATCCATTTGGGCTATAGTGTCGTTTAAATCTACTGTCTCCTTGTTGATCTTCTGTCCTGTTGATCTGTCTGTTTCTGAGAGTGGAGTATTGAAGTCCCCCAGTACTATTGTATTGGAGTCTAAGTCTCCCTTTAAGTCCCTTAACAAATCTTTTAAATAAACCGGTGCCCTGTAATTAGGTGCATATACATTGATAATCAGTATATCTTCCTGTTGAATTGATCCCTTAATCCTCATATTGCAGGAAGTTTCTGTGGGGAGCAACTCGGACTAGACTGTTACTCGAATTAAGACTTATTCTATGCATCTGCTCTCCCACAATATGGCGCTGGGAGAGGAGGAAACAGCTTCTACACAGCTGCCTCCAGTTCAACCAATAAACAGCAGGACCTGCTCCTGATTGGAGGAGAGCAGCGTACTCGGCATGTGGGTAGCAGAGTTGGGATTGGTGGAAGAGGACTATAAAGGAGGAGAGAGACAACATGCACCAGGAACATCTAAGGGGAACATCTATCTGAAGGAACACCTGTGCAGCCCTTGAGAGAGCCGGCCGGCGGTGTGCCGCTCCCCCGCGGAAGTGGGGAAAGTGGCAGGGGGAACCGCCCTTCCACGGAGGTGGAAGGGACGGTAGCCAACCTGGGAAGAACCAGCAGCAAACCCAGGGAGGGCCGAGCAGACAAAAGAACAGCGCAGGGTATTGTGTCGTTCCTCCACGAAGACGGGGAGTGACAGTTTCTGTCCCATTCATTTCAGGATCCACCTTATGCCAGCCTATATAACCGCTTAGGTAAGTCACCCAAAGCTTATATAATTAAATAGTTACCTTCAGAATGCTAAGGCAATTATTCTTTTGAGTTATTATACTATTCATAGTATTAATAATATTTGAGTTATTATAATAGTTACCTATTAGGTGAACAGAATAATGTAAATATATATTGAGATAAATGAAATAACAAGATTCCCAATGAAACTAGAGACAAAATTCATGGAACACCTAGCCCATGCTACGCTAATTGGTATTAATGTTTACCCTCAAAACAATTCTGAGAACTTAGGGGGGGTTATAACAAATGGCAGAGATAATTGAATCCATTTAACTGTAGAACTAAGACTACAATAAACTTGAGAATTATGATTACCGAACACAAACAATTATTCTATAAATAGTGTAAGGACAACTGGGTAACCATCTGGAAAAAGTAATGCTGATAGCTCTTTCACAACTTACAATAAAACAAATTATAAATGGATCCAAGATTTAGACATAACAAGTGAAACTCTATACTGGAAGAAAACATTAGAAAATTAAAAATGAATCTTGGAGTGGGAAAACCTTTAGAAGTAAAATGATATATCCAAGTCATCAATTTTACTATAGGAACAAATGGAACACCAGGAAAATATTTGCATAAACATTATAGACAAAGTGTCCTTAATATACAAAGAGTTTTATATGTTGATAAGAGAGACAAAGAAGGCAAGCGATTAACAGGAAAATAGACAGTGTGCTAATTCAAAAATAGGTATGAATTACTTTTAAACATGTAGAATTATTTGGCTTTACTCAAGATGAATGCAAATAGAAGTTAGCACATAAACATTTTCAAACTGTCAGGTAACATACCATATTAATGCATATGGAGGACAACCCACTTATGATTTATTGATGGGAGTTGAAACATTTGACTCTATTATCATTCTTCAAAAAGTTGATGGAAAATGGACTTAAAAGATAATTTTACTTTGATACAATTTTATATGCATGAGTAATGTTTTCATAATATACATTTGCTGCAAACTTTTTGAAAATCTCTCATATATCAAAATGAAAAGTGGCTCTAGCTTTGATTCAGTAACCAATTCTATTTCTGGATTTTTACCTAACTGATGGCCATAGACCACATACACATTCAAGGTTTATTGATTGCATCATCTTTGTTTTGGAAATATAGGAGATTAAAAATAAGCTAAACATTCATCAAAAGAAAACCAGTTAATAATCACAGTTATTTATAATGTGAAATAATGCACAATAGTCAAAAAATGATATAGCATTATACAGTGGATATTGAAAGAGCTCCAAATGAAAGTACAATAAGTTGTTAAGAGAGAGAAGCAGGAATTAAGGTAACATGTGTGGGGAGCAATCCGGACTAGACTAAGCTACTCGAATTGGGACTTGTTCTGTGCATCTGCTCTCCCACAATATGGCGCTGGGAGAGAAGTAAACAGCTTCCGCACAGCTGCCTCCAGTTCAACTGATGGACTGTAGGACTTGCTCCTGATTGGAGAGCAGCGTGCTCGGCGTGTGGGCGGCCGAGTTGGGATTGGCGGAGGAGGACTATAAAGGAGGAGAGAAACGGCATGCACCAGGAACATCTATGGGGAACATCTAAGGGAACCCGTGCAGCCCCCAGAGAGCCGGCCGGCGGTGTGCCGCTCCCCTGCGGAAGTGGGGAATGCGGCCAGGGGGAACTGCCCTTCCACGGAGGTGGAAGGGATAGTAGCCAACCCGGGAAGAACCAGCAGCAAACCCGGGGAGGGCCGAGCAGACGAAAAGAACAGCGCAGGGTTCAGTGTTGCTCCTCCACGAAGAGGGGGAGCGACATAATGGTGCCGTGACTCGGATAGGAAACCTAGCTCGGATAGGAAACTTAAGACGGATAGAAAACTTAGGAGGGAAGAAACGGGAAGAGCTGGGAAAATGTCGGAGAGAGAGACTAGCAAACAGCCTAGGGAAATTTCGGAGAGAGACTAGCAAACAGCCTAGGGAAAAGCCGGACGAAAAAGGTGCCGGAAGAAGCTATCAAAAGCCTAGGCATAGATTCGGATACGGACTACGGGGGGAAGCTGGGAGAAATCTCTAAGGTCGAAAGCGAAAGTGAAAGCTAGAACAAACAGACTCGGACGCGGACTGTGGGGAGAGGCCAGGAGAAATGAGGGAGGAATATCGTTGGAGGAAAGTTTGGGGAAACATACCGGGTAGAGAAAAATGTTAGGGAAATTGAAGCCGCGGGGGGCAGGCCGAGGCGGAAACGAAAGCCACTTTGGGGTTCTCAAGTTAGCCCGGGAATAGGGGGCGAAAAGTTGAAACTAGAAGCTGAGACGTAAGCCAGATTGGGATCCGTCTGATTAGCCCGGGGAGCAAAGGACGGGAAGCCAAATCGTGGGGCGGAGACGTACGCTGGGTTGAATTCGCCAGGCTAGCCCGGGGAACTTAGATTGAATCCTAGTGGCGGAGACGCAAGCTACGCTGTGTTACTCGCGGAAGCCGCCGCGTGCAGAGAGAGCACGGGGCGTGAATAGATAGGGAACGCTGGCGTAGGCCGTGGTTCAGACGCGAAAGGGTTAAGCGTGGAGACCGCGGAGCGCGCGAAGCCGGGAAGCCGCGCAAAGCCGGGAAGCTGCGCAGATGAGAGAGGCGCGCGGGCTGAAGCCGCGCAGAGCCGGGAACCCGCCGGCGGGGCGAGGTGCCGGGAAGCTGCGGGGATAAGAGAAACAGAAGTTTAGAAGTAAAAGAGAAATAGGAATGTTGGCAGACAGAAGTAAAATAGGAGAAATAGAAATGCCCGGAGATAGAGAAATAGAGAAAAATAAGGCCTCCCCTCAACATGCCAATTAGGAGGCTTGGATTCGGTCTGCCTGATTTAAGGCGGTAAGCGCCAGCAAAGCTCGACCAGAGTATGAGCTGCAGGTCACCGAAGACAGGCACGAATTAACATCAGTAAGGCCTCCCCACAAAAAGGCAATGAGAAGGCTTGGATTCGGTTTGCCTGATAGGTTTTGTAAACACCTGCAGGCAGTTCTAGCAGAGCAGAGCATGCGCTGCAGGGCACCGAACACAGGCACGCATCAGCGCCTAAAAACCTCCTCACAACATGGCGAAGAGAGGACCCGGATTCGGTTTGCCTGATGGATAGGACTTGTAAGAGCCTGTGGCAACTCTAGCAAGTAGAGCAGAGTGTGTACCGCGGGACACCGAAGACAGGCGTGTATCAACGCTAAAAAATAAAAAGAAAGGGGGATCTGTGGGGAGCAATCCGGACTAGACTAAGCTACTCGAATTGGGACTTGTTCTGTGCATCTGCTCTCCCACAATATGGCGCTGGGAGAGAAGTAAACAGCTTCCGCACAGCTGCCTCCAGTTCAACTGATGGACTGTAGGACTTGCTCCTGATTGGAGAGCAGCGTGCTCGGCGTGTGGGCGGCCGAGTTGGGATTGGCGGAGGAGGACTATAAAGGAGGAGAGAAACGGCATGCACCAGGAACATCTATGGGGAACATCTAAGGGAACCCGTGCAGCCCCCAGAGAGCCGGCCGGCGGTGTGCCGCTCCCCTGCGGAAGTGGGGAATGCGGCCAGGGGGAACTGCCCTTCCACGGAGGTGGAAGGGATAGTAGCCAACCCGGGAAGAACCAGCAGCAAACCCGGGGAGGGCCGAGCAGACGAAAAGAACAGCGCAGGGTTCAGTGTTGCTCCTCCACGAAGAGGGGGAGCGACAACATGCACTTATGTCTCCATTAGTACAAAAATAGAGGGCACACCCAAACACACTTATAAAAAATGAAAGCAACTCCAAAATGAAGTATGACTGGAAAGCTTCCATTTAATAATCAAAGAAATGTGGTTTCAGAAATGCTGTGAATCAACTTTTAAGTTAACCAGTTAGCAAAGCAAAATATTATTTTAAATAGCCAAGCTCCCTGGCATTGGTTGCCCGTTCATTTATTATAATCACATCTTCCTGAAGAGTTGATCCCTTAATAATTACATAACACCCTTCTTTGTCTCTTTTATCAATTTTTGTGTTAAAGTTTATTTTACCTCATATACGGATGGGTACACCTGGTCATTTTTGCTTTCTGTTAGCATGAAATATCTTTTCCCACCCTTTCACTTTCAGTCTGTATGTTGGAGAGGTGTGCTTCTTGTAGGCAGCAGATAGATGGGTCTTGTTTTTTTTTTTTTTTTTTTTTTTTTTTTTATCCATTCAGCCAGTGTATATCTTTTCATTGGGTAATTTAGACCATTTGCATTCAAGGTTATTGTTGATAAGTAATGACTTGGCCCTGCCATTTTTCCATAAATATATTCTTATTGTTTGCTTTGGATTTCCTTTTTATTTTCACTGGGAGATTTTCTGCCTTCACATTCTTTCAAAATGATGACTATCTTTCTGTGTTTCTCTGGGTTACAGATCCTTAAGCATCATTTGTAAGTCTGGATGAGTGGTGACAAATTCTTTCAATTTCTGTTTGTTATTGAAGGTCTTCATTTCACTTTCATTCATAAGTGAGAGCTTTACAGGTGCTTTATTCTGGTTTTACGATATTTTTCTTTAAGATGTAGACTACATCTTTCCATTCTCTTCTAACCTGTAGGATTTCTGATGAGAAATCAGGTGTGAGTTTAATTGGAGATCCTCTGAAAGTAATCTGGAATTTATCTCATGAACAATTTAGAATCTTTTCTTTATTTTACTGTTAAAATTTTGACTGAAATGTGTTGTAGTGAAATCTTTTTCAGTCATGTCTATCAAGATTTCTATGAGCTTCATGTACATGGACATCCCTTTCTCCAAATTAAGGAAGTTTTCTGTAATTATTTTACTAAACATGTCTTCTAATCCATTCTCTCTTTCCTCACCTTCAGGAATTCCTAAGACCCATATATTGGGTCATTTGATTATTTTCCTTATATCTCAAACATTGTTTTCAATCAATTTTTCTGATTTCTTCTTCTCCTCCTTCTTCTTGATCTGACTCAGATATTTCCAAAGATTTGTCTTCTAGCTGAGATATTCTTTCTTCTGCCTCACTAAATCTGTTGTTAAGGCTTTCCACTGTATTCTTTTGAATCACTTTTCAGGCATTTCATCAATCTCTTTTCACATTCTAATACTGAGGTGTTGTTGTGTTCCTTTGGGGAAGTTATGTGATCTACCTTATTCTTGTTTCTTGAATTTCTCATTTATTTTTAGGCATTTGTGGAAATATTTGTTGGTTTTATTCTCTGATGGATTTTACCTTTGAGCTATACCTCTGTGGTTTAGTGGAATGTCTGTTCTTCAGTGAATAGCCAGAGCCATGTGCTGGTTGTGGCCAGGGAGTTCTGGTCACTGCTCTAGGTTTGGGTGAGTATCCAGGGTGATACCCAAGTTGGTTGTGGTAGATCTCTATTGTCAGCAGCAGGGAGGCTATGATCACCTCTGTGGGTATAATCACACTCTCACCTCTTATATTCCAAGGTGATCAATGCCCACAGTGGGTGCAACACTCACCCTCACTGCCACATGAATCGCTCGAAGGATCTATGCAGTCCTCAGTGTGAGCACAGAACCCTCTGCGTTGAGCCACTCCAGGAAATCAGGGAGCACTGGAAGTTCTACAGAAGGAAGAGGAGCACCGTGGAGCAGTGTGGAATGTGTGGATGCACAACAATATGCAGAGAAGGGTCCCCATAGCCAGGAACCGGAGGAGTCACCAGCTTTGGAGAGTGAGGCAAGGGCAGATTGCATCAGCCTGTGCCATTGGTGATATTGCTGAGGGAGAGCCTCGTAGACCATATTGTCTTTGAGTCCTGCCTGGAACCCTAATGGGGGGCACAGTACTCACCTAATCCAGGGAAAGAATAGCATGTTTCTTCCTTCCCATCCCCTCACAAGGGCACCTGAAGCTGGCAGGGAGAAGGTACCATTTTGACACAGGTAGAGCTGTGGTGGCTCTTGCATGCATGTGAGACCAGAGGATTTTACAAGAGGAAGACATCTGAATTCCTCAGTGACTTTGAGTCTGGCTGGGAGGGTTGACAGGGGCTGGGCACCTGTGTAGGACTGTGAGGTGCCCCCATCCTCTTAATGTATCTCAGACTTCAGGGCTCAAAATGGCAAGGTGGGGTACCCACAGGTGGCTGGCTCTGGGAACATCTCTGCTCTATCTATCTGTGGATGGGACAGGTTAGCGGGGTGGAGTGACTGTGGGAACTCTGTGACTGCATGATAGGGTACGGGGTATAGCTAGGTCTCTGGGCAATCACAGTGTCTGGCACCAAGGTGATTGATTTATGCCTGTCCTCTGTCACTTTTTGGTTATCTCCAGCTAGGACTGTTGGTCTTCTGGTGAGCAATGAGAATTGAGAGTGAAGAGATGTGACCAGAAAAGCTCATAGTGGAGGAGGGAAGGCAGATCATTGGGATTACACATGAATAACATGACTGTCCCCAGTTGAAGGTTTGGTGGGATCCCTGGTGAGAGCACTGTGAGGGGAGGCAGAGAAGAAGTTGGCTTAGGAATCCAACACATCACAAATAATTGAATAGCGTAGAGATTGGAGAGTAGAATCGGCAAGACCAAAGGTTCAGAATGAATGCATAAAAAACTCGTTCATCTAGTAACTCCTGGACACGCAATGAGGACCAAGTCAGACGAGGTCTGCGGCCTCATGGTCATGTCCCAGTTAGGGAAGACAGGCTGGAGGTTTAAACAGATATGATATCTCTGAGTAGTAGATGCCATGGTGCTTTATGAATAAAATTAAAAAGTGTGATATGATGGAGACTGAATGGGTGTGGTTAAAGGGCTATGTTATACATCAGCCAGCTGGTCTCTCCTAGAAGATGACATTGGACAGAGACTTGAATTATGAGGGAAAAAGCCTGTTAAGGAAAGATTAAGTGGGAGAGATTTCCTGGCAATTCAGTGGGAAAGACAATGGCTGAACTAAGCCTGGTTTGCTCCAAGATCAGAGAGAAGACCAGTTTGTTCTCAGGAGAAGGGGCAACAGGAAAATGAATTGCACACGAGACAAGGAGTTAGCTCATGTGAGGTGAGTGAAAAGAGTTTGGATTTTATCCTGAGAGCAATGGAAACCTTTAGAACCTTTAAGGTAGGAAAGGTGAACTTTGCAAGGTATGTACAGGTGGAGCTAAGCTGGAAGCAGCGAGACCACCAAGGAGGCTGTCACAGTCCCCTAGACAGACGCTGGTAGGCCAGTCGTAGTGTGGGCAGATAGAGAGGGGAGGAAAAACATGACAGAGTTTAGGATCAGGATTAGAATTTCATGGTGGAATGGAGGGAAGAGGACAAGATGGGGATCTTAGAGTGCTCTTAGACTCTTGGTCTCAGAGACTGGGATTTGGTTTCACCTGACATGGGGAAGGTGGGGTTGGTATTATCTGAGATGGAAAAGGAGGGTTGGAATGAGATTTGGGTTAGGAAGGGGAGATCACTGGGACAATTTGGTGTGCATTCTATGCAATTTGGTTGATTTGAATGTAGAATGAATAAATGCAGAAGTGGAGGCAAGAATATAAGGCTGAATAAATAACTGGGCACAAAATTTGAGGATCCTGAGGGCCAGCAAAGGAATTGAGAGCTGAGGCAGGATGAATTTAGGCAAGAGATTCTTGGGTTTCTTAATCCCAGTATATTTCTAGGCTCTGCCCTTTCTTAACCGCAAAGACTTGACCCTGCCTTCCCAGCTCTCAGTTTCCCTCTTCTGTCCATTCTTGTGACAAAGGATGAGTAAGAGTGCTGACAACAGCTTTGGAACAGGAGTTTCTCTATAGACAGATTGAATACTAATAACATCAGGAGGCTACAAAGAGTGCCAGTGTCACCTGGTACAAGGACATCATTATGGAAAGTACAAATGACTGTCATCTTCACAATTTAGGAGCACTTTTAAAACTTTCTAATGTCCCCAAGGAGCAAATGTACAGCCTGCATTTCCAAATATCTCCCTGAATAAAACAGAAAATCTCCTTCTTTCCAACATGAATAATATTTATGCTTACATGTAGGTCAGAGGCAGCCAAACAGCTCTTGTGTCTGAAAGTCTATTTTAGACTTGGCTGTCATGACAACCATGAGAGTTGGCCCAGGTGTCTCCTGTCTCCTGACACACAGACAGCAAGTGTGCCGGCCTGGCTGTGATTTCTGGGGAACGGTACTTAGGCACTGCCGTGGGATGATTCAGCCCGCTCAGTCTTGGCAGGGTGCTGACCTAACAGACTGCAGGGAGATTCTGTTCTACACAGATCCGTAATTTATCAGTTTAGATTAGCAGAGGGCACAGTGGGGAGGGAGAAGATTACTAATGGGCAAAGTTTCTGGGCTTCTGCATGAGCAAGGAAGGCTGAGAAAGGTTGAACTAGGGGCACTGTCCAAGGCACGCTTGATCCAGACTTGGGGTTTCAGTCTGTTCTGAAAGGATTCATTGGGAGGCACATCCTGGAATTGTGCCTGTTCCCCACTAGAAGTATCTTATGTGCGCTTGAGACCTGCCCAGGGACTCCAGAGTGGGTCAATGATGTCCTCTTCTCTCTCCTGACCACAAAGAGTATGTTGCTGGAATGAGATCACTTATCCTAGAATAGTGGTTCTCAGATTTTGCTGCATAACAGAATCATCTAGGGAGATTTAAAAACCCTCATCCTCTGGCAAACTCCATTAACCAAGAATGCT
The DNA here is from genome assembly GCF_964237555.1 of Oryctolagus cuniculus. NCBI lineage: Eukaryota > Metazoa > Chordata > Mammalia > Lagomorpha > Leporidae > Oryctolagus > Oryctolagus cuniculus. The sequence goes on along the minus strand of NC_091433.1, from coordinate 190,481,385 downwards.
GGGGGCAGGTGGGCAAATAGCTGTGGAATCCAGGGTTTGGGTGTTTTTTTCTTTTTTTTAAGATTTATTTATTTATTTGAAAGAGAGAGAGAGAGAGAGAGAGAGTAAGTCTTCTATCTGCTGGTTTGCTCCCCAGTTGGCTGCAACGGCTGGAGCTGTGCTGATCCAAAGCCAGGAGCCAGGAGCTTCTTCCAGATCTCCCACCCAAAAAACTTGCCAGCATATAAGCAGGGTTGAACCACATTGACCCATAATAAGTTCAGGGAGACTCATGGTATCATACAGACTCTTGGCCTGTTGATGTTTTACTGTCTTGAATTTTATACTATCATGAACTCTATCTGATGAGCTAGAATGATAATTATCAATCTATTTGGTTTTAGAACTTTTTCCACTGTTAAGTTACTAAAGGTTCCATAGTGTTTTTGTTGAGATGAACTTCATCTACTGATATTTATGGTACTGGAAATTAAAGCTAGTTGTCTTTGAAACAGAAGAATGTGCAAGTCATGTTCTACTGGAGATTGGAACAATGAAGTCATCACAAGTTATGGATATTTTAGAAATTTCCATGGTAGGGACCAGTATTTAGCGTAATGAAGTTGAATTTCTGTCTCATATCAGAATGCCTGGTTCAACACCTGTCTGCGGATCCTGACTCCAGCTTCCTGCTTATGCAGACAATAGGAGGCAGTGCTGAGTCTCAAATAAGTGGGTTCCTGCCAACCACATGGGAGGTCTGCAGTGAGTTCCACACTCTGGACTTCAGCCTGACCCAGCACTGATCATTGCCCGCATCTGGGACATGAACTGTTGGATGGGAACTCTCCCTCTCTCTCTCTTTCTATCTTTCTGTCTCTAAAATAAACAAATTAGAATTTAGAAAAGAAAAGGAAAAAATAAAAACCTATAGAAAAAGAAAATGTTTTTTTTATGAGGGGTGGTCCCTCAAAAAGTTCATGGAAAATTTGTATTACAAAAAATTTATGCATGGATTTAAAAAATACTTTGTACTAAAATAAACTTATCCTTTAATTCTATTTTCCCACAAACTCCTTGAAGTGTCTTTGCATTATCATGGCAACCTCTCGAATATGTTGTAAAGTCCTAGGGTTCACAGATCACAGGATATTTCTGGACCAATGATTTTGAAAAAATTCTAGAAGTTTCCTTTTTATCTCTTCTGTGAAATTTTTCTCTTCCAATTTGTGTTTTGTGTTTTGGGAATGCCAAACACAGTGATTAACATATTTCTCATCTTAAAAGATGGGCTCAATTCTGTGACCCTGGAAGAACATAGAATAAGACAGTGTTTTCTAGAGAAACTTTCTCTGTTTCTGTCACATTGTCACCTCTCAGGGTCAGTTACTAGTCCTGGAAAGTTGGGACATATTCAACTACTAAATTCACTTAATGACAACTAAAAATTATTGATTGCCTATTATGCATACATCATCAAATTTAATAATTTCTGTTTAACTCATGGAATTCTCACACTTAACTAAATTAGGAATTATTGCTATCCCAATCTTATAGATGAAGAATCAGAATCCAGAAGAGGCTAAGCCCTGCATGGTCATGCTTTTGCATGCTCAAGCATTGCCTGTATAACGCCAAAGCCCTTTGCTTTTGAACTCCGTAGATTTGGCCTCCATTAGCAACGAATTCCCAAGCACCATCCTGAGCTGTATGTACTCTCGGATCTTTTTCTTTTAGTGCATGAGATGTAGGCAAAATTAAAGGAAACGTGCACACAGAGACACACACACACTCACATACATAAAGCAGTATTCAAGAATGACTGTCAGCAATAAATATTCTACAAAGCGTTTCCCACTTATTACATCATTTACCACATCTTTATCACATTCTTATGGTTTTTTTTTCTTCAGGAATTATCAGAAATTCTGATCTTGGAACTATTTTAATGATTAGCAAGGTCAACCTTCTGATTTTACGAAGTAGAAACTTCAATGCCTTAGGTAGATTCTCCCAGGATGACACAATTATTAGTAAAAGACTTGGTTAAGAAAAGAAGTCTGCAGAAGAGAAGTAATTCCACTCAGCTGAGCTCTTCTCCTCGATGGCAATCAGTGCCCGAGCACTAGCCCCAGTGGGTATAATGTTCGTCTGCTCTGTCCCGAGGACCACACAAAGGATCTGTGCAGTCCTCAGTGTAAGCTCAGATTCCCCTGCAATCTCTCTCACCAGGTAGCCAGGGCCGCCTGAGTTTGTGGCGTCTCCCACTGAGACTACTCACGTCTCAGCCACACCGTGAGTTCTCCCACACACCCTCAATTTTTCTTTTTTTCACAGTCCCCGTTCATAAGCTCCACACATTCACTAGGTCTTGGTCTCCTGTTATTACTCCCAACCAGAGTCAGGTTCTTCTGCTTGGCTGAGGGTAGGCGCAGCCTCCAGTTTAGGCCTTAGAATGGAGGGTAGAGGAAGTTCATTTGGCTTCTCTGTGGGGCCATCTGTGCCCCTGTGTCAGATCCAGGAGGAACACCAGTAATGCAGTGGGTGGCTGATCAATCTCGAACAGTTAGAGCAATCCACTTCCTAACATGAGGTCTGGAAGAGGGTAGTTGTTCAAAACCTCCAGAGCTGAAGGTGACTGTGCCCGAGGAGCAAGCAGAGGCCTTGACATCAGAATTCGCAGACCTATATATTCTATATTTCATGTTGCGCTGCCTTCTGTTGTCCCAGGGGTTGTTCGTGATAAGGAGAAAGTCATTTGACCTGTAAGTCTCAGTGTTCTCACCTGAAAACAATGGTAGTGACACCGACTGACAGGATTAATGTCTTTCGGATTTTCTTTCTCTCATTCCCTTTTGAGAATTCCATATGAAATCCAAAGAACCTGGGAGCAGAAATGGATTTCAATTCTATTGGCTTTTCTATTGGCAGCTAATGAATCCACTTACTTAGAATGCTTTCTGTTAGTATACCTAGAGAAGGTAGTATTTAGAGAAGCCTAAGAAGTGTCCTACTTCAGAATGTGCTCCAAACAGAACGTAGTCCATGTGCTCCACAGAAGAACACGTTTTATTGAGCCCTTAACACATAAAAGCACAGAGTGCACCTTCAGGAAGGGAGTGTGCTTTCAAGAGATAATCATGGGGCACTTTTCAAAAATAAGATTCATAGATGATTTTCCAACATGCTCATGAAAGCCTCACTTTTCAGAGGAGGAGAATCAGGCCTGGGGAAATAGGCTGACGTTCCCAGTATCATGCAGTAAGCATACGCCTTCCTTCATCAATGTTGTCTTTCTACTGGAGCTGCTTTTAAATTAAGTCAAATCTATTTTATAAGCAATTTGTAATAACAACAAGTATGCTTTTATTCTAGGGAAAAGTAATCTATCTGAGTGAGAAATTTTCTCCAGATTCTGAAATAAGGAGAACAGCTTTAAGATGCCTTGATAGAAACTCTTCCTCATTGCTCAGTGGCCTTAAAGGCCTGCCGTGAGTTCCCTCCACCCGGAGAGAGCACATGAAAGGGAGATGAGATGTGTTACTGACAAGCTGTCATCCCTGTGAATGGGAGCTGTGACATGTGGAGATGAGGCTTGTACAAAATCCCCGTGGTGAACAGAGTTCATCTCCTGAAATATCAGAAGCTGGAACTAAAATGTAGACTACAAATCAAGGAGATGGTTTGTTCACCATGCATTTTTCTCGATCCCTCTCCCTTTCTTCCCTCCCTGTGAATTTTAGTAATTTGTTTATCTTCTCTGAAGTACTGTTTCTTTTAGTACATTATAGCAATTATGCCTGCTGCAAAGAGGAATGGGCCCACGTCCCTCCCACACTAGGGTTATGTCCCCAGTGGACAATACTCCTGGAAAGGGTGAACCACATCTCTAATCTCACAGAGATTGAAGCGTGGCTTTAAATGAGCTCAATTCTCCCTCCCTCCAAGATTTATTTATTTATGAGAGAGAGAGAGCACTTCTATCTGCTTGTTCATTTCTCAGATGGCCACAAGACCAGGGCTTGGCCAGGTTGAATCCAGGAACCTGGAACTCCCAACCAAGTCTCCACATGGGTGCAGGGGCCCAGGGACTTGGGCTATCTCTTGCTGCTTTCCCAGGCACACTAGCAGGGAGCTGGATTGGAAGTGGAACAGCCTGACCTTGAACAAGCACCAATATGGGATATGGTTCTTGATTTTTGATTAAGGTGATACGTTAGTTTGTTCACATTCCACAGAGCACTAGAGTCTGGACTGCATAAACAACAGAAATTTATTTTCTCATGGTTACGGAGGCTGTGAGTTCAAGATCAAGGTATTTGCAGGCTAAAATGAAGAGGGAGAAGTTTTCATAAACATGTATGTGATGTTTGATCAGGACTGAGACAGAGAATATGGTAGAGGCGGTCTTTAAAGAAAAAATGGTTCAGGGCCAGTGCTGTGGCGTAGCAGGTAAAGCCACCACCTGCAGTGCCAGCATCCCATATGGGCACTGGTTTGAATCCCGGCTGCTCCTCTTCTGATCCAGCTCTCTGCTACGGCCTGGGAAATCAGTAGAAGATGGTCCAAGTGCTTAGGCCCATGGACCCACGTGGGAGACCTGGAAGAACCTGCCAGCTCTTGGCTTCAGATAGATGCCACTCCAGCCATTGTGGCCAACTGGGGAGTGAACCAACAGATGAAAGACCTCTCTCTCTCTCTCTCTGCCTCTTTTTCTCTGTCTGTGTAACATTGAATTTCAAATAAATAAATAATTTTTAAAAAAGTAATGACTAAATTAAGAGAAATATCAAATTATCAACCATATGAACATAGCAGCTTCTCCTAAAAAACATATCTAGGCCATATCATATCATAGCCAACTGATAAAAACAAATTCAAAACAAACACAGCAGAGAAAAAAAAATACTCTCAAAGGCTGTTAGCTGACTTCTTCTTCTTCTTCTTCTTCTTTTTTTTTTTTTTTTTTGACAGGCAGAGTTAGACAGTGAGAGAGAGAGAGAGAGAGAGGTCTTCCTTCCGTTGGTTCACCCCCCAAATGGCCGCTATGGCCAGCGCACTGCGGCCAGCACACCGCGCCGATCCAAAGCCAGGAGCCAGGTGCTTCTCCTGGTCTCCCATGCGAGTGCAGGGCCCAGGCACTTGGGCCATCCTCCACTGCCTTCCGGGGCCAAAGCAGAGAGCTGGACTGGAAGAGGTGCAGCCGGGACAGAATCCGGCGCCCCAACCGGGACTAGAACCCGGGGTTCCGGCGCCGCAGGCGGAGGATTAGCCTAGTGAGCCATGGCGCCAGCCAGCTGACTTCTTAATAGAAACAGAATTGTATATAAAAAGTACATGAAATATGTTCCCTTTATATAAATAAATCTAAAAAGCTGAAAAAGAGATGATTCAATCATATTTGATGATTCAAAGTTCAATGTAAAATTCTATTCCAAGTGTTCTATACCATCAGACTAGAAAATATATAGATATTCAGTCTCTTTCCTACTGAAATCTAGAAATACAGAATTATGAAGGTTGTTTGTGAGTAAAGGGTAGAACTTCAACTTTGAGAAATCTTCAGTCAGACAATGAACTACGTGATAGCCTCCTAACGGAGCTGTCAACTTCTGTTCTTTTCTTCCTATTGTCTGACCTTCAGATTCCAACAAATGTGATTCACTTCTAGAATGCTTTATTCCTCTGGGAGACCCATGTCTCCATTCAGTATCATCTCTCTTAGCTGAGAAATAGATGTTGACATTTTTCTTCATACAAGCATTATACAGACAAATTCTCTGAACTTTCATTCACCTGAGAATACATTTATTTTCTTTTTTTAAATAAAAGGGTATTTTCATTTTTAATAAAATTTGGGTTTGTCATTTTTTTCCCTGTCATCAATACTTACAGATACTGTTCTAATATCTATTATTTCTCACGGCAAGTTAATGGTTTTCTTATCATTTTCCCCTGCTTGCTGCATCTATGTCTTACATATTCCAATATTTTCTTTGTTTGTGTTCAGCTTTTTACTGTTGCTGGACATACGCATGGTTTTCTTTATATATATTGTGCTTGTATTCTCTGTAAGTCTTGGATCTATTCTAGATCTTGGATCTAGGAGAGTGTGTTTCATCATGCTTGAGAAGGTTTGACCATCATTTCTTTCAAAAAGGTATTTTTTAAAAGATTATATTTATTTATTTGAGAGGAAGACTTACAGAGAGTGAGAGGGGGAGAGAGAGAGAGACAGAGAGAGAGAGAGAGAGAGACAGAGACAGAGACAGAGAGAGAAGTCTTCCATCTGTTGGTTCACTCTCCAAATGGCTGCACTGGCTGGAGCTGAGCCAATCCAAAGCCAGGAGACAGGAGCCTCCTCTGGGTTTCCCACAAAGGTGTGGGGGCCCAAGGACTTGGGCCATCTTCTACTGCTTTCCCAGGCCATAGCAGATAGCTGGACCAGAAGAGGAGCAGCCAGGACCAGAACCAGCACCCATATGGGATGCCAGTGCTGCAGGCAGAGGATTATTGTACCACAGTGCTGGACTGGCTTCATCAAAAAGATATTTTTTACTCCTAGAATTCCTGAGCTCTTCTCTTATGTATGAGAGTATTTCAAAAAGTTGGTATAAATGGAATTAAAGGATAAATGTACTTTGATGCAAAAATAATTGAAATCTGTGCTGAAGAAGGGTCTTCAAAAAGGTAATGGAAAGTGATTATTATAAAAAAAAAACTATGCAGATTTCAAACTTTTTTTTTTACACCAAACTAACCTTATCTTTTAATTTCATTCTGCAGGAACTTTTTGAAGTGCATCATATGTTAGAACCTAGATTTTGTTCCATGTTTCCTTGAGGTCAATTAATATTTTTTTTTAAATTTCTCCTTTCAGTTAAAATTTAACAGAAATTTTAAGTGAAAAGTGATCCCTGTTAAATATAAGAGTGGGAATAAGAGAGGGAGGAGATGTACAATTTGGGACATGCTCAATTGGACTTGCCCCGAATGGTGGAGTAAGAATCATGCCAGGGGATCCCAATACAATCCCTTCAAGGTGGCATGTACCAATGCCATCTCAGCAGTCCAAGTGATCAATTTTAGTTCACAATTGATCACACTGGTAGGTCTAAGAGTCAAAGGGATCACACAAACAAGTCTAGTGTCTGCTAATACTAGCTGATAGAATCAAAAAGGGAGAGAACAATACATCATGGGAAGTGGGATACACAGTAAACTCATAGAATGGCAGATGTCCTAAATAGCACTCTGGCCTCAGAATCAGCCCTTAAGGCATTCGGATCTGGCTGAAGAGCCCATGAGAGTATTTTAGGCATGGAAAGCCAAGACACCCTGGAAAGAAAAAAAAAATGAAGACCTAAATGGAAGATCTCTGTGAGTGAGATCCCAGTGGAAAGAATGGGGCCATCAAAGAAGGAGGTACCTTTCTCTGAAGGGAGGAGAGAACTTCCACTTTGACTATGACCCTGTCGGAATAAGATCGAAGTCGGCGAACTCAAAAGGCTTCCATAGCCTTGGCAACTCATGTCTAAAGTCTAGGGAGATTACTGACACCTTAAACAAGAGTGTCAACTTGTTAAGTCAACAACAGGAGTCACTGTGTACTTAACTTCTCATGTGGGATCTGTCCTTAGTGTGTTGTCCAATGTGAAGTAATGCTATAACTAATACTGAAACAGTATTTTACACTTTGTGTTTCTGTGTGGGTGCAAACTATGAAACCTTTACTTAATATATACTGAATTGTTCTTCTGCGTATAAAGATAATTGAAAATGAATCTTGATGTGAATGGAATGGGAGAGGGAGCAGGAGATGGGAAGGGTGTGAGTGGGAGGGAAATTATGGGGGGGAAGCCATTGCAATCCATTAACTGTACTTTGAAAATTTATATTTACTAAATAAAAAATTTAAAAAAAATTCTCCTTTCATTTCCTGATAAAATTTTTCTATTATATGAAAATTCATTGATTTGTATTTTTCTCTTTTATATCATCTACACTTAAGTCCATTTGATAAGTTTGTGTTCATTTTGTTTTGTGTAATTTTGAGCTCTAAAATTCCTTTTTGGTTATTTTTCCTAGATTCACTTTCTCTGCTGAGAGTTCCTGTTCATGTCTTAAGATAATGGTTTTTTTTATAGTTCTTTAGAATATTTATAATAGCTACTTCATAGTTGTTCTCTATTAAGTCTAATACCTTCACTATTTTGGGCTTAGGTCATAATTTTTTGATTGTCTGATTATTTTTGATTTAATATTGACTAATTGTAAACATTGTGTGTTCTGTTTATTTATAAAAACTGTGATTTTCAGTTAATCTTTCCCTGAAGAATACTTTTTTTTAATTAATTAATTTGAAAGGCAGAAAGAGAGATTCCTCATCAGCTGGTTAACTTTCCAAATGCCAAGCCAAAGACAGGGGATTAAAATGCAATGTAGGGGCCAGCACTGTGGTCCCATGGATTAAAGCCCTGGCCTGCAGTGCTGGCATCCCATATGGGTGCTGATTGAGTCCTGGCTACACCACATCCAATCCAGCTCTCTGCTGTGGACTGGGAAAGCAGTAGAAGATGGCCCAACTCCTTGGACCCCTGCAACCTCATGGGAGACCTGGAAGAACTCCTGTCTCCTGGCTTCAGATCAGCTCAGTTCTGTCCATTGCGGTCATTTGGGGAGTGAACCAGTGGATAGAAAATCTCTCTCTCTCTCTCTCTCTCTCTCTCTCTCTCTCTCCCTCTCTCTCTCTTTCTTTGGCTCTACCTCTTTCAGTACCTCTCTCTTTATAAATAAAATGAATCTTTTAAAAAAAGTCAATGTAGGTCTCCCACATGGGTAGCATGGACCCAACTACTTGAGCTATCACCTACTGCCTCCAATGGACAGCACAGCTAGAACTGGAACACCAAACACTCCAACATTAGATGCAGGTTTTCAAGTGGTAGCTTAACTACTGTGCTGACACTCACCCCTTCTCTCTCTCTCTCAAATTTTTTCAAAACAAATAATTTGATTACTAGCTGAACACCTTAAACTTGGGAAAGCTAAGTTTGCACTTTGTTAATGTAAACTTGCCAAAGTCTAGACTCTTTCCCAATGCCTTCTACCTGGTGAGAGTTAACTTTATGCTGTTCTTTGGGTCTCATCAAAACAAGGCAAAGATGGGTACAGACCAGGCCCTACTCTGAGGATCATGCTGATTGTGAAGATCCGGCCTTTCTTGCATCTGCCTCAGGGGCATGCCAGGATGTAAAGTTCCTCCTCACTGAGACGATCTGAGAAGTCATGAGAGTCCCAGCACTATCTGGCTGCTGGTTTTTCTCTTCTGGTTTCATTTCTTTTTTTAATTTTATTTTTTATTTATTTTTATTTTTTTAACTTTTATTTAATGAATATAAATTTCCAAAGTACAGCTTATGGATTACAATGCCCCCCCCCCATAACGTCCCTCCCACCTGCAACCCTCCCCTTTCCCACTACCTCTCCCCTTCTCCTGGTTTAATTTCAAAAGCAAGTGTTCTCTGTACAGCCCAGCCTTCAACCTTGGCCTTGCAGATACTCTCTTACTTTCTTCTGGGGCTTTCTCTCTGTAGCGCTCTTCTCTCTGATTATCTACACTGATGATTTCAGCTACTGCAGCTTTCCACAGGATGACCTGTGCACCCTCAACTTAGGAGGACTGCTGCGCTAAGATGGATTTTAGCTCTCTGAATGCCAGTCAAGTAATTGTCACCAGGTACAGAGTTGGGTAACTGTGGGGCTTACCCTCTGAGTTACACCTTTCGAATGACTGTGCATTCTGCTGCCTGTGGTTGCTTATGGTGGTAGAGCTGATCTTATTTCATTTACTTTATCATAGATAGAAAATGTTATAGTTTCACCTCTAATACGTCAATAATTTTGTTACATGCAATTTAAATATTGAAGTAACAACACAAAATTTCTAACTGAAAGTAAAAGAGCTAAAATCATTTAAAATCAACTTACCAGAAACACTATAAAACAAAACTCTTCAAAACACTGAAAGTAAAAGACAAAAGAGATGCTATACAAAAGCAAACAAAAATATGGGTATAGTTGCTCCATTTTTCTACAGACAAAGAAGACTTTAAAGCAATAACATGGGGCCAGTGTTGTGGCACAGTGGGTTAAGCTGTGCCCACAATGCCAGCATCCCGTATGAGCACCAGTCCAGATCCTGGCTGCTCTACTTCCAATCCAACTCCTTGCTAATGTGCCTGAGAAACAGCAGAAGATGTCTCAAGTACTTGGGCTCCTACACCCTGGGCTCCTGCAGGGGAGACATGGAGGTGCTCCTGGCACTTACTTTCTGTTTGGCTAAACCCTGCCCATTGTGGCCATTTCAGGAGTGTTGGAAGGTTTTTCTCTCTCTCTCTGTGGTGGAATGAGAAGGCCATGCCAAGATGGCTGCTGGCAACGGAAACTTCCTGGCAACAGGCTGTGATTGGATGGCTTCGGAAACCACATGACAATGGAGCCTGACTGACAACAGGCTGTGATTGGATGGCTTTGGAAACTGCCTGGCAACAGGCTGTGATTGCTTAGGGCATAGAGAGCCCCTTGACCAGATTGGCTGCCTTGGCTATATAAGCTGCTGTAGCAACTGAAATAAACGAGTCTGCAGGCTGCTCTCCTCTGGCCTGCTTTCACCCAACTCCCAGGGTCTGTGTGGTGACTCTGTGCCTCTTGTCCCCCACCACGCTCTGCCTCTCAGAACAAATCCACCTCAACATATCTCTCTCTCTCTCTCTCTCTCTCTCTCTCTCCTATCTCTCCTTATCTAACTCTGCCATTCAAATGCATAAATAAATATTTTAAAAAACACTGACATTATTATAACCAATCAAAAGTAACACATATTAATGATCAAAGTGCTAATTCATCATGAGCTCATTGCAGTTATAAAACTGCATATACATAATGAAGTCTAATGCTCTTCGTCCACAGGTAAGCATTGGAAGAAAACCACCATTTCTGGGAAAGTGACTAGCCTAGTCTTCCATATGAGGTAGGGCTTTGGAAACTGGCTGATTTATTGATCTCAGTGGCCTGTGCAGATATAGTCTCCAGCAGAAAAGAAAATAAAACAATCAATATCACCAGATTTTCTTAAATAATAAGATTTAGGGTTAAAATGTTTTTTATTTAACAACCCCTTGGGAAAAATAATTTTGTCTTCACAAGAGAGAGAGGTTATCCTTAGGTGACTCACTTTGTGCCTCCACAGACATTTTCTGCATTGGTGTTACAAAACACAAATAAAACAAGATGTATTAGGTCCAAATCAAAGAATTTAATTGCATTTTCTTGTACTCAACCAAAAATAGACACCTAATCCATCTTGAAATTATTTCCTAATAAATAGAGTGGCACATGAAATTGCAATTAAAATAGGTTATTTATTCTCATTGTGGAAGATATCCAGAGTAACATGTCCTTTCTGACCCAAGGCTGGTTTCCTAAGTATATAGTCTTAAACTCAGTTAGATGTGTTCATGTGAGCCCGCTCCACACATACACCCTCTTCCTTTCGTCTGACTCCATGGACATGAACTTGCTGATGCCAAACTTTATAAAACCACAAAAGGATATTACTCACTCCCATTCCCTTTTTGTTTGGTTTGGTTTGGTTTTTGAGAACTCTATGGATGATTACACAAATACAAAACCAATCAGAAAAAAAAGGAAGAAAGGAATTTTCTTTAATATTAATAGATCAGTGCATTGTCTTGAAGAGCTATTGCTACAGAATAATACATTAATGATTATTTAAGCATCTACCATATGCCATAAATATTTAATTCTTCCAACAAATTTATGATGTGGATTTCATCATCTACAGTTTCTCAAGGATTTATTTCTTTATTAGAAAAGGGAATAGAGAGAAAGAGAAAGAGATATTTTCCATATGCTGGTTCAGTCCCCAAATGCCTGCCACAGCTGAGGCTATGCCAAAAGCCAGAATTTCTGTCCAAGCCTCCAATATGAGTAGCAGGGATGCAAGTACTTGAGTTATTATTTGATGCCTCCCAGGTGAATTAGCAGGAAGCTGGATTGGAAGTGAAGTAGCCAGGATTCAAATTAGTTACTCTGATAAGGGTTGTGGGCATCCCAATAGGTTGCTTAGCCCATTGCACCACAACACTTGCCTCTCATTATCCACATTTTATAGATAAGGAAAACAAAATTAGGAAGGTTCAGTGACTTCTCCAAAGTCGCTAAGCTTTTAAGTGGCAAAGGCAAGATTTGATTCTGGGATCTGTTTGATCTTTGCATGTCTACATGTAAAAAGTTGCTCTTCCATATCCTGAACCACTTTGACATCCTGTGTCTTTTTTTTATTCCTCTATAAGTCTTCCACGTGATTGCAGAATCCAAATGAACAATACTCTCTCACCAAGTTTACTCCTTTGAGCAACAGCATCCTATTGCTAACATGCCATCTACCACTTTTCAAATACAATTTAGAATTCCAACATGCATGCAGGTACACAAATCACAGTTTCGAGGTTAACAACGTTTCGACAGTAAACATTTCTCCGTAACTACCACCTACATTAGGACTTGTCCCAATTACTAAGGCCCCAGATGTTTCCTCAGCCTTTTTTTCTTTGATGAGTTTTTCCTTCCTCTCCAGTTAACCACTAATCTTATTTCCATGTTCCTAGATTAGTTTTCTGTTTTCAACTTTGTTTTAATTTTAAAGTAAGTACTTGTTTTTATCTGCTTCTTTTACTGAATGTTATACTGGCAGTATCTATGTTGAAGCATGCAGTAGAAGTGATGTCATTTTCATTGTTTCAAGTAGTCTGTTAGGTGAATATTTTATAATGTTTTTAGCTCTGTTGGACTTTTGGGAGATTTCAAAAATTTGTATAATTGTCATTTCTGGTATCAATAGTGCATAGGATTTATATTTTTATTAACCTTTTAATTTCTCCACTTTCAAAGGTGTTTAGTTCTGCTCTTATGTTATTGTGCACTCTAATTTTTCTGTGTTTAATTTCACTATAAATTTCCACTACTGTGGCAGGTGTTGCTGCATGGTGGTTTAAGCTGCCGCCTGTGACACTGGCCTCCCATAGCAGAGCATCAGTTTGAATCCCGGCTGCTCTGCTTCTGATCCAGCTCCCTGCTGATGCACCTGAGAAAGCAGCAGCAGATGGCCCAAGTGCTTGGCCCTTGCTATCGTGTGGGACACCTAGACAGAGTTCCTGGCTCCTGGCTTTAGAATGTGGACCAGACATTGAGGCCACCTGGGGAGTGAACCAGCAGACGAACCGTCTGTCTCTGTCTCTCCCTCACTCTTCCTTTCAGATAAATTAGTAAGTAAATCCTAAAAAGTTTCCAGTAATGTATTACCTGTACCTCGCAAGTATTAATGCATTGTACATTTGTTATGAGTCAGTGGAAAATAGGTCCTAATTTCTGTTATGATTCCCATGTTGACTCACATTTTTTATTCGTGTCTTGGATAATTTCCAAATCTTTGAAGGCTTTTGTTATTATCTTGTTTTTCTGATTTAATTTCCCTGTGGCCAGAGAGCATATTCTATGTGATTTTTAATTTAATTTTTTTATTTATTTGAAAGACAGAGTTATAGAAAAAGAGGGAGAGACACAAAGAGAGGAGAGAGAGAGGGAGAGAGAGAGACCTTGCATCCATTGGTTCATTCTCCAAATGGCTGCAACAGCTAGGACTGGGCCAGCATGAAGTTAGAAGCCTAGAACTCCATCTGGGTCTCCCGTATCAGGGGCAGAGGTTCTAGAACTTGGGCCATCTTACATTGCTTTCCCAGGCACATTAGCAGGGAACTGGATCAGATGTGGAGAGTCAGGACGTGAACCAGTGCTCATATGGGTTGCAATATCACAGGCAGTGGTTTAACCCACTGTGCTACAATGCCAACTTCTGATTTTTAATCTTTTGACATTGATTTATTCTTGCTTTATGGCCCAGCGTGTAGCCATTTTTGTAAATGTCTTATGTAAATTGCTTTCAATTTGGGGGATTTTTTGGGGTGCAATGTTTTATATATGTCTATTAGAATACTTTTTTTGAGAGGCAGAGAAATAGGCGCACATACAGAGAGAAAGAGAGAGAGGGAGAAGGAGGGAGGGAGAGAGAGAAAGCGCACTCCCATCCACTAGTTCACTCTCCAGATGCCCACAATGGCTAGAACTGAGCCAGCACTGAAGCAGCCAGGAACTTGATCGAAGTCTCCCATGTGGATGGCAGGGACCCAACTCCTTGAGCTCTTTCCTGCCTCCTCCCATGGTGTGCATTTGTAGGAAGCTGGAGTCAGAAGCTAGAGACAGGAATTTCAATCCCAGTCTCACAAACATGGAATATGAGTAGGTATCTTAACTGGCATCTTAACACTAGAATAAACTTCGATGCCACGATAATCTCAAATTCATATTTCTGAAATCTGTTATATCCATTTAGTGTGATTTATTGTTGCTGTTCTGTGATACCGAGAGAAGTCTATTAAACTTTGCAGTTGTGGAATTTTCTGTTTTTCCATTAACATTTCTTCATTTGTTGGTTGTATTTTTAAGGGCATTTTAAAATTATATCTTGCTCATTGCTTGACCCCATTATTATTATAATATCTCTAGTAGTTCTTGTCTTTTTTTTTTTTTTTTTTTTTTTTGACAGGCAGAGTGGACAGCGAGAGAGAGAGACAGAGAGAAAGGTCTTCCTTTTGCCATTGGTTCACCCTCCAATCCGATGGCAGGAGCCAGGTGCTTCTCCTGGTCTCCCATGGGGTGCAGGGCCCAAGGACTTGGGCCATCCTCCACGGCACTCCCTGGCCACAGCAGAGAGCTGGCCTGGAAGAGGGGCAACCGGGACAGAATCCGGCGCCCCGACCGGGACTAGAACCCGGTGTGCTGGCACCACAAGGTGGAGGATTAGCCTAGTGAGCCGCGGCGCCGGCTGTTCTTGTCTTAAAGTTCACTTTGATACCACATGTGCTGTGCTGTTCTTCCTCTTGTCTTTCTACTGTTAGCATCTCCGTATTCTTTCATTATAGATGTGTTTCTTGTACGTGAAGTATAGTTTATTCTAAATGTGATCTCACCACAGTTGTCTTTCAACTGGTATGTGTATGTTTAACATAATTGCTGATATACTTAGGATTGTAGTCCCCATCTTAGTATTTTCATATCACCTCGATTTTTTTTCCTGGCTCCTTTCTTTCATTCCCTGCAAACACCCCCCCCCCAACTTGTTGGTAGTATGAGTGCATGGTTTTATCATTTCCTTTGAGGATTGCCCATTGGTTACCATTATACATTCCCCACACACTCAAGTTAAATATACAAACTGTATCACAGCCCAGGGACCTAAGAATACTATCACCTCTTTCTTTTTTTATTCTTTTTTGAATTTTGTTGTCATGTATTTTCTTTCTGAAGTTTTGCATTTACAAAATAAAAGTTAGAGGCAGTGATACAAAGAATTCTCATATTCCCTTCACAACATGTCCCCAATTAACATGTCCTGTGAATATCTTTGTCAAGATTAATGAACCACACCCTGCTGGTGAGCAGGGGGAAGCCAGATAGACTTGGGCAATAGTGGAGGACAAGAGATCAAGACACAGGGACAGGAGAGAGGAGTCATGTGGGGTTGCTCAGATCATAGGTGGGGTTCAGAGCTTTCCCCTTCTTCCATTTTGGCTGCTTGGGGATGAGCTTTGCCTCTTTCCTCACAGGCAGTTAATAAATCTTTCCTTTCTCATATCTATGACTCTCATACTTTTTATATATGACCCCTCTTGTATGGCTTAATTATTTTGAGTCTGCAGTGGTTTGAATGTATGTGTCCCCTAGATCCATGTGTTGGGGTACATGACCCAGTGTAGCAGTATTAAGAGGTGAGGCCTCGGGACAAGATTAAGTCATGAGTGGGAAGAATGTCCTTACGAAAGGGCTAAAGGGACGGAGCAGGGCCCTATTGTCTTCCCAGGCCTTCTGTCATGTGAGGACTCAGCAAGGGGCCCAATCCTGAGAACACGGAGCAGCCCTCTCCACACATCCATCTTCCAGCACCTTGACTGAGCTTCCAGAACTGTGAAAAGTGAATTTTTATTCTTAATCATTCATCTCTCTTGGGTATTTTGTTACAGCAGCACAAAGATGGCCGAGACAGAGTTCTTTGGTACAAACATCACCACCTGACTCCCAGGTTTCCTTTTTTCAAGATTTGAGAGGCAGAAAGGCACACACACACACACACACAGAGAGAGAGAGAGAGAGAGAGAGAGGGAGGGAGAGAGAGAGGGAGAGAGAGCACCTCCATCCACTCATTCACTTACGAAACACCTGCCATTTCCAGGAATGGGCTGGGGCCAAAGCTGGGAATCAGGAATTCAGTCCACTTCTACCTCAAGAGTACCAGGAACCCGATTACCTGAGCCAGCACTGCTGCCTCCCCAGGTCTACCTAAGAGGAAGCTGGAGTCGGGCATCAGAGCCAGAAATCCAACCCTGACACTCAGAAAAGAGATGCGAGAGGCTTAAACACCAGGCTAGTGTCCCCTCCAACTCCACAGTTTCTCAATTGCTTTAAGCAAACTGTGTGAGACCATGGGGCATTAATTAAGGAGCCTGTGCGTGAATCTCATATTAAACAACAAATGGCATAAAATTCACCATTTCCTTCCAAATGTGTGATTGCGGTGTTTTGCTGTTGATGTTTATAGGCATCCCTAAGTCCACACAAAACATTAAGATGGGCCTGAGAACACCACATTTAAATAAATAAATAAATAAATAAAGACAAGCAACAAAGGGTGGGGACAGAAAAACAGAGACAGAGCAGAGGTCTTCCATCCACTGCTTCAATGCCTAGAAGTCACAAGAGCTGGGACGGGACCAGGCTGAGGCTGGGAACCTAGAACTCACATCCAGGTGCCCCACATGGCTGGCCGTGACTCAGGGACTTGAGCCATCACCTGCAACCGCCCTCCCACCCCGCCCAGGATGCATATGAACAGGAAGTTGGGTTGGAAAGCAGAGTAGCCGGGACCAGAACCAGGCACTCTGATACCGGCTGGCGGCATCCAAGGAGTCAGCTTGAATGTGGTGCCAAAGGCCCCGCATTTTAAATTCAAGTCCTGGCACCAGGACACTGTCCAGATCAATCTGTGTGAAAATGGTACAAGGAAAAGAGTGAGAATTAAGAGGAGCGCGTTTTGAGCATTTCTTCACTTCTCTTCTCTGTGTCTCTAAGCAGTTGATCAAACGTCGCAGGTCTGTGAAGAGCTTGGCACAGACTGGAAGCCCGGGGAGTGCTAATTCCTCCCACTCTGGACTTCCTGGCCCTTTCTCCACCGACGATGCCCTCGGCCATCCTGCAGCCCTCATGCCTCTTTGCCTCCCGCATCTCCCAGGTTCATTGCCAAAGGGCAACTGTGGCTGAGCCCCTCTTCCGCGTGAGGATGGAGCGCTGAGCTGGCTGTCTCGCTCAGCCAAGTAGAGACTGCCAGAGATACACTTCCCCGATTATGTAGACGCAGAAAGCAAGCCGAGGGAAGCAGGCAGAAAAGAAACTGCTTGACATTTCTTTGAAATGAGCCCACTTGGGCACGCGCGGTGATGAATTCCTTCTCCAACACCCGCCCGTTGAGTTTCCTCAGATCCGCAGCTTTGATGCGGAAATCCCAGGTGCCTGGTGCGGGGCAGCGCTATGAAAATTCAAGCAGAGTGACATTTTCCGAGGAGAGTTGGATTAGCGGAGGGGAGAATGCTGCCAAGCTGAAAACCTTCCCGGATGGAGGAGCGCAAACCTGCCGAGGCAGCCTCATACCTTCAGCGTGATTTCATTCACACCGCAGTGCTGGTGACCTTTGTGTGAAGGCAAACTCGGCTCCGCAGCCGCCGTCTTCCTGTGTCTAATGCTAATGTTCCTCTACCCAGCTGCAAAACCCATCTGCACCCTTCTAATGCTTTTCCTCTCCTTCCTGCTCTGGTTATTTTTCCGGGCACGCTTCTTAAGCTGTCAGAACGTAATATGGGCTTATATCCCGGAGCCAGACCTTAGAAAGCTGAAGAATAGCTGGGAGACAGACATCAGTGAGAACTGACCCCTCTCATACAGATAAGGGAGGAAAAAAAGCAAGCCCAGGACTGGCTGGCATGGCGGGGAGTGCTTTATCCTTATCTGAACTCGCTCTGCGTTGGCTGCCTCCTGAGCTCCCTGTGCTGAGTCACTCTCTCAAGGGCACCCCGAGGGGCCACCTGGGAGCGAGGGAGATGGGAGCCAGGACAGAAGGGGAAAGAATGCTCCCAAACCCAGGAAACCCAGGCCCCTCTCTTTGTTTCCTAAACTTCAGAACCCCTGCAGGGTTAGTGCCCTGAGTCCAACTTTCACAGAGAAATAAGGGCTCAGGAAAGATTTTAGTTACCTGGGTTCAAAGAGCTGGCAATGTTGCAATTAGTTCTCTCCAGATTGACTCACTTCTGCGACCAGGACCATGTGCTGAACAATAAACCTGTCCTGCACACTCCAGGGACTTCATACATTGCATCCTAATTATTCCTCACAATTTGTTGTTGAAACATTGTGATGTAGAGGCCAGCGTGGTGGCAGAGGGTGAAGTGCCTGTGACACTGGCACCCTCATCAGAGAACCGCTTTGAGTCCTAGCTGCTTCTCTTCCAATCTAGCTCGCCGCTAATGTACCTGGGAAGGCAGTGGAGGATAGCCCAAGTGTTTGGGCCCCTGTACCCATGCGGGAGTCCCAGAAGGAGTCCCAGACTCATGGTTTCAGCCTGGACCAGCCTGGGGTCTTGTAGCCATTTGGGGAGTTAGTCAGAGGGTGGAAGACATTCTCTCTCTCTCTCTTTCTCTCACTCGCTCGCTGTCATTCTGCCTTTCAAATACAAAAAATAAATCCTTAAGAAGTTTTTGGTACTTGCTCGTCTGTGATGGGAACAGGACATTATGAGGCAGAGAAAAAGCATAAAGCCATAAAGCGAGTCCAAGCTGATGGCTCCTGCTCACGCACAAGTCTTGGGAAAGTGCAGTCTCCAGTGCTCCTGTTTGCTGTTCCTAATAAGAACCTAATATCAGGGATGCAACTGGGGAGCAGGTCTGACACTTCCTGAAGCTTCTGTCGCCAGGGGCTAATGGGCACTTTTCTGTTGGTATTAAGGGATTCAAACCCAAGACAGAAGCTGTCTGATGGATGGCTGACTCGCAGCGTCTTCATTCACTGGGCACACACACAAAAAGGCTGTTGGAAAGACAAATAATTATTCTGGTGTGAGGGCCATGCGCTGAGGCTTGGTGAATTGAATGTCTCTCACATTTATTGGGACCGGCTGCCCCGTGAAACAGTGCACGGCAGGTATTGTGTCGGAAGGCAGGATTCAGACTCACGAGTGTGAGTGTTATTCTTTCCCACTTTTCAGGCAATGAAGACCAGTGAAACAGAGGCTGTGCAATGATGAAGCCTCTGGACAAAGTGAGGCCATTGTCAAATGTAGGCAACGAAAGAGGAACCAGGGTTGAAGGTAGACAATGAAGTCCCAGTGTCCCAGTCATGGTAGAAGGAAAGACAGGGACCAGGAACATTACAGTTTGGATCCCTGAACCGGCTTCCTGCAGAGGTGTCATCTGAGCTTTCAGATATCATGTGGGGGGCGGGCAGTGGGGAGGGCTTGCACAGGGTTTTGTCATTTTCAGCGTGCTCTGGGTAGAAGAGCTGGTTCCTCTAACCCATTTCCCCACGTGCTGAAAGTAGAAGACTTTCTCCACCCCAGGAATTCAACAGTAGAAATAAGCACCTGAGTTTTGTAATAATTCTTTTTTTGTGTCTTGTTCTCTTCAAGCATGAGTCCCCGCAGTTGGGAAAAGGTAACCTTGAATCGCTTGTTAATTTGTACTGAAAATTGAAAGATCTCCCTTTGCCTCCAAAAAGAGCCTATGCCCTGGACAGTGCTCCAGGAGAGTCACTTCTCAGTGTGCACCTGCCTTCCAAATGTGCCCCTTTCTAGCTTGTAGCTCATCATGCATAAAGCTAGGGCTGTCAGTCTGAGGTCTTCTCTCCAGTAGTTGAAGTTAAAAGACTTCCACTCAAAAGTTTTTTTTTTTTTAATTGAAAGGCAGAAAATAATGTCCCCATCACATTCTTCTGATCATTCATCCCTTTTTTTTCTTGGCATATCATTTTCACCTTTAGAGGATTTTGTTTGCATGGACCTATTTGAATCACGAGTCATTATGAAAGTATACCTGCTTTAAATTAGCATATGTTAGTAAGCATCTGTTGGGTAGAGGGAAAAGCTGAGAGGTGTTGATAGGATGTCCTGGAATAGAGAGGAGATTGGAAAGGAAGTCAGGTGTATTCCCTGCCCCCAGTTGACTGGCAATGAAAAAGTTTAGTAAGAGTGAAGACAGTTCTTTGGTAAAGAATTGGCAAGTGGGCAGTCAACTGATACTTGCAGATGATAATGCAGCCATGTGTATATATTCCTTAATTTGTCCAACAGGTAATTACTGATAATTTGTCAGGTGCAGGGTGTTATACCATGTGCAGCAGAGGTCAGAACAGAATCAGGAATAAAAACCAGTCTTGTCAATTGTAAGATCTGGTATCTGAGTGAGTTACACAATGGTCTGGAAATGGTCTACAAAGCTCTTTGATCATTCAACCCCTTAAGGAAAAAATTCCTGGGGTTATGCCTCAATATGCTTGTCTATTTATTTTAAAGTAATTGTTTGCATTAACAAATACACATTCAAAAATAAGAAGACCTTTAAGTGATTAATTTCAAATAAATCTATTAAGGCCATTTTAGTGAGAATGGTATGATTGGATTTTTTTTTAAAGATTTATTTATTGAAAGTCAGAGTTACAGAGAGAGAAAAGGAGACACAGAGAGAGAGATCTTTCATCAGCTTGTTCACTCCCCAGATGGTTGCAATGGCCCGTGCTGGCCCAGGCTAAACCCAGGAGCCAGGAGATTCTTCTCAGTCTCCCACAAGGGTGGCAGGGCCCAAGTAGTTGGGCCATGTTTAGATGCTTTTCCCAGTGCGTTAGCAGGAAGCTGGATCAGAAGTGGATCAGCTAGGACACAAACCTTTGTCCATGTGGATGTTGGCATACTAGGCAGTGGCTTTACCCACTATGCCACAGCTCCAGCCCCCAGATTTATTTTTAAAATCTTGATTTAGATTGTGGGCAGAGATCCAAGATGGCTGAATATTGAGAAGCCACACATGCCTCACTCATAGACAGATACCAGAAAAACAATGGGCCACATCCCCAGAGGACTGAAATTGTCAGTGGAGAAGAAACAAAATAAAAGAAAGATTATATCGAGCAGTGAGGGGAGAGGACAGACCCACCACTGCAACTACTCCTGCATCTACAAGGTTGGCTCCAGGCTGGGAAGTGTAGTCAATCAAAACAAGAAAACAAGAAAGAAAAAAGAAATACCATCCTTTGGGGAGATAGGAATAAGAGATGCCCCCAGATGCACAAAAATTCGTGGAGAAACACAAAAATATGAACAAGAAAGGCAGTTGTCTCCCCAAAAAGAATCCATAGTTCATTAATACTGGAGGGTGAGGAAGGGGAGGCTGAATAAATGATTGAAAAAAAATGAAAAATAATTATTGTAAGTGTTATATCTTAATGTTAGCCGTCGCAGAGCACACTGGACACCGGAGTAAGGGAAAGGGTTTATTGGGGAACACCCTACAGACCGGAGTGAAGGGGCAGCGAAGGAAAAAGAGAGAAAGAGAATATAAGAAACAGAGAGGAGAGGAGCTAGCAAGGAGAGAAGATAGAGCAGAGGAGAGAGGAGAGCAGAGCCAAGAGACCAGAGGATGAGGCTAGAGAGAGGAACCGAGAGACAGTGCAGGAGAGGAGGGCCAAGAGAGAAGAGCCAAGAGACCAGAGGAGGAGGCTGGAGAGAGGAACCGAGAGACAGTGCAGGAGAGAAGGAACGAGAGAGCTCGTGTGCAGGAACAGGCCCTTTTAAAACTTTGCCTGAGGGTGGGCAGGGAAGCAGGAGCAGCGAATCCCATTAGGATGGGGGTGGAGCCTGGCTCAGGTAGCTGGGCCATGCGGCCACCTGGCTACAACTGCACCAGTTTCCTAACAGTGAGGTTACCCAAAAATACAGAGTAACAGTTACATGAAAGTAGGAAGTCAACACATGATACAGATGAAAAATTCAGCAGAGAGATGTTAAAGAAAACCAAACACATTTTAGAAATGAAGTGTTCAATGAAAAATACAGTGGAAAATCCTAACAGTAGAGTTGGTGAGGCAGAAAAAAGAATATCCGATGTAAAAGGTCATTTAAAGTATCTCAGACAAAAAGAGGAAGAAGAGGAGGAGGGGGAGAAAACAGTGCTCAGGATCCATGGGATGCAATCAAACGACCGAATATGCACCTCTTAGGAGTTCCTGAATGCATGGAAGAAAGTAATGGTTTAGAAAACGTATTCAGTGAAATGATAGCGAAAATGCCCCCAATTTGGAGGAAGATATGGACATCCAGAAAGAGAAAGTGCAAAGAACCCCGAATAGGTATCATCAGAAAAGATCCTCACCATAACACACTATAGTCAAACTTTCAAAAACAAAACATAAAGAGAATATCCTAAAATTTGTGAGAGATCACCTTTAAAGGAATTCTGATCAGATTGACAGCAAATTTATCAACAGAAACCCTATAGGCCAGGAGACAAAGTCCAAGTCCTAAAACAAAAAAAACAAAACAAAAGAAAAGCTGGCTATCCAAAATGTTACCCAGTGAAGCTCTCATTCATAAATGAAGGTGTAATAAAGACTTTCCAAGACAGGAAATTATTAAAAGAATTCATCACCACTGGCTAGCCTTAAGAATTGTAGTGAAAATTGTGTCACACACAGAGAAAAGAAGATCAGCACCATAAGAATGTGAACCAGAAAACCTCCTGGTAAAAGAACAAAGAGATTCTAAACAAACAATAGGAATATTTATGGGAAAATGACAGGGCCAAGTCATTACTTATATAAATTTGAATGTAAATGGACTAAATTTTCAATTGAAAGATACAGACTGGCTAATGGATTAAAAAAAAAGAAGACCCATCTGTATGCTGCCTGCAAACAACACCTTTTCCCAATGAAGACTGAAAGTGACAAGACAGAAAACGATATTCCATGCAAACAGAAATTTAAAAAAAATGAGCAGGAGTAGCTATACTTACATCAGACAAAATAGATTTCAGCATCCCACTTTTATCAATGGATAGATCAACCACACAATATATCAACAAAGAAACAATAGCACTAATCTGCATTATAGACCTAATGGGCCTAATAGATATCTACAAAACATTTCATCCCACAGCTGCAGAAAACACATTTCTTTCATCAGTACATGGAACACTCTCTAGGATGAACCATATACAAGACCATAAAGCCAACCTTAACAGATTCAAAAAAAATTGAAATCATATCATGTAACTTTTCTGACCACATTAGAATGAAGCTGGAAGTTAACAACAAAATAGCTCTAGAAAATGTACAAATATGTGGAGACTGAACAACATGCTCCTTAGTGAACTGTGGGTCACAGAAGTTAATCAAAAGGAAAATCAAAAAATTCCTTGAAATTAATGAAAACACAACATATTAAAACTTATGAGATATAACAAAAGCAGCATTAAGAAGGAAGTTTACAGTAATAAATGCCTACATTAAAATTAGAAAGATAAGAAATAGGGACTGGTTTGCTGTACAGAGGGTTAAGCTGCCACCTGTGACACCGGCATCCCATAAAGGTGCCCATTCAAATTCCTGTTGCTCCACTTTTGATACAACTCCCTGCTAATGTGCCTGGGAAAGCATAGAAGAAGTAGAAAACTGTTCCAGTGTTCAGGCCCATGGCACCCATGTGGGAGACCTGAATGGAGTTCAGTCTCCTGGCCTCTGCCTGGTCCAGTCCCAATTATTGTGGCCGTTTGAAGAGTGAATCAGTGGATGAAAGATCTCTCTCTCTCTCTCTCTCTCTCTCTCCCTCTCTCTGTAACTCTGCCTTTCAAACAAATCTTTTTTTAAAAAAAGAAAGGTAACAAGTAAATGATCCAACAGTGGATCTGAAGGACCTAGAAAAATGAGAGCAAATCAACCCAAAATTAGGAGGAAAAAATTAATAAAGCTTAGAGAAGAAATAAACAAAATAGAAATAAAAATAACCCTATGAATGATCAGTGAAATGAAGAGATGCTTTTTGAAAAAACAGAAACAATTGATAAACCAATGGCCCAACTAATAAAAACAGAGAAGACTCAAATTAATGAAGGCAGAGATAAAAAAGGAGATGTCACAACTCATATTGCAGAAATACAAAGAATCGGTTGGAAATATTGAAACAGTCTATGAGAAGTATGGGGGAGGATAGTGAGGGCCCTTGGCACTAGCAATGCTTTGTTCTTAACTTGGGGCTTTGTTACAAGTGTAATTTGTCTGTACACTCATGTACATTTCTTGGTCTGTATACTGTGTTTCAATATAATATTTACAAATCTTGGCCAGTGCCACGGCTCACTAGGCTAATCCTCTGCCTGAGGCGCCGGCACACTGGGTTCTAGTCCTGGTTGGTGCACTGGATTCTGTCCTGGTTGCTCCTCTTCCTGTCCAACTCTCTGCTATGACCCGGGAGTGTAGTGGAAGATGGCCCAAGTGCTTGGGCCCTGCACCCGCATGGGAGACCAGAAGAAGCACCTGGCTCCTGGTTTCGGATCAGCGCAGTGCACTGGACGCAGCGGCCATTGGGGGGTGAACCAATGGCAAAAGGAAAACCTTTCTCTCTGTCTCTCTCTCACTGTCCATTCTGCCTGTCAAAAAGTCTTTGCAGTTAGTAACTGGGAATCTGATTTTCTTCAAAGATTTTTTTTTTTTTATTTGAAAGAGAGATTTTTGAGATAAAGAGAGATTTTCCATCCGCAGATGACTACAATGGCCTGGGCTGGACCAGGCTGATGCCAGGAGCCGGGAGCTTCATCTGGGTCTCCCATGGGGGTGGCAGGACCCCAGATAGGTGAGCCATCATTGGCTTTTCCAAAGTCATTAGTAGGGAGTTGGATTGGAAGTGAACAGAGGGGACTCAAACAGGTTTCTGTCTGGTATGCCAGCATTGCAGATGGTGGCTTCACCTGCTTATACTAGGAACCTGATTATACCCAGGAACCTGATTTTAGTCGTATTTTAATTTAAAAAAAAAGTTACTTTAGCTTTGTAAGAACACATAGATGGCTTTTACAAAAAATCTTCCTGTGTATTTTAGTCCCAGTTGCCAATTATTTAAAAGTTTTCATTTTCCTATTTTTTTCTTTTAAGTTTTACCATAAAAATGTCAGCCTTTTCTGATGTCAGTCAGCTGTTCTGCAAACTCATCTGAGATGGACATTTTTAATATGTTGACAAATGAGTTTGAAATCCACAAAGATCTCTTTTAGGAAGATTTCTGCACGTGAGAAATGGGAATGTAGGGAGAGGCCATGTTGAGAAAGGCAGAGCAGGGCCGTCCTGCAGTGCTGCGCGTGTTCCCAGCAGCTCCCAGAGCTGCATTTGACATTGCAGCCTGCCAGGGCGAGGGGCCAGGGGAAGAAAGAGTGAGACAAAGCAACCCAAATCGGACGGGAGAAGTAAGACTTTCTCTAGCAGCAGTTGACATGTCTTCTAGCAGAAAATCCCAAAGAATTGACACAAACCAATGCAGAGAAGTTTTAGGATCCAAAACCAACACCCCAAATCATTTGCATTTTATCTGTCAATGATGGACAATCCAAAAAGGAAATTAAAGCAATTCCACTTATAATAGCATCCAAAAGGAAAATTAAACACCTAGAAATAAATTTAAGAGTCAAAGTTAGAGCCTTGTATACTGAAAACTACAAAACATCCATTCAGAAGTTGTTATGAATGGGTATTATGAATACAGTACAGATCAAGTGTCAGTGTCTTGTGTATCTCTGCAAGCTGTGGGAAATGCCGGATGAAACATTCACAAGCCATTGTATAAACACATTTCAGTTAAATTCAGATTTCTGTGAAAGTGTGTGAAGAGTTAAATCTTTTCAGAAAATACATTCTGTAAACATCATCTGCTCTAGATGTACCATTTATATTTTGGAACACATTATCAGGACTGCTATAACCTATAAAATGCTCTCGAGTAACACCTCTATGGGCAGGAAGTTCCATCTGAAAAAAGAAAAGTATTTGTGATCCTGTATTTACCAAGAGTGAATGATGTCACTTTCAAGCATACAGATTGCACATAAAGTTGTACAAAATTATACATTTTCATGATTTAATGAATACATTTGCAGAAAAGCAAGACATGAAAATCGTATGATCAAGGAAGACATGATTTCGATAAAGTAGTATTTATTGCAGTATATAAAATTATGACACTTGAATATTTTTGGTAATTTGTAAATTGTTGTCATTAGTCATGTACTATGATTACCTCTGCCATGTTTTATAGTTAATAAAAATTTTAAAGGAAAAAAATTATATATCGTAGTAGTTTAACTGTTCTTCCTCTATTGTGGTTTTTTAACTAGGGGTGTCTGTGATAATAATTTCCTCTGGGCACCACAAGTTATGTATTTGGCTCTGGGAAGGATGCATGAATTGTAGCTTTTACCACCTCCTTCAGGGCACACTGCTCACAGGTAATTTTTTCCTAAGGAAAAATGACATGGAGAATGCCCGTGCTCACTGACTCAGTGCCTGCTCTCCCTAAGACCAGCCAGAAATCTTTCAGCAAATAGTATTTACCCAGGATTACCCAGGCTGATACCTGCACACACAGGTTGACAATCTGAAATGCTTAATATATAGTCTTTTCAAACTTTAAATCCTATCAATAGCGAACTGTCAAGCTGTGTTCTGGCTTCAGCTGTCTTCTACCTAAGAACCAAAGAGAAGCAGGGGGATTTGGGTTGCAACTATCCCTTTATATAACATTCTTTTTCAGTCTCCTTTTTCCTATGCATTCTTTTATTTCCTCCTCACAACACCATATAACACTTTTGCTATAACTTTAAGTAGGAAATTGATATTCTGAGAAATGGAATCAGAGCATGGACTGAGCCAAATGCTGATTGTGATACCACTGATGGCTTCCAGTGTGCACATCAATCCAGAAGGAGTCGGGATTTCCTTTCAGCTTGCTTGCCAGAGGCACTCAGTGCACTTTCATATATTTGCTCTTTGCCTTTTAAGAAAACACGTTTCGCGGAGCCAGAGCTACTTATTTTAGCTTTGAGAACTCAGAATGAAAGGAAGCACATTGTCTATGATAAAGATCTTTCCTGAGATGCACCCTTTTAGCATTTAACCTTGCCTCGCAGCGCTTCCTGTTACTCATCTGTTGTGGGCCTCTGCCAACTAGGCAAGGGCTTTTTCCTCTGCTCTCTTTTTTCCTTCTGCATTCTCCACCTGAGTAGCATCGCAAGTTGGTACCTGAAGCCATTAGGCTGTCTTTAACTTCTGACGCGATTCACACCTCCAGCCAACTGCTGTGTCTTGATCAAAAATAAACAAACTGGGCTGTGGAAATGGAGTTCAGAGTCACCTGGCCGGGATGGAGGCTCTGGGAGGTGCCTGGCTCCCACAGACTGGTCACCAGCCAGCCTTGCCAGGCCGCTGAGGCAGGCACGGCTCTGCTAGGTCCTCCTAGCTGTCATGGAGGAATCTTCTGGGAATTCAGGATGCCAGGGATTTGCTTCTGGGTAATCGCTAATACTTGGCATAACAGAACAATGGTCAAGACCACACAAGGCTGCAGAGTGCGACCCTGACTTTGGGTGTGGACCTGGAGGCAGTTCTATAACATTTCTGGCCCTTTATTCTCTGATCTATGAAACATACGTGACAAGAGTATTTACCCAGCTGAAGGTGATTGTGGAGATTAAGTGAAGAAATGATAATGCCAGGCTTGAGTAAAGCACACAATTTGTAAATGTTACCTGTTGGTATTTGTTTTGTTTTGACAGGCAGAGTGCACAGTGAGAGAGAGAGACAGAGAGAAAGGTCTTCCTTTTCCGTTGCTTCACCCTCCAATGGCCGCCGCGGCCGGCGCATGGCGCTGATCCGATGGCAGGAGCCATGCACTTATCCTGGTCTCCCATGGGGTGCAGGGCCCAAGCACTTGGGCCATCCTCCACTGCACTCCCTGGCCACAGCAGAGAGCTGGCCTGAAAGAGGGGCAACCGGGACAGAATCCGGCACCCCGACCGGGACTAGAACCTGGGGTGCCGGCGCCGCAAGGTGGAGGATTAGCCTAGTGAGCCGTGGCGCCGGCCTACCTGTTGGTATTTGTAAAGAGGCTCCTATAACGAATCAATTCCTGTTCAAAGCAACTTCTTGTCTGTACTTTTACTTTCAGCCCTCAAGAGCTAAAGCTCACTGGGTGTGGATAACATGGCGAATGCATCTAAGGGAGGATTGCTGGGGCAATTACTAAAGCCAGAACGAGTTGGGGAGAAGTCTGACAAGGACCCTCTTCTCATCTGGCCGCAGACTCAGGCAGCCTGCTCTTCTGAAGGTGGTGATGCCATCTCAGGCTTCCAAGAATCCTTTCTGGTCCTTTCCCGCCCCCAGTGGCAGCGTCCTCTGCAAACGCCTCAAGAACTATTATTATTTTTCACTTTATGTTTCTGTGTGAGAGCAAACAGTTGAAATCTTTACTTAATGTATGCTAAACTGATCTTCTGTATATAAAGAGAATCGAAAATGAATCTTGATGTGAATGGAAGGGGAGAGGGAGTGGGAGAGGGGAGGGTTGCGGGTGGGAGGGACGTTATGGGGGGGAAGCCATTGTAATCCATAAGCTGTACTTTGGAAATTTATATTCATTAAATAAAAGTTAAAAAAAAAAAAGAACTGAGTTCCCTTTGCTGCCCCCAAACTGCTAACGTCCTGCAAAGTTCCTGAACTCAAGTGGCTGTGAATATTCAGCGGGCCCTGTCCTCCCTGACTCCCTGCACTTAGATAGTGCCATAGAGACTGGACAATAAACTTGTTCTCCTGTTGACATCAGCCTTTTGAGGATGTTAATGTTGGCACATGGGAGGGTTTACATGAATACCTTCCTTGAACTGAATCATGTATACAGATGGTCCTGATTTATGATAGTTTGACTCATGATTTTTTAAGTTTATGATGGTGTAAAAGAAATACGTACTCAGTGGAAACCGTGCTTGAGATTCCCATGTTGTCCCTGGCTAGCAATATGCAGCGTGGGACAGAGGCAGCAGGTGCGACTGACACGTTGCAACGCATTAATTGGACTATATCCCCATCCTAAACTGAGGAGCAACCATATTTTCTTATGGGGTAATCTTGCTAGGCAGAGGCCATAGCAGAAGCAGACAAGATCTTTGGGGACAAACTAGTTATGAAGTTTTTCTAGTGCTTGGTGAATTCAGAACATTTTGTGAACACACTGTCCTTTGTGTTCCTGGCATCAGTATGGACCTGCAGAATATCCTGGAGCAGGAACGAGGGCATGAGACCCTGGCTTCCGAGGTCCAGGTACCTGTCTCAGCCCTGTCATCCCCTCTCTAGGGAAGTGACGCAGTTCCCAACTTGGGAAATAAAGGGCCAAAGAAAATGTCAGACCTCACAGGACTTTGGAGGGGATGAGTGAGGCGAAAGCCTTGATGACTTATTCTTCCCCAAGAAAGATGCAGTTGAAAAAGTTCAGGCATAAGAAAAGGCAGAGTCAGGGCAGATGTGCGAATTCTGCTGCAAACTCTTCCCCTCACCCCCTCCCTGCTCCCGAGAACAGCTGCTGTGCCTTGAGCAGAGTGGAATTTGGGCATGAAGAGCCCCGACCCTTGGTGGAGAAGAAGGTGCCCGGCACTGTGATGGCAAATGGTGGTAAAACAGTTGAGCACAGCCAGCAGCCAAGTCTTGAGTTCCAGGGCATAGTGGAGAAGGAACGATTGTTGACATCTGCCTGAGAAGGGGGAAGGGGCACGTCTGCTGTGAGAAAATGGGCCATCTAATATGATTCAGGATGGGGCGAGGTCAGCTGTCACAGTGGCAAAGAGTGGCCCCACTCTAAGGCATCAGGGATGGAAAACAGATCACCATGAACATCTAAGCCATAAGACTTATTTCTTTTCAGGGGAAATTACTGAGCAGAAAAAATATGGAGCTTTCAAGCTCTACATTAACAACTTATGTGATGTTGCAATACATATATTCATTATGCATTGTTCAATCAGGGTAAACATCTCTTTCTCTCTCCCCCCAAATTTAACATAGTTTGTGGTGAATATACCCAAAGTACCATCTTTTAGTTCTGCTTTTAGAGAGAAATATACCGTATTATCTCTCTTTGTAGTCACTCGACTGTGCCGTAGAATCCCCGAACTTCTGACTCCTATCTAGCTATAAATTAGAACTCATTAATAAGTCTTTCCCCACCTCCCTCTCCCCTCTTCTCAGCCTTTGGAAACCACAACTATACTCTTAACTTTTATAAGATCATTGTTGTTTTATGCGAAACATAGATTTTTATCAATTTTAATCTTTCAGATGAAGAACTCAGAATAATATATTTTGACCCAATCTGGAGAACACACCCATCATTCCTCAATTCTCTCTACAACTTTTGCTGTTTTTCTTTGGACACAGGACATAAGGAAGGAATGCACGGATTTGTCTCTCCATAATTGCCCACCAGCATCACTGTATTGACTGGGACACGATTTTGCTCCTCTTGTTATCTCCTTTATCTGTAAAAGGAGAGACTTGGAAAAATGGTCCCTCTAGTGTTATTTCCACCTAATTTCTTATGACTCTCAATTTGATTTGGAGAGAGAGTTGAAATCAAAGTAGAATTTTTTTGGAGAATTGCCCAAACTTTCTTTGACACTTGCTGTTACAATAGAGATAGAAGAGCTAAGTGTCACTGTCCAGCCTTGAGAGAAGCCTCCCAACTTGGACCACAGAATCAAAGTACAGAACCAGAAAATGAAGGGTGTGATCCAATTGTGTAGGCACAGGAATAAACAATCCTGACAAAGTCCTAGTGAGTTGAAATAATATAATCGAAGTAAGTGATTTGGATCTTCCTAAGAAAGTTTCTGTTAGAGGGCTCAGAATAGTGGATTAGTACAGCAATCACAACTAAATAGATGTCTAGAGTATAATAATATAGGCATGTTTCTTGACCTTTTGACCTTTGGAGAGGACTAGACTCATCTTATTTAATGAAATTCTTTTTTAGATTGTTTTTGCTTAAGCCTCTTTCCTCTAGTAGACACACCAAGGTCAAGGTCTAAATCTCACTCACGTTTATATCTGCAATTCCTGTAATAGTACCTGATGCATGTTTGACTTTCAGTAGATATTTGTTGAATGAATGAAGGACAATCATTATTATATTGGAAATGTTTAGTAGAAAACATAAAAACGCAAATGATTTTTTTTTTAAAAAAACAGACAAGAAATTGTATAAATTCAACTTCTAGTGCTTTTTTACATGGGTCTTCTTTTCGAAGTAAATCTCTTAAATACTACTATAGTACAGAATGGGCCCTTGGTGATCAGACTCTAATAACATTTATAAATACACTCAGAATAATCTTAAATAGAGGAGAGTGGCATTAATAGTCATATATGTTCTATGCCATAGGCTTTGGCAGAAGTAGGAAGATTGATTTATTGTCTGTACAATCACTGTGCTTTCATGAAATGCTGCTATAAACAGCAAGACTGAGAAAGAGGGTCATGAATCAGGGAAAGATATATTAGTTGGAGGAAATGATGCAAATATACACAGTTGAGGCTTAGTTGAGATTTGAGTTACCCATGAAGCACATGTTCTACTTTGAATCTGACAATTCAAAGTGAAACTTGGGGTAAACATGAGTCATTGGGTGATAGGAAATTATGTAGTTCCCACAGTTTTTAGGATGCTGAATTTGTGAGATATCTTGACCTGCTGAACCCTGACTTAATAGATGATCCAGGTACAAAATGAGTTGTGAGACCACAAGAGTATGCAGCAAACATGCGCCAAATTCACATTATTCAATTATTCCCCAAAACATTTTTTCTAGGCACAGTAGTTTTATGCACTGGGCTTGTAACTCTGAGTGAAACCAATCTTTAAATACAGAACTTGGGAGGAATAAATGGATCATGAAAAAAGAACTTGCTAAATGTGATAGATATCAGCACACTTATGAGAACACGGAAGAACAGTACCTAACAGACTCTGGTGTGGGGAGATGTCCCAGATGAGTGGTGCCTCAAATGAGACCTGCTAGATCTGCAGAATCAGCCAAGAAAGGGAAGGTAAGAAGATTCAGACAAAGGGATGCCACATGCTGCAACCTAGATGTGGAAGAGCCTAAGTAATCCATGAACCGTCACTAGTGTGGAGTGTATGAAAATCAAATTGCAGGAGAGGGGTCAGAAAAGATAAAGCTGGACAAGCAGTGTCCAGATTATGAAGGACACGGTCTAAGGTGAGGTATCTAGGGATCAGTAAAGGGCCATGATGTCATGTGAGAGGTTTGGATTCCTACTTCTTTTTTTTTTTTTTTTTTTTTTTGACAGGCAGAGTGGACAGTGAGAGAGAGAAAGACAGAGACAAAGGTCTTCCTTTTCCGTTGGTTCACCCTCCAATGGCCACTGCAGCTGGCCGCCGGCGCACCATGCTGATCCGAAGCCAGGAGCCAGGTGCTTCTCCTGGTCTCCCATGCAGATGCAGGGCCCAAGCACTTGGGCCATCCTCCACTGCACTCCCGGGCCACAGCAGAGAGCTGGGCTGGAAGAGGGGCAACTGGGACAGAATCCGGCGCCCCGACCAGGACTAGAACCCGGTGTGCCGGCGCTGCAGGCGGAAGATTAGCCTAGTGAGCTGCGGCGCCGGCCTGGATTCCTACTTCTGCAATCAGGAGTCAGTGACAAGTGAGAGAAGAAGTGACATGACCAAGACCACCGATTGCAGTGCAGAGATGGGCTTGAAGTGGGGAGGAAATGAAGATAAGAAAGCCCTTCTAGGCGGTGTTATAAAGTCCATAAGTGATAATGAGTGAACTCAGTTGGAAGCAGTGAGGATGGAGCTTTGTGGCAAGACTCAGAAAACAAGAACAGGAGCCACAGGGCTCTCTATGTGGTTGGAAGTAGAGTCCAAAGGAGAGGGTGGTGTCCAGGATGACGTGCAGGTCTCCAGGTAGAGTTCTTGATAAAGTATGCAGATGGAGTTCTTAATTGATGTGGCACCGTACATCTTGGGACTAAAGAGGAAAAAGACTTGAAGGATAAAGTGAAGTTTATCTCTGTTGAGTTTAAAGTAACTAAGGGACATTCATATGGATATGTCCTCAGAATTTAGGAAATAGATTTAACTAGAATTATAGATTCGAGGGTCATTTCAATGTAAAGATCAATTATACCTCTCAGAATGGATGACGTTTCAAAGTGAAATTAAACCAAGAACAAAAAGGAGCTAAAGGATGAACGACGAAGGACGTGGACATGAAGGAGATGGCCATTTGTGAAAGACATTCCAGTATAGTGACAGAGAGGAAACCAGGTGACATCTGATGACAGAGTGGTAGAAGATGAATATAAGGAGGTGGCCAGGTCAAACTGTCTCCCGAAGACCACGTCCATCCTTCACAGCCTGCCTTGAGTGCCCTAACAGGAAGCAAGTAGGTGGCCCTGGGCCTCTTTTCTAATTCTTTAATCATTTACTAGTTCCCCACACCCCAACTCGCCCCCACCAGTCCTGGGTACAAATAAAGAAAAATCTATCAACTGAAACCATGGATCTCACAACACTGTAGGTGTCAACCCTGGGCTGTAGTCCTTGCTTTCCTACTAGCCATACTATTTTGTTTACATCTTTCAATTACTCTGGAATCCAATGGCTTCATTTGTAAATTAGGGACAATCTGCATACCTTCCAGATTTGTGATCAGAGCAACAGAGGCAGATGCATGTGAAAAGCCTAGCTTAGGGATGTGGGGCTATGAGGACACCCAGAACAGAGAACTGACTGCACTAAAAATTCCCAGGGCAGACTTGGAGGTGTGGGTTGTCACAACTGAGAAGACTGAGACCTGGACTGATCCTGTGTGGAAGGTGACACAGCTCAGGAGTGGGAGTGCGAGAGACAGGCTCAGGCCTCCTGACTGCACCTTCCTGGCTCATTCTCAACATCACAAGTCTGGGACAAAAAGGAAGCAGAACCATTCTTTCCCCCACTTCCCATCCTCCCCTTGCTAGGCCAGTTTCTACAGACCAAAAATGCAATTGACTTGCAAGGGATTTGTAAGATTCTCCCCAGGATCTGGCTTCACATCGGATCAGACTACATCAAACACCCCACCAGGCTTGGTGTGAGTCCGATTAGTAGAATCACTGCACATACTCCCCTCTCCAAGACCAGCACACCAGGTCCAAACCACATCCAAACTCCCTGCCGGGCTCCTTGTAAGTCAAATTAGGAGAATCACTATTCCTCCTTTCTCTAAGACCAACACACTATTGGTGGCTCCTCCCTCCTCTACTCTGATGTGGGTTAAGTTCAAACTCTGCTGCCACCTTGCTGACCTTGGTTTAGTATATAACTCCTCTGAGCCTCCATTTCCTTAGCTGCGTGCATTAAACAATTATACATTCCAATTTCATCTCAGAGTTGGAGTGAGGATAAAATGGGAAAATGCACGTGTCCTAAAAAGCATCATGTAGAAGGTAAACGTGTAATATTATCACGAAGATATCAGATTATTTTTACAGAATTTCAAATTTTAGTTGCTAAAAAGCTGTGGTATGATTGATGCTGTGGTTGGAGCTTCTGTCAATTTGAAGATCGGGGTACTGTCTTTCCACTGTTAGGTTTCTGCCATCCATAGTAAGCATTGCCTCCAGTGGTCTGGAGTTCCTTTGATTTTTTGATTTTGATCTTTCATTTAAAAACTAGTGGTAAAATATCTTCCTTGTGAAATGATTGGAGCAATAAACCTGGGGGTAGATATTCAACTAGAAGTTTATTTATTTATTTTTAAAGATTTATTTATTTATTTGAAAGAGTTACACAGAGAGAGAAAGAGATGCAGAGAGTGAGAGAGAGAGAGAGGGGTCTTCCATCCACCGGTTCACTCCCCAGTTGGCTGCAATGGCCAGACCTGGGCCTATCTGAAGGCAGGAGACAGGAGTTTCTTCCGGGTCTCCCACAAAGGTGCAGGGGCTCAGGGACTTGGGCCATCTTCTACTGCTTTCCCAGGCCAAGCAGAGAGCTGGATAGGAAGTGGAGCAGCCGGGACTCGAACTGATGCCCATATGGTATGCCGGCACTGCAGGCAGTGGCTTTACCTGCTATGCCACAGTGCTGGCCCCTCAACTAGAAGTATAGAGACCAGTTCAGATACCACCTTTTCACAATAGAGTACTTGAGTTTAATTCTTAGCTCCTGACTCTAGCTTCCTGCCAGTGCAGATCCTGGTGATGGCTCAAGGTGCTTCTACCACCCATTGAGATATCTGACTTGAGTTCCTGGCTCCTGACTTCAGCCTGGTTAAGTTCCAACTGTTTTGGGCCTTTGGGGAGTGAACCCATGGAAGGGAGCTCTCTCTATCTCTGTTTCTCAAATAAATAAACACAAATTGTAAAGAGGAAAAAATAACAATCCCAGAACTAAACCTCAAAATAAGTTTCCATGTCAGTCCTTGTGTCTTCACCTCCTGGTGTTCAAGGAGACCTGAGCAAAATAAGCAGAAGTGATTTTAGAACAAGGTGAAGGGTGTTTTTCCCCAAGGGTAATGCCAAAACACCTGGATGAACTTGGCCACAAAGTTCTGGATGAATTTAGCTCATCCTCTTCTAAACCTGAGCAGTAGCAGGTAGGGACAGGAGGGGCCAGTTGAGAGATTGTGGGAATAGAAGTGGTAAGGGATGAGGAAGCGCTGGAAGCTGCAAGCTCAGGGATGTGTTCTCTTTCGCTGCTGCAGGAGGAGAAGCCACCTGACCCCAGCTGCCCTGCAGGACATGGGAGAAAAGGCAGTGAGTTTGAGTGGGGGCAGGTGGGAAGATTGCTGTCTCCTGTGGTTCGCTTCCTCATCTCACAGTGGGAAACTGTTCCGGAGCCCAGCACCTTCAAGTCCAGGAGGATCAGTGTGGGCTCCAAGCAGTGTGGGGAACCTGAGGCTAGAATCACCCACACTGGGCTCAGGAGGCCACAGAGGCTGGCGTGGTTCTCCCAGAGAGCCTCAGCAGGGACCTCCCAGCTTTGCAGGGTCGCATGCTGAGCAGGGGCCTTGCAGACAAAGGCACTCACAGCAAAGCTTCCTTAGGTGTTTATTCCTCCTTTCCAGACTCACTCCAATGTTTGCTGAGAGAGTACTAGATCACCCCTCCTCCTATCCCAAAGAATTTTACAAGGCAGATTTTTATTTTCCCTAGAGGTAGCTTTGGAAAATATGACCAATCTAAGGGGCCAACTCTTATCTCTCACTGTGGGTGGAAACTGAAACCTTGTCAACAGAATGCAGTCCAGATAACAAGAATGCAGTAAGGAAGCAAGAATAATGTGAGAAAGATAGTAGGCTTGATTGACTCCCTGAGTCAGTTATTTCTAACTGCCTTTTGTGTGCCTGGAACAGGGAGGTGTCATGGGCTTGTCTTATAGATGGTAATGGACTGTTGGAAGCCTCCGACAATTTTTGAACAATCGGATTCAGTGAGGGGACATAATTAGGCTCTGTGATAAGCACTAGGAGGGAGAGGCATCAGTTTTACAAGAATGTAACAAGAGTACCTGAATTCCAGCAACAGGTGTTGGGTGAAGGAGAAGGGGAGTGGTTGGGAAAATGTTACGGAAGGCACAAGCATATGCATGGAGCTGTGGTGGGAGGGATGGGGACACACTTAAGGACCCCAAAGCTGACCAAGCAGGTGTCCTCTGCCTCACACCCCAACTTCCTAAACTCAGAGAACAAGAGGAGTGGGCAGTGGGAGTGGTGCAAGATGAGGCTATAGGTATGGAGAAAAGCAGACCACACAGTCAATACATCTTGGTGAGAACTTGCTCTTCATCCTAAGAGTAATGGGAAGGCTGACCCCTCTGTTTAGTGACTACGACCTTATAAACAAGTCAGACACCTTCACACTTTGCTGTTTTTCAATTTTTTAAATGAAGATGATTGTTAAGCTCACAGGAGATTCAAGTAACTGTTGTGAGTGCTGTAGCAAAGCAAATAATGAGGACGATGGTGATCATACCTGTTGCTAACCTTTCTTGAACACTTTTGGGTGCTGTTTTCTGGGCTAAGCATTTATCAATTTGTGTTAACTTCTGGAATGGAGTTTTTCAAAGGTGAGAAGTCTGTTAGCAGGTGAGTTTATTCAAACTGCTTTTTAAAATAGTGGAATCTGGGCAGTGCTTTGGCATAGTGGATTAAGCCACTGCTTGGGATACCCCCATCCTCCCTCAGAGTGCTTTCTCTCTGTCTCACTCTCACTCTCTTTCTCTCTCTGTTGCTCTGTCTTTCAAGTAGATGAAAATAAACAAACTTTTTTGAAAGTAGTGGAATATTTTGCTTCCAGTAAAATTGTAAGCAGAAGCCCAAATCGTAAAGCC
Source organism: Oryctolagus cuniculus (assembly GCF_964237555.1). Taxonomy (NCBI): domain Eukaryota; kingdom Metazoa; phylum Chordata; class Mammalia; order Lagomorpha; family Leporidae; genus Oryctolagus; species Oryctolagus cuniculus. The sequence continues at coordinate 190,443,749 of NC_091433.1, read as the reverse complement.
AATACAAATAGAGATGTTCAGATTAAACTAGGGCCAGAAAGCTAGTGCCCTTGCATTTCAGAGCCCCTTCCTCCTCTCTGTACAGATTGATGACATTCTTTTTTACTTTCCAGAAGCAAAAACTGGTCATCCTCAATCTACTATGAGCAGGGATTCAACTTAGAATATTGTTACATTCTCTAGAAAGGACAGCAGCCATAGGCAATCTGGTGAGCCTCTCTGGGTTTCAGGTTTAATCTAATTCCTAGAATTATTTGAAGTTTAAAATTAGGTACTACGTAGAAAAATGCAAATCACTTGGAAGATGCTGATCACACAGAGAGTGATTATTGAATGTTAGTGCTGGCTATTATCATTAGTTGTTTCTGAATGTAACAATCAGTAATTTGGTGCTGCTTGCCATCTCCATTGCAATATTTGAAACTTCTTCACTAAGTATTAAGAGGCTCTCAGGAGTCCTGTGTACACGTCGTGAGCTCCTAGACTCATGGCTGTTTTGGAAGATGGTCTCAGAATTTCCTATTCTCACAATTCAGGTCACATATGTACCCGTATTCTCTTCATCTTGTGTAGCTAGCATCATTGTACAATCTTCTCTGGCAGAAACAATTAGTATGAGTAACTTTCTATTTGTTTAATTAAACACTCTCAAACTTATTTATTTGAGAGAGAGGAACATCTCCCATTTGCTGCTTCACAACCCGCATGCAGACAATAAGGCTGGGGCTGGATCAGGCCAGAGCTGTGCACCGGAAACTCAGTCTGGGTTCTCCATGTGGGTGGCGGGGACTCAACTGCTGGGGTCGTCACTCAGCTACCGGTGCCTCCCAGGGTGGACATTAGCAGAAAGCTTGAGTCAGCAGCCAGCGCCAAAACTTAAGCCCAGGCATCCCAAGCAACATCTTGTCCCCTAGGCCAAACACCTGCCCTAAATACTTTTTACTTAAATCATCACTGCACCATTCCAGGATATTCTCCTGGCTAGAACAAAATTCTACCTGTTATTAAGCCCTGACTATTCACTTCCAGTGATTCTTCTATAATGTTTGTGCTTGGCTTATTTTTAACCAACAGTTAAATCCAGATAGTCATTTCTTTCTTCGTTTCCTTTCAATGAATTAGGAATTAGATCAGTTTCAGGGGAAAGACCTGTTAAAAATAACACACATTTGACTCTTGGAAGACCCAGAATCTCACAGGAAAACAAGATAATAGATAATCTTACTACCAGGCAGAAAATGATCATTATTGCAAAGGAGCTTCAAATAAGTTTCTTTGGGTAGTTGCAGGAGAGACGGAAGGGACACACTTTGCAGAAACGGCCAGTGGTGGCCGCTGGGAATGGCATTCTTGGGAGAGAACGCTCGGAAGAGAGAGAATATGAGGATGGACGCAAGTTATGTAAGGCTAGTGGTGGGAAATGAGGCTGACTGGAAAGACTGGGGACACACCTGGGGATCATGGTGGTACAAGAAACAGAGACTTGCTAGGCAAAGGGGAGGCTGGGATGGTTCTGAACAGGAGTTGAGCATACTCATGACTGTGCTGAAGAAAACAATGATCTGTTGGTGACTTTCAGATGGGTTGGGTCTGGGAGGTTGCCTTAGTGGTCGATGTGAAAGGCAATGAAGGGTGACCGAGGGAGGGGTAGTGGAGGGGGCACCAGGAAAAGCCAGTAACATTGCAGATGTTTAGAAAATAAGCATTTGAAAGTAGTTGAGTGCCAGCAATGAGGAAGAGAGGGAGCTCAGAGCCCACTCTAATATTTCCTATCTGGATGGTTGGAAAAAAGTTTTTGACAGATCAAGGGGCAAGGTAAGGTGTGGACTGAGACCACGCCTACAGGCCTCCTGTTCTGCCTCTGTGGAAACGCCAATTCTGGGTATGCAGTTTTAAATTGTTCTTACTGGAATAATAATGTTCAGATGCCCCTCCATTCTCTGTTCTCTTATGCAACTCCTTTAACTTCTGAGGATAGATTTTGGCCCCCACATCCTCTGAGAAGTCATCTGACACCCGGTCTGAGTTACACAGCTCTCTGCATAGCTGTGGCATGCTGCATTACCTATGTCAGGCCTGTTTTGTGAGATCAAGGTTGGCACTTATCCCTGGATACCAGTGCCTGTGCATAAAGGTACTCAGTAAACAATTACAAGAGGAAAGTGCTGTCACTTAGGTTATGAATGCATGTGTGTATTTCAAATTTATTTTGCACCAGGAAATTTTATCTTTTAACTTTCTGAAGCCACTTCATATAACTATTATTTAAATAGATATGCATTGAAGAACTTCTGCTTAGATCAGATAATGAACAGCTGTGAACAACATGATGTAAGTTTGAGCATTCAAGCATTTCTTGTAACAGAGATGCGATCTCGAGGAGGAAGGGTAGCATATTTGACATTTCGTGTGTTTAAGATGGAAACACTGGGAGAATTTCAAGGATCTTCCAAGTCTGCCTGGTGAGGCCCCACCAGCCCAGCAATTTCTCATGGCAGAATTTCTGATGAAATCAGAACCCCAGGGTCCCGACCTAATGTTCCATAAATTAGGCGATGCTGAAACTGGAGAGTTTTGAAGGGGGGTATTTTTCTTGGGGCAATATCGGGAAAACATGTTTGTCTATGACTAATTCCCCTCCTGTGAGCTCTTGGTATTATCTCTGAGGGTTTTCAAGATAAATAGACTGAAGCTGTTGTCAAGTTTCACCAGAAAAAAGCAAACAGACCCAGGGTCTCTGAATGTGTCCGTGTCACCCCTCCTGCCTGGTTGCTTTGTGGTTTGTGGTGCTGAGCGGGTGGGGAAGGGAGGGACGCCTGCAGAGAAGGACCGTGCACCACGCAGAGGTGAGCAGCACAGAGGCATGGCCATGGTCACGCACGGACTGCCACCCCGACAGCCTTGACATCACTGTGGGCAGTGCCTGCTCAGGACCCAGGCCTGTGCCGGGCGCAGATGACACAGGGGCAGATACACTTGTCCTCTCACTTGCCCTCCAGAGACTTCTTACATTAAAATATGTGCAGAATAGAATGTACTTACTGTACTTTCAGTACAGCACAGAGATATCGCATTCTACTGGGGATCAGAAGTGACTGCTGTTGCCCTAGCGCTGCCACGAACTCTCTGTGTGACTGTAGGCAAAGCTTTTCCCCCACTGGCTTTTGATATCCTCATTTTAATTTTTTTTAGAAAGCTTTTATTTAATGAATACAAATTTCATAAGTACAGCTTTAGGAATATAGCAGTTCTTCCCCCAATACCCGTCCTAGGGACCTCGGGGCCAGCGCCATGGCACAGCGGGTTAAGCCAGTGCTTGTGACACCGGCGTCCCATATTGGAACACCAGTTCAAGTCCTGGCTGCTCTGCTTCTCATCTGGCTTCCTGGTGACGTGCCTGGGAAGGCAGCGGAAGATGGCCCAAGTATTTGGGTCCCTGTCACCCGTTGGGGAGACCGGGATCCAGTGCTTGGCTCCTGGACTAGGTCTGGCCCTGTTGGGACTATTGCAGGCATATGTGAAGTGAACTTACGGATGGAACATTCTCTCTTTCCCATCTCTCTCTCTTTTTCTTTCTCCCCTAAATCCATCTCTCTCTCTTTCTGTTGTTGTACATTTCAAATAAATTAAAAAAAAAAACTTAAAAAAATGAGGACCCCTTATTCCTTATAAGAATGTTCATTAAAGCACAAAATATTGGATGAAAAGAATTCCTCTACCTGAAATGGAATGCTGGGAGCCCGTGTGGTCTTCATGTAATTATGTTATTACACAGGGAAATGAACACAATTTGAGGATGCTTTTCATATTTTCCATATTTGCATGGCCTTGACTCTGACAATGAAGCTTCATAATTTGTGGTCAGTGCCAGATGCCGTGTCTCCTTCATGGATTGCCTCACAAAACCAAAACAGCTGTTTGGGACTAAGAGCAACTTTCACTCAGTGGCAGATGCTGTGGTGTGTGTCTGCGCCTGGGCTACCTGATCCTGGGCTCCTGGAAAGACGCGAGCATTTGAAAGACTTCGGTTGAACAATCAGAAGACAGGCACCCATGGACCCTGGGAGTGTTCCTGCGGTGTTCCTGAATGAATGCATGGGTGCTGTTTTCCATTTATCTCTGCATATCTGAGAGCCTGTTGTCATATAGAATTTTTCTAGTGATAAATGCACCCTCTGCTCTGCTCAGTGAACCGAACCCCAGTACAAGATAAATCTGCTGCTAATTCAGAGCAGCTATGTCTTCCTCTCCTCTCCACAGTTCTCCTGGGAGGTCTTTGGATTGCCTTATCTGGGTTGTAGACCTGGTGCTCTGGGTTTGAACCCCTGCTCTGGTACTTTGGACTTCATTGAGAACCACCTGCTTCCATGATATGAATGTGGTTTGTCTCCTCTGGAACCGATCCTGGTGGTGTGGGGAGGTAGTACCTTGAAGAAGCGCTAGTGTGTTGAAGAAGGATTAGCGCAGATCTCTAGTGGACTGGGTTGGCTACCGTGACAGCTGGTTGCTATAGCGCCAGGAGAGCCTGGCGTTTTCCTCTTCCACACATACCCACCTGCCCTTCTCCCATGAGGCCCTCACCAGAAGCCAGGCAGATGCTGGCACCATGCATTTGGTCTTGCAGCCTCCAGAATCAAGAACTAAATAAGTTTTCCTTTGTAAATCACTCAGTTGTGAATATTCTCTGTTACAGCAAAAATAGGCTAAAACATACACCCCTGGCCACCAGTACAGTGGCTGCGTAAGAAATGCTGCTGCAGCCAGTGGTGGCTTCATCCGTTCTAGCTCCCTTGCGGTGGGGAGGGGCATCATGGTGGACACAGGGACACGCCCTCTGTGTGCAGTGGGACCCAAAGCAGGAGAACCAGTCCTTTCTGCTGTCACCCCTCCCATCTATGCCCGAGAGTGTGGACACGTCCCACACAGAAACAGGTGCATCAATAAAGTGGCCCCATGGAGAGCTGAAAGGAGACTCTAACACTTGTGGGAACTTTCCCCCACATTAGTGAGCAAATCAGAGATAATCGGCAATCAACAGGCTTGTCATCCTGACACATTAGCAGAAACAAATTCTTGAGGCAGAGAGAAATTCACACAACTTCTGGTCGGAGTAGACTTTGGTATAATCTAAAGAAAAATCATCTAGCTCTTATGTTTCAGTAGCCTTGGAAATTTAAGAGACGTCTCCTTTTTAATGGGTTAAATGCTCACAACTCCTTTCACTCTGTGCCTTCTTGCGAATGCCTTATTGATTATCTTGAAAAGTAAGATTTCTCCAATAGGTGAGATATACCTTAAGGTAACCTTTTCAAGGAAAGCGTATGTAAATATTTTCCTTTTATCCTTATACCTCTCAAAATACACCTGTACACAGAATTCTAGAATCACAAAGCATTGCACTCAAAGGTTCACAGACAATTTTTCTATTGTCTTATTTTATCATGTAATGGTACTGGGGTAAATTCTCAGTCCATTCATTTTTTGAAGTTTTGTAGGGCAACTGTGTTTTCCTGGACTCTTGTCAGTATTATTCTTTATTCCCTAGATTAAGTAGTATTTATGGGGCTGGTGCTGTGATGCACTGGGTTAACGCCCTGGCCTGAGATGCCAGCATCCCATATGGGTGCTGGTTCTAGTCCCAGCTGCTCCTCTTCCAATCCAGCTCTCTGCTATGGCCTGGGATAGCAGTAGAGGATGACCCAAGTCTTTGGCCCCTGCATCCGCAGTGGAGACCCAGAGGAAGCTCCTGGCTCCTGGCTTCAGATCGGCACAACCCCGGTCGTTGTGGCCAATTGGGGAGTGAACCAGCAGATGGAAGACCTTTCTCTGTCTCTAACTCTCTCTGTAACTCTGTCTTTCAAATAAGTAAAGTGAACCTTTTTTTAAAAAAGTAGTATTTATTAACATACAGCATCCTGTTGCACATTCTTTACAAATTTTTTCTGGAACACACAGAGCCCTTTAGGGTTGCATAACCAGGCCTCATTTCTAGAGATTTTTCCCTTACATATTTGCAACTTTTGTCTAATGCATTCCAATCAGTATATTAGCAGTATTAATTATCGAAAAGTGATGACTGCCTTATCCATTACCCATATGCATTTGGTTTTGAGTTCTCAGTTTTCTCATCATTCTGTGAGAATACTCTCATTCTCTCCTCTTATACGTCTGTAGTGATAGATCAACTTTACTTTTGGATGCTCCAAAGGCCCTTTAAAAATTCTGCAGTGGCATTGGGTTTCCCCCTTGTTATCAGCGCTAACATCACTCACCGTTTATTTTGTTATCTATGATCTGATGTTCTTACCATTCATGTTCTCTTTAATTTAACTGTGTTGTAATCAAAAAGAAGCAGTCATGTAAAATTTACTGCTGTTCACGGCAACACATCTATTTTCTAAGGAGTATTTTTAGTTGGTGCTTTCTTTTATTTCACTGTATTTTTGAAAAAGAATATTTATTTGTTTCAGAGAGAAAAGGTTGGGTGCCGGTGCCACGGCTCAATAGGCTAATCCTCCGCCTGCGGCACCGGCACCCCAGATTCTAGTCCCATTTGGGGCGCCGGATTCTGTCCCGGTTGCTCCTCTTCCAGTCCAGCTCTCTGCTGTGGCCCAGGAGGGCAGTGGAGGATGGCCCAAGTGCTTGGGCCCTGCACCCGCATGGGAGACCAGGAGAAGCACCTGGCATGGCAGCCATTTGGGGGGTGAACCAATGGAAGGAAGACCCTTCTCTCTGTCTCTCTCTCTCACTGTCTATAACTCTGTCAAAGTAAAAAAAATATAAAAAATAAGAGAGAGAAAAGGTAGATAGATTTGGATAGATAGGAGATAGATAGATGATATCTATAGATAGATCCTATTTCTTGGTTCACTTCTCAAAGCACACAATCTCTAGGGCTTGGCTGGACAGAATGCAGGATCTGGAAACTCAATCCAGGTTATCACCTTTGCTTCCCAAAGTCTGCATTAACAGGAAGCAAACATCTTAACTGGTGTCTTAACTTCCAGGTTAAAGCTCACCCCTCATTTTGTCCTTTGACATAATATTCATGTCGGTCTTACATTCTCCTTTGTGTTCCTTCTTAATTCTCTCTCAGCAAAGTCTATTGCAATTACAATGACTAACAGCCAAAAACGGTGTGGTTGAATCAAACAGGGGCTGGACAGCTGGACATGATGACTTCAATCCTGGTGTGCCCTTATAGGGTGAGGTGAGAGCTGGGACACGGGATATTAGCAAATAGTCCTGGCTTCTCCTCTCCTCTCCTCTCCTCTCCTCTCCTCTCCTCTCCTCTCCTCTCCTCCCCTCCCCTCCCCTCCCCTCCCCTCCCCTCCCCTCCCCTCTCCTCTCCTCTCCTCTCCTCTCCTCCCCTCTCCTCTCCTCTCCCCTCTCCTCCCCTCCTCTCCTCTCTTCTTCTCCCCTACCCTCCCCTCCTCTCCCTCCCCTCCTTTACCCCCTCCCCTCCTCTCCCCTTCCCTTCCCCTCCCTCCCCTTCCTTCCCTTCCCTTACCCCCTCCCCTCCCCTCTCCTTCCCTTACCCCCTCCCCTCCCCTCCCCTCCCTTCCTTACCCCATCCCCTCTCCTCCCCTCCCCCCTTCCCTCCCCTCCCTTCCACTCCTTTCCCTTCCCCTCCCTCCTCTCCCCTCCCCTCCTCTCCCTTCTCTTCCCTCCTCTCCCCTCCCTTCCCTTACCCCCTCCCCTCTCCTCCCCTCCTCTCCTTTCCCTTCCGCTCCCTCCCCTCCTCTCCTCTGCCCTCTCCTCCCTCCCCTTCCCTCCCCTCCCCTTCCTTTCCCTTCCCTTCCCTCCCCTCCCCTCTCCCTCTCTTTCACAGTTTTTATCATTTATTCAGTGAGAGAAATACACAGGAAATTGAAGGCTTTATTTGGGAGAGAAAGAAGTCTAGAATGTAAGTTGGGTCCATACCAGGCAGAGAGCAGTCCAAGAGCCATGTGGAGCAAAGTATGCATTTAGGTTCAGCCACAGGTAGTATAGCTTGGACAGGAAAGCAGAGGCAGAGGTGGCCAAAAGGCAGCCTGCACAAAGGCATGGGACAACAGGGGCTCCCTTTTCTTGATCTACAATTTTGGTAACAAGTCTTCGAATGGAGGCTGATCACCTCTGTGAAACTAAGGGCACATTCTTCCATGACTCTGCTCTCCCATTTAGGGTGACAGGCACAGCCACGTCCGTACGAAGAGCTCGAGGTTCATGGGCTTCTGGTTTGTGGTGTTGCTCTGGTTTGAAGGTGTCTCCCCCAAATCATGTGTTGGAAAGTTAGTCCCCAGTGCAACGCTACTGGGAGATGGGTAATTAGGCCATGGGCTCAATCCTCATGAATGGCCATTACTGCAGACTAACATCATTATCTGGAATGGGTTCCTTATAAAAAGAAAGCCTGAACCCTGCCTCTTCCTCATTCTCTCTCTCTCTCTCTCTCTCTCTCACACACACACACACACATTCTCTCTTGCCTTTCCACCTTTTGCTGTGGGATGACACAGCAAGAAGACCCTTACCATATGTCAGCGCACTGAGCTTGGACTTCCTAGCCTCCAGAACTGTGGGAAATAGACTTTTATGCTCTTTATAAATTGCCTAGTCTCAAGCACTCTGTTACAGCAACACAAAATGGACTTAGACATGACTCTATATATGTTCAGGCATACGCCCTTCTGAACTTTGGTTTACCACCAGCCTGCGATCTTCTGTAGAACAGAGATTTAGCCATGGTTCTTACAGAGCACTTTTTTACCTACTAAATATGAGGAAAAAATTATTATTTTAATTATTCTAGTTAAACTGATTGAGATTCAAGATCAAGAGCCTAAACATAAGTCAATAACCACATATCACTTCTCTGCTGACTTTATTGACCTAAAACTACAATGTATGGCTGTTGACTTTGAAAGAGAGCATGCTTTAATGAACATTCAAATCCTCTGTGAAAGGGACCTCTAATTGTTTTCTGTAATGATGAGCATAGGGATCAGAGCATATTCATCCATTTCCATATATAATAGGAAGTCCCAGGTAAAGGCTTCCAGCCACATTGGGAGGGAAGTTTCCTTTTTTCTTGCAGTTTTAGGCTGCCTACTTACTCATGTCAATGTCTCAAGCACCATATGTAGATATGTGTACATGAGAGGCAGTTTAAAATAAAGAAGATTATAGCAGATTTCAAACCGTTCTTTCTATGCCATTGCATGCACTATAGTATTAAAACATAACAAAAAGGAAAATAAAAAAATCTGTTCTAACAATCTGTTTCATGAATCTTGAAGGAAATACAAAACAAATCACCCCAGATGAGATATAAGTCGCAGTTCCCACCACTGCAGTCCAATAAATACAACCTCAAGTGTCAGAGAACAGAGAAGCCAGGTGAGATCAGCCCACATGTCCCCCTTCTTTTAAGCAGAGCTGTAATGAAATCATCATTGACCAAGAGCTGTTCATGGCTCTGGGTGGCCAGAGCACAGCCATCACTTCCGCTATTCTCCAGAGAAGGACTTGTGAATTGCCTTCTCCTTCCAATCCTGTGGCCCTTGAACTGGACCAAGTCACAGCCACGCGTGGGCTCAGTTCTGAGTGTGATGCCAGATGGCCCCACCACTGCTGGAAGACTGTGGCTGTGGACTCACAGTAGTGCACCCACCACGGGACAAGCATCTGCAAAAGGTAGCAAGGAGGCAGTTAGGGAGATGAGACTCTTCAGTGGCCTCCGACTTCCATCCCATGCCTTGATGGACTAGTCCGCCTACCTCTGGGGGACTCAGCTTGGAGATAGATGGGCTTGGGTTCAAATTCTGGGTCCATCAGTGAGAACTTGACCATGTTTCCTCTATGACATAAAGGGGGCTAGTACATCACGTGGCTTTGAGAGGATTGGGGGGCTCTCTAGGTAGGGCAAAATGGGCATGGCATTTAGTCACAGTCTTCCGTGGTGTCCCTCATTTGTGGCCTGAGAACGAGTGTGGAGCTTCGCTTCAGGATTCCTGTGTTCTACTGCGGACATCTGTGTGATCTGGGGCACATCTGTTCCGATATCTGGGTTTGATTGCTCTCTTAGATGAGATGTCATCAAACTTGATATCAGAATCACTTTCCATTTTTAAAAAAGGCCAAGTCCTTCAAATCATTCTAATATTGGCCCTAAGACGGGGCACTTCCTGACCTCCCATGCAACTTTAGGATCTTGTCTGGACCGCTCCTCAACTCCAGAAGCTCATGTCCTCGTTCTAGCAGTCCAGGCCCCATGCTGTTTTGTTAATGGCCTGTTCCTATTCCTGTTCTGCATCCGGGAACTGTGAACTCCTTGACAGCAGGAACTGTGTGTCATTCACCACGGTGTTCCCAAGTGGTTTTGTCAAGGACTTAGTATGCAATAGTTGCTCATTAAACATTATTATAAAGAATGCTGATTATTCAATTTATTTGCCACAAGACTATTGAGCACATGTGTGGGCAGTTATATAATCTATCTTATTGGAATTGAAAAGAGGGTATTAAGTTTTTCTAGTGATATTTACAGTGCCAGGTAAGAGCACCTGTCCAAGGAAAGCTTGTCCTTCAACTTCAGTGAAACTGGTAGGTGTTTATTCCACTGCTGTAAAAGACAAGAACGGGGGCTGACGCTGTGGTGTAGTGGGTAAAGCTACCGCCTGCAGTGCCGGCATCCCGTATGGGTGCTGGTTCGAGTCCTGGCTGCCCCACTTCCTATCCAGCTCTCTGCTATGGTCTAGGAAAGCAGTAGAAGATAGCCCAAGTCTTTGGGCCCCTGCTTCCGCATGGGAGACCTAGAAGAAGCTCCCGACTCCTGGTTTTGGATTGGCACAGATCTGAACATTGTGGCCATTTGAGTATGTCTCTGCCTTTCAGTGAAATAAATAAATCTTAAAAAAACAAAAAGACAAGAGCTGTTTTATTTTCCTTATGAGGGTAGATTTTTTAACTTTAAAACTATTCATTCATTACAATGGTTTCTAAGTGCCAACCACTTGTCACATGCAAAGCACAAGGTAGGGTGGGGAAGGGTAAAAACCAGTAGAATGAGACAATGTGCATTAGTGTTAAGTTTAGCAGCCATTTGACTTTGGAAAAGTCTCCTAAATTCAGTGAGCATTCGTTTCTCTGTCTCTTGAAGACGAAGCTATCTGATAGACTGCCAGGCTATCCGAGGTACTCCATGAGATTTCGAGTGTGAACTTTCAGTCTGTGCCAGATTGAAAGAAGGCAATGCTAATCTTTCTAGATTCTTTCCTTGTCTCAGACAGCGTTGTTTATATCCAATAGCTGCTTAATACCTAACATGTGCATGAGTATTTCCTGTGTTTTAGAGCAGTGGATGCTTTTCACAAGGCAAACCCAGAACAGGATTCTGTGACTTCTCCTTAGTTTCTGCCTCTCCTACCTCCCACCTTGGTTCTTTCTTATATAAATAAGGAATATGTGTAAAGATTCTCAACTAATCACTTACTCTTCCTATATGTTTGACACTCAAGTTATTTTTACTTTAATAATTTTGCTGGACACTTCGTGGGTTTTTTTTCCCTCTCTTTCTAAAGAACCCCCCATGCCATCCATACTAATTATTGGAAATCCTCCTCCTTGGCTTCTTTGACATCTGGAAGAGCAACGGAGACAGTGTGGTGCTCGTCCATTCAGTTGGGAAAACCAAGGACTTGAGAGAAGATGTACATCGGCAGTAAAGGAACTGGGAGCCTAGAGTCAACCGCTCTGTGTTTCTGGGAAAGCTACTTAATCTCTCTGAACTTGCATGTCCTTGTTTTGTTTGATCTGTAAAATGGGGCTGTGCACCGCTTATCGTAAAACCATTGCAAGACTGCATGCAATGGAAATCCACACTCCACTGGTCCTTGTGGGTCTCTCAATGAGTGAAGGGCAAACGTGGCTTCCTTTCCCTTCAGGCCCTGGGTCCTCTCCTGCTTCTCTGCATACCACTCTTTCCCCACCTCCTCCAGGAATGCTTGACGCTGGGCCACAGCGATATCTTCCCTCTGCTGCTCCCCTTGGAGTGACCTTCAGTCACATGGAATCTGGAGACACCCAGATGAGGGGCACTGCCACTTGCAAGCACATGTCTTTTTCATGTGAGTTTCTTGCACACAGATGAGAGAAACACATTTCAACCAGCTGCATAACAAGAGGCAAATGCAATTCACCAACCCAAATATCTTACCATGATAAATGCAAACTGATATGTAAGAATTTAAAGATAGGAGGGCCTTGACTTTGCATCCTGAGGCTGATGAACTCAAGCCTCCTGGGCACTTCCTAAACCTCTCACCTCATCTCTGCCCGGGTTGTGCGGTAATTTCCCTTCTCAGACGATCTCCTCTACAGCCTCTCTGAGAGCTCCAGCCTCACCTATCATTTTTTTAAATGCTTTTACATGAAGCCTTTTGTGTAGAAAATGAGTCTATTTACATTCCCAGGATCCTTGAGGTGAGGCACCTCCATTACTAGCTAAGTGTATCCCCCAATCCTTTCTTTGTATAGGACACCTTCCGCAGGTACATGTACCGTGTCTTCATCTCTGGTCTGGAATACTCACTGTATCAGTCTATTTTGCTTGCCAGTTGTGCTTAATGAGCATTGTGGGTTGCAAACCACTTAATTCTCTCACACCGGCTGGGAGCTCTGTAGCTCATTGTCACTGTTTTCAGCAATTCTTTCAGGATGCTGGGATGGAAGGCAGGGAGTGCAGAACCCCTCCCCACAACCCTGAGCAAACAGGGATTGCACATGCGTGTGGGCCCTGGACAGCCGTTGTCTCACGCTAGCGTTCCAGCTTGTTGCTGTAAGGCATGACCCACGAACACCACTTTGTAGATGAGGACACAGCGTAGCAGAGAAGGAAAAGCTGGACTTGGTGTGGAACGGGAGGTCAGGAACCATGTCTTGTTTTTTATTCTGTATCCTTGGTGCCCGTTATCACATGATAGGTGATGGGTAAGCGCCTGATGTGTTGGTGAAGGGACAAAGGCTACGAGTCGCCCTTTAAGAGTGAGACACCTGCCGGCGCCGCGGCTCACTAGGCTAATCCTCCGCCTAGCAGCGCCGGCACACCGGGTTCTAGTCCCGGTCGGGGTGCCGGATTCTGTCCCGGTTGCCCCTCTTCCAGGCCAGCCCTCTGCTGTGGCCAGGGAGTGCAGTGGAGGATGGCCCAGGTGCTTGGGCCCTGCACCCCATGGGAGACCAGGAAAAGCACCTGGCTCCTGGCTCCTGCCATCGGATCAGCGCGGTGCGCCGGCCGCAGCGCGCCGGCCGCGGCGGCCATTGGAGGGTGAACCAACGGCAAAAAGGAAGACCTTTCTCTCTGTCTCTCTCTCTCACTGTCCACTCTGCCTGTGAAAAAAAAAAAAAAAAAAAAAAAAGAGTGAGACACCTGTCTAGTAAACCAACAGATGATCCCACTTCCAGTTCATGAGATTTAGCAAGCCAGTGTGTGTACATTTCCTCTGTGACCTCATTGTTTATAAATGCCCTTGAGAAACAGGGTAGGGGTTAAGGTTTGGTTGGGAGCAGAGATCTGAGAGAGAGTCAGGTGGTCTTCCTGGGTTCCCAGCACTAAGCTTTGTCTTGGAGCAGTGGTTTCAATAGCCCCACATGAAGCCAGCTCCCATGGTGCAGCCCAGCCTGGGATGTTAGGGACTGAAGCCCCCTTGTTCGCAGAAGATGAGCTTTGTCCAAGGAGGATGAATGGATGCTGCTTGTGTTTTGGCTGCAGCAGCCTCCTGTCTATAGAAGTGTTTTCCTTCGCCTGGGCTGAGCTGAGCTGAGCTTCAGAGAGGCATAAACAAGCCCGCAGTCCCCAGGGGATCTGGCACAGGAAAATGAAGTCATTTTACATTTGCAGCATACTGCCAATTGGAATCACAGGAGTCAGAACAGGATGCTGGAGTTCTTTGTTTAGCTCTTCTGAGCTTTCTTCAGCTTCCTGGAGGGAGGAAGTGGGTATGTATGGAATAGCCATTTGCACTATATAGTCTTCAAGATCCTTTTCCCTTGCATAAAACTCCCAGCCTAAATCTTACATTTAGCTGGCTGGAAAGCAAAACAAGGGGCCATTGAGTCCCTGCAGTGGGACTGAACCTGCTATCGGCCTTGGTGTGCGTGGGGACACAGCCTAGATTCCTGATCATAAAGAAACCTGCAGGCTCTTGCTCCATCTGGCTTGGGGATGGGATGTGGCACGGGAAGCGCCTACGAACTTGTCTGTGGGCTTTGGTCTCAAGCCTTCTGTCAGGGCAGTAACAGGATCTTGCCAAGTCCCATCTCATCCCCATTTGGTCCCAGCTGGTTTGTTTTCACCTTGGGAAGCTTTTGAGTTTTCCCTGCTACAGCCCCGCCTCCCAAATCTGTCACTTCTTCTCCTGCTGCCTTGTGCAGTCGCAACAGCCTCTGCTTCTCCTTCTTCCTGCCGGTTCTCTGCACTCGTCCTACCCAGGAGCTCCTCCAACACTTCTCCTATGTTGCCATGTTGGTGATGCAGGGCATCCATGTGGGGTGGGTATCACAGAATTATGTGAAGTGCAAAGACAGCAGGGAGTTGATCATGGTTGCAGAGCTGGGGAAACAAGGAGCCATCTCTTGTGCTCCCTACATGAAATCTTGGCACCACCCAATCCAATCCCGGGATGTTTTTAAGTTTACAGAAGATACTCTGGGCCAAAGGTCAGCTTGTTAGCTTGGGCTGTGTCTTTGTTCTTTTTCTGTTGCTACAACAAAACTTCTGAGGTGCAATACTTTCCAAGGGAAAGCGATGGATTTAGCTTAGCCTTTTGGATATTCAAGAGCCTGGTGCTGCCATTTGCTTGAGTCTGGGCAGGGCCACATGGTGGAGGGTATTGCAGAAACGGGAGTGTGTAAGGGAGAGAGGTCACATGATGCAGGAAGCAAGAGGCCAAGGAGGGGTCAAGGTCACTCCTTTAAGAGTAACCTGCTCAGGCTGGCACTGTGGCATAGTGGACTAAGCCTCCACCTGCAGTGCTGGCATCCCATATGGGTGCCAGTTCTAGTCCTGGCTGCTCCACTTCTGATCCAGCTCTCTGCTGTGGCCTGGGAAAGCAGTGGAAAATGGCCCAAGTCCTTGGGCCCTTTCACCCATGTGGGAGACCTGGAAGAAGCTCCTGGTTCCTCCTGGCTCTTGGCTTTGGATCGGCCCAGCTCTGGCCGTTGCAGCCATTTGGAGAGTGAACCAGCAGATGGAAGACCTTTCCCTCTATCTATCTCTCACTGTCTATAACTCTGACTCTCAAATAAATAAATAAAATCTTAAAAAGACTAACCTGCTCTCAGGGCTGGTGTTGTAACAGGTAAAACTACTACCTGCAAAGCTGCCATCCCATATGGGCACCGATTCCTGTGCCAGCTGCTCCACGTCCAATCCAGCTCCCTACTAAAGCACCTGGGAAAGCAACAAAAGGTGGCCCAAGTGCTTGGGCTCCTGACACCCACATGGGAGACCTGGAAGAGGCTCCTGGCTCCTAGCTGTAGCCTGGCCTAGCCCCAGCTTTTATGGCCATCGGTGGGGTGAACCAGAAGATGGAAGATCTCTCTCTCTCTCCGTCTCTCCCTATCTTCTTGTAACTCTTTCAAGTAAATAAATAAAACCTTTAAGACAACAAGCAAAGACTAACCTGCTCTTGTGGGAGTCATTCCTCTCCTCCTAGCCTTTGCCTAGCCCCACAAGACAGCATTCATCTATTCCTGAGGGTGGAGCCCCTAGGACCTAATTCACTTCCACTGAGCCTCATTTCTTAAAGGTGCTGCCAGCTCCACACCACCATCCTGGGGACCAGGCTGTGCCCATGCCTATTTGGGAGACAAACCGTAGCCAAACTAGCACAGGCTGCAGCAACAAAATGCCATCAATGAGTTGGTCCCAATAGCACACGTTCAGTTCTCCAGTTCTGGAGACTGCCTAGCTCAACACAAAGATGCTGACAAATGTGTTTATTTTTCCCTGCACTTTTTATTTGATTATTTACTTCAATTATTTTAAAGGCACAGAGACAAGGAAAGGAGAGAGAGAAAGGAGAGAGACCGAGACAGAGAGAGAGAGAGAGATGTCCTATTCATTGGTCCATACCCCAATTCCTCAAATGCCCACAGCAGGCTGGGCCAGGCCACAGTCAGAAGCCAGAAATGAATGTGGTCTCCCACGTAGGTGGCAGGGACCCAAACACTTGAGGCATCACCTCTTGTCTTACGGAGTTCCTGTTTGTAGGAAGCTGGAACTGGGAGCAGGTCAGGACTTGAACCCAGGCTCTCTGATAAGGGACACAGGTGTCCCCAGCAACATCTTAACCACTGTGCCAGATGCCTGTGTGTGACCCGATTCCTGATGGAGGCTCTCTTCTTGGCTTACCCCTGTGTACTCACGTGGCCTTTCCTATGTGTGTGTGCCTGTGGAGAGAGACAAGGAGCTCTCCTGAACGTTCCACTGCCCCCTCTCCACGTCAGTCTATAGTCTTTCTCCTTCTACTCTGTCACTCATTTCATCAAGAGGATTCAACCTTGATAACTTAATCTCGACCTAAGTACCTTCCATGGACTTCAGCATATCAACTTGAGGGGATGGGGCAGAAACACTGTGTCCAGAAAGCCAACCATTTCTGTCTCTTGTTACCATTTGTGAATAAAATGAGGAGCGGAGCACAGGTTCTTCTGCAATTGCTCTAAGAGGATGGCTGTGGCCTGTCTGTGTCTCTCCCCAAAGTCCTTTATTGAAACTTCGTCCTCCATGTGGTAGTATGAAGAGGGGGGTGATAAGGTTTTTCTGGGTCTACAATGTTTGCTGGCTGCTTTGCAGACCTTCCCTTGGGAAGGTGTGGCCCTGGAAAGCTTGACGGCATGGCCCTGGGGGATGCTGAACTGTCACTGGCCACAGACTCAGGTCCTTTGCTATTTGCAGAATCTATGCATGTGTTTTGAGAAACAGAATTTGCTTGAATGTCTCCTGTCCTTCAATATGGCATAAAGCAAATTCAATTCTTTGAATTTGGCCAAGATTTACTGAGAACTTACTCAGAGCTTGGCCCCATGCAAGGTGTCATGGATAAAGTGACAAATAAGAGACTGTGTTGGTCCTTGAGGAACTCACGGTCCAGAGGGAGAGGCAGTCAGGCAATGATGACCATGTACATAGATCGGTCACACTCCTGTGGTGGTGGTAGGACAGGCCGGGTGGACAGCAGAGAATTTGTCAAGACCCTGGGGAACTGGGAGGGGCTTCATGGGGACAGCAATACTTGCTGTGACTTGAAGGGTCAGAACCTGCTGACCAGTGGGCAAGGTGCAGCATGGATGAGGGCCACGCTACAGGAGTGCCCCTTGTCCATGAGGACACATTATAAGGCCCCTAGCGGATCCCAGAAACCATCCATCATGTTGAACCCTGTTCTTAGTACATCATCCCAGATTCCTGCAGGCTTTCCACGTGGTACCTCAGGTCGTCTGTCCTCCCATGCTTTATTCCTTGGTGGTGCCTCTTCTGCATCACTACACTTGCTTTGGAGCCTTCAAGTAAAATATGAATTATTAGAACACAGTGCTGTGACACCATGACAGCTGATTTCATAATGAGGCGATTACTAAGTGAGTGATTAGCAGGCAGTGTATACAGTGGGGATGCACTGGAGAAAAGGGTGATACTCACTCCAGGTGGGATGGCACACAAAGGCATGGGATTGCATCACACTATTCAGAATGGCACACAATTGAGAACTTCTGTTTGCTTCTGGAATTTTCCATTTAATATTTCCAGACTGTGCTTGACTGTAAGTGCCTGAAAGCATGGACAGTAAAGTGGCCTACCAAGGCTGGGGTGGGGACTGTTGTAGGTTGCAGAGAGCGGGAACAAATATTATTAACAAAAACATCGAAACATGAGCCAGCACTCCCTATGGTGGAGGAGAGTGCATGGTATGTGGAAGGAGGAAAGAAAGGGAAGACATCATAAGGGTTTCAGGCGGATTAGGTGCTACCTACACCAAGTTCAGTATTTGGGCAATGCTTTTTTATTGTTGTGCATTGCCACAGGGAGTGTTAGTTACAGGGCATTGTCACAATCAACATTGTGTGTTAGAAAGATTGAGTTTGAGACTTGTAGTGGGGAACCAGGGACTCATGTAGGACACTACTGCAGTCACCCAGCCTCCATGAGAGTGGGAGAGACAATGGAGTGAGGTTGGGCCTTAGGACTGTCAAAGGGGCTAGATTGACGATGACCAACTAGATGGACACAGGGTGCTGGGTAAGGGTGGAATGCTACATCAAAAGTGAGTCTCAAACAGATGCACACGCCATTTGGGAGCCAATGAGGCCTGGGGCAAGTTTGATAGCTCCTCCCCCTGGCCATCACTGTCATATGTGGATGCTTGAGTCCAACCCTCATATGTTCCCATCTGAGATTCTGCCACAGCCTTTAGAAACAGCTTCCCCAGTACACAGTGAATGCAGAGCCTGCGTGGTACTTTTCCTCTGACTTCAGACTAGTCATAAATTTTGGGGTTCTTCCACAGTGAACTTTCATATCCTGCACAGAACATGCTGGCCCCAAGACTCAGCCCTGCACCATGCGGGGAGACCTTTGGTGAAAAGTCAAGATCTAGGCTTATGACACAATATTTTTTCCTGGTCTGTTCATCTTCGACACAGCTCGGGACTTGCACATCCTGCCCTGGTCACTCACATGAGCACTCTCTAGCAGCATAAATCGGATCACCTGGATCTTCCAGACCACATCCTGAGAGGCTGCACACGTGGGAAAAAGACACTATCCGGTGCATCTCTACAAAGAGGCACTGTGAAAGGCTCACATAGGAGTGAGCTGCTTTTTAAAAAACAAAGGGGGTGAACACCAAAGCTATGAAAGTATGTGAGTCATCAACCCAGACTTGTTGCCTGAAGGCATGCCTGACACCGTGTTCCTTCCCGGATGCTCTTCCCTCACAAATTACGGAGGCTGCTGACATGCTTCTGGGGGAAGGATTATGTGATTCCGCACAGTGAAGAATAACATGTAAATGTCATTTAGTTGAGCGATTTCTACACGGATCAAAAAAAAAATCCACTCAAGTTACTAACTATGATAGCCAACCCCTTTATTTCAATAAAATCACAGCAAACCCACAAAACTCCCCCAACTGAATTAGCACCAGTGTGGTGTGGGAGTCATTCAGACATTCCTTCCAGGTTAGTAGACTATTTGCAATTCAGCTCTTTTACTGATGTGCATGTTATATAACCACCGCCAGCTATGGGGGAAGCTAGAAGCCAGCGCTGCTCAAAATTTTCCACTGAGTACTCAAAGCCAACCGAAGAGACTGAATGAATACTCCCTTGCTTTACAGTTATGTAGCTGAAACTGCCTGGCCCAGGAATTATCACAGAAAGAGGCAGTGAGCCGTAGCGGGCTCTGGTGGGAGGCAGTCTTAGATTTGAATCCTGCTGCCTTTAGGAGCAGTGTGCCTTCAAGGGTTTTTCTGTTGCCTCTCTGTTTTAGGTCTTGCCGGCTTTTCCTGATTCTGTCTTCCTTATAGGATTACTCTGAGGGTTAAATGAATTAACGCACATTAAGCCCTAACACAATTCCTTGATTGAGGAGCTCAGTAAATGTAAGCTACTGTTTAAAAACAAAATTGTAAGTTCCATGTTTTATTTTAATTCAGGAAATGCTGATTTCACTCCCTGTCTCTATTTTAATATAAAATAGTAAGTCCTCACTGATAGCCCCTCCCCTCAATCTCCAGTACAATTGATCCTCCAAGGTGTACCCTGTCTATACTTGCATTGGCATAAACCATGAACACTGTGGAAGATCCCAAGATGGACACCACCCTGGTGGTCATGCTGAAAAGACGGCAATGATGCATCAGTAACAAGCCTCCTTGGGAACTTGCTGTTCATTTCTGGATAACTGAGTAAGAACCAATCTTTTGTTAAAGTTAGCATGGAGTGAATTGCTTAATTGTCTTGACTTGCTGGGTCAAGTTAGAAAAAATATCTACAATAGTGCCCCCTTCTCCTCAGGCTCACTGCACAAGTTCAGTTACTTATTGATCAAGCATTGCCCAAAAATATTAAATGGAATATTCCAGAAATAAAAACTTAATAAACACTAAATAATTTTACAGTATATTGTCATAATGGCTCTATTTTATTAGTTGTTGTTAATCTTTGTGCCAAATTTATAAATTAAGCATTGTCCTAGTTACGTATGTATGACAAATCATAGTATATGTAGGGTTCACTGCTATGCATGGTTGCAGGCGTCCACTGGGGGTCTTGGAACACATCCCCGAGGATAAGGAGGGGACCACTCTATGCTTACACTTGCTCAAGAAGTTGTTTCTCAGGAACTTCACAGTAGAACTTCCTACCTACCTGAGTCTAGCAGGAGCAGATCTGGAGGGGAGTATGTAGAGGGGATTATGGTGATGCCTCTGGTCACTGTCACAGAACTCTGGCCTCAGAGTCAGGAGACCCTGGTCTCTGGCCTGGCTTGCTTTGTTGTCCTGCACATCCTTTGTCTTTGGTTTGCTTCTCTCACTGTACAACAAAAAGGGGACGGGGTAGAGCAGGCTGGAAAACTCCCGTCATCTCTTCAAGCTCCGACATTTCAGCAGCCCACACACTGCCCCAGGAATCACAATGAGAGAAAATTCACTCTTTTCCTATGCAGTTCATAAATGCAGATAATTTTTATGGATGTTATTTGCATCTAAAATTAGATCTACTTTTATGTTTTTCAATATACACCTATGTTTTTCAATCATTATTGTGAGGATTAGGTTTTAAAGGATCACACATCCATTTTTCTCTTTATATCTCACTACAATCCTACAGGATCATTTAACTTTATTTTACAGATAAGAAACTGAAGCTTAGAGCAATCTTCTAATGTATTCATGGCAAGAAAATTAGCAAATAGTTAATACAGGATTCTTTTTTTTTTTTTTTGACAGGCAGAGTTAGACAGTGAGAGAGAGAGAGAGGCAGAAAGGTCTTCCTTTTTCCGTTGGTTCACCCCCCAATTGGCCACCACGGCCAGCGCGTTGCAGCCGGTGCACTGTGCTGATCTGAAGCCAGGAGCCAGGTGCTTCTCCTGGTCTCCCA
The DNA here is from genome assembly GCF_964237555.1 of Oryctolagus cuniculus. NCBI lineage: Eukaryota > Metazoa > Chordata > Mammalia > Lagomorpha > Leporidae > Oryctolagus > Oryctolagus cuniculus. Next base: position 190,422,605 of record NC_091433.1, on the reverse strand, counting down.
TGCGGGTGCAGGGCCCAAGGACCTGGGCCATCCTCCATTGCACTCCCGGGCCACAGCAGAGAGCTGGCCTGGAAGAGAGGCAACCGGGACAGAATCCGGGATGCCGGCACTGCAGGCGGAGGATTAACCTAGTGAGCCATGGTGCCAGCCAACAAATAGTTAATACAGGATTCTAACGCAGGTTCATTGATTTGAAAATTCATATCCTTGGCTGATTCTTTATAAATCTGATTAGAAAGGGTCTGACTTTATTAACATGCCTTTTCTGAGCCTGTGCTAGGTCTGCTTATCTCTGCTGCTTCTTACTTTCCAAAGCCTCTGCATTGCCATGAAGTCTGTAAACATGCACCCTCTCTGTAAATCAGTCGGGGTCTACATCTGATCTTTGTGCACGTCGTGGTCACATATTTCTAACCACTTCCTAGAAACTCAGTCTCACTCTGGCCCATGCATCTTCACAGCAGTGCCGCATCTTCTCCATGGAGGTTGGTGGAAAATGCTCACTGTGGGGATGCACAAAATTATAAATCTCTGCATCACTTCCTTGTGATCCTAATTCTCATTGCAGATTTGGTTAATACTCAAGGCACAATGTCATTTCAATGAAGATGAAAAATAAACAGCAAGAAGACATTGATCTGTATCAGAAATAAACAAACCAAAACATTGGCTACCCTCACGTTGCCTATTACTGGCACCATTGTTTTTACGTCCCCTTGGCCTCTTCTCTGCTCCTGGTGACTATGTGGCTATGAGTTACAGTTGTGAATGTAGACAGCAGAGAGGAGGGGGAATTTATAACACAACAGGGTTTAAAAGGCTCTTTCTTGAAATCTCTGAGCCAAGCATTTAGAATGAAATGAGTTCTTTGCATGGGAGATTCGAGGGAACTTAAAAAGTACTGATTTTTTGACTCAAGGAAAAGGGGGCTTAGAGAAGGCTCAACATTGTTTCCCCTGAAATCAAATTTCTCTTATAAGATGGCATCTGATACATTAAGTAAGGATAAATAATCTAGAAACATATGGATTGAATTTACCAGGGAAAGCACGAGTTTTGATATTAAGGGGACACATGCTTCAGAAAGACAGTTTGCCCCCTGTTAAGCCAGAATATTTAAGAAATCCTTCTTGGCCGGCGCCACGGCTCACGAGGCTAATCCTCCCCCTGCGGCACCAGCACCCCGGGTTCTAGTCCCGGTCGGGGCACCGGCTTCTGTCCCGGTTGCTCCTCTTCCAGGCCAGCTCTGCTCTGGCCAGGGAAGGCAGTGGAGGATGGCCCAAGTGTTTGGGCCCTGCACCCGCATGGGAAACCAAAAGGAAGCACCTGGCTCCTGGCTTCGGATCGTCGCAGTGCGCCAGCCACAACGCGCTGGCCGTAGCGGTCACTTGAGGGGTGAACCAACGGAAAAAGGAAGACCTTTGTCTCTGTCTTTCTTTCTCTCACTGTCTAACTCTTTCTGTAAAAGAAAGAAAGAAAGGAAGGAAGGAAGGAAGGAAGGAAGGAAGGAAGGAAGGAAAGAAAGAAAGAAAGAAAGAAAGAAAGAAAGAAAGAAAGAAAGAAAGAAAGAAAGAAAGAAAGAAAGAAATAAATCCTTCCAGGGACTTTGCCAGAACCCACTGGACTCTCCCACCCATAGCCACTTCCACTTCCGTCAGTATCAGTCCCCCTGGCAGCCTGGGCAAGTGAAACAGAGAATTCAGCATCTTCTGAGGGCGGGTATCTGCCTGTCTCAGCCCTGGAGATACCTGCAAGGGCTTCCAGCAGGTCCTCAGAGCCAGGAGTACAATGTGAAGACCCTGGAGTCACTTAGCATATCGACTTTGGGTTGCTTTGGGAGACAGTCCTGTGGGAGCTGCCAGGCTAAGAACAGGATCCAAGCTGCAAATCATCTGCAAAAGCCCCACTTCCTTCTGCTGAGGCCAGGTTCTTCCCACCCCAGACAGTCTGTTCCGGACCCCAAGCAAGAACTATTGTGCAGGGAATAGCCCTCCTCCAAAAGTAGGGCAGGTGCAAAGATTCTTGGCCATCGAGTTCCAGCCAAAACGTTTCGGATTTTTTCTCCTGGGGGAGGCACTGGGAAGCGGTTGTGAGTCAGGGGTGAGGGGGTGGCAGCAGAGTGGCTACTGCCTGAGTGTTTTGCCTGTGAGGCATGAGAATTAGTCAATTCTTGGAAGGAGGGAAGAGCACATCTTGCTGTGTGCACTCACTTCCATTCTCTCTTCTCGGGCTTTGGTTGGATGATTGGCAATCTAAAGGAATTCACTTCCTTCTACTGAACACACACGTGTGTGTGTGTGTGTGTGTGGTGTGTGTGTGTGTGTGTATGTGTGTACTGAATTTCTACTCAGCACCGGGCCCAGTGCTGGATCCTGCAAAGTGGTAACTATACTTGATTCAGTCTTTCTTAGGTGACTTATAGTTCAGTGTCAAATTCTGCGGAGTATGCTGCAGAATGTTAGTCCCAGGAGATGGACTGTGAAAACTGTGCCACTTCTAAGAAGTTCCAATAAATGGTGAGTCTCCTATTTTTCTTCATGGAGGTACAGGATGTGTGTTCCCCACATTGAAGACCACCCCCACTCTGTGCAGTAATTTACTTAGCATGAACAGTCTTCTCAAGTTTATAATGACAATATCCCCCACACCATTCCCCCCCTCAACTTAAATAACACTCTAGTGCAAAAAGCCAGATTACTCTTTTGTGAAGCAAATACAGTATCTGGAAATAGCCACAGGGAAGAGCATATCTGAGAAAGAGAAAAGTCCATGCAATGGCATAAAATTTGTAGGAGCAAAGCTGTCAGAGAGAGAGAGAGAGAGAGAGAGATGGCCATTTGCTTGCCTCTCACCTGCTTCCAGTAGTGTCAGGTAGGGTTGACTTTCCTTCAGCATGGCCAGTACAAACCTTCTCTGCAGAAGCTTTCCCTGGTTGAACTCCACTTTGGGAAATAACCATGGATAGAAAAAGCCAGTGGTTATTTCAGATTCAAGTTCGTGCAAACACTGAACTGCTGGATTGTCTGAGCCAACCTTCTGATGTCACTTACACGTATGAGTATATATGTATGTTGGCAGTTTGGGTCATTTGGGTGGAAAGAACAGCAGAAATGATGCCAAAAAGAGCAAGAACCAGCCCTAGACTTTCTTAGGTGCTACACCAATGATTTGATCCATAGGTAAATATTAAAATATGGAAAGACCGCTTTATCCAAGTTTAAGTTCTGGCATTTAACACCATCACCTTCTGCATGGATTATATGAAGAACACTTTTCCATTGCACTCACTCAAGATCATACACCCAGCTTTATGTACCTCCAAGACCTCTGAAGACAAGGAAGCATGGCCCCCATTGCATGGGGCTCTTGTCCTGACAGGTACACTGTGATGTCTGAGACAGGTAAAGAAAACTTAACAGATGTGTCTAATCAACGACCAGAGGAAGGTAACTCAAGAGAGAACCCAGAGAGTGGGCTAGAGAAGGTCTATGGAGGACTGGCACCAATGTGGAATTCCCGCTTTAGGAAAATCCAGTTCTGCGTACTCTTTCAGGTCAAGGTCCTTTTGAAAGAGTGATGAACTAGAGTCAGAGAGACTGGAGTCTTGTTCCAGCTTGAGCAGCTTGCTGTGCCACATGGGCAAATGATTTTCCCTGTGAAGTAAAAGAGGTTGGACTGTGAGACTCAACGAATATTTCAGTATCCACATACTAGTGATCTCTCAGTGTTAACAAGTACTAATATTAAGCTAAAAACTAAGTAAATCATTAAAATGTAGAGGTTTAATAGGGTCAGACAGCTATAATGTGCTAGGTAGTATATTATGTTCTTAAATTCTTTTTATAAGAGCTGCATAAAAGTTCCCATTTTGCACATACATGAACTCAGAAAAGTTTTCCCAAGTAGCAAGGCACTGCAGCTTTTATTCCATCACATCTCCCTCAACAAAGTTTATTAAGTGCTCTGGAGTGTACTCAGTAAGAGTGATGTGCACTCCCACATCAAGAGGATGCTGCTAATGGAACAGGAGAACAGAGGGAAAATGCTGAAGCCAAGTGTTTCCTAATTGGGCTTCTCAGCACAGAAGTGTGACATCATGCAGAGGCTGCTCCCCATGGCTGGCTCACGGTTTCCGGCCAGCTGGGACAAACCGGCAGTGGACACGGTGGTAACCAGGTAAGCTGAGGCCTCTTGCTGGCAGTAATTACCTTTCACCTCCCTTCCATCAGTGTCAGGTGGGGCTAGCCTCACTTCAACATGGCCAATACAAGCCCCCATCTCAGAAACTTTCCCAAGTTGAACTCTATTTTGGGAAATACCATGGACAGAGAAAGCCAATGGTTAAGTTAATTTACATCTACTCTGCGCAAGTCCATAAAAACACTGGATTTTGTGAGTAAAACTATAGATGTCACCCACTCATTTCTCTATCTGGAAGGTAGAACTTGAAGAGTAAGGTACAGCAGGTTTGGCTTCACCTTGTCTTGCAGGTGGCCACCTTGTCACCCTGAACTCATCTGACCTTTTCTGTATCCCTAGACTCCAGGTGTCTCTCTCCTTCTGAGGATACCAGTGGTAGCAGTCCAGGGCTCCACCCCTAACCTCATTAAATTTCAGTTGCCTCCTTATATGCTTTATATCCAAATGCAGTCAAATTAGGGGTGATGGATCCAACATGCAAATTTTGGGAGACCACATCACAGTCCACAATGGGGAGAAAGGTGTTATTGTGGATTTTCCTTGTGCACGTATTTACATGGAAAAAGCACAGAGCCAGCAAGTGGTGGAATGCCACATAGAAGCAATCAGAATGAAGTTTTCAATGCTAGTAGAATGTGATTCACTTGGGTAACTTTATTTAAAATTAATTTTTTTGAAAGGCAGAGTTACAGAGAGAGAGAGAGAGTCTTTCAACTGTTGGTTCACTCCCCAAATGGTTGCAAGGTCTAGAGCTGGGCCGATCCAAAGTCAGGAGCCAGGAGCTTCCTCCAGGTCTCCAATGTGGATGCAGGGGCCCAAAGACTTGGGTCATCTTCTGCTTTCCCAGGCCATAGCAGAGAGCTGGATCGGAATTGGAACAGTTGGGACTCTAACTGGAGCCCATATGGGTTGCCAATGTGGTAGCCGGCAGTTTTACCTGCTATGCCACAGCACCGGCCCCTTAGGGGACTTTCTAAAAATACCAGTCAGTGTCTGAATCCCAATCAGGACAGTGAGAACCTCAGTCACAGCTCTCCAGAGAAACCAAAACAATATAATGCAGAAGACATGTGAGGAGGGGAGCAGGGGAGACATTTCTAACAAATTGATTCACATGATTATAGAGGCTGACAAATCCAAAATTTCCAGGGCAGACCAGCATGCTGGAGACTCAAGGAAGAGCTGAGGTTGCTTCTTGTGTCTATAGTCTAGGGGCAGCCATTGGTCCAACAGCTGAGATCGGTGTTCCTTGTTGAAGTACCTGGGATAACATTTCAGTGCCACTCCCGATTCCAGCTGCCCGCTGATGAGCAACCTGGGAAGCAGCAGGTGATGGTTCATGTGCCTGGTTCCCAAGCACTCATGTGGGAGACCTGGATTGAGTTCCTGGCTCCTGGTCTTTTTTCTGGCTCCAGCCCCAACAGTCGCAGGCATCTGGGCAACGATAGAACCGGCGGGAGCTTTCTCTCTCTCTATCTGTCTGCGTCTTTCTGCTTCTCAAATAAATACAGAAGTACAGAAATAAATTTACAAGTAAATAAACATAAAGACAGTCTGGAGCACGGTTTCCTGTACAAGGGGAGAAGTCTGCTTTTTCTTCTCCCTCCAACTGATTGGACAAGGCCTATGCCCATTATAGAAGCTAACTTGCTGGCCGGCGCCGCGGCTCACTAGGCTAATCCTCTGCCTTGCGGCGCCGGCACACCGGGTTCTAGTCCCGGTCGGGGCGCCGGATTCTGTCCCGGTTGCCCCTCTTCCAGGCCAGCTCTCTGCTGTGGCCAGGGAGTGCAGTGGAAGATGGCCCAAGTGCTTGGGCCCTGCACCTCCTGGGAGACCAGGATAAATACCTGGCTCCTGGCTTCGGATCAGCGCGGTGCACCAGCTGCGGCGGCCATTGGAGGGTGAACCAATGGCAAAGGAAGACCTTTCTCTCTGTCTCTCTCTCTCACTCTCTCTCACTGTCCACTCTGCCTCTCAAAAAAAAAAAAAAAAAAAAGCTAACTTGCTTTACTCAAAGTCTACTGACTTTCCTGTTAATCTCATCTAAAAAATTTCACAAAAAATATCCAGATTGAGGTTTAACCAAAATCTGAGAACTGTAGTTTCCCCAAGCTAACACATAAAATTTGCTATCACAGTTGTTATTCTGTAATAACACCCCTGGTGATTCCAACCTACAGTTGACTGAGGACCATAGAATCAGGCCTTTGAAAGCCAGCAAATATGAATTCACCTGATCTGTTGGCTGTCTCTACCCTGCCTTACTTGGATAAGCCAGTATCCACCAACTCCATTTCCTTTATTCTGCTGAGGGGCTGGCTCTCCTTGGCTGCACACTCGACTTTGCTGGGGAGCCTGGATTCAACTGCCAGAGAGTTGCATTTGCTTGCTAGGGAATAATCAAAATTGCAAATGCAAAATGCAGCTTGGGCATCAAGGATTTGAAAATTCCCCAGGAGATTCTAATGAGTGAGCCAAGGTTAAGAACAGTCATTCAAGTAGTTCCACGTATTGATTCAAGTAGTTCCAAGTACTGATTCAAGCCTTCCACTCAGCTTAGGTTCATGAGAAACTCATCCTCTAGGCTGAAGTTTCTTTGTAAATCTGGCCCGATAAGGGAATGTGGAATTGTCAGTGTGCTCAGATCACCGTGATTACAATGTTCAGTACTCTTTATTCTTATACGTTACTCAAGTATATCTGTTTTTAAAGATTTACCTACTTATTTACTTGAGAGGCAGAGTTACAGAGAGAAGGAAAGACAGAGAGAAGTCTTCCATCCTCTGGTTCACTCCTCAAATGGCCACAATGGCTGGAGCTGGGCCAATCTGAAGCCTGGAGCCAGGGACTTCTGGGTCTCCCATCTGAGTGCAGGGGTCCAAGCAGTTGGGTCATCTTCTGCTGCTTTTCCAGGCTGTTAGCTGGGAGCTGGATCAGAAGTGGAGTGACCAGGACCCTAACCAGTGCCCATATGGGATGCTGGCACCGCAGGTGGAGGCTTAACCTATTGTGCCACTGCGCCAGCCCTGCTCAAATACATCTTAATAAAGTGAACCACTTTTAACGACTCCCTTCCTCATGGTGCCACCATGGATGGCACCATCCAGCCCCACAAGAGAGAAAAGATGAAGAGACTTTGTGCTACTGCCTGGAGAAGTGGCAGTGAAAGCAAAGAGCAGACATTACTGTCATCATTCAACCATCACAAACATGGGGACGGCAGCAAGAGGGGGTAGCAAGCTCTACATGAGCCCAGGGGATGTCTCCTAGTGGGAAAGGGAGTGGGGAAAGGAACCTTGGGCAGAAATGACACTGCACCCCTGGGCCCCACCATGTGATTCTGATGAGGCACTCAGAAAAGGGCAGATGGCCAGGTGCTGGTGAGTCACTGGGCTCTGGGCGGAGGGGCTACAAAGGTAGCTGAGATTAGATGGTAAGTGGTCTTGAAAGCTGTGTAAGGTGCTGGAGCTTTTTCTACAAATCATAAGGTTTTTTAAGACAGAGAATGTTAACTAATGTTTGATCAAAAGTCTCCTGGTTAAATCAAGATTAACAATAAGGATCTGAACTAGGGAATTGGTAATAGAGATGGACAGAATTGAAATGACGGGCAGCAGGCAATGGATGAGAACAAAGGTCTTAGCTCTCATTTAATCTGTGTGTGTCTGTGCACACACAGGACAGAATGGGTTCCAAGCTCCCTGCTGGATTATGGGGAACACAGAGATTGACATGGATGCTGTCCTGGCTGTGTTTTCAGTTGAAGGGATCAGGTAGATTTAAAGACAGAGGACATTTTGGGGACTAGCAAGGGAGTAAGGCAGATGATTCAGTCACAGAGGGACTTCTAACCAGAGACTAACACGTGGTTTGGAATGAAAGAGCAGAGGGTCAGGCAGAGAAGGGAGGTTGTTTCCAAACAGAGAGAATGGCAGGGAGGAGCCCAGATGTGGCAGTGAGTGAGCTCCGTATGGTGGCACTAGGGACGGCGAAGATGTTGGGGATGCGAGAAGCTAGGCTGGCAGCCAGGGTTGAGTTAAACGCACCCTTCCTTGTCCCATGGCTGAGTCGTACAGGGACTCTCAGAACACAAAATGCACACACTCCCATGCTCCCAAGCGAGCTGTTTACAGTTACGCCTGCAACGGAGCATGCAGTCTGTTCCTCGAAGGCGTGAGAGCTGGTAGAGCGGACGTTTGATGAGAAAAAGGGAGAAATTAATCCATATAACAGCATCACGGAAAAAAGTGGCACATTTCTGTCTGATAGAGATGTAAACACAGGGCCAAGTGCTTGGATCTGTGCTGGATGTGAAGTGAGGATCCAGATTCTCAACACACATGCAGAATCTTAAAAAAAAAAAAAGCCAAACCAAAACAAACCTTCTAAAATGACAGGCAAGGCCATTACCCATGAGCCCAGCATGGTGCCTGCACTTGCTAGCCGCCTTCCTCCTGTGCCATAGCTGGACTCAACCACCGTGTGCATCCTGGTGGTGCCAAATGCTGTCCAGTTCTCCCATCTAATCCCCACCTTTGTGTCCTTGCTTTGCAAGTCTCAACTCAAATGCTGCCTTCTCTGGGAAACCTTTAGACCCAGGACAAGACAGGCGGATCAAGTAATCCCTCTGGGAAGTAAGAGAGCATGCCCATTTCTTATCACATGTCAGATTGTGTTCTGAACACTTGCTTAGAAGTTTAGCTACCAGGGCCAGCGCCATGGCCTGGTGGGTACAACCACCACCTGCAGTACCAGCAGCCCCCTGTGGCTGCCGGTTTGCGTCCCTGCTGCTCTACTTCAGATCTAGTTCCCTGCTATGCATCTGAGAAATAGAGGAAAACAGCCCAAGTGCGTGGGCCCCTGAACCTATCTGGGAGACCACAAAGAAGCTCCTGGCTTCTGGTTTTGGTCTGGCCCAGCTCTACCATTGAGGCCATCTGGGGAGTGAGCCAGCAGATGGAAGATTTCTCTCTCTGTCTCTCCCTCTCTCTCTGTAACTCTGCCTTTAGCTAAAAAACAAATCACTTCCCCTACCACCTGGGAACTCACGTTGTGTCCATTCCTGATTCCCAGGGCCTGAAGGTGATCACTGATTTGCATCATTAATGACAGGTCTCTCCGTATGCAGCATTTGGCTTGATCTGTATTTTATTTTTTCAAGAATTTATTTATTTTTTATGAGAGAGAGAGAGAGAGAGAGAGAATCTTCTATATACTGGTTAGCTCTCAAAAAGGCCACAACAACCAGGTCTGAGCCAGGTTGAAGCCAGGAGCCGGGAATTCCATCGGAGTCTCCCTCATGGGCAGCAGGGGCCCAACCACTTAGGCCATCATCTGCTGCCTTCCCAGTCATAACTGGGAGGTGAATCAGAAGTGGAGTAGGCAGGAGGAGCATAACTGGCCCTTCAATATGGGGCGTTCCTGCTCCAAGCAGCTTAACCCTCTGTGCCACAATGGCGGCCCCTCCCGCATCTTATCTCCACTTTGCCTTTAGCTCCACTTAGTCTTATCTCCTCTTTGCAGTAAAAGCAAATGCAAAGAAATGGATGGCAACCTGGCAGTGTAACCAAAGCCCAAGTTTCTCACCAGTAGTCAGGATCGGAACAGTGTCACTGGGCACCTAAATTTGAATTTTGTAGCCAAATCATGGAAGTGGCAGTCAACTTTTGCAAACCTGAAAGTGTTAATTTCAAACCATATCTTCTGAGGCAGCATGATAAGGACTTGTTTAATAAAGCAGTGCAAGCTGAGTTTATCCAGGAGGGGCTGTGCTGTGTGGAACTCAGCTCTGTTCTTCTGACACTGGGGCTGCTGAAGGAAGATTTCTGTGCTGAATGGCACTGTCCCCGGAAGTGGGTTCTTGGGGGATCCAGGTGGTACTGTGGGCATTGACCACAGTTAGTTTTTCTGACTATTCCCCAGGCAATAATGGTGTCTTTGTTGTTTCAATACAGCGGGGTGACTAATTTTCTAGCCTGAGAAGCTGGCATCTGCTTCCTACTTAACACAATTATCCAAGCGAAGCTGGTACCTAGATCTCCTGTCCCTTTTCCAGAATAATAATGATAACAGCAACAACTGCCACTACCACTTGTCGCTTATGCAACGTGCCGATCAGTGCGGCAAACAGCCTACAGCTCATGGGATTCTTGAGACAGCTTTCTAGTATGACTTGTGGTATCACTCCATTTCGTAGATCGGAAGCGTGTGCCATCAAAATCAGCTACTCGACCATGGCAGCAATACTTGGATGCTTCAGTAAGATGGCTGGGGAACACAAGATGCCCATAAGTGTATTTGCAGGCTGTGTGGCTACTTTTGTCCCAAATGCCCTATGTCTGTGCTTGCTTTTTCTCATCTCTCCCGGGGTTCAGGGTCTTTTTAAAACATCTCATGATTTCCTCTGAAGGACAGCATTCATAAAGTCTTCACAACCTTGCCCACCCACCCTGTCCACCTCACCTCATGTCCTACTTTAGGCTGAGTGGTCTACTCTGACACCTCCTATGCTCTAGCCATGCTGGCCTTGGGCTGCAGGGAGCACTTTCTTCTCTTGACTGCTTGGCAAACTCCTCCCATTTCCAGATCTATCTCCCCTGTAAAGATTCTACTTGGTCTGTTGCAGCATTGAGCTATAATCCAAAGCCACCTAAGATGCAACCAATACCTCACCCTTACCGCAATTTCTGTGTCTCTGCTTGCTTTTTATGTCTTTCCCATCCAACTTTCGGGTGGGAGGTACTTTATTTCAGTGTTTCTCACTGCAGTCCTCATATCAGACCAGATGCAGAGTAGACCCTCAGTAAATTTCATTTATCAATTAATTCAACACCTATTGATTCATCATGTTATTGTCTTAGTCTTGGTAATCATTGCTATCGACAACTGTGACATGGTTCTGCCCTCCAGTTAGCAAGTTGTAACCTCAAGTATCTGGAAATGCTGATCTAACTGGATTAAATACAAAAGGAATTCAGAAAGAGTTGCTCGGGCCCCTGAGGTCAATTAATTTAACGACTCAGTGTCGTCATCAAGGACCCTAGTACTTCTCATATTAATTCTCTACCATTTCAAGCATGTAGAATAGTAGCCATCTTGCATCATAAAGGGCTGTGACAGTTCCAAGAATTCCATCTAGGCACAAATGACAAGAAAGTCCTTCTGGAATGACCAAGTCATCATCTTCAGGAGACAGTACAAGGATCGACATGCAAATGCAAATGCTGCAATGTCTGGTGATGCCTAAGACCTGCTTCCCCTGAGGGGCTTGTCTGCCTGGAAAATGGGAGGCCAGTAAGCTTTGAGCAGGTAACCCGAAATGTTCCGTATGCAAGGTTCTCACATAGGGTTAGCACAGAAAACAAGGTTGACATGTGTGTCATTGTCGTGACGAAATGACCCTGCTTAAAGTCCAGGAAGGATGTGTATAAAGGGTGACTTGGAGCTGCAACTTAATTCGAGGGGAGTGTGATGTTGACTGCTGGATAAAGAGAAAGGACTAGCAGATGCAAACAGAAGGCCAAGTTAAATTATGCAACAGGTGGTGAGTTCCAGTGGCCCATTAACCCCGTGAATGCTCCTTAGGGCGTCCTGGGTGATGCTGTGTGAGATGAGGCATGAGAAAGGACCTCCTCCCTGCGAACAGCCATTTCCACCTCCAGAACTGCATCCACCTTCTTGGCTCTATCTTGGAATCTGTGGCGCCAGGACCCTGCAGATGCCAGATGTCTGTGGACTGACTACTTGTGTATTTGCAAGGAAATTCAACCCTGACTCCTTAGCACTTCAGAAAGGCTCTTTGCCCATTAATTCAACACTTCAGAGCCCTTTAGCCTCTTAGTCTCAGGAACTTGCATGTATTCTAGAACAACTTCCACCCCCAGAGACCCCAGCAACAAGTCTCAAGGGTCTCCCATTGTTAACGACAGCCCTGCAGCATCTCGAGTTGGTTCTTTCTGGATGGAAACTCAGAAAACCAAACTCAAGGCCACTAAGCCAAGGGCCACCCTGCCTCTTGGTGAGGACACTGGTCCTCGCCTGACAAGTGAGGTCCTCCTTGCCAACCGGGCCTCTGCCTGCCTTCTCCTCTGTGATATGAGGTTCCTCAGGGTGTTTTCCTGCAGTAATTCCAGCTCACAAAATTTTCCTTTTTTTAAAAAGATTTATTTATTTTTTTATTTGAAAGGCAGAGCTACAGAGAGTCAGAGGCAGAGACAGAGAGAGAGGTCTTCCATCAGCTGGTTCATTCCCCAAATGGTTGCAACGGCTGGAGCTGAGGTGATCTGAAGCCAGTAGCCAAGCACTTCTTCCGGTTCTCCCATGCAGGTGCAGGAGCCCAAGGACTTGGGCCATCTTCTACTGCTTTCCCAGGCCATAATAGAGAGCTGGACTGGAAGAGGGGCAGCTGGGACACGAACCGGTGCCCATATGGAATGCCAGCACTGCAGATGGCATCTTTATCCGCTATGCCACAGGCCGGCCCCAAGGTTTCCCTTTTCTATTCACTGGAATACTCCATAAAGGGCCATGAAAGTCACACTTTATGGGTCTTTAATTATGCTTCCTTAAAAAAAAAACTTACTATTTTTTAAAAACAACTTTATTTATTTGAAAGTCACATTAAGAAAGAGAAAGAGAGAGAGAGAGACAAAAAGAGAGAGACAGGGAGAACAAGCTTCTATCTGCTGGTTCCCTCCTCAAATGCCCACAACAGCCAAGGCCGGGCCAAGCCAAAGGCAGGAACGCCATCCATAGCTGGTAGGGATCCAAGTAGTTGAACCACCGTTTGGTGCTCCCCAGGGTATGCGTTTGCGAGAAGTTGGATTGGAAGTGGAGGCAGGATTAAAACCAGGCACTCTGAACATGAGATGTAGGCATCTCAAGGAATGGCTTAACCTGCTGGGCCACAGTGCCTGCCACCAAGGACACTCATTGTAACCCTTCCATATATAAAGTAGGCCAATGAGACCCTGAAGCAGGGGCCTTTTATTTTTGGAAGATAAAGCAGCCATGTAAAACTCTCTATTCCAGCCCAATGTCTTTTCCATATGACATGTGCACTTCTGACATTTGAGTTTAGTATCAAGAGCATCATGTTTTATTTAGATTGTTCTACCACATGCTTAGGTATAACTATTGAGTCCTTTCAGAACACACTGCACACTTGGCCATAAGCCCGTTCGTCTTACTCTTTCAGAACTTATCATCAATTCTCCCATCTGCTCCAGTTTCATTATTCTCTTCTTCCTCAGGCACAGAGGAACTCAAGCACTGAATTGCTTCATCGCTCCAGATACAAAAAGTTTAGTTTCAGTAGTCTTCAAAGCCTGGCCACTTCCTTTCCTTCTGGAAGCTTCCACTGCAGGCATGCTTTGGAGCCTTAGTCATCTCCCATCATTTCTTTCCCATCTTGACTTTGAGGCCTGTTCAGTTAAGGTTTATTGAGCGGACTCAAAGCCAAGCGTTCTCTGAGAATGACATCATTTCTTCCTGACAAGAATTCAGGGTGGTATTAGTTTCCTCATTCCCCAAGTGGAGAAGAAAGGGCCCAGGAAGGTGGAAAACCCTGCCTAGCAGGCAATACAGAAGCGTATGGAGCCCAAATGTGAGTGAAGGTTTTCTCCTTCCTGGTTTGCTATTTTCCTAGTACCCCAGGCTGTCCTTTGTCACTTAGCCTTGATGGAAGAACTTCTAGTCCATAAAATGGTGAAGATTGGGCAAAATTATCAATTTATTCACTTTTGTGGCAAGAGATTTTGTTGTGAAGTGTTGTCTGCCAGCTCTATGCGACTAGTTACATCTCATCCCAGTTCCACACATCCTGTGCATAACCCAAACACCGGCTATTAAAACCATGCCTCTCAAGTGAGGATGCGGGGTGCTGACAAGTGAGTGTTTCCTGCTCCTGAATCCAGGAAATGAAGTTTGCTGACTCCAGCCTAAGAGGGAGTCATTCTCATCTGCAGCAATTTGAGTGGTCAGGGAGCCCTGCGAGCACTTAGCGTCTCCAGCTGCAGCTCTGCGGTCTCTGACAGCTAAGCTCTTTGGGAAGGGTGACACAGCCTATAGGGTCAGAGCTGATGGAAGGAGGGCAGCTTGTAGGTGATGAGGTGGGAGCAGCCTGCCTGGAGATACGGCTCAGAGCAAGGTCTCATCAACCCCACATGACTCAGTCCTCGGTGCAGGTAATGCACCCCAAAGAGACACAAGTTTATTTAAGAAAACACACAGGATGAATTCATCATTGATATGGCTATTTTGGGAGATGAAAGAGAGCTTTGAAAAGAGAAACATGTGAAAAATATCCACTTTGAGTGAGTGTGATAGAAAAAAAATCAATTTTCTCTCTCAATTGACCAGTAAAAATCAAATGTGTCCTGAACATTCATATCTGAGGATTGGATAAGTGTTGGGTGCATATGTTGGAAGTTTTTTGCTCCCTGAGTGGGGGTGGGGGTTTAGTGGAGGGATTTGCTCCTTCATTTCTTTATCTTTGCTAAGAGAAACCAGGCCTCAGTGCGATCTCCTAGGACTGGGAATGGAGCAGGCTGGCACTTCCCCTGTGAAAAGAGCCCTCTGCCGTCACTTCACCTTGCCATGGGAGCAGACATCCCTCATCCTAATCGCTTTCAAGAGAATCTGTGTAGTCAGTGATCAGGCTGGGAGAATCTGGGAGCCAGCAAAGGGTCTACTCCCTTTGATGAGATGTCAGATGGGGGGCTGACCTGCCTTCTTTTAACGTCTTTGATGTCCCAGGGGACAAGAGTTTGGGAAAAGAAGAGGAGCTCAAGGGTTGTGAACCTCTAGCTTGCAGCTCTCTGCTCACTTCTGTTCACTCCCGGGTTCTCATGGTAGCCTCTAACTAGCCATTCCTGTGGTCATTCACATCCAAGTAGGAAAGGGGCCTCCGACACTGTTGATTTTTACCTGGTTGTTTTTTGTAAGTCATTGATTGTATCTGTTCCCAAATCTCCTAACTTCTGACATCATCAATTACTCATCCAGCCAACACATATTTGTGAAGCCTTACTAGGGGCTCTGGTCTCCCATTTATGTCCCCTTCCTCTTCCCTGATGCTTAGTTCATGGAAACATTTTTACTCACTGTTTGGATGTTTGTATTTTCTCCTTGATGAACCCTCTCTGAGGAAATATCCCCTAGTCCTAGTGACTCCTTAGTGTGGCACCCACCTATGGTGGTAATGTGGCATCTTTCCCACCCAACCTCCTCCTTAGGGTTTTCATACTTTCTCAGGAGCTCTATACAATCACCCAGGAATCTGTCTTATGAATGCCACAGGTACTCTGATCTTGTTCTCTCTTGGTCTGGAAAACATCAATGGTCATCCACTGCTCCAAAGTCCCAACCCCTGCATTGTCTTCTGAAATGCAGTATTTGACAGCAAGTCTAATCCAAGAGTCAAAGCAATCTCTTTACGCTCTGTGAGAATAATTGTTGACCTTTGCTTAGGTGCAGGACCCTAATACATTCTGTGAGTATAGAATGAACAAAGGAGATATGCCCTCATGGCATTAACCACGTATCATGGGAGATATCAATTAGGCAGTGCAGGGTATTGCAGAAATGAAAAGTGGGGTGTGGGTACACAAATCTAACCTGAAAATGAGGCAAGATGGAAACTTGGAGCTTGAGGGCAGGTGCATTAACCTAGTGACAGGGGCAGTAGTACCAGGCAGCTGGAACCATATGTGTTAAGACCATGTCCCTGGAAAGAGTAGGACATGTTTAGAAACCAGAAGGAAGGTGGTGTAGCATGAAAGCAAGTAGTGTTTGCAAAGGATGATCTCTAAGAGACTTTGTAGCATTGTCTGGAATGTAAGCCAAAAATAAAAATGCTGTATCCCTACTCTCCAATTACCAAATCAGATTTTCTGGGAGTGACTACAAAAAATGGCTGAGATTTCACCTTTTCTCAAGCTTGACAGGTTTGTAATGTAACTTTGCGTCTCTGAACATCAAAACATGGAGTCTCCTTCTCTACTTTTTGAATCTGGGCTGGCCTATGACTCATCCTGGGAAACAGCATGAGGTGAAAGAGTTATCATGCCAGAAATGAGCCCGAGACTCAAGAGATACTGTGTACTTCTGTGCGGTCTCTCCCTCTCAACCTGCGTAATCATGTGAACAGGAGCATGGCAATCTGCCAGAGAATGACAAAACCATGTCAGAGAGCTTGCTTGTTTCTCTGAAGCCTCCTTAGACCACTTAAGAGAAAGGCAGCCCTTGGACACACAGGCAAGTCCTGCCAAGATCAGCAGAGCTGCCTACCCAACATAGAGCTGATAACAGGTGCATCAGTGAATCCAGAGACCATTGGCTTCAAACAATAATCATTTGAATGGTAATAGCTAATGGTGTTAAGACCTGGAGTTTGTGGGGGATTTGGTGGAAATATATTTCAGGAGAATAGGATGTGAATAAGAATTTTGAGAATGACAGAGGCAGCAGTCAGATCCAGGAAGATTTTTCAAGCATGGTGAGAAGTTGGCATTTTATCCAAAGGGTTATATGAAGCTAATGAAATGTTGTAAGTGTGTAAGTGACACAGTTGGGTTTGGTTAACTCGGTTATTCTGTGATAAAAGGATGTTAGGAGCAAGGGTTCAGACTGAATCAGGGTAGGTAGAACTAACTTGTTTCGGTTCAGTTTTTACTTCTAAATATATACTGAGATCCAACTCTGCACTCAGTAGGATTACAAGGAAGAAAAGTCACACTCTGTCTTTAAAGTTGATGTGAGGTAAAAGTTATTGTGACTTTTGACAAGTATCATAATAGAAGTACACTCAGGTTGTCATGACAATATGGCAGAAGCACCTAGCCCAGCCTGGGAGAAAAATGGAGCCAGTCCAATTGGTGACAGCTGTGGATGTCATGAAGTTGGGAGGAACAAGGTGAGCTTACATGAAATTTCGTGTTGCTGAAGCATAAAAGAAATATAATGGAAAAGACAAAGAGAGGCCAGGTAATGAATCTTTTTTTGTACCAATTGAGGTTATAAACCAAAATCCAGTCTGAGCTGAATTATAGGGTTTTCTGATGCCTGGTGCATGGGTGGACGGTTGGATGCAAGAGAATCAGTTGAGAAGGACAGGGATCTGTTCTGGGAGCTTCAGGGTGATGTGGCCACAGTCATCTGACCTGACACAACCCGGGTTGCCACTGCCTAGGGGGCTGGTGGGCAGGGCCCAGAAACCACAAGCAGCTAGACCGTTCCCTCGGCTTATGAACTCTGCTGCAGGGTCTGGTGTAGCCTCAGTACTCAGTTACTCCCAGTCATCTTTTGGAAGCCAACAGTCAGCAGAGGAAAGAAGAGAACATTTTCTGTTGTGGCACCTCCTCTTCCCTGGAGTGTTTGGCATCCTGTGCTGCCAGTCTCCAGCTGTCTGTCTAGACGGAGCACAGATTGGACCTGCGAGGTTCTGAACACTGCGATCTAGGCCCACTCACTCTTGGCCGATTGGAGGGTAAGCATCTGAGGACAGACTCCAGACTGGAGAGACTGGGGGCCTCCTTATCTTATGTGTGTTCCGATGCACCAACAAATCAGGGAGGTCTCTGTGCATTGCCCTGTTCTATCTCCCGATTTGCACTTTGTCCAGGCATGTGTACAAGCTGCCTGTCTCCATGCTGCTGCTGACCAGTCATGTCCCAGCCAGAAGAACAAAACCCAGTTTGATCTGCATAGGCACAAATTCTTGGGGAACCTCCAAACCTCCGTGAACAGTAACAGTTTTTGCAGACTAATTATGTGCACGACCTGCAAGACCTGGCCACTCATATTAGCCTCTCAGTAATCAACTTCACAAGCATCCCTGTGAAGCAGGCATGATGGACTCCATGTTAAGGTATGTTTTTAGGAAAGTGAAGCTGTGAGGGTGACTTGTCCATGGTCACATGGCTGTAGCTCTGATAGAGTCAGGATTAGAACCTAGAACTACTTTACTTTACGCCCCATGTTCCAACCACTTAACTCCATTTCCTCTGCTATCTAACTTCATAATTTTGGGTGACGGTCAAAGGAACAGAGAGGAGATGTGGCTTGCTGAGCATGTCAAAGCCTGGATCTCTCATCAAGGCCAGCCTGGGCTCTCGTTTCCTTCTGCTTCAGAGATTCACCATTCTCTCTTGGCGATACTTCATGAGCTGCTGCTCCAGGCTCTCCTTGTTTGGCCTGGGAGTGGGGTGGGGTTGGAGCTTTCTGGAAATTATGGATATCTGCAAGCAGCTGGGTCGGTCTGATTGCTCTCAGCAGTGACAACACTGGGATCCCCTCTTACCCATGGGCTCCAACAGGGATTAGGCATAGACATGGGGTGTGCATGGAAACCCTGGACTCCACATCAGACATTCACACAGGAAGAGCTCTGGTGAGATTTAGGATTCTGGAGTTTACTTGGAACAAAGCCTTTTTCTTGTCCTCCCACCAGTTCCTCAAAGCTTGTGGTGATCACTACTCTGAAGACTAGAGAAATCAAAGGTTTAAAAGAAGTCTGTCTCTCAATGTGTTCACCCACATTGGGTGCACACACAGCTCCTGACTTTTTGAATCAATCACAAAGAAATTTTTCTTCCCAGCTTGTTAGAATAAATGAACGCAAGGAGCCAGATCATAGCTCATTCTCTGGAGGTCAAGTGAGTCCCTTTTCTTTTCCTGTAACTATTGACCTTGTATCTTGCACTGGAAGTGGTTGTCTCACATTAATTAGCTCACATTCTGTCTCTTTTATCTTACCCACATCAGTGTGATTCTGTGAGTTGAGAGTTGTGTGCTGTTGAAGGTACCTCTGCCTGTTCCTCGGAACACCTAAAGCTGGGAGGCTGAATTGCCAGATATCAGAGAATCAAGGCAGGATCAGTTGCACAATTTGTGGGGCCCAGTGAAAAAAACTGAAAACGTGAAGTCCTGCTTCTGAAATTACTAAGAATTCCACTACCTGATAGCAGAGCATTAAAGAAAACACAGGACCCATCTAGTTGGTAACTTGTGGATCTGGACCCAAGCAGGGCAGTAGGAGTGTAGCAGAAATGCAGAAAAAGAGGGAAGTATTGAAGCTGAAATGACTTTATCCAGTCATAGCTTATCTGCCTATGAAACAGAGCGATGACTCTGACCTTCCTTATTTGACCTGAATTTTTGGCAATGTATAAACTGCTGCCTATGACAGTTATATGCACAGTAAGGAGAAGTTCCTTTTTCTAATAAAGAATCTATCTTAAGTTCCTCAAGCTGCAGATGAAGAATGTGAATCCCAGAAGAAAATTTGCTTGACTGGTATAGAGCAGGTAATTCATTTGTGGTGTGTCTGGGATAGAGTGGACCAAAGGTCCTGAGTCCAAGCTTGGTGGACGTTCCATGGACGCAGTCACTTCTCATCTCTCCAGCTGTCTTGAGCATTTCCTGCTTGACTAGTGAGGCACAGCCTTAGTACTCATCATCAGATGGTTTGGAAACTGAATCAACCATCTGTAAGATCAAGCTCCCCTTCCTGCCCAGTCTGTGTCCCATGACTGAATAATACTGCCGTGAATGCTGCCCTTTATCACAGGATGCTCGGGGTGGAGGATATCTTTCTCAAGTGACTTCTCACATGGCTCATGATGAAATAGCTTTCTCTGCACATAGGCATCCAGATAGCTGCTCTGGGCATGAACAGTGGGGAACCTGGCAGTGGAATCCAAAGGCTACACTGCTGGCAAAGATGGTGTTCCCTGGTGCTGTTGTGTTGGAATACAGCTGACCATGGACTATGACAGGGCTTCGCAATAAAAATAATAGCACAAAACAGTTCCATATTTAGCAACTTTTGGGGTTCATAAATCACTCTTATGATAGATATCAATACTCTGATACCAGAGAAAGGGCAACGGCAAGTGTGATTTTCCTGTAATTTTTCAGAATTTAATACTGGCTCAGAATAAACTGATTATTGCCCAAACTACACAGTCACATGGACTTTGAGGAGGATTACATTTGATTAGCCTTTTATCCTAGACGAGGGGAAAACTGTGACCTGCATGTCGGTGATCCTTTTGATCTATAAATTTTGCTCAATCATAACTCAGTAGAGAGTATTAGAAAGAAGATGGACTTCAGGGTCTTCCATTCTGTCCTGTCTTCTGGACACTCATCCCTGGACACTGGAGGTTAATGAATCACCAAACACCAAGACCTGGCACTGGTTTTAAGCGATAGAACAGCCTTTTACATGAAGTTGGGGGTTGGCTTTATAACGAAGTAACTACAGAAAGTTCATGGGAAACAGCACTAAAATCCACGTAGAGAGGGAGTCTCCACAATGTTTACAGAAAATGCAAACCAGGAAAAAACTGTGCATGCACTTCCAAAAGAACAGCACCAAAGTAAACATGCGTTTGAATTGCTTTCCTACAAGCTTTTTAAAGTACCCTGCAGTGACTGTGTATCCAAATGATGATTTGTCCCAGAGAGCTAGAGAAGCCAGGTTGTCTGTGGACAATTTCCTCCACAGCTTATGAGTACGGTTGCCACTTTTTGGTTTACTACTCTCAACTCTATACCTTTTACATTGTGCTCCTAATCATTAGAACCTTAGAATGTGATAAGATTAGTAAATAATAGCTTTAAAGAAGTTACCAAGAGTGAAAATCAGTAATGTGGAATGGAGATCTGCAGAGTGGACATGAATGCAATATAACAGGTGTCCTTGTAAGAACAGAAAGTTTTGTATAGACATTCAAAGACACGGTGAGAGCCAGTCCCAAAGGGACAAATATCATATGTTCTCCCTGATCGGCGACAACTAACTGAGCACCAAAGGGGAAACTTGTTGAAGTGAAATGGACACTATGAGAAACAGTGACTTGATCAGCTCTTGTCCTCACAGTTGATGTACAATGTAATACTTTATCCATTTTAGTATTTTTTTTGTTGTACCATTGGTTGAACTCTGTAATTAACACACAATTATTCTTAGGTGTTTAAATTTTAACTGAAAACTGACCCCTGTTAGGAATTTGGAAAACATTATGTTGAGTGAAATAAGCCAATCCCAAAGGAATAAATACCACTTGTTCTCCTTGATAGGTGACAACTAACTGAGCACCAAAAAGGAAACCTGTTAAAGTGAAATGAACACTATGAGAAACGGTGACTTGATCAGCCCTCACCCTGACTGTTGATGAGCAGCTTAATGTGTTATCCCTCTTAGTATTTTTTTTTGTTTGTTCTACTTAATACTTTTGGTTGAATACTGTAATCAATACACAATTCTTCTGAAGTGCTGAAACTTAACTGAAAAGTGAACGCTGTTATATATAAGAGTGGGAATAAGAGAGGGAAGAGATGTGCAATTCGGGACATGCTCAAGCTGACTTACCTCAAACGGTAGAGTTAGAAACATACCAGGGGATTCCAATTCAATCCCATCAAGGTGGCATGTACCAATGCCATCTCACTAGTCCCAGTGATCAATTTCTGTTCACAATTGATCGTAATGATAGAACTAAGAACCAAAGGGATCACATAAACAAGAATAGTGTCTGCAAATACTAGCTGATAGAATAAAAAAGGGAGACAATGATCCAACATGGGAAGTGAGATACACAGCAGACCCATAGAATGGCAGATGTCCTAAACAGCACTCTGGCCTCATAATCAGCCCTTAAGGCACGCAGATCCGGATGAAATGCCCATGAGAGTATTTCAGGCATGGAAAGCCAAGACACTCTGGGGAAAAAAAAAACCTAAATGAAAGATCTCCACGAGTGAGATCCCAGTGGAAAGAACGGGTCATCAAACAAGGAGGTACCTTTCTCTGAAGGGAGGAGAGAACTTCCACTTTGACCATGGCCTTGTCTAAATATGATCAGAGTCAGTGAACTCAGGGGGCTTCTAGAGCCTTTGCAGCTCATGACAAGAGCCTAGGGTGATTACTGATGCCATAAATAAGAGTGTCAATTTGTTAAGTCAACAACAGGAGTCACTGTGCACTTACTCCTCATGTAGGATCTTTGTCCTTAGTGTGCTGTACATTGAGATTCAATGCTATAACGAGTACTCAAACAGTATATTTTACTTTGTGTTTCTATGGGGGTGCAAACTGTTGAAATCTTTACTTAATGTATGCTTAACTGATCTTCTGTAAAAAAAAGAAAGAAAGAAATTATCAATTCCTGTGGGGAGCAACTCGGACTAGACTGTTACTGGAATTAAGACTTATTCTATGCATCTGCTCTCCCACAATATGGCGCTGGGAGAGGAGTAAACAGCTTCTACACAGCTGCCTCTCACCAACTTGACAAGCTGCAGGAGCTGCTCCTGATTGGAGGAGAGCGGCGTGCTCGACGTGTGGGCAGCCGAGTTGGGATTGGCGGAGGAGGACTATATAGGAGGAGAGAGACGGCATAGTGGTGTGGGTTGGTTGGAGAGTGCGTTGGAGAGTTCGCGGGGAAGTTCGTTACTTTGTTCTTTCTCATTTCTCTCTACTCATTCTTGCTTTGGGAGTTTTGCTGTTTACTTATTCTTACTTTACTATAGAAAGGACTTGTAAAAAAAGGGAACAACAAGCGCCCGGTCCGGTGCGGCTCCTCCGCGTGCGGAGGAGCAGCAATTCCCAACTTGACTCTCACTAGGATTAAACATGACAATAGGTCGGATCTGATTTCATCATCATTTAAAAAATCATCTATTATTTTTCACTTTATGTTTCTGTGTGGGAGCAAACTGTTGAAATCTTTACTTAATGTATACTAAACTGATCTTCTGTATATTAAGAGAATCGAAAATGAATCTTGATGTGAATGGAAGGGGAGAGGGAGTGGGAAAGGGGAGGGTTGCGGGTGGGAGGGACGGTATGGGGGGGAAGCCATTGTAATCCATAAGCTGTACTTTGGAAATTTATATTCATTAAATAAAAGTTTAAAAAAAAAAGGTTAAGAAAAGAAGCCTCAGAAGAAGCCAACCCTGCTGACACCTTGTTCCTAGACTTCTAACCTCCAAAACCAAGAAAGTCAATTTCTGTTGTTCAAGTCTGTGATATTTGATTATGGCAATCCCAACAGGCTAATACAGTTATGCTCATCACATGTGAACAAAGTCTTCCAATACTTTGAATTGGCCTTCTTCTTTGTATCATTATCCTTGTGTCTATGTAGTCACAAGTGTTGAGGTGTTTGGCTGCTTCTTTCATGATTTCCCATTACTCTATAATTTTCCATATAGTTCTTCTTCTGCTTGTTCAATCATTTTATTCCTTTATTGCCTGAAAGCTTCCAATCAACCTTTAACATTTTACTCGGCTATCCCTTTTCCTCTGAAACTTTGCTAGACCCTCTTTTGGGGCCTCCCATTAAGCACCTTGTGTATAAAGCACACCGTCAGCCTCACTCCATTTCTTGACGAGATCAGTAATGAATGCCCTCTGGGAACTGGGGCTGCAGAGACAAAGCACATGTTGCTCACTGTTCAGTGAAGAGGCAGCCACAGTGTTAACTATGGAGGAGGTGTTGGGTGCAGAGAAAGTCACCTAACCCAGCTTGCAGTCAGCAAGAGTGGGGAACAGGGAGAGAAGGGAGAATGTAGCAGTTAAGAGTGGGCACCATGAACAAGGTGGAGGAATTAGCAGGGCATGAGTGCAGTTAGCCCTGTGGCACATAATGCTGGACATAGTTATCATGTTTGATTTAATTTCTATGGTCTGCACAGCATGTTGGCTAAATAATTGATTATTAAAATAATGAATAATGCTAATCTCAGCACTGTTCTCATTAGATGAAATATGGAAGCAACCTAAAAGTCATCAATGAGCGAATGGATAAAAGAAAATGTGGTTTATATACACAAGGGGATTCCATACAGACCGTAAAAAGAATGAAACTTTATCATTCATAATAACATGAATGGAACTGGAGAAGAGTTTGCTAGGTGAAGTCACCCAGGCCTAGAAAGACAATGCTGCATGATTTCAATTACATGTGGAATCTAAGAATGTTGATCGCATAGAAGCAGAGAACAGACAGGTGGTTAGCAGAGGTTGGAAAGGAGGGAGTGTGATGAGGAGAGGGAAGGTGTTGATCACAGGGAACCAAGTTTCAGTTAAACTAGAAGAATAAGCCTTAGGGATCTATTGCACTGCATGGGGACCTCCATCAATAGCCATGTATTGTGTACTGCAAAATTGCTAAAAACTTAGAGGCTTCCAATATTCTCACTACAAAAATGATGCACTGATGAGGTAAGGGGGTATATTCATTAGCTTGACTGACTCTTACTATAGGTAAAAAAAAAATCTCAATACATAAATACATAAGATTATTGTTAATCAAACAAGGTAATTGTAAAAATGAATAAAACATGAGTAGTGGGGTATTCGTCGTGTAACAGGTAGGATCCTTTGGTTATAAGCATCAGAAATCTAGTTTGGGGGTTGGCATTCGGTATAGCCATTAAGTTGTGCATGCCCTGACCTGATTACAGCACTGGACTCCGGCTCCTGAAACAGATTCCTGCTAGGAAACATCCAAGGAGGCAGCAGGTGGTGGCTCAATTAGCTGGGTACCTGCCACCGACGTGGAAGACCTCAGCTTGCATTCCTTGTTCCTGGCTTCAGCCTGGCCCCGCCATAGCTATTGAGGGCATTTTGGGGGCAAACCAGCATCTCTCTCTCTCTCTCTCTCTCTCTCTCTGCGTGTGTGTGTGTGTGTATGTGTTAGTTTCTCAAATAAAAATAATAATAGAAAAGGAACTTAGTCCAGCTAACTTAAGCAAAAAGAGAGTATTTGGAAATTTAAGCAGAAATTTAAAGTCGGGTAGAAAACTGGGATGAGCAAAGGCAGGAACCAGGCAACCCCAGAGGCCTCAAAACAGAACTTGCTTCTCCTCTTGCCTTGGTGCACGTGCTGGAATGCATGAATCATACACGTGTCCTGTCTTTAGGTCACTCACTCACTCTTCAAAGTCTCGGAGGGGGTCACGTGCTCACTGTCTGCCCAGGCCAGCCAGATCTCTGCTTTCTTGGCTTTATTGGATGATTAACAAGTAATTCCCACATAAAAACAGATTTCGTTACCAAAATGTTCAGTATACCCTGGGGAACCCCAAAACATCCACTACATCAGAGTGCCCAGACTTTTCTCAGCAGACTGCTTTTTGTGGATCGAAGTACCCAGGCACTTTTAAATATTCAAAATCATGGCTTGTTGGTGCTGTGAAGAGCTGTCAGCAGCCCATGAACCAGTGTAAAGTTTACATGTGAAATGAAACAACCTCAGGGAATTAATACATCCTTTTCTAACCCTTCGTCCCCTGGGGGAAGGTGCCCTCGACAATTCTCTTCCAAGCCCCTCTAAGCATCAGATTGGTGCTAACACCTGGTGTTGTCTGCTGACTTCCCCAGCCCTACCCAGAGGAGAGTTCAGTTATTTTCATATTCCCGGGCCTGTCTTGTCTAATGAGAGTCGTGTTTTTGAAGCTTCTTGTTTCACTGTCTAGTGTTTGATAGGTGAAAGTTAATGTTTTATTATCAACAGAAAACAGGTGTTAAACAAATGCTGGTGACCTTTCCAATACACTTTTTTTTTTTTTTTTGGACAGGCAGAGTGGACAGTGTGAGAGAGAGAGACAGGGAGAAAGGTCTTCTTTTGCCATTGGTTCACCCTCCAATGACTGCCACGGCCTGCCCACTGCAGCTGCTGCACTGCGCTGATCCGATGGCAGGAGCCAGGTGCTTCTCCTGGTCTCCCATGGGGTGCAGGGCCCAAGCACTTGGGCCATCCTCCACTGCACACCTGGACCACAGCAGAGAGCTGGCCTGGAAGAGGAGCAACCGGGACAGAATCCGGCGCCCAGACCGGGACTAGAACCTGGGGTGCCGGCACCACGAGGCGGAGGATTAGCCTAGTGAGCCACGGCGTCGGCCCTCCAATACACTTTTGTTAGAGTGACCAACGAATCATTTGAACGGATGAGCAAGCACTCTTCTCCAAAATGAGGCCTGTAAGAGGTCCACACTGATATTTCAGGAGGTAGAATTTGACCACCTAATATGAATATAGAAAACAAACAAACAAATAAAATCAGTAACAAACTGGTAGGGCCAGAATGCATCTTGGTTTTTCCACCAACAAGTTCTGTGGCTCTGGACGCTGGGTTTCGTGCCTGTCGTGTCGTTGGGGTCACAGGGGTCAAGCTCTGTTTCAGATGTGACTTCGAACAGTTTTCCTTTTGCTTTCACTGATTCAGGAAGTTCCACTCTGAGTCAAGGCCAAACGGGTTTGGTTTTCAGCTTGAATTTGCCGGTAAAGGGTGGTGGAAGAAATGATTCATAGATTCCATCCTGACCTTATTTCCCTCATGCTAACGCCGCAGCAGGTGAGTGTGGCATTATCACAGATAAGCAAGTGCTCCACATTTAAGGCTGGGTCAAGATAAAAAAAAATCTGTGCCCTGGAAAGTACTCAGGCAAATGCGTATTTCAATTTTTTTAGGAGCCGGCGTGGATTGTGTAAGCATGCTAAACAAAAGTGGGACAAACATTTAAAAATCAGAGAGTATAACACATTATTAATAGGCATAATTATGCAAATGATGTTTGGTAGGACCAGGGAAACTGTGTGGATGGCACATGGTGGGATTCACCAAGACTTGATTCACAAATATTGGGGGGAAATAGAGAATATTTTGCCTGTCAAATTGAAAGCAGTCAGTTTTATAGTGATATGTTTTATATTTTCCTTTAGGAAACCTTTCTTTATATAATTCCTCTGTTCAAACACATGCTGCACATACTACATAGAAAGGATCTTGAAGCTTGAGACCTGGGGTATAATCCTAGCTCTCAACACTGAATACACAGCCCTGGGATTCCAGAAACCCTGTAAAAGTCAACATTTTTTCATATGTGAAATGAGGACATGAGGAGAATGTTGGTATTGGATTTTTTGTAATAAACAAAGCACTATATGTACATCTACCAAGGACATGAACGCCTAAGAAAGAGCAGCAATAGAACAAATCAGGAAATTTTTCATTCCAAGTCATCCCAATGGTTTTCTCAGCTATAAAATTTGGGCAGACTACACATTTTGTGATGAATTATAAAGCTATCACCAGTGTTTTGTGACTCTCTACAATCAAGAGGTATTAAAGGCCATTTCGTAATTCTGTAAGAGATGGTCACATCCTACATGTCTTTCAGGATCTCTTTGATTCTGAGGTAATGCTTTTATTTTGTAAATATTTATCAATTGGGATAGAAAATTAGATGTAATCATTCACTCATATGCACACAAAGCAAAACCTGGGTTGTTTTGTGTGAAAGTGTTTGATACCCGTAATGACATGTCTTAGGAAAGGCATCATGATAATTCTTATTCTTGGATATCTCTGAAGGAAAAGCAAGCATTATTGCATTTTACCCTCTCCAATAAATCATTTAAAACTGACAACCGCAATTATTATCCACTTTATTAAAAGACAAAAACTGAAATCATTTCACAAGACATCTCTATTATATCACCTTTTGCAGTAAGATTCCAGGAGCGCCATGATCGGCGTTCGGCACAGTGGCTAGCTAGGTCGTGGCTTGGGAAGGCCCGGTTTGAGTTCTGGCTCTTCTGTTTCAGATCCAGCTCCCTGCTGGTGCACACTCTGTGAGGTGTCAGGTGATGGCTCAAGTTCTCAGGCCCCTGCTACCCATGTGGGAGATCCACATTGAATTCCTGTCTGTTGGCTTCAGCTTGGTCCAGCCTTGGCTGTGGAGACATTTGGTGATTGAACCAACAGATGAAAAATCTTTCTATGTCTGTCTGTCTGTCTTTCAAATAACATGAAAAATGATTAATTAGTTAATTAATTAAACATGAAAAGTTCTCAGGGTGCTTGTAATGAATTCTTTACAAATACACCTGATGTCACTTCTAGAAGCAGACAGCTTCTCAAGTCTTTGCAATTCATCTGATCCATTAGTGCTTGGTCTTGACATTGTAACATGATGAGATAATTCCACATTTTATCAGCCTTCTGATTATATTCAGACTGTTTCAACTAGATTGCAAATATATCTTCAACATTTATCTTTGTCACATGATTTTTCCCCTGATTTACTGAGGAAAGTGGGTTTTGTAGAAACCAGAGCATCAGAATGAAAGGAGGCGGGTACCAACACGTGATTGTGCCAGGAAGCAGAGAGCAGTTGACCCCACTCAGCAAATAACCAGAACTGGAGAGCATGACCCTCAGAATCAACACGTTTCCTGTAATTAATGTGGTCAGCTGTATTGTTCACTGGTTTCCCATAACCCTTTGTATATTTTTTAAAGATTTATTTATTTATGTGAAAGGCAGAGCTACAGAGAAAGAGTGAGATCTTACATCTGTTGGCTCACTCCCCAAGTGGCCACAATGTTTAGGGCTGGGCCAGGTCAAAGCCAGGAACCAGGAGCTTCTTCCCAGTCTCCCTCGTGGGTACAAGGGCCCAAGTACTTGGGCCATCTTCTACTGTTTCCCAGGCCATTAGCGGGGAGCTTGATGGGACGTGTAATAGCAGGGGCTTAAACAAATGCCCATATGGGATGCCAGTGCCACAGGTGGTGGCTTTACCCACTATGCCACAGTCCTGGCCCCAACCCATTGCATTTTCCAGCTAAAACTAGTGTCATGGCACTAATACCCAGATAGAATGGAGATAGAAGCTAGAAAGATGAAATAGGGGGCCAGGTGCTGCAGCATAGTGGGTAAAGTCGTCGCCTGCAGTGCTGGCATCCCAGTTCAAGTCCTGGCTGCTCCATTTCTGATCCAACTTTCTGCTATGGCCTGACGAAAGCCATGGAAGATGCCCAAGTCCTTGGGCCCCTGCACCCATGTGGGAGACCCGGAGGTAGCTCCTGGCTCCTGATTTTGGATCAGCGCAGCTCTAGACATCGTGGCCAATTGGGGAGTGAACCAGCAGATGGAAGACCTCTCTCTCTCTCTCTCTCTCTCTCTCTCTCTCCTTCTTTCTTTGTGTAACTCTAACTTTCAAATAATCTTTAAAAAAAAAGAAAGATGAAATAGAAAACAAAGCATGAGTACAAACATAAATTTGGTGTCTTATTTTAAATGACAACAACATTTGCTCATTCACAATATTATCTCAGTTTAGAGTTCTCAGAGTATTCTGATTATGGACTTTAACCCCACTTTTACAATATAAGCCTGTGAAAGATGAATCATTAACAAAGAAGAATCCAAGTTCAAGGAAACAAAACAGCTATGCTATACGTCACTCAAGTAGAACCTAGACTCAAGCCCAAGCTTTCAGTTTCCAAGCCCAGTGTTCTGGCTAACTTTTCCCAGCTACGTATTCTTCCTCCAAGCTGTGCCAGGTTTCACAGATACAAGAATGAACTAGTTGTGACCCACGTTCCCAAGGAGCTTTCAGCATGAGGCAGGGACAAGTGAGGAATGTGTGATCTGGACCCTTCAGTGTATGGGTGATTCCAGAACAGGAGCGTCCAGCCAAGGGACAAGGGGATTTCTACAACTGAGCTCAACTCTGCACCAGACATTGCGCCTTGTGCTCTTTGTACAGTGGTGGAAGGCAGATAATCACGATTTTCAGATGCAGAAATTGAAACACGAGTACTTTGTCTAAGGTGCCCACTGTTACCTGCAGCTAAGCCAAGTGGGACGGGTGGAATTGAACACAGATGTCAGTGCCCAACACAGTTGCTGTTGACTATAGACTAAGCTCTCTCACCTCTGTGGGCTCCAAGTTCATGCATCTGGATTTAATTTCAAGCTTGACACTTATGTGACATGGCCAAATATATAATAAACATGTGTGTGTATATATCTACACACACATGCACATGTAAAAGTGATTTATATGTAAGTTTCCATATATATGGAAAATACAGGAAATATTAGATTTAAGCAAAATGACCTTGGATATGATCCTTAATGTCTTTGCCTTTAGTTTCCCAGCTTATAAAATGGCCATAATTACATCAACCCTATAGCATTTTTTGCTTGAAATAAATGAAATGTCACATGCCAGGATTCATCTGGAAAATGGAAAAATGCATAGATTTTTTTTCCTTTCTGAAATCTGCAAAGTGAGGCTCCATTTCACTTAGCACAGTCACTTTTTGTTACAGAAAGATACAGAGAATCACTGCAGAATGACCTAGAATTAATCACACTGAAACTTAATTTTGTTCTGGGAACATTAGCCTACTTTTACAATACTTCAACTACTAATGTAACTAGAATGTGCACCATTCTTACACTGGTTGATCTTGACAGTAGCAGTAACCAGCAGGTGGGGCAGATTCCACTGTTCTCTGCATTTTCAATGGTCAAGACTCAAAAGAGCCAAGTGAAGTACTCCAAGTCGCAAGGCATCCAAACCAAGGCCTTCAACTTCCAAATCCAAGGTCCTCAACAGCACATGACACAGCTCAGCCTACACAGCAAATCAAAACAGACAGTGGGGCCAATAAGAAAAATTCAGAGAGCAAGAGCTCAACCTTTCCAGAAACTTTAATGAAAAGGTTTGCTACAAGACTAATGTTAAGACCAAACATGGCTGGCGCTGTAGCTCACTAGGCTAATCTCCACCTGCAGCATTGGCACCCCGGGTTCTATTCCCAGTTCGGGGCGCTGGATTCTGTCCCGGTTGCTCCTCTTCCAGGCCAGCTCTCTGCTGTGGTCAGGGCGTGCAGTGGAGGATGGCCCAAGTCCTTGGGCCCTGTACCACATGGGAGACCAGGAGGAAGCACGTGGCTCCTGGCTTCGGATCGGCACAGCGTGCCAGCTGCAATACGCCGGCCGTAGCTGCCACTTGAGGGGTGAACCAACGGAAAAAGTAAGACCTTTCTCTCTGTCTCTCTCTCACTGTCTAACTCTGCCTGTCAAAATAAATAAATAAATAAAAAAGACCAAACACTACAGAATGTTATATCTCAAAAGGCACAAGGGTTAGCAGGCACTGAGAACAGATTCTCTCAGGGCCTCTGAGGTCTGGGGGTAGAAGCCTGGGCCAAGGTCAGGAAGAGGAACCACTGTCGGTGGGAAGAACCGTCACCCTGTCTGTTTGTAACAAAACACAAATAACACCTGTCACAGCCATTTCAGATGTGGTTGGGATGAGCAGGTGATAAGGAGGGGTTTGCAATACTTCCTGGAGAATAAGGAATGCAGTGTTGTTTTAGAACAACATAGAGCCTCAGAAATCATGCATAGAATGTAGCAAAGGAAGACAGGACCTAAAACTATAAGAATATCTTGGCTTCAAGCTCAAACCCTGCCCCTTAGTCTCCAAGTACAGTTTTGACAACCGTATATGAGTCTCCTATAAAAGAGTCAATAAACATAAAAACACTTTGAGAACTAGAAAGTGCTTGCAAATTTAGGGTTTTTAATTTTTTTAAATTTCAGATTAGTTTTGAATTTATAAAACAAAAGTTGTGGAATTGTACAGAGGTCCCCTATACTCCACACCTAACTTCCCCTGTCATTCACATCTTGACTTATTATATTTGTCACAATCTATAAACTACACCTGGCTTCCTCCTTTGTTCAGTCCAGACTCCCCCTACCCTCTCTCCCATCCCTCTCAGCCTCTGGTGATCAGCATTCTGTATTCATATTGAGATTTTATTTTTTTAGCTCCCACATATGAGGGAGAAGATGTGGGATTTGTCTTTCTATGTCTGACTTATTTCACTTAGCATCTAGTCCCTTCCATTTTGCTGAAAATTACAGAATTTCATTCTTGTGTGTGTGTATATATATATATATATATATATCTCCATCATGTTCTTTATCCATTCATCTGATGATGAACACCTTGGTGGGTGGGGCGGGTATCTCTTTGATTCAAGTTGTTAATGTCTTTTAGATATACACCCAGTAGGGGGATTTCTGAATTATATGGCTATTCTATTTTCAGATGTTTTTTTTTAAAAAATTATTTATTTATTTGAAAAGCAGAGTTACAGAGAGGCAGAGGCTGAGAGAGAGAGAGAGAGAAAGAGGGGGAGCAGGAGCGGGAGAGGCAGAGGGAGAGGGAGAGGGAGAGGGAGAAGGAGAGGGAGAGAGGGAGAGAGGAAGAGGGAGAGAGGGATCTTCCACCCTCTGGTTCACTCCCCAAATGGTTGCAATGGCCGGAGCTGGATCAATCCAAAGCCAGGAGCCAGGAGCTTCTTCTGGGTCTCTCAAGCAGATGCAGGGGCCCAAGCACCTGGGCCATCTTCCACTGCTTTCCCAGGCCATAGCAGATAGTTGGATCAGAAGTGGAGCAGCCGGGTCTCATCCATATGGGATGCTGACACTGCAGGCAGCAGTTTTACCTGCTTTGCCACAGCGTCCACCCCTATTTCCAGATTTTTAAGAAACCTCCATTCTTTTTCCTGCAGTGGTTATATTCATTTACTTTCCCACCAACAATGGATAAGAGTTCCCCCTTTTCCACCTCCATGCCAGAATGTGTTACTCTCTGTCTTTCTGATAATAGTTATTCTAACAGGGGTGAGCTTATATCTCATTATGGTTTTGCTTTGCATTTCCCTGATGCCTATTGATGTTGAAGATCTTTCATATGTCTTTTAGCCATTTGTGTTTCTTCTTGTGACAACTACTCATTCAGGTTCTTGCCCATTTCTTACCTGGATTGGTTGTTGTTTGGTTATTGAATTGTTTCTGATATATTCTGGATATGAATCTTTCGTCAGATAAGTAGTTTTCAAATGTTTTCTCCCATTCTGTTGGATGTGTCTTTGCTGTATTAATTGTTTGCTCTGCTAGGCATAAGCTTCTCAGTTTACTTTAATGCCATGTCTAGTTTTGCTTTTGTTGCCTTGAATTTGTGGTCCTATCTAAAAAATCATTGCCTATATCAATGACTCGAAGTGTTTCCCTTATGTTTGTTTTTCTAGAAATGTCTTAAGTTAACCTTTATTTATTGATAAGGGAAATAATCAAGACTTGTCTAGTTATTAATATTGGAGAAATGATAGGAATTCAAGGTTCTATACTGTAGCTCAATTCTCGTTCTGTGAGTCAAGATTGCCACAGTTTAACCAGTGTCTCCCTTGGTCCTGAGGTTGCTACTGAGATGGAGAGGAAGTTGGTGAGGAAGGTGGAGTCTCCCCGGCTACTGGAAGGGCCATTCTGCGATGGTGGTTTCCTTTACTCATGCATCTCTTGGCACCTGCCTCTAGCACATTACCTGTGACATACTGCAGAGTCCTTGTTTTTATGCTTTTTGCCCAGGATCTAATAGGTTACATGCTCCTTGAAGGAAAATACTGTGTTAATTTTATTTACTTGTGTAGCATCAGTGTCCAGCAGGGAATCTGGATTGAGGCTGTGTAACTGTAGAATGAATGTTCCCCGCACTCCACAGCCTCCTGTGCTAGTTAACAGATGGACTTGAATAGGAGCTTGACGGAGATAAAACACGCACCAGAGAATCACAGAGAGGATAATGAGTCCTTGCTCCTCAGAAAACAATGGTGATATTACTAGCACTAGGTGAAATCTACAGGAGCCGGGAATGGATCTAACAGGTGTTCGAAGAAGGATCAGGTGGCATCAGAAAGGGGTTGTATCCCCCTTAGTAGGGGGACAGTCTGGAACCTTGCACACATTTTAGACATCAGCCTAGGAGCTGAACCAAGCCTTGACCTAAGGAAGTTGTGTTTCTGGAAGCAGAAGCCACATCTTCACCTATGCCCAACTCCAAGTCTCATTTCTGGAAAATGCCGTGCTGTGTTATTTCCCAATGTCTTGCTACGTGTTGCTTTTTCAATGTGGAATGACAGTTACTAACACTTCTGAACTGGAATGCATGCATGTGCACACACACACACACTCGAATTCACCTTTAATGCTGTACTCACACGTCCCTTGCTTGATAATCCAGTGCTTAACATTGCTAGAGGTTCCACTTATTTGGCCTGAATATAGGTCTACTGTTCCATGCGTTGTCCAAAATCACGATGATTCTTTATACCACACGATAGCATGATGACGGGAACAGCGTTCTAGACTGGGGTTAATAGCCCAGGGCACAACACATAACTTTTCAGTCGGCCAATGCACAGCCAAATAAGGAAATGAAGTCAATTATTGCAGCTTTCATCTTTACCCGCTTGTGGCAGGTACATGTTGCATGCTGGAATGGACAGGTTGTCTGAGACGATCGGCTTGGCAATGAGTCTACAGTATTCATTCAGGCTTTGGTGCATCTTAAAGATTTTGTTTTTATCTAAATCAACGTGACTCTGACTTTACTTCTTCAGGTCGGTAAACAGAACCATCCAACTTAGTAGAGGATTTAGCCGTGGGGCTTTGGTAATTTCCCACCTGCTAATGGATAAACAACAGCAGTCCTGGCACACTGGGCACTGGGAGTGCAGAATGGAGGTTCTCCGGCTGCAGCTCCTAGCAGTGTATTTACTCAGCTGTTAGTGGACTCGGCAGCTGGGAGCGGGCTCCCCAGCCAGCTATAAGAGAACTCCCAGGGACTCATTTATTTACTATTAAACTGTAAGCACTTGGCAGGAACTGTGGTCCCACTTTGCTGGGTTATGACTGGGCACTCGGGAGACCTGGTCGTTAGGAGAGAGAGCTGGAATTGTTAAAATGTCAACTAGGAAATTCAGAGGATTTAGAATCTCAGTGCAGTTTCTTTATGGGGTGAAGGGAATTGTTAGGTAGAATTAGAGCACACTTGGAACCTCTTACGTTCCACAGACTGAACTCACCTTGAAATTACACCTGACACATTCCTGCTTTATTTCACAGTATAATACTTTTAGGCAGGTGTGACCATGGGATCTTGGCAGGGATTTTGTGGATGACCAATGTCCCTAAGAAACAATATTTGAGTGGACAAGGAAAGTCCGCTGGTATACAGGGGGCAGAAGACAGATTTGGCATGCTTAGGTTTGACTCTTGATCTCGTCATTTAGGTAGGGCCCTGACCTTGGCAGAAATCCCGAAACTTCCTGACGCTGAATCTCAGCATCTGTGGCGCTGGGGATGCCTCCACCCCCTGTAGGGAGGGGTCTGACGCTGAGTACAACTCAGCTGATGTGGCCCCTGATGAGGGAGACCAGGAAAACATGCCAGAGGTTGATTGGCTCTGCCTGGTGCCGCAAGAATTGCAATGTGCTTTCTCTTTCATCAGCTGCGTAGATTTGGTTAAAAACAGATTCCTTGGGGGTTTAGCTGCCTGTGCAGATGAAGTGCTCCTTTTCTTATTCAGATCATTGTTGCACATGGTGTAGAAATCCTCAGTGAATAGATATTTTTACACTTCCTAAATGATACTTTCTTCAAAGCAATGTAATTCTCTTTCATGAAGTCCCTTCATCTCAATTTTCCCATTTTCCTTCATTTTAACATCCGGGTTTGGAATAGGCCCAACACATTAGACAAAGTTTAGTGAAAAGGGCAGAAAACCCAAGCTCAGAACTGCCTTCACCTTCATTTGCTGTATGACCTGATAATGCTTATTCAGATCCTGTCGTCCTCAGTTTTGACCTCTGTAAAATGGAAATAACGACATCCACACCTCAGAACATTTTGAATCTTCATTGTTTTACAGACCGAAAAGGAGTGCTAGAGCCAAGTGCTTCATAGTGTGTGCTTTGGAGTCACTTTATGCTTTAATTTACAAAAATTTTTAGAATATTTTATTTATTTTGAGAGGTAGTTACAGACAGTGAGAGGGAGAGACAGAAAGGAAGGTCTTCCACCTGCGGGTTCACTCCCCAGATGGCTGCAATGGGAGGAGCTGTGCCAATCTGAAGCCAGGAGCCAGGAGCTTCTTCCGGGTCTCCCACACGGGTGCAGGGCCCAAGCACTTGGG
Organism: Oryctolagus cuniculus; assembly: GCF_964237555.1. Lineage (NCBI taxonomy): Eukaryota > Metazoa > Chordata > Mammalia > Lagomorpha > Leporidae > Oryctolagus > Oryctolagus cuniculus. Next base: position 190,386,547 of record NC_091433.1, on the reverse strand, counting down.
CCATCTTCTCATGCCAGAACAGAGGGATGGATGGGAAGAGTAGTAGCTAGGACTCCAACTGGTATCCATATGGGATGCTGGTGCCACAGGAGGAGGATTAACCTACTATGCCCCAGCGCCAGACCTGTGGAGTCACTTTATAATCAACGCTATACTCCAGACACAGTGAAGCACGCCAAGCTATGTAGCATTCTTGGAATAGCATGCATGGAGTCAGATACTGCAGCGAATGTAATATAGGACTACTCGTAGCCTAGGCCAGTCGCTATTACACTACATTTACTCCACCAATAACTGCGGCTGCCAGAGACTTCTAGCAGCTCTCTAAAATGGCTGGGCGGTCCAACAGTTCGGCTTCTTGTGCCCTTTCTCCTTCCTATAATTTACCAACCTCTTTCAACCCACTATGCCTTGCTGTAGGCTGTTCAGGTTGCTAGAATCGCACACTCTCCCTGCCCTGCACCCTGCCCCTTCCTTTATCATGCTTTTTCATTCTTTAAATATTTGATATCAGTGCTTTTGTGATTACTGCTTTAACAAACCCATCCTCTCCAAAGACAGGAGGATCTCCTCCTGAATGCAAAGTAAAGAAACATTTTAAAAATAAGACTCAAAAAAAAAAAAATCAGGAAAGATGGGAAAGGCTACAGGTGTGCAGTCTGATTGCATTACTGTATCTGGAATGCATCCAAATCTCATCGCCACCCGTCACAATCAATCAGATCTCCCTCTCTTTGTTTGTTCACGTACTCAACTCCAAAGCATACTCACTTATGATGCATTAGACATTGCACTAAGCACAGAAATTGAAATACAGTGTTCGACATGGCACACCCTTATCCTCATGAAGTATGTTGCATACTAAGAAAATTGTGGATCAGCTTTTCACTTCAAAAAGATTGTCTGATAGAGTGGTTAGGGGAACCTGGGAAGAAAGATCTACTATTAGGAAAGCCCATAAAAGGATGCTTGGTATAATTCAGCTGAGAGATGATGATGGCAAAGACAGGGGAAATGGCGGTGAAGTGGAGGAAATTTGGATGGATAGCAACAGCAATAGTTTTTCTTATGAAGAACCTCCTATGTGCAGAGAGCTGTGCTAAGTGCTTTGCATACATATTTCCCTTCAATCTTAAGGGAAGTCTCCATGGAAAACTCAGTCTTCCTTGGGAAGATGCGGGCATTGAGAGGTGAATGACTTGCAGAGGACACTCAAGCACTAAGCATCGGAGCTGGGGCGTCAGGTCAGGGGCTCTGTCTTCAAAGCATGAATTTTTAAACCAAACTCGCTGCTTAGCCTGATAGAGAACGTGACCAAGAGGGAGAGTCACAGGGATTAGTTGGCACAGTTGATGTGCCAGTCCTTGTCTGTTCAACCCTGTCTGACCCTCTGGTTCTTGACAGTTTGCCTTTCTTGTGGCTACACGGCATCGGTTGTTCCTGTGGTTTGAGAGACTGTTTGCTACCCTCTGGTTGTCTCAGCCCTTCTGGAGGAAAAGACCTTGTAGCTTGCTGAGATGGGAGCTGCAGTCACTCAGGCACTGACCTGTGATCTACCTGGGACCATGGAGACTTTGGATCTTCTAGCAGCCGCTCAAAGGGGCCGAGCGACCAAAGCAGGTGGAGTGGCAGTGGTAGAGCCCCTTGGCAGCAACTCTCATTTCTCTTGGATAAATACATACGAGGGAGGATCAGGATCACGTGGTGAAAATAAATATTGAACATTTTAAGACTCAAAGACAAATTGTTCCCCATCATGACTCACTATTTCATTTTTTTATTCATACATCTTATTTACTTAAAACATTTTTATCAGACACACAGAAATTGTACCTATTTATAGAAGTACAAGGTAAAGTTTTGATTCAGGTGTACACAGGTTAATGATGAATCAGGGTAAACGTATCTATCTCCTCAATTATCATTACTTTTTAAAATTTTTTAATATTTTACTGAAATATAGTATGCATACCGAGAAAGGCACATAAGTGCCCAGATAAATGAATATTTTCGTCATAACCAACACTTAAATTAAGAATAAAGCATTCCTAGTACCCCAGGAGTCCTCACTACTCCCCCCATTTCTTCTTTTCTAATGTATGAGATAAAACTATATTGACATTTACATAATTCAGTGATACTCTGTTTACAAGTAGATAGCAAATGACACGGCGTCCACACAGTATTATGCTCTTTCTATATTAACTACCATAAAGAAGAGAAAACATTGGTGAGTTATCTTTTGGGGTTCAGCTTATTTCACTTTCTTACTGGACATGCAGGACAATTTCATTTGTTCCACATCCTCGCCAACACTTGGTGTAATCAGTTTTTTCAATCTTAGCAGTCAAAGTACACAAAGTGGTTTCCCATTATGGTTTTGATTTGCATCTCCCTAGTGGTGGATGACAATGGCATTGTTCCATGCGCTTATTTGGCACCTGTATGCCTTCTTTGGTAGTGCCTCTTTACATCTTTTGCCCACTTTTTAAGTTGAGCTCTAGAATTTATTATTCTTGACTTCTGAGAGTTTGTTTTTTTAAAAATTAATTTATTTATTTTAAAGAGTTACACAGAGAGAGAAGGAGAGGGAGAAGGAGAGGTAGAGGGAGAGGGAGAGAGAGGGAGAGAGAGAGGTAGAGAGAGAGAGGGAGAGAGAGAGGAGAGAGGGAGAGAGGGAGGAAAGAGAGAGAGAGAGGTCTTTCATCCGCTGATTCATTCCCCAATTGGCTACAATGGCTGGAGTTGTGCCAATCTGAAGCCAGGAGCCAGGAGTTTCTTCCGGGTCTCCCAGGTGGGTGCAGGGCCCCAAGGACTTGGGTCATCTTCTACTGCTTTCCCAGGCCACAGCAGAGAGCTGGATCAGAAATGGAGCAGCCTAGACTTGAACTGGCGCTCATATGGGATGCTGACAGGCAGCGGCTGTACCCACTACACCTCAGCACTGGCCCCGACTTCTGAGAGTTTTAAAAGACATATTCTGTGAGTATAAGTTTTGAACCAGATGTGTGCTTTGGAAATAATTTATCCTATTTATGATTTATATGTCAGCTATCCTAAAATGTCTTTAAAAGAACAGATATTTTTAATTTTGATAAAGTCCAGTTTATTGGTTTATTTTTCTATGGCTCTTGCTATGACTTTTATCTAAAAATCTTTTGCCTACCTCAAGGTTGCAAAAATGTATTCCTGTTTTGTTCTAGAAGTTTTTTTAGCTTTTGGTTTCTTTTAAATTTAGATCTATCTGACATCTAAAGTTGACTTGTTTATATGGTGCAAGGAATAGATTAAAGTTAATTTTTAAAAATATGAGCATGCTTTTTTTCAGATCATTTGGTCAAATGGCTGTTCTTCATCTGCTGAGTTGCCTGTGCATGTTTTTCAGAATTCAGTTGTCTGTGTGTGGGGATCTGTTTCTAGACTCTATTCTGTTCTGTGTGTCTCTTTGTTCACTTTATAATACATTGTAGCTTTTTAATAAGTGCAGCAGTCTGGTACTGTTTAATAAAAAATGCAAAAACCTCATCCTGTTAGTGCTCCAACTTTGCTTTTTTAGTAAATTCATTTGATTATTCTACAGACTTCAAATTTCATATACATCAGAGAATGAAGACATCAATTTTGATAAACAAGTTTGTTAGAATTCTGATTGGAACTACTTATAGAGAATTTTATTTTAGCAACATTTGGTCTTCTGGTATTTGAATAAGATATATGTCTCTATTTGTGTATTCTTTATATTTTCTAAATAATGTTTTGTTGTTTTCAATGTAGTTTCTTGCATATTTTTTGCCAAATTAATGCTTAAATATGTGGTGCTTTTGATACTAATGAAAACAGTATTTGTTGCTTTAACTGATAATTTTTTTAAAGGCTATTTATTTATTTATTTATTTGAGAGGTAGAGTTACAGACAGAGTCGGGGAGACAGCGAGAAAGGTCTTCATTTGCTGGATCACTCCCCGGATGGCCACACAGCCAGAGCTGAGCCAATCCGTAGCCAGGAGCCAGGAGCTTCTTCTTGGTCTCCCATGCAGGTGCAGGGGCCCAAGCACTTGGGCCATCTTCTACTGCTTTCCCAGGCCAAATCAGAGAGCTGGTTTGGAAGTGGAGCAGCCAGGACTAGAACCACTGTCCATATGGGATGCCGGCTCTGCAGGTAGCAGCTTAGCCTACATGGCCACAGTACTGGCCCCTTAACTGATAATTTTAACAATCAGTTTCAAGGAAAAAGAGAAATAGATTTTTAAAAATGACTTCAAGTTTATAACTAAGAAATCAGTACACAAATAGATATATTCACAGAGAACATTCTAGTGAGTTCTATCTAAATTGTGTTGAAATTAGTAAAATACTCAGGTTAGTTCTGTATGAAAGCAAAAATTTGGGTTTAAAGTAAAAGAAGGGAACTCAAGAAAAAAATGCAAATGCTGGAATTGTTCTACTGAGGTGAAGATCAACGTTTGGGTGATCTGTTGGAATGTCATTGCTTCTGTCTGTCTTTTGTAACAGACTCCAAGCTTCTCAGAGAATCAGATCCTGGCTTATCTTCTGATTTTAAGCTCTAAGCAGAAGATTTGGCACAGAGTAGGTGTCTCATTTCTACTTACTGGGCTTATGCTGTATGATTTTAATCCTAGTTCTGTCACAGATTAGCTCAATAGCCCTAAACACATCAGCTCAACTTGACATTCATTTTCTTCTCATGAACAAAATAAAGTTAAGTCCAAGCTGTATTTTGGAAAACAAAGAGACACCCAGGTAACGGTAACTTTTAAAATACAACTTCCTGTGTGTTTGGCATGTGTATGGTTCTGAAAACTAACATGTTTAGTATTTTCTGTGTGTCGGGACTTAGCGGTTTTCCATATGTTATTTAATCTTCATAATATGCTTGAGAAATAGGTACAATCAATCACATTTTACAAGTGTGAAAAGAGGAGGCCCAGAGAGATCTCCTCGCTTATCCGTGGCCAGAGAGCTTTTCCGTGTTTGAGATTTGCTGTAGGCAGTGTTGGTCTTGAGGTCATACTCAGCACTACTACACCATACTTGCTATTGATTATTTATTTTTTTAAGATTTATTTATTTGAAAGGCAGAGTTACAGAGAGGCAGAGGCAGAGAGAGAGAGAGAGGTCTTTCATCCACTGGTTCACTCCCCAGTTGTCAGCAATGGAGCTGCGCTGATCTGAAGCCAGGAGCCAGGAGCTTCTTCCAGGTCTTCCACATGGATGCAGGGGCCCAAGAACTTGGGCCATCTTCTTCTGCTTTCCCAGGCCATAGAAGAGAGCTGGAATGGAAGTGGAGCAGCTGGGACTCAAACCAGCGCCCATATGGGATGCCGGCACTGTAGGCTGTGGCTTTACCCATTATGCCACAGCGCCAGGCCCTCACCATTGCTTCTTAATGGACATTACACAGATTCACATGCAGAAGCTTTTTTTTTTTGCTATGGATGACAAAAATGGCTATCTTAATGTGTTAGGACTCAGTTACGAACAGGACATTTGCATGCAGATCAACAGTGCTTTAAATATTCCCTCACTCCTATTCTGTATTTCACATGCCATTATTCTATCCATAGGAGATGTGTAATGGGTTGGAACTTTTCTTCAAAATCTGCATTGGAGACTGTTGTTAACCCTGGGCTTCTATGTTTCATTTACAGTTGAAGATTTCTCAGAAAAGACAAAGACATTTAATAGGTAGATATTGATAGGTAAATCTCACAAATTATTTTCACAACTCTTGCAAACATTAAGTCCTCTGGGTTAGTGATGAATACCATGCCAGCCCCTTTTTGCTTACTTGTACATGGCACTTTAAATTTGTATAATGTAATTATCTGATCAATAAACAATGCTTTTTGAAAAATGGAACTTAGTGCTTTTTAATATTCCATGGGCATGAATTTTAGAGCAATGGAACACTTGGCAAAGGCAATACTTTTTAAATTTAGAATTCTTTCACAGAGTAGACTGGAAAAGATCGCACTTTCTCACCCTGCGCTGTTTAGATCTCATTAATCTGGCTCCACTGCAGGTTATAAAGATCCCTCGATTGTACCAGGGAGCCTTTTCTGTGTGCAGTGGTTCTTACCCTTCAACTTCCATCCCAAGGCATCGCCACAGCATAATGTGTCCTCTCAGGCAACGGGCATTACCCTCACAGGACTCCTGTAAAGCTAGCTTCTGTCCCTAGTACATATGACATTTCACTGGATTGCATCTAGCTGTAGGGATCTTATAAAAGACAGAAAGTGCCCTGTGATTTCCAGTATCCCCGGTGCTGTCAATGACACTCAACTTAGTTGAGTACAAAATATTGGCTGAATGTTGCCAAGTATGAAAAGTGCATCAGGGTATTTCTGGAAAAGAGTAGTCAGAGGGGGTCAGGTTGGAAACAAGCTAAAAGGATCATGACCTCTTGTCATCTGATGGCTTGGTATTCTGGAGTTCCCTTTTGCTTATTGGAGTTCTAGTGGGGTGTTGGCAAGCCAGAGGGTTAAAAGGCAGAGGGCAATCTTTGAAAGTGACTGCACATTGCATTGTCTATGCCACATACCCTGCGTTTGGAATCCCCTAGCAGAAGGATGGATGCAAAATTTAGTCAAGTCATTTAATAGGGACTGTTTCTAAACTACTGTGCAATGAATAGGCAATAGATCATAGCAAGGTATTCCAGTCAGGTCAAGGGAGCATACTCCCAGCTTAGAGTTAAAGGTGGCCCAAATCCTGGAACTGTGTACTGCAGTAGACGGAGTTCTAAGAAAAGCACTCTGGTTTGTGGAGTGGGAGGGAGGATGTTACTAAAATAAAGAGAGGGGGAAATCCTGTTATATTTTTCCTCTCTTTCCAGAAGGAAATCCCAGACTTGCACATTATGGCAAGGATGCTACCTTATGTCTGAAGTAGTAAAATAATAATTCTAATCAGAATGTGAAAAATTAAGTATGTAATGAGCAGTGACTACATTAGAAACAACAAGATTTTAAGTTTGTCATGACTTTTCATAGCCTTTAGTCCAAACCCTTCAAATTATAGGTAAGAAAACATGGTCCTCAAAGGCAAGAGCTACATTTAGTCCAGCCAGGGAGTGGTGGATGGGGCATCCATCCTGGCCTGTTGGAATTTTATGGCTCAGTGTTCTTTTTTTTTTTTTTATCAATCATAAGCTCCTAAAGTTGTTTATTTTTTAAAATTTTTTAACTTTTATTTAATGAATATAAATTTCCAAAGTACAGAATATGGATTACAATGGCTTCCCCCCCATAACGTCCCTCCCACCCGCTACCCTCCCCTTTCCCAATCCCTCTCCCCTTCCATTCACATCAAGATTCATTTTCAATTCTCTTTATATACAGAAGATCAGTTTAGCATACATTAAGTAAAGATTTCAACAGTTTGCTCCCACACAGAAACATAAAGTGAAAAATACTGTTTGAGTACCAGTTATAACATTAAATCTCAATGTACAGCCCACTAAGGACAAAGATCCTACATGAGAAGTAAGTGCACAGTGACTCCTGTTGTTGACTTAACAAATTGACACTCTTGTTTATGGCATCAATAATCACCCTAGGCTCTTGTCATGAGCTGCCAAGGCTATGGAAGCCCCCTGAGTTCACCGACTCTGATCATATTTAAACAAGGCCATGGTCAAAGTGGAAGTTCTCTCTTCCCTTCAGAGAAAGGTACCTCCTTCTTTGATGACCCATTCTTTCCACTGGGATCTCACTCGCGGAGATCTTTCATTTAGGCTTTTTTTTTCCCCCAGAGTTTCTTGGCTTTCCATGCCTGAAATACTCTCATGGGCTTTTCAGCCGGATCTGCATGCCTTAAGGGCTGATTCTGAGGCCAGAGTGCTGTTAGGACATCTGCCATTCTATGGGTCTGCTGTGTATCTCACTTCCCATGTTGGATCGTTCTCTCCCTTTTTTATTCTATCAGCTAGTATTTGCAGACACTATTCTTGTTTATGTGATCCCTTTGGTTCTTAGTCCTATCATTACGATCAATTGTGAACAGAAATTGATCACTGGGACTAGTGAGATGGCATTGGTACATGCCACCTCGATGGGATTGAGGTGCAGCTTTTGAAATACAGTGGTTCTTCCGCCTATACTGCCGTCCCACCCTGACTCCCGTCCCACCTCCTACTCCCTCTCCCATCCTATTCTTGTCTGTAACAAGACACACCTGAGAGTGCTCCTGGTGCCACCTCCTATGACATTGCACTCTGATCTCCAGATGAGTGTGATTCCTGCCCAGGCAGAGTACTTGGGGTAAAGTGTCAATACATCCAGAGAAATTTAGTGAAAAGGCTTGCTCTAGGGTTTCCAGATCTGAATAACAATAGTTCCTGCTTCAAATCATCTCATTCATGTTGATTAGAAATTAGCTACCCAGACCTCCAGAGAATCCCTGTGATGGATAGAATATCATTTGTATTTCGTTTTGTAAATGAGAGAGAAAGGGCTCTCTTTCCATCCTTTTCAAGAGATAAAGCTTAATCGCAATCACCAAGAAATTAAGAAGCCTGGAAACCACTTTCCCCTTGAAGAATCCAGATTTTACTTTAATGCCTTTGCAGACCTCATTCTGACTCAGACTTGCTGGCAAATGGCAGATAATAGTATTTGTTTTGTATTTTGAAAAGTTGAAATATAGAGGGATGGAGTGATTTCTTTAGTGATACACATTGCTCATAGGACCAATTTTGTCCCAATTAGATTAATAGACATTGACTTACACAATGTATGTTTTATATTCAAATTATTGTTTTAATTAATAAATCAATTTCATGGACTTCACGGTTCTTGGTGGAGGGAAACAGTTTGGAAGCAGAAGTAGCCGGACCTTCCAACCATAGTTCGTCTTCCAAGCATTTTCCTCTGTCTTGGGAATCCAGAGACGATTGCTCATGCTGTTGCTGCTGCTGCTGACAATGTAGCTCATAACAAGTGGCCTCCTCTGTATCACTCGGGTTCCACAGTCCACCCGGTGCTGAGCTGGCACGGGCCAGTGTGCACCCCTCATGTGACTGGGGGACCCAGGTCCAGACTTGGGCAGATGCCTGAGCTGCCACTGCTTTGGAGCATGTTTTCAGACAACTTCCCCTCCTCTTGGGACACGGCTCTTCCTGTTGCTGGGTCTTTAGTGAAATTATTTCACAGGAGACACTCCATCCATCCCTAGAGAATACCAAGAAATTATCATAATGTGACATCACAAACCAATGTATTTTAATGAGATAACTTGAAAGAGACTTCAAGGACTCCTTGTCCTCACTGCCCCTGTAAAACTCCACATTTGCACAGTGAGAATCACTGTAGATGTGAAAACCTCCCCGGCGTAGTGTTCAGTGCCCCTCAGAGCAACCAATCTAAGCATCTCACATCCCTGACAACCGCAAAGGACTTTCTTATGCAGAGGACATTTTCTCCTTGTTGATCATTTTTTTTACCACCCCTTGTGTATTAGTCAGCTTTTCATCACTATAACGAAATATCCAGACAGCCTACTTTAGGAAGCACAGGAGTTTTATTTAGCTCACAATGTTGGAGGTTCAAAGTCTAAGATTAAATGGTCCAGTGAGGACCTGTAGTGTAAGGCATCCCATTAAATGAGTATCACATCTCAAACAGGAAGCCGGAAAGAGGGTGTGGCTTGGTCCCTGACTACAACCCCGTCAAGAGAACTGCCTTGTTACCTTCTGACAGCAGAACTATCAATGATCTAAGGACCTCCCACTAGGCCCCGCCTCTTAAAAGTTTCACCATCTTCCAACGGCACTACCCTGGGGACCAGCTCTCCAATCACATGAAACTTTGGGTGACACCAAGCTAGACCCAAACCACAGCACCTTATTTCCAAACAGAATGTATTTAATTTCCCCTCCACATGAAAACCTCTAAACATTGTGGTATTTTCCCTTCTTTTGCAATCTTCAAATTCTTTCACCTTCTTAGTCCCCTCTGAAAATTATATACTCACTCAACAAAAATGTACTGGACACAAACTGTAGTAGAAATAATATTCAATGGAATATACTATTTATCATAGAATAAGCACTTATCTGATGTATTACACATATTCTTTTTCAATCCTTACAACAACCTTGTGAGGTAGGTACTATTATTTATCTGATAATACATTTTTAAGTTCAATAATATTTTTAAATAAATGAGTGAGTAAATGGGTAGATAAATGGAAGTGTGTACACTACAGATATTTCATCAGACAGGCTTCCTAATTCTTTGGTATTACTCTCTATTTTAAACCTGGTTATGTTATATGCCTAATATCACTGCTTATGCCAAAACAACCCACAGGATTATCCAGAATGGACAATGCCATTAGGGGCACTTTGATCTCTGAAACAGATGTTTCATTCAGAGCCCTCCTCCAGAAATTGTTCCAAAAGATACACTGGGCGAAAAAAAAACTCTTGAAATTATTCAAATGAGCAGTAACAGAAGACCCTGTAGAACTCCAACTGTAATGAAGTGCATGGTGCCTGCTCAGGGGCAGGAATATTCTATAATTAAGACAGAATTCCATTATAAAAAGGGCACCTCATCATTTCAGTCATATTCACCCTGGCTCTAATTAGCCCAAATCCAAAATTAAAGCTGTAACTCATCTTTTTGAGTGCTCTTCAAAGTCCGTGATGATTACTGGTTGTGATTTCTGTTGTCATGATGAGAACGACCTTCAGCATTTCCTTTAAATCATCTTATCTGCTAGGATATGAGGAGAGCAGGCCCTGGAGACACTGGTCAGGCACAGCTCTACCAGAACCACACAGTTAGGAACAAGAAGAATCTGAATCTCAGTGGTGTGTCCTGCCTTGTTAGCACGTATGGATTTTTGACATGTTCAAGAAAGATTCATTTCAGAAGGCAAATGAGTTACAACACAGGAGCTCTGGGTAGGTAGAAATGGATTTTATTCCTATAGCCATGCCTGAAGAACAATCATATTTCTTAGGAAACTTGGGCTGTGTTCTTTTGGCTTCAAAGAAGACAGTCCCTATTTCATGGAGCTTACATTTTACTACTGAAGTTTCAAACTTTACTGAAAACTAAAAATCAGCATGTGTTCTAGGATGGGAATGAGGCCAGGGGCTACAGATGCCAACAAGGACACCTGTCACTTTCTAGACAAAGTGACACCTGTGCTGAGAACTGATGAGTGAGTGAGGGTCAGCTGGTCAGTGTGGGATGGATGTCACATGCAGAGGACAGCCAGTGAAAGGCCAGGGAGTGAGAGAAGATTCTGAAGAACATGTAAGGAGTCCTTTACAGTCCAAGTAGAGTGCATGATATGAGGAATGATGGCTGAAACCAGAGAGCAAAAAGAGAAAGTCCTCATGAATCATCCTGTGTATTGAAGACTGTCAGTGGTGGAAGGTCCAGACATGCTCAGGCAAGGATGATTAAGCTCTTCTTCAGAAATAACACTGTAGTTGCTTAAGTAGATGCATAAATAGATATGCAGAATAGAGGGGTTACTTTGCAATCAGAGAAAAAGTTGACTTATTGAGGGGATTAATTCTGGTGAGGGTAATGATAGATGAATCAATATGGTAACAAATGGGATGGGAAGAAGACAGAATTAAGAGAAATTTTAAAAGTAGAATACCTGTGCTTAGTAGTAGCTGAGATATGGGGTGTGTAAAAAAGAATGAGTTAAAGATAGCTTCCATGTTTTTCCATGTTTCTTGTTTGGTTCTCCTAATCATACTCATTGTATAACAAACTATCCAAAATTAAGTACACTCATGGTTTTTGTGGGCTGGAAACTCAGAAAAGGCACCCACCACAGCATGGCTCTTCTCAACTCTGTGATCACTAGGGCTCCGTATGGGACAACTTGGAAGATGGGAGTGACTCAAAGGTCTGGGCACTGGAATTCAATAACGACTCATTTACTCCAGGCATCTGGGTGGGGAGGACAATGACTGGGATCACCAACATCTTTCCCCCATGTGGTTTGAGTCAGAGATGCAAGGGTTTTGCACTTTTTCTTTAGTGGCTCTGGGCTCCAGGCCTTCATGACCCAGTAAACAAGAAGGAAGCTGCTGCTTCTGTGGGGGGCTATGGGCAGTCATCTGGTATCAGAAGCACTTGAGCCTGGGAAGAGTACATGGACTTGACCACTCAGTGCAAAGTGTAGCAGAGTTCCTGCCAAAGTTTGGACTCTCTTCACAAATTTATTTATATTTTTCTCGCATGTGAAATTTACCAAACTGTCTCATGTGATTACAGAATCATTTCAAAAGCCAATGACCTCATCATCTTAACTGGGCTTAGATGCAGATGAGGCTCTTCAAGAGGAGTCTCTCCATAGGAATCTTCTTGATTTTAAGACTTAGGGACAAAAGAAATGATTCATCTGCCTCACCCCTCCCACACTCAACATATAACGTTTGTATAGCTATGAAATGACTTTTATAAAAACTCTTGCTCAAAATGAAGAAAATTGGAAGCACGCATCAACCTCTGCTCTATAGAAATTCTGTAGCTTAAAAAGGCTATATTGCCGATTTCTTGACTGGGGCTTAAACCTACTCCTTGGGAACAGTTTTCTTACCATCTTGTCTCTAGTCTTAGAGCTCTTTGTTTCTCTGAGCCATCCTTCATTTTCCATACAAAACAGCCAACCAGCCAACCAGTCAGCCAGCCAGCTAGCCAACCAACCAAGCCATCCAACCAAGCCACCAACAAGTCAATCAAATCAACAAACACCCATGTTTGCAGCTGAGTAGCAGCCATCTCAACCTGATTTTCCCCATACAGAGCTGCAGATCTGCAGGACTCTACATTTCATGCAATCTCTATCTCTTTCAGCTCCAGCTGATAAAATTCCTTTTCACATCTTCCAGGATTCCTGCATATCATTTCAATATATTCTCCATTAGACAAGGGCCACACTAACCCATAGTGTTAGTGCGCTACTTCTGAGACTGTGACAGTACTTTCACAATTCACAGAGACCCAATCGAGAGGGCCTGTGTGGCATGCAAAGAGAAGAAAAAACATCTTAGCATCTTTTGACTCCCTAAGAGTTGATGAAACAGCAACGGTCTTCTCAAAGGGTTTTATAATCACATACGTGTCTGTGTGTCCTGAGATACCTCTTCTCTCAGGACCCTCAAAGAGATCTTTGCTCTAGGCCATTTATTAATATTGAGAATATTCTGCTGGGAAAGATTGGGGAAAACATACTTTTCTTTTTGAAGCCAGCAAGCCATGGAACCTTTCGATTTCTTTTAAATTTTGCTGAAAACTGAGTTTCTTTTTTAGTTCATTTCTATTTTTATCTTATCATACACAGCTAAAATGAAGCCAACTGGAATTCTTAACAATCTCCTTTGAAATCATCTTAGTCAAATCTACAAGTTCCTTAAGTGTGTTTTCTGATTCCCATGACACCACAGGTGATGGTCTTGATGAAATTACCTCTGAACTCCTAGTCTTTCTTGGGGCCCTCCCACTGGTCCAATAGCCAGTAGCACATGCTTTAGAGGTTTGTTATATCAGTATTCACAACCACTTCCAGTAATTACTGCTGCATAGCAAAGCACCCAAATATCAAAACAACAGCCATGTGTGATACTCAGGATTGTGAAGGTCGGTAACTCAGAATGGCACAGCAAGGATGCCCTATTTTAGTTCAGTGGTGTCTGTGTGCAGGATTCCTCTCCTTGGAAGAGTTGGAAGCTGGCATCATAACTTGGTGGTTGCAGCTGGACTGAGCAAATCCCAGTTCCATGTCTCAGGACTGGGGAGGATTTGAAGATGAAGCTGAAAACCAAGGAACCTGCCTATTTTTTCCATGTGACTGGACTTCCTTATAGAATAGTAGCCTCAAAGCAGGTAGACTGGTTACCTGGTGGCTCCGGGATCCAGTGCAAACAAGGTGAGGACTATAATGATTTTTATGATCAAGACTCAAAAGTTGCACATAGCAACATGAGCCATGCTATAGTGATTGAAGCAGTCATTAACCCTCTAAAAATCATTAGAGGGAACGTGGGCAGTCATTCTTGATGGGAACAAGGCCAAAGAGATATGGAGATATATAATAAAACTACCACGAATGAGTTTGAATTGCTTACTGAGAGGGAGGACACAAAAATCCAAATGAGAATGTTTTTCAAGAAGGAAAAGGTTAATGGGAACACTATAGTCAAACGACTTCACAATGGTAAAGGCTGCTGTGGGTGCTTGGCCTCGTAGTTAAAATGTCCACCTCCCATATAGTGTGCCTGGATTCAGTACCTGCCTACAACTTCCTGTTCAGGCAGAACTTGGGAGAATGCGGTGATGGATCCAGGGACTTGCTCTTGCCATCCATATGGGAGATCAGGATTAGGTTCCTAGCTCCCAGCTGCACCCTCAGCCCAACACCAGCCTTTGCAGGTATTTGGGTAGTAGAACAATGATGGGAGCTCTCTCTCTCTCTCTCTCTCTCTCTCTCTCTGTGTGTGTGTGTACACGCACGTATGTGTGTTTGCCTCACTCTCTTTTAAGTAAATAAAATTCTTTTCAAAAAAACAAAAGACTCAATTAGATTTAACCACAGGAAGACCATCGATGTCTACAGAAAACAGCTCGTTTTAATTAATACAATATGTAAGTATGTAAATAATAAAAGAAAGTACTTTAAGTTATAAAGGCCTCCTTAAGAACATATCCCCCGTGTGACTTGGTCTGAGAGAGGAAATGCTGGATGTTTAGATCATCACATAGCAAGGTCTCCAAGACTGCAAATTCACACTCTCCCAGCCTTTTGTCCCAGGCTATCCATGCAAGTCTCCAGCCTCAAACAATTCCTAAACCTAATAGATCTTAGCGTGACCACCCTCAGTCATTCTGTTCTTATGGAGCAGCATTACATACACTTTCTTAAAAAACCCAGACTCTCTGAAAAGTCTTGTCATGGGACTGCCTGAGCCTGGTACATTGGGTGGAGAAAGAACCCACCAGAGCAGGTGGAGAGCAGAACTAGATTTATTGAACACGAAAGCAGGACAGACAGGGGCTGATCACTACTGAAATAGGGGTTCTAGCCTGATGTACACTTATAGCAGCAGTCTCTTCTCTGTGTGACTGTTGCCACATGCTTGCAAGGGAGCAGTGGGAGGAACACCCAGTGGTTGCTGCAACATGGGCGACAAACCAAGAAGCATACTTGTAGCTGCAGTATTTTCTCAGCTCCAGTGAGTTTCTTAGAGTCTAACAGGTTTTCCCAGGTAAGTAATTTGCATCTCTGTGCAGAACCCTGGAGCCTATATGGCCTTTAGCTTAGGGAAGCCACAGATGCCCTGGAGACAATCGCAAGTCTTTCTTTCCTTCGTTTAATGTGTGCTTGGAAAATTTCCATCCTTAGCTACTTACCTTCACTGTGCCTGCACCATAAATCTTATTCTGTTTTGAACAAATTATTTCCCATTATCCATTACTTTTTCATACTTCTCCCTTTCCCCTGGAGGTATTTAGCTTCCATGTCTACTTAATTTAAGTCTTGAATCAATACTTCATGAAAAAAATATTTCCAAAGGATGACATGTCTTTAGCATGTAAAGCTTACAAAACCTGAGCCATAGGTCTTATAAACATTAACCATTGGTGCTGGCACTGTGGCACAGCGAGTTAAAGCCCTAGCCTTAAGAGCTGGCATCCCATATGGGTGCTGGTTCTAGTCCCTGCTGTTCCTCTTCTGATCCAGCTCTCTGCTAAGGCCTGGGAAAGCAGCAGAAGATGGCCCAAGTCCTTGCACCCCTGCACCCACGTGGGAGATGTGGAAGAAGCTCCTGGTTCCTGGCTCCAGGCTCCTGGCTTCAGGTCGGTGCAGCTCCGGCCGTTGCGGCCATCTGAGGAGTGGACCAGCAGATGGAAGACTTCTCTCTCTGTCTCTACCTCTCTCTGTAACTGTGTCTTTCAAATAAATAAAATAAATATTAAAAAGAAACAAACATTAACCATTATTATTTGTAGGAACTAAGTGTCTGATGCTTAAAGGACCAGAAGTGTTTCCACAGTGGGAAAAGGACCACTGTGGAAGAGAGGTCAGAGGAGCCCGGTTCCTGGCCCTGAACTACATTTGGAAGTGATTGTAGGGAGCAGCCATCAGAGAAGGTCACAATTTCAGGTACGAAATGGAGAGCATGTTAGTAAGTAGGCTGAATTGGAAGAGACTTTGTGTAATATGCAAGCCAGATTTGAGGGGCTACAATGAGGACCATGGAGTATCCAGATAGCTAGTTAACATGATTCCATGATGTGTCTTGGAGGATGCTTCAGGAGGAGATCTGAATTGGCAGACCAGATAAGCACATCCTTCTCCCCGGAATGAATGGGCATCCTACAGTGCATTGGTGGCCTGGTCAGAACAAAAAGGAAGAGGAAGGTTGGCCCGACTCCTTTGATGGCTTGAAGTGGACATCAGTTTCCTATCTTCATTGCCTGTGGTTCTCAGGTCTTGAGATGAGGACTGGAATCCATACTATCAGCTTTCTGGCTCTCTGACATTTGTTTGTTTTGAAGATTTTATTTTTATTTATTTGAAAGTCAGAGTTACAGAGACAGAAGGGGAGAGAGAGGGAGGGAGGGAGAGAGGGAGAGAGAGAAAGGGAGAGAGAGAGAGAGAGAGAGAGAGAGAGAGAGAATCTTCCATCTACTGTTTCACTCCCCAAATGGCAACGATGGCCAGGACTGGACCAGGCCAAAACCAGGAGTCAGGAGCTTCTTCCTGGTCTCCCATATGGGTGCAGGGACCCAAGGACTGAGCCTTCCTGTGCTGTTTTCCCAGGTACACTAGCAGGGAGTTAGATCAGAAGTGGAGCAGCTGGAACACGAGCTGATGCCAATACGGGATGCAGGTGTTGCAGAAGGTGGCTTTACCCTGCTATGATACAATGCCAGCTCCAGCTCTGGCATTTGAAATGCATCACCAGCTTTCCTGGGTGTCTGGCTTATAAACGGCAGCTATGGGAATAGCCCTGGGACTAAACATACATAGTTATTTCAGGAGATGGTTAAGCATGAGCAGCTGGTGGGGCGTCTACAAAACCCTCCTTCAAAGGAGGGACCAGGGACCCTGCTCTTTGCCAGAAACCAGCCAAGACCACCTACTTTGCAATTTAACTTGTGGTTAAAGCATCCTGATAAAATGGGAGCTCAGCCAGACTTGAAAAGTCTAGTTTATAGCCACATGTGCAGACAGCCCAACATCATGTAACTCCCAGATGTCAATCACAAATGCCAATCATGAGCATCATGACCACAACAGTAGCCAACAACCTCATACATTAGGGATAAAGGCACCAAACCAGGAAGAAAAGGAAAGGTTACCTTGTGCTCTCTGGGCTAGCCCGAGCCTCCCTGGGAACACACTTCAGACTTCGCTTTACTGTCCCTACAGGGTGTCGTGCTCTCCCCAACGGCCCTTTCTTTGGAACGTATGTCAATTAATTTTCGCTTTACACTGCCTACTTTCATCTCTGTAAACTAATTCATTACTCTGTCAGTGAAAAGGAGCTGAGGCAAACCAGTCACTGCTGATGACAGTTATATATGTATACATATATATTTGCATATAATTATATTTTTATATATAATATGTATACATACATATGGATCTTTATGTATCTGTTTCTTATTGGTTATATTTTCCTGGTGAACCCTAATGCAATTTATTAGTTGACTTTCCAGTTTTTTCCTTTTCTGTTTCTGTCTTTTTCTATGTAAAATGATAGACATCTCACTTTTAAAAATTCAGTATTATAATCGATTTCCAAAATCATTTGGTTTATGTCAAATCTTCACTCAGTTTAACCAATAAAGGTCACTGAAGATGGCTCTGAGTTCCACTTGAGTGTCCAGTGTTTGTGTCAATTTCAAGTTTACTCAGGTCACAGTGAAAACCTAGTTGTTCAAGCTATACATTGCAGAAGCAAGAAACCACATAACCTACTTTTTAAGCATTTAGGAATTCAAGAATTATTTTCTTTTTTTTTTAGCTTTTATTTAATGAATATAAATTTCCAAAGTACAGCTTATGGATTACAATGGCTTCCCCCCCATAAGGTCCCTCCCACCTGCAACCCTGCCCTTTCCCAATCCCTCTCCCCTTCCATTCACATCAAGATTCATTTTTGCATGCCTTTAGGGCTGATTCTGAGGCCAGAGTGCTGTTTAGGATGTCTGCCATTCTATGGGTCTACTGTGTATCTCACTTCCCATGTTGGATCATTCTCTCCCTTTTTTATTCTATCAGCTAGTATTTGCAGACACTATTCTTGTTTATGTGATCCCTTTGGTTCTTAGTCCTATCATTATGATCAATTGTGAACAGAAATTGATCACTGGGACTAGTGAGATGGCATTGGTACATGCCACCTGGATGGGATTGAATTGGAATCCCCTGGTATGTTTCTAACTCTACCATTTGAGGTAAGTCAGCTTGAGCATGTCCCGAATTGCACATCTCTTCCCTCTCTTATTCCCACTCTTATATTTAACAGTGATCACTTTTCAGTTAAGTTTCAGCACTTCAGAAGAATTGTGTATTGATTACAGTATTCAACCAAAAGTATTAAGTAGAACAAACAAAAAAAAATACTAAGAGGGATAACACATTAAGCTGCTCATCAACAGTCAGGGTGAGGGCTGATCAAGTCACCGTTTCTCATAGTGTTCATTTCACTTTAACAGGTTTCCTTTTTGGTGCTCAGTTAGTTGTCACCTATCAGGGAGAACAAGTGGTATTTGTCCCTTTGGGATTGGCTTATTTCACTCAGCATAATGTTTTCCAAATTCCTAACAGTGATCACTTTTCAGTTAAAATTTAAACACCTAAGAATAATTGTGTGTTAATTACAGAGTTCAACCAATGGTACTAGGACAAAAAAAACACTAAAATGGATAAAGTATTACATTGTACATCAACTATGAGAAACAGTGACTTGAAGAATTATTTTCTTAAGAAGCTAAGTAACTAAGCAAAATCAAAAACTTGGAAAGGGAACCACAACTTGAGTTCTCTGATTGTTCTGCATTTCTCTCTCTGCCAAGTGGGCCACACGATGCCCTCTGATTTCTGATATTCTGATATATCCCGGTCGGTCACAAGAAGTGGAGCACAGGCCGGTGCCGTGGCTCACTAGGATAATCCTCTGCCTTGCGGCGCCAGCACACCAGGTTCTAGTCCCAGTCGGGCCACTGGATTCTGTCCCGGTTGCCCCTCTTCCAGGCCAGCTTTCTGCTGTGGCCCGGGAGTGCAGTGGAGGATGGCCCAAGTGCTTGGGCCCTGCACCCCATGGGAGACCAGGAGAAGCACCTGGCTCCTGGCTTCAGATCAGCGCGGTGCACCGGCCGCAGCAGCCATTGGAGGTGAACCAATGGCAAAGGAAGACCTTTCTCTCTCTCTCTCTCTCTCTCTCTCACTGTCCACTCTGCCTGTCAAAAAAAAAAAAAAAAAAAAAAAAAAAAGAAGAAGAAGAAGAAGAAGCAGCAGCAGCAGCAGCAGCAGAAGTGGAGCACAAAGGGTGTTCCTTGAAAGTTGTGTTCCATGGGCCAGAGCTGTGGAGCAGTGGGTTAAAACCCCCGCCTGCTGTGCTGGCATCCCATATGGACACTGGTTCAAGTCCCAGCTGCTCTACTTCCAATCCAGCTCTCTGCTATAGCCTGGGAGAACAGTGGAAGATGGCCCAAAGGTTTGGGTCCCTGCCCATGTGGGAGGCCCAGAAGAAGCTCCTGGCTCCTGGCTTCAGATTGGCCCAGTTCTATCCATTGTGGCCATTTGGAGAGTGAAACAGTGGATGGAAGATCCCCTCCTCTCATAACTCTGCCTTTCAAATAAATAAATAAAAAGAATATTTATGTATAAGATTTATTTATTTGCTTTTTATAAATAAAATAAACCTTTATGTATTTTATAGAAATAAATAAAAATCTCCTGGCAGTGCCAAGAGGGTTCCCAGGAGAGGTGGCTTGTGTGGGGCAGTTGTCTGGGGGTTTACATCCCCTGGACTGGGAGGAAGTTTGTACAGGGTTTGCAGACACGCCAGTTAGTCCTTGATGACCTTCGTATTGCTGGGGAGTTGGTCTGTGGAGCGGGGAGGTCCAGCTGTAGCAGCACCCTGTTTTGTTTTCAGCGTCTCTGTCTTGTTTATGAGTGGTGAGGTGTTTTGTGACAGGTGCATCCCTTTGCATGTCAGACTTAAGTCTCCTGTATGTAAGGTTGAGTCCTTTGGCCCTCTGTGTCCCTGTGTGTCTAGGGTTACCTCTTAGCTGGCTCCTGCCTCTATCAGTTGTGCCTCAAAAGAGGTAACTCTAACTGCTGTTAGGGAGCAAGAGGGTGGCTACTGTAGCTGCTTCTGGCTGGCGAGGGGTGTCAAGGGGACATTGGCAGAGAGATTCTTCTCGGAGAGGTCTAAGGGCCCGCGGTGGAGGACCTGCTTTCTAGTGGGTCGGAGTGGAGTATCACTTGTAGCTGAATTGTCTGTATGCGAGAGGAAATAAAATGGGTGAATCGGTAGATGAAGAGAGGGACAAACGGCAGAAGCATGAGCGTGGTGGCAAGCGGCCCTAAGAGGGGAACAGGCGGGAAAGCCTAGGCAACATCGGGCCAGGAGAAGTTGCCTGTGACCTCTGTTGAGATGATGTAACCAGGTGGCCTGCTTATACCTGTCCTGAATTGTTGACATCAGTGCAAAAGGCTTGACTAATGACAGCGCTAGCAGATACCTAAGTAGGGGCAATTTTCACCACTGCTCTTGCTCAGTTTCTAGCGGTCGAGAGAGCCCAGCAAGGGCATCTCCGGTGCTTTGGGGCATCTAGTCCAGTGACCGGTCAGGGCTGGAAGAGTCACTCAGGAACTCCCCCAGGGGCAGGAGCAGTGACCTCTCCATTTCCCCGGCTATGACTAGGCCAATGGCCCTTTTAGAGTGGTGGCAGATGGTGGTGTTCCTTAAAGTGAAAGTGCCTCTCCGTGCTAACGTCCCCAGGGTACAGTCTCCTCTGGCCTGAAAATCACCTGGTGAGAGAGCCTCTCTCAGGACTGTTCGGGGCACTGTCTCCTGCAGGAGGTATACTTTAATGGCTTTATGTTTTGGGCTAGGGGCTGATTTTCTAGGCATGGAAAGCAGCTGGCAGCTTGGCAGGACGAAAGTGCCCACGTACCCCCATGTCCTCCCACCATGTTTATTTTTTCTTTAGCTGGCTGTGACTGCAGACATTCACAAGGGCATGGGGATGGGATCAACATTGAAACAACATCCTGTTAACAGTGATGGAGCCAGTGCATAAAAACCCAAACCTTCATATAAGCACAACATAAATGTGGCGTCATCACATCGCCAAAGCTTTAATAATTTTATCTGAGGGCTTTCAACAAAGTTGTGGGCTAGATCTGATCAGCGATGAAGCGATCATGCAAACATCTTACGACAGGCAGATAATGTTGACTCCTCTAAGAATCGGTTGGCGTGTGACATCAGCACATGCTCCTGTTACTTAGGGCGGTTAAACACAGCACGGCAGAAGCAGTCCGTTGTTTCTCACCCTTCTGATGTTCCTGGCAAGCACCCCAAGAAAGTGTCGCAGGTTTTCCTTTGTCTTAGAGTTTTAGCAAAGTTACAGCTCTTTTGAATTGCCAAAGAGAAAGTCCTGGCAGTGCTGAGAGGGGTCTCCGGAGACGTGGCAGGTGTCTAGGGGTTAATATCCTCTGGGCTGTGAGCAAGTTTGCAGAGGGCTTTGCAAACACGTCAGCTAGTCACCAATAACCTCCTCTTTGCTGGAGAGTCGGTACCTGGCGCCGGACAGGTCCAGCTGTAACCGCATCCTATTTTGTTTTCAGTTTCTCTTCCTTGTTTTTGAGTAGCGGCGGTGCCTTGTTCCAGACTTATCCCTCGGCTTGTCAGACTTGCACATCAGACCTGGGCCCATCGTGCCCTGGCTCTCTGTCTAGGGTTACATCTCAGCTGTCTCCTGTCTCTGTCAGTGGGTGCTGGTGTTGGGCAGGGATGAGGCATTGTGAGGTATGAAGCTGGTGGGGGACCCAGACGTCGTAACGTACCTCCTATTCTATTTAAAGTTACATCATCGAGTTACATCATTTTGGCTAAATCATTCTGAGTTACATCGCTGTTCCCTGAAGTACCCCAGCTCGGCACGTTTGTGTCTCTCCTGGGCACCATGGCGTACGTATATTGGAGCTGCTGCCTTTCTTCTGGAGTGATCCGCCAGTGACCGCAGGCAAACAGGAAGGGGCATTCTTTGCAGTAGTTCAAAATACACATGGTGTGTGCCTGTCTGCTTTAGTCACAGCCCCTCGGGCTCTGAGAGCTTGCTGCCACATGATGCTGCAGATTTACTGAGGTCTTTCTGGTCTCAGATCTGGAATCACACATTTCTTAGGAAGCCTGACTCCCTGCCATTTGGGAATTAAGATCTGAGTGCTGCGTGTGCTCACTGCTTCTGTGACATCATTGAGTCCAGGCCCTTTCCACAGAAACACCAGGAAATAATTATACGAATATTTTTAAAATGAGAGTTCCTGTGAGTATTTTCAATTCAAATTTAAAGCTTTTCTTATTTTGTATGTTTTTCAATTTTCTTACAGTGAAAACCTCGGATTATAATGTAACTAAAACATGCAGATCTATTTAACAGAAAACTTACCTGAAACTATGCTCCTTATATCTATTCTATACACTTTCCTTTTCTAGGATTTACTTATTTGTTTATTTATTCAAAAAGCAGAATTACACAGAGAGAGGAAGAAACACACACACAACACACACAGAACAAGAGAGAGAGAGAGAGAGAGAGAGAGAGAGCTTACAACCCACAAGGAGAGAGATCTTACAACCTGCAAGGGACAGGGTTGGGCCAAACTTAAGCCAGGAGCCTGGAACTCCACTTGGGTCTTCCACATGAGTGGCAGGTCCATCTTCTGCTGCTTTTCCAGGGACATTATCAGGCAATAGTATTGGAAATGGAGCAGCCAGGACTGAACTGGAGCTCATATGGGACACCACTGTTGCAGGCAGAGGCTTATTCCCCTGTGCCACAACACTGGCTCCTTTCTCTATTTTTCAAATATTGTTCTTCTAGATAAAAATTGCAACAACAGACACAATGAGGTGAGTGAGGGCTTGTACTGGATCAACAGCAGTAGGGGTGTGGATGGTTACCACAGAGCCCTGGGGAGACACAACACCTGCCTGGCACACAATGCTCTCTCCTAATGTTTAGTAGATGGCTATTTTTTGCTGGGTGCTTCACTAGAACTATCCAGCATAATCACCATCAGGATCACTTTAAAGTAACTTCGGTTAACTTGTGATCCAACATCCAGTTGGAATTTAAAGATGAGACTGTGCACACATCTGTCTCTTAACAGAGCCTGAGGTCTTCTCTCTCTCTCTCTCTCGTATGTTGCTTCTATCTCTAGAATAATGCCTGATAGTCATGGGGAACGCATTCAGGGCACCAGCATGCAGTAACAGGATTACCTTTCTTGGAAAAAGTAGCTGTACCTTAGCAAGTGAAGTCATGGCACATACAACTCTTGTCCATGTAGAAATGGTGAGAACGAGCATAATGAGCATCAGCCCTAGTAAAACCAGGGAAAGCAACAGTTCCTGTCTCTTTCTGGTCTGAATTGGGTCTGCACAGCAGTTCTCAGTCAGGTTTGCTGGAATGATCAGGAGAGGCTGAAAACAGATCAAATGAATTCCTTTAAAGATCAAGTGTATGCATATGACCTGATTTCATTACAAATTAAGTAATCCACAATTTCAAGGTTAATGATAAAAAATCCTACCCCACAAAACTGCTAAAATTCCCATAAGGTATTTCATTTAGGAATAAAGGCCTTTAACTAAGAAGACCTTTCTAGATTTAATGAGAAGTGATTTCTCTTAATTACAATTTCCTTGAAGACAGTAGTCAAGGTCTTTCTTGAGTTTGACAAGTTGTAGCTAGAATGGGCACAGGGGTTTCAACTGAACAAGAAATTGGAGTTTTAAATTCAGCCAGCTGTAGGATATCTTGATCAAGAATACTAATTTTACTCTGTGTGGTGTGGACCCTCAAAATCTCAAATCAAATTGTTGAAAAGAAGGTGGGTGAATTACTAAATCAGTTGCTCATACTGGTTTCACCCATTAGTAGAACTATGACTGAAGAGCAAGGCCAATGCTCCTGCTAGAAGACAGAGCCATGAGGAAACGGAAGAGAAACTGAACGAGCTCAGGACACAATGCCTGAGGCAAGTAGAGAACGCTGACGGGACAGCACTCCCTTCAAATGCAGTGACATCGGGGCAAGAAGGACTGGGGATGCGGGGCGGGGAGGGGACGGCAAACAGGGCAGGAGTTGGCACCTCCTACGAGCTGGACAGATCCCTAAATCCTTCACGGAGGATGAGAATCATGTAAGCCATTGTCTGGGGTCATGACTGTTTGTGTTTTTTAAAACTCTTTTATTTTGAAAATTTAATACACATAAAAAGTACATATTTGTGGGTTCTATGTGATGATTCATTACATGTATGCATTGCATAATGTCCAATCAGGGTAAGTATATTTGTTCTTTCAGGCTTTTAACATTTGTTTATAGCAAAAACATCTACAAATCTGTCTTCTATTTCTTTTAGAGAGAGAAATATATGGTAAATCAACATTATCTATCTTTCTGCCTGTTGCACAAGAATGTCTTACTTTTATCTAACTATGACCTAGTACTCGTCAATTTTTCCCTTTCTTATTTTTCAGTTAAGTCAGTCATCTGATTCTTAACATTGTGAGTCCAAGGCTTCTGAAAATCTAATGGAAAGTAATGATTGCTGCACACACACACACACACACACAAAATGGACACAATCACACTCTAGCAAAATGTTGCTTATAATTTAGTTGTTGATACTCTAAAACCTATCCTGCATGCTAGTAAGAACCTTTGCTTCATGGGACCGCTGATGTGAAACAGCACAATTTTGTTTCTCACTCACTCTAACTGTGCTAAAAGGGCTGGCAGGGACAGTGTTCATTTGAGTCACTTGGGATCTGAGATGGATGATTGGTCCATCTTAGTCCAGGCACCGAGATTTCTGAGATGGGAAACAACTGTTTGAGTGGTATGTTCATTCTTTTTTTTATTTTTTATTTTTTAATTTTTGACAGAGTGGACAGTGAGAGAGAGAGAGAGAGAGAGAGAAAGGTCTTCCTTTGCCGTTGGTTCACCCCCCACAATGGCCGCTGCGGCTGGCGCACTGCACTGATCCAAAGCCGGGAGCCAGGTGCTTCTCCTGGTCTCCCATGGGTTGCAGGGCCCAGGCACTTGGGCCATCCTCCACTGCACTCCCGGGCCACAGCAGAGAGCTGGGCTGGAAGAGGGGCAACCGGGACAGAATCCAGTGCCCCGACCGGGACTAGAACCTGGTGTGCCAGCACCGCAAGGCGGAGGATTAGCCTATTGAGCTGCGGCACCGGCCGAGTGGTATGCTCATTCTTAGGACTGCATCTCAGAAGGAAGAAGGAATACTTTCACTCTAATTTCATTAGCAAAGAAATTCACTTGGCCATGGTGCCAGGTACTTTTAGGTGTCATTGTGGCTCTATGCTATAGCACCGAGTTATTCAATTAAACACTATTCTAGGTGTTACCATGAAGGTACCTTTTAGATGTGGTCAACTTCTACAATCAGCTAGCTTTGA
The DNA here is from genome assembly GCF_964237555.1 of Oryctolagus cuniculus. Classification (NCBI taxonomy): domain Eukaryota; kingdom Metazoa; phylum Chordata; class Mammalia; order Lagomorpha; family Leporidae; genus Oryctolagus; species Oryctolagus cuniculus. Next base: position 190,360,812 of record NC_091433.1, on the reverse strand, counting down.
GTCAAGGAGATTACTTGTGATAATCTAACCAGTGAAAAGCTTTTAAGAGCACAAGGGAGCTTTCCCTAAGAGAAAAAGGAAATTTGCCTCTAGATTGTAGCTCCAGCTCGTGCCTGAGAAGTCTCTTCTTGATGGCCCCCACGATAATGCCAGTCAATTCCATGAAATAAATATCCTACTGAATCTTTCTTTAGAGAACCTGGAACATAACATCAAAAGGGAAGATTTCCTATGGGTTGAACTGGAAAAACCATAACCAGCTTCAGTGCTTTCCACAATTCCTAAGTATGTTCCATTTGAATTTTTTGTCAAAGAGAAATAAATTTCCAAACAAAATAATTGAAGACTGAGCTACTTTTATTTTTATCTCGCTTTTATAAATGACTCACACATTTTCAAAAAGATATAAATGTTTTTACCTTAATAAATTGAATTTATTTATTAGAGAGAGGGAGAGAGAGAGAGAGTGAGAAGAGCAGACAGACATAAAAGAAAGAGCTTCCGTCTACTGGGTTCAACTCCTCAACTGCCCGCAACGTCCAGGGCTGGAGCTGGGGCTGGGAGCCTGAATGCAATGCAGGGCTCCCATGTGGGTGCTAGGGATCAGCTAGGTACGATTTGTGAGCTGCATACATGCATGTAACCTACATACAGACCAGGGAAGAAAACATAGGCAACATCCCCAAGAAATCAACTTTCATTTGGTTAAGTTGCTAGAACTTTAATGTGAATATACTCCACACTTACCTTACTTAGCCTATCTTATCTAGTATATAATCATGTTAAATGTAGTAGCATTGTCTCCAAAGCCAAGAAAACTCTTCCCATTAAGAATATGCATATATATTTTCCCATCAAGAATGTATATATATATATACATGATTAATTATTATCATTAGTTAACATCAAGTAGATAGAAGCATGCGCCATGCCAGATGACAATAGATAACAATGATGAAAAGTATATCCCAGTCCCTGGGTTAATTATTATAGTTTGTCTTAATATTTCTTAAAAAAAGCAAGCCCTTTGTGTTGCTCCTATTACTATACCCATTTTACAGATGGGGAAACTCCTGAGATCATTTGAGTTGATGAAGCCAGATTTCAAAGAGAGGTATTTCTAAATCTACATAATACTATGCTCTGAGTCCCGACTGACTTTCTAAATACATAAATAAATAACATGGTCTGCATCTGTTGATATTATTCTATAGAATAGTATATAGAATACTATATAACCTACTATATAGGTTAAGGTAGTTGACAATATGCTTCATATCATCTGTGCCTTTACTGAAATTCTGTTTGTTCTTTCAATTGGTGAGAGACAGCGTGTACAGGTAGGGTCTCCTACCTTGTGGAATCTTCTGTGTCTCCCTGTAATTCCTCTATTTTTTTTATTCCTGTCTTCGGAGGCCTGTTGGCAGGCACAGACACAGCTGTGATTATTTACATGTTTGTAGTTAGTTCACGTGGATGAATCATTGCGAAGCGTTACCTTACTCAGCGCAGGCTGCACTTGCAGACCATCAGCAAAGACTGACTTCAACGTTTCCCACAGTTCTGAAGGCTGAGGACCCCCAAATCAAGGGGCCAGCAGGCCTGGTGTTGGGTGGGGGGCCTTTCCTGGTTTGCGAACAGCCTACCTGTTGGATGCTCATCTGGCAGAGAATAAGAGAAAGGGGGAAAGAGAGAGAGAGAGAGGGAGGGAGGGAGAGAGAGAGAGAAATGAGACTGAGTTCTGGTATTCCCATAGGGGGTGTGGATGTCTTTACTGTAACCACTAGGCTGAATTCCTGTGCTTCTGCTGCGTCTGTTACGCAGTTTTTCATATGGTTCCCAAACTTTGACATTCATGATGCATGATAAGAAGTACTGGTGATGCAAATTACTGCTGCTCTACTTAACACATAGTTTTTCTCTGACTCTAAAAGCCACCACTTTCAGCTTTGGTTTTCTGTCACTTGCTAGCAATATACTGACCCCTGCTTGTGTTTGTATTTGCCATATTTTTAATTTACTGAGTTACTTGCATAGGAGAACTTATGCCTTTCATTAAATTTGGCAAATTTGTCTCCAATATTTTCCCAAGTATTTAAAAAAATGTTTTTTTTTGTTTTCCACTTTGTTTCTTCTCACTTTCTGGGACTAAAACCACACATAGTTAAGCCATTCACTACTGCACCACAGAGTCCTGGGGCTCTCTCCTCCCTTGCCGTCTTTCTGTGCTTACCCTGTCCTAATTTGCACTGGAGAAGCCCTAATGACCCATCTCCAAGTTCATTGACTACCTTCTGTGATCACAGTTCTACTACTAAAGAGCTGTTGCATTTTGAAAAATGTTCAGATATTGTATCTTTGAATTCTCTTATTTCCTTTTAATTCACAACTTCTGTTTCTCTGATGACATATCCTGTAGCTCATTTGAAGTGAAATTATTTTCTTTGACTTCGTTAAGCAGTTAGAGTTATTGTTTGTAAAGTGCTTGCCTACTGCTGGCTGTTTGTCCTAATGGCCCTGTCCTACACCTCCTACACCGGAGTGCCTGGGTTTGATTGCCAGCTTCCTGTTAATGCGGACCTCGGGAGGCAGCAGGTGATGGCTCAAATATCTGCATCCCTATTACAAACATGGAAGACACAGAAAGAGTTTCTGGCTCAGTGCTTGCCATTGTCCGCATCTGGGCAGTGAACCAGCAAATGGGAGCCCTCTCTGTCTCTTTATCCATTTGTCTGCCTCTTGGACAAAAAAAGAAAAGTTAGAAAGCGTTTGCCTGCTATTAAAAGACTTGCGTATTCTCAAAGTTTTGCTCCCATTGACAGTCTCTTTTCTTGAGGGCAGCCCTAGATTCCTGGTCCTTCTTATGCCAGGCAGTAGTAGATTGCATCCTGATTGTTGTGTTGTCAAGACTGTGGATTTGGTGCGTTCCCCTAAAGCATGTGGCCTCTTTGTTCCAATTCACTTGGCTCAGCTCACACCACAATCTTGCCTCACCTGTAGTGAGCAGTAGCTCAAATCACATTTCACTTCCCTTCTCTTTCAATGGAATAGCTATAGTTTGCTCAGGGATCAGCTGGGATCTTGCAGAGTTTGCACACTGAAACTGATGTTATGCCTTTCTGATCCCCTTCCTGCTAGTATTCCTTGCTCACCTGCTGGTGGCTGGGGGTGCCCTGAGCTCTCTTGCCTTGTTCCTCAGACCAGAGAGACGGACACAGTGGTGTTCTGTTGGTTCTGTAATCATTCCATGCCCTACTGGAACCCAGCAACCCCCCAGCAGAATCTGCAGAAATGAACGATGCAGGTCAGGTTATTCCCTTCTTCAAGATATCAGTTCCTCCTTGCAATCCTTCTGCCTTTGATTTCTATTCAGAGCCTTTGGGAAGCTGTTTTGTAAATCTTCCCCCAATAGGTTGATCTGTTTGAAGCGTACTCCATCATATCAGAAGTGGAACTTCCTGAGCTAAAAAAAATCATATTTTAGGAAGTTACATAGTTTCTTGTGGAAGCCAAATGTGAGAAAAACTTGTTGAAGTTTGCCTTCTACAGTTGGCAGGGAAAAGACAAAATGGAGAACAGTTTTCATAAGAGACCAGAGTCGGTAAGATAAGCTAGCAAGTGTTTACAGAAGCTGGGCCCGGGTGGGAATTTGTTTTAGTGATTAAAACATTGGTTGGGACATCCACATCCTGTATCTGAATGCCTAAGTTCAAGTCCCAGTTCCATTCCTGATTTCAGCTTCCTGCTAATGTACATTCTGGAAGACAACAGGTGGCGGCTCCATCAGTCAGGTCTCTGCCACCCACATGGAAGACCTGGATTGAATTCCTGGCTCTTACTTGGCCCTTGAATGCATTAGGGAAGTGAACCGGTGGAACCAGTGGATGCGGGTGCTCTCCTTTGCCCTTCTCTCCCTCTCTCCATCTGCCTTTCAAATTAACTTGAAAAAAAGAAGAAATTTTAAAAAGAAGATATGCAGCGAGAGGATAAGCACTTGAGCTTGATGAGGAAGGGGTGGGTATTAAGGGAATTTATGGAGTAAAGTTAATAGATCTTGCTACACTGGGATTTGCCGAACAAAAGAGGAAGTACTATAGAATTGAGTCAGTCTCTCTCTCTCTCTCTCTCTCTCTCTCTCTCTCGCTTGCATTTTACCAGTGACTACACAGACTGAAATGAGAGAAATACCACCAGTTCTCATGGAAAGGAAGTGGGTATGAAGCATATGGTTTTGGAAATGCTGCACTGGAGAACCTGGTGGAAAACCAAAATGGTTGTGTTTGCCATATACAATTTGATGTGTGGGCTTGAACCTTTGGCCAGGAAGCCGAGTGAGAAGCCTTCAGCACACACGTGGCAGCTGAAGCTGTGGGAGTCGGTGTGACCTTCTGCGGGCAGAGGCAGCTGCAAGAGCTCGTGGACAGAGAACAGAAGCTCAGTGGGAAGCTCCGTGTGGGTCAGGGGAGGCAGCCTGGATGGGCCAGGCAGGAGCTGCGGAGCAGGAGACCCAGTCAGGAGCCCCCAGTGGCCGCGCAGGCATGATGGCATCTGAGGTCACCCGTCTCAAGTCAGGTGCCAGAGTGCACAGAAGTGACACCTTCTGGAAGTCAGTCAACAGAACGTGCTAAATACCTGCATGTCCTCTTAGCCTGTTACTCTGACGTGAATGAGGAAAGCACAAATATACAAGACCCAAGGTTTCCCTCCTTCTCCTCTGCTCACCTCTCACCTGAAGCCAGGCCTGGTTCAGGGCGGGGACCTAGGTCCCATGAGTGGCTACAGAACAAGACCAGCTAGAACAGGGATTCCACTGACAGTGGGAACACGGATTTCACAGCAAGGCCTTAGGAAACTTCAGCCTTGTTCGGTGATCACGTTCGGCCTGGAAACTCTTAAATTAGTCACTCTTTTTATTACCTGCTCACTCTTTACTCTCACATTCCGCTGGGCTAGTTCTCTCTTCCGAACCCTTCAGAGCCCAGCTTTTATCACTCGCAACGTTTAAAAGAATCTCTTAGACCACGGAGCTGTCTGTTATTATAGACAGATGGCAGCAGGGCTATGTTAAGGCTGTGCTGACAGAATGGTTTGGGACTCCTGCACACTTCGCATTACCCATGTCACAGCAAGCCCCGCTTTTCCCCGATGTCTTCCCTCCACACCCTCCTTCAGGTTCTCGGAAGCTCCCAGACTGAATGCGGGAGGTGAGAGCCAGTTATCTTTTTAGTGATTTACAAATATTTGCTTGTTTAATCCTTGTAATAATTCTATGAGGTTAGAACCCTTGTATTCCCATTTTCCAAATGAATTTACTGAGGCTGAGTTTCAGAGTCAAGAGCGTATTGAAGAGGACAACTAGACCAAGGAGGGAGGAAGGCTCCCATCCAGCTTTGGCTCTGAAGTCTGGTTATTCACTAAGGGGCTACCCACACTGCTCTGAGTTCTAGACCTTTCATCAGAAAACGGGAAATGTTAGCAATCGTAGTCCAAGGTTTTTTCCTCTGCTTAATATTTATTCTAGTGTCATTTCTTGAAAACATTATAAAATCTTAGTCAATCATTGGTTGCCGAACAAATTGGTGTTACATTAATTCAAATATTTTAAATGAAGAGTATTCTGTTCACCCATTGATTATGAAGAATTATTGGACCAGGAGTTGTGTAATGGGTAAAGCTGCTGCCTACAACAACAACATCCCCTATGGGCGCTGGTTTGGGTCTTGGCTGATCCACTTTTCAATTCAGCTCCCTGCTAATGGTCTGAGAAAGGCAACAGAAGATGGCCCAAGTGCTTCTACCCATGTGGGAGAGCTGGAAGAAGCTCCTGGTTCCTGGCTGCAGCTTGGCCCAACCCCAGACATTATAACCATCTGGGGAGTATACCAATGGGTGGAATATCTCTCTCTCTCTCTCTTTCTCTCTCTCTGTGTGTGTCTCTCTGTGTGTGTGTGTGTTTCTCTCTCTGTGTGTGTGTCTGTCTGTCTCTCCTTTTCTGTCTGTAACTCTCACTTTCAAATAAATAAATTAATTTAAAAAAAAAGAAAACCAATTGGCTTGAAATAAATGCCAGGTATTTGAGGATTAAGATGCAGAAACCCAGTCTTACATCTTTATGGTGCTGTGAAGGATTCCGTATGCACAGAACGGTCAGTGGTGAATTCCTGAGTGCTTTCTCACCCCTGAGTACATAGGATGGTGTGGCAGATTAGAGATGGCCACACACAAAAGACACTCAGCCAAGTAGTTAAGATGCTGATTCACAGCTCCAACTTCCTGCTAATGCACACCCTGAGAGATACAAGTGATGGTTCAAGTAGCTGGGTCCTTAACAAACACATGGAAGACCTGGATCAGGTTCCAGGCTCCCAACTTCAGCTTCCAGGCCAGGGCCATTGTGAGCATTTGGGGAGTGAGTCAATAGATAAGAGTGCTTCCCCCTACCCCCTAAAACAAATAAATATACAAAAATGGCCACAAAGTCTCTGACATTCTTTCTCATCAAGAAGTGGGTTGTATACTTCCTCCCTTGAATGTGAGCGAATTCTGTAACTGCCTTGATCAACAGAACTTGGGAGAAGTGGCAGGAATGTCTCTGGGTCAAGGTCTTAAGAGCCTGGATCTACCATGCCCCATCTCGACACCCTCAGTAGGAGAATCTAGACGTTACATGAGAAACCACTGTGGCAGAAGCTCACTTGGAGAGAAACCCCCATGCCCAGCCTTAGCCCTGTCATCCTCCAATCAGATCCCCATTGCCAGCCCAGACACTGCATTTCCCCGGTGAGTGTAGTTTGGGACTGGGGTGCTCTTTCTGATGGACTTTTACGACGTCATGTCCTACAGGCAAATCAGATAAATGAGAGGTGTGTTCAGAAGCTGCTCTGGGGATGATTTTAATGCAGTGATTGATACATGAAACAGTATTTAAATTGCAGTTGCTACTTTTTAATATATTTACGTCAATTTTAGATACCACAGGCAGAGAACAATCCAGGTTCTGTAAGACCTGAAGCTTATACAATTGGGGAGGTGATGTTGAAAATAATTCAACAGTTATGAAAAGAAAATTGTTTAAATAAATATGGATTTAGAATAAGACAGTAAATCACAAAAGACTGAAAACCTGGAGGTCCCAGTCTCTTTCTGAGATTTCTTTAGACAGTTTGCTGGAAATGCTTCCTTATTGTTACTTAGCACCTTTTCCCTGTCTGGAGCACTCTATGACTCCCAGTGACTTCCACACATGTGAGAGCCTTGCCAGGATAAACTTTGTCAGCTTCCTAATACTCTGCTTTGGACATGGGAAGTCTCAATGTTCTACTTTCATGAGTAGTGGCAAGTGTTCTAGGCTGCATGTGTAGGTCTCAACAAAACTCACTTGTTGACGCCCTGACCTTTATTGTGGAAATATTTGGGGGTGGAATCTTTGAGAAATAATTAAGTTTAGTTGACGTCACCAGGATGAGCCCTCATGATGGAACAAATGTCCTTAAAAGAAGAAGAGGGGGCCGGCGCCGCGGCTCAATAGGCTAATCCTCCACCTAGCAGTGCCGGCACACTGGGTTCTAGTCCCGGTCAGGGTGCCGGATTCTGTCCCGGTTGCCCCCCCTTCCAGGCCAACGCTATGGCCCGGGAGTGCAGTGTAGGATGGCCCAAGTGCTTGGGCCCTGCACCCCATGGGAGACCAGGAGAAGCACCTGGCTCCTGCCTTCGGATCAGTGCAGTGTGCCAGCCGCAGTGTGCCAGCCGCGGCAGCCATTGGAGGATGAACCAATGGTAAAGGAAGACCTTTCTCTCTGTCTCTCTCTCTCACTGTCCACCCTGCCTGTCAAAAAAAAAAAAAAAAAAAAAAAAAAGAGGGACCAGAGAGGGTGGCTGTCTACAAGCCAGGAAAAGGCCCTCACTGGGAACCAGATCTCCTGACACCTGCACCTGGGACTCCTAGTCATCTAGAGCTGTAAGAAATAAGTGTCTTTGTTGGAACCACCCAGTCTATGGTATTTTTACAAGAGGTTGAGCATCCTAAGACTATGCTTCATAAGATGTGCAAGAAAGGTCATAGTATACAAGGTATGTAACACAAGATATTTTTTAATTCATCAAGATGGTGAGAAAAAAATGGAGAAGAAGGAAGAGGAGGAGGAAGAAAAAGAGTAAGAGGAAGAGGGAGAAGGGAAGAAAAAGAAGGCAGGGGGCTGGCGCCACAGCTCACTAGGCTAATTCTAGTGGCACCCCAGGTTCTAGTCCCGGTTGGGACACCAGTTCTGTCCTGGTTGCCCCTCTTCCAGTCCAGCTCTCTGCTGTGGCCTGGGAAGGCAGTGGAGGATGGCCCAAGTGCTTGGCCCTGCACCCACATGGGAGACTAGGAGGAGGCACCTGGCTCCTGGCTTCAGATCAGTACAGCGCGCCGGCCATAGTGGCTATTTGGGGGGTGAACCAACGGAAGGAAGACCTTTCTCTCTGTCTCTCTCTCTATCTAACTCTGCTTGTCAAAAAAGAAAAAAAAAAGGAAAGAAAAAGAAGGCAGGGAGGGATTGTCCTGTCTGATTAGACAATCATCCTCATATAGTATCTGTCAGGCATGTGATTTAGTAGAAACTTCGTGATAGTAAGGCAAAATATACTGATCTTATTAACACCAAAACACTTAAAGTGAAGACATGTAAAGTAAGGTTCTCCGGGAGAGTCTGGGAGTAAGACATGGTTGCTATCTCAGGGTTCTTCTAACAACCTTTGATGGAGATGCACATTTTAGTTTTGTTGTTTTAGTTCAAGGTAGTATAACAAAATACTCAATGTTTTTTAACTCAATGTTTTATAAAAACACGCATCATTTTCATGATCCAGGAGTATGGACAGTTGAGATCAAGTGCCTTCCCTGTTGGGTGCTGGTGAGGGTTCTTCCTGACCTATGGATGGCCGCCTTCTTGCGTTATCCTAAGAGGCAGATACGGTGAGATCTGTCTTCTTTCCTCCACTTAGAAGGCCACAGTCCAACCGGGCAAGGGTGGTCCTCTTGTGATCTCATTTAAATCTCCTAAAAGCCCCATCTTCAAGTAAAGTCATATTGGATGGGTTAGTGGTGATGGTGGCAGTTGGGACAAAAAGCAAGTCCGTGGCAAGTTCAGGTCAGCTATTTTTGAAGGACTTTCTCCGTGTCCAGCTTTGTGCTTGCTTCTGGAGATGCCAATGTGACTCAAGTTAATTGAACTTTCTCTTTCATGTGGCTGCTTCAGCATGTACTCCCAAAATACATATGCAAACATACTTCTCTGTTTAGGTAATCTGATTCTCACCCTAATTTGGACACCCCTACACAAATTTGACCCCAGTAGTGAGCAGACCTAATGCAATGTGCATAGTGAGGTTTTTCGGTGAAGAGCAGAGGGGATGAAATCTACGTAAGAGCACAACCATCCAGCCACCTCCTTTAAGCTTTCCCCCTCATCAGCCATTCTTCTAATCTGCCCCTCTCATCCCCTTCTTTTTGTCTTTTGTTCCTTTTTTTTTTTTTTTTTTTTTTTTGACAGGCAGAGTGGACAGTGAGAGAGAGAGACAGAGAGAAAGGTCTTCCTTTGCCGATGGTTCACCCTCCAATAGCTGCTGCGGCCGGTGCACCGCGCTGATCCGAACCCAGGAGCCAGGTGCCTCTCCTGGTCTCCCATGCGGGTGCAGGACCCAAGGACTTGGGCCATCCTCCACTTTACTCCCGGGCCATAGCAGAGAGCTGGCCTGGAAGAGGGGCAACTGGGACAGAATCCAGTGCCCTGACTGGGACTAGAACCTGGTGTGCTGGCGCCGCAAGGCGGAGGATTAGCCTAGTGAGCCGCGGCGCTGGCCTTTCTTTTGTTCCTCACCTTCCTGTCCCGTTGTTTTTCCCACCTCTCCTCTTTAACCATAGTCTCATCCTCACCTCTTCCTACTACTTTCCTACTCTTGCTTTGTAGAACTGATTGCATTGCTACCTTCTTTGTTAACAGAATTGTCTTGTGGGTGTGTGTGTGAGAAAGACAGGAAGAGAGTGACAAAAACAGAATGGGGAGAGTGGGAAAGAGAGAGAGAGAGGGGACTCTATTTTGAGTGTTTATTAGTGTTTATTGAGTGTTGATTAGTGTTTTCATGATGTGTCTTTTTCCCAAGCTTTTAATCTATTTTGTATCTTTATATTTGAAATACATCTATCCTAGACACTATATGGTTAGGTCTTGTTTGTGTGTGCATATATGTTTGTTTATATTGGTGTGTGGTGGTGGTAGAGGCTAATCCAGTGTAAAAATCTCTACTTTTGAATTGGATACTCAGACCATTTCCATTTAATGTAGCTGCTGATATAGTTTGATTTAAATCTACCATCTTAGTAAATGCCTCCATTTTCTTATCTATTCTTTGTTCCTTGTCCCTCTTTTTATGCCTGCCTTTATGTTAAAAATATTTTGTGATTCTGTTTATATCACTATCAGTTATTAGTTGTATTTCATTTCTATTTTTAGGTAATTAACATTTTGAATATAATATGTATTAGTATACTTCAAAAAGATCATGGAAATTACAGCTAAAACATGTGTTTCCTTTTATACAAAAAAATTTTAAATCCATGTATAGTTTCTTCATAGTATGCTATTTCCAGAATTTTTTTGAAGAGTCTCATAGGCATGGGTTTTAAGAATTTTTCCTGCATCAAAATAATCTTAACTTTTAATTCCATTTTTCACAAACTTTTTGAAATATACTGTATATCTTTAGTTTATCAGAGTCTGATAAGTATATATAGTACTGCATTATATATAAAATATAGAATATTAAAATAGTATTTTTCTAATTTATTCCTCTTGTCTTTTGCACAATTGCTATCATGTGTTTTACCTTTATATGTGGTATAAACTCAACAATACATGACTGTAATTTTTGTTTTGGACAGTAAGTTATGATTTCTAAAATTATGAATAGGAAGGAAGATCTTTTATATTTGCCATCATTTTTAGAATTTATAGTACTTTCCATTTCTTTCTCCAGTAATAAACTTTTGTTAGAAGAACATTTCTTTTACTTTTCTGTTAACACTCTTGGCAATCAATGTTTATGTGATTCTGAGAAATTATTCCTTGTCTTCATTTTTAGAAACATTTATACCTAGGATGGAAGTCTGGTCCATGTCTTTTTGTTATTATTATTATTTAGCACTTTACAGATATCACACAGTTGTCTCTGGATTTCATAATTTCTGAAAAGAGCTGAGCCACCGCGAACACTGTGTGACACTGCTCTTAATGTAGTTTGTGTTTGTTTCCTTTCTGGCTGAGTCTGAAGTTGACTCTTTGTCTCATGTTTTCACCAGTTTCACCATGATACTTATAGGTTTATTTGTTTTTTTTTTTTCCCTTGATATTTATCTTTCTTAGTATCCTCTGAGATTCTTGAGTTGCGGGTTTCATGTTTTTTATATTATTTGGGGAAAATCTTGGCCTTCACCTTTTTCAAATATTCCCTCTGCCTGTCTCTTGCTTCCCTCTCTGGGTCTCCAAACACATACTTAGAAGATCACTTGATATGATCCCACATGCCTTGGATGTTCTATGCTGTGGTATATTTTTTCGCTGTTTTTCCATTGTGCTTCATTTTGGTTTCTACCAAATTATCTTCACATTCAAGGATTCTTTGTTAAGCTGTGGTGAGTTGAAAGAATTTTTTGTATCTGGTGTTGCAATTTTTATTTTTCTCATGTTTCTATTTCTGAACTGAATGCCACATATACACATGCATGTTGTCCACTTTTTCCCCTGGTTCCTTTAACATTTAGTCATAGTTGCTTTAAAATCCTTGTGTGGTATTTTCTGCTCTGCTTCATTTCCTAGTCTGTGGGTCATTTTATTTCTTGACAATGAATTTATGTATGTATGTATGTGTGTGTGTGTGTGTTTGCTATTTTAGTGTCTTTTCGTCTTTGATCGAATGGCAGATATCACGTGTAGGAAAATACTACCTAGTTAAGCAGTGTTTTAACCTCCAAATGGCCACACTTGTCTTCTGCCCTGACATTGCTGTGGAGTCCGTCCGTGCAGGAGTTGAGCTAGCTTGGATTTTGTTCTCACTCTGTGTTGACTATAAGCCTCAGCTGCTTCCAGAGGTGGATTACCAGTTACTGGCATCAAGGATGGGGACTGGAGTGCCAGAGTTCTCCTCAAAGTTCATGTTCCACTTGAGGGTTCAGATACCCTGCATGTCTGTGGCTCCCCTAAAATAATCAGCTTTTCCTTGTTAGCCTAGTCTAGGACCAAGATAGATTGGTGGGGAATGCCTCTGTTATTCTGGACCCCCTAATAAGACACAGATCCATGTTTGCCTGGGACCTGGACCAGGGATTTCCTAACATTTTTGTCTCTCTTCTCTATTGCATACAAGCTTCAACTTTTGTCTGTGGTTAGTTTAAGCTTGAGTTTTCTATCCTTCCCTTGGTGGGTGAATTACTTCTGTCTAATATGAGTATAACATTATGGGCTCAAATCAACTTACTTTCTTTTCCATGAGATAAATGATTTTTAAAACATATGTTATCCTTCTCAGTTTGCAATTAGTCTTTGCTTGTGTCCTGGACAGAATGAATTTGTTGCTTCTCTCCTCACATGGCTTCAGATATTTGAATCCAGAAAAGTGAGTAGTGTTTTGCCCATGGCCTCCCATAACTCTTGAATACCGTCTGCATGTTCACATAAGTGAAGGAGTCTCCCTCCAGTCCATTCTGCACCAATCTGTCTATTGAACAGCTAGTGGAGGACAGAGCAATGAGGCTGGGAATGAATGCAAGTCCCCTTGTGTCTGGGGCCTGCATTTGTTCTCAAGTGACATTTGATCTTCTACTCAATTCAGCTACTTTTCTTCTTACTCACCTGTATGGTAGCCACCATTATCTCTGTGTTCTGTTACAGATGGGGGAATCTGAGATTTTCTGTGGAATTTAGGCTGCACGATTGCCTTGCAATCTCAGTCCTCCATGGCTCAAGAAAGAGGAGATTTGCTGTCATCAGATCAGCCACATTGTGGGAGATACGTTCTTTGCAACTATCTTTAACCTATGTGGGAGCAGAGAATCTCCTTTTAGGAGATGAATTGTAATACAAAACTGAAATGAAAGAAAGAAAGAGGGAGAGAGGCAGTCAGGCAGGCGGGAAGGGCGGCTTGCTGGCTTTGTAAAGCACTTTTTCATTCATGCAGGGCAGCCTCTGTCTTATGTTACCAACTTTTATTGATCTTTTATTGATCTAGAGCCTTATTAAGCTAGGTCCTGCCTATTTTGAGTATTTAATATTCCTAACAGTTTTATGGCATCCATACTAATATACTCATTTTAGAAATCTTGAGACTTAGAAGTTTAATTTGCTTAAGATTGTCAAACTAGACTTTTGTCATCATTATAAGAAGCTCCTTCCTGCTAATGGAGACTGCCCTAACATGTGGATGCTATTGGTGTTACTGCTTTATTTTACAGACAAGGAATCTAAACAAACAGAGACTGTTATGAAGACCATAAATAAAATGCTCAAATGACTGAAACAATTGGAAAATGGGTGCTTTGACTTTAAATTGTAAAGGCTGTAAATTCCACAAAGACACCACCAATAACCTGAGCCCAGTCCATGGAGTATCTCCTTCTAGCTCTCCGTAACATTGTAGGCAGTCTCTAACAAAAGGAAACAAATAAATTCTTACTTGGTGAAAAATAAAGAGGCTGACAGAAAGACATAGACAGTGGAGTGAAAGACAAGGAGAGAAATAGGGATAGAGAAGGGTTACGAAGATTAAGGGACAAGACGAAGAAAAGTCCACCTGTAAAGATTTTGGGAGGAAAATAAAATTTCTTTCTTTCAGGACATAATTTTTAATTTGTGGAAGACACATACTGCAGTTGTGGCCAGCCGTGGAGCTGGTCGGATCCCCATGACAAAGGCGCTGTCTCATCTATAAATAGCTGGTCTCATTGATTTCACATCCTTCCCGGACTCTCCCGACTGCCTGATGGGTGTGACATCACGATCGATGAGTGATTCCAGCCATGCCTACTGCACAGGTCTCTGCCGCCCTCGCTTCTGGAAGATGACAATCAGGCTCATTACAGCCAGCACAACGGAGCTTCAAAGACGCCTGTCCTATTGGAGAAATTGAGCCCGAGTCCGTTCCCACTGCATCAAAGAGAACTGTGGTTTAATCAGCCTTCCAGGTCTATGGCTTGGAGCTTTCTTTGCTTGTTTGAATCAATGTTAACTGAGACCTAAATAGCCAGAGCAGATGCCAGCTAAAACTCAGGTGTAAGAAAGCTTTTCAACTAGACACAGGCAGTTTCCTGCTTTACGTGTTGTGTGGTGTATTTCAGACGCCTGAAACTGTGGCCTGCAGAACTGATACTGGGTCTTGCCCCAGACATTCTTGGTCCTGGGAAGATGGTTTTATTACCATGAGGCTCGGCTCTGCCTTCCCAGTGTGCTTAAGAGTACAGAGTAGGTGTGGGTCCAAGCCTCAGGGACCTTGAGTATTTACATACACTCTGAGCTTCTGTATCCTCTACTGGGAGCAGAAACAGCAGCAGCCTGGTCTGCAGAGGTTGTCATGAGCAGTAAATGAAGACAGGGCCTGGCCCACGGCTTCCATGTCATAATATGGATGGCAATGATGGCAAACTAACCTCAGAGTGTTGTGAATATTCAATGACATTGTTATATTGTGATTTCTAAGATATTAAAGTGACAGCTATTGCTATTATTAGAAGTATTAAAGAGTCTTAGGGGGCGCATGTTTGGCCTTTCAGTTAAGATGCTGGTTAAGGCGGCTGCATCCCAAATCAGAGGACGTGGGTTTGACCCCCAGATCTGGTCCCTGACTCCAGCTTCCTGCTAATGTAGAACCCTGGGAGGCAGCAGTGTGGCTCAAGAGGTTGGGTTCCTCCCACACATGGGGGAGAGCTGGATTGAGTTTCCAGCTCTCAGCTCCAGCCCCAACCCAATCCCAACTGTTATGGACATTTGGGGGAGTGCACCAGTGGATAGGGTCTCTCTCTCTTTCTCTCAAATAAATAAAAAGTAACAAGTAAATAACAAAACGTGTTTATTTAGAGGTCTAAAATATATATTCATCTAATTAGCCTTTATAAAAAGAAACTGAACCATATACAAAACCAGAGAAGTATCCTACCTGTTGAATCAATGGGCAAGAATCTCACACCACTTAATTTGTTACAACTAACTTCTTATTTACTATTTTATCTTGCATACTCCCATTTCACTCTTGTCTGAGAGCTTCACCCTCCACGTAAGAGATCAAATCTGAGGCCATGTTTTCGAGCTGGTCGTCAAAGCTGCCATGTTTTTGAACAGGAAAGACCAGATCTGAGCGGCCAAGGACAATCTTCACATTGCTGTGCCTCATCAGCAGCGTTTTGAGACGCCTCTGTTTAATTGCATCCATATTCCTATATGGGAAGTCTCCATTTATTTGACGATTTCTTTGGTGTTTAGCTGTTGTTTTAACAACACGCTTGTTTTGCCCCCCCACCCCAGAATAATATATACACTTTCACTATTAAAACCAATACAACAGCCGGCGCCGGGGCTCACTAGGCTAGTCCTCCACCTGCAGTGCCGGCACCCCGGGTTCTAGTCCCGGTTGGGGTGCCAGATTCTGTCCCGGTTGCTCCTCTTCCAGGCCAGCTCTCTGCTGTGGCCAGGGAAGGCAGTGGAGGATGGCTCAAGTGCTTGGGCCCTGCACCCGCATGGGAGACCAGGAGAAGCACCTGGCTCCTGGCTTTGGATTGGCCATAGTGGCCATTTGGGGGGTGAACCAGTGGAAGGAAGACCTTTCTTTTTTTCTGTCTCTCTCTCTCTCACTGTCTGACTCTGCCTGTCAAAAAACAAAAACAAAAGCAATACAGCTGTGTAAAAGCCAGGGAGGGAAGCTGAATCCTCCCCAGGCCAGGGAACTTGTCTCTAATCAGAAGCTCAGGGCTTGCCTGAAGCCTAAGTCATCTTGCCACAGGAGGTGCAGAGAGGAGATGACCGAGACGGAGAGATCCAGGTCTAGGTCATGCTGCGCTTCCTCCTGATGTGAGAGCCAGACGAAGGACTAAGGCCGACAGAGAAAGTCGGGTATTGTGTGTGTTACAAGGATAGCAGGGACTGGACTTACATTGTACTGTGCTTGGGCGCCGAACTTTTCAGTATCTGTCTCTAAAGTTTACTCTGGGGCCCGGCAACGTGGCTCACTTGGTTAATCCTCCGCCTGTGGTGCCGGCATCCCATGTGGGCGCCAGGTTCTAGTCCCAGTTGCTCCTCTTCCAATCCTGCTCTCTGCTGTGGCCCCGGGAGGGCAGTGGAGGATGGCCCAAGTGCTTGGGCCCTGCACCCACCCAAGAGGGGGTACCTGGCTCCTGGCTTCGGTTCGGCACAGCGCTGGCCGTGGTGGCCATTTTGGGGGTGAACCAATGGAAAAAGGAAGACCTTTCTCTCTGTCTCTCTCTCACTGTCTATAACTCTACCTGTCAAATAAATAACTAAAAAAAAAAACTCATAAAAATTTACTCTGGGCTTGGAGTTTACATGAATCAGAGAATCAGTTTGACATAGCGTGGTGTGGCTGGATTAATTTTAGGGGATAGTGGTAACACTTGAACGTGGAGCAAGTGCATGCTGTCTCTCTAGGACCCATGTACCAATGCCCTTTCCTACTGGACATGGGTCCTTTCATCCTCCAAAGGAGCTCAGCCTCCGGAGCTGAGGGTCCTGCAAGGAGAAATGCTTTGAGAAGTGAATCACAGAAGCTTTTCCTTTCCTGATATTTTTGGGGTAATGATTGGAGCATTCACAGGAAGGTAGATGAGTAGCAAAGACATAGAAGCAACCAGGACCTGAAAGGGGCTGCCTGGAGGCTGGGGCAAGCCAAGGCAAGTTGGTTGGCAAGGTCATGTAATTCCTAAGGAGCAGCGCCACTGCAGTCCACTCTGCCAGATCCGAAGTCACTGATGTTTCCCTGCCTCCTCCCGCCTCCAGGAGGTGACAGTGTCTAGGATGGCAGAATGAGTAATCCCCAGTGCCCTTTCTTTTCATAGCTGTCATCCAGAATCCTTCCTCTAAGCCACCCCAATCCTCGGGCTATCCCGCCTGACGTTTCAAGCTGTTCTCCCTCCTGTCCTCTCAACTGCAGGGTCTTCTGTGTCTTAGACACACAGTGTAGGCTACTTAAACTCTCCTGGGTTATGGGAGTCCCCATTTTATCTCAATCACGTTTCATGCGTGTTGTGTGCCATAATGAACATTGTCTGGCAGGTGCTCAGCAAATTCTCTCTGACTAGTAGAGCATGGGGCTAGGTATTGCCCAGGGAACCACTCAGCAGTGCCGTGAAGTTCTGTGATCAGTGCTGCACGATGGCACAGGTCATCTGGGTGTCATCTGCACGACTCCCTCTTCCGTTTGTGCTGGCTTTCCTGCCACAGTGAATGGGGCTGATTTCACCTGGCCAGGAGTCGCGGGGCTGATTCTTTCCTGCCACAGTGAATGGGGCTGATTTTACCTGGCCAGGAGTCGCGGGGCTGATTCTGCTCCTGTCAATGAGGAAGAGGAAAGAATCTCATTCCGAGAGAGGGAGGTGATGTGAAATCTGGCTAATCACAAAGCCAGGCCAGAGAGTCCACAGGACTGAGCCCACACTGTAGCACATGTTGGACTTACAGTTTCCGTACAACATTTCAGTCTAGATTTTCTTTGCATGGATGCACTTCTCATATTTTGGGGATTTTTTCTATATTGAGTTATGGAGATAAAATGATATGGAGAAATATCATTTATGATTAATAGACACCATCTAATTCAGCCCCCCCACATTTGCTCTTTCATGTCATTCTTTAAAATCTAGTATATAAATGTGTCACAGTTTTAAATTTTTTGAACCATTCACCTTTTAATGGACATTTGGGTTATTTCCAAGTTATTGTTATGGGGAAAGTGGCTTTGAACTTTCATGCAGAAATTTTGTGTGAACATGTTTGCTTTTTTAAAAAAATATTTGCTTATTTATTTGAAATGCAGTGTGACAGAGAGAAGGAGACTGGGGGTGGGGAGAGATTGTCCATCTGCTGGATCGCTCACCAAATGCCCACAATAGTCAGGACTTGGCTAGGCTAAAACCAGAAGACAGGAACTTCATCTGGGTCTCCAACATGAGTAACAAGGACTCAAGTACTTAAGACAATATCTGCTCTCTACTAGGTACATTAGCAAGAAGCTGCATAGGAACCAGTATGGGTGGGGCTCAAAACAGGTACTCCCATATTGGACCTATGTGTCCCAACTCTCTATATCATCATGCCTGTCCTGAATTTATATTTTACTTTCTACTGGGGTCATATGACAAGTGGAGGTTTAACTCTATAAAATCATTGTGCAAAGTGCTTGTGCCATTTCACATTCCCACCAACAATTTGAGAGTCCCAGTTGCTCTAAGTCCTGATCACCAGTTGAGTCAATGTGACATATCACCTAACAATAACCACAAAGCAGCTGCCACCCCACAGATTCAGAAACACAAAACTGACACAGAAGAAGCATCACTGGCAAATCAGAATTCCTGTTACAAGCAGAAAACTGAAAATTCAATACTTTGCTACTTAATTTGCTTCAGGAAAAAAATGTGGGGTACGTATTTCATTCTCAGTCCTGCCGCTTACCATCTCCATGACCTTGGGCAAGTTGGCAAGCCATTCCAAAGCTTAACTTTCTTATCTTAAAAATGTGACAATAATGTCAACACTGATAGATTGGGTGTTTCTTTAAAATTTATTTTAGAAAAAGAAAGAGATAGAGAGGGATGTATATATGGAACTTCTATCCACAGGTTCCCCCACCCCCAAATGCCTTCATTCAGAAACTGGACTTTAATCCAGGTCTTCCCTGAGAGGGGTGGGGGTGGGAATTTAATGTCTTGAGTCATCGCTGTTGCCTTTCAGGGTTTGCATTCCTAGAATGCTGGAGTCAGGGTGCAGGAATCAAATCCAGGGGCTACAATGTGGAATGTGGGCATCTTAACAGCTAAAGCATGTGCCCACCCCCTAGCAGATGGTTGAGAAGATAAAAAATTAGATAACAGAAGGAAGTAGAAAGATATGTATGGGGATTAAACAAATAAAAGAAGTAGAAATTATTATACACCACACACACACACACACACACACATACACGCACGCATTTCTCTCTACAGGTAGTTCAGAGGCTAGCTGGAGGGCTGACAAGCAGACAGATCATTTGGATATAGCTCAACATAAATTTGTCTTTTTTTTTGAAAGTCAGAGTTATACAGAGAGAGGAGAGGCAGAGAGAGAGAGAGAGAGGTCTTCCATCTGATGGTTTACTTCCCAATTGGCCACAGTGGCCTGAGCTGTGCAGATCCGAAGCCAGGAGCCAACAGCTTCTTCCAGGTCTCCCATGCGGTGCAGGGGTCCAAGGACTTGGGCCATCTTCTGCTGCTTTCCCAAGCCATAGCAAAGAGCTGGATCGGAAGTGGAGCAGCCGGGCCTAGAATCGGCGCCCATATGGGATGCCAGTGCTTCAGACCAGGGCGTTAACCCCCTGAGCCACAACGCTGGCCCCATAAATTTGTCTCTTAAAAGCCCCAGAGAAGGAAGAACCATGTTAACCAGTCAAGGTAGCAGGGGAGGGGGCTCAAGTACAGGGGAGATTTCCCAGAAAGGGGGATGGCTGAGCCAGCTATGGAAAGATGAGCATCCCTAGGCTGTTACGGGATTGGGAGGCATAGCTTTAAATCCTTTTAGATTAGGTCTTCTTTCTAGGGAATGAAAAGTAAGAAGGGAAATTCAGATTCTTGTGGAATTGGTTTTCTTTATTAATGGTGTCTAATGGCCTGTAATTAAGGCACAACTTGTTAGCTAAACCAACAATTACCATTTGTTTGAAGTGCAAAGAGGATAATGAATGACCTCATTCAGTAGTTTCCCCATTTAAATGGATTTAGTAAGCATTGGTTGAATATCTTTCTCTTTCTCTCTCTCACTTTCTCTTCTCTCTCTCTCCCCATTCATTGTCCTTCTGTCCTTTCCTCTTTACTTCCTCCTCACATGCCCCACTCCACCCAGACTTTTGCAAATGCATGGGTAAATGCCTACACACACACAAACACGCACACACACAAACACAGGTGCATGCAAGCACTAAATGAAATTTTTTAACTTATACAGCGATTAGCTCTCTCTATTTTTGTGTATGTGTGGTAAATTGTCCTTTGTGTAAACTTAGTTCAGAGATTTCATGACTACTCCCCTTTGCCCAATGCCAGTGTCCACATCAAAATGAGCTCCCAGCTGGATGGCAGTGGTAGCTGAGGGTTGGGATGTCAGGATGGAAAGGCAAAGTGGAATGGCTTGGTTATATGGGGAAACACCTGAGAAACAGGGCTGCCTTGTCCATTGTCTCCTAGTTCAGGTAAGGAGGAAACCATTGTTGCTGTGACATAGAGATGTGAGACAAGTAGAGCGACGGGCATGGGGTGAGACTGAGATGGAGTGGGGTGTTGGTAGATAAGTACATCTGAGTCCAGGTCTTGAGTTGGCACTTATTTATTATTAATGGTGAATTTTCAGCCTCATTTCTATGTAGTGAAATAGGCTTCAAGGGTATTAAATGAAATAACATAAGAGTATACGGTACGGGGGCCAGTGCTGTGGCACAGTGGGTTAAACCTCTGCCTGTTGGCACTGGCATCTCCTACGGCCACCGATTCCAGTCCTGGCTGCTCCATTTCCAACCCAGCTCCCCGCTAATGTACCTGGGGGAACAGTGAAAGATGGAAAGGGAAACTGTGAAAGTGCCTGGGCTTCTGACACCCATGTGGGAGTTCCGCATGAATCTCCTGGGTCCTGACTTCAGCCTGGCCCAACCCCGGCTGATGTGGTCATTTTGGGAGTGGACCAGTAGATGGGAGAGCTTTCTTTCTGTATCTCCCTCTCTCTGTAACTCTGCCTTTCAAATAAATAAGTCTTTAAAAAAGAGAGCATATAGCATGAGCATGTTGCCTGTCATTTAACTTGTGTCTCATATATAATAATAACCAGTGATTATTGTTATGGCCACCACATTTCATAGCTGAAGCCCTCACTTCCAACTCTAATGTATTTGGAGGTAGGGCCTTTGGGGAGGCCATGAAGGTCAAATGGGCTCACAAAGGCGGGGTTGATAGACCTGTTGCATTTACAGGAGCAAGAGACAACAAAGCTCTCTCTCTCTTTGTCTTTCTGCACACCTAGAGGAAAGGGAACAGGAGGCTATGATGATAAAGTGGCCAGGTCCAAGCCAGGAGGGCAGGCTGCAGCAGCAACAAATCTGATGGTACCTTCCTTGTGGGCTTCCAGCCTCCAGGACTGTCAGAAGGCAAATGCCTTCATCAGAGCTGCCAGTGGGTGGTGCTTCGCCATGACAGTCCTAACTGACCTTTCTGCTCCACTTCAAGCATCTCAGTCCCTTGTAGGGGACAAAGGACAGAGATCCTTGTCATGGCTGGCAGTGAGAATGAAATAGGGGACTCAGAACTCAAGACACACACCGTGAAGTCCCTCTGGACCTGCTGGTCCCAGAGACCCTGAATTCTAGCTTTGCTTAATGCTTTACAGCTCTCATGCCATGCACAGAAACAGATGCACACAGAACCAACAACTTCTTCTCTCCAACGTCATATGGGAATAGCATTTTCCTGCTGCCTAGGTGAGCTCCCTATTACTGAAAGAATTTCAGAGCGTCCATGGTTTCCGAAGGCAGAAGCAGAAGTATTTTCATAGAGGATTTCAATGAGTCCATAATGACAGAAAAGAATGGGGAGACATCCGATGTCTTGCACACAGTCACTTTCTGCAGGTGGAATTCTACCACAGCAAGTGACATGAAGATGGTGGGCAGCTGCCCTGAGCCACTTAGTATTGCACAGTTGCAGCTTCAGGCTCAGCAGCATCAAAAGGAGCCTTCTATAGACCCTCCCAACCTATAGTCCCTCCTTTGCCTCTCTCTCACATAGGTCATGAGGGGTGATGAAAACTGCGTGCGATATCAGGTTAACTTCTCTGGGCCCAGTTCTCAGAATCTGCAAATGTTTGGTCATAGAAGCCCTCTCAGAACTAACTATGCTTCCTCTTCTGTTAAGTCAAGTTGATTGTGCATAACTGTCACAAGGCAGGATTCAATGAAAACATTTCCTAGGGAGCCTGGAGAAAAATTCCTGGCACACAAAATCTCTCAAGAATGGTCTGGTTTCTTCCTCTTTCTGACATTATTGCATTTTTAAATATTAAGAGAGAAAGCAGATACCAGAAAAAATGATTGTGGGAAAGGCCTCGAGTCTTTCTTCACTTCAGGTTCTTCATCTGTGCAATGGGATTGATGTTCCCAGTGTTTTCTTTTCTTGTGTTATTGTTATCCAAGTTTAGTGGAGACAGCACAGAAGTATCTGTACTTTGAGGAAGTTTAACCAATGATTGGACTTACAGGTGGAAGGGCTCAGCAACTCAGAGTGATCTATACTTTAAGAGCATGGAACTCAAATTCTCTGACTTGGAAAGGTAAGAAATTCCAGGAGAGAATTCTTCATAGTTATAGAAGCAGGCATGCAATTACTGAAAATGTTCACTTTTCAGATAATTCTAGCATGTTCTCCATTATAGAACTATTCCGATACAGAAAGATGCAGCATTATCATAAGAGTTACTGAGGTCTAAAGCATACTGCTGTCATTGACTTAAAGTTCTCTGCATATATGATTTGATGAAAAATTTACAATTGATTTCTTGACTAGGAATTATCATTCCTATACTAGAACTATATAAGCAAAGTAACTATGCTAAGATAAGATTAACTGTAACCTTGGCACTTGAATTCAGAGCCAGGCCTGTTTCCCTGCCCTCATCCTGCTCTGTGCCCTTTAGAAACTCTCGTGGTCATTAAGTGTTCTTGAGTGCTGAAGGCTCAGGGTATAATTTCCATGCTGCATCCCTACTTGGAGAGTCATGGTTTTAGACAGGAAGTTCTTCATCACACTGTTGAATACATCGATGAATGAATAAATAAATAATACGGGACATTTTAGTATGACAGTATTCAATTTCCAGCAGTTAGCTAAGTGACAAAGCCTTATCAGTTCAGATTTTGAGTTTTTCTCCTAAAATATCATGGATATCTTTCTTTATCACAACATTATGAGCAAGGTCTTTAAAAAATAATTGGATATTAAAGGAAATCTAAGGAGATGATGTGTATCCTGAGAGTTACAGGGTGCATGTTTGAAAACTACCCCCAAGACACATCAGTGGTTTTCTGTGGGATGTGTATGGCAGGAATTTTCTGGTGTTTCTTGCCCCACCCACTGGTGATAACTTTATCCAGCCCTACTATGCTGTAATAACCTTTCTCTGTTCCAAAAAATGAGACACTTTTATAACTGATTAAACAAAGTGAAGATCTTGAAATTAATTGTGTCGACTATGAAAAATAATTTGAGAATACCTATTTAACAATTTAAATGACACATCAGTATTAGTATAAACCCCAAATCAATATTAGGTCCCATCTCGTGGAGAGATTCACAACTCGTATCTTGGGTGGTCACCAGCAATGCTTCTGGGCTTCTCGGGCCCAGATGCACGTCTCTGAGCGGGGGAGTCAGTTTCCCCTTCCCTTGAAACTTGACTGGCAGATGACATATTTTAACCAACATGAAGGTGGTGGAAATGAATCTGTGGAATTAGGGGCATGGAAGATGTCCCTTTTGTTTTGCTGGCAGCCAGCTGATTTGCAAATGGCATTCAATATTTCCTACTGTAGAGAGAACCCGCATGGGGAGATCTGTGAGGATGAGCCACCACATGGGGAGAGAGGCCACACAGCAGTGAAGTGAGGGGTTCCAGCCGACTGCACCGAAGCCTCAGGGAGGCTAGACTGGCCCAGCCACCAGGTGTATGTGCAGCTATCTGATGGATCACAGCAGAAAACATGTGCTGTGCTTTGAATGTTTGTGTTCCCCTAAAATTCATATTCTGAAACATACTGTGGTTTGAGCGTGACTTGGATCTCCAAATCATACAGATATTTCATTACCAAAATTATAAGTTCATGTCACTGGGAGAGGCGGACTTGACCAGTTATGATGTTTGTGGTGGGAGGTGCGTGGGTAACTGCAGGTGTGTTGTTGGAAGGTAATTCTAATGAAAGGGTTGATCTGATAAGTCCACATCCTCTCCACTTCCTGGTTCACCACATGATGCTTCCTATGCCTGTGCGTGGCCATTCCCATCCACTATCCTCAAGAGACCTCCAACAGATATTGGACTGCAAACCTCCAAATAACCATGGTCAAAATAAAACTCTTTCCTTCATAAACGGCTTTTGTAATGTATTTGCAATAGTGACAAAAACATGACTATTACAAAACCTAATTACTCGTTTCGAGTGTTAAGAAGTGTGGCCTTTGTCCTCATGCTCAGGACATGAGGACAGAGCTGTCATGATGGGGTTAATGCCAGTACAAGGAAGCCCCAGAGTTCTGCTTTGCCCTTCCTCCCACATGAAGGCACGGCACAAAGATGCCATCTATGAACCAGAGTGATCTCTCACCAGACGCTGAATGTACTGGCACCGTGATTTGGGCTCATCAGCCCCTAGAACTGCAAGAAATAATTTTTTTGCTGTTAAAAGATCCTCAGTCTAAGACACTGTGTCATAGCAGTCTGGACAAACAATGACACTATGAGAAACAGAAGAGTCACCAAATCAATCTACCTTGTGACAAGAAAAAAACACATTATTGTCTAACCCATGCAATTTGGTGGTGTTTACTACGATGTAAAAAGTGACTAAAGTCCAACCTTCATCAGTATACCTCTGTTATGCTGTGAAATGTGATGGAATCCACTGTGTGGTTGGTGGGAGGCAGGTGCCACATGCTTCCCCTGATACTGTTATGCAGAGCCTCCTGTTACCACTGATGAATACATAATTGGCCTATATGCTAAACAGCTAGCATGTGTTTATGATGTGTCTTGAGCTCTCTTGATAAACCTTGAGTCTGAAGTTTGCAAATGGTTAACTCCAAGTTTATTGTTGTTGATTCCATAGGTCTTCTGATTAAAGTTACACAGCAGTTGGTTCCCTCCAAGTCCACCAGATCTGTAGACCCCATTGAATTCAATCTTGTGCCCTTATCAGGACTGCTGCATACACACTTGGCAAAATGATCTGTTGTGCCTAATCAAAACGATGTGAAGCAATCAATGCTGCCAAAGGGAACATACAGTGTGTACCATGAAAGGAATCAGTTGTATATGAAGTCTTGGGTTCAGGAATAAATGGAATTCCAAAAGCATGGACAGTGCTTCGTCCTTACCATCATCTTCTATGTGGAAAGAGAGGTCATTGAAGGAAACGTAGATTATGAAGTGGCTATTACGTCTGTTAGCTTTCTGTTACCATATATAACAGATCACTGTTGATTTAGTTTGTAAAGCAGCATGACATTTGCTATTTCATGGTATAGATGTTTCAGGAGTCCAGTGAAGCTTGGCTATTTTTCCTTTTGAGGGTCTCATGAGGCTGAAATCAAGGTGAAATTTGGGCTGTACCCCTTCCAAGTTCAACTGGCTGGTAGAGTTCAGTCCCTTGCAGTTTTATGACCAAGGCTCTTGCTTTTCTGGTATCTATCAGTTGGGGCCACTCTCACCTCAGCAAAGAACCCAGAGTCCCTGGCTAATCACTCCTCAGCCAGGCCTCTCCACATATCAGCTGACATCTTCAAGGCCAGCGTAAGTAGCTCTTACTACAGTGTGCTATGATCCCCACAATTGTGGGAGCGGCTAGATCCTCACTTTTGTCAGATTTTATTGGTAGAAGGAAGTCATAGGTTGTGCCTGCACCCCAGGTCAGGAGATTCTAAAGGAACATGGCTCTATACGAGTGGTCTCAGGACTGTGCCTACCACAGCATGGTGAGAGAAGTGGCTCAGAAAATGTCTTTGGATAAAGACTGCCCTTGCAGCAGCAGTGGTGTGCTAAGCAGCTCTCAGCTAATTCTTGATCCCTCTCTGAAAAGCCATACACAAAGCCACTGTGGAAGCAACACAGGAAGACTACAGCTCAGACACAGAGAAGTGAGGTTATGGACCAATAGTTCACTGTAAAAAATACCAAAAATTTCAAAACACTGGGGTCATGGGATAAAAATCTGAAGGCCTTGAGTGCTGTTAAAAGGAATGTGTTTCCCCCAACAATTTCATTTAATATTAAGGCAATCCGTTAGAAAGCTACCAATATTTTTTCCCGGGATCTTTCTGAGTAAGTTGGTATGAACACCTGTAGATCCATAAGTCCAACTGGTGGAAGAATAACTGCATAGTATGTTGACTCCTGCTACCAATTTTCCAGTGGAGAATTAACTTACGTAGAGGCACATTTTAACTGGGCACCACACTATGCTAAGCCATCTCTCCTAAAGAACCATATTTAATCTTCACAGTGAAATGAAGCTATTCCCACATTATCTGTAGAAAGCAAGGCCCAGAGAAATAAATCATCCCTCCATGTGGATTGTGGTTGCTGTAAGAGCTGGTAGTATGCTTTGGTCACATCTGCATGCACACTGCCTTCACATCTCACACACAGTCCACTGGGGTCACTTAAAGCCAAGTAGTGTTGTCAAGATCCAAGACCCATTTCTCTGGCTTCAATGTCTCTGCTGTTCTGCTTCCCCATAGCAGCCTTTCTATCACGTAGAGGAATTCTCCCTCGTCGCCTGCATCTCTGTCAAATGATCATAGGTGGTCACCATTCATGCTACTCATTGTCTGGGCTGTCAACAGACTATTTTCAGTATTTCAGAAGGGCATCATGAATCAGAAAGTGACTATGACATTGTCAAAACTGAACTGTCTGGAGCTTGGAGTATGGAGGAAGGGGAGGGAGCGGCTGGAAGGCAGAGAAAGAACAAGGACATAGCAAACAACATCCCTGGGGATGCAAAAAATATAAGTGGGAACCACTGACAGAAAAACTCAGTAATCCTGATAAGTCAT
Organism: Oryctolagus cuniculus; assembly: GCF_964237555.1. Taxonomy (NCBI): domain Eukaryota; kingdom Metazoa; phylum Chordata; class Mammalia; order Lagomorpha; family Leporidae; genus Oryctolagus; species Oryctolagus cuniculus. The sequence continues at coordinate 190,333,721 of NC_091433.1, read as the reverse complement.
ATTTTATGTATTTATTCCAAAGATAGAGTGACAATGAGAGGAGAGAAAGAGAGAAAGAGAGAGAGAGAGAAAGAGAGAGAGAGGGAAAGATCTCCAGTACTCTGGTTCTTTCCTCAAATGCCTGCCATTTTGGCTGAGTTAAGCCAAAGCCAGGAATCAGAAACTCCATCAGGTCTCCCACGTAGTGATAAGGGGCCCAAGGACTAAACCATATTCTGCTGTCTTCTTAGGTACATTTGCAGGAAGTTGGATCAGAAGCAGAGCAGCTGGATTCAGACTGACTCTGATACGGAATTCAGGCATCCGATGAAGTGGCTTATACCAGTGTGCCATGATGTCCACCCTGCAATACATAATATTTTCAGCATCAACATTAATGAATAAAATATCAAAACTTCAACTAAAGACAGGATCTGACCCTGCATTTGCCTGACAAGCCTCATTGCATTCACACTCGTTACTTTGTGGCTCTGAGGGAAGAGAAGGTTGTGAGACAAAGTGAGAATGAGGCCAGGCAGGCGGAGTACAGAGAATAGCGGCTCTAGTTCTGGTATCCCCTGGGGCTTCCAGACACAGGAGTGAGACTCCCTGGTCTGCAGGAATCAGATTGCCCAGAAATGATTGTGCTCTCTAGGAAAAACATGGAAACTTAGCCAGTGAACTCCCAAACCCCGGTTTCAACAGAAGGAACAGGAACTGGGAGACCTGTGCTCTGGTCTGCACCCCAGCACTAACCCACTGGGTGACCTGGGCCTTGCCCTTTTGCTGGACCTCAGTGTACCCGTTTGTTAGATGCGAGTTTGGGACACATGCTTTCTGAGTTCTCTTCTAGCTCAGATATGCATAATGTTAGAGTCACAGTTCCCACATAAGATATTCTCTCCCATATTCAACATGGAAATGCGGAATTTCAGAGAAAACTTCCGGATGGTCACACATGGACATTGGCTTTCTGTTAGCTTTCTTTCCCTTTCTCCTCTTCTGGTGGTTTGTGGATAACAAGAAGAGGCCTGTAGTCAGTCCCTCTGGCTCCCCTACGTTGGGCCCTGCTGAGGGTCTACTCAAGTAGTTAACTTCTTGTGGACATCGTTCAGGCCTCTGCTAGCCAGCTTTACATTTAAGATTCTAGCTACTGCGTAAGGATCCATCACTGGGTAGTAATGTCTGAGATGCAACATCTCATCCTGGTCAGCCACCATGCACGGCTGATGGGTAGAGAGCTCTGTCTCTGCCTGTTCCCAGACTGGTCAGTGTGAATCCAGGATACGAATCGCATCGGTGATTTCAGCAAGCAGGGAGGATTTAGTGCAAACCATTATTAAAGAGGTGAATCGTTGTGAACCAGGGAACTGAGAGGGTAGGAAGAGAGCTCTAAGCAGCAACTGCAGGGCACATGTGTGACACCAAGTCAGAGGATTAACAGAGCTTGAGACGATGAGCCTTAGTGGAGGGCCCTCAGAGCCCAGGCAAGGCCTCTGAGCAGACAGCTGGTGTTGCACTTAGGAGTGCACAGTGGAGCCTGTCGACCAAGTAGGGGAAAAATTTCAGCTCGCAGACAGCAGGGAATGGGGCTTCTTGGCTTGTGTAATACTGTGAGCCAATTCCCAAACTAGATACTGTGTATGTGTGCTTGTGTGTATGTGTATGTATTTGTCCATGAATACATGCATGTATATTCCTGTGTGTATATGTGTGTGTGTGTGTGTGTGTGTATTCTGGTTTTCTGGGGAAACCTGGATTATACTATCTGGTATTATACGAAGGCAAGAGAAGAGAGCAGGCATCTGTCTGCCCAAGGCACTAGCTTGAGACTTTCACTACTTTTTGTGGTTTAATTTCCAGGGTGACTCTGAAAGGTGAATATCATTTTCTAGATGTTGATACCTGATAAATGTGAGTTTTGCATATTTGAGTGCTTTGCTGACAGTGCTCAGGTAGAGGATTTTGTCATTCAGAATTTTCTGATCTGGATGTGTTCCATTCCAAAGGCCATCCAATTTTGGTGGCTGTTTCCCTTGGGTCAGGAGACACAAGATAATTCTAAGTCATATTTCACTTACTCTCCTTAAAAATACATTATCCCTCTTAGTAGTTTTTTTGTCTGTTCTACTTAATATGACTGGTTTAATTCTGTAATTAATACACAGTTATTCTTAAGTGTTAAAAATTAACTGAAATGTGATCCCTGTTAAACATAAGAGTGCGAATAAGAGAGGGAAGAGATGTATAATTTGGGACATGCTCAAGCTGACTTGCCCCAAATGGTAGAGTTAAAAACATACCAGGGGATTCCAATTCAATCCCATCAAGGTGGCATGTACCAATGCCATCTCACTATTCCAAGTGATCAATTTCAGTTCACAATTGATCATAATGAAAGGACTAAGAGTCAAAGGGAGCACATAAACAAGTCTAGTACCTGCTAACACTAACCGATGGAATAAATAAAGGGGAGAGTGATCCAACATGGGAAGTGAGATACGCAGCAAACTCATAGAATAGCAGATGTCCTAAATAGCACTCTGGCCTCAGAATCAGCCCTAAAGGCATTCGGATCTGGCTGAAAAGCCCATGAGAGTATTTCAGGCATGGAAAGCCAAGACACTCTGGCAAAAGATCTCTGTGAGTGAGATCCCAGTGGAAAGAACAGGTCTTCAAAGAAGGAGGTACCTTTCTCTGAAGGGAGGAGAGAACCTCCACTTTGACTATGACCTTGTCTAAACAAGATAAGAATCGGAGAACTCAGAGGGCTTCCATAGCCTTGGAAACTCATGACTGGAGCATAGGGAGACTACTGATGCCATAGACAGGAGTGTCAATTGGTAAAGTCAACAACAGGAGTCACTGTGCACTTACTCCTCATGTAGGATCTCTGTCCTTAATGTGCTGTGTATTGAGATTTAATGCTATAATGAGTACTCAAACAATATATTTCACTTTGTGTTTCTATGGGGGTGCAAACTGTTGAAATCTTTACTTAATGTATACTAAACTGATCCTCTGTAAAAAAAAAAAAAAAAAAAGAAATTATCAACTCCCAACTTGACTCTCACTGGGATTAAACATGACAATAGGTCTGATCTGATTTCATCATCATTTAAAAAAAATCATCTATTACTTTTCACTTTATGTTTCTGTGTGGGAGCAAACTGTTGAAATCCTTACTTAATGTATACTAAGCTGATCTTCTGTATATTAAGATAATCGAAAATGAATCTTGATGTGAATGGAAGGGGAGAGGGAGTGGGAAAGGGGAGGGTAGTGGGTGGGAGGGACGGTATGTGGGGGAAGCCATTGTAATCCATAAATCGTACTTTGGAAATTTATATTCATTAAATAAAAGTTAAAAAAAAAGAAAAAAAATTGACTTAAAGGATACAATAAGATGATTTATCTATGAATAAATTATAAAATGATTACATAGAAAGTTATCATAAAAAAAAACCAGACAAGTCACCTGTAAAATTAGAACAAAACACTTACTCAGAATATGTTATCAAACTTTATTTAAAAAACAGTAAAATAAATCTCACTGGCAAGCCAAGCAAAATAAAATAATTATGGAGGAACCCTAAGGTCTACTATAACTTGACATAAGTGTCCCTATAAATTGTAACACTGTGAAAAAGTGTGCATTAGAAACCATTAGACATAGTTCTTCCATAAGAACCGGCATTCCCATACTTCAAACTTTACTAATGACACATGCTCACACAGACAGGCATTGAATTAAAATGATAGTGGAGCGTGCACATGTTACACAACCAAGACATACTTAAATGCCCTGTTAAAATTGCACATTAATTTGGAAAAGACCTCGGGTTTGGTTGTGGAAGTGGGTGCCAGAGAGGGCGTCCAGTTTGAGTCACTGTGAGGTGGAGGACAGAGGACGAGCAGCAGAGAGAACATCTGACTCCAGACAGGAATAGGCGTGGCTCTCCACACATGCAGTAGCTGCTAGATGCATGAGGTGGTGGGTTTTGCATTTTCTTAGCACGCTCAAGCCAGCTGTATGCAGTTTCTGGCAGATGACATATGCACACGCGAATGCATATTCACGTTTACTCAAATTTTCCATAGTGTATAGATCACGATGGGAGAAACTCACCTTTTCAAAGCAAATGATGTAACAAATACAAGATAAAAGAGACATGTGTTAGTAGCAAAATGGGTTAGGATGTCTCCTGCATCCCCTGAATTGGCAGTGGGCTCAACAGGAGAACAGCGAGCTGGATTAATGAAAACCCAGCTTGCATTAAGATCATACAGTGTTTCACAGACAGGGACCCAGGTGAGCAAGACTATGCTAATTAATTCAAACTTGGGGTTTCTGGCTACTGAGAAGACCATCCTTGGAAAACACCCACCACACCTGAAGGCTCATGGGTGACATCACCTCCAGGCTGAAGGCAGTGCCGTGGGATTAACTTTGAGCGTCTTCTGAGCTATGTGGAATGGAAGGAGACAATATCTAAGGCAGCTGAAACCTGTTCAGAGTATTTTCCTCTGGGCAAGGGTGCTCCTCAGTGTTTTCTGATGGAGAAAACTGCACTGCTGTGCTGAGGGGAGAGCCTTCAGGTCCTCTGCTGCTGAATGCCCAGCAGGTCTATGTCAACCTAATCTCTCAAAATAGTGCCCCTCCTCGACGGACACACATGTTCTGTAGAAGCCTGCCGTGCCCTCCCCTTGGCCTTCACCCCACAGATGTGCCCCCTCCTTCACAGCACACTGTGGTAGAATTGTTGCTGGCCCACCTGCCTGCCTCCCTCACTGCCCAAAAGCTCCAGGTAGGAGAACGTGGCAGGACTCATCAGAAGGTCCCAGAGCAGGTTCACATGGAAAAGCTGAAGTACTTGTTAAGCTAAGGCATGATCATTAATGCAGGTCCATTTCATTGTGTGAGTTAATTACATAAAATTATATCTGTGCGAAATTATGTGGTCCACGAAAATGAAAGCCCAAGGACCCTTAAATGACTTAGGGAAGTGTTTAAGTACTGTGTTAAGTGAAAAAACACATCAGGGCATAACATGGGTGGTCCTGAAAAAAATTATGGAAAATGTATATTATGGAAAACTGCTTTGTGGTTTTCAAAAGTATCTGCACCAACGTGAGCTTATCTTTTTTTTAAATTTATTTTTTTGACAGGCAGAGTGGACAGTGAGAGAGACAAAGAGAAAGGTCCTCCTTTTCTGTTGGTTCACTCTCCAATGGCCTCCGTGGCCAGTGCGCTGCAGCTGGTGCACTGCGCTGATCCGAAGCCAGGTGCTTCCTCCTGGTCTCCCATGCGGGTGCAGGGCCCAAGCACTTGGGCCATCCTCCACTGCACTCCCAGGCCACAGCAGATAGCTGGACAGGAAGAGGGGCAACCGGGACAGAATCCGGTGCCCCAACCGGGACTAGAACCTGATGTGCCGGTGCCGTAGGTGGAGGATTAGCCTAGTGAGCCGCGGCACCAGCCACCAACATGAATTTATCAATGTCATTATTCCACGGACTTCTGAAGCATCCTTGTAGTCTCAAAATGAGCCTCATGACAGCAGAGGAATGGCCTCCAGTTTGTAATACTGGTCTCTGGGTTCTGAGACTCAGGATACCTTTGCCCTCATCAATATGTCTTTATCTCATCTTCCAAATTATCTGAAGCAAGCCTGCCTTACTTTAAAACTTGGGAAGACATCGCTTTGAGAACAAATCATCTCCTCCGTGCTTTCCTTGGTGTTTATTCAGTTGGGAATTTTTAGGGACAGGATGACATCCGATCAAGGAAAATTTGACAAACGTGTTTTCTTTTCCTACGGCCCTAAGAGGGGCAAACTTTCAGTTCAGCGACTCTGGGAATTCTCACAATTAGCTGGTGGCCTCCAGAGCGGGAGTGCCCTGGGGAAGCATCTCCCTTTTGGGTTTCTGTTACACAGGCAGGAAGGGCTCCAGGAACACCAGGCCCCTCCAGCCTGGATTTATTTGGCTTTGTTTGTACTAATTGTGTGGGTTTGCTCTAAATTGTGCCTGGGGGTGGTACAACATTACAACACCCTGGGATTGACTAAATCAACAATCATTTCCAGTATGTTTTTTCTTCAGGGTCTCTGTGTGTTTATGGAAAACATTCATTCCATACCTTGATTTTTGTCTCATCACAATATATGCCATTTCAAAAAGTAACGAAAACAAAGTGAACTTTCATGACCATGAGTCCTTTTCATGGTGATACACCCACTTAATATAATAAGAGACCAGTGTCAGTATAATATACACGACAGGCAAAAGCTGGCCCATGGCCTGTTTTAAATGGCCCATGAGCTAAGAGACCATTATTCAAAATTTTAATTGATTGAAAACAAATCAAGAAGAGAATAATGCTTCATGACATGTGGGAGTTACATGAAATTCAAATTTCAATGTTCGTAAATAAAATTTTATTGGAACACAATCATGCCCATTTGTTTGTACTTTTTCCACCGCAGCTTTTGTAAAATACTGTAGCTAAAAATGGCCAGTCCCAAGTGGTCTAAGTCCCTGAATGGCCAGGTGCATAGTTATTCTCCACCCTGACTCATTTCGCACACAGACAAATAAATAACAGAAAACTTTTTGGTGGAAAACCCCTGGAATTTCAGAGTTTGCTTATTACTAGAGCACAGTGTTGCCTACAATGACCCTTGTTCATCTGTCACTTGTTAGTTGGCTAGTTGATGTGTTAGAAGGTTAATTGATTAATTATATAAAACACATATGAAAAAGTAGTGCATTACTCTTGGTGCTAAGGATACAAATATCTGCCACAGTTTCCCTCCTCAAGGAGTATACACGTGCTTGCTTTCTTTCCATAGCTCTCTCTACATAAGGCCTTCATACAATGCCCCCATCCCGGCCATTCTGAGCAATCTGTCCATCCCTGAACTCATCCGAACAGTCACACATCTGTGCCTTTGCCCACACTGCTTCTTTTCCCTGTGGATTGAACAATCCCTGAATCTGAAAACCTGATTATCATAATGTAGCCCCCAAACACCCACAGAGTCATGGTTCCTGTTGTCTGCAGATCTGATAAATTGTGGAAGAACAGAAGCAGAGAGCCCAGTGGTGTTGGTTTTGCCCATATCATCTGACCAGCGTGTCTTGTGCCCCTGTGAGGAGTAAAACCCTCCACCTTTCACTGTGATGCTTCCCCCTTGTGATGCCAAGCACTCACCCATTCAGAAACAAAAGGAGAGCATTTCTGAGATGTTCCCCCCCAACTCCTTCAAACCTGCCAATCAGTGGCCACATCTGGGCATTCAAAATTAGCACAAGGCTAGCATAATGGAAGAACTGAATTTTTGAATTTTATCACTTTTAATTCATTTTAATTTTTAAAACAGCTGTATTATTCTACTTTGTTTTTTTTTTTTTTTTTTTTTGGACAGGCAGAGTGGACAGTAAGAGAGAGAGACAGAGAGAAAGGTCTTCCTTGTCCGTTGGTTCACCCCCAAAATGGACGCTGTGGCCAGTGCGCTGCAGCCGGCGCACTGTGCTGATCCGAAGCCAGGAGCCAGGTGCTTCTCCTGGTCTCCCATGTGGGTGCAGGGCCCAGGCACTTGGGCCATCCTCCACTGCACTCCCGGGCCACAGCAGAGAGCTGGACTGGAAGAGGAGCAACCGGGACAGAATCCAGTGCCCCGACCGGGACTAGAACCCCGGGGTGCAAGTGCCACAGGTGTAGGATTAGCCTAGTGAGCCGCAGAGACGGCCTACTTTGTTGTTTATTCCAATTTTTATTGATGTGAAAGAGAAACTGTGATAGAGAGAGAAAAAGTTCTCCCGTTCACTGGTTCACACTCTAAATGCCTGCAACATGGGATTGGGCTGGGCTGAAGCCAGGAGCCCGGTATTCAGTCCACGTCCAACACATGAGTGGCAGGTGTCCAAGCAGGGGAGTCACCGTCTTCTGTCTCCAGGATGTGCAGTATCAGCAAGCTGGTCTCAGAAGCGGAGCTGAGGTGCAAATCCAAGCTCTCCAATATGGGCTGTGGGCATCGCAAGTAGTATCTTAACCACTGAACCAATGCTGAACTTGGTCTCAATTTTAACAGTCACATGTGCTGCTTGCCACGTCACTGCACAATGTAGCTCCAGAGGATATTTGGATCTGCTTGTTTGGATTTCTTTTTTCATCATAGCCTAAACATAATGTGTTTGAAAGGTAAACATTTGCACATAGTATAAAAGAGATGTCAGCTGCTAAATGTTAAAACCAGTATATCTCCTTCAGGATCCTGTGGCACTTGTCTCAGTTAGACACAGCTCTGGGCCATAACTCAGACCTCCAAACCAAAACCCAATGTTGCAGAATCAAGACGTTCCCCCAGGGCCTGAGACCTCAGGAATGAGCCATCTCTCAAAACAGCAGAGCCATCAATCCAGTAGCAACCTTGGGAGTATTCAAGTAAACATATTTTAAAAATATTTACGTATTCTTTCAAGAAAAGAAAATAATGAAACCTGGAAACAGGGTCATCATTATTCTGGATACTTGGAAAACATAAGTGAACAAAACAGAAAAAAGATGGTGAGTTTCTGGAGCTTTCATTTTAATGGAGAAACCCAAGTAATAAGTATAGATTAATACAATATGCAGGCAAATTGTAACATACAATAAAAATACTGTTTAGAAAGAGGCCAAGCGGCAGTTATTTGGTGTCATGCTTGGGCCCCTGACAGCCACATAGGAGACTCAGAGGGTTGTGCTGGTTCCTGGAGTCTGCCTGGCCAGCCCCAACTGTTGTATACATTTGCAGAGTGAATCAGTGGATAGACGATTGCATTTCTTCTCTGTCTGTCTGTCTCTGTCTCTCTTTCCACTTCTCTATCTTTCAAATAAAATGAATATAATAACATTTAAATGAGAAAGAAAGAAAACACAGTAGAGAAGGGATAAACAGTGCTGTCAGAGCCAAGACTGAGGAATGCAGGTGGAAGAGTTGTATGCGTAACTGGGGAGTGGGTTTTTGGTGGTATTTCTAACTCTCTGAGGAGTGGCCTGCTCCACGTTCTGGGACAATGGCAGGCAGAGGCCCGTTTAGAGTCCTGAGTGAGTCTGACCCAGAGACAGGCCTCTGCAGCCGCATAGCTGTACAGGAGGTAGGCGCTTCAGAGAGCTGAGCAGGAGCTGATTTTGGAGGTCTGGATCTTCCTGGGTTGTTGCACTCTTTTATATTGAATAATTTCTAACTTTTCCCCTCTATCTAATAGCAAAGAAGCATGATGTAGTAAAAAATAAAAACTCCTGGCTGCTTTTTGTTTCGCAGGAATTGGGAGTTCTCATCAAGCCCTCTTGTAAGCACAGAGGCACCTGCCTAGGGAGCACTTCCTGTGGACAGTGATGCAAATCCATGCTTGGTCTCCAGCTGCGTCCTCTAGGTCTAACATTCTGTAGCTCTCAGGGTTTCAGGCATACTCACTGTGCATACTGATTTTTCAGGGCTGCTATCACAAAGCAAAAACAAACAAAACCACACACTGGTGGCTTTGGCTTACACAGGAAGTTATTCCCTCACAGACCTGGAGGCCAGGAGGCAAATCAAGATGTGGGAAGCAAGATGCTGAGAGGGAGGGTCTTCTCCAGGCTTCTCTCTTGGCCTCTCGTGGTTCGCTGGCGTTCGTGGTTCTTCAGTCTGTAGACTTCTTATCACCCCTACTCCTGCCTCTGTCTTTCACCTGGCTTTCTCCCAGTTTGCTTATCTGTGTCCACATTTCCCTGGTATGTAAGGACACCAGCCATATTGCACTAGGGACTCGCTCAACTCCAATATAACCTCATCATTACTTAGTTAATTGTATCCACAAGGATCCTATTTCTAAATAAGTCCACACTCTGAGACAGTGGGGTTTGGGACTTTACCATGCATAGAGGGGGCAGGAGAGGACACAACATAACCCACAATACAAGAGTGAGAATGAGAATCAGAAAGTCTGTTTCAAGGCACACCTTGCCCTTATCTTTGCACAGATCGTAGCGATGTTGTAGGGTGACTGTTCCCCCAGAACCCTTCCCTCTATACCATTGGGTGATCTCTGCAAGAATGTGTCATTGAACATCTTCAAAAATCTTGCTGACATGAAAGCGACTGATATTATAATGATTTTCAATGTAAAAGAGAAAAAAAATCTTATTTGGATTTCTTTTCTCCTAGAAATGGATGTCTATTTTCAAAATATTGCACTGGCAGCTTCAGCAGAAGCAATCTATCGCCTGAGAAGGAGTCGCTGAGCCAACATATGCACGCAGATATCAATACCAGCCTGGAGTTACACATAAGCAAAGGGAATTCTGACAGGAGGCCAGGCAGGCTGCCATGCAAGGAGCTCTCCCAGAAAGGCAGCCTTTCGTTTCCCTCACAAATTACCCGAGGACTGTGTTTGACATGCATGCAAGCTGTAGCGAAAGAAATGTCTGATCTATTCTGAGACGAACTTGCCATTGGCATAAACCCAACTGTTCTGTAGTTTTCAAAATGGACCAGTGTCCTGTGCTTTTGCTCTAAAGTGGGGGAATATAGTGTTTTGAATTCCGTTACAGATTAATCAGTAGTCAGACAGCATAAAGACAAATGAAAGGTAACAGGGTTCGTAAATGGTAGAGCTGGGATTTGAAATCAGGACCCCAGGAGAATTGCAAAAATCAGATCCTTTCCATGGCCTGTGCTGGTTCTGGACTTGAAAATGTGGATTTGGAGTCTAAAAGCCAGAAAAAGGCCGGCGCCACTGCTCACTGGGCTAATCCTCCGCCTGCGGCGCTGGCACGCCAGGTTCTAGTCCCGGTCGGGCCACCGGATTCTGTCCCGGTTGCTTCTCTTCCAGTCCAGCTCTCTGCTGTGGCCTGGGAGTGCAGTGGAGGATGGCCCAAGTGCTTGGGCCCTGCACCCGCATGGGAGACCAGGAGAAGCACCTGGCTCCTGGCTTAGGATCAGCGCAGTGCGCTGGCCGCAATGCGCAGGCCGTAGCGGCCACTTTGGGGGTGAACCAACGGAAAAAGGAAGACCTTTCTCTCTGTCTCTCTCTCTCACTTTCCACTCTGCCTGTCAAAAAAAAAAAAAAAAAAAGCCAGAAAAAATGTAAGATCCATGTATCTCTAATCAAGAAAGGTTCTTAATTAGAACCTCTGAAAGATAAGAGATCAAAAGCTTTCTCTTGTGCAAAGAGGCTGAGCATAGGGTTAAGAATAACAAAGCAGGCCTGACAATTTGCTACGTGTTTTTCCTTTGGAGATCTCACTTAATCCTCAGACGTTTATGGGATGTTACTTGTAGCGTAATGAGGAAATCCAGGCCCAGGGTGGTAGATAATGATGTCATAGCAAGCATGTGACTAAGCAGAACTCAAACCTATATCTAAAGCAAAGCCACATGTTAATCCATGTACCCCACCTTTACTCCCCACCACTGTTTGCTTGGACCCTGGTTTGCTAATGGAGCCAACAAACCTGTGGAGAAGGCCTGCAAGGACTCAGTGCTGCCTTTGCCTCGTGTTGGACCCGCGGGGGCTGCTTCCTCCACCATGGACTCAGGCTCCTGTTCCTGATGTGGGCTGCAGGCTCCTCTGGGCTGTGGGTGGCTCTCCTCTGGCTTTGCCATCTTGCTCCACACTTCTTCAGGCCTTTAGCTTTGGTTAAGAGACAGCCCCCATCCCCATCTCATCCCTGAGCAACTGACATCAGCTGGCCTGGCTGTCTTCATTGCCTCTCAACCTTCCACGCCCCTGCTTCTGTCTGGATGGGGCAGTCGAGTGGCTGGATGGCTGGGACTTGGGCTCTCATTTCATCCTGTCCTTTGCCTGCCTGGCTATGTGGACACTGGCTCCCCTCTAGAGCCAGATCCACACTTCAGAATGCTGATCCACTCGGTTAAAGCAGAGCTTGTGGGAGGACGCCTTGTGTGGCCAGGTCCTTTCATGAGTCCCTCCTGTGCTGGACTTGATTTATACCTGTAAACACGCCTGCAAGTCTCTGCTCCCTTTTCGTCCTTGGACTTCTGGACACCCGGAAGGCAAGGATCATCCCCTCATTTACCTTCAGCATTCATGGCCATTTTGCAATTCTTGAAAGCAACTTAGTGAATGGGTCTCTTACTGAAGGGCAGATCCCATGCAGGCGCGCTAACACATGTGCTTCCAGCAAGGCGAGATGCAGTGAGGGGGTGCGGGGCACAAAGTCGTATCTGAGGAGGCAGGGAGTGGGATTGCTGTTTGATCCGTGAGATAAATCCATCCTCAATGAAGTCTCCCCTGACCTGTTCCCCACCCCCAAACCCATGCCTGGCTCTGAGCAAATAGATCACCTCTCCCTCTCATTTTTATTCACCCCTGTGAGCCTGCAACCAAGAGTGAAGGAGCAGCTGACCCTGGCCCTGGAAAGGACACTGCCAATTCAGTATCTCAGGCCTGATTTACCAGTGAGGGAATCAGAGTTTGGAGGGAGACAGCAGCATTCCTGGAACTGCAGTTAGTAATTGTTGCATCTGCATTCCCAATCCAAGCCTGCTTTGTGCTAAATAGGATATCTGGTCGATGTCAGAGGTCACAGCTCCACCTCCCGCATGAACAACCACACCTGCTTCATACAATGACTCTCTGCTTTTAAAATGCTGACGCAGCACAGCAAAACTAAACCAGACACTTAGAGTTGCAATGCAAGTCATCAGGAGTGACTGTCCTCGGAAGGTAACGGGGAATGGGAGCAGGCAGGAGGAGGCATCTGGCTGGGAGTCATGCTCAGTTTGGACCTGTCAATCACATGGGGGCATTCATTGAGCTCACACTCACAGTCTGAGCAGTTTTCTGCATGGATGTAGTATTTGGTTTAAAATTAATTTAACAGGTAAACTACAGTGCCTAAACATTCAGCCCCTTCTTTTCCTCTTCACCTTCTGTGCAGAGAGTAGGTTCAACATGTCCTGCATCCTGCGTTGTCCAAGATGGATTTACCAACCATCCCCATTCATATCCATTGCTTCCCCTTCCACCCAGGCTTCCCTTCCACCCAGGCTTGGAGGGGGCGAATTGTGCATCATGTCCAGCGACTTCCTCCCCTCCAGGCCCATCCCGGGGACCCCAGGGCTCTTTCCCCTCTTAGTCTTCCTCCGCTTCCCTTCTGGTACCTCCTTCTCCAACCTCTCACCCCCTTTATACTGACACACTGCTGGCTGCCCCATGGTACCCTCAGCCTCATTTCTAGTGCACACCTCCTGGGGCACACCCAGTCTCAGAGGGCTGCTCCAAGCCCAGTCCTTCTCCTCAGTGTGGCAGCCTCCTGCTGCTTCCGTCTGGATGTGTCCAGGAGCCCTGCTTGCTGGCCCAGGCCCAATCTCAAGATGGAGCCCATCCTGACCTGGTCAGGAGCTATTCCAGGTCCATGGTGGTGTTCCATTCTTACTTTCTTTGCACTTAAGATAAACAATTAGTTTTTCTTCTTTTTTTAAAGATTTATTTATTTGAAAGGCAGAATTACCGAGAGACAGAGGGGGATAGAGAGAGAGAGAGAGGTCTTCCATCTGCTGGTTCACTCCCCAAAGGCCACATCCGGAGCTTTGCGGATCCGAAGCAAGGAGCCAGGAGTAGCTTCCCAGTCTTCCACGTGGGTTCAGGGGCCCAAGGACTTGGGCCATCTTCTACTGCTTTCCCAGGCCATAGCAGAGAGCTGGATTGGAAGTGGAGCAACCAGGACTTGAACCGGTGTCTGTATGGGATGCCAGCACTGCAGGCGGCTGCTGTATCTGCTATGCCACAGCGCCACCCCCAACCCCCACTCCGTGTGCATTTTCTTTCCTCTGCAGGATCAGTTGCAGTAATGGCTTTATGAAACTTTAAGGAGTGCAGTGAGCATCAGAACTAATTTCAGAAGCAACAGAACCTGAGTCACAGGTGTGCTGTTTATACTGAGTGAGCTGGGGACGTGCCTGCCACACACGGTGTTAGGGAGCAGAATGCTAAATGGCTATGCTGCACTGTTTGTTTTTGTTTTGTTCTGTTCAAGCCTTAGGTTGTGTTTGATCACTTTTGACTCACGGTCATAGATGGCTGTGTTTTCCATCCACGCCACTATTGCAGCGTTTCCAAGAGTCCTGTCCTGTGGTCCATGCCACGTCCTTCCACGCTGCTGACACCTGTCTGCAAGTCTTGAAGCTGGAGGGAGTTTCTTCTGTGAGGCTGTTTTTGTGCACACAGATGGCTTTTTGTTTCAATGCCAAATCATAATATATTCTTTAGTAGACATTTTAAAGGCAGTTAAATGCTACCTGTGAAGTACGTGTCCAGTGACCTAAGATGGTGATACAATGGCTAGCTCTGATCCTGCATGTGTTCCTAGTAGCAGCTACATCACAACTTCACCACCTGGCTAACAGCGTTTTTAAGATGCGTTCTGAATATAAGATACATGTGATTTAGAATGCATGAAATACAGTATAATTTTCAGAAAAGTAAGAAATCGTCTTTTTCTGGCTAGCTTATAAGACTTTCAAAAACTGGATCTCAAATATGCATATCAGGCCCCTCAAATGCCAAAAGGGATAGGAAGCTAATGCATATTAGACACCACAATAATGCCCAGTTCAGGCTAGCCACAGGCACACATGTTGAGTCATTTCAACAACTCGATGGTCAGCGCTTTCTGCACTTCACAGAATACATTTTAAGATATAGCAGAGTCACACCATAAATATGTGCTTGTGAAACTAACGACTGTGGACTGATTAAGTTACTTGGTCATGGTCAGGTGGGTGACTGATTGTTATCAAATCAAAAAAAGTCCGTCATCTTGTGTGACTCACAGCCCTTGTTTGTTTCCCCCCAATTTTTAGTTCAGGTCTCAGTGGGTGACTGTATAGTTTTATAACTAAACAGAGCCAAAAATATTTATTAAGTCAGGTGAAGAGTGGGGGGAGGGAAAGAAGGAGGGAAGGAAAAGGGGGGAGGGGAGGCAGGGAAATAGGAAAGAGGAGAGAAAGGAAGAGAGAAGGGAGGGCGGAAGGGAGGAGAGAAAAGAGGAGGGAGGAAGGAAGGAGGAAGGGAGGGAGGGAGGAAGGAAGCGGGGAGGGAGGAAGGGAGGGAGGAAGGAAGAGGGGAGGGAGGGAGGCAGGGAGGGAGGGAGGAACGGAGGGAGGAAGGTAGGGGGGAAGGATGGAGGGAGAGAGGAAGAGAGGGAGGAAAGAAGGGAGGAGGGAAGGGAGGGAGTGAGGAGGGGGTGGAAGCAAGGGTGGGAGGGAGTGAGGATGAGAGAAAGGAAGGTGAGAAGAGAGCAATAAACAGAAACAAAGGGGAGAAAGTCATGAGAAGAAGGGAAAATTGAAAAAGAAAAAAATAGAAAAAGAAGAAAGCAGGAAAGAAAGCTGTGGGTGACTGGATTAGAAAGATAAAGTGCTTGCGGAGCAAATGCGGGCGCTCCTCCAGCGTTTCATTTGTTTTACAGTGATTCCAGAAGCTGTCTAAACATCAGTTTTACCTGTCGAGGCTTAATGAGCAACACATTTGCTCAAGGTGGACCGAGCTGATGGGTATCAGAGAACGCACTGCCCTGGTCAGCCCTGTGAAAGGGTAAGCCACCTGCATTTTGCCTGTCGTGTGCAAAGGTTTACGTGGATGACTTAAGAAATCGCTCTTTATGGTGAGATTCCCAGGCCTAATCTACTCAGCCCACTGAAAGCTGAGCTCCAAGCAGAACTCAATAAAGGAAATGAGGACGCTCATTTCAGAAGAAAACTGGCTCAGAGCTTTTTAACCAGGACCCAGCATAAAGGGAGGGGCCGGAGATTCCTATGCTAGGCAGGCATTTTCTTTTTCCTTGCTATCCTTATCTCAATAACTCTCGGCCTTTCAGTTGGCTGTAAGTTCCCATTCAGATCATAAAAATTCTTTGGGGCAACTGACATAGTGGCTAAGATGTTACTTGTGACACCCACATCTGATATCAGAGTGTCTGCTTTGAGCCCTGGTTCTATGCTTCCACCCACCTTCCTGCTAATGCACTCCCTGGGAGATACCAGGTGATGTCAAGTACTTGGGACTCTGACACCCATGTGAGAAACTCACAATGAATTCTGAGCTCCTGGCTTCAGCCTGCTCCAGCCTCAGTTATTGTAGGCATTTGAGGAGTGAACCAGCAGATGAAAGAGCTCGCTCTCTCACCCCATCTCACTCTCTCTTTCTGTGCATAAATTTCCAGTGGGGGAGGATTACTGGATTAGGAGACAAGAGACATGGGTACTAGTCTTGCCTTTGCTATACATTCACCAGGAGACCTTGGACAAGACATTTCATCTCTCTGGATCCCCTCAAAAGTTGAAATCCATGAGCATCAACTACGGGCAGATTTGGGGACAGATTACTAAACAAATAGTATTATATGGTTGCAATGTCTCAAGGTTACATAGTCAAGGAGAACTTTCTATACTTCCAGAAATATCATTCTGTTTTGAAATAAAAAGTTTTTATTTGAGGATTTATTTGTTTATTTGAAAGTGCGAGTTCAGAGGGATAGAGAGATCGATCGTCTGTGGGTTCACTCTCCAGATGGCTGCAATGGCTGGGGCAGGGCCAGGTCGATGCAAGGAGTCAGGAGCTTCATCCAGGGGCCCAAGCACTGGGCTGTCTTCTGCCGCTTTTCCCTGGCCATTAGAAGGGAGACAGAAAAGAGGTGGAGCAGCCAGAACATGGATGCCGGCGTCACAAGTGGCGACTTTAGCCACTATGCCACAATACTGGCCCCTGAAATAAAAAGTTTTAATTGAACCATAACAGTA
The DNA here is from genome assembly GCF_964237555.1 of Oryctolagus cuniculus. Lineage (NCBI taxonomy): Eukaryota > Metazoa > Chordata > Mammalia > Lagomorpha > Leporidae > Oryctolagus > Oryctolagus cuniculus. The sequence continues at coordinate 190,316,946 of NC_091433.1, read as the reverse complement.
GTACACATTCCTAGTATAAAAATGTGTGAGAGGGGAAAGAATAATGCTGTCATGCAGATGCAGCCATTATTATTTTAATGTGTTTTTTTTCCAGGAGTTTTAATGTAAAGACATTTGTAAATGCACTGATGAGCATATTTAGGTAGTTTTCTAGTTGATTTGTTATTACTTATTGCTTTAAACAATTACTGTGTGATTAAATCGTTTTTGGAAAACCTGTTTTGGTGACTGCATAAAACTATATCCAATAAATTAACCATAATGAATTTGAACACTTTTCTACTATTGTTTTCATTTATCTTGATTATTTTGCTAATACAAGAGTGCTTCTGAGAGCAATGATATACTTGTATATATACCTGTGCTTATGTTTTGTTCAAATCATCCACCTATTAGACAGACGAGAATTACTAGGTGAGAGACCTGGGACCCATTTTAAATTCTCCTACAGTAAACAGGCTGCCTGCGGTTAGTGTTGCTACCTGCTCACCAAGGTGGAGCACCAAATAACAACAAGGAAAATCCCCAATGTTCTCTCACCCTGCTCAGAGCAAATTTAACTTTACTGATGTATTAATATTCACTTATTTGATTATTGGCTAGGTTAACATTTTTATTTCCTATTCATTTGCTGTTTACCAGTCTTTTTCGTCAGTTTCCTTTCATATCCTCTGCAGCCTTTTCCTGAGGGAGGAGACTCGATACTCAGCCTTTCCTAACAGATCGAACATCGGTGATAAGGGCATTTTACACGGCCATATTTGCTGTAGATTGTTTGCTTATTTGATTATTGTTTAAGGTTTTAAAAAATAATGTTTAAGGAAATGTATTTTTAGGACACTAGTCAAGTTCCCTGAAGCCATGGAAATATATCACTTCCCACCAGAAATGCATTCCTTTGGTATTAGCACAGGACTTTTAAAACAATAAACATAAGATTCACATCAGAACTGTCTCTTAATTTTTTTCAGCAAGCCCAGTTCTCAGCCTAGAACAATAGTGAGACCCCACATCTTCATTTTTTTAAAGAAATTCTACAGTTGTGTTTAAACAACATTAGTATCCACAAGAAATATCAAGGCTACAAGCATCACTTTGAAAGTGACGTTTTCAATGTTTCCTCCCATCATTGTCATCATGAACTTAAAGCGCTTGTGTTTGGGCTCCGGGAGAGCCAGGCTTCCAGAACCCAGCAGGAGGTAACTGGAGGAACAGAGAGTCTTTCCCAAAATTGGCAAAATGGAAACATCTGAATCCCTTGAAGCAAATGCATGAAATGCTTTCTAGACTGGAGAGTTCAGTATTTAGATTTTTTTAGAGTCACTGTTTTTGTGTCAGTCCTGCTCCATTTTAATCTCTTGGGGCTGTAGGTCTATTTATGCATCCCCCTTTTATTGGTACCCCAAGAGGTTGCACCCCTTCCTTCCCTCTGCCAGCCAACCAGCCCACCTCTGTGCCCCAAATTTGTGCATCGTTTGCACAAAGCACCATGTTTCTTTGACGGTGGCAGGTTTTAATGTCGAGCTCTGGCCTAAGATCTCCCACACAGCACACACCTGGCCTAAATGCTTTCTGCAGGAGACCTAATGTCACGTATTTCTCTGTAAAAGAAAATAAAAGCCACACAGAGCCATCCCAGTGAGATATAACTACTGCTAACCTTGTGGCTTCCTCCCCTCCGGCATCTCCTATGTAAATATTATGCCAGCCACCTTTCCCCACATTTTCACTTGAAATGATGTTGCCATCACTTCCCAAACTATAACTTTAGTGGTTAATAAAATAACTCATTCAACTACTCCTCAACGGACAGAAATTTAGGACGTGTCCTATTTTTTTCTCTGTACTTAGTCATTTTGAGTAAATAACCTCATGCTTGTAATTTAGATTGCACTCCAGTTCCTGTATCAAGGAAGATTCCCAGAAGTAGGCACATTGTGTATTGCACACACACACACACACACACACACACGGGATACATGTCTCTCAGCATGTCTTTCAGTAGTTTCTGCATTGAGGAGGGGAGTGTGTTTAACAGAGAGGCCTTGTGTTCCTGAGGATGCGCATCTGCGTTTCCAGTTTTTCAAGTGAAAACCGTTACCTGATTTCCCAGAACAGGAAAGGGAAAGCGTTCACACCATTCCAATGCAGGTGTCAAGAGGCGCCGGCTGGAGAGTTACTCATACCACAGTGTCTAACCACAGAGCTCCGGGCCTTTGTGCTCTAGCCCTGTGCCAGGGCTTTCCCCAGTCTGGAGCGTGAGCAGGGCCAATGGCCCTCGCAAGCCGAGGGGTGCACAGAGCCTGGCAGGGTGGGCTGATGGGGAGGAGACAGAGGCCCGGTGATTCGACCTGAGAGCAGCAGTCCTGAGGTGCACAGAGAAGACATGACCAGAGGCTGCCATCTGTTTGGTAACCAAGGTCAAGGGCAGGCAGGCGTGGAGGCAGGTCTCGGGGGAGGACTTACCAGGAGCTAAAAGCTGCCCTAACCTTGGCTGCTAAGAACTCTTAATCTCAGATCTTCTTAGAATTCCAAACACGACATTTCTCCCAGCCCCGCTGAGGTCCTTAATCGCAAAAATGCAAGGATTAGCAAATGTTCTTACATTAAATATGCAATCCTTGATAAGCCGGCCCAGCCTATCATTTTCTTTGTCCTTGTCCCTCCTCCTGCTGCCCCCTCCCTCAGCGGTGCACTTCTACTCTGTTCTGTGTTCACGTATGGATCCATTGTGTAGTCTCTCTCTACTCCCTCTAAATGGAAAGCCCTTCTTCTTAGGTTAGCTTATGGGGGTCCCTGCTTGCACTGTTCAACTCCTGCTATGATTTGAATGTTGACTGTGCACCAAGGTCTGTGTTACTGGCTTGGTCTCCAGGGTGGTGGTACTGGGAGGTGGTGGAGACTTTAGGTGGTAGAGACTTTAGGAGGTGGAGCCTAGTGGGAGGCTCTTAATTCACTCTTCTTGTGGGACTCCTTGGTAGTTCTTGTGAGAAGATGGCTATAAAAACCTGAGTTTGGCCCCACCTTTCCCCTCTCCGCTCCATGTTTGGGGTATAATCACTGCCTTGCTAAACACACCGGCTCTCTGATTGCCATCTACCAGTGGTGTGGGTTCTTCCCCCAGAGCTAAGCAGCTGCGGGTGCCCTGCTCTCGAACCACTTCCACTGTGGGCCTTCTGCCTCACCATAGCAATGCAAAGGTGACTAATGGAACTCCCACATCACTTTCCTTCCACGCACCAAAGGTTTCACTGCTTTGCAGGGAGTAATGTTGGCTCTCTCCATAGTCTGAACTCCTTGAGGGCAGGTTCTGGGCTTCAAAGTAAGTCCTATTACTCCAGGGCCTAGAATAAGTCCCTGTTGACATGAGAAATAATTGTTAAGTTGTTGTTGCAAGAATGGAAGGGGGATAAATGACAAAAGGGAAGAAATATGAATAGGGTGAAATAAATAAATACTCATAAAATGTGCATTAAATCTGAGTTGCTGTCCATGTTCAGTAAGTGTGGCACGTTTGGATCTGGTGTCTGAGACTGAGAGCCTTGCAGATGTGTGCAAGGCTCTTAACTCAAGGCCAGTTCAACTCTTCAGGGCACAGCCAGGGATCTGAAGGGAGTGGAGAAGACTGAGGAGCACACGTCAGCGCAGGAGGTCCTGGCACAGAAGCCCAAGGACAGGAGGGCTTTCCCCACCCCTCAGACCTCACTGGGCCGGCCCTTCCTGCTTTGTTTATATATTTGCTTATTGCCCTGAGCAGTCAAGGTACTGTATTTCCAAAGCATGTGCTCTCACACACACACACTCTAGGCTATGTGGTATGTATGTGTATATGTTAAATGCTATTTGAATCATCTACCTGAGGTGGCCGGGATTGGGGGGGGGGCAATTCATTTATAGCACTCACTCTCCAGAGATGTCAATGCATGTGAGTCAATGAAAATGAATTAATCACACACCACTGGGGGTGAGTGTGCCAACATCCCAAAGCGTTCTACAAACTTCTTCCTTGGGCACAACAGGAGGCTTAGAACTCGCTACCATCCATCCACAGCAAAGTAGAGCTTCATTTTCACAAAAGTGTGATGGGTAATGGCAAATCTAGATGATGGAAGGGAACTCTGTTTAAGAAAACCACCTTAAACTTGTACCGGGTGCCCAGTGAGAGGTCCATGCAGACTCCCCAGAACATCTCAGCTGAGTTCGAGGGAGTGGTATGCTCACCATGGAACCACCTCTTTACCTTTCCAGAAATTCACCTGCATCACGAGCATGACCAGAAACCAAAATCCATGTCAGCGAGATGAACGTGCTGGGAAATTCGTGGGTAGTTCTGAGGATCTGAAGTTTGGCTTGCATAGAGTTCTCTAGCTTTAAATTGATTCATTTACGTTTTGATTTCAGAAGCAACAAATGGCTTTAGAATGCAAAAGTCCTTACCTGCCCTCCCCTGGAAGTGAAAAATTCTCACCGTATGTAAAATGGGGGTCCCATAAAATTATAAAGGAGCTTACAAATTCCTATTGCCTGGTGGTATCATAGTCATCATCATGTTATAGGGAAATGCACTAGCGTGCTTGTGGTGATGCTGGTGGAAGCAAACCGCCTGCACTGTGAGTCATAGCAAAGCAAAACTATGCAATGGTGCAAGGTACATAATGTTTGATCACCATGTACGACTATGTTACTTGATCATATAGTTACTGCATTATACTTTTTATCATTATTTCAGAGTGTACTCTTTCAACTTATTTTTTTTTTGCAGATTTAGTTTTGATTATTTATTTCAGCCAACAGCAATTAAAATACAGACCTGAAAAGATCAATTGGCAAATGGGCCAAGGTTTTTTTTTAATGAAAGTTCATAATTCAACCAACCAATCAATGAACCAAATTCAGACACAGAATATAGTAGAAGAAAAGAGTCAGCCACTTTATGTCCCATGATCTGGAGTCCTTGTAACTATCTGGAAGATTATCCTAGGTTAGTCCTTCCCATAAACTCACGGGAATCGTGGATCTGCAAAGCCAATGTTACCAGAAAATTCATGTCTCTGAAACCTCAGGATACACATTCCTGTCCAGGGGGAAACTTGTAAAGGCAGAAAACCAAGCCACTCAAAAGCATGAGGAGGGCAAATAGTGCTGCCAGTAGAATGGCACTCCCAGCTTCCTGAGTATCTGGCTTGAAGGGCAGATGGAAAGACGACGGGAAGGCAATGCCTCGTACATTCACAATGGAGTAGTAATTCCAGAATGCAGTGGTTAAGACACAGACACTAGTAATTATGCACAGGACTCCAGAAGCCACAAATGGGTTGAAGAGGGTATTCGTCCCCACAATGCCCATGTACACATTTCTAAGTGCAAGGATGATAAAGGCCTCCCCAGAAGCCCTAGAAGGTTGGCAGCCAGCAGGAGTTGTTGAGAAACATGGATACTGAGAGGGAAGAAGGTATCACTGTAGGTGTGTCAGTGACAGAATTTGGTATGTCTGTGGCTTTGGTTGGAGTCGCGGTGATGGTGATAAATGCAGGTTCTCCATATTCCCAAACTGGCAAAGCCTTTGGGGGAGAGCAAGGGGTCATCCGTGTACCACAGTCGCCACTCTGCAAGGCCCATGGAGGTAGTGAAGAGGATCCATCCTATGGTGGAAACGGCAAAACCTGCTACTTGGCGATTGGCACTACTGACGAGTAAGGTCATAATGGCAGCACACCCATGAGAACAGCCGTGTGGTCTCCAAGTGAACCAGAAGCAATGTGAGAGAAGGCTGGCAGCTCAGAGGGCCAGCATGGCTGAGGATGGCACAGTACCTCCGTGATATCCCTGTTGGCTCTCCATCGCAGGCTTCTGGATTGGGGCAGCCGTAGGTTCTCGTAACCACTGGTGGCCCAGTGTTCAGTCACCAGGCCCTCTCTTTAGCCCTCCACCCTAAATTCTCAGTTGCTAGGCTGTCTATGGAATGACAGCAGCCATTATGTCATGTCTTTCTTTCCCTCCTTACGTGTTCTCTGTTCTGGCAGCCTGTAGGGGTCAGTTGGGGTCTGTTTACTCATGGACGGTGAGTCCACTCTCAGATCCATCTGACCGATCTTCACTTGTCTTCTAAGTAGGTATCCAGCTTGACATGACCCAGACGTTTTCATTATAAACATCCTGTCCAGTAGATCTCCCTGGCACTCATCCCATTTAGTTTTTTTTTTTTTCCTTCTTTTTTTTTACTTTTATTTAGTAAATATAAATTTCCAAAGTATAGTTTACGGATTACAATGGCTTTTTCCCCAAATAACTTCCCTCCCACTCGCACCCCTCCCATCTCCCATTCCCTCTCCCATTCCATTCACATCAACATTCATTTTCAATTATCTTTACATACAGAAGATCTATTTAGTATATATTAAGTAAAGATTTCATCAGCTTGCACCCATACAGAACATAAAGTGCAAAATACTGTTTCAGTACTAGTTATAGCATTAATTCACATTGGACAACACATTAAGGACAGAGATCCCACATGAGGAGTAAGTACACAGTGACTCCTGTTGTTGACTTAATAATCTGACACTCTTGTTTATGGCATCAGTAATCTCCCTAGGCTCTAGTCATGAGTTGCCAAGGCTATGGCAGCCTTTTTAAAATATATTTATTTATTTATTTATTTATTTATTTTTTGACAGGCAAAATGGACAGTGAGAGAGAGACAGAGAAAGGTCTTCCTTTTGCTGTTGGTTCACCCCCAAAGTGGCCGCAACGGCCAGTGCACTGCGCTGATCCGAAGCCAGCAGCCAGCTGCTTATCCTGGTCTCCCATGGGGTGCAGGGCCCAAGCACTTGGGCCATCCTCCACTGCACTCCCTGGCCACAGCAGAGAGCTGGCCTGGAAGAGGAGCAACCGGAACAGAATCCGGCGCCCCAACCAGAACTAGAACACGGTGTGCCGGCGCCACAGGCGGAATATTTGGAAGCACTGAGTTCACCGACTTTGATCTTATTTAGACAAGGTCATAGTCAAAGTGGAAGTTCTCTCCCCTTCAGAGAAAGGTACCTCTTTCTTTGATGGCCCCATTTTTTCTACTGGGATCTCACTCGCAGAGATCTTTCATTTAGGCTTTTTTTTTTTTTTTTTTTTTTTTTTGGCAGAGTGTCTTGGCTTTCCATGCCTAAAATACTCTCATGGGCTCTTCAGCCAGATACGAATGCCTTAAGGACTGATTCTGAGGCCAGAGTGCTGTTTAGGACATCTGCCATTCTGAGTCTGCTGTGTATCCCGCTTCCCATGTTGAATCGTTCTCTCCATTTTTCTATCAGTTAGTATTAGCAGACACTAGACTTGTTTGTGTGATCCCTTTGACTCTTAGACCTATCAGTGTGGTCAATTGTGAACTGAAATTGATCACTTGGACTAGTGAGATGGCATTGGTACATGCCACCTTGATGGGATTGTATTGGAATTCCCTGGCACTTTGCTAACTCCACCATTTGGGGCAAGTCCGATTGAGCATGTGCCAAATTGTACATCTCCTCCCTCTCTTATCCCCACTCTTATATTTAACAGGGATCACTTTTCAGTTAAATTTAAACACCTAAGAATAATTGTGTGTTAATTACAGAGTTCAACCAATAGTATTAACTAGAACAAAAAAATACTAAAAGGGATAAAGTATTACATTGTACATCAACAGTCAGCACAAGGGCTGATCAAGTCACTGTTTCTCATAGTGTCCATTTCACTTCAACAGGTTTCCTTTTCGGTGTTTGCTTAGTTGTCACCGATCAGGGAGAACATATGATATTTGTCCCTTTGGGACTGGCTTAATTCACTCAGCATAATGTTTTCCAGATTCCTCCATTTTGTTGCAAATGACTGGATTTCATTGTTTTTGACTGCTGTATAGTATTCTATAGAGTACATGTCCCATAATTTCTTTATCCAGTCTACTGTTGATGGGCATTTGGGTTAGTTCCAGGTCTTAGCTATTGTGAATTGAGCTGCAGTAAACATTAAGGTGCAGACAGCTTTTTTGTTTGCCAATTTAATTTCCTTTGGATAATTTCCAAAGAGTGGGATGGCTGGGTTGTATGGTAGGGTTATATTCAGGTTTCTGAGGAATCTCCAGACTGAATTCCATAATGGCTTTACCAGTTTGCATTCCTACCAACACTGGGTTAGAGTCCCTTTTTCCCCACATCCTCGCCAGCATCTGTTGTAAGTAGATTTCTGAATGTGAGCCATTCTAACCGGGGTGAGGTGAAACCTCATTGTGGTTTTGATTTGCATTTCTCTGATTGCTAGTGATCTGGAACATTTCTTCATGTGTCTGTTGGCCCTTTGGCTTTCCTCTTTTGAAAAATCTCTATTGAGGTCCTTGGCTCATCTCTTAAGTGGGCTGTTTGTTTTGATGTTGTGGAGTTTCTTGATTTCTTTGTAGATTCTGGTTATTAACCCTTTATCTGTTGCATAGTTTGCAAATATTTTTTCCCATTCTGTGGGTAGCCTATTCACTTTCCAGACTGTTTCTTTTGCAGTACAGAAATTTCTCAATTTGATGCAATCCCAAATGTTAATTTTGGCTTTGACTGCCTGTGCTTCCAGGGTCTTTTCCAAGAAGCCTTTGCTGGTACCTATATCTTGCAGGGTTTCTCCAATATTCTCTAATAATTTGATGGTGTTCGGTCATAGATTTACGTCTTTAATCCATGTTGAGTGGATTTTTGTGTAAGGTGAAAGGTAGGGGTCTTGCTTCATGATTCTGCACATGGAAATCCAATTTTCCCAGCACCATTTACTGAATAGGCTGTTCTTACTCCAGGGATTGGTTTTGGATCCTTGATCAAATATAAGTTGGCTGTAGATGTTTGGATTGATTTCTGGTGTTTCTTTTCTGTTCCATTGGTCTATCCATTTGTTTCTGTACCAGTACCATGCTGTTTTGATAACAACTGCCCTGTAGTATGTCTTGAAAACTGGTATTGTGATGCCTCCAGCTTTGTTTTTGTTGTATAAGATTGCTTTAGCTATTCAAGGTCTCCTGTGTCTCCATATGAATTTCAGCATAATTTTTTTTCAGAACTGGGACGAATGTCTTGTGTATTTTGATTGGTATCGCATTGAATCTATAAATTGCTTTTGGGAGAATGGACATTTTGATGATATTGATTCTTCCAATCCATGAGCATAGAAGATTTTTTGGTATCCTCTTCTATTTCTTTAAGATTTTGTAATTCTCATTGTAGATATCTTTAACATTCTTGGTTAAGTTTATTCCAAGGTATTTGATTGTTTTTGTAGCTATTGTGAATGGGATTGATCTTAGAAGTTCTTTCTCAGCTGCGGCGTTGCCTGTGTATACAAAGGCTGTTGATTTTTGTGCATTGATTTTATATCCTGCTACTTTGCCAAACTCTTCTATGAGTTCCAATAGTCTCTTAGTAGAGTCCTTTGGATCCCCTAAATAAAGAATCATATCATCTGCAAAGAGGGTTAGTTTGAGTTCTTCCTTCCCAATTTGTATCCCTTTAATTTCTTTTTCTTGCCTAATAGCTCTGGCTAAAACTTCCAGAACTATATTGAATAGCAGTGGTGAGAGTGGGCATCCCTGTCTGGTGCCACATCTCAGTGGAAATGCTTCCAACTTTTCCCCATTCAATAGGATGCTGGCCGTGGGTTTTTCATAAATTGCTTTGATTGTATTGGGGAATGTTCCTTCCATACCCAGTGTGCTTAGAGTTTTCATCATGAAAGGGTGTTGTATTTTATCAAATGCTTTCTCAGCATCTATTGAGATAATCATATGATTTTTCTTCTGCAGTCTGTTAATGTGGTGTATCACATTGATTGTTTTGCTCACATTAAACCATCCCTGCATACCAGGGATAAATCCCACTTGGTCTGGGTGGATGATCTTTCTGATGTGTTGTTGCATTCTATTGGCGAGAATTTTATTGAGGATTTTTGCATCTATGTTCATCAGGGATATTGGTCTGTAATTCTCTTTCAATGCTGCATCTTTTTCCAGCTTAGGAATTATGGTCATGCTGGCTTCATAAAAAGAATTTGGGAGGATTCCCTCTTTTTCGATTGTTCTGAATAGTTTGAGAAGAATTGGAGTTAGTTCTTCTTTAAATGTCTGGTAGAATTCAGCAGTGAATCCTTCTGGTCCTGGGCTTTTCTTTGCTGGGAGGGCCTTTATTACTGTTTCAATTTCTGTCTCAGTTATGGGTCTGTTTAGGTTTTCTGTGTCTTCCTGGTTCAATTTAGGTAGGTTGCATGTGTCCAGAAATCTATCCATTTCTGATAAATTTCATGGTTTGCTGGCATACAATTCCTTGTAGTAATTTCTGATGATTCTTTTTATTTCTGTGGTATCTGTTGTTACGTTTCCTTTTTCATCTCTGATTTTATTGATTCAGGTCTTTTCTTTTCTTAGTTAGTTGGGCCAATGGGGTCTCAATTTTGTTTATTTTTTCAAAAAAACCAGCTCCTCGTTTGGCTGATTTTTTGGTAATTTTTTTTTTTTTGCATTCAATCATATTGATTTCTTCTCTGATTTTAATTATTTCTCTTCTCCTACTAGATTTGGGTCTGGTTTGCTGCAGATTTTCTAGATCCTTGAGATGACTTGAAAGCTCATTTATTTGGTGCCTTTCCAATTTCTTGATGTAGGCACCTATTGCTATAAACTTTCCTCTTAACACTGCTTTTGCTGTATCCCATAAGTTTTGGTATATTGTGCTGTTATCCTCATTTACTTCCAGAAAGTTTTTAATTTCTCTTTTGATTTCTTCTATGACCTAATGTTCATTCAGGAGCATGTTGTTCAATCTCCATGTGTTTGCGTATGCTCTAGGGATTCCTGAGTTGCTGATTTCCAACTTCATTCCCCTATGGTCTAAGAAGCTGCATGGTATGATTCTAATTCTTTTGAATTTGCTGAGACTTGCTTTATGGCCTAGTATGTGGTCAATCCTAGAGGAGGTTCCATGTACTGCTGAGAAGAATGTAAATTCTTTATGTTTAGGATGAAAAGTTCTGTAGATATCTGTTAGATCCATTTGGGCTATAGTGTTGTTTAAATCTACTGTCACCTTGTTGATCTTCTGTCCGGTTGATCTATTTCTGAGAGTGGAGTATTGAAGTCCCCCAGTATTATTGTATTGGAGTCTAAGTCTCCCTTTAAGTCCCTTAACAAATCTTTTAAATAAACCGGTGCCCTGTAATTAGGTGCATATACATTGATAATAGTTATATCTTCCTGTTGAATTGATCCCTTAATCTTTATATAGTGTCCCTCTTTGTCTCTCCTAATAGTTTTTGTGGTAAAGTTTATGTTGTCCAATATTAAGATGGCTACACCCGCTCTTTTTTCATTTCTGTTGGCATGGTATATCTTTTTTCAGCCTTTCACTTTCTGTCTGTATGCATCTTTGTTGGAAAGATGTGTTTCTTGTAAGCAGCAAATAGATGGGTTTTGTTCCTTAACCCAATCAGCCAATCTGTGTCTTTTAACTGGACAGTTCAGGCCATTAATGTCCAATGTGACTATTGATAAGTAGTAACTTTTCCCTGCCATTTTCCCAAGATATTTTCTAATATATGCTTTGATGACCGTGTTTCTGTGTGTAACACATCTTTTTTTTTTTTTTTTTTTTTTTTTTTTTTTTTTTTTGACAGGCAGAGTGAACAGTGAGAGAGACAGAGAGAAAGGTCTTCCTTTGCCCTTGGTTCACCCTCCAATGGCCGCCGTGGCCAGTGCGCTGTGGCCGGCGCACTGCGCTGATCCAAAGGTAGGAGCCAGGTGCTTATCCTGGTCTTCCATGCGGGTGCAGGGCCCAAGCACTTGGGCCATCCTCCACTGCACTCTCGGGCCACAGCTGAGAGCTGGCCTGGAAGAGGGGCAACCGGAACAAAATGTGGTGCCCCAACCGGCACTAGAACCCTGTATGCTGGCGTCGCAAGGCGGAGGATTAGCCTAGTGAGCCGCGGCTCCTTCTGTGTAACACATCTTTAAGCATCTTTTGCAGGGCTGGACGAGTGGTGACGAATTCAATTTCTGTTTTCTATGAAAGGTCTTTTTTTCACTTTCATTCACAAATGAGAGCTTTGCAGGATATAATATTCTGGGCTGGCAGTTTTTCTCTCTTAGTACCTGGGCTATGTCTCACCATTCCCTTCTAGCCTGTAGGGTTTCTGATGAGAAGTCTGCTGTGAGTCTAATTGGAGATCATCTGAGAGTAATCTGACGTTTCTCTCTTGCACATTTTAGAATCTTTTCTTTATGTTTCACTGTGGTGAGTTTGATTACAACATGTCGTGGTGAGGATCTCTTTTGGTCATGTTTGCTAGTGGTTCTATGAGCTTCCTGTACTAGGATGTCTCTGTCCTTCTCCAAACCCAGGAAGTTCTATGCAAGTATCTCACTAAAAAGGCCTTCTAATCCTTTCTCTCTCTCCATGCCTTCAGGAACTCCTAGAACCCGAATGTTGCTTTTTTTTAATAGTATCCTTTAGATTCCTGACAATATTTTTTAGATTTCTAATTTCCTCTTTTTTTCTTTGGTTTGACTGTTTACTTTCCTGTGCTCTGTCTTCTAAGTCCAATATTCTCTCTTCTGCTTCATTGACTCTGTTTTTAAGGCTCTCTAATGTGTTTGTCATTCGATCTATTGAGTTCTTCATTTTGTTTTGCTTTCTCTTCACTATCACACTTTCCTGTTCTACTAGTTTCTGCATTTCATTTTGATTCCTCCTTAAGATTTCATTTTCACGAGAGAGATTTTCTATCCTTTCCAGTAAGGGTTTCCATAGCTCAAGCATTTGTTTTTGAGAACTTCTAAATATTCTTATCATAAATTTTTTGAAATCCATATATTGCATTTCGTCCATCTCATCATCTTCATAATCTTGGCTTGGGGTGTCTTGTACATTTGGGGGCATCATAATGTCTTCCTTGTTCTTGTTTCCTTGGTTTCTGCGTTTTTTGCTTGGCATTGTGGGGATATTCTTTGGATTCTTCTTCCCTCACTGTGGTGTTTTTTTCTTGTTATAATTTGACTGTATTAAGTGGACTGTCTGTTTTTGATGGAGTCTTAGAGGCTTGAGATGGGTGTGGCCAGAGAGCTCTGTTTGGTTCTTCATGGTTAAGGGTGTGCCAAAGGTGACACTCCCAGGTTAGGCATGGTAAATCTCTCTCTCTCTCTCTCTCTCTCTCTCTCTCTCTCTTTTGATTCAGAAGGGAAGTAATTCTGCACAGCTGAGTGGAATTGAAGGTAGTTAGCTTCTGATCTCTGGCTCCTGTGGGTATAATATTCGCCTGCTCTTTTCCAAGGACCACACAGGGAATCTGTCCTGCCCTCAGTGTGGGCTCAAATTCTCCTGCAGTCTCCCACTGGGTTGCCAAGGTTACTGAATTGTAGCATCTCTGGAGAGTACTCACGTGAACTATGTGAGTTCTCTCACCCACCGTCGCTTTTTTCTGTCTCAGTTCATTAGTACCACACATTCACTAGGTCCTAATCTCCTGTTATTTCACCCCCCCAGAGTCAGGTTTTTCTGCTTGGCTGAGGGCGGGTGCAGACCTGCGGTCGTGCCACTTTTATGTATGTCCAAAATGGCTCAACTTATTTTTTTAAGATGTATTTTATTTGAAATGCAGGGTTACAGAGAGAGATGGAAAGATGAGAGAGAGAGAGAGAGAGAGAGAGAGAGAGAGAGAAGAGAGAGAGAGGAGATATTTCACCTGCTGGTTCACTCTCCAAATGGCCAAATGCAAGGGCCAGGGCTGGCCACAATGAAGTTGGGAGCCAGGAACTTCATCAAGGTCTCCCACATGGGTACAGGGCCCCAAACACTTGGGCCATCTTCCACTGTCTTCTCATTTACATTAGCAGAGAGCTGGATGGGAAATGGAGCAGCTGAGACTCTAACTGGTGCCCACATGAGATGCTAGCATTGTAGGCAGCAGCTTAACCAAAAATGCTATAATGCTGACTCTCCTTCAAGTTATTTTTAAATAAGAGTTTACTATAAAATAGTATGTTCTGTTAGGTAGGACCCAGGTAGGACATGCGTGTCATATTTGCCAGATCTCTAATTGCATCCATAGGCCATGCTAAGTGATTGAATTCTACACCTAGGTTTGTGCAGGAAAAAATTGTCTAATGGTACTTTTCTCAGACCATGTTCTTGTTGTTAAGTGATACATGGCTACATGGAAGTAGGTATAAGCATCACATACATATGTGTGGTTGTTAGTGTATATTCATGCATGTGAATAAACATATGGATATGTATGTGGATACATATATGTGTGTATTTTTTATATTTTAGTGTTTGGGCCCAGAAAGTTCACAGCAAGATCCTGGTTAATTGATTGGCACCAGGGTATCTGTTTAACCATTCATCTTTGGAATATTTGTCCTTATTAGTCTCGTGTTAGGTCTTGCCTAGGCTGGTGACAGCATGAAATATGTGAGTCTCAAATCTTCAGTTGCATGATGATTTGACAGCATGTATTGAAATTGAGAAACTTAACTTTGTGCTTAGTGATGTTACAAAGATGGAATTTCCCCAACACTGGTTCTTGCAGATGTTCACCAAGATGAGTGTAGAAAAATAGTCAAAGCAATAGAGTTTTGCAAATAAGCAGCGAACAAGTTTGGAAAAATTAATGAGCTCATCAATATCAAGTGGCTTAAATCAAGGGTGGTACATCTTGAATTTTGACCCTTAAAGCTACTCTCTGAATAATACAGGGGAATGATTTACTTCTCTGCTCTCCTGTACTTACAAATGAGGTCAGCCTGAGGATCAGAGATAGCACATGTAAATATTTAACAAAGTATGTGCAGGTAGGAGTGTTCAGTAAGCAGTAGCTATTATCATTTCTAGAGACAGGCATGACACCAGGCATTTATCTTTCTATTATTTCATATGCTAATATAAGACAGATGCCAGTAATTCAAGGGACTGTGTCTTAAGTACACAGGCAGAAAAGCACTGGGGAGACTGGGGCTCGGGGTGGAGCGGGGGCTCCTGTGCAGTTCTACTTCTGCAGGATGGCTGCAGGAAACACCCATCAGGGCTCCCGGAGGAGCCGTGTCAAGTGCAGCGCGATTGCATCCTAGGCTACAGCAGCAGCTGAGTCCCAGGGCGTTGGTGATCAATCACAGCACCTAGAATGTAGAGATATTCAACATCAGTTTGTGCACCTCCTACCCAGAAATTTGGTTCCGTGGGGGCTCAGGCGCGTTTGAGAGACCTGCTTTTAACAGCTCCAAGGAGTGTGTCCTCATGCTGAGTACAGAGTCAGAGCTAGAAGAAACTCTAGAAACCACCAATTTAGCAGTTTGTTAATTTATGCACCTGGTAAACCAGCTCAAAATGACTTAGGTATCCTGATGATCACCTTCTATCTGCAATCTCCACTCCTTCAGCCACCATTGAGAGAAGACTGCAATTCAGGGAGCTTAAGGAACCTGCCTAGGGGTGACTTCATTCATCAGCGATGGAGCTGGCATTGCTCACAGAACCCATAAACCCTCATCCTGCCTTTAGTGCTCTCTGAGCCCAAGTGTTGTGAGATGTCCCCATGTCCAGCAAGTAGTGCAGCGAGGTGGCAAGTGACCCTGTGCTCACGCAGGGTGAGTGACCGGCTCGGGGGAAGCTCCCATTCCAGATCAGCCAGGTGAGAACCGTGGGACTGCAATGAGCCTAGTGGTTGAGTCACGTTGCATGTGGCCTTAAAGTGAACCAGGACTCACACCGTCCCCTACGGAGTGGAAGGAGGCAGTGTATGGGGAGCTTGGGGAAGAGGAACCTGCATTCTTCCTGAGCCCTATTGCTCCGATCTCATTCTGCTCCAAGTTGTGATGGTCTCAACATCTCAGTTGTGTTCTGCTCGGTAGCACATGTCCCAGGTGATAAAGACACCTACATTTCCCTCTCCCCACCCCAACACAGCACACACAGATATTATTTGAATACATGATAGAGTCGACAGACTACTTTCTGGCTTCTTCCCCTGTTAGAATAACTGAGCTCTCTGCCCCATACTCATCCACTGGCCCTATACGTTCTGAAAGTGTCTGGCCTGAACTTGAACTTTCTTTCTGCAAACCTCACACACTACCCTTCAGCGCCATTGAGTTCCCTCGACTTGATGACACACGGGGAGTCCCCTTTTCCGCAGCAGCCAGCACTGTGCCAAAGGTAGAGGCAGATGGGAAGCCTGGACCTTCTTCCTGGGGAGTTTGATTCTCATCCAAGGAACAGAGGCCTCCTCCCTTGCAGAGCCTCAGCTCTCGTGGCTGTTGGAGGATGCCTGGAGACTGTCTTCTGCCAATGCTGAAATCCTGTGGTAACTGCTTTACTTTCCTCCTTCCTCTCTCTACAAACTCCCCATGCACAGTGCCTTTTAATTCCCACTAAACAGCAAGAAGGGCCTTTAAGCACTGCACAGACCACTACAGAATGATAAAGTAAAATACAAGGTTGAGTTCGATTCAAGTTCAAAGAGGGACATGGATGTCTATGGTGAGATTTTCTAAGCACAGAACTACCAGCCATCACAGAGTGGGCTCATGTTGATTTTGAAAATCAGAGTCCTAATTTGCAAGTGTTTATATTCGTTGTCACCTCCCTCCATTTCCCCAGCAGTGCGCACTGCCTGCTACCACCACCCTCACCTCCGTTCACTCCCCAGCTCTGTCTCAGCCAGAAGTCCTGGGGGAAGAGGAGGCCAGCCTGTCTCACCTCGCCTCTGACAGCCAAACAGCAGGCTCCTGTCTCCACGTTTAAGGTTTAACGAGGAGAGCCCCAAGTCAGGAAGGCTGGTGCCGAGGTTTTATGGAGGCTCTGGGCCAAATGACTTAGCCAGCAATTCAACCAGCACTGGTTCGATCCCCGGGGAGCTGCAAAATGCAAACAGATCTGGTAAAACGGGAGAGCAATTTCCCAAGCAGGAGACCAGGAGCTTTTAACGAGCTGAAGTGAGCCTGCCTGTTCCTCCCATGGTCCCCTCGTCTGGCTAATTAGGTTGCCAGTTGCAAGGAGTCCTTTGATGGCTCAGAGGGTCTGTAGCTCCAGATTGAGTTGACAGTAACGAGTAAGCCATACCACGGGATCCCAGCAGCTTTGTAAGCCTTCCCTCCCTTCTCTCTCTTGCACTTTTTCCTTCCTCCGAGTCATGCTTCAAATCCCACTCGCGGCACGGTTTTGAATTCCTCAAGGGAAAAAGGAGCGGCCAAAGGAAGCTTGCGGATTTCTCTGGAGGGGGATAGGACACACTCATAGTTAGGCCACTCATTTACTCATTCACGTATTCTTTGTTTTTGTCTTTATCGACCTCGTTAGATTAGATTCTAGGCTAGAGTTTGGGTTACAAAGAAGCTCTTGCTTTCGCATTTATCAATGAGAGATAATCCAAATAATCAGAGAGCATAGTCAGAAAGCTAGGAATGTGACCATGAGAGCATTGCTGATAGAGTCTGATAATTAATGAGGGTACTGAGCGGAGGGAGGCAAAATAGAAGAGTGAATGAGTGGCTTTCGTAAAATAAATTACTTTTTGACAAAGCGCAAGCAAGAACAGTAAGGACAGTGAGAACTGATGGGTTAAGAGGGTGGATGGAGCGGACACTCTGGAAAGTTGGAGTGAGAAAAAGGCAGATGTTTGGAAAGTACTAGGAACGATGAGCTATGCAGAGCAATGGATGCGCGAGGTCTGACTCAGAGGGCACCCTGGGAAGGGGACAGGGCCTGTGGCTGTGTTCCCAGTGTTCTCCAGGGGGTAGAAGAGGAAGGGCCTGCTGCACCCAGCTCAGGCAGCCACCCAAGGCTGGAGCTGCTTGGTTTCAGTTTCCAAAGACTGAGTGTGATGCCAGCCGAATGGGTCTCCCACATTCATGGGCTGATGCCCTAACCCTGCCACGGCCTGGAAGGTTGCCCTTAACATTAATAAGCTCATCAAGGTGGGCCCCTGACCCAATAGGATTAGCGACTTAATAAGGAGAGACACCAAAGAGCTGGCCTCTGCCCCCCTCTGCATGAACACTCCAAGGCAATGCCGCAGGACACGGCAGACGATGGCGGTCAGCAAACCAGGGAGCGAGCCCTCATCAGAAATCCAAGCAGACGGCGCCTTCCTTGTGGATCTCCCAGCCTCCACTGTGACACAGTCTTTGTTCTTCTACAGCATCCTGAACTAACCTCCCCAGGTCCTGGGAGCCACCGGGGGGCTGGTTTTACCCTTACTCTCACTCACAGGGTGTCCTTTCAGGGAAAGTGTTTACTCCTGTCCAGATCGGCCAGGCTCTGAGTGCTATACACTTGTTCTTCCCGAGGATGGCCCGTCCTCCCTCGAGGATGACCGCACGACCTTGGCCTTGCCTTCAGGTTCCCACTGGAAGAGGATTCTTTGCCTTCTTTGTGTCTGCCTTGCTCAGGGGACAGAATCTGGCTAATCCACCAGGAAAGCGAGAGCCTTGTGCTTGATCAGGAGCTTTGAGAGCCAGCACGGTCCTCGCTCCTTTCCTCCCAGTGCTGTGAGAACTGCTTGCTCCAGACAGGTCCTGTGCTTTAGCTCAGAACCCAGCAGAAGAAGATAGATAGGTGCGTCAGAGCTGCGATGCCGCACTCACACTGCTGGCTGCTGATCTACAGTGCGGAAGGAGCGAGCCTCTGTTGTTTCCGCAGCAGAACAGGGAGATTGCTGACCAACGTGCTATCAGCATCGCCCGCGTGCGATGCCAGTGACGGTGCTCACATAACAGCTTCCCTCTGCTTTCTTTGTCCCGCATGCTTGTCCAGTCAGCTTTTGCCAGACCTCCCCTTTGCATCAAGACAGAATTTTTTAGCTTTCTACATGTAGCCCGGGCCATAGTACCACTACACATCTTGTCCCAGGGCCTTGTGATTTGGCTCCCTGGCTGTTATCCCTAATCCCCTGCTGTCCCTAATCTCCCGTGACAGTTTCATCACCGTGCTCGCCGAGAGAGGCAGAAGGAATCTGCCTCTGCATCTGTCCATTCAGCCCGACTGCAAGGCAGGGGTCTTATCTAATTCCTTACTCTTCACAACATCTGGCTTGGGGCTGGCACACACGTGTGTCCTTAAAAATATGCCACCTTGGGGCAGGTGTTTCCTGTAGCATATAAGAAACTGGCTTAGGATGCTACAGTCCCTCTCAGAGTACTGAGGTTCAAGTCCCACTTCCGTTCCCAATCCAGCTTCCTGCTAACATGCAGCCAGGGAAGCTGCAGGCAATGGCTCAAGTGTTTTGGACCCTGCCACTGATATGGGAGAACCGGACTGAATTCCTAGCTTCCAGTGTTAGCTTAGTCCAGCCCTGATGATTGAAGGCATTTGAAGAATAAACCAGTGCATGGGAGATCTCTGACTCTCTCTGATTCTTTGTCAATAAAATAGATAGATAGATATATAGATAGATAGATAGATGATAGATAGTTACACATGAGCCGTTTCCACATCTCAGAAGAATTTTCACCCTGAAATCTGTGCCCTGGTAGATACCAACTCTTCAGACACCTGCTGAGCTCCAGGGGCCCTGTTCTGCATGGAAAGAGATAGCAGTGTCTCCCCAGAATTACCACAGGGAGACCCATAGATACACAGGAGGAAAAAAAAGTGATGAGACACTGAAATTCTGTTCAAGTCCTCATCTGCACAGACGCTGCTATGTCGTCAGCTCAGCAGGCTAGCCTCACCTGATTTGCACCTGCTCTTGTCCTGGACAGAAGTATAAGGGAGGAAGATAAAGACCAGGTGAACATGTAGCTCCTGCAGCCCACAGACCTGCTCTGTCTCATGCCTCATACACACACACACATGCACACACACACTCAAGTTCATATATATATATATATATGCACAGATGTGTACCCTTGTCACAAATCCAGAGATTGAATAACGATACTAAAATAAGCAGAGTTTGAGAAATTGTTGTGCCTAACGCAAAATATATACCCAGGAAACACTGATTAACATTTTGAATCTATTTTTATCCAGTATGGTAATAAACAGATTAACAAAATGATGCCATTTTAAAACAAATGATCATTGGATGGAAATTCATATATTAAAAATATTTGTATTTTTCCCTCTGTGCTGCTTGCTGCACCAGAGGCTTTTCTGAGGGGAACAATAGAAATACAAAGAGAGAGTCATCAATTTTAACTTGATAGGCTAGGGAAGCTGGGGAAGACATAATACATTGTGTGAGCGCTGAGAAATGTGATAGCAACCATCAACGCACATGTGTAAGATTGATTTGCCACATAATGTGCATGGACTGTATTTTAATTAAGAAAACGTCTCTAACAAATGAATTTCTCTGGGCATGTGAGGAAATAATGCTAGAAAAAATATTTGATACATAACACTTGATTCAATGTAATTGATTCATTAAACAAACCATATTCATCGGCATCTTTTGATTTCACAGTCTTTGTTCATTTACAATTGCGTCTAGACTTGGATATCAGTGGACAAGAAGAGCTTCACTGTAACGCCACAGAAAAGCAATTTTCCATTTGTCTTCCAGCTTAATGATTTAATTTAGGAGACATGGTTGCTTAATGGAAAGAGAAATAGACTCACTATTTGAAATACTTGGTCTCCATCCTTTCCTGATAGTGTTTCGTTGAGTGAATATTGAGACTATTTCCCATCTGTGAGATATGAAAAAAAGGAGTAATGACGTTAGTATAAAAGTAAAAATAAGGTGCCAGCCACGTAATAGACAGTCACTAAGTGATGAGGGATTTTAACCTGCTTTATTGATAATGATAAGGTCTGCCAAGAATCAAGTGCCTACAGCTGCTTCCAAAAATCAAACCCACAAATGACTTGAAAGCTCAGAAAATTTACTATTCTTTTAAAAAAAGATATTTATTTTTTGAAAAGTAGAGTGACAGAGAGGAAAAGAAAGATACACCTTCCACGTACTTGTTCACTCTCCCAATGGCTGTAATGGCCAATTATGGGCCACGATGAAGCCAGGAGCCAGGAATTCCATCCAAGTCTCCCACATATGTAGCAGGGGCCCAATTACTTAGACTTTCTTTTGTTGCCTTGGTGGGCTCATTAGCAGGGAGTGGGAATAGAAGGCTAGCAGCCGGGACCAGAACCAGTGCTGATAGGGGATGCCGGTGACATAAGCACTGGCTTAACACACTGTGCCACAGAACGAGCCCTGAAATTGACCTATTCTTAAATCACATTCAAAGCAACTTGTCACAGCCTTGACATTATAAATGAAAAATAAAATTTTAGCGTAAAATGGATAATTCTAGAAAATCATCACATTCTCATCTTTGTAGCTTCCTTACCACATTTAGAAAAAGAACAGATTTAAGAATATTCAGAGACAAAATGAATCTCCTTTGGGCTATACAAGGGTGCTGCAAATAGCTTATGGAAATGTGGAGTAAAGAGATGTTTGTTTTGATGTAATAAACTCTGAAATCTATGCAAATGAGAACCCATGCCTCTTCAAAAAATTTAGTGGAAAACAGATATGATGAAGCAGTTGCACAGATCTCAAATATTTTTGCACTAAAATAAAAATCTTTTAGTTCTGCTTCCCCACAAACTTTTTGAAGTAACTCATGTGTCCTTTAAATATATTTTGTACACTATATTTCGTAGTAACAAATATCATAGATTTTTTTCATATTATCCTTCATTTCTAGATATCATTTCCATCAAGCACTTCTTTGACAATAAGGTGGTTATGCTGGAATATTGTGTTTAATAAGACCCACCGATCCCCTGAGAAAGAGGCAGCACTATTTATAATATTTTAGTATAACACGTTAAAACTACAATTAGTTTCCTTGGTAAGTCCACATAATTTTTTATGAAAGATTTAATTTCTTATTTGAAAGGCAGAGTAACAGAGAGAGAGGGAGAGACACAAGAAAAAAAAAAAAAAGAGATCTTCATCCACTGATTCACTCCCCAAATGGCTGCAATGGCGGAGGCTTGGCAAAGCGAAAGCCAGAGGCCTGGAACTCCATCCAGGTCTCCCACATGGGTGCAGGGCCCAAGCACTTGGGCCATCATGTGCTGTTTTCCCAGGCACATTAGCAAGGAGCTGGATTGGAAGTGAAGTAACTGGGACACAGACTAACACCCAGATGGGATGTTAGCATTGCAGGCAGCAGCCTTACCTGCTACACCACAAAGCTGGCCCTACATTGTATGGTGTTGAAATCAGGGCAAACATAGCCAAATCCTCAGACACTTATCATTTATTTATGACAGAAACACATCAAATCCTTTCTTCTAGCTTTCTTAAAATAATCCAGTGCGTTATTATTATCTAAAGTGACTGGTTTGCATCTCTAAATGACATTATTCTATTTTGTTAAGTCATATATAGTTTAATATATTTTACTATAGTTTTAATCAATGTGGCCTTTTTTTACTTTGGGGAACATGTCCTATTACTCTATTGACTTGCATTCAGATAGCCAGTTATCTTATAGCAGAATGCAGAGAACAAAAGCAGTTGATACACGTGATCTATGGATAATATAAACTATCCAGAGCAACGTTCATTTGTCAGATACAATGTATCATCTCTCCAGCCAATGACTGGATAGAAGTTGTCTGGTGTAGAGAAGGGAACAGGGACCCAGGAGGGATGAGCATAGAGGGGCTGGTGGCTTCCCAAGGACAGGAGGTGAATAGAGAGCCTCCGAGAAAGAACTGAGGGGAACTGAGGATGTAGGAGATTCGGTGCTGAGGCCAGGCAGGGGGCAAGAATTTGGTATCCCTGGGAATGAAGTGGCGCAAGAAGGGATGGTAGACAGGGCTGCTGAGGGAGAAAGCCCAGAGGTGACATGGGAAAACACAAACTGCTTCCCTCAGACAGGATCTGTAGCTGGTGAGCCGCAGGACCCTTACTAGGTGGGGATAAACACGTTGCCGCCGGTGCCAGGTGGAGAGAAGCCCGGGACGATCACTGTGTCCCTCCAAGTCCTGAATGTTAAAACCTAACCTTCCATGTGACAGGATTAAGGGGTAGGGCTTTGGGGAGGCGAGTAGGTCTTGAGGATTTTACCCTCCTGAATGGGATTAATGCCTTTATAAAACAAGGCCAGAGGAGAGCTTTGGTGCAGTGGTAACATACCAGCTGGGAAAGTCGCATCCCATGTGGAAGTGCCTGGTTTGAGTCCTGGCTGCTCCACTCCTGACCTGACTTCCTGCTAATGTGCACCCTTGTAGGCAGCAAGGAGTGGATCGAGTACTTGTATCCTGTCACCCATGTGGGAGACCTGGGTGGAGTTCCGGGCTCCTGGCTTCAGCTTGGCCTGGCCCTAGATGTTGTGTGTACTTGGAGAGTGAACCAGTGGGTGGGAGATCTCTCTCCACATGCATCTTTCTCTCTCTCCACTTTGAAATGAAAATGTTTAAAAATGAGGCCAGAGGAAGCTTGTTCGTTTCTCTTTCTGCTGTGTGATTGCTTGTGGCAGGTGCCCTCCAGGGGGAACAGGCCCGCACCAGATTCCAAATTTGCTGGCACTTTTGTCTTGGACTTTCCAGCCTTCATAACTGTGAGAAATAAACATCCATGACATACAAATTGCCTGGTGTATGATATTCCGGTACTGACCGAGGTAACCACACAGACGGGACAATGTATCTGCAGATCTGGCAATGACTTAGGGCAGCCAAAGTGTCCTTGAATTTACAAAGAGCACCAGGAAAACCTAGGAGACCTACTAAATAGATCAAAAGTCAATGTCCACTCCCTGACAGAATGGAGGTTTGCAAACATGCATATGTTCAGACATAGGAAGATTAAGTAATTGCATTTGTTTTATTTTTGAGATTTTGAGCTTGCTACTTGTTAGTTTATCTAGATAGGATATGGTCTTATTCTAAATGTTTCCCCAAATGCCTCTGTTGGAAGTAGATCCCAATCAACCATGGTAAGAGGTGGGAGCTGTGAAAGGTTGTTGAAGCATGGGAACCACATGCATGGTTGAGCCTGCTGACTGTATATGGACTCGAGGCTCCAATTTCGAGCCCCTGCTCTTGTCCACCACGTGATGTCTTCTTGCGCAATGTGAACAGCAAAGACACCATCAACAAATGCCTGTCCTGTGGCACTGCACTGCCCAGGCACCAGGACCATGAGCCAGTACGTTCCAGTTCTCTGTAAATGTCCTGGTCTCAAATATTTTGTATTTGCAGCACAAGTAGACTTTTTTTTTTGTCCCTTCTGTCCCTACTTTCCAAGATCAGTTATTTTTCTGTTCTAATGTTTAAGATGAAGCTTTTAGTGGTCTTCCTATTTTTACACTTTTAAGTTTGAACTAAAGGATACAAGGGGTCCATTCCAATTATAATATTCTGGGGATTCAATTCCTTTCATCAGAGCTTTATGACCTGAATGTATTTAGTTATATCTTACACAGAAACAGAGATATTTTGAAGATTATTGTAAAGGTATTCTTCAACTAAATTATTCCTCCTCTTCTTAATCAGTGACACATACACAACATTCTATTCTCGGAGACAGAATCTTGGAGAAGTCCAAGGTCTGCAGCATGGCTTATGTGATTGGGTCTGCATTGTTTCCTTCTCCTGCCCTCACTTAGCCTTTCTGTTCTGTGAACAACCACGTTTGTATGCTGGGGCTTTTAGTCTTGCTGTTTCCTTGGGAATGCTGTCCCCTCCACTCTGCACGGATTGGACCCCTTTCATTTTTGGTATCACAGCAAAGCCACTCACAGCGTGCAGAAGATGAGTGTGAACTCATCTCCACCACGATCACTCTTTGCTTCATGAACCTGCTCCCGTGTGTGCCCAGAGGTGCCTCATACATGGTTGGGGTCTTGCCAAGGGCTCTAGGGCATGGATTTAAAATCAGACCCTCAAATTTCTCCTGAGTGGTAAAAAAAATCACCTTTGGATAGGTAAGGCAACTACTGAGTAGACCAGCCTTTCATCACTGAAGAAATGATATAATTTTTCCTCTATTTTGTTCTCCTGGAAGAGGGAGTTATTTTTCTAATTCATACCATGATACATGAGCTATCATATATTATGTGGTGATCTCTTGTTTAGTTCACTTATTCATCTGCTTCTTTTTTTACTTATTTATCATCTATTTTACCCACCTGAATATAAATTCTGTAAGTATAATAACTGTGTCTCTTTGGTTCACCTCTGTAACTCCAGATTTTAATAATGTTGCCTGGCACTTATCAGTAGCACAGGTATTTATGATATGAGTTAGTAATAGCACATCATCTCTGTTCGCAATGTGAAATATCATTAAATTACATGCAATATATTTCTAAGACATGTCCATCATTTCTTTTACTTTCCATGCATCTTTCAAATGGACTAATTTCCATGCCCCTTAGTACCATACATGTTTTGAATACCAGTCCTTTATTCTTTAGGTTGGACCATAGTGGACTTCCTACCAGCACTACCGATTCTTTTCCATTTTCCAAACAGGCTTCTTAGATTTTGCTCTCAAATCTCCCTCCCTCTCCCATACTTTCCAGATAGATATTTGGTGTTTGGGAAATACTTTAATTAACTTTTCCTACATCTTGTAGCCCTTGTGTGTTCCTCTTAGAGTAACTTATTTATTGACCTCACTTGGTCTTCTTCACCCCAACTATACAACTGACTTCTGAAAGAAAACAAGGGTGTGCTTTACATCTTTGTATTTCCTACCAGGAGAGTGTCAGAAATACCACACTGATCATTTTAGTAAAAAAATTATAAAACCTTTGATGATTTAACAGTGCACCTCATGAGGCATTCCTAAGAGTTGGAAATCACCTGATGATGGTGAATAGGTAGAGGTGGACTGTTACACAATAATTAGGAGTTATGGACATGTAGCATGATGGTTGGATGGTAACAATATGGTACATAATGAAAAAAATGGAAGAGTGCTGGACTATCAAATGTAATGCCACTTGCAGGAATTAAAATACATGCATACAAAGCAACAGTAGGCACAGTATGTGTAAAGACATATAACTATTAGCCAGACTAGAACTATTGCTGATGGTGAGGGCAGGAGAAATGAGAACAAGGAATATGGTGAGACAAGGAGGTAAGTCAGTAATCAGGTAGATAAACAAATGAGAAGAAGGAAGTCTCCTTCCACATGCATGTGTCGGTAACAAGCAGGGACTGGGGAGTTGGACTAACTCTTGCCTGGGACTTTGTTGTACCTCAAAAAAGTAGAAGCCAAAACCCAAAGAAGAAAGCAAAAATCGCCTCTCAGGAAGCACCCTCTGCTTCTCCGTTCTCCCCTACTCATTCTATTCTCTGAGAATTCACATCCTGTTTTCTTACATCTTGGGGCCTAGCTCTTGAAAGGCCTACATCCTTTGCGTCTGTTTGTGCAAATTGGTCTGAAAATATCTGTCTTAACTGACTCTATACTTACAGTAACCTGCACAAGACTAGATAGCTAGTAAGTGTTCAATAAATGCTTGTTGACTACATTACTTACTGGTAGAGAAAAAAACAAGGTGCTTTGGCCATAAGTTGATAGAACCCATCAATATTCAATCAAGACGGTCCTTTGTGAGCTCTCTCTGCCTCAGTCTCTCTGGTATTGTAAAGCTTTCACCATTATCTTTAACATAACATTGGGTATTTCATTTCATTAGAATTTTTTCAAGTGAACAAACCATATTATAGTCTTCAAAAAGTTTATGGAAAATGTGTATTATGAAAAAGTTACACATGAATTAAAAAAACTTTTACAACAATAGACTTGTTTTTTAATCCATTTTTCCGTATAATTTTTGAAGAACCCTGATATTTAAGCCTCCTCTTTAAGTTTAATGTCAAGGAACCAACTGCTCCAAACTACCTAAAGTCCTGTTGAAATTAACTTCAGAGTCTAAACTTTGGTGCCACAACTGATATTATTAGGGTAAGAAGGGTGAGAGGGCTGATGCTGTGGCGCAGTAGGTTAATTCTCCTCCTGCAGCGCCGGCATCCCATATGGGCGCCGGTTCTAGTCCTGGCTGCTCCTCTTCCAACCCAGCTCTCCGCTATGGCCAGGAAAAGCAGTAGAAAACTGCCCACGCACTTGGGCCCCTGCACCCGCGTGGGAGACCGGGAAGAAGCACCTGTCCCTGGTTTTGGATCAGTGCAGCTCCGGCCGTTGCTGCCATTTGGGGAGTGGACCAGTGGACGAAAGACCTTTCTCTCTGTCTCTCTCTCTCTCTCACTGTCCTTAACTCTACCTCTCAAATAAATAAATAAAATCTTTAAAAAAAAAAAAAAAAAAAGGAGCCGGAGCTGCGGCTCAATAGGCTAATCCTCCAACTGCGGCGCCGGCACACCAGGTTCTAGTCCTGGTCAGGGCACTGGATTCTGTCCCAGTCACTCCCCTTCCTGTCCAGCTCTCTGTTGTGGCCCAGGAGTGCAGTGGAGGATGGCCCAAGTTCTTGGCCCCTGCATCTGCATGGGAGACCAGGAGGAAGCACCTGGCTCCTGGCTTCGGATCAGTGTGGTGCGCCGGCCGCAGCGCACTGGCCTCGGTGGCCATTGGGGGGTGAACCAACGGAAAAGGAAGACTTCTCTCTCTTTCTCTCTCTCTCTCTCACTGTCCACTCTGCTTGTCAAAAAATAAAAAAATAAAAAAAGAAGGATGAGAGTGGGCATTTCACCTGCCCAATGCCCACAGAAGAACTTTAAGGCTTTCATTCTGTTCTCTAATTTCTGCATGTACCAAGCAGGGCTACAAAAATGATTTTTGTTCCAAGGGTATTTCTGCATATGTCAAGGCAGACTTGTAATCTGAGCCTGATGCCTTGATTGCAGAAGATAAGTTATCAAACAATTCAAAGGCAGGTAGGTGCCCTAATATGTGCCTTGGTCTGTGGGAAATGTATTTGCTTTTACTCTTTCATCAGAAAATATTTATCAGTGAGACAGCAGCCACCAAGGCTTCGAGGCAGTGGCTGATTGTTAATATTTTTACAAACAGGTGTGTTGATGTTTATGACTTGGAGGATCTACACCCCTCTGAACTGCTGGAAACATTTTCTCCTAACTCAGACACCTCTTAATCTTGTCTTCTTCAAGTTGCCCGACTTTATAGGAATCATATTTCAGCAATCTATTTACTCAACAAGCCTAAGTCATACTAAGGATAGTATTTTACAAAATCAGATAGAAACTGCTACATCTGAACATGTTGTTTATTCCAAAAGTGGAGTTCCACTGTTCTTCTATATTTAAAGAAGGATGTCTAGCAATTATAATAACTTGACTCAAGAATCAAATATTTAGGGCAGCAAACCATGTCTATTTCAGGCTTTGCAGCTGACGTACATTCTTAAGATATACAGGATAAACACAGTATTTCATTTCAAGTTCCTAAAAAGGGAAACGGCCATGCACAAAATGAAAAGGCTTTGTTTCCACACATTGCACACGTTTGCAGCTAGCTGAGGTTTGGGCAGCTGAGTGAGGCCATTAATAAAGGTTGGACACAGACTATGACTGAGGACATTTAAAAGGTTAACATATTTCAGTATTTCACAGAGGCTTAAAGAAGAGCACATGTACAGAGCTGTTAATACATTAGCCAAGTCTGTAATTATTAGCCTAATGACTCTTATCAAAAACAGCAAGAGGTAGGCAAGAAATGGGTAATTACAGGATGAGCATAGGGAGATAGCTTTTCTTGCCCCCCCCCCTCTTTTTTTTCAAAAAGCTTTCCATCAGGGTAATGACCAAAGTATCTGGGACCTGGTCTGAAGTGCATTAACCAGATGATGTGATTACTAAGTCACTTATCTAATTAGCTCTGTTCACCAAAGATTATGCAATCCAGACACCTCATCCCTCCACGCTACCTGCCCCCAAATAGAACTGTCCTCTTTCCCAGAAAACAGCCACTCTTCCTCTTAGACCATGCTTGCATGTGTCACTGCATCCGTGACATTTTCCATGGCTCTCAGAAGGGAAACTCTATCTTTCCATCCACTCATCTGTCAATCCATCCATCCTTCTTTCCAACCCGATTTTCTGTTTTACCAGAATAGATTTGGATGGACTGAAAGCAAATCACAAGCTACGGTAAGACCTTAAAAAGTGTGTTGGAGAAAACAGGAGACAGAAATAAAGTGAGGGTGAGAGCAAGAGAGAGACATGCTCACTGGTGGATAGTCACCACGCCAAATGGAAACCTTCTGGTCCTCCAGCGTGGCCAGAATTTGCCCTCACTTATGGACGAATGAAAGACTATAATAAAGGAATCCCTCAGTGCCCTTACTAACTCCAGTTTAAGCAATATTGTAGTATTTTGCTCGTTTTCATATTGATACATAGTATTTGAACATATTTATGGAGTGTGCTCATTTCTGATGCATATACAATTTGTAATGATCAACTCTGGGTAATTATTTCTAACTTCTCAAAAATATGTCATTTCTATAGGTTGGGAATCTCTGGATTCTTCTTTTCTGATCATATTGAAATATACCATACATTGTTGCAAATGATAGCTATGTTATAGAACACCAGAACACCAGAAAGCATTGTTTACTTTCTTATTCTGCATCTGGGCCAATTCCTTAAGCCACAGAACAGGAATCTGTCAAGATTAACATAGTGCCTGGAACAGTTCACATTTCTTAGATTAATTAATTCATGTGTTATAGATACAGGAATTTTTTTATTTTTTAAACTTTTATTAAATAAATATAAATTTCCAAAGTACAGTTTATGGATTACAATGGCTTTTTTCCCCCATAACTTTCCTCCCACCTGCAACTCTCCCATCTCCCGCTCCCTCTCCCATTCCATTCACATCAAGATTCATTTTCAATTATCTTTATATACAGAAGATCAATTTAGTATAAATTAAGTAAGTATTTCAACAGTTTGAACCCACACAGAAACACAAAGTGTAAAGTACTGTTTGGTGCTAGTTATAGCATTAACTCACATTGGACAACACATTAAGGACAGAGATCCTACATGAGGAGTAAGTGCACAGTGACTCCTGTTGTTGACTCAACAAATTGACACTCTTGTTTATGGCGTCAGTAATCACCCTAGGCTCTTGTCATGAGTTGCCAAGGCTATGGAAGGCTTTTGAGTTCACTGACTGTGATAATATTTAGACAAGGTCATAGTCAAAGTGGAAGTTCTCTCCTCCCTTCAGAGAAAGGCACCTCCTTCTTTGATGGCCATAGATACAGGGATTTTTGTGTTGCTTTCCTTTGTGTCTTTTTTTTTTTTTAATTTAGAAAATGCACTCTCAGGACCACTAGGCATTGAGGACTTCTATTGGAATAATCAGCAGAGAAGCTTGGAGAAAAAGCCTGTTTTAGCTGTTTGTATTTGTAGTATTGTGCAAGGTCTATGGTGAGGGTTAATCTTATGTGTCAACTTGTTTGGGTCACAGAGTCTAAATATGTTTTCAAACATCGTTCTGCAGATTTCTGTGATGGTATTTTTCGATGAGATTTAGATTTAAAGCAGTGAAATTTGAGTAGAGGAGATGCCCTCTATAAAGTGAGGAGGCCTCATCCAATCAGCCGAAGGCCTGAATAGAACAGAAGGTTGACCCCCCCCCCCCTTCCTCCAGCAAGAAGGAATCCTGCATCAGGCAGCCTCTGGACTCGCACTGCAGTTGGGTCCTTCCTGGTGCTAGCCTGACATCTTCCCCCATCAGACTGTGGACTCTTTATAATTGCCAGAGCTAATTCCTTCAACAGGTCGTACATGAACCCTGAATAACAATACAAATGCATCCACTCACTGCTGACCGGTAAGATAGCTTCACTTCCAAGTGCCACTCGGGCGTCCTCTCTCGCCTTGACTCATCCCAGTCAGCACCGTGCAAGCTCACCTGACAGTCACGTTTGGAGATGCAGCAGATCCATTGTACACAGAATCCCCGTTGAGGAGGTAGCAAGGTTATGGAGAGCATGAGCCGTGAAGACGTGGAGAGCCAGCCCCCACAGCTGTGCTACTCGGATCACCTTGCTCTGAAGAGAGGTGTGGGGCACTGAAGCAGACCAATCTGGGGTGGGCTTTGCACCTGGGGGAAGGGGGAGCAGAGTGGACTCAGGACAGAGTGCTAGAGCTGCAAGGGTATCAGGGTGTCCTGGGGGCTGTAAAGTGGACAGAGGGCAAGTGCCTGAGTTTCCCACGGCTTCTCCCCCAACATTGCCAGGCACAGTCAAGAGGGGGGATCACACACTGCCCTACAGGATCTCCCAGGGCTTCATGGGTGTAAGTCCCTGGTGGATGAGGTTACATTCTTACTACTTAGCGAAATGGAGACTTGAAAAGGATATTGTCTGTTTATAGAATATAAAGTTGCATTTCCCACAATCTTGGATTTTGTAGGCGGAGATTTATACCTGCTGCAGAAATTAACATTCTAGAGAGTAAATGGTGATTACCACTGTTGCTATTTAGATGACATCCAAGGGTTCTCCAAAAAAGTTCTTGAAAATAGAGAATTAAAAGTTAAATTTATTTAGGTATAAAACATTTTTGAAATCCATTTATCATATACATTTTCATGAACTTTTTGATGTGCCTTTCTGTATTGAAATACATTAGGTGAGTGTAGTAAAATAACGTGCTTACAGGTACAGTTCAGTGAGAATGGTACAAAATGGACTGACAATGATGAAGAAGAAAACATTGGCTTTGTGGTCTCGCAGAACAGGATTTGAGTCCCAGATTCATAACATGCCCAGGGAAATTTACAGAGGTACTGAATTTTCTCAGACTGAAGAATGGGAGAAATCTCTTCACTGTCCTTGAAGGACTTTTGTCAGAAATACACTTGATTATAAATAAAAATCACAGGCCCGGTATCCAGCACAACAGGGCTCAGCAGCTGCTGCATCCAGGGTCCAATTCCAGCGCGTAAAATATGGGTGAGACAAAAACACTTTTGTTGGGCTGATGAAATGATGCATGATTTGCTTTTCATTTTTCCAAACTTTCTGGAATGTTGCATCATTTTTTTCAACAGAGAAATATATTAGAAAGTTTTCCAACTCCTGCTGTAGGCCCTGCAGCCCACAAAGTAAACACTGGGGTGTGTCAAATGGGTTTGGTTTCCCTCTCTGTCCCCAGTGCCTGAGCCCTGAGAGGGGAGGAGCATATGGGAGCCAGGCACTTCCTCCTCAGTTAATCACAGCCTGGCTGACTGATTGCAACACTCCAAAACTTCATGCTGTCCCCGGCCTTTCAATGTCTTGCTGAACTGCTGTCCAAGGGCAAATTTTTTCTGTCCAACAGACCTGCAAGGTTGCTAAGCACATAGAAGGATAAGGAGAGATTTGAGTTACTCAATACTTGTTTTGCACAAGTCTGTTTAAAAAAATTGCATCATATCCCATTTGAAGGTTTTGCAATGGAGGGTGGATACCTAAACTGCAAGTTAAGTAAGTCTGAGCTCTGGGCACCTTTGTGATTGAGACATCCTCAATATACTCACATGGAAAATATTTGGTTGTTCTCACTTTGAAAAAAAAAAAAGCATGTAGAAAGCCAATGAAAATAGATCCCGATGTTCCTTGCACATATAAAATACACTTACACCATGCCCCATCCTGTTTCTTGTCAGGCATTTGGTACATTTTACTCATGTGGTGAATACAAATAGGATTAGTCTTTGGCCTTTCAGAATCTAAATTCCTTCTAATGCTGCAATTCACCCAGAGTTTTCTGTTAGCACAAAGAACATCCATTATGGAATTAATTGCCAGTTCAGGTTCAAATTCTGCTTCTGACATTAGCTGGTTAGATGGCCTTGGGCAAATGGCCTATTCTCCCTCGGTCTGATTTCTGCAGTGTTGGAGAGGGGAATGATAACAGGGCTCAGGCCACAGCCTGGCATTCCCTGGGGATCAGTACACATCAGTCCCCTTCCATCTCAAGTGGCTCACCCTAGTCACACTCATCCATTACACACCACTCCTCTCCAGGACCTTCCTCCTACCCTGGGATGGGGCTACAGATTGAGGGCCAAGTGAGACTTGGGCACTGCCCTACAGGGAGCTCAGAGAATCCTGCTAAAGGCAGATGCCTTGTACACCAAGAGTTGGTGGCACTGGGGGAGGGTGGGAGGTACTGATTGGGAGGGAAAAGGAGAAATTCTTCCAAACTCAGAGATGCCAGGCATCATTCCAGAAGAGCAGGGCTTCATCTAGTTACTTACCGTGAGCAAGGCACAAATTTCAGAGATTTGAGCTGAGCCCCTCAGTGCAAACCAACCAGTCCACAGTCTATTTGCAAAGTGGCTTCTCTACTCAGTGCTTCTGTTGCTTTGAGATGTCATTTACCCACATAGGCTTCCACTTCCTCCATCTATAAAACGGGGCCAGCGCTCCATGGATATGTGTTCTTGAGGGAAGGGCATGCAGTAAAGGGACTAGGACTAGATAGAGAGGCTCATTGAGACACAATGGTGTAAATGACATAAAAGTGTGTAAAATCTGGTGAGAATGTGAGAGATTTACATGGTGTGCAATTACATTCTTTTAAAAAAATTTAAGAGATTTACTTATTTTACTTGAAAGGCAGAGTTACTGAGGGAGAGGGAGAGATGCAGAAAGAGAACTGGCGCCCATACGGGATGCTGGTACTGTAGGCAGCAGCTTAATCCACTATGCCACAGCACCAGCCCCAGTAATTACATTCTTAATACAAGAAGGGTGGGGCCAGCACTGTGGCACAGTGGATTAAGCTATGGCCTGCAGCACTGGCATCCAGTATGGGCACCAGTTTGAATCCCAGCTGCCCACTTCTGATCCAGCTCCCTGCTAATGTGCCTGGGAAAACAACAGAGAATGGCCCAAGTGCTTGGGTCCCTGGACCCATGAGGGAGATCCGAAAGAAGTTCCTGGCTGCTGGCTTTGACCGGGTACAACCCCAGTCGTTGTAGCCATTTGGGGAGTGAAGTAACAAACGGAAGATTCTCTCTCTCTCTCTCTCTCTCTCTCTCTCTCTCTCTCCCTCCCTCCCTCCCTCCCCCTCCCTATGTCTATCCTTCTCTCTGTGCCTCTTTCATATATATATATATATATATTATATTTATTTAAATACAAGACAGGAGGGTTTTCAATCAGATGAAAGATTCAGTGTTTTGTGTCAATTTGACATTGGCTGTCTGGGTAGAGTGGATACCTTTTATGGATATAAAAGGAAGACACTGAGAACTAAAGTGCATGGCTCAGGCACAAGCTCATTCCTTTGCCAGAAAATATCTGGCTAACCTCTCTAGTACCTTTGGCACGGGAAGTGCACACACATAGTCCCAAAGAGCAACTCCATGCAAGACTTCCTGTGTCTTTACTTCTTTGCTGTGTCTGGAACAGGCCTGAAGTCACAGTGTAGGCATGACTGGAACACATCTACAGTGTTCATCTTTCATTATAAAGTATTGAAGGATACTATTAACGGATAATATTAACTTGGTCATTCATAATTTGCTAGAGAGCAAATTATCTATTTCCATTATTAATTAATCTATTCATTTTTAATCAGTATGGCTTCTTTGATATTTATTTTATAGTTTGGGTATAATTCTTTATTTATTTATTTCAAAACTGTTCTGGCTTTGGCCATTGGAGCTTCCCATCATTGTGAGAATGGCTGCATTTTGAACTTCTTACATGAACCAACTTCCTACATGATTTAAAACTTTGCATACATTAAATTTCATTCTTTATTTAAAGATTTATTTTTTGTTTATTTGAAAGAGTTACAGAGAGAGAGAGAGAGAGAGAGAGAGAGAGAAGAGAGAGAGAAAAATCTTGCATCTGCTAGTTCACTCTTCAAATGGCCGCAACAGCGGAGCTGAGCTGATCCAAAGCCAGGAGTCAGGAGCTTCCTCCAGGTCTCCTGAGTCCATATGAGATGCTGGCACTGCAGGCGGCAGCTTTACCCACTATGCTACACTGCCCGCTCCAAATGTCATTCCCGTCACAGGCGTTTGGCCTGTTGATTAAGATGTTGCTTGGCATGTCCACATCCTGGGTTTGAACTTGTACTCCACTTCTGATTCCAGCTTCCTGCTAATGGGCACCCCAGAAAGCAAGAGGTGATGGTTGAAGCATTTGGATTAGGGTCTTGGCTCCTGGCTTTGGCCTGACTCAGCCCTAGCACTTGGGAGTATTTATGGGATGTTCCAGCAGATGTGAGCTCTGCCTGTCTGTCTGTCTCTGCCTCTCTGTAACTCTGCCCCTAAAATTAAAAAACAAATACATTTTTAAATTTCTATGAGTTTTGCCAACACATAGTGCTATATAGCCGTCATTATGTTATCACACAGAATAATTCAACCAACTTAAAATATCCCTTCACTGCCTTTTTAAACTCTTCCTTCCCTCTAAAACCCTGGAATACTGGCCGTTTTAAATCTCCCCAGTTTTGCCTTTTCTAGAAGAGCATATAAATTTAATTATGTCTATAGCTTTTTCACACTTTTTTTTTTCACTTAACAGCATGCAATTAATATTATTTTGTATTTTTGCATGAGTATTCATTTTTATTGATGAATGTTATTTAGAAAGAGAAGACACGAATAAACAGTATTAGGAATAAGAAATAATAATTAACTCAAAACAATGCAAACTTTAAAAGGACTATGAGGGGGCCAGCACTATGGTGTATTGGGCTAAGCCTTCGACAGTGCCGTCATCCCATATGGGTGCTGGTTCTAGTCCTGGCTGCTTCTCTTCTGATCCAACTCCCTGCTGTGGCCTAAGAAAGCAGTAGAAGATGACCCAAGTGCTTGGGCCTCTGCACTCTAGTGGGAGACCCAGAGGAAGCTCCTGGCTCCTGGCTTTGGATCAGCCCAGCTTTGGCCTTTGAGGCCATTAAGGGAGTGAACTAGCAGATGGAAGACTTTTCTCTCTGTCTCTTCCTCTCTCTGTCTGTAACTCTAGCTCTCAAATAAATAAATTATTGGGAAAAAAGGACTATGAATAGTATTATGACACCAAATTTGAAACTGTAGATGAAATGGAAAAATCCTTTAAAAATATGATAGATTATTTATTTAAAGACCTGCATATTAATTCTTCCCTAATTCCTTGTAACAGGAGATAAAGAGGACAAAAGTTACTTGAATGGCTACACCTCATACTTACGAAATACAAAAGTCCAAAATATTTTCAAATGTGTTTTCCAAGATTTTGAGCTAGTCTCCTGGGCAATTGCAACTCACTGTCACCATGCTCTGTGGACACCATGCTCTATGCTAGGCCACTGGATCCGTAATCACTTGCTAGAGGAATGAAGGAATAAATTTATGGTTTAAAACACATCATATGCTTATTTTCTCATGCTTGGTCTTAGCCAAAAGGTCAAGAAGCAATTAGACCCCCACCATCATGAGGGGTGTAGGGCAGGTATAACTGCCATTTTGCAGGCAAAGAAACTAAAGCAAGGAGATATTATGTGATCCACCCGTGGCAAATGCCTGTGTCATTTGTGGGCTAAATTCCAACAGAGGCATCCTGGCCCGGGATCAACATCCTTCAACTATAGCATGTCGTAGAGTCATTTGTTCATCTGCTTAATTTGGAAATTTAATTCAGTTCCACTCAAGGAAGTAAATTATTGTTCTGAGTACAAGAAATATGGAGAAAATCTTTTACATACTAAATATACTAAATTGTTTTAAGAATTTAGTAACTTTTATGCAACTGTGTAGACTTTAGTACTAAAATTAAGTGGGAAACATATAAGGTCCTGTTTCTACTAAGGTATGCACTTTGATATAATTAAGATGTTTGCATGTCTTTGTGTTTTTTTTTTACTATTTTTGAGTTTATTAATATATAGAGAACAGATACTTCTTCCCACCTTCCTTCCCTCCACTTTCCTTTCTTCCTTTTCGTTTTTTTGCTATTACTTACTTTATTTTGTTTAAAATATTTATTTATTTATTTGAAAGTCAGAGTTACAGAGAGAGAGAAGGGGAGGCAGAGAGAGAGAGAGAGAGAGAGAGAGAGAGAGAGAGAGGTCTTCCATCCTCTGGTTCACTTCCCAACTGGCTGCAATGGCAGGAACTACACTGATCTGATCCGGAGCCAGGAGCCAGGACCTTCTTCTGGGTCTCCCATGTGGGTGCAGGGGCCCAAGGACTTGGGCCATTTTCTACTGCTTTCCCAGGCCATAGCAGAGAGCTGGATCGGAAGTGGGGCAGCCAGAACTCAAACTGGCGCCCACTGGGATGCCGGCACTGCAGGCAGTGGCTTTACCCCCTACACCACAGTGCAGACCCCCACCATACTTTCACCTTACTTTATAATCACAGGCTCAATGCTTCTCTAAACAAAGAGCTCTACTATTAAAAATATTTCCAAGCCTAAGAAAATTTGTTACAGATAATGTAGACAAAGAAGTGTCACAATGTATTTATACACCTTATTCAAACCAATAAGAAATACTTAAACATCAAGATCAAAAGATATAGTCTTGAATGTTTGTTCAAAGAAATGCGATAAAAAGTCTCACAGCCATTTTCACCTATCAGATTAGTAAAGAGCTGTTTTTAATTACAAAAATCATACATAAGTTGATGATCAGAATGTTAATTGTTAAAAGGTTTTTAAGAAGACCATTGTGGCAAAGGGCTTACACATGTTCACACTATTGTGACGTGTCTTGATACCCACACTCTAACATAAGGCTGTTTTGGGGGAGGCTTTACTACCACGGCAATTTCAGGTTGCTTGTCACAGGAGGAATTCTGGAGTCTGTCCTGGGGAGGGAGGGAGGAAACATTTCCTCCAGCTCTTTGTTTGTTCTCAACCTCTGATATCCTTATCTGTAACAAAATCTTTTGAATCAGTAATTTCCTTCTGAGGTTTAATTTTGAGAAAGTTCTCAAAGTTGTGAAACAGTTACAAAATGAACAATGTTGGAACAATGTTGTAGGATTTTTTTATGAAGATATGAAACAATTTATAGACATTTTTATCCATGGTAAATATGTTTTTATATAATGAAGATATTACAAAACTATTTTGAACTTATTTTAGACTTACAGAAAATATACTACACAGGAGGAGAGTTCCCACATACCTGTCAAGCAGTGTCCTCAGATTCTTACTTCACTGGAACACAGTGAACAAAACCAGGGAATGAATGTTGCTACAATACTAGCACCTCAATTTTCCAGTTTAATAGATTCACTATTTTCTTCATAAACATTCTTTTTCTCTTGCAGGATCCTGTCAAGAATCTCTCTTTGGGGCTGACGTTGTAGCATAGTAGGTTTTGCCTCCGCCTGTCGCACTGCTATCCCTTGTGGGTGCCAGTTGGAGTTCTGGCTGCTCTACTTCCAATCCAGCTCTGTGCAAATGGCCTGAGAAAGCAGTGGAGGATGCTCCAAGTCCCTGGGCCCCTGCACCCACGTGGGAAACCCAGAAAAATCTCCTGACTTTTGGCTTCAGATGGGCCCAGCTCCAGTCATTATGGCCATCTTGGGAATGAACCAGCAGATGGAAGACCTCTCTCTCTCTCTCTCCCTCTCTTTGTAACTCTGCCTCTCAGTGAAATAGTGAAGTAAATCTTTAAAAAAAAATCTCACTTTGCTTGAAACTTATTTCTCCATAGTCTTCAAACTAGTGGAAGTTACTTGATCTTCTCATGTCGTTTATGATAAGGGGAGGTCTAACACATTGTGCTGGGTGAGGAACGTGCATGAACCCCACGTCCACCAATGCACAGACATGAGGGAATGCATGCTGTGACCTCTCCAGAAAGAGGGATCCAACCAGAAAACACCAGGAGAAAACAGCCAAAGGTGAAAAGTCCTGTTCTTATCCTTGGATGAGTGATTATACAGATTATTTCCCTTTTTTTCCTTGAATTTTGCAAGAATATACTTACAAATTATTTCATACTCACAGGTTTAGTACCCCATTAACCATAATGTTCAACACATACAAAGTAGAAAAATCACTGTCCCATGGAATATAGACAAGGGCTATAAACAATAATCAAATCATAAGATGGAATTTTCATTCTTTTACATTTTTTTGTATTCTATATTGACTACCACACATCAGAGAAACCATGATATTTGTCTTTTGAGACTGACTGACTTCTTTAAGCATAATGGTCTCTAGTGGCATCCATTTTTGTTGCAAAAGACGAGATTTCATTCTTTTTTATGACTGAGTCATACTCCATCATGTATACACCACGTTTTCTTTATCCAGTCATCAGGTGATGGACATCTCGGCTGATTCACATCTTAGCTATTGTGAATCGAGCTGTTGTAAACATTGGGTGTACAAATAACTTTCATATGCTGATTTCAATTCCTTTGGGTAAATTTCCAGTCGTGGAATGGCTGGGTCACATGGTAGATCTATTTTCAGACTTCTAAGGAATCCCTGCACTGTCTTCCATAATGGTTGTCCTAATTCATGTCTCCACCAACAGTGTATCAGGGTACCTTTATTTATTTATAATTGACTCATAAAAGTTGTACAATGTTGTGAGTTTCCATGTGATGTTTCAATACATGTATCCTTTGTGTATTGCTCAAAAGGTAAGCATATTTATTTCCTCAAGTATTTATCATTTCTTTGTGGTGAAAACACTCAGAGTCCTTTCTCTTGACTTCTTTGATAGTCTCAGTACATTGCAGTAATTTAGGCAGCCAACAATGCTACAGAGCTCCAGAATTGATCTCTCCTATCTGTTACTCAGTGCCCACTACCACCCTGACCATACGAGTCTCCCCTCTGTCTCCCCCTCAACGAAGTTGTTGGTACCCACTACTATACTGTCAATCTTCATTTTTGAAAATGCATTTTCATAAATGGTCATCCATTATTTAAATTCAGGGTGAGGGAAAGAAAAACTCCATATAAAGCAGTGAATTCTCTAAGCCAGAGAACTACATTGTGTAGGAGAGTCTGTCCTAGCATTTAATCTGTTTCTTCACTGCGTTTAGATACACACAACTTCCTCTTTTCTTCTAATCCTGATTTAGCTCATGTTTTGCCAACTCTTACTTTTTCTTCCTTCCCCTCCCCTACCCCTCAACATCTAATATACTGGAATGGAGCAAGTATCCAAGTGGGGGTGATTCAGAGGCTCAGGGAATTGAATGTAGCCTCGCTTAAGGAGTAGCAGACACACACTCACTGTAGGCCACAGACAGGCAGGGCTCCCCCTGAGTGGTGCCTGTTGGATGGTCGCCAGGCCTCCTGGGAATTTCTGATGTGTTCCCCACTGCCGCTGAGTTCTCCCACAGAACAAAGACGGAAGAAATGGAGTCCCTGAATCACTCTCTGTCCAGAGGTGCTAATACAAGAGACCAGTGTTGCTAGTCATAGGCTCCGGGGGTGTTGCAGCAAACTGCACTCTTGGTTGATTCCTCTTATAGGAATTTTTGTCACCCACATGAATGGCAGCAAAGCCCTGAGGAAGAGGAGCTCCGTAGAGGGTCCCCCACCCCCCCAGGCAAACAGCTGGGAGAGGGGGGGTCTCAGGAGTGGGGGGACTGCTCCCATCATACGCTGGGCAAACAGTCTTTGGTGTCTGTGGTTATGCAGAGGGCCTGCCTGGTGACAGGAAAAAGACCTGCCACGTTGAGCCCGTGGAACTTGGATCTGGCTCCTGGTTTAGCCACATATAAATAATGGTTCTCATTTACTGAGCACATGCCAGGTTCTCCTCCGTGCTAACAGCAGAACCGTCCTGCAGGACAGGCATCGTGTATCTCTCTGGCACACAAGGGGCTGGAGATTCTTACGGAATGTGCGACTCTGGGCTGTGAGATCCACGACTGCCTTCCTCCTCTGAATGATGAGAACAGCAGCCCCATCCTGCAGCAGCTTTGGGGATTAAATGAGCCACACAGAAGAGGCACTGACTGTGCTTCCCAAAGCCCAGTGGACATGCTGGAAGAGTTTCTCCTTCACGCCCAGGCTCCATGGCGATGCCGTTTCTGGACGCCTTGGCCCTGCTGAGATCTGGTGTGGATTTTTAGGTTTAAGCCTAGAATCCCAAGGATGTGCCAGGGATACAGACTCTCCCTGGAATCTTCCTGAAATGCAAACAGTTTGAAGGTCACTGAAAACTCCGTGCAGCGCATGTTTATATTTGTCTCGTAAACTCTCGTGGAGAATTTTCCAGGGAATGGCGGCGTCTCAGGAGACAACTTGCAGAGGCTCCTGTAACTCATTTGCTGTTTATTTTGGCCTCTGCCTCCTGAAAGGAAAAGGGAACTCAGTGAAAAATGTTAAACAAGGCCAAAGACATAAATATTTTTTTAAAAAGCCCTAAATAAAAAGTGTTAGGAGTCACTGCTGCCAGGCGATTTGTCAGTCCGTGGTGGCAGGCAGAGGAGCGGCTTCAGCATCCGTGCAGGTTCCCACCTCGGGCTCCTGGGTCCGCGCGGTAGAGTGAGAGGCATTCTGGGGAGGTGCAAGGGCTGACCACACGAGTCTTGGCAAAACGCTCAGCGAGTGTGGACTGCGTGCCCCTGGCTTCTGCGCTGTAGTCGTCTTTCTGTGGACTCATCTTCATATGTTAAAAACAGTGCATGGACTGAAATTCAGTGAGGAATGGGGATTCATTTCTTACCAAGTTTATATTTTTTAAAACATAGAGAAAAGCTAACTTTATTTATTATTTTTTTTTAATTGGTAGCTCTAACACAGGTATCAACTCAAGTAGCCACAACCACAATCAGAAAGTAGAATACATCTGTGATCTCACTACACTCTTTCTGCTCTTCGTACTCATACCTTCCCCTACCCTTAAGCCCTGTTCTCCATTCCTACTTGGCTTTACAGGAAAAACCATATAAAAAGAATTAGATAGCATATGATCAGCTGAGCCTGGCCTCTCTTTTTTTTTAAAGATTTATTTTATTTGTTTGAAATACAGAGTTACAGAGAGAGGTAGAGACACACAGAGAGAGGTCTTCCATTCCCTGGTTCACTCCGCAGATGGCCGCAATGGCTGGAGCTGCACTGATCTGAAGCCAGGACTGCCAGGAGCTTCTTCCAGGTCTCCCACGTGGGTGGAGGGGCCCAAGGACCTGGGCCATCTTCCACTGCTTTCCCAGGCCACAGCAGAGAACTGGATTGGAAGAGGAGCAGCTGGGACTAGAACCAGCACCCATATGGGATGCCAGCACTCAGGTCAGGGCTTTAACCCACTGCGCCACAGCGCCGGCCTCTGAGCCTGGCCTCTTCCATGCCTTCAAGATTTACCCAAGCTGTTGCCTGGATCAATAGCACGTTTCCCTTTGTTGTTTCATAGGGTCCATTGGATGGATGTGTGGGAGGAAAAAGAGCACTTGTCCCAAAGATGTCCTTATCCTGATCTTAAAAACCTATGGCTGTGTTAACTTACGTGACAAGGGGCCCATTGTAATCACATGAATCCTTTTAACAGGAAAGCAAGAAGGTCAAAGTCAGAAACAGGAGCTCCGACAACAGAAACTGAGTGGCAGCGGTGTCCTGTGAAGACGGAAGAAGGAATTTCATGCCAAGGAATGCAGAGGCCTCTGGAAGATGAGGAAATGGGTTTTACCTTGGAACCTCCAGAAGGAATGCGGCTTTGAGAAAGAGTTTGTTTTCAGTCTATTGAA
This sequence comes from Oryctolagus cuniculus, assembly GCF_964237555.1. Lineage (NCBI taxonomy): Eukaryota > Metazoa > Chordata > Mammalia > Lagomorpha > Leporidae > Oryctolagus > Oryctolagus cuniculus. The sequence goes on along the minus strand of NC_091433.1, from coordinate 190,274,319 downwards.
TGCGTTTTGCACTTCTGACTCCAGAAGTATCTGATAACACATTTTTGTTGTTTCAAACCACAAAATTGGTGGTGAAGGTTTACAGCAGCAGCCTAGGAATCTAATACAGGACAGACTATGGTTTGTTTATACATTCATCTGAGGAAGGGCATGTGTGAGACAGGCTAGAACCAGGACTCACTAAATCAAGCCCCTTCTGACCTGACAGCTGTCCATCTCCAGGCCCAAACCAATCAGGAGCAGAGAACCGCATGACCTTAACCTCAAACAGATCTCCTACTGCCGGTTAGGGACTTTCCCAGCCTGCACGCATGGCCAGAATAGCCCAATGTGAGTGACATGTGACCTTCCTGGGGTGGTGGTGGTGAGCAGCCCTGCCATTGTGAGCATATGCTATGCAAAAAAAAAAAAAAAAAAAAAAAAAAAAAAATTCACCCTTGCTCAGAACGCTGAGTGGAGTGCAGATAGAAGTGCCAAGGGGTCACTGCTATGCCCCCCTCAGCCCCACAAAAGCACCTGCTGGTAGAACCACTTTCCTCTGTGCTGTCTCCCTTGTGTCTGAGCATAATCCCCGACAGTGTGCACAAGTGTGTGTGTTTCAGCAGTCCTAGTTATGCTAGTGATGTCTCATTTTCTCAGGATCTGTTTTATAAATTAGTGAGAGAAAACTGCTGTAGTCACAGCGGCTGTCCTGAATTTGTGTTATTTCCTTTTTAGTTCTGAGGGTCTGTTATGAGATATAAACCATTAGGACCGTTGTGACTTTTTATCATTTTGTAATGCCTTACATTGTCCTTGCTGTTCTTTTGTGTTCAGAAACGTGTTGTGCTGATATATGCACAGCCGCCCCAGTTTTCTCCGTTTATGTGCTGTATCTTTTGCACTCTTTTACGTTGAAACAAATATCATTATATCTGAGATGAATCCCTTGTAGTCTTACTTAGTTGGCATTTTCTTGACCTGAAGATTTATGATCTGTTACCTGTATCAGGAGTCCTTTTTGGATGAATTCAGCAAGAGGCATTCTGTCACTATGACTCACTGTTTCAACCACTCACATCCATCAGGACATTATTTTTCTGGGGAAATACTGTACAGCATCTCTGGGGGGCAGATATGATTAATTCCTTCCATATTCCCCAAACCTTCTAGTAGAGACTCCCACCTCCCCATTTTTTTGATGCTAAATGATTCAGTTAGGTCTCCTGAATGTTGATCAACAGAACGGAGGACAGAGATGAAGGGTCTTGAATCTAATCAAAGGCGCAACTTGAGGATTGGATAAGATGGTGTATATTATGGAAGGAAAATGACAAGGATCTCTAGAAATATACAGCAGTACATTGGGTATTATTTTACTTAGGGATAGTCATCAGTCAAAAAGCTTGCTAAAGAAAAATCAGGAGAGAGAAGTTTTAAAACACGATGGTGTAGATTAACTAGTCCCGGACCTTCATGAGTCTGAGTGTGTGGTAAGAACTATCCAGGGAGGCTTTGTTCCTCCCAGAACCCAGGAGAGTTCAGATGGTTACTCCCAAGCTTCTCCGCATGGCTTGGTTCTCTCTTGTTCGTTCACTCTGTAACAGTGTTGCTTTGAGCTCCTGTCCTTGAGCATGTGTGTGGCCATTGAAATCTACCGGGGTTGCAAAATACTGCCTGGTATGTACTAATCTCTCTGGTCTTGTGTTTCTCCTAACCTCTGGTCTTTGAGCATTTCCCTTATTTCCTTGGCAGCTCAGCCACCCATCAAAAAAGATTTTATGTTGAGTTTTATGTGATTTTTATTCCAAGAGGAATTCCTTAGAGAGAAAGACCACCTCCCAAGGTCAATATTAAAAATGAATCATAATTACTTATACCTTTTTATGTCTAAGTACTAAACATTATAAGATGATTATTACCTTCTAAAACTTATTTTTGAGAATGTGAGAGAGATCAGAAATGCTCAATTATTGGATTGGGCATGGTGAGGCTGATGAAGTTGGCAGTGTGGGTGTGGAAGTCTGAAGTATATATAGTACTGCACATTTATCAAGTAGTTGACTCTCAATCCAAGGCCTTCTCTTATGTTCATGATATGAGACTGGGAGATGATAAATTACTTGCTGAGAATCCATTATCCCAAATGTTCAGGTTGGGACCAGAAGTGTTTCAGATTTCAGTTTATTCAGATTTTGAGATATTTTCATGCACATAATGATATATTTTTGGATTGAAACTAAGTTTAAACACAAAATTAATGTATGTTTCATATATAGTTGCCTTATACTAAGAGCCTGAAGATCGTTTATATGGTATTTTCAGTGCACTTGCATTTTATCCATGACATAATATTGAGCAAAGCTTTCCAATGCGGCATTAAATGGTATTCAGGTTTAGGATATATTGTATATATTCAGGTTTAGAATACATTGTATCCAGAAAGTCTTGGGTTTAGGAGCATGGCAGAGTTTGGATTTTCATGTTAGGCATGCTCAACTTGTATATAAAATTTCTCACAGTTCGTAGTCTCGTGTCCCAGCACATCCATTGCTGCTGCTTACAATTTCTCCTTTCTTTATCAGATGCCTAATTCTGCAGTGCATATATGGTGTGTTTCAATGGCTGACAGAAGCACCAGCAGAGACAGCTTTTGGATAAGCTGGACATCATGGGGGTCATCAGCATAAGGATAGAAGATTGTACACAGGACAGGCACAGTGGTGGTGATTTTCATTCATTCATTCATTCATTCATTCCTTTTGTTTCCTTTTATTTATTTATTTTAGAAGGGGAGAAGAGACAGATAGAGAGTATGCTCCCATCCACTGGTTCACTCCTCAAATACACTGGTTGGGATTGGGCCAGGCTGAAGCCAGGCATCAGGAACTCAATCCCAATCTCCTACATGAGTGGCAGGGACCCAACTACTTGAGCCACCACCTGCTGCCTCCCAGGCTCTCCATTAGAAGGAAACCAGAGTCAGGAATTAGAGGCAAGATTCCAACCCAGACACTCCAATATGGGATGCAGGTGTCTTTACAGGCATCTTTAGTGCTAGGCCAAACATCTGCCCCTCATATACTTAGTTTTAGTGCTTCCCCAGACAAAATCTATTGGGTAAGAACAGGTGCTCTTTCAAATCTGTGAAAACTAAGCCTCAGAGAGGTTAAGCAATTTTCCCAGTGCTACAAAACCACTATCACTTGTGGGGTGTGAGGTTAAGTGGCTCCTGACCACCCCTCTCAGTGACACCCCAGTGGCTGGACAGCAGGAGCTCTACCGAATTCAAGCTCACATCCCTACCAGAAGCTGGGGCTTATAGGACAACCCCACAGAATGAAATCAAGAGGACATACTATTGGGAACGAGTTTTTACAGGAGGTACCTTTCTCTGAAGGGAGGGGAGAACTTCCACTTTGATTATGGCCTTGTCTAAATAAGATAGAAGGTAGCGAACTCAAGAGGCTTCCATAGCCTTGGCAGCTCATGATAAGAGCCTCGGGTGATTACTGACATCATAAATCAGAGTGTCAATTGTTAAATCAACAACAGGAGTCACTGTGCACTTACTCCTCATGTAGGATCTCTGTCCTTAATGTGTTGTACTATGTGAATTAATGGTATAACTAGTACTCAAGCAGTACTTTGTGTGTCTGTGTGGGTGCAAACTGTTGAAATCTTTACTTAGTATATACTAAATTAATCTTCTGTATATAAAGATACTTGAAAATGAATCTTGATGTGAATGGGATGGGAGAGGGAGTGGGAGATGGGATGGTTGCAGGTGGGAGGGAGGTTATGGTGGGAAAAAGCTGCTATAATTCAAAAGTTGTATTTTGGAAATTTATATTTATTAAGTAAATGTTAAAAAAAGAGACTGAAAAATATAATTCTATTTTTCTTCAATTCTTGACTTCCCAAACTCCACTGCTGCTGAACTTTCTTCTGAGACAAATGCAGATAACCATGATGTGACTGGGTCTTACCCAACAGGACCCATTCTTTGTAATTTGATCTTACAAACATATTGGGGGCAGGCACCATGACAGAAGTTATGCTTAGGTAAACAACACAGTTTGAGAGTCTAAACCCTGTAGTCATTAAGGGGCTGTGCATAAACCATACTTTTTTCTATATCCTCACCTATGAAATGAAAATTAGTTTGGAAGGAAAATTATACAGAACACTTAGAAGAGTACCTGGCACACATTATCCTTTGGCTGTTTTTATTGTTAATTCAAACAATTATTAAAATATTTTATTTTATCTATTTGATAGGTACAGTGATGGAGAGAGGGAGAGTCAGAGAAAGAAAGAGCACTTTTATCTGCTGGTTCACTTCTCAAAAAGCCGCAGTGGCTAGGGCTGGGCCAAGCTGAAACCAGGAGACTGGAGTGCAGGGATGGAGTAGTAATCACGTTTAAAATCAGTAACACTGACTTCAAAATTAAATATATTATCATTCAACATTAATGTATACAATTTGCAACAAGCATTTATGACATACAGATACAGAGTTCTGTTTGGCCATGGCTCGTAAGTTAAGAAAGCATGATGTGAATTAGGCTGACTTTGGATAGTCCCTCTGAAATTGGTGACACGGGAGTGGCCCAAAGGCAGTGTCACTTACCCTACAGGAAGGACTGCGTGGCCTGCCTACATAGGCTGACTACATGTGAATGCTCAAGGAGCAGAGAGACAGGCTGACTGGACATTCTGAGCCAATGCAGCCTGAAAAATAGGAAGCCTTAACTGAATGAGGAGGTGGGAGAGAAACAATAACTCCTCTTCTGGAAGAAGCTGATGAACTGATTTAGACACGTAGACAGTTAAAAACCTAGGCATGTCTCAACACAGCTCGTCCTTTCTTAACATGCTGTTGCAAAAATAAATAGGGATTGAACAAATAAATAAGAGTACTTTATGTCCTCATAGGAAGATGTGAAAATAGATGTATTAATCATCTAATCTAGGTGTCCAACAGGGAAAGGATGAGTAAATAAGTCATGGCACATTTTATACACTAGAATTATGACATAGCAAATAAGGTCAGCTAAGTTGTAACGGGATGTGAAATTATGAGATCTAATAGAAAGGGCATATATAAGATGGGATGCAGAATGCAATCTTATTTTGTGAAATTACAATATGGAGGGAAAGAAACCCAGGAAACACTAAGTCTGTAGTTGTGATTGAGCTGTTGGACTGCAGCCGATTGTTTAGTATTTGCTCATGAGTTTTTGTTCTTTCCAAATATTCTATAATAAAAATGCATTCAAGTTTAATAAGTGAAAAGAGGTGAAGGTAATTGCCACATTATATGAGAATGGTTTTAAAATCACGTGGATAGTAGTATCAGCAAGAATGCATACGTAGTATCTGTGTGAGGATGCAGACAACGGTTTATTTTTGGAAAGTTGATGAATGTATGAGGTTCTAAGCACTTTATATTTTGTGAAAATATACTAAGGGTTTAACTAAATCCCTATAAAGAAATTAATAAAAAGTTAGTTTACTTTGGCATCATTTGGATGAATTGTGGGTCTTCCAGATAGGAGCAGCTGATTTCCTTGTATGGGAGTCAATAAACACAGCAAATGAGTAATACTTGTCATGTGAATCTTGGTGCGTTCCTTAATGCTAAAATGTAGACAATGATCCTTGCAAAATTATTTTGAATTTTGTATTAAAATGCAATATAAGGGCTGGCGCTGTGACACAGCGAGTTAACACCCTGACCTGAAGCATAGGCATCCCATATGGGCACCAGTTCGAGACCTGGCTGCTCCTCTTCTGATCCAGCTCTCTGCTATGGCCTGAGAAAGCAGTAGAAGATGGCACAAGTCCTTGGGCCCCTGCACCTGCATGGGAGACCAGGAGGAAGCTCCTGGCTACTGGCTTTGGATCGGTGCAGCTCCCGCCATTGTGGCCAATTGGGAAGTGAACCATTGGATGGAAGACCTCTCTCTCTCTGTCTCTCTTCTCTCTGTGTAACTCTGTCTTTCAAATAAATAAATAAATCTTTTTTTTTTGACAGACAGAGTGGACAGTGAGAGAGAGAGACAGAGAGAAAGGTCTTTCTTTGCCGTTGGTTCACCCTCCAATGGCCGCCGCGGCCAGCTCGCTGCAGCCGGCGCACCGCGCTGATCCGATGGCAGGAGCCAGGTACTTCTCCTGGTCTCCCATGGGGTGCAGGGCCCAAGCACTTGGGCCATCCTCCACTGCACTCCCTGGCCACAGCAGAGCTGGCCTGGAAGAGGGGCAACCGGGACAGAATCCGGCGCCCCGACCGGGACTAGAACCCGGTGTGCCGGCTACGCAAGGCAGAGGATTAGCCTAGTGAGCCGCGGCGCCGGCTAAATAAATAAATCTTAAAAAATGCAATCTAAAAACATGAAGTGTGATGCCTGGGGCTTAAATAATGTGGCCATAAATTATAGCTGCCATAATATTTCTGTACCTCATTGTCCACTTGCCTGTTTGTCCATATTATTCTATACAGTGGAGAGCATGTGCATTCTACATAGGCAGTGGCTATTTCTGCCTCATTCAAAAAGGCATTCTCACCACATAGAAAAGTGCTAGGGAGAGAAGACTATCAGTGAATATTTGTTAAACAAATGATGATAATAAAGAGTGCAGGATAGGACTGGGAGTGGAGCAGTGACTAGTCCAGGCCTGAAGCTGACCCAAGAGGGTCTAATCACAGTCATTTTGACTGATTGATTTGCAAGGCAGGGAGATAGAAAACAAGAGGAAGACAGGCAGATGGCTCCTGTTTGTTCCCATTTGCACCCATTTGCTTCGAGGATGAAGCTGGAGTTCAGGAACTCAATCCAAGTTTCTCACATGCATGGCTTGAGCCATCACCTGCTGCCTCCCAGGATGCACATTAGCAGAAAGCCAGAATCAGAGATGAAGCTGCTACTTGAATCCAGGCACTCTGTTGTGGGACGTAGGTGACCCAACCAGTCATTTTTTTAAAAAAAAAAATTATTTTGAAAGTCAGTCTGGAGATTCCTCAGAAACCTGAATATAACCCTACCATACAACCCAGCCATCCCACTCCTTGGAATTTACCCAAAGGAAATTAAATTGGCAAACAAAAAAAGCTGTCTGCACCTTAATGTTTATTGCAGCTCAATTCACAATAGCTAAGACCTGGAACCAACCTAAATGCCCATCACCAGTAGACTGGATAAAGAAATTATGGGACATGTACTCTATAGAATACTATACAGCAGTCAAAAACATATTTATTTTACAGGTAGGGTGACAGAGAGGGAGAGAGAGAGAGAGGTCTTCCATCTTTTGATTCACTCCTCAAATGGCTACAGGACTTGGAGTTGGGCCAGGACAAAGCCAGGAGCCAGTAACTATTCAAGTGTCCCATGTGGGTTGCAATAATCTAAGCACTTGGGCCATCACCCACTGCCTCCTATGTATATTAACAGAAAGCTGGATGAGGCCGGCGCCGCAGCTCACTAGGCTAATCCTCCGCCTGCGGCGCCAGCACACCAGGTTCTAGTCCCAGTCAGGGTGCCGGATTCTGTCCCGGTAGCTCCTCTTCTAGTCCAGCTCTCTGTTGTGGCCCAGGAGTGCAGTGGAGGATGATCCAAGTCTTTGGGCCCTGCACCCACATGGGAGACCAGAAGCACACACGCGGTGCACTAGCCGCAGCGGCCATTGTGGAGTGAACCAAAGGAAAAGGAAAACCTTTCTTTCTGTCTCTCTCTCTCACTGTCCACTCTGCCTGTCAAAAACAAAAAACCAAAACCAACCGAACAAAAAAAACCAGAAAGCTGGATGGAAGCAGAGTAGCTGGAGACTCAACCCAGGCACTCTGATACATCTGTGGGTGTCCCTAGCCCTGGTTTAACTTACTGTGCCACGATGCTCACTCACCAACCAAACTTCTTAACAGTTAGGCCAAATACCCACCTTACACCAGAATGATTCTTGAGGCTCTTGTATGTACATTGGGAGTGGTGGGAACTCTGCCGCTATGCATGTGCACAGATCAACACATGGCTTTTCCTGGTGGTGTGAAGTGGGCCTCTGTGACAGTGAAGTTAACATGGTCAGAGGCGTTGGGAGTGGTTGGATAGGAAGAAATCTTCCAAGTTCAGCAGAAGCATTTCCTGCCTCTGCCTTCTGTCCTTCTGTTGGCTCTGTTTTCTGTTATTTAGAGTCAAATGTGTTCTACATGGTAATCCTTTTGATTTGTACAGTTCCCCCATCTAAACTGGGAGGAATGGTAATTATTATCTTACAGCGTGTCCCTTTATATAAATTCACTATTTTCACATACATGTTATTTTATTTTAAAAAATATTTTATTTATTTATTTGAGAGATAGTTACAGACAGAGAGAGGGAGAAACAGAGAACAAGATCTTCTAGATCTTATATCTGCTGGTTCACTCCCTAAATGGCCACAATGACCAGACCTGGGCCTATTTGGAGTAATATTTGAAAGACAATAAAAATAACATTTGGCTCCTAGATGCTGTTTTTAATTTCCAAATTACATTCCTATCCAAAGTATAACTTGGTGCTCTTTTCATTACATAAATGTTGGAGCCAGGAACTTCTTCCAGGTCTCCCATGCAAGTGCAGGGACCCAAGAAATTGGGCCATCTTCTACTGCTTTCCCAGGCCATAGCAGAGAGTTGGATCGGAAGAGGAGCAGCTGGGACATGAACAGGTGCCCCTATGGGATGCTGGCACCTCAAGCAGAGGCTTAGCCCACTATGCCACAGTGCCGGCTTCGACATAAATATTATTTTCAGAACCACCCCAAAACTTGGGAGCAAACATTTATTCTGCTCATGAGTCTGCTGGGCTGTACAGCTGAGGTTGTCTGGGATGGAGCTGGCTATGAGAGAGAATTGCCCTGGGAGTGTATGGACCACAGACATGTCACCATCCATAGGGATTCTTCTGTAGAAATGGTTTTAGTCACCACACATCAGCACCATTCTGATAGCTCAGTCATACATGATCCCACCAAGGAAATCTGTCTGGGGAGCTTGCCTGTGTTTAGGGTCATAGTGGTTAGAGGGTTTAGTCTCAGGCTAGTATTGTCTCTGCCACTCTGGGGCTCAAGGAAGCATTGGCTACCCTTCTCTTGTATCATCACTACCACAGCCAAAGACTCATGACAAATGGCCAAATAACTAAAATGCATTAATGGTGTCTGAAATCCCATCAACTAGCTCACATATGGAAAATCAGTCTCTGCCCCAAGCAGGAGGAGCTGAGGATTGAAAATATAATGCCTAATGATCTAAATCACCAAGTAAGGGCTAAGTCATGTAAGGAGCATTTATTGAATACAGTACCTAATACATCCTAGGCACCGTGCTGGATGCTGTCAGGATGATTAATCAGATAACATCTGGCCTGCAGGGAGTTCACAACCCAGGAAGGGAGACAGGAACATGAGTAGTGACACAATACAATGAATCAAGTGTTAACAATACTTATTGAACACCCAGCACAAGCCAAATACTCTTCCAAACACTGCATGCCTTTCATTATTAAGTCAACTCAACAGTTCTATGAGGTATAGACAGGTTAAGTAACTTATCCAAGGCTACACAGCTAGTTAGTGACACATCAAGAATCAATAGCAGGTGCTTATCTCCAGAATCTTCAATCACAATGACCATAACATTTATGTAATGAAAAGAGCACCAAGTTACACTTTGGATAGGAATGTAATTTGGAAATTAAAAACAGCATCTAGGAGCCAAATGTTATTTTTATTGTCTTTCAAATATTACTCCAAATAAATTCATAGAATATCAGACCTGGAAAATGTCTTAGGGAGTCTGGTCCAGTTATCAAATACACACCTTTTGTGGATAAGGACAGGAGTCCTGAAGCATCCCAGACTGCCCTGCTCACGTGACTGGTCAAAGGCAAGAACCCAAAGCTCTATCTCTGTATCTAGTTATCACTCTAGGAGATGCCATGCTAACTGCACTGAGAATCAGGGATGCTTTGGGAAAGAGATACAGTCCAACCTAATGAGAGGACCCTGGGCTTTTATTAGGACAAGTGGGCATTTATTAACTTTTGTGACTTCAGAACCACATTGCAGATAAATGGCCAGAGCTCCCTATGGACTCTGTTCCCCTGTTTACCTGCCACACCTCCTGGGCTGATCTTAAGACAGGGGAGCCAAAAGGAAATTGGCTCATCTCACCCCTTCATTCTATCTTAAAAATATCTTTTTGAGATATTTTTGTAAGAACAAAGATTTTTTTAGTGCAATGCTTTCCAAACATTTTTGATCACAGAGTATTTTTACTTTCTTTACAATTATTGAAAAACCTAGAGCACTTTTGTTTGTGTGAGTTATCTTTATTAATATCTCCCATATCAGAAATCAAAACTGAGAATGTGAAAACATGTATTAGTTCATGCAAATATAACAGCTGGCCAATTGCTTATTAATATAAATAACATATTGTGCTAAAGTAACTATTTTTTGAAGCACAAATATTTGGAGTGAAGAAAGATACTTTTTTATATTGTGGGAAGTCTCTGAAGTGTGATTTGATGCAAGATGTGTGGATTTCATAACTGTTTTTGGCTTCCATCTGATGTGACGTATTGGTGTGGTTGAAGTACATGAAGTAATGTGATAGAAAATGAAAAAAGTTACTTATGTGGTTTCAGATTCTACATTGCAAAAACTGTTTAAGAAATTACCACATGTCAAGTTTTAGTATAATATCAAAGAATAATATTATCTCCTAAATTATTATCTAAACTATGTACAGTAATTATCTTCAAAAGGCTATTGAAACAAAAGGCTATTAAAACACTTCTCCCTTTTCCAACTACACATCTGTGTGATTCTGGACTTTTTTGTGTGTATTTTAAGCCAAAGCCAAGCTGCTAGCGGTAGATGTAAATTTTCCAACTTGGACTTTTGCTTAAAAGCATGACATTTATCAGTGACAACAAATGATGTCAGTTGTGTTCTTTGAAGTGACAGGCTTGCTGGGCTTATGTTAAAGAAAATGTCTTTCAAATGTCCAAATTTGATCAGCATTGCCAGTTGTTATCTAAAGTAAAAATGACATTCAGTGCAAGAGTTGCTAGTTTAGCTTGCAACTCAGACATACAGTACTTTTCCTTGAGGTGCCCACTTTATACTCGCATGCACGCCTTCCATTTCATCACACAGAATAATAAAATGGGCCGTAGATTAGAGTTGAATGAACGTAATAAATTCCATCATTTCATAAAAAACATCCGTAGGTGAAGCTGATATATTTTTTTGCTTGTTTGTTTTGTTTTACTGCAAAAATGAGATGCTGAAAAATACAGTGATGACATTTTCGGTTGGTGCCACTGCCTTGGTTCTCACAGACAGGGAAGTGGCTTCCCCCACCATTACTTTTACAAGCTCAGTGCAAATGTCAACACAGTGGAGATGTTAATCAATGTGTTCATGTTACTACAACAATATTTTTGGCCTTGGGTTCCCTAGATAGGCCTCAGTATTGCCAGGAGGACAAAGACCTTCCTCTTGAAACTGATGCTGCAGCACATTGCATTGAATATTCCAAAGTTAGGATAACTCTGAAAACGACAGGCTTTTCATTACACCACTGATAGCCTGTTTGGATTTCTGATTTTATAATCTTGTAGGGTCCAGAGAATTTTATTAATGAGAGGGAGAGAAAGAGAGGGAGAGACAGAGAAAAAGTAGGGAAAAAGAACAGTGAAAAATGTAAGCAAAGAATGCAGTTTCCATAATGCACAAATTTAAAACAACATGAAATGCAGCTTCTGATTTATATTTTGTTTTATTTTGTGGGTCTTCAGACAAAGGATAGGAGATTATTGAAAAAGAGTAGTTTGGATTAAAATACAAGGGAAGGCGGGTGTAGTTTATGGATTGTGACAAACATACCCACGTGAGATGTTAGTAGCAGGGAAAGCTGGGTGTGAGGTATACAGGGACTCTTTGTACAAGTCTACAATTTTTGTTTTGTAGATTTAAAGCTATTTTAAAATAAAAAGTGTCACAAAAACAGTAGTAGGAAAGGCCTAGGGAAATCTTTGGAAGCCATTTTGAAATATCAAAAGCAAAAAACCCCAAATTCTTATTTGAACACCCCCTACACACAAATGTGTGTGTGTACTCAAATAGGAATTTCCTGTCTTACATAGCTTTCCAATTTGAGACTTTCTCAAAGCGTATATTTGTTTATTTTTTTTTTTTTATTTATTTTTTATTTTTTTATTTTTTTATTTTTTTGGACAGGCAGAGTGGACAGTGAGAGAGAGAGACAGAGAGAAAGGTCTTCCTTTGCCGTTGGTTCACCCTCCAATGGCCGCCGCGGTCGGTGCGCTGCGGCCGGCGCACCGCGCTGATCCGATGGCAGGAGCCAGGAGCCAGGTGCTTTTTCCTGGTCTCCCATGGGGTGCAGGGCCCAAGCACCTGGGCCATCCTCCACTGCACTCCCGGGCCACAGCAGAGGGCTGGCCTGGAAGAGGGGCAACCGGGACAGAATCCGGCGCCCCGACCGGGACCAGAACCCGGTGTGCCGGCGCCGCTAGGCGGAGGATTAGCCTAGTGAGCCGCGGCGCCGGCAAAGCGTATATTTGATTAAACAACAACCTTTCCTGTGAGCATCCTGAGGACAAACTCAAAGAACCTGAGAAGAAAAGTTGCAAAACTCTCTGAGGACTCAGGACTTGAGGTCAAGAAGTCCTACGCACCAAAACAAGAAAACAAAACAAATAAAAAAATCACTAAAATCACATTATCTCATGCTAAAATGACTACGGCCTAATATCCATCCAAAATCTTTAAGGGAATAGCACTTACAAGGAGTTTCTAGATACACTGGCACATTCACCCGTTCATTCTGCTGTTTAACAAACATTTGCCCAACACTTCCCATGGGCCGGACTCTGTGGCCTGTGCTGAACACAAGGATATCAGTCATGTCTAACGAGGCAGTGCAGAGGGCTGGGGCTAGGTGCTGGGGTCACAAAGGGAAAAGAAAGGCAAGGGTGAATGAAGTGCCTGTTGGCTGCAGAGTTGCCAAGGGAGGCAAAAGCAGGCAGTGCCAAACTCCTCTTGAGTGATGAGTACGCATTTACTAGGAGAGAAAGTAGTGCTTTAGACAGGGGGAAAGGCAGGTACAAAGTCCTGGAGCCATGGCAGAGCAAGGTGTGTCTGGGCAACAGTGAGAAGCTGAAGTTCTTTGTCATCTTGTCTCTGTCACAGTGGAGTGAGAAAGGGTATGTGGTTGGTAGGTTTTCTCCTGGGCTCCCTGGAGAGGTGGACAAGCCACAGGGGCTGTTAGAGGTATAACGGCCCAACCACCAGGGAAACAAGAGGCTGTGATGTGTGGTTGTGTCCTTTTTTGGAATCCACCCTGCCCCTGCCCACACACAGAGAGGGGCTTGACAAGTGTGTCCTCCTTGGGTACTGCTGAGCAGTATAGGAAAGAGAGGGTTTGAAGGAAGGGCTCAGGTCCATCATGGAACCCTGCTGGGGATGATGATTTCAAAGTTTCAACCGAAATCCTAAGTCAATTCTATGGTTGTTACAGAAAACTCTAGAATGTCCTGATGTTTATGGAAAACTACCCGTGTGCATGTGTGCTGTGTAGGGAATGTCAGACCAGATTTCTCACCACATGGTTTGAAGGCTCTGTCTCACCCCGAATCAATGGGATGCATTTGTCTAGATGTGGACGGTTCAGAAATGAAGCCTTAGTCTGTAGAGTCAGTTTCTCTACTTGGCAAAACAAAGTAAAAATCTGAAAAGATAGCATTGAGTTCACATCCAAGACATACAAAATTCCCTCACTTATAGTTAACTGTGTGCCTCCAACCAATCATGCAACTGCTCTGTTTCCTTTCCTGCAATGATGCCTACTGAGGTTTTTCCTATGGGGAGGAGGGAGTTGGTAAGGCTTAAACTATAATAATGCAAACAAATGACTAGCATCTAATAGGTAATTCTATATCAGAGTCAATAATTTTTACCATTATTATCACTGATATGCTGCGGTTGCCCAGAGGACAGAGAGACTTTCTGACTGGGTTTCTTTGGCGACAATATTTAGAGAAAAAACAGTGTCTGGCTGGAGACCTCTGTCTCTGAGTGTTCTGGCAATGTTGTTCTTGGCTGTTCCTGGCTGGTGTCTGTCTTTACCTTGAACTGCCCTAAGATTAGAATTTCTTGTAAACGGTGACTTAATTATTCATCTGCATCCTTTTATGACGTTGGCCTGCTTCCCTCGGTGCCCAGGGAGCAGCCCGGCTGTGGCTGGAGCTGGCTTGTTTGATTGCCATTGCTGGGGGGCCCCTCTAGCTCCCGCAGCACAGACAAGCTCCTGGATTTCAGGTTACTGTGCTCCGGCACTCCCACCTGCTCCCAGTGGCCTTGTGCAGGGACCTGGGGGCTCAACACAGGTGCTTCAGGCAAGGCTGAGTGGCCAGAAAAAAAGCACAGCTGAGAAAAAATACAGCTTAAGCCAGAAACCCGTGCACTTGCTGTCCATGGAAGGGGATTCCAGTCTGAGTCAAGGTAGATTGTGCTAATGAATGCTTGTGGTGAATCTGCTCTCAGCAGAGTTCTCTGCAACCAGGGAATTCCCACCCACCTCAGAGTGAGTGCCACTTCTTCCCAAAGCCTTGGCTGCCCCCCCCCCCCCGAGAGCGGGAGGTGAGGCTTCCCTGTCCTGTACGAAGGTCAGCAATTCCCCCTTTCCCCTGGAGCTACTGAGATGCTCCTCTTCCACAGGCTGGCGGTCCTCTGCCTCGCTGGGCACCTCACCTTCAGGGTTTGGCCTTGGTTTGAGCTGCTGCTAAGTTCCCTATAATAGAAATGAGAATTAAGGGGGGGGGAGGCAAGCTGGGAGGGGAGCAGGAAGAAAGGCGGGAGGGAGGAAAAAGGAGAGAAAGAGGGGAAAGAGGAAAGGGGGGAAGTAAATCCAGGCTTTGGAATGAGAAAGACATGAGTTCTACGTCCATCTCCACAGCTTACTTCATGTAAAATTTGGAACAAACTTGAACTCAGAGGCTCAGCTTCTGAAAGACGAGCGTGCCAGTTGTCAAGGCATGAACATGAAAACAGGTAGGCTGTAGGTAATTAGGAATCAGCTCCCAGTTAAGAAATAATAATGTATTCCCCTCCTTTCTTCTGGTTATGCTGCTACCCAGGGTATAGCTCCTAATTGTTGGTTGGGTGCACAGTGTGTCTCCAGGCAGGAGTTCTGTTGCTTTGCCTTCTAAATCTACAGGCTTCCTTTTTCCTTGCTCTCAGACCCCCCCCCCCCCCCCCCCCCCCGCTGCATTTCCTCTCACTGGTCTGCACTGTCTCTGCCCTCACCGTGGCTCTTGGATGATCCTTGTGGACTCCCGGGAGCTCCAGAACTCCAGCCGCCGTCCCCTCCAGCGGACTTTTCAGGGAGCCCTCCGTGTGATCTTCGTAGATTCCGAAAGTCACACTCACGTTGGAAAACGCTCCTGAGTTCACCAGCATCATCAAGCTTAAGCTCCCTGGCACACCCTGCATCCTGGCCCTCTGCATCTGGCCCCCACCTGTCTCTCCTGTCACTTCCCACACCAATTCTAGGCTCTGGGTTCCCTCCAATCACCACACTCTTCCTTGGCATGGGCTACGGCTCTGGTGGGGGCACCCTTTGCTCACGTTGTCAGAAAACTCTTACTACTCTCATTTAAGACTCACTTTAAAGCTTTCCTCCTCCTGGAAGCCTGGCTTCCTCCCAGGCAGAATTCTCTGCCCTGCCTTTGAGGGCCTATAAGAAGCATCTACCCTTCTCCCGTTGTGTCTGACTCCCCGGGCTCATTCTTGGTGGACTCCCCGCTACATGTCAAGTCTGCGAGTGAGTGGATGAATGCCCCTGGAGTGCATCTGTCTCTTCTAAAGACCCTCGGGGTGTCTGCTCCCTGAAGAGGATCCTGAGAGATGAGTGACTCACAGCCTGCTGACCCACAAATCCCACTGGCTTAGCTTCCCACCTATCCAGCAAGTGATTGGGGTGGGACTGCACTTGCAGCCTGAAGGAGAAGCTCTTTGGCACACTCTCCCTTCCCGGACTGTTGGCCTGCTGCCCATTGCTGTGAGACTGTGAGCTTTTGGAGGGCATATGCTGTGTCCTGCTCACTCATGCACCCCTACAACAGTGCCTGGTGGAGGGCTGGAATCAGAGTGTTCTCCTTCAGACCTGGCTTATTCTCTTCTGGCAGTGTCTGTAGGAGTAAAGAAATAGGAGCCCTGGGCATGTAGTGCTGCATTGCCCTGGAGGGACCATCCCCCTCGTCCCTCCCGGCTTGCCCTGAAATGACGCCACTGGTGCTCAGATACCTCGGCCCTCTTTGGTTTGTCCTTTGCTGCTCTTGGTAGGTGATACACTCAGTGCCCCTCCCAGGTGTCCTGCTGTCCGCTCTGTCTGTCTCCTTCTGTAAATGCAGTCACTGCAATCAATTAAATGCCATGGCTCCATTTCCCTCTTTCCCGTTGCGGAAGCCTGACATATTTCCTTAAGGAAATACTTTGAAAATCATAATTGAAACACCATAATTCATAATGCAAATGGGAGCTGGAGAGTAATAGATTTAGCTCTTGTTTCTGGTGGCAGACACGCTAATTACATTTTCTATTTCCGCTCATTACCTTGGAGTGTGTCTCCGACAGGCGGGCCTGCTTTCCCCTCTCTGCCCCGACTCAACCCACCTGAGAATACACAACTGACTATGTCAGTCTTTGCATTTGAGTCCCTTAAAAGAGGTCCACCTGGCTCAGCCCAACCAGCTTCCTTGGTGGGGATCAGGAGACCCAACCCTCAGCTCTCCTTTCTTAAGGGCCAATCATGCTAGGCCAATGTGGTTCCTTGACCACTCACCTCCTCCTGCCTCCTGGACTCTTTCCATGGCTGCCTTTTCCAAGGCTAACTCTTTCCCCTTGAGTGTGTCAGCAGGCCCATGCCCTATCCACCTTCTCCTCCCTGTGCACCTGCTGAGGAGGCCTGCTCCCTCCCCATCCGTCATCCTTGCCCTTTCCAATAATACCGCTTGACATCAGCAATGGGGTTGTCTTTTGAAGACTCTGGGGAAACATGCATTGCACTGAGACGGGAGGCACAACGAGACAAGAACTTCCAGCACATGACCCCCTGCACTGAGCTGCCTGGTAAGGCTGGCATCCACTGTTGTGGCTCAATGAGATCAGGCTCTTTGAGGTTCCTGATCTCTCATTTGCCTGGTTCTGTCCTCAATCAGGAGGTGGGCATCCTGCCTTCCAACCTTCAGCTTGGAAGTCAGGTGCAGTGCAGTCAGGTGGGGGCAGGTTTGGCCAACACAAGACTCCCTCTGCTCTTGACTGATTCTCCCTGTTGCTCCAGGGGGCTTTTAGAAAACCTTTTTGGCATCTTTCTTGATCCTAATGTAAGCCAGGCTGCCTCTTCCTGGGCCCCCAAGACAGTTCCAACTCAGACAGCCTACCCATTTCTCCCTGCAGAGACAGAATACCCAGTGAGCTAGCGGGGATAGGCAGCCCTTCAAGTTGGGTGCACCCAGAGCTGTGGTCTTTCTCATGTCTGTCTTACCTAAATAACATCAGCACTGAGTGGTAGAGTCTTATTTATTTATTTTTTACAACAAAAGGAGGAGGAAGCTTCCAGAGGCCACATCGTTTGTGCAAAGTCATCCAGTGAGACCCAGATTGCCTGACTCTCCCATAAGCCACTGCTTTATTCTGGGGATGACTAGGCCCTCCCTGGAGAGAAACTGGGACGTAGAAGAGGATATTAAAAAAAAGTCTTCAGAGTATGTCAACCACTCTGGAGAAGTTTCATCAGTTCAGGCCATCGCTTCACTAGATCATCCATTAGAGTGTCTCTCGTGTACTGGCTGTGCCCTGTCCTCAGCCTCCAAACTGTCCCATTTGAAAAGCTCATCCTTCAAGGTGAGCTTGAAGGTGAACTCATTCTGTGACACTTCCCTGAAGGGAGGCAGAGTAAAACGCTTCCTACTTTCAGCTCCCCAGTAACTCAAGCATGTGTTGTCAACTAAAAATGAGGCTGAGAAGGAGGAAGAATTGAAGTTACTGATCAGCCTACCACAGGGTGCCCAGAGACCCGCTTAACTCCTAGTGTGTGTGTGGGTGGGGGGGGTGGTCATCAAGGGATGGCCCCACAGACTGAGCACAGCAGTGTCCTCCTGTGGGTGGCTCTCACAGGGGCAGCTGAAGTCTTGGTTAGAACAAGAGGCAGTGTAGAGAGAAACCCTTCCTTCCCTCCTGCCTGTCTATGGGCTTCACACTCATCTTCTGCCGTTGCACTCACATTCAGGCTGGAACTTACACCCTTGGCTCTCCGGGGACTCAGGCTTTTGGACTTGGACTGGAACTATACCTTCAGCTCTCTGGCTGCTGATATACACACATTTCATCAGATTTTCAAGACCTTTCTTCACTTTCTTGCTCTACTTTGATCCTCAATTAATTCTCCAGGATGTCTGAGAGAAAAAGAAGACAAAGGTTTCTTTGTGCATCAGTTTTACAAATACTCGTCCAGTGGGCTGGTATGTGCTAAATTCTTTGCCTGAGATACAGAAACATAGGAGCCTGTGGTGATGGCTGTCCTCATGGACCTTGTACTCAGCAGGGAAAGAGTCTAAGCCAGGAATTATGACTGCGATGTGTCACAAAAGGAGCGAAGATTGCTATAGAGGTATCTTGGGAAGGGGCCTCGTCATGTGGATGGAATAACTGAGAAAATCGCCCTTAAGCGCAATCCCACCCTCAGGATCTGACATGTGCATTGAATACACGGGTCAGTCACCAGCTAAAGGGTATAGGTAACTAGTCCAGCTTTGAGTCTTCAGAACATGGCCTTCGTAAAACCTGATTAAAATCATGGCCCCATATTTGTAATTACTCTGTGCAAGGCTCTGTTAGACGTTATCAGGGTAGTGGTGAACTGATAGACAGCATCAGCATAATCAGGGGTTAGTTCTTTGTCATTGTTTTATAGAACAATGAGGAGAGGGAAAGCAGGAAAGAGAGAGAGCAGGCAAGAATGCCTTGATTGGAAATAATGCCTTTGAAATACAGAAGATGAGAGCATGCCTGCCTGCAAGTATCAGAGGCATTGTAAACACATTGTCCACTAGCAAAATATAGTCTAACAAATTCAAATTATCTCCCATCAGATTAATAAATCTCCCACTTCGGAAAAATGGGGTTGGTAGCATCATTTAAAATATACCCCCCTCCCATAGGAAGAAGGGAAAATTATTTTCCATTAGGAGTTCACATTGTTAATGAGGAGAAGGGGAAAGATGTCCTCCAGCCTCTGCCTCTCCCCACACCCTGGCCTGCAGAGAGGAGGTGGGGGGAGAGTGTCTGGGCCAGCCGGGAATGCAGGCATGGTGCAGGCTTGGCTGACTGCATGAGTTGGGTCAAGGTGTTTGGATGTGGACCACGGAAGATTTCTAAACAGCATAGTTACAGGATAAGATTCCAAATTTTAAACCTTCATTCTGGTGGAGATAAAAAAAATCTGAATGCCACCTTATGATTCTGTTATAAAAACTTTTGGAGGAGGTTTTAGTGACTTGATTTGGGACGGTGTGGTGGGACAGAGGAGAGGGGACAAGTCCGATTCTCTCCAGAAATGAGAGGATAGGAGAGGGAGGTGTCTCAGACAGTACATTCTCTTGGTTCCAACATGAGTGACAGAATTGATTCTGGTGTGACAATAGTCAAGGAAGTGATCCGTAGGAAGCACCCCAGGGTTTATTTAACCCAGAGTCACTCGAATGTCATTGTCTTAATGCTGCTGGACACATGGGTGTGGGTTTTAGGGATGATGGCCCAGGCTGAGCCCAGGGACAGGGCGACATTAACATACACCCAGTAAGTGTGTCCAGGGCCTAGGGGCTTTTCTGGGAATCATGACTTTTAGTGCTAAAACTGGGAACATCCTAAGCAAACCAAGACAAATAGGTCACTGTACTCATGAACAAATGTTTTGAAGAGAGGGACACAAAAGGGAAGGGTTCTGTGGAGATGTTCTGAAAGCAGGGAGACTTCACTGATGGTCCACAGAATTGCAGCCCCAGTGGTCATGGGTTTAGAGACCTCTGATCTGTGCTTGTCCATGAACCTGTGTATGTGCCTGATTGCCGTAATTAGTCTTTAATTATCTCATGTGAGTTTCACTGCTTCACTTAGAATAGTTGGATTTAGAATCTCCATTGCCTAGGATATAGGATATGTAGGATCAATTGTCTCCTTTATGTCTCTACACAAATATTATCCGGCTTTTCCTTCAGGATCCAGCCATGTGGAATACCTTTGCAACTGGGAGTACCCACTTCTTGTTCATAATGTCCGCTTGAGACCTATAGGTTTCCCCTGCCACTGGTGATGCAGAGTTCATAGTCCAGCTTGGTGGTCTCTCCCGCCCTTGTGAGTCCTTCCCTGCCCTGTCACATGCTCGTTGTCTACTGGGAAATCATGGATGATGTCCTCATCTTGCAGGCCCTGTGTAGAATTCCACAGAGAACTGAGGTTCCAGCATTGTCTTTGAGACAAACCTGGGTTTCCACTTCCTCTCTGTATTCCCAGAGCACTTATTTGTAGACCACCTGCTCTACCTCTCGGTTTTTTTCCTGATGAAGGAAATAGTGTGTCTTGCAAAGAACACAGAACTCAGGCAAGAGACACTACATCCCAAATCTACTGCCAATCTTCTCTAACTCACTCATGTCTTGGAGCTTTTGTCTTGTCTTGCACAAGAAAACTTCACAAAGTTGCAGTGCGGATCCCACGAAACAATTCATATGAAAATGCACACTTCACTGTCAAAAAAAATCAGCTTTTTTTCCTTCCTCACCTGCTGCTGAAAGTCAGAGAGTATGAGTCAGCTATATATATATCCACACAGCAAACTTGTCTTAGCTGTTTATAGCAAGCTCTTGCTTACTCCAATGAACAAAATCTGAGGGTGTGGAGATGGGCAGGAGAGGGGCATGTGGCACTAGACTTGTACCAATGGGGACTTGTTCTCATGCAGAACAGGGTGGCTGTGACTGAATTGAAGAAATACCTGCAGCTCCAGGGAACTGGAAGGGTCCACAGGCGAGGAAAGTGGAACCCTGAGGAGGGCCTGAATGCTCCAAGCTATGGAGAGTTGGTAGAAAGAAAAGTCTAGATCTTCAGGCTCTAGCTCCAAAGCTGGGACTCCTGCACCCCAGCTGCCACCTCCCTCTATCCAGCTGTGCCTGCTCCCTTCTTCCCATTCTTTGCTATCTTGCAGCCAGCATTGTCGATGATTCATCAGTTGGCTGGCCTCTTATTTTTTGGTCTGGAGCCACTTTAAATGTGATAAACAAGGTTATTTTTAAGCAATAATGCAAAGTTCAAATAAAAAATGGCTTCTAGACTGTCAAGACCAATTGGAGTCCTTTTTTGTCTAAGCAGGGAGAAAAGATACTTCGTGTCATAGGTAATATGTTAAATTAGCATGGATAATTTTAACAGTCTTTGTCTACAACTGAATAAGATGCCAGTATTTATGGAGGCAGTTTTCTTCTTTGGTAGTACTTTTGTATTTCTGATGGACTCTTGCAAGTAATCAGGCAATTTTGAATCACTAAAATAAAGATTAAAAGAAAGACAAAAATGAAAAAGACAATTTAAGGGTAGGAAAGATGTTCTCAAATCATGCAATGAGGTAGATGAGATGCCCGAAACTCTTTTGCTCACTGGTTGGGTTGCTGGTGCAGGTTTGAGGTCTCTGCTGTTATGCAGGAAAGGGTGGGAGCTCCCCTCCACCCTTCCCCTTCCTGTCCCACCACTGGTTGAGCAGGCAGGAGGAGGTCAGACCCACTCATACTGAAAGCCAGGGGAGCCTGAGGCCTTGCAAATCAAGGTCACCTGACAGGACTTGTGCTTCTGTGAACCTCGGTTAAGCCATCTGTACAACAGAGCAATAAAAAAGAAACAGACAGCTTAGAACCAGGTCAGCTTGGCAGGAGTGTGTCTGTCATTTAAAATCACACTTGCAATAGAAGAATTGCATGGTTTGTAAAACACATCTCAAGAAGGCTGCTATGAGAAACATCACATTCCTCTGCTCCACACACACATAGACAGATGCAGGGATTCAGGCTCCTTGACAAGCCAAAGTGTTGTGGTTTGTGCAGCTCCTTAGAATTTACACAGAGCTTTTATAAGTGATGTATATCCAGCGGCTTCACACTTAGGAGCTGCATAGAAAGGTAGGAATAAGGAAACACAGGCCCTGCTGCTCTAACAGAACTGACTTTCCAAAAGCCACGAAGTGGATGACAGCCTTGGGCAGAGCTTGAAGTTCTGTTCCCTGTATTCCTCACACTCCTTCACTGCTCTGGTTTGCATGGAGATGGGGAACAAGCTTAAGAATATTTCCATTGGTTGCTGTTGCCATAGACTCTGTTAGCTCAACATCATTGCTAGGAGAAAGAGAAAGGGTATCGCTTGGAGGAAAATTCTAAATACATTTTTCTATTAGCATCCATATGTATTCAACACATCTAAGGAATGTCTATTATCTCCCATCTGTGAAGTGTATGGAACCCTCAGTTAACTCTGTGTGTAATTTTAGGAGGTCCTGAGGACCTGCACAATTGTAACATTTGATGAATACACACGTCTTAGAGAATTGAAATTCAGCATGGTGAATTTGAACATGACAATAAGTCATGCAAAGGCTCTTCCTACAAGAAACCATAACGAGGCTAGAATGATGGATGGACTCAGGATGCTGGGAGTACGCACCACTGATGAGAAGGCTAGATTTACAAATCGGTGACTTCTCAGCCCTAAGTGGATGTAAAAACATTCTGGAAGGAGGGAAACCACATATAAAGTTGAAAACAGAATGTTTAAAACTGAAAAGGGAGTCTGAGAGTCACAACAGGTGGAAATCTTTAAAATGAAAGATACAGAGCCTAGTACAGAGGCAGTAATGGGCCAGTTCACAGTCCCACGGCGGAAGACAGCACCAGAGCTGACATGAGAAAGGTTTCCGGACTTGTGGCTGGACTGTTACTGTGTGCTCTATGTCTGAACACAAGAACACGACTCAAAGATCATTGCTGATTCAACCTCACTACCAGTGCACGTAAATGCCACCCTTGAGCCCCCAACGGCTGCTTCCCACATGGAACATCTGGTTTGAGGTTCACCAATAGTAGTGCCAAAACCACGAGTCTAAGTCAGTGGGACCCAGAGTTGTGAAAAGAATCACCCAAAAATCCAGAGAAGAGGAAACATTTAATGACTTGGGTTTAAAACATCTCAATTGTGTTGTTTAGATGGTGGTTCAAAGAGTGAGGCAATCGAAATAGATAGCCCAGAAGCTACTCTTGACTTCTTATTGAACAATCACTCTTTGAATTCTGAGACCTCGAAGGAGGAGGTTACTATTAAAATGTGACAGCTATTCTCTTTCTTATTAGTGATGTGTTTTTCTCATTCCCGTGGTATTTACTTATTCCATGAAAGTTAAAGAGATTTACCATTGAAATCTTTGCCTCCAGACCTCTGACTTGAGTTCTGGGAAATTCACTCATAAAAGTGTCAGGAGGACAGCTCCATCTGGCCTGCCCATCAACACTGTCCTCATAATGGGGTAAACTACACTTATTCTCCCAAGCTGGTTTCACACGTGGGCTTGCCCATCTCAAGGACAGGAATCCCACCCCAACCCTGCTATGCAGAAAGAGAGCGGTCATGGTTAATGCTTGTGCACTGATCAAGAAACAGACGGTAGTTGGGGACCTGGGGCTGGATTTTAACCATTAGTAACCTGCAAAGTTACTTCAATAACCTAAACAGCAAATATTCGTCCTTAAAATTAAATCAGTAATACCTATTCATTACACTGTTTGAAAGAATGAATAAGAAAATATACTCAAAGTACTTACCATGGTGCCTTTATATAATAAGTACCCACTAAAAGCTAGTTAGAGTTAGTATAGCTGTCCTTCATAGCTCGCTAGATTCTGTCACATAACTAACTAGACGCAGCATGCAATGGATTAAGCACATTGTAATCATTTGACCCCTGAAATGACGCATGTTTTTGAGCCTTACCGACATTCCATGAGCTTCTGAATAATTCATTTGACTCTTCCAAAACACTGATGACATGTATGTTTTCTGTCATGTACATTTGAGGTTGTGTTGGAGTATCTGAAATATGTTTGTGAATAATACATGTGTTGGATTTGAATCTGAATGGTAAGTAAAATGAATGGTGGTCACCCCGGTGAGGTAGAACAGAGGTGGTGTCTTCCCCATCTTTGGACTCTGTGAGGATTTAGCAGAGTTGTAATATTCCCTGGCTGTAGGTGCCAAAGTGAGTGTGCTGTGCACCCTTGGTGTGCTGGATACTGTTCTGGCAACTCCCTTTCGGTGCTCAACAAACCTTGCAAGCAGGTGCATTGCTCCCATTTCACAGACAAGAACAGCGAATTCAGAGCCTCAGACTGATGTTTCCATTCTACACAGCTGGTGATCTTTAGAGTCAGGTTTCAAACCCAGGTCTGGGTGACTACATTGCCCTCCTCTTTTCCATAACACCACATTGCCTCCCACAGTTTCCTAAAATAGAACTAGAAAATGGTGTGACTCATGGTCTTCCTCACCACAAAGTCATCTCAAAAATCTTAGGCTTAAAAATGACTCTGAAGGGCAAGGGCCCAGGCAAGCCACAGCACCCCAGTGATGTGATCTCTTCTGCAACACCCACCAATGACTCTGCACTTGACTCCAACACACACCCAGGCACAGAGAGCTGACTACGTGTCAGAATGGTCAACAAGATGAGCGACACAAAGACGTCCGACTCCATGCCCTAGGACGTGGATGGTGAGGCTGAAGCCCAAAGAAAGGGTGCAGGTGACCCAAGACCACGCACTGAAGGGCATCAGCCAGATCACTGAGGGCAGTTTTCCAGAGACCTTCACACATCCAAGGCCTCTCTGAACAGATCTGAGCAATAATACTACCAAAGCATAGAAAATTCAAATCTGAAGATGCATTAAAGTAGAAGTGGGTGTCTTCCCACGCAGGCAAGTTCTACGCATTCCAAACTGGTCTTTCACAATGGAATGCAATTGCTCTAAAATTATGTCCTTTCCCCTGCTCAGTTTCTTGTGAGAAAAATGCAGCAGTAAATTCATACAACACGTGAAAAAATTGTAGTAGTCAGTATCACCTTATCCTGACCTTCACACTAACCCTGTAACAGAGGCAGCGCAAGAACTAACTTTCATTTTTCAGATGAGGGATGAGGGGTTAAAAATTGTATTTGTTAGCATTATATGCACATTTCTACAAAGAAAAAAAAAACCTTCAATGTGGGGAAGTCCTGGAACACGGGGTCCTCACCCACATCCTAGTATGATGTGTGTTGGCATCAGGAAAGAGGGAGGTTTCTTCTCCCTGGTGTCATTCAGACGTGAAGACTCATTCCATCTGATGGTTTGCCATCTGCTATGGTGTGAACGTGCCTTGTCCTACCCCATTCCATGTGTTGGAAACATAATCCGTAACCTCATAGGCTTATGGTATATGGAAGTGGAGACTTGGGGAAATCATTGGGTCGTGGGGACTCTGCCTGCCTGACTGCGTGAATCCAGTTGTGGATTTAAGGATTAATAGGTTATCAAGAGCCTGGCTTTGTTATTAACACAAGAACTCACTGACCGGTTTGCTTTGTCTTCCCAAAGTGATGTCCTTTGCCATGTTGTGAGGCAAGAATGCCCTCAGCAGACACTGAGCAGATGCCAGCAGCATACTCCTGGACTTCCCAGCCTCCAGAACCATTAAACCTCTATGCTTCACAAGCAGCCAAGTCTGTGGCATTTAGTTGTAGCAACAGAGAGTGGACTAACAGAAAATCCATCTGTCATACTACAGTCTCCTTGGAATCCACCATCCCCATGCCTACAGAGCAAATGAAGAAAGACAGGATGTGAAGGATCGCATGGGAGGTTGGGATGGTCCAGACTTGCAAGCAGAGTGCATCACTTCTGCTTAAAGTCTATCAGCTGGAATTCAGGCATAGTTACTCCTAATTGCTAGGGCTTGGGACAGGTAACCTATGTTTCTGTCTAGGAGGAAGGGCAACTGGTGGTGGCGGTCGTGAGGAGCATTTGCTTGTGTCCTGATTGTCTTGGTTTCTCAAGAGCACCATGTTTGTAATGCAATCTGAAAACAATTACTTTGGTGCAAGATCCTTTCCAGGATGACTCCATTCTGAACAGACAGGAATCCAAATATTACCTTCAAGGTTGTGAACCAGTGCCCTACGATTTTTCTCTCCAGCTCACCATAACTTACTATCTTTGCTGATGTCCACATGCAGGGGAAGTTCCCACTGCAGAGGGTGATGCTGTCTCTCTCACAGCCACCTGAGCCTTGCATTTTTCTCATTATTCAGCGTCCTTGTTAGAGCCTTCTAGCTTCTTTTTGGAAACCTACCCAAAGTCATCTTTGGTCAACATTTATACAGTTAACATTTAACTGAGTACTTGTTTTTTGTCAGGGGCCACAGAGATTCTGGACACCAAAGACTTAGAAATAAAACGCAGTGTTTGTGCTAAGAAAAATTCTTTTTTTGTTACTGCTTCTACACTACCTAACAGAGAAACTGGGAAGGCAAGTGATTGAAAATGAGGCTGACAAGTTTTGCAATAAATGGGAACAAGCAGAGTAATGGAAATATAAAGAGAGTGAAAGCAACTGTGTGTGGGGATGGTTTCAAAGTAGAAGCAATTTTTAAGGCAAATTTTGAAGGATAAATAATGATTCACAATGAGAACACTTTATAGGCAGAAGCAAAGTTTTGTCCCCATCACAAGAACCCAATAATAATGAGAATTTTACCTTAGTTGTCACTTTTGGAGTCTATGGTAGGGAACAAAAGTAGATGAAACTGCATTTCAAAGTTTGAACTCAGACTGCAAAAATATTTGAATGTCATATAAAGGTTTTCAAATTGTTGCCTTATAGCATCAAGAGAAGCGTGGTTGAGCCATAATTCAAGCACTGCTCTTCCAGACTTGCTTTCTGATCACTGCATCAACTGTTCTTGCTCCTCTCCTTATTCAATAAGTGAAAATTCTCCTTGGAGAAGTTAACTGAGAATACTTACTTCAGGTATCCATCTAAAGTTTCCTTCCTTTCCCTCATTCTTCTTCCTTTTTCTTTTTCCTTTAGTCATTTTCAAGTTGCTTAATGCTGGGTCCTGAGCTTACGTAGACTGAGATTTGTACAAAGTCACTGACTTCAAGGAGCTCACGATCTAATGAAGAAGACAAACAGATTACTGAAGCCCCGCACATACAACTAGAAGAGTACATAAAACGATGCTCTAATTGTCGGGGAGATTGTAGTACAAGAGGGGATGGTGCTTGCATGATTTAATTCCAAAGGAGCCTTGCTACACTAAATTCCCTAGCAGTGAGTCTTATTTTGATGATATCACAATTATATTGCTCCACTAGAGACAGATTTTGCAAGTTAAACTTATGCAAGGCCTTTTCATAATCTTAATCTGAGTTAACGGTGTAGCAAATGGAAGAATTTCTGACATGCTAGTATGTCAGTAATGATGCCCCTTTTTGAGTGGGAGTCTTTATGATGTCTTTTAAATCAGTGGTCACTGTATATTGTTTGCCTTTCCAGAATGTCTGATCCTGACTGCTGGCCGAGTAGATACAGAGGAATGGCCTGACTGGAAGACTCAATGCTTTCTGCAGGAATAATGCTCCTCAGAGGTCACAAAAAGGCTGCTTCCTCATCCTGCCCCTTCCCACATAATCTGTGGCCCAACCATATTGCTGCCTGGCAGAAGCAATTGCACGAAGTTTTGCTGTCTCCAGCATGCACCAACCCTGTCTTTGTGGTTAGCAGATGCATTGGTTTTACAATTAAAGACCAAATGAGCCTGAAAGGAAACCATGAGTCTAACCTTGGAGGATTTCATGTTCTCAACCTCACTGAGTCATCAATGAATTTATGAGCCAGGTGAGGGATTTCCAGAGACCAGATGTCATGCAATGATTCCCCAAAATGTGACTTTAGGGAAAAGAGAGAGGAAACTGTTAGTACCCATCTTCAGATCTGAAAACCTTTTCCTAAACTCCTGATCTCAATTTTTTATCTTGTGTGTGTGTGTGTGTGTGTGTATTTTTCTTTTTCACCAATTTTGCATTTTTTTTCACTTCTCTATTTGTCTTCAGAGAACACATAATTTATCCAGTTCATGTTCTGACCCTTCTAACTGTATCTGAATTAAAAATCCTTGTTGTGAGAGCTCTGGCATCTTCAGCTTGAACCATGAGGTCATTCTGGATCATGGAAATGAGGCACACTTTGCTTAATGGAGTATTGATGGGGGTCAGTTCAAACTTGCTGTGTGCTTTTTGTTAACAGATTTAGGTTTACAGAACTATTTGAACTATTCTCTTCTTAATTGCTAGCTGCCTTAGCAGAATATATGTTACCTAATTCCATTTCTAACATAAATCTTTAGTTAGCTATAGTTTTATGCCACCTAGTTTTGGCTAACCTTACTTTTCAACCTGCTAGCTTGTTTCCTACACATTCTGTTATACTCTTTCAGTGTTTAGCTTGGAAATGGCACCACCATTTCCTTGGCATATTGCAGTTTACTTCCATAGTCTTACTAGAGCCTTAGGGTGTTTTGACTTCCTTTTTTCATTCCTGCCTTGAAAATTAATAATTAATCCTTTTTCCTTCAATTTCCCAGGATATCCCAATCACTGTAATTTTTAGTCAACTCTGACTCATCTACTCCCTTATTTAGCCTGTCCAGTGTTCCTGTCCATTGTGCTTCCTTTGTTAGACCATTCCCTGATACATTCCCATGTTTCCACTGAGAACTATTTTCTTTCTACATTGTGATAAATTTTCTCAGCTTTTGTTGCCAGAACTTATTTTTATTTGATCTTCATGTTTCAGTTATATTTTCATTGGTTATTGAATCTTAGGTGGGTATTGTTTTCTTTGTAATTGTGTACCTTGAAGTTTGTTGAATTTCCTGAAGTCTTTCATTAATTTTCATTAATTATCACTATGATAGTCAAGCATGAGTCTTTCACTATGACTCTGATTTGTTCTTGCTTAACCTTCTAGGATTCCAGTTACACATGTGAACAAAGGTCTGAGCATGCCCCATATGTCTCTGTATCTGTCTGTTAATTCCAAAATCTAACATCGACTGCAGATTTTCTTCATCTGTAAGAGACAAGCTTAGCTCCTTGGAGAGTGTGCAGAACCTGCCATAACCCAAGACAGGGTGCAGTGGGGGGCACCTGCTGGTCATAGCTCCCTTCTAGATGGCTCTCTTTTCTCTGGAAATGTAAAGTTTATTTATTTGTTGTTATTAATTTTAAAGAAAACACAAACACACACAGAGACAGAGACAGAGAGACAGAGACATAGATATCTTCCATCCACTGATGCACTCCCAAAATGCCTGCGATAAGCAGGGCTAGGTCAATCAAACTCAAGAACCAGAAACTGCATCTAGGTCTCCCAGATGGATGGAAGGGATTAAGGTCATCATCTTCCATCTCCCTGATGTTTTAGCAGGAAGCTGGATCAGTAGCAAAGAGAGGAATCTATCCCGGGCATTTCAGGATGAGATTAGGCATCCCAAGCAGCTTAAACCATACAACACAATGCCTGCCCCTTCTCTGGAAATTTAGAATACTCAAATCCTGTTGTTCTACAGATCTCTGATACTTTTAAAAATGCAGTTTTGAAGCACACATATAACCTAGTGGTTAAGATACCAAATAGGATACCTGTGTTCAATATTTGAGTATTTGGGTTCAAGTGCTGAGTCTGACTCCTGTCTAGCTTCCAGCTAATGCAGATTCTGGAAGGCAGCAGTGATGAATTAAGTAATTGGATTCCTTTCACCCATATGGGAAACCTGCAATTCATTCATGGATCCTGGCTTCAACCCAGCTGTGACTTTTGTGAGCATTCATAGTCTTGGTGCAGAGCGGGGCTATCCACAGAGACTCCCTGCAGGGATGAAAGTTCTTTAGCTTTGCACTGCTCATTAGGGTAACCACCAGTCACATATGTATATTTAACACTGTAGATATGGATAGTCCACCTAAAAAATGAATTTATAAATTTATCCACTTTCAGGTTAAGTAAACTTGGAGTTGATGGTTACCATATAGCACAGCACATGTTTAAAAATCTAAGTGCAAGCCGGCGCCGCGGCTCACTAGGCTAATCCTCCGCCTAGCGGCGCCGGCACACCGGGTTCTAGTCCCGGTCGGGGCGCCGGATTCTGTCCCGGTTGCCCCTCTTCCAGGCCAGCTCTCTGCTGTGGCCAGGGAGTGCAGTGGAGGATGGCCCAGGTGCTTGGGCCCTGCACCCCATGGGAGACCAGGAAAAGCACCTGGCTCCTGGCTCCTGCCATCGGATCAGCGCGGTACGCCGGCCGTAGCGCGCTGGCCGCGGCGGCCATTGGAGGGTGAACCAACGGCAAAGGAAGACCCTTCTCTCTGTCTCTCTCTCTCACTGTCCACTCTGCCTGTCAAAAAAAAAAAAAAATCTAAGTGCAGGGACTGGCATTGTGGCATAGTGGGTAAAGCTGCCACCTGCATTGCTTGCATCCCATATAGGTGCAGGCTTGTGTCCTGGCTGCTCCACTTCTGAACCAGCTCCCTGCTAATGGCCTGAAAAAGCAGCAGAGGATGCCCCAAGTGCTTGTGCCCCTGATACACACGTGGGAGACCTGGAAGAAGCTCCTGGCTCTGGCTTTGGCTTGGCCCAGCCCCAGGTGCAACCATCTGAGGCGTGAACCAGTAGATGGAAGATCTCCCCCTCTCTCTCCCTCTCTCTCTCTCTCTCTCTCTCCCTTGTCTTTCTGTCTCTCCCTCTGTCTTTCTTTAACTTTCAAATAAATAAATATTTGAAAAAAGAAAGAAAAATCTAAGTAAATGTCTCTTTATTAATATCAAAGACAAGATCTGATATCAAAAACTCCAGAGAAAAACAGTTGTGTTTAATGCTGAAAAAAAAAATATCTGTTCCTTGTGGATCAGACTTTTCTCAGCACAATGATTTGTTTCCTATCACTTTAAAACGTTTCATGGAGTGAGACTTTAGCCTAGGAGTTAAGAAGCCACTTCCCTAATTGAAGCACTTGGTTCTGTTCCTGGCTCTGCCTCCTGACTCCAGCAGACCCTGAGAGGCAGCAGCAATGGCTCTCAGTGTGCTTGTCTCCCACATCACCCACATAGGAAACCTGAATTTCGTTCCTGGCTCCTAGTTATGGTCCCAGCCCAGGTGATACTCTTGCTGACTCTTGGGGAGTGAATCAGTGGTTGGGAGCTCATTCTGTATTTCTCTTTGTCTCTACGTGCGTGTGTCTCTCTCTCTCTGCCTTTGAGATACAAACATAAAATATTCAATCAGTGTGTTTAATGAAGTCTCAGGGAATTTTTGATCTCTGGGTTGAAGGATCCGGTTCCCACCCGCCCTAGTCTAGCCCTGTCCAGGGATGCTGATGTGCTAGATCCTGAGACGAGGAAGAGTGCCCACACACCTCTGGAGCCTGGAAGCCAGGACTGAACAGAGAGGAGCCCTGCAAGTTCTGCTTTCGAATTAAAGCCACATGCACCAAACGAGCTCTCTGCAAATGTGGAAGGCAGTCCAGTGCTCAGGAACGGAGTACACTTCCTGCTGGCTGCCTTTATGCTTCTCGTGACGTATGCAGGCTTGCATCTGGGGACTACGACACCAACGGCAAGAAACTGACTTTTCCCTGCAAACACACTGGAATCAGCTCCCCGATCAGAAATTATTCTGGTTATGTTTATGTATCTGTCACATTATTGTCTCTACACACAGGACAAACTGTACTTCCGAGTTTAAACTACTTGCCCTAATCATTCACCTATCATTTGTTTTTTCATGTGTGATGATGATTTTCAACCACTTTCTTACTCTTTCTCCTGTAGCATCACTTGTCACTTTCCAAAGTGGATTCAGTGTAGCCAGCACACAGCAGTGTAGGCAATGGGCACTCTCGGAGAGAAAGGAAGCCCTGTGGGCCCACGCAAGGAGGGCTTGGTGCTGCCCCACCAAGGAGACCGTGAAATCTCCGTTCCAAAATCTCCTTGCTTCAGTTGCCTTCTGTTCTTTACCCTTAGTCTTGGACACTGAGAATAACGTTTAAATCCAGGCAATGACAGCTAGCATGAAAAGAGCCCTTGACATGAAGCACAGGGCCGTTGCTGGTTAGTCCAGGTGCAGGGTCTGTAATGGTCCTATAGCAGCCTGTCCTTAGGGATGCTGCACACAGTGTAACAAAC
This sequence comes from Oryctolagus cuniculus, assembly GCF_964237555.1. NCBI lineage: Eukaryota > Metazoa > Chordata > Mammalia > Lagomorpha > Leporidae > Oryctolagus > Oryctolagus cuniculus. Next base: position 190,241,902 of record NC_091433.1, on the reverse strand, counting down.
CGACCTGGCTCCAGATCACAGCAGTCCCTCAAAGCCGAGTTGCTCCCTCTCATCCACAATTTCACTCTCCACTGCTCTATGTGCCCAGGGACAACTGTGGTCTGAAATTATTAAATGAAAAAATTTGAAAATAATCAATTCATAATTTTGAAGTGCCCTTTACTACAGTGTATTGTATTAATCGCTGTATTCTCTTGGTAGTTACTATCATTAATCTTGAGCTATACGTAATTTGTAAATTAAAATTTATCATGGGTTTGTAGAAATAGAAATAACCAGAGTAGAAATAGAGTTGGGCTTGATCTGAGGCCGGAAGACTGGGTTTCCGCTTCTGTTTAATTCCTGGTGACTTCTTCTTGCAGTCCAACGTCATGCCTATATGTCTTCATTCGACTTCACCCACCACTCCCAGTCAGTCACAAAGCCCTACTGCTCTTCCTCCCGACTCTTCCTCATCCGTGTACTTTGTTGTGCTTACTAACCTGCTCTGGCCACTATTGTCTCTTGCCTGGGTCACCACAGTGACAGCCTAATGAATATGCCATGTCCATTTGCTTTCCTCCCTGCAGTCTACAGACGAGCCAGAGCGACCCCTCTAAAGCATAACACTAATCAGGTCTTGATGAAAGCATGCCCAGAGTTTCAGGAATATGTTCTCTGTGAGTGAAAGGACACTGCTGGAGCTACTAGGAGAGAGGTTGCTTTGCTTTGAAGTGTTCAGATAGACCACTGCCGTTGACCAAATGCACCAAACTTTATATTCCTTGGGCAATTTGTGTACCGCTCTGTCAGGAGCAGAGTGGCCACTCTGTACTCCCAGCCATGTCTTCCTAGATCCCTGCCTGCGGCAAATTAAAGCTCCCTGACATGAGCATTCTGAATGTATCCCAAGAGAGGTTTTGCCTCTATTTCTCATTTTTTAAAGATATATTTGTTTATTTCAAAGGCAGAGTGAGTGACAGAGAGAAAGACAGAGAGAAAGGGATCTTCCACCTGCTGGTTTGCTCCCCAGATTACCACAATAGCCAGAGCTGGGCCAAGTGGAAGCCGGGAGCCCGGCACTCCACCTAAGTTTCCAGCTGGGTGGCAGGGGCCCAAGCCCTTGCGCCATCTTCTGCTTTTGCAAACTCATTAACAGGGAGATGGACTGAGAGTGGAGCAGGTGGGACTCAACAGGTACACTGATATGGGATGCCAGTTTCACAAACGGTGACCGAACCCACTGCACCACAACGCTGGTGCTTGATTTTGTTCTTTAGAGATCCCTGTTCACTTAGGTAAGTCTTCATTTTCCAATCCTCTGTTGATTGTCTGTTTTTGTTTAACATTATTTTATTGGGGCCAGCACTGAGGCGCAGTGAGTTAAGCCGCCAGCTGCGATGCTGGCATCTCATATGGGTGCTACCTCATATCCCAACAGCCCCACTTCCCATCCAACTCACTGTCATTGCACCTGGAAAGCAGCAGAAGATGGCCCAGGTGTTTGGGTCCCTGCGCCCACCCACATGGGAGGCTTGGAGGAAGCTGCTGGCCTTGGTCTGGCCAGCTGTGGAGTGGACCTGGAGGTGGAAACTCTCTTTCTCTCTCCAATCCCCAGCTCCTGGAATTCTGTCTTTCAAATAAATAAATAAATAAATATTTTTAAAAAAGAATTTACTTTCTCAGATAATGAGAATCCTTAAATCAGAACAAGAGGAGGCTTTGTCAAGCATCTGGTGCCATCTTCAATGTTTCTGCAGAAATTCCCAGAGTTTGGTAACAATAGGGTCCTAATTTAGATGCCAGCTCTGAAACAAAATAATTGTGTGATTTCAGGCAAGTCCCAATATCTCCATGATTTATTTTCTGTGACTGTATAAAAGTTGTATGCAATGTAGGGACTTTAAATATTAAAAATTTAGAAGATTGCATGGCCCTCAGTGGGTTCTTATAATTAACCAACTCTGAAAATGAAAATGATAAATCCACAGTTTTTGAGAACAGTCTTTGCAAATGCTTACTTTATTAAGTACTGTCCTAATTTGGTCTCAGTGTACATGGTAGCTCTTTTTTTTTTTTTTTTCTTTTTTGACAGGCAGAGTTAGACAGTGGGAGAGAGAGACAGAGAGAAAGGTCTTCCTTTTTCTGTTGGTTCACCCCCCAAGTGGCCACTCCGGCCGGTGCGCTGTACCAATCCGAAGCCAGGAGCCAGGTGCTTCCTCCTGGTCTCCCATGCAGGGCCCAAGCACTTGGGCCATCCTCCACTGCCTTCCCAGGCCACAGCAGAACTGGATTGGAAGAGGAGCAACCGGGACAGAACCGGCGCCCCAATTGGGACTAGAACCTGGGGTGCCGGCGCCATAGGCGGAGGATTAGCCTAGTGAGCCATGGCGCCAGCCCACATGGTTGCTCTTTTTACCAAAATAACAGTGAAAACATTTTTCATTCTTGAATATTTCTTTCCTCTTAACATTTGTCCCCAAACTGAGGCATCACCAATGCTAATCACGACCACTCCCTGGTCCTCACTGAGTTGCTTTCTAGAGTACATCTGTCTACACAGCAAATGCACAAATAAAACTGTCAGAGTCAGATCTGCAACAGTAAGAACTACCTTCCTCTCAAGTATTAATTATAAAAATAAAAATGCAGGTAATCAGATGGGTAGACATTCATTGATACTCATTAGCCAAATCCTTCAGTTTGCAGAACGGGGAACAAAGCTGGGAAGGCAAAATCTTGACCAAGAAGACAACGCTGTGGGTCAGCAGCAGAACTGGACCTTTGCTTCCCACCTTTGGGGCCTAATTATCAGAATATTCACTCCTTTCCCAAAGGCATTTCAAGTTCTGCTTATCTCTTTTGTTAGCCGTGCCTGTGTTTGGTTCAACCACTTTCTTATTCTTTTTAGTAATTCTGTAATAGTGTTATCGTCATTGTGAATCTGTTATGAGACTATTTATCTCAATGTTTATTTCAAGTTCTGGCCTCACAGAGATCGAAATTCAAAGCAGAGTCATAAGTAAGGTGTATAAGTGAGAGAAGGATGATTTCAAAGGAGACAGTGAACATACATTCACGGGTGAGTGTGGGCCGCCCCATGCAGAGAGGTACCTTTCAAGAGTGGGCCAGAGAGCTGCCTTTGAAGAGAGAGCAAGGGAGGAGGCCAGGGAAGGACCAACAGCAACAGCAAGAAGGCAAAAAGCAAAAGGGCCACTCCCCCATGTAACAGTCCCATTTACAGGTTAGGAGGCGGAGCCCTAACTGAATACACAAGCAGGGTGCCTTTGGGTTGCGTTTGGTGTTCCTGAGGCTTTTGGGAGTTTCTTGGCACCTTCATGTGGAGTTTAACTTTCTAGTGTAGATTTCTTTTATTTATTTGAAAGGCAGAATTAGAGAGAGAGAGAGAGAGAGAGAGAGAGATCTTCCATCTGCTGGTTTACTCTCCAAATGGGCCAGGCCAGAGCCAGGCTGAAGCCAGGAGCCAGGAACCACTTCTGGGTCTCCCATGAGTGTGCACAAGCCCAAGCACTTAGGACACCTTCCACTGCTTTCCCAGGCACATTCGTAGGGAGCTGAATTAGAAATGGAGCAGCCAGGACTCGAACCAGCTCCTCTATGGTCCGCAGCATTGCATACTGGAGCTTAATCTGCAATGTCACAGCACATGTCCCAGAGTTTAACTTTCATGTTACCATCATGGGGTCGCCTCCTCCCTCACTGCACCTGAGGTACAGATGCATTGTGGGAAAGTGAACATACTGGATTGACAGGTAAGGAGATGGAGTTAAAGTACAGGGATGCAGATTCAGAGACTGTGGAAATGCCTCCCAGTTCATTTATTCCTATCTATCTCCCTGCCTAGTTCACCCATATCAAACTCATGGCTGAAAACAAATGTCAAAGTTAGCCCCAGCATCCCTGGGCCAAATCCCAGGGACAACTGCACCTGTGCAGAGGGTTCCCTGAAGGCACATACACACACTCCTACAGAGGTGCTATGCTCACCTGCCTACAGCCATGGACTGGCAGTCAGAACCTTCCCTGATGCGACGAGAACTACCATGCCTTCCAAGAGAACCTGGCCTTCACCGGATGGCTGGATTTGGGGCCAGATGACTTGGTTTCATTTCTGTTTAATTCACGGCGACATCTTCTTGCAGTGAGTTCATAGAGCCTATATATTTTCCTTTGACTTTACTCTTGCTCATAATAAGTCACAAAACCCTTCTGTATCCGAATTATTTGTCATATCTACTTTCTCGTGTTCACTTAGCTGTTTTGGCCACCAGCATCTTTTACCTGGGCTACCACATTGGCAGTCCTTCATGCCCATCTCTTTCCAACCTGTGATTTAGCCAAAGCATACACTCCAAAGCAGAATATTCATAATATTTTGAGAAAGCACTTGAAAGGAACTTTATTGTTTATAAGGACCTTCCTTAATTGGCCTCTGCCCATTTTTCGAATCCCATTTTACTTTCTTTTATTCCTGCTGTGCAACGTAGCTTACCCAGCCTGGCAGTTCATCATCGTTGCAAACTTTATTGCACCTTCTGGCCCTCTCATGCACTTTCTCCGGTTCTTAAAGCAGGGTTGATGACTTCCTGTGGCTTGTTTAAAGCTTATTTATCCATTAGGTATTAGCTTTAATGTCAGTTTTGCTACTTTGCATTCTGTGTGCCCCTCAGATTACATTTGCAACTTAATGTAAAGTCCTAGAGCGTATCGCCTACTGTCATGCTCGCTGTGTCCTTCTCTTTAATCATCTCTGTCCTCATTAACCTGCCAGCTCTGCAGGGTAGGGGTGCTGGTGGATGTCCAGCCCTAGTCACAGGGCCAGGAACAAAGTGTAGCTACCACCTGCGTGGTCAATACTGGGTGCCAACATGATGGCCATGAAGCGCGGAGGTGAGACATTAGTTCTAGGTGTTTCCAGATGAGATTAACATTTGAATCCATGGAACCTGCAGTGTGGGTGGACATCATCCAATCTACTGGGGACCTGAACAGAACAAATGGCAAAAGGAGAGACGCTCGACCTCCTTTTCTTCTGTCTGCCTGCATGGACAAGGACACAGGCATTATCCTGCCCTTGGTTTGCAATTTATGTCATCAGCTTCCCTAGTTCCAGACCTTCAGACCTGAATTATATCAGCAGCTTCCAGGAGTCTCCAGCTTGCAGCAAGGGGATCGCTCAGCCTCTGTAATATCATAAACCAGTTCTCCCCAGTAAATCAAACTCCCTCTCTGTCTCTGTCTCCCTCTCTGCATGTATACACACACTCTCATATATCTTACACACTTACATATACTTAGGTAACCTGTATGTTTTAATGTATAATTGCATATAAATTATACATAGTTATGTGTCCTATATAAAAGAATATATATCTATTTTATATATAATATTTAATATACAAATTACTATTTAAAATATAAATGTAATATTTAATCATATAAATAATTATATTCTTGTATAAACATAATTATATTATCTAATCATATACATATAATTATATATAGACATGTGTGGGTGTTATGGAATTAAAGTAATGGAAGTTTTTTTTTAAGCCACTGGAATATGGCATCACAATAACAAATGGCAGAGTGTGTGTCTGATCCCACCCTGTCAACAGCACACGCCTTTGAAGAGATCCTGCCCAAGGAGAATGCTAACTAATTCAGATGCAGGATGAACCGCTGGTCCCAGCGTCAGCAGGGAGTGCTGAAATGAATCACTAGGGAGAGAGGAGAGCTTCTTAATGAAAGCAAAAACAAGGCTCGGAATACGACCTCAGCTGAGTGCTGCAGGTGGGTGGGCTCGGAGTGCTGTCCCTCAAGTCCAGGTGACGGAAGGGAAGCCAGTGCTAGTGCTGAGTCCTCCTGAGCTCCACAGGGTGAGGGCCTGCTCCCAAGATCTGGCTTGCGATTAAATCAGATCCATTCACTAGCAAGTATACAGGCACAGGATTGCACATTCATCAGGGTCGTGTAATAGCTTTCATGATCCCGAGGCAGATCTTTCGTAACAAGTGAGGGATGCAGGTGTGTGTGCGTGTGTGTGCGTGTTTACCTCCATTCCTCACTCTACAGTTCAATTCCACAGACAAATTGGCAGCAAAGGACTGCCAGATGACGGCTCCCAGGGGGCCTTGCGCTGCATATGGCTGGACGGGTGGTGTCTCTGGTTTGGGCGTGGTTTGAAAGAAACTGCGAAGTTCTGGGGGATAACTGTTCAAAGGAAACTGGCGGTTAGATGAAGGTCAGTCCCCTGCAGCTATCTCTGCAGAATGAGATAACATCAGACACCCCAGAAGCTCTGCTTCAGGAAAGTGTGAGCGACAGCTTAGAATGCAGGCTGACAGCAACCCTCCCAGCCACAGCAACATGCAGGCAGAGAGACAAGGCTTAAACAGCCTCTATGAGCAGGCGTCCCGGATGTTTTAACCCAATCCTATTGCAACCCTTTCATGGCTGCGTTGTCTGAGGATCAGAGAAAGCCATGTGGGCCAAACATTCCCCACATGGGTCCAGGCTGGATTTGTCCACCCCAGGAGCCTCTTCCTGTTTCTTCGCCCAAACCTTAAGGGTTCGTTGTTCCTTGGGTGCCCCTTCCCTAAGGCTGTGTTGGTTTTTGGGTGCTTATTGGAGAGTTGGTGATCAGTAGAGGGACTTGTATGTGATGGTGCACCTGAATCAACATCAAGTCTTTGCTGTAAGGATATTTTCTTCTCCGAAAACTAACTGCACATCAGCACAACAGATCTGCACATAGCTGTCGACAAAATAAGGCTCAGAGGTAGTCACTGAGTCATCTGCTCAGTGCCATAGGGGCAGGATGGAGTCAGATTGTCCCTGGAAAATGCTGGGCTCTTTCTGCCCTTTGCTGGCTCTGAGACATAGACAAAGCTCTCCTGGGTGTTCATGTTTCCCATATCCATAAGCCTGGGGGGAGGGTGTTCTGCACCCTGTGTGTTTCCTTTTTCCCCATGCTACAGTTGATCTGATATTTAGGGTTGTGGGGACTGTGTCCAGCTTTCTCTTGAGTGATGGTCCCACAGTTGAGAAAGTTGTTAGAGCTCCCCACTCCCCAGCCTATGAATTTCTCTGACTCCCCACCTGCTCTGGCAGTCACCAGAGCCCACAACAGTCAGAAAAATCGTTGCATATGTCAGAATACATAACTCATTACGATAAACTTCTAACAGTGACTATGGCACTTGTAAAGATACTTACTTCACTCATGTAGGATACCATGGCACCACTGGCTGGAATTCGAGGTATGGCTGCATAATTCTCTGCAAATTGTTTTTCTTTTAAGATTTTATTTATTTATTTGAGAGGTAGAGTTGCAGACAGTGAGAGGCAGAGACACAGAGAAAGGTCTTCCTTCCGTTGGTTCACTCCCCAAGTGGCTGCAACGGCTGGAGCTGCGCCTATCCAAAGCCAGGAGCCAAGTGCTTCTTCCTGGTCTTCTATGTGGGTGCAGGGGCCCAAACACTTGGGCCATAGTCTACTGCTTTCCCAGGCCACAGCAGAGAGCTGGATTGGAAAAGGAGCAGCTGGGACTAGAACTGGCGGCCATATGGGATGCCAGCGCCGCAAGTGGAGGATTAATCTACTGCTCCACAGCGCCAGCCCCCTACATATTGTTTAAAAAATGGACAAAGCCACTTTAGAGGCTGTGGTGCCTGAATTCTTTCCTGCAGCTCCCCAGAATTCCCATTCCATTACCCGCTGACTGCCAGTCAAGCCCAACAGTCTCCTTACAGATTCCAGAATTATTTTCTTTGAACATCAATCAATCATGGCTAGATTGACTTATCAATTAGAGTAGGGTCAATGGCTTCAATTGTTTACAATGGAGTGCAGGTTGCGTGGTCTGGCAGCCTGGCCTTTGAGACTCAGTGTGAGCTGGCTGTGTGCTCCACCGCTTGCCTTCACAGATCCTACATTCTAGCCTCATCACGCTATTTGTTAGTTACTGAACATGCATGTAGAGGTCAGCTTTTTTCTCATGACACCTCTTCCACCACAAGTATGCCTATCAAAATCCTGCCCACCTGAGTATACAAGGCTCAAATAGCAATCTTTGATGCTTTCCCTCAATTTAGGCTGGAAATCGTCTTTCCTAGCATTGGACTCCTTTAATACAGTGAGATGGCCCTTTGAAAAGTACCCAGGATTTCATGCCATTGAAAGCATTTCTGTAGTCTGCTTTTCCATTACATCATAGGGTTATTCTTTATTGCACAATTTCCCCACATTTGCATCAGGCCTGGCATGGTGACTTTTACGTGGTAAAGTAAATAAATTTTATTTTAAAATACTTTGTAAACTTTTCAAAAGACTATATTCTCTGCTCTTTGCTTAGCACTCTATTTCAAAGGACATAAGCACCAATTTTAGTGTACATATAAAAAACAAAATGCAATTACTTAGTTATTTTCTGGCAATTCAGCTATGGCACAATGTTTTTTCCAAACTGCAGAATTTGCACTTTATTTATTTTGAAAGGACTCTTTTACATGTAAAAGGATTTGTTTTTAATCTCTTACCACTTAATGCAAATATGAAAAAGAAAATATAATTGAGGTTAATTGGGTGAAAGGTCCTAAAACTATTTCCTACTCGCAGTCATCTGAGATAACTTTTCATTTAGTCATTAGTGTCCCTTTTTTCCCAAAAATTGTCATCATGCTCTTTGATATCAACAGATTTCCACAATTGCTTCACAATTTGTTTCTAAACCAAGGGCATCAATTTTGCAACTTGTAGTGGTGGCAGAATCTTGGTCTTACCAAATGGTGTCAATAAAAAAAAAAAAGTTTTCAGATTACAATCAGGAGTCATGCTCATTTCTCACATAGTCCTTACCTGGTTATTGACTGGAAAACGAAAGAGCTGCCATTATTTGGCTATACTTTCAGAATATTAACCAATTTATTGCCAGCATGAGAAATGCAACTATATGTTTGTTCACTGCTGCCTGGGAAAGTATAACTTTAAGGTGCTTTTAAATTTTATTGCGAAAGTTCATCCCTGAATCAACAAATGTAGGCATTGCCAGATATTTATTCAAATATAGTTGTTATATTCTTTCCGGGGGAATAAAAAACAGTGTCGATTCTTAACTTTGTCTCTAGTGAACTGATGGAGAGGAATACTTGAACACAGCGATCCAAAAGCAATGTTGCAGGGAGAATCAGGAAATTGAGAGTTGTTTTTTTCTGAAGGTGCAGTTTCAATGGCCAGAGGAAAGGCAGCAGGAAAGCTGGGAGAGAGGACTAGATGGAGAGTAAACGCAACCTCACAGACCACTGGGAAGTGGAAGGCACCAGTGTACTTCAAGAAAAAAGCCTTTTCTGTCTAACAGGTGTTCAATCAAATCTAGATTGCGTAGTAAAATGTTCCTGTTTTGTACAAGAAACTTCTTAGTTACTTCTAAGTAAACAGGAAATGACTTTAAAATAAACATAAAATTCTCATTTATTAGCTCAACATTCAATTCTTTGTCTTCCAGATTCCATTAATATCACAGCAACCTGGACTTGGTGTAGAAACTGAGAGTGGTTGTTGATTTGATTTTAACATATTTTCAGAAGCAAGATAATATCTAAAAAATATTGTTTCATATCAAGAAATGCTTTTTCTTCAGCAACAGTTAACACTGCACAATACTGACTTCCTCAGAGAGGAAATTTGAACACTATTCTTTTTGTACAATTAGCAGCAATTACATATCAGTTATTTCATTAAAAAGAGGCTCTTCTAATATAAGAAAGCCTCAGTGTGTAGCCTGGTAACTTTTCACTAAAATGCTGCCGTGCTCGTGACTTGAAGACCCTTATGGTGGTTAAATAAGAGTGTTAATTGCTAAATCAACAACAGGAGTCACTGCGCACTTACTCCCCATGTAGGACCTCTGTCCTTAATGTGTTGTACTATGTGAATTAACAGTATAACTAGTACTCAAACAGTACTTTATACTTTGTGTGTCTGTGTGGGTGCAAACTGTTGAAATCTTTACTTAGTATATACTAAATTGATCTTCTGTATATAAAGATAATTGAAAATGAATCTTGATGAAGAATGGGACAGGAGAGGAAGTGGGAGATGGGATGATTGCAGGTGGGAGGGTGGTTATGGGGGGGAAAAGCCACCATAATCCAGAGGTTGCACTTTGGAAATTTATATTTATTAAATAAAAGTTAAAAAAATAAAAAAGAGAAAAAAACACACTTGTATATACAAGTGTGGCATGGATATTGATTACATGAACTTCTTTCAAAATGATTCTTTCATATTGTACCGTAACTTTCCTGTGTATCATCATCTCAATACATTTCCATTCAAGGAATTTCAGAATTGCATTAGAGTTGTAAATTGTTAGTTGAAGATGGCTAGTCTTTCCTATAAACCTTCCAGGGATAATCGCAATACTGGAAAAGTGCTATTGGACGCTAAGCCACTGCAATCCAGAGAGGACTAGCTAGGTCAGCATGAACTCTATGTTTTATAGAGATTTATCCTTCCTGGAAAACCACGCAATACCATTCCATAGCCCCTCTATTTTGTACAATGTGCTTGTTAGCACTGCAACTCTCACGTAGGTCTCCAAGACAGGCTCAGCTCCTCTCATATCTAAACAGAAACTGGTCTCTGTTCTCATGATTCAACCCTAGAAAAAGAATGAAAGCACTCCCCCAAACTCATATTACCCCATAATAAACAATAAACGTTAACATGTATTCAATTAGAAAACACTGGAAAGGAGATGAGGTCACCGTGTTGAACCAAATGCACACACCTTGTGCCCTTTTGTATCAAATCTCTAGGAATTGCAGGAAAGAATGGAGATTTCTCAAAATAAATAAAATCACAGAAGTACTAGAAATCAGAGTGTCATTGTTTAAAAAGAAAGTCTTTTTTTTTTTTTTTTTGGACAGGCAGAGTGGACAATGAGAGAGACAGACAGAAAGAAAGGTCTTCCTTTGCCATTGGTTCACCCTCCAATGGCCGCCGCGGCTGGCGCGCTGTGGCCGGCGCACCTTGTTGATCTGATGGCAGGAGCCAGGTGCTTCTCCTGGTCTCCCATGGGGTGCAGGGCCCCAGCACTTGGGCCATCCTCCACTGCACTCCCTGGCCACAGCAGAGAGCTGGCCTGGAAGAGGGGCAACAGGGACAGAATCCGACACCCCGACCGGGACTAGAACCTGGTATGCCAGTGCCGCAAGGTGGAGGATTAGCCTAGTGAGCCGCAGAGCCGGCCTTAAAAAAAAAATTCTTCAAATGGAGATTTCTACAGTCTGACCAGTATTGTGAAACAAGATGCGCAGAGAGGTAAGACTAAAGTCACATTTTAAAAATGTTTAAATTTATTTTTAAATTTTATTTGAAAGAGAGAGAGAGAGTGAGATTTCCATCTGCTGGACCATTCCCTAAATATTCATGACAGCCAGGTTCAGGTCATGCTGAAGCCAGGAGCCCAGGACTCAGTCTGGGTCTCCCACATGGGTGGCAGATCCCCAAGCACTTGCTCTATCACCTATCACCTGTAGAAAGCTGAATTGGAAGTGGAGTAAGTGGATCTCAAGCCAGGCACTCTGATATGGGATGTAGTATCCCAAACAGTGTTTTAACCAGTTCTCCGAATGCCTGCCCCTACACTAGCGTTCTCGGTAAACAGAGTGAAAGGGAGACAACAAACTCAAAAAAAAAAAAGTCACATTCAAATAATGATAATAATCTAACAAAAGTGAGGAAAATACAGTAATTAATAATTTCAGGTAGATAGCAGAAAAATTATCTCTTGAGTCATTTATTTGAGATCTTGGACATTAAAAGTGTGATCCTTAAACAGAAATTCCTAGGGCTAAAAACTAGGAGACTATGTATGAGACAATGAACAAACAAGGAGTTTCTTCTCTCTGTCTCTCTCTCTCACTGTCTATAACTCTACCTGTCAAATAAAAAAAAAAAAATCTAAAGAAAAAAAAAAAAGGCTGGTACTGTGGCTCGCCTGGTTAATCCTCCGCCTGCGGCGCTGGCATCCCATATGGGCACCGGGTTCTAGTCCTAGTTGCTCCTCTTCCAGTCCAGCTCTCTGCTGTGGCCCAGGAGGGCAGTGGAGGATGGCCCAAGTGCTTGGACCCTGCACTCATGCGGGAGACCAGGAAGAGGTACCTGGCTCCTGGCTTCGGATTGGTGCAGCACCAGCCATAGCGGCCATTTGGGGGGTGAACCAGCGGAAGGAGGACCTTTCTCTCTGTCTCTCTCTCTGTCTGTAACTCTATCTACTTGTCAAATTAAAAAAAATCTAAACAAACAAAAACAAAAACAAAACAAAAACAAGGAGTTTCAGCCATGGAGTGTTTTGAAAGTGCAGTACAAAGACTAGGAGATGTGAAACAGCATAGTCCTATAGAAAGAGAAAGGCTATATCCAGAAGATTCAGGACCATTTAGGAGGCGTTCTAGGTGTACAAAACATACTAGAAGAAGCCATCAAACAAGAGGATGAAAAAAAATCCCAGGGTTTTCAGAACTAAGGACAAGGAAATGCCAAGCAGGATGGAAGATAGCTAGCAAATATTCAACTGGTCTCAGCATTGTGTGATTTGAGAGTCAGTCTAAGAGACAAGAGAAAGAATTCAGGTTACTAATCAACGACAATGGTTCTCATAGAAAGTTCATCATTGGTAACACAGGTTGCTGAAAGATGACAGGCATGTATGTTTACAATTCTAGGAAATGTAATGAAAACTTAGGATTTTTTTTTTTTTTTGACAGGCAGAATGGACAGGGAAAGAGAGAGACAGAGAGAAAGGTCTTCCTTTGCCGTTGGTTCACCCTCCAATGGCCCCCGGCCGCTGCGCTGCAGCCGGCGCATCGCGCTGATCCGAAGTCAGGAGCCAGGTACTTATCCTGGTCTCCCATGGGGGTACAGGGCCCAAGGACTTGGGCCATCCTCCACTGCACTCCTGGGCCATAGCAGAGAGCTGGACTGGAAGAGGGGCAACTGGGAAAGAACCCGGCGCCCCAATCGGGACTAGAACCCGGTGTGCAGGCGCTGCAGGCAGAGGATTAGCCTATTGAGCCGCGGCGCTGGCCAAAACTTAGGATTTTATCTTGGACAAATCCATGCAGCATTCCCACGTAAAGCCACCTTTATTTAGGTGCTTTATTTAAATACCTGAGTCCACAGAATAAACAGTACTGACGGACTATTCCTGAAAGTGCTATTCAAGTCTGTACCCTAGTAAAATACAAATTAAATTCAAGAAAGAATAACAGAAAAATTAGTATCTTCATTGCAAGTAATTTATGGAAGGAATAATTTAAGGACTAGTAAGTATATTAAATAATGACCATTTCCACACATGATGCACCAGTATCAGTCAGCAGTGTGGATTTTGCAAAAACAGCTATGAATTAAGAAAACAAAACAGGGGCTGGCGCTGTGGTGTAGTGGGTAAAGCCTCTGGCTGCAGAGTGGGCATCCCATATGGGTGCTGGTTCGAATCCCAGCTGATCTACTTCCGATCCAGCTCTCTGCTGTGGCCTGGGAAAGCAGTAGAAGATGGCCCAAGTCCTTCGGCCCCTGCACCCGTGTGGGAGAGCCAAAAGAAGCTCCGGGCTCCTGGCTTCGGATTGGCACAGCCCTGGCCATTGCGGCCAGTTAGGGAGTGAACCAGTGGATGGAAGAGTTCTTTCCCTTTCTCTCTCTCTCTCTCTCTCTCTGCCTCTCCTTCTCTCTGTGTAACTCTGACTTTCAAATAAATAATAAATAAATCTTTTTAAAAAAAGAAAAGAAAAACAAACTGTTATAGTAACTATTGAGGGCAGTGCATTTAGCATTGTGCTGAGACAGACACCCATGTCCTCTGTGAGAACGCCTGGCTCCCCCACCTGGCTCAGACTCCTGAGTCCAGCTTCCTGTTAATGCAGACACCCGCAGGCAGAGTAATGGTCCAAATATTTGGATCCCTGCCACTCACATGGGATACCCGAACTGAGTAATTGATGCTTGGCTCCAGCTTGGAGGGCATTTGATAAGTGAACCAAGTGATACAAGTTCACTGTCTCCCAGATAAATAAATATGTGATAGTTTAATTTTTATCCGCCTGCCAATTCAAGTCAGAGTTACACAGAGAGAGGAGAGGCAGAGAGGGAAAGTTCTCCATCCGCTGGTTCACTACCCAGTAGGCTGCAACAGTCGGAGTTGTGACAATCCAAAGCCAGGAGCCAGGAGCATTTGATAAGTGAACCAAGTGATACAAGTTCACTGTCTCCCAGATAAATAAATATGTGATAGTTTAATTTTTATCCGCCTGCCAATTCAAGTCAGAGTTACACAGAGAGAGGAGAGGCAGAGAGGGAAAGTTCTCCATCCGCTGGTTCACTACCCAGTAGGCTGCAACAGTCGGAGTTGTGACAATCCAAAGCCAGGAGCCAGGAGCTTCCTCTGGGTCTTCCACATGGGTGCAGGGACCCAAGCACTAGGCCATCTTTTACTGCTTTCCCAGGCCTTAGCAAAGAGCTGGATTGAAAGTGGAGCAGCCGGGATCCAAACTGGTGCCCATATGGGATGCCGGACCTGCAGCCGGTGGCTTTACTCACTTTTTTTTTTTTTTTTTTTTGGCAGGCAGAGTGGACAGTGAGAGAGAGAGACAGAGAGAAAGGTCTTCCTTTTGCCGTTGGTTCACCCTCCAATGGCTGCCGCGGCTGCCGCGCTGCGGCCGGCGCACCGTGCTGATCCGATGGCAGGAGCCAGGTACTTATCCTGGTCTCCCATGGGGTGCAGGGCCCAAGCACTTGGGCCATCCTCCACTGCACTCCCTGGCCACAGCAGAGAGCTGGCCTGGAAGAGGGGCAACCGGGACAGAATCCGGCGCCCCGACCGGGACTAGAACCCTGTGTGCCAGCGCTGCAAGGCGGAGGATTAGCCTAGTGAGCCGCGGTACCGGCCCAGCTTTACTCACTCTTGCCACAGCGCCGGCCCCCATATATGATAGTTTAAAGGGGGAGAAGTAGAACAAATGCTGCTAATGGGGAGAAGAAGAATGGGAATGAAGAATAAGAGGGAGAAAGAACACAAGACAAGGCAGCACATCCTGCACAGACAGAACAACAGATGTATGAACCCAACTCAAGTGTTTTCATCTAACAAAAATTACATGCTAAGTGAAATATACCCTTAAGTATATATATGTATATATAATATAATATAATATAATATAATATAATATAATATAATATATAAACCCATGTTAGAAGCTTTAAATGATTTATCTGTCCATAAGCAAAATACCACCTACCAAAACCTATGAGGCGAAACAGAGTACTTAGGGGAATGAAATTAGGGAGACAGGAAGTGAGGGGTAGATGGGGAATTATAATTGCTTACTAAAATGCTAGAAAAAATAACAACATGATTAATCCAAATAAGGAAGGAGAAAAGAGAACCTAAATATTGGAACATAATTTCATATATGGTAGCTGAAGGATACAAAAGAGAATCCACAAAGTGACAAACTAATTTTATGAAAGGATTAAAAATCAAAACAAAATCACAGAGAATATGATCAAATAAAAGGTAAGGAATAGAGGGCAGGCATTTAACCTGGAGCTTTAGATACCCACATCTCACATCCAAGTACCTGAGCCTGTGGCTCTGACTCCTGACTCCACCTTCCTGCCAGTGTAGACCCAGGGAGCCAGCTTGTGATAGCTCAAGTCTCTGGGGTCCTGTCACCCACATGAGCCACCTGGATGGAATTTCTGGCTCCTGAAATGAGTCTTGCTGTGAACTAGCTGATGGGAGATCTTTCTCTGTTTCTCTGTCTCTCTATCTTTCAAACAAATGAGTAAAGTTGTTTGTAAAAAAAAAAAAAAAAAAAGTAGAATTGTGTGGCAAGTTTAATCTACTTGATTACTGGAGCTGCTAACTTTAAAAAGAAACCAAGTAAAAGGGAAAACAGCTAAAAAGCTGGAGAATTTATTGCTAGCATATATGCATGACAAAAGCTTATGTTCAAAAATATTAAAAATGCCGTATGCACAAATTGCTTAGAAAGAGAAAAACATTCCAAAATAAAAACATACAAAGGAACAGAGAAGGCAGTTGAAAGAAGAGGATGAACAGATGGTGGAGAAACATGTGGAAAGTTGTTCAACCTGACTTGTAATTAGGTAAGTGCAAATTAAAATCACAATGAGATACAATTTTCTGCCCAACAGATTGTCGAGCAAAAACAAACAAAAACCTTGGCAACACTCAGCACTGATGGCGATGTTGAAAGACATTAAACAAGATGCAAAAACACGGGTGGCTGGGTCGCTGCCGCCAACGTTCTCACTCCACGGAGCTGTGATTAAGACTGTAGAGGGCTCCTTTCTGTCTTCTTCTTCTTCTTTTTTTTTTTTTTCATTGTATTTCCAGATGATTCCACTGTGTCTTCAAATTTGAACTCCCCTGCCGTGAGTCTTCACCAACAGGGAAGCAGTGTGGTAGCTTTTAGGCATTTAAATAATGCTATAGTTAAGGACGTGGTGGAGTCTCATAAGTACTGTGTACATGAAAAATGTAAATGACAGAGAAGTACGTGTAGTATCATATTGTTGGGTTTTGTGGGCTCCCAAATGGCATTCTCGCTCCTCCAACTTGAGTTTTGAGATTATTAGGGAATTTTATATTAAAAATTCAATGATGATTTAACATAAGAAACATTATAGTTCAGAAAATTAAACAAAAATATGTATTCATATTTGCAAACCCTGAAATGGTGCTAGATAAAATTTAATAACTATAAAAAATCTCTTGGCAAAATATAAGTGTAAGAAAATTATTTCACATGATGAGGTTTACTGACAAACAACAACATTTCTAGAAATAGAGGTGCTATAACTCAAAAACTAGCAAATCTATATCACCATTATTATTCAACATTGTGGGGAAGAACTAAAATTAGAATCAGCGTTAGTGAAACACAGGAAAATCCTCCTTTCTGTCCACTCCAGAATCCCTGCCATAGGCACACAAGCTTCCATTTCCCTGGCACTCAGTTCCTCACTTGCACACGGGGATGGCACCGACTGGCAATGGATTTTGTAAAGTGTTAGATGAGGGAGGTGTGTGTGAGTTCCTGAGCAATTGAGAGGGTAGGATGTGGAAAACTGTATTCTTTAGCTAAATGCTGGTGAATATTCTTTCAGCAAGATATCCCTGTAGAGGGTAAAACCCTCCAATTCCCAGGACAGCATAGCTGAATACTCAAAACCCGAGTACAATCAGCGCTGGAGCTACCAAAAGTAGCCCCGTCTTATTGTGCCTCTAGTACGTACAGTCTACAAATCCACAAGTGCATCGACAGGCCTCTCGTAGTATAAGATAGAGACTACCAGCGCTTTGGTCTTGTCTTTTCTTTTTTAATTCAAAAGTCTGAGTTTTGGAGCAGGGGTGAAAGACCTTCCATCTGCTGGTTCACTCCCCAAATGGCCACAACAACCAGGGCTGTGTCAGGCCAAAGCCAAGAACCAGGAGCTTCATCCTGGTCTCCCATGTGGCTACAAGGGCCCAAGGACATAAGACATCCTCACTGCTTTCCCAGGCGCATTAACAGGGAACTGGATAGGAAGTGGAGCAGCCGGGACTTGAATCAGCACCCATATGGGATGCTGGCACTGCAGGCAGGGGCTTGAACCAACTGCACCACAGTGCTGTCCTCACTTTGGTCCTCTTCTATCAATTAAATAGGGGTACCAAAAAAACAGAAGATGGTTTCTTAAACCACAGAGGGCTGAAGCAGAGAGGGGACACAGAACCCAGGCGGTCACAGCCTCCCACTGCAAATTTCTCTATAACTTCCCAAAGGCATCTTGTTTATCGTTTCCAGTGATGAGAAACTTGCAAAATAGATAGGCTCATCCTCGGCTATTAATTAGATCATCCTGTTCAGCTGACACTTGCCTCACTTACTTTTCACCCGATGTCAGTACACGGGGAGGGTCAAATTGTTCTTTCTCTTGGCAGTTCCCCTGCACCAGACACAGAATTGGGATATCCCTTCGGTTTTCTTTCTTTGGCTAAATATCTCTTTTTCTTCCAGTGAAAGTTCCTCAGTAAAGCAGTTCTCTGATTTCGCCCCACACTCAATATACCATTTTATCTCCTGTGGATAACCTCCTTTTCGTCAATTTTACTTTTAAACTTTTATGTTCAGGATTGAGTAAGATACACTTGGCGCACTTGATGGAGCAAACACACATGGAAGGCAGCAGAGTTTATGTCCAGTGATTCCACCCACGTGGAAGGCAGCAGAGTCCATGTCCAGTGATTGCGCCCACTCTTTGTTTCACAATCATGCCTGGGGAGGGTCCAGGTTGGCTCCATAGCAAGACCAACTATGTGACTTCTCCGAGAAGTAAATTACAGAGGTTTCGCCGCTGATACTCCTGTCAAGGTGGTCTCCCTCTCTCTCAATCACTTGCTCTCTCTCCCTTTAACTCTATGATTTTATCTCTTCTTAATTTCAATTGTTTGAGTTGTGTTTTATATATAATAGAGTTTCTTGGAAGCAAGTCCTGAATACTAGAGGAACTCATGAAATAAGAAATCCATATTTTATATCTATCTCTATCTATCTTTACTTCTATTTCTATTATTTCTATTTCTATTTCTATACCTATATCTATCTTTGGTTAGTTCCTGAAAATAACCTTACCTGCTTAAAATGCTTGATTCTAGGCATATCCATTGGTAAAATGTTCAAATGCCTGAATGGCACTATGCTTCATGTAGGTTAGATGGCTAATGCAGGGCCATATGGGATCTAGCATGGACAAAAATCATTTTGCAGTGGAGTCAAGCTTCATGCTGCAATACACAGGTATTTTTGTTTTATGAAGAAGCCATACTTAAGTGTTCAAGAGCTGTTTTGTGTATAGATTAAATTTGTCACTTTACATTTTTAGGTCCAGAGTTGAGCTTCTTTCTATTTCTAGATGAAAATAAGAGATCTTTATAAACTATCATGAAATCTTTTAATCTTTAGAGGTTGAATTCACCTGAAAGAGGTGAAATGCCTTTAGTTCTTTCTCTCCTGATATGTTCAGCTTCTTGAGGAAACGTGAGCTTTACTACTTACTCACACTGCACAGGGGCTTCCCTTCTGATATTCACCAGACATTCAAGGGCCATTGGGTTACTTTTGGTGGCTTGGCAAGGGGAAGAGTTCTTGAAAGGCAAACAAGCACTCCCGGAATCAGAAGGGTGTGCAAGAAAAAGGTCTTTGCTCTGCATCTGGAAGGCTCAAAGACTTGGGTTTTCTTTAGAAAATGGCATAGTTGTCTCCCCATTCATGACACAGAACCTCAGTCAGAAAAGACCCCAAAACTTAAAAAATAACAAAAACTAGCAAGACAGCAGGCTGCTGGGACAGCTGTGTTTCCTTCACCTACAAGGTGATTGTTCAAAGCCAAGTCCTTAACAGCTGGAGAAGTTTCTGGCTTCCCCCTCGCCCAGCAGGAATCCCACCTGGAGCTTCCACTCCAGAAGTCAGGAAACAACCCACTCCACCAGCCAGAGTGACCGGCGTAGCTAAGCCTCCCCCAGCCGCAACGGCCATGCCTTGGGGGTGTCATGGACTCATATCTTGGAGACATGATGGATATATAAGGTTCAGTATCAGTGGGTTTTATTAGATTTTAAAAATAGTAAAACCCATGGCCGGCACTGCGGCTCACTTAGCTAATCCTCCGCCTGTGGCGCTGGCACCCCGGGTTCTAGTCCCGGTTGGGGCGCCGGATTCTGTCTCGGTTGCTCCTCTTCCAGTCCAAATCTCTGCTGTGGCCCGGGAGTGCAGTGGAGGATGGCCCAGGTGCTTGGGCCCTGCACCCGCATGGGAGACCAGGAGGAAGAACCTGGCTCCTGGCTTAGGATCGGCACAGTGCACCGGCCGTAGCGGCCATTTGGGGGGTGAACCAACTGAAGGAAGACCATTCTCTCTCTCTCTCACTATGTAACTCTGCCTGTAAAATAATAATAATAATAATAAAACCCAGCAAACCCTCCATCCAAGACATCCAAAAAGTAAACAACCACAAATTCATTGGCTCCCTTCTTCCAGCATCTTGTGGTGGTCAAGAACTTCCTCCAAGCTTTCTCTGCAACGATGGGGAAAGGGCCACACTCATAGAATCCCTCCCTACACAGACATGCATGCACACCCCACGCACAAGCTAAGACGGGCTTCATACAGTGATCCCAAAGGAAATAAATTGCTGCCTTTATACACAGCAAATGAGAGACAAAGCCACGCTGTGTCAAGCTACAAATGCACATTTCAAGACATGATTGCTATTTGCAAAAATAAGAGTGCTATAGCTCTAGGGTGCCTGGCAAATGCAATAATTTAATTAAAATACATTGTTATGACCCTGGCAAGCATTCATCCACTCACCAATGTTGTGCAAAATTCTAGTCTCATTGGTTTCCTGAGTTCATGGAAAGCTTCACATTGTTTTACTGAATGTCTTTATTTTAAGTGGTTACTATTTAGGACCCTTGGGAAGATTGTAGAGACACTGGGAGTCCTAGACATCCCTTCTTGCCACTTTATATCTGTAATGAAAATCCCCCAAAGGATGCAAGGACCTAGGATCCTACGTAGAACCTGAAATAACTGACTAAAACCATATGCTTTAGATTCTGGGAGGGATTTACCACAGCTTTCCACACCAATAGGCTAGATTTAAGTGACAATGGTAAGTGATCTAGGATTTATAAAGAGAGTTACGAAATTGCTGTGTTGATGCTCTATTGTATTAGGGTAGCACCACGTGTAACAAAGCAATATAAGTAGATGCGTAGATGCAGCAGCTGTAAAGATAGTATGGCCCACCTAACTTCCAAAATGTGTACTCTTCATTAGTGTATGGCATTTCTTCAAGTTTTGATTCCAGGACCAAGTAAACTTTCCTATGTCCTGTCTCCGGAATCTTCCGTAAGTGTCCCCAAAAGATTGACCAGAGCTCTCCACTGAAGATGGAACTAAAGGAAGGCACAAAGGTATGATATGTGGTACATACAGGTTTTCTTTGATAGTTCCTGGCTCATATCTCCCTCTCCAGGGGAGGCTGTAGAGACTTGGAGAGCAGGTCATTCCTAAGACCATCCTCATTCTAGAGGGGCCATTCCCTTCCTAGAAGGAGGGAATGCTGCAGGCAGACAGGCCTTGCTGAGTTTCCCCTCCCACTCGGTGAAAAGCTAGGCTTGTGCAGTGAAGTCTCCATAAAACCACCACTGAGAGCTTTGGCAGAGCAGAGGTGGCTGGAGGGTGGCATACATGGAGAAGCTCAGTGTCCTCCTCCCCTGGGTCACCCGGGCATCTCTTCATCTGTATCCTTTGTAATATGCTTTATAGTGAACTGGTAACTGTGTTCCCCTGAGTCATATAAGCCCCTTAGCAAATTAATGAAACCCAATGAGGGCCTTATGGGAAATCCTGATTTCTTCTTCTTCTTCTTTTTTTTTTTTTTTTTGACAGGCAGAGTGGACAGTGAGAGAGAGAGACAGAGAGAAAGGTCTTCCTTTTGCCGTTGGTTCACCCTCCAATGGCCGCCACGGCTGGCACGCTGCAGCCGGCGCACCACGCTGATCCGAAGGCAGGAGCCAGGTGCTTCTCCTGGTCTCCCATGGGGTGCAGGGCCCAAGCACTTGGGCCATCCTCCACTGCACTCCCTGGCCACAGCAGAGAGCTGGCCTGGAAGAGGGGCAACCGGGACAGAATCTGGCACCCCGACCGGGACCAGAACCCGGTGTGCTGGCACCGTTAGGTGGAGGATTAGCCTATTGAGCCACGGCGCTGGCCGGGAGATCCTGATTTCTAACAGGTCAGGCAGAAGCACAGGTACAACCCTGGGCTTGGAACTGGTGTGTGCAGTTGGGTGGGGGCAGCCTCAGGGACTGAGCCCTCAACCTGCGGAGTTTTATGTCATCTCTAGGCAGAGAGTGTCAGACTGAATCCAGTTAGAAGACAATCAGCTGAAGTCCCCACTTACATGCTGAAGGGAGAAATCCCCCTGCCTTTAGAGGTCACAGGAGTTTTCTATGGTGTGTGACAGCAGAGGAAAGTAGTTGTTTTTCCATGAAACAAGAGAAAGTTGGGTGTAGTAGACTTTTGTGGACAGGACGGAAGCAGCACGTCCCACTTCTGCACAGAGCCCATTGGCTGGAACTGCATCACATGGCCTCTAATGTCAAAGACCAGGGGGCATGTCTTCTCACGGTGTGCCCATGGAGAAGAGAGCATGGCTGTGTGAAAGTGAGTCTGCTCTCCTGCCTGAAAGAGAAGTAGAATTCACCAAGTCTGCTGCCCTCCCTCTTCCAGTGAGAAAGTTTCTCCTGTGTGTGTCACTCAGTGCACAGTTGGCTGAGGGGCCGCTGCAGGATTGCAGGGACTGACCTTGCTGTTCCTCACCAGGGAGTTCTCTTTCATGAAGGAGCTCCCAGCAGGTGCACCCTGGGGGATCCCGGGGTTTACAGGAACAATCACCACGGGGTTCGGTTCTACCCAGGTTAGAGGCCTTTGGCTGCACCAGGCAGGGGAAGCCTTCCCATGACTTTTTACTTTCAAGTCTATGTCCCTCAACTATGTAAATCTCTACTTTGTTTTATCTTTCTTTTCTTTTCAAAAAAAAAAAAATTGAAGCACCTTGTAATGTATGTAGTACTCAATCAAATAATGGATTCAGGGTCTTGAATTGGTAACATTAATGAAGCAAAATTAAACAAACCCAGGGATAAGGATATGATATTTCTTGCAAACATGTGCTTTTAAAAGAGATATATAAAGCAGAATCTTGGAAATATGTTGTCTAATAGTGGCCGAAGTAGAGAGGGAGACCTTGAATACTGGACCTATAGTTACCTTTCAGGCTGCTCCAATGAGCTCTTTCTTGCCAGGGACTCCCAAACCTCCTTAAACCCATTAATAGCAGGAACGGAAAAGAGGGATAAACACTTGAAAAAAATACTTAGTATGAGTGGTGAAATTTGATAGGACACTTTTTTTTTTTTTTTTTTTTTGGACAGGCAGAGTGCACAGTGAGAGAGACAGAGAGAAACGTCTTCCTTTTGCCGTTGGTTCACCCTCCAATGGCTGCTGCGGCCTGGCACTGTGCTGATCCGAAGCCAGGAGCCAGGTGCTTCTCCTGGTCTCCCATGGGGTGCAGGGCCCAAGCACTTGGGCCATCCTCCACTGCACTCCCTGGCCACAGCAGAGAGCTGGCCTGGAAGAGGGGCAACCGGGACAGAATCTGGTGCCCCGACCGGGACTAGAACCCGGGATGCCGGCGCCGCAAGGTGGAGGATTAACCTATTGAGCTGTGGCGCCAGCCCTTGATGGGACACTTAAGAAGATCGGGATGGGATGGGCCATTATTACAGCAAGAATGGGGCGGTGGGCAGGGAAGGTGAGGAAGAGAGGGAAGCAAAACTCTGATAATCCAGCTGATTGTGGGATTAGAATTAGTACACAGGAGGCAAGCTGGTGAGTGTGTGTGTGTGTGTGTGTGTGCTTAAGGAGGGATTTTACAACCCCCAGTTAGTGAAGAACCGGAAAGGAAAGGGAGGGGGAGAAAAGCCAAAAAGCATGAAACTCCATAAAAGGGAGCTGAGTGTTGGTGCTGACCAGGAGGGTATAAATAGCAGATCACAGGATTTGGAATGTTTGTGGAATGTCTTACGATAACAATGGACACCCTATTTGAAATAGTGTACTTACCTCCCAAATTCTACCAGAATATAACAGGAAATAAAATAGCCACCAAAGTACAGAAAGGTGCAGTGAAAAAGGAATTAATCCTCAATATTTTAGCCCCAAATGGGAACTCAACTAAAAGAAATAACACAGAAACAGTCGAATAATTTATGGTGTGTTGCCTGAATAAAATAAAAATATTATGTGACTCTTAAAATGCACATTGTGGAAACACCATAGCAACATATGAAATTGTTTATTATGTAATAGTCATGAATATAACAAGGGTCAAATGATATGTACACTCTGATTACAACTGATTTTTAAAAAGCTGTGAGAAAGGAATGAAAGGAAAGTCTGCAAAACATTAAATATTGAAGATGATGGGGATAGAGTCGGTTTTTCACTTAAGATAGCTTAACTCAGAGCAGGTTTAGCCTAGTGATTAGGATGCCCATTAGGATGCCCGCATCTCTCTTTAGCTCACTTCAGACTACCTGGGTCTGATACGCCCTTCCTTGCAAGGCAGCACATGATGGCTGAAGGAACTGGGTTCCCGTTACCCGTGTGGGAGACCTCCATTGACTTCTCAGCGTCCAGCTCCAGCTCAGTCCAGCTCCCCCTGCTGCAGGCATTTGAGGAGTGGACCAGTAGATGGCAGTTGTCTCTCTGTGTTTCTGATAAATAAATGAACTAATGATAATAGTAAATAGTTTGACCACTATAGTATCATTTCAAAGGAATAAATAGAGCAGGATGATGAAAAACAGAGAGTCTCCTACTTCTCACACCCTGTCCAGGAGGTGTTGCAAGGACCAGGCTCTGGGTAAAGATTGAGAGCCGCCAGGCTGGGACAGCCATGCACAGAGTGGGCCCCAGGTCAGCACTGCTTGCACAGCCCTCACCTGTGCCCTGGCCCTGCCTTTGCAGGCTGCACAGACATCAAGGCGGAGTGAGTGTGGCAGAACAGGAACCAGGTTAGACCTTGACCTTCTTTCTGCTTCTGCCTCCACTTCTTCTCAGGACAGGCCCCGTGTGAGAGATGACTGATGTCCCCAGAGTCTCAGCGTCCTCCCGTGTCACCTAGCAGGTTGAGTGAGGGTTGAGAGAGATGACGTCGTCTTCTGTAAAGAAGAAAGAACCACACAGTTCAGATGGGGACTGCTCCTGATTCCACGACTGCTGTAAGATGTTGTCAACGTGCTTCTCCCTCATCACACTGCCCTGCCCTTCCTCCTCCGCCCCTCTTCCAGCCTCTCTCCCTCACTCACAGGCATTTAGACACATCCACGCACGCCTCTGTTCTACACACCCTCGAGTCTGCCATTAGTGACACCCTCAAGAGTCATGTGTGACCACTCTGCTTCCCGGAACACCACTGCAACACCCCCTACATCTTGTGTGATAATAAGTGCTTTTTCTGTTGTCATAGTTAACAGGATATTCTAACACTGCACCATGATAAGACTCCCTGTCCTGGATTTCACATATCCCAGTGTTGCCAGGGACACTAATTCACAAAGAGAGTCTTTGCAATAAGCCATTATCATAGGTGTTAACTATGGGAAGCCTTCTCAACATTGCAAATGCTTATTTTGGAAGAATTATTTAAAATAAAATCTTTTAGAAAATGTGTTATTTACTATTAACACAAGTCAGAGTGTTGAAGGAACTACTGTCTCCTCATTACCATTTTACAATTGGGAAAAATGAGTTTTATAATTATTAAAAACTTGCTTATGATCAATGGTCAATCGGAGGCAGAACTCGGAAGAGACTTCAGGGTGTAAGAACCTCACTCCTAACCTCCTTGAAAGACACTTGTGCATCTCTGGCCCTGACTCAGTCCCGCAAGGAAGGGAAGCAGGTCCACACCACTGATTCTCAAGTTCAAGGTCATCAGAATTGCCAGATTGCTGAAGCCCACCCCAGAACTGCTGATGACTTTCTGATTCAGCAGACTTAGGGAAGGGCCCAGTAACTTACACTGACCAATATTCTAGGCCATCTTTTTTGACAGGCAGAGTTAGACAGTGACAGAGAGAGAGAGAGAGTCAGAGAGAAAGGTCTTCCTTCTGTTGGTTCACCCCCCAAGTGGCTGCTACGGAGGGCACAGTATGCCAATCAGAAGCCAGGAGCCAGGTGCTTCCTCCTGGTCAACCATGCAGGTGCAGGGCCCAAGCACTTGGGCCATCCTCCACTGCACTCCCGGGCCACAGCAGAGAGCTAGAGTGGAAGAGGAGCAACTGGGACTAGAACCTGGTGCCCCAACTGGGACTAGAACATGGGGTGCTGGCACCGCAGGCGGAGGATTAGCCCAGTGAGCCACAGCGCTGGCCTCTAGGCCATCTTGAAGTGATTGATCATGTTGAGAATTTTTCAGCTCTCTGGGTCTTCTGTTACAATGTATAAACTACTGACTGGCCAATTTCCACCAAACCTTTCCAGGTAGATGGCACTTTTGAAAAATACCATAGTGCCCAATTGTAATGTCACTGCACTTTTCCCAGTTGGGTTTCTCAAGTTATAAAATGCCTGCGGAAATCATGTTTAATGGACTGAGTGGCAGGAAAGGAGTTGCCAAATGCATGGGTCTTTGGCCCTCATTAATATTTAGAGTTTCCTGAACCTTGAGGAAAGCAGGGCTCAACAGCATGGCAGAGGGACAAGCTGAAACAAACAGACCCATTCAAGGGTACAGGAACACGCTAACGTGCACGTTAAATGTTAACTCCCTTTAAAAATAAAAATAACACAGAAAGCAATCTTCACTGGGGAAATAGATCATTCTAGATTAGGCAAAATTTGTTGTTTCAGGTGGCTAAACTTATTGCTCCAAACCCGAGTTCAGAGTCAAAAAACAAAACCACAAGCCAGAGGGTCAGTCTGCAGTTCAGTAGTCAGAAGGCAGCCCTATTAACAGTAACTTAATACCATGAACTTGGGAAGCTTGGACTGTGGCCTTCTTGTGTTCAGGAGAGCTTAAAAATAGAGATAGCTGCATGGGGAACATGAGCAGTTCGCTTGCTTTCCATCGGGTCCATGGTGGGAGGTATTTATTTCATCTGTTGTCTCTCGGGTGATTGTTTCCAGGATCAAGAGTATGTTTGCACCCTGGGCATGCAAGTGTGGACTTGGGATTGGGGACCCCAGGACAGGAGAGAGCTTGGACAGATGTATTTGGAAACAGTTGCGTAGAATTCATTCCTCTTGGAATTTGGCTCCGCCAAGATAACCTCAGTCTTGCGAAACACTAACCCAGGGCGGGCAGTCATCACAGGCAGAGTTTTTCCAACTGTGCTGCTGGGAAGCCAGCAACGTGAGCCCCGTCACAGCTGGTGTGGCGCTGTGCTGAGAAACTGCTGCCACCACGCACACTGAAGCAGAGGTCCTCAGAGTGGAGAAACCCGATCAAGTCCTCTGCAAACTGAACAGAGAATTATCCTGTGGGGAGCCGGGGGAGGGCGCACACTGATTCAGTCTGACAGCACCTAAGAACGAAACAGACTCCCCAACAGAACTTGATCATGATTGCCACCTCACAGGCCTGGACATCTGGACAGCCACCGGCACTAGTTGTCCCCAGGGACTTGACCTTGGATACCTTTGCTACAATGCTGATCCACACCACCATCTTCACATTCTTTTTTTTTTTTTTTTTTTTTTTTTGACAGGCAGAGTGGACAGTGAGAGAGAGAGACAGAGAGAAAGGTCTTCCTTTTGCCGTTGGTTCACTCTCCAGTGGCCACCGTGGCCGGCGCACCGCGCTGATCCGATGGCAGGAGCCAGGAGCCAGGTGCTTCTCCTGGTCTCCCATGGGGTGCAGGGCCCAAGTACCTGGGCCATCCTCCACTGCACTCCCTGGCCACAGCAGAGAGCTGGCCTGGAAGAGGGGCAACCGGGACAGAATCCGGCGCCCCGACCGGGACTAGAACCCGGTGTGCCGGCGCCGCTAGGCGGAGGATTAGCCTAGTGAGCCGCGGGGCTGGCCCATCTTCACATTCTTTGTAGTCCATGGATCAGCCATGCTGTGGCCAGTTAGGTCCTAAAATAGGTGAAGCACTCTGTCTACCAAGCATCAGATGAGTGAAACCCTACGATATTAATTTCATTCCCATCAAGGCCTTTTTAGGAGATATTACTGCAATCAGTGTGCAAATAAGAAAACCAAGTGAGAAATCTACTAACTTACCCTAAGATGATGTTGAAATATGGCAGAACCAGAAACAGTAGGGCATGGAACTAGTTGAAGGTACTGGATCCCACTGTCTATGGCAACAATGGAAAGCAAGACCCCAAAAGTTAGGAAAATGTGAGAAATAGTTGCTGAGGGGCCTGCTGAGCGGGAGTGGCCTTTCCAGACACAATAACTGTTTGTGCTCCGTACACAGATCTTCCAGGCGTCTTCATTGTGTCTTCACTCCTGTACACCCCTCACTACACTCTGAGGATGCAGACTTAGCATCTCTCTCTGCCAAATGAAGATGGAATTCAGTTATGTTTACTAAATTCTCCAATGTCTGTCAGCAAGCCTGTAGCAAGAGTATGATTTCATGCAATACAGCAAAAATACACAGATTTATAATAACCTCTCAGTGTGATCATTCATTCACCCTTAATTTATTCAACCAGGGGTACAGTTTTTCCAGGTTACCGAGCTGACTTCTAGGGATACAGGAATTGATAACAGAGAGACATTCCCTCATGGAGTTTGCATTCTAGTGGGCGCTAACAGTTATAACTCCTCCTCATAGAGACACACAAAGGGTCTAACAAACCCTAACATTTTCTAATGAGCAGTCATTTCTTGAAGAATTGAGCTGAACACAATGGTTTTGTTGGCCAAAAAGAAACAAACAAAAAACCTCACATAACATACAAGGGTATTTCAAAATTTTCAAGTGAAACAGAATTAAAAGGTAAGTTTAATTTGGTATCATAAAGATTCATTTAATTTGGTATCATACGAGATTTATGCATACAAAGAGTCATCAAAAAGCTCATGAAAATGTGTATTATGAAAATCACTATGCATATATTTTAAAAAAGTTGCACCAAAAGAAACTTATCTTTTCATTTAGCTTTTCTTTTTTTTATTTTTTTATTTTTTTATTAGTTTTGATAGGCAGAGTGGACAGTGAGAGAGAGAGACAGAGAGAGAAAGGTCTTCCTTTGCCGTTGGTTCACCCTCCAATGGCCGCCGCTGCAGCTGGTGCACCGCGCTGATCCGATGGCAGGAGCCAGGATCCAGGTGCTTTTCCTGGTCTCCCATGGGGTGCAGGGCCCAAGCACCTGGGCCATCCTCCACTGCACTCCCTGGCCACAGCAGAGAGCTGGCCTGGAAGAGGGGCAACCGGGACAGAATCCGGTGCCCCGACCGGGACTAGAACCCGGTGTGCCAGCGCCGCAAGGTGGAGGATTAGCCTATTGAGCCACGGCGCCGGCTTCATTTAGCTTTTCTATGAATATTTTGAAGTTGCTTTGTATTCCTGATTGTAGAGAGTGGAATATCAGAAAGAACTGTGAGGAGTTGGAACATCTGGCTTTTTCCTTGTCTCTGTAGCCTACTGGTGGTGTAGCATGGACCACAGTGCAGCTCCCACTGTCTTTCGCAACCCACTATTAAATGGAAATAATCATCCGAGTCCTTCTTGCCTTGGAGGGAGAGAAGTTGCTGATGCCGAGGCAACCTCTCAGTAAACTATAAAACACTCTGGAGTCTGAGTGGCAGTTACAGACGTTTTTACCTTGTGAAGGATGATGAGATGCATTGGGGCAGTTGTGGTTCAATCATTTCATTATAAATAAAGCATTTCTGCATACAAAGCTCCTTGAGGGAGAGACACTTACTTTGTTGAGGAGCTTCCTTGGAACCTTTAAATTCCACCAGTGGTGCAAAGTGAACAACCAGTGGTTCCAGGGCTTTGCTAAATGTGAGATGAGCAGGCAACGCTGGACACTCTACAGAAGTTAACACTGTGTTATTTAGGAAAAACAAGAGCAGCAGGCAGTGGCAGGGGCAGCCAGTCGTCCCCCATCTGCTGTGGCTCTGACCAGCCATTTCTCCCTTTCCCAGGCAGAAGGGATGCTCTACCTCTATACTTTCCAGGGGAGCTACAATTCCCTGTCCCTCCCCACCACCACTCCTGATTACCACCACACCCACAGTCTGCAGATCTCAGAGCACCATGGAGTCTGAAGATAGGAAACTGTACCTTTGCTCATCTGCTTCTGATTTTGCCTCACAATAGCTCCTGAGACACCACCATAGAACTTGTCTCCAGATTATTGGCCACAGAGATCCATCCAAGTTTGTTGTCTGTGTATTGTTTAGCAGGGCAGTATTGCTTAGACTTGTTTAAAAATAATAACCCAGCAAATTGTATGCAAAGAATTAAAAGGAAGGAAATCATGAGCAAAAAGTAACTGACAGGAGCCGGTACAGTGGCATAGGAGGATAAGCCTCCACCTGCAGCACTGGCATCCCATATGGGCGCCAGTTAGAGTCCTGGCTGCTCCTCTTCCAATCCAGCTCTCTGCTGTGGTCTGGGAAAGCAGTGGAGCATAGATAGATCGAGTGCTTGGGCCCCTGCACCCATGTGGCAGACCTGGAAAAAGGTACTGGCCCCCGGCTTCAGATCAGCTCAGCTCTGGCTATTGCAGCCATTTGGGGAGTGAACCAGTGGATGGAAAATCTCTCTCTGTGTCTCTTGCTCTCACTGTCTATAACTCTACCTCTCAAATAAATAAGTAAATCTTTTAAAAAGTAACTGACCATGATTTAATGACTCATGGCAATTTGAGAAGAGAAGAAGTTCATGATGACTCCAAATGCAATATCTTTACATATCAGTTCTGCTAGAGGTGGAGATGTAACAATTTTATTCACTCTTTCAAATGCAGTCCATGATTCTGCCTTAAATTCCATGAGGCTCTGTCACACTTTAGACATCAAGTCTACAAAGATTGAGATACTAGAAAAATTGTTTAACTTTGATGAAATTATTACAGACTCAGACTACACAAAAGGAATATAAAATGCAAACGATAGCTTTTCTCTCTTTTTTTGAAGATTTATTTATTTATTTGAAAGTCAGAGTTATACACAGAGTGAAGGAGAGGCAGAGAGAGAGAGAGAAAGACAGAGAGAGAGAAAGGTCTTCCATCCACTGGTTCACTCCCCAGTTGGCCACAATGGCCAGAGCTGGCGCTGATCCGAAGCCAGGAGCCAGGAACTTCTTCCGGGTCTCCCACATGGGTATAGGGGCCCAAGGACTTGGGCCATCTTCCACCGCTTTCCCAGGCCATAGCAGAGAGATGGATTGGAAGTGGAGCAGCCAGGACTTGAACCAGTGCCCATATGGGATGCTAGCACTGCAAGTGGCAGCTTTACCCGCTATGCCACAGCGCCGGCCCCACGATAGCTTTTCAGTTGTGATCTTTCATTCACCACAATGTATTGAACTTATGATTTCCAGGCAAATACTCATTTCCAAGTAGAGTTCTGATTCCTGTGGATGCAGAGGTCCCCAAGATCCTACTCCTCATGTTAGTGGGCAGTAAAAGTTGTAGCTCCCCTTCATAGAGACACACGAGAAGTCTATCAGGAAATCCATGGGAAATGCATATTATGAACACCGGTGCATGGCTTTCTGCCTTTTTGTATTAAAATGAGCTCCTCTTTTAGTTCCATTTTCCCACAAACTTTTTGAAGGGCCTGAATACTTTCAAACTTTTTGAAGGGTGTCAGAGAGCCCAGGAGAGGATGATGTGGATGAAGGAGTTTATCTCAGGTGACACCAGAGCTGAAGTTCAAGGATGGAAAGAAATCATCTGTGTGGATGTGGTCGGAGCGGTGTTTGAGGAAGACAGAACTGCCTGTGCATTCATGATAGGACTGGCATGCTGCCCTACACGACAACAGAAACTAGAAGAAAAAGTGCTTCCTCCAGCATGAGTGACAACTTCCTTTGGTCAGAAACAGGCAAGGTTCTTTCTCCCGGAGAAGGTGGCCCATCCCCAAGGACTGCACCCTTACCCCAGTCCTGTTTGCTTTGGTCCTGATCTCGTCCCAGCCTCTCCCAAATCTGTGTGATTCTCATCAACTTTGGTGTTGGTGAAGCTCACGTGCATTAAATGACCATCCAGGTAACAGAAAGAAGTGTCTGGAGAGATGGTATCGAAAGGAAGAAAGACACGCCGGAGTGGCTTCCTCTCCCTGGGGCCTCCGTGAAGCCCTGATGAAGTGTTGCTCCTTCTGGTTTGCAAATTCAGAACCTCTGACAACCATTAGCCCGGGAGTTCATGAGAGCACTGCAGTGGATGGTTTGATGAATCCGTGCTTAGTATGTGGCAACACATGGCTTGGTATTTTAAAATATTTCGGTGCTGCAATGATTGAGTAACTTAAAGTGGTACCACATGGCTGATAAAACACTCATGGGGCAGACAGATCTGGACTATTTCTCCCACTCTTGGTTCTGATGGTCTGCAGATGGCTTTTTCTATTCGCGTGTATAGTCAGCAATGTTGGAGTGTATCATCATCAAAGGGAGGGAACACCCCATACGATTTCACTTCAACAAAGTCCAGTGACTTGCCTTTTAAACCAAGTAAGGGACAGTTATCCAGAGCTTTTAATCCACCTACTAGCCATATCCATGAAAAAGACGTCATGAATCCTTTTCTTTTTTTCCCCCAAGTTCATTGCAGTGTTATTCACAAAACCATTTAAATACCTGCTGGTGTCAAAGCATTTTATCTACCTTGGACAGACTAGAGTTCTGAGTAGACCCAGAAACTGTGCTCAGATCCCATTTTAATTCAGTAAAAATAAATAGAAGTAATTGTGGTAGCTGTTTGCTATTATTTTAAATTTGTGTTCATGAGGCATTTTCTACTAACTAGGCCCCATGTGTATTTTTCAAAGGAGATATGCAGGTAATAGATATTTGCAATACAAGCTTGGTCTTAGTAACAGACTGGAAAGATCATTCGGTGCCTTCCAAGGGTTTCTTTTTTTCTGGAACCTGCTTCTTCTCATATGAGAAAGAACCACTGTGGCAAAATAGGTCCTTGGTTATGAAGAAAAGCAAAGAAGCTATCACAAATTGACCACAGAATGAATGAAAGGCTGGAGGTGAACCAAAGACCTGACCTGCTTAACAGACCTTGTCCCCTGGTGCAATGGAAAGAATATGGAAACCAAAAAAATCACAAAGGAGATTCTCTTTCAGCACATCTGGGATAGGCATTTGAATGGTTCACCAAGAAATACAGTTGACGAGGTAGATGTGAGACAATGGCAGTGTTTAATAAAGGAATAGATTATATAAAAATGGCATGGACTTTGGGGTCAGGCAGTGCTGGGTTTGACTCACTCTGCCATTATTTATTTGTTTATTATTTATTTATTTATAAAGATTTATTTATTTGAAAGTCAGAGTTACACAGAGAGACAAGGAGAGGCAAAGAGAGAGAGGTCCTCCATCCACTGGTTCACAACCCAATTGACTGCAGCAGCTAGAGCTGTGCCGATGCAAAGCCAGGAGCCAGGAATTTCCTCTGGGTCTTTCCATGCAGGTGCAGAAGCCCAAGGACTTGGGCCATTTTCTACTGCTTTCCAAGGCCATAACACAGAGTTGTATCAGAAGTGGAGCAGCTGGGACTTGAACTGGTGCCCATACAGGATGCCAGCATTGCAGGCAGAGGTTTTACCTGCTATGCCACAGCGCTGGCCCCGCCATTAGTTATTTAGTTCTGGCAAATTTTCCTTTTTTTTCTTAATTACTTGAAGCATAATTTTTCCATTTATAACTGCTGGAACTCTTATAAGTATTAAATGAGTATATATAATTGGCTATAATTGACTTATAGTTGACACTCTAGAATTGAAATCAACAGCTAACCACCTGTTTGGCAAAACCCAGAATCACCTGACAGGCAGCCACAGAACCCAGGGAAATGAAAATTAAAATATACTGAGGAAGGCGAAGTTGGATGGTGTAACTTAGTTTTGTGGAAACAATGGAATCTTCATCCTGAGCCTTGGAATTGGACAGTCTGACTTACTCCATCACTGTCAGCATTGGCGTATTCATGCGAGGACACATTTACCTCTGCATGTCTGTCTTCCCTGCACATAGGTACCTGTGGAGAGACAGGAAGGAAGAAGCTAAGAATTTCATCTCCCAGAATGACCCATGGGATGCCTCCTTGTGTTGGGTGATGTGGGAAGGGATCAGTGGGACTTCAGCCTGACCTTAATGGACTTGACAAGCTGACAGGCAGGGGCTGCTGGGAGAATTGAGTGAATAATTAATATGCAGGATATTGGCAGCACATTTTTACAATGTGCTTTCAAATATTTCATGAGACATATTTCTTGTATGAAAGAAAACCCTCCAGCGTAACTTCCCCAATTCTAGAAGCAGTGAAGAAGCAGAGATGCTTATGTGATAGTGTGTGTCTTACCTTCTTGAGAGCAGCCTTACTCTTTCGCCAACATGTGCTTCTCTCATTCCTGCTGTTTTTGCAGAACGTATTTTAGGATTTTGCATTTCAAAGGGTATGAGTTAGATACAGAAACCAAGGGAGTTTAGATCTGAATAGAGGGATTTAGAAATTTAGCCTTGGATGCCAACAGAGTCTTCATTCACTTTGACTATGATTCTTCCTTCATGTAAAGCTATTTGGAAACTTCCCTTTCAGAGTTCTAGTAGTTGACAGGTTTTTGTATCTTCTATGACATTAGAATCTGAATATACAGAAACTACTGTCTTATTAAGAAAACTGCTGTAAGACACCATAGCACATGGTTCCAACAAGGTCTTGGGAGTAAGAGATGACAGCAGAGCACAGGATCAGTGTGTTTGGTTGGAAGATCCCATTACATTTAACCAAAACCTGGTCTTGTGTCCCCATCGTCTAAATCTTGGTCAGTCCAAAAAAGTGAAGTAACAGGACAAAATGCTTGCTCCTGTTTTAACTATTGCTCTTAAAAAATGTATAGAAACAAAGCAAAAAAAATAACAGAGAAAAAGGGATAGAGTAATGTTAAAATGGGCTGATTTTTAGTTCAGTCTGTGGATGTTGAAGACAATGCAATGCTGCACCATATTTTCTTCTCCAGAATGTCAGGTCAAACTCTGCAATTGGTGGAGACCTCGTGTGGGCTGATGTGCCACAGAGCTCAATGGCAGATCTTTGAAGCATGCTCACAAAGTAAACCCAGTCAAGAGTAGAACAAAGACAAGAATTCCCACATATTGTTCAGAGCCCCCATTCCCTCACTTCTGGAGACTTGTGCTGTAATTGCGCATGCAAAAACATTTTGGTTAGGAACACAGTGAGAAAAAACAAACTTAAAAAACCTAAAATAGTATAATGTGTCCATAAATCACACTTAAAGGAATCTTAAAGTAGATCAACTTCTCCATGATAATAAGCATGAGGCATGAACTCTGCATGATATCAGTTTTGGAGACAAATTACAGGGGCGAGGTCTCCAAACAACACCAACCCACCTGGCCTGCACTCTTGTCTCCAGCAATGCCTGGGATGACTTGAGCAAGGGACTGGATTTCTCCACTCCTCACTTGTACATCTGCAAAATGGAGGCAAAAAGACCCACAGTAAAAACGTGAAATACCAATACAAGGCTGTAGTAACAGATGACAGCTGCTAAGATCAGCATCTGCCAACAACAGAACAATCAACTAATGTCCATCCTTTCAATTTCTACAGATCCGATGTAGATGTAAAAGAAAAAATGCACACTTATGTGATGTATGTGCATACATTTCTAAAAGACCAAAGAGCCACTCTCTAGTAACGCCCCCAAATCTGACTTATCAGCCAGCTTTGAACACTCTTTTCTTGGGAACAAAGCCAAATTTAGAACATGATTAATATTCAGTAGAAAGACAGTGGAAGAAGAGAAGGTGGAGAGGCCCATGGTTTCATCAACGGTTCAAAACAGAGAAGTGAGAAGTCTATGGAATCTATGTCTTTTGGAAGGGCATGAAGTTTGGAAAGGAGACAAGCTATTCCACTCTTTAGCTCTATCTAAGGTAATAAAAATCAGCACTTTTTTTTTTTGGAAAAGATGGAAAGAATATCTCTCAGTATTGTCTGTATAATTCCTTAAAATCTGCCAGTGCCTTGTCACGGAAGGAATAAAAAATTGCCACCGCTTGCCATGAGAAATGTGTTGATATAAAAGTGGGTTGCTTAGCAACATATTAACTTATTTTAAACTTTTATTGCTACATTGACAGAGATGCTGCAAAAAGAAATTTGAAGACAACAGTGGTATCCTCCGTGTGCCTAGCTCTAGGAGGATTTCCAAAGTACAGGTCTTACTGGCCTGCACACTAAATTTGAGAGTTTTCTAAGAGCTCTCCCAAGCTCTCTTTGATTCTGCCAACAGGAGGCACTAGTTGATGATCATCAAGTAGGGGAGCCAAATTGCAGATTTGTGGCTTGGACAGTGTAGAAGTTACTGGAAATAGCTATCAGTGAGTGTAAGAGGATTACAGACCCCAGTAACACAAGAAGTTATACATTGCTTTAAACAAATTTATTTTTTAATTTTTTGAAAGAAGGGAGTGGGGCAAAGTAGAGACAGGGGGAGAGAGAGATCTCATATCCACTTGTTCACCCTGCAAATGCTCAAGACACCTGGCACTGGGCCAGGCCAAAGCCAGGAGCTTCCACTTATCCTATGCGGATGGCAAGGACCCAACTACTTGAGCCATCACCTGCTGTCTCTTAAGGTGTACATTAGCAGGGCACAGGAATCAGAAGCAGAGTGAAGACTTAGACCGAACACTCTGATGTAAGATGCAAATGGCCAAGAGGTATCTTAACCACTATGCCACACCCCTGCCTGTGAAATCACACCTTCTAATGTTTAAAGGCTCGACCCAAGAAGAGCCTTCCCACCCCCCCACTAGATTCAGGATTGGATGTAATTGCATCTCAATAACTCAGAAGCAGCAAAAGGTAGCCTGCAACTCAAAAGCCTTAGTGTTTTCTGATGACTGGGTATGACCTTTGTTCCCTTTCATTCTTTCATCTATTTCCTCCTAAGCTTTCCTGCCCTTATAAGCCCTTCTGATGTATCAAATCTCTTCTATTTGAACCTAAAGCGGTTTCTGGTTAGACACCGAGTGTTCAACATCCTTGGAAGAATTAGCACTTCTTCCAGAGATTCAAACTGCAGAGCAGGGTGATGTTGGCCAAAGTAGAAATAAGCACTTTGGGCAGAGTTGGGGTGGGGGGTATTGTTATGGTTTATCTAAATCCCTCCATATACCCAGGCATATGGATATAGCTAGCTGGAAGAAGTGACACAGCTATAGAAATAGATATGGACACCCAGATTGTCCTGTGTATTTGGAGAATGCTTGGTGAACACAGGCATGCAGGAATGACCACTGTAAATGAACGGATGCTGTTGGTGGCTGTGGCCAGACCATGATGAGTTCTGGATGTCAGCCAAGGGATGTGGGGCTTTATTTTGAGGTTCAACAGAACCACTTGTAGTTTTTACAGAAAGGAGCAAAATGGTCTTATTTTATTTTCCTACAAAACCACCAGGTTGTTGGAGTGCAGTGGATGACCTGTAGGGAAATTGCATTAGGAGTGCGATCCTCTCCCCAGAGCAATTCCCCAGGGCATTCAAATGATGCTCTGGCCCTCAGTAAAGCATCTTTCGCACTTACCAGACACTCAGATCCTCCTCATTGGTAGAAGACACCATTCACTGCTGGCATCTGACTTAACAGAGAGGTTGGGCTGTCCAATAGCATGTGTTTCCAAAGCCTGTTTTTTTTTTTTTTTATCTGACTCCAATGATGAGCTACAGGAGAGGGTCAAGCTCTTCTTGGTTGGCTGGTTCATGATTCAGAGCTGCTCCTCTTGACCCAGAACCATCTAAGTGGCTGCAGCTTAGGCCAACAGTTCAGATGCCAAAGAGTTCATGCAGATAGTACATCTATATCCACCTCCCAACATGCTGCATGCCACAGGGATCTGCCTATCTCCCTAAAAACTCTGTTCCTGAGTTGTGGTGTGGGGATAAGCATGAAATCTGTGTCGTCCCACCTGGTGCCTTTCTGAGTAATGGGAACTAATCTCACTTTCTGCAAAGACCCCTGACATGGTACCTGGAAATTTAGCCAAGGGAAAGCTTTGGAGCCTTCCATGTGCATGGACCCCATCCAAGACCTTCGGGGGGTCCTTGCCCTATGTTTGGGTTGTCATGTGGTTTTGCAAATGTCATAGTCTCTTTGCATTCCTCCTCCTTCTGTCAATCTTTCCTTTGTGTTGGCTGCTGTTTCCGTGGCTGCTGGTGTTTGGGGACCCTAACTGGGAAGGTTTCTATGTGTCATAGTCATGTCCAGAACAATTGAGTTATTACTCTCCATCCTGGTTAAGGACAGCTTCTAGAAATATTCCTACTGCCCAGTGTGCTGACCTGCCCAGTGCCACAACAGGACTGGGGTTAGAGGCTGACTCACAACATAAACTTGCCTGTGCCCACAGAAGTCTGTGGGGAGTGGAATAGGGACAGATTTTGAAGTGTGCACAGCCAGAATGCTAATCTCTGAGGAAATCCTACCCATCATCAACTATGTAAAAATGTAAGCAGACAAGCTGAAACAGAAGACGGATCCTTCCAAGAACACACTTGATCATACAGCACATACAGTTAAGGCACCACAGCTTTTTTTTTTCCTCTTGGAAGTTAACCAGATGCAATAGATTATGAAAGTGGCTATCTACACTTGCTTCTCATTTGACTCAAAATACCGACATTGACAAAATAGCTAATTCACAAGCTGCCATTGCAAAAACAAAACAAAAAAAAAAACATTGTTAGAGGTTAATATTTTGTCTACTTGAAGCTTTTAAAGCATGAGTATCACACACAAAAAGGTGAAATCACTTGAAATTGTATAGCTTTTAGATGGAAGAAATATGATAGTAGTTTTTCCAAATTTGACAATAGTAAACATTTCCAAGTTATTATTGATATGGAGCTATGGGGATGAAAGAATTTTTTCAGAACCAGTAATAATTTAAATAAATCAATCATCTATCTGAGG
The DNA here is from genome assembly GCF_964237555.1 of Oryctolagus cuniculus. Classification (NCBI taxonomy): domain Eukaryota; kingdom Metazoa; phylum Chordata; class Mammalia; order Lagomorpha; family Leporidae; genus Oryctolagus; species Oryctolagus cuniculus. The sequence goes on along the minus strand of NC_091433.1, from coordinate 190,203,045 downwards.
GGGAGAATGAATTGTTTTCCCTCTTCTCTGCATAGAAAAAGTTACAAACTTATTGTCATATGAAGGAATCCTCAGAGATTATAGAATTTGTTAAGGAATGGTATTAGTGGGAATAGATTCACTGCTCCTTTTGAAGTATGAATTCCCAGAAGAAGTAAACTCTTATGCAAAAGACCTGGAGGGTCTTAGTGCTCTAGGAATCTCAGATGAATCAAGAAATGAGTCACCTGAGTGAATCCATTGATGAGCATTACTTTGTCTTAAATTCTCATACCTACATTTCCACTTAAATACATATATAACTAAGAAAAGGTTTTTTACTCATGGGAACAATAGCCCAAATTTATTGAGTGATGACTGATATCAGATATTGGCCTAAGCACCTTAAGGATTTTTTTTTCTAAACATATTTGGAAAAATTCCATTTTTCCTTGATTCCAAACATTTTTCCTATTAAGGTAACCCCCTTAACTCACTCAGGGAGCACACAGTCAGTGATTTCATAGTAGAAATCTTTTTACCAAAGGTCATTCAAGCGAATGTTGAACATTTTCATGAGATCAGCAGAATAAATTATCACAATATATTGATGATTTGGATTTCCTTGCAAAAATTCTGTTTAGCATTTGAGGAAAGGGGTATGGCTGGAGGGAGCATGGTGTTGCAGTCATAAAGATTTGAGGCTACAGCCATGCTATGTTCCTTACCGGAAGAGGGATCTTAACAAGTCGCCTTGTCCACCTCACTGTGTCCTGATTGGACGTGAAGCTCCTAATGAAGTCCTATTGACCAGGGGGTCATTTCACACAGCATAAATGTAGGCAGAAGGGAAGGTAGGGTCTGTGTTTCACTCAGAAGTCCCTCCCCAGCCCCAGGTAAGTTGCTGGCTAAAGCGTTGTATAATTCCTTTGTCACCTAATAAAGAATTTTCCAGAAAAATCTGGGGCTCAGGCTGTTCAGAAATTGCTTCTTACCCATATAGAGGGCAGTGCCAGTTGTGTCAGTGACTCTGCAATAAGCACCTCGCCTGTGACACCAGCCCCAGCCCCCATGACGAAGAAACATACACGTTAGCCACGTGAGCCCACTTGTCCCTGCTCAAAGCCACCTTTGCCATGTCTCCCCTCAGGGCTCAGACCTTCTCTGCTTTCCTGCCTTAGAACTCATGCTTCCTTCAGGCACCGCTCAGTGCTATTCCCACTGCGGACACCAGGAAGCAGAAGTCATGCCCCACCTGTCCTTTCTCAGCACTTCATTCACTCAGCTCATCATGTGAGCTTTTCCCACGAGTGTCTTCATCCTTGAACTATAAACTCCATGGAAGAATGAGGGAGGGGAGTAGGTGTCATGGTATCCTCGAACACAAATGCAAAGCTTGTGTTGCATCAACTCATCAAAACTGAACATAGTGTCTTTTGGAAAGAGGGGGAAGAAATACCGATGTTTGGAATCAAGAAGAGAAATAAGTAAGGATTCTTGGTGGCTGAGATGAAAGTAGAATTTAAAGAAAACCTGGAAGGGAGAAAAAAGGTCAAATACTCTTCCAGAACAATCTTCAGGAATGACTCAAAAACAGCATCAAGGTCAACTTAGTACCAGGTGAACTAGGATTGGTACCTGACCTGACCAGCGAGACCACGACTTTTACCTTCCTGTAGAGAGAAATTCCTGGGCAAGAGATGGTTAACAGAGCTGTGTTAGTCAGCTCAGGCTGCTAGAAAGGAGTATCACAGGTGGGGAAGTTTAAGCAACAGAAAGGCATTTTCTCACAGTTCTGGAGGGGACAACCCCAAGGCAGGGTGCTAGCAGGCTTGGTTTCTTGGTGGCTTGCAGATGGCTGCATTCTCTCTGCCTTTCCTCTGTGTACTCAGCACTCATACTTTCTCTTCCCTTTCCACAAGGACATCAGTCCTCTCAGACTCCAGACCCACCTTCTTAAAACCCTGTCTCCAAGTACAGTCACACTGGGAGCTAGGATCTCCACATGATGGATTTCACAGGGACGGAACTCAGTAAAAATTGGAAAGACTGAAATGGGAAGAATGGGCATTGTAGCCACTGTGTTATGACAACTGGCAGGTAGTATCCCTGATGAGCCCCGTTGTCAGAGAGAGGCTGACACAAATGAGTGACCCAACACCAAAACCACATGTCCACTAACATGGACACCGCCTCAGTCTCACACTCTGTCTACTGCAAGCACACTAGAGACTTAGCATGAGGCGAGAGAGCCAGGGAGAAACAGGTGGGGCTGAGTGAGACTTGTCCTGATAAGATCAATGCAGCTCAGAGATATGGTCCTTATTTTGTGCCTGGTTTTGGGAGAGATCAGGGTGCAGGCTGGGTGTTCAGTTGTCAAACAATCCATTTCAGAAAGTTTTGTTTACTGGGATCCAGAGGGAACTCGCCCTCTCTGGGACTTCCAGAAAGTGTCTACCTCTGTTCAGAGGGCAGCGCTAACTGTCCATGCACTGACTGAAGCCTCTAGAATCCTCACGTGTCCAATATCCTGATCTAATATTCTGACCATCCTCATCTCTTTCTATGCCTGAGTACATTTTCTTGGTTTGCACTGTAATCCTATGAGCCATCTTCATATTTTGTGCATGAGTATGCTCCATTTTTAGAGGCATTTTAAGCATATGACAGCTTCCAATGTCCCTTCATTAAAACCCTGTGGATCAAAATTTTATGGCTATTTGCCCTTTTGATGCAAATATACAGGGAGCTTTAATAAATCATCAAATGCTTTCTCTTCTTCCTGCTGCATTATCAGCTGGAGTCGTCCTAAGAATCCGACCCCACTGCTGCTCAGTAGATGCCTTGGGCGTGGTGTAGGGGTCCTTCTGGACAAGTCCAGCTGCGTGTGAGGCCAGATGTAGGGGTGTTTTTGGACCATTGTCTCCACCTCTTTCTCTCTCTTTTTTTTTTTTTTTTTTGACAGGCAGAGTGGACAGTGAGAGAGAGAGACAGAGAGAAAGGTCTTCCTTTGCCGTTGGTTCACCCTCCAATGGCCGCCGCAGCCGGCGCGCTGCGGCCGGCGCACCGCGCTGATCCGATGGCAGGAGCCAGGAGCCAGGTGCTTTTCCTGGTCTCCCATGGGGTGCAGGGCCCAAACACCTGGGCCATCCTCCACTGCACTCCCTGGCCACAGCAGAGAGCTGGCCTGGAAGAGGGGCAACCGGGACAGAATCCGGCGCCCCGACCGGGACTAGAACCCGGTGTGCCGGCACCGCTAGGCGGAGGATTAGCCTAGTGAGCCGTGGCGCCGGCCTCCACCTCTTTCTAAGAGGCATGCTGAGGCCAGGTGCAGGGGTGCCTCTGCCCACAAGCCCCAGCTCTGTGTGAGGGGTACATCAATCTCCATTGCTCACTCAAAAAGGTAAACTAGACGACCTGAGTGCAAACACAAAAAGACAGTCCCAGAGAAACATTTTCAGTACTTACATCTTACTGACTTTCATTATAAATTAGAGATTTTGAGCAGAGTGAGTCATAGAAAAGGGAAAAAATAATAACCTGGTTCGGCAATCAGCATATGCTATCTCCCCAGTGACTCACACCATCAGACGCAAGTCAGGACCAACAGACGCCCCGTCACAGAGAACAAGAGAAGTGCAGCTAAATATAAAAGCACAATGAAGAGAGGGGTGGGAACCCTCTGACGAGCCTTAGAATGCTCCCCTCTCTAATGAGCGCTTGGAAGGGCCAGGAAGCCAAGAGGCAGGAGGAAGCAGCCCTCTGGAGCCCCGACAAATGGATTTCTGGGTAGAGTCCTACAGGAAAGATACAAGCCGCACAGTACTCATTATCCCTGAAGTACGATGCGGTGTGTGAGAAGGGCCTTTTCAGGGGGATCCTGGAACAACACAAGGAGCACAGGACTCGGAGTTAAACAAACCCGTGTCTCACTTCCAGCTCTACCCAAATTAACTGTGCAACCTGGGTGGGTCAAAGGTTACCTAACTTCTCTGATCCTCGGTTTGCACACCTGCGGGATGAGTATAACACGACAGAGCAGAGCCATTGACACTTAGCTCAGTGCTTGCATTCATGGACACTGAGCCTTAAATCAATGACAGAAACAGATCTGGGCAGAGGCTTCCAATGGATAAGTACAAATGAGCGTTTCTCAAGCAGGCCACATCATTGCAGATTCTCTTAAGGATGATTTACAGCCATGATGACCAAGGCTCTGGCACCCTTCCACCTTCTATTCCACCAGGAGCCTTTAAGAGGCCAAGTCTAGTCCAAGACTTTTCCTGGTCCGGAGGAAACCCTCTTTAGCCCCTCCCCTAACACCATGACCTGTATTTTCTATGCAAACTCACCATAAACTTCCTGTCATACTACTTTGGTTTAAGCCTTGACTCTTCCACTTGCTGCTTATGTGGTGTTGGCAAGATGCTTAGCCTTCCTAAGACAGCCATGTCACCTGGGGAATGCAGTCGGATAGCTACTGGCTTAAATAAAGGCTGCGCAATTCTAGATAGGGAATTTGAAGTGTCCAGCATAGCTTGGGGGCACTAAAATGAACAACAGCCTTCTTTTAATCCTCTATCCTAACTAATGTCTCTTCTGTGCTACCTGTAGATAAATTAATCCTCAGCAGAAAGGGCCTCCCTCTGCTTACAGGGGAGTATTTGGAAAGGTGTGTTAGTATAATCTGTGAGCAAATGCCCCTCCCCTCAGGCCAGCCCCTCTGAATCCTTGTGGTTCTTTGGTTCTCACGTTCCCAGGGAAAGAAAATGAAACCTGTCCCAGCACACTCACAAAAGCCACGGTTTGGAGACAGACCGTGTAGTTTTTCCCTAGTTTCCTGATTTAGAGCTGATAGAGTCTTGGAGCCTTGATTCCCCCATCCATAATGCAGAGAGCAACCTCCCAGTGTTGTCTTGAAGACTAAACAGCACAAAGGCAGGCTGTGGCCCATCACTCTCCACATAGCAGCCACCATGTGGGTGTTCCAGGCCATCTCCATCGTTGTATTGAGTCTTTGCTTCATGACCCAAGATTGTGCTGTCTGCACATCCTTTGAGAACTGACACCCTGGAGGATCTGTCCCTGTAAACAGCTACAGTGTGGGATCAGCCTGCAGCCAACACTCTCCCACGTTGCTCTTGAAGTCAAGTCCAAGTGTCATCGGCAATGGTTAAGAATTACAGAAGCATCACAGTACAAAGGATGCAAAAGTTTAGAAACTGGGCTCTATATTTATAGCTGTACTGTCTGCCCTGGAATTCTAGCTCCATCAGAGCCTACAGCCTCTCGGAAGGGCACTGGGTGAGAACTCCCCATGGAATTCAGCCAATGCCCAGACATAGAAGAAGCCATAACCTATTAATTCTGTTCTTGAAATGCTCTACGTTATAGGGTGATTGCTATACTTCTGGTCCTCTAACAGTCTAAGACATGTGGCAGTGGCTTTGGGACTAAGGGACTGAGAGATTTGAGAACTAAGCAAAAACTGGCGAATCTTCGGAGAAAGGCAACAGTTGGAGGGAGCATAATGACTTTTGAGGAGATCATTATGGGTTACTTAAAATGAAGTGAAGAAAGATCTACAAGAAGTTGGAAGAAAGGAGAGACTCTTATATGTAGTATAGGCAGATTAGCCTCATCATGATCTAGCTCCAATGTGGAGAACAGGCAATAATTGCCTTAGTATCTGGATTATCAAGCCAATATTTCTGGGCAGAATCTTTCTTTTTTTCCTTTCTTTGAGAATTGGGGAGTAGGGGAGAGAGAGAGAGAGAGAAAGAGGCATATAGGTAGAGAGAGCCACCTCCCATCTGCTGGTCCCTTTTCTTTCTTTATGATACTTTATTTTTTCATGCTATTCTAATGTTAATACAAAGAAAACAGATTGAGAACAGAATATAATGATATTTTCCTTCCTCTCTCCCACTCTTCTCCTCCCTCCCTCCTCCCTCCCTCTCCCTCCCTCCTTCCTTCCCTCCCTCCTTCCTTCCCTCCCTCCCTCCCTCCCTTTCCTTTCTTTTCTTTTCTTCCTTCCTTTCTTTCTTTCCTTATTTCTTGCTTTTGAGACAACATATTTTTAATTAATATTACAATCAAGAGCATAATGTGCCCCCTTAAGTAGAGATCAACAAGTAAAAAGCATATTGACCCTAGTACAGCAGTAATACAAGCAAGGCATCAACAATCATCAAATGGAAAATGACCATTTCACTCATCCGCAGTAAATTTCAAAATTACCACAGATCATTAAACCTATAATAGTGTAACATTCTTAACCATTGGTTTGACAAAGAAATAAAACAAAAATATATTCCCAGCAATACTGATACACACAAACAGGCATTTCTTTTCTTGTTATTTGAGTTTTTTTTATTTTTCAATTTTAGCTTCCACAGGTAAGGGAGAAAATTTATCAGCTTATTTCACCTCCAGTTGCAGCCATTTTGATGCAAATCATAGAAATTTCATTTGTTTGATAGCTGAATGTTGTTCCATTATTCCATTGTGGAATAATAGTCCATATTCTCGTTATCCATTCCTCTGATGATGAACACCTTGGTTAATTCCATATTTTAGCAATTGTGAATAGCACTACTGTAAACATGGTACATCTTTAATTCAATGTGTTTATGTCTTTTGGGTATATATCCAGTAATAGCATTGCTGGATCATATAGCAAGTCTATTGCTAGCTTTTTAAGAAATCCGCATACTGTTTTCCATAGTGGACTCACTAATTACATTCCCACCAACAGTGCAAAACTATTCCCTTTTCTCCACTCCTTGCCACTGTTTGTTACTCTCTGTCTTTTAGATAATAACGAGGGTGAGGGAATATCTCACTGTGGTTTTGATTTGCATTTCCCTGATGGATAGTGTTATTGACCATTTTTTCTGTATTTGTTGGCCACTTATATTTCTTCTTTTGAGAATTTTGTACTGAGGTTCCTTTCCCATTTCTTTTTTTAATTTTAATTTTTAATTTTTATTTTTGACAGGAAGAGTTAGACAGTGAGAGAGAGAGACAGAGAGAAAGGTCTTCCTTTTTCCATTGGTTCACCCTCTAAGTGGCCACTATGGCCAGCATGTTGTGGCTGGCGTCCTGTGCCAATCCAGAGCCAGGAGCCAGGTGCTTCTCCTGGTCTCCCATGGGGTGCAGGGCCCAAGCACTTGGGCCATCCTCCACTGCCCTCCCTGGCCACAGCAGAGAGCTGGACTGGAAGAGGAGCAACCAGGACAGAATCCGGCGCCCCGACCGGGACTAGAACCCAGTGTGCCGGCACCGCAAGGCGGAGGATTAGCCTAGTGAGCCACGGCGCTGGCCCCTAGCCCATTTCTTAACTGGGTTGGTTGTTTTGTTGTTGTTGAGTTTTTTGAATTGCTGATCTATTGTGGCTATTCATCCCTTGTTGGATAGGTAGATTACAAATAGTTTTTTCCATTCTGTTGGATGTCTCTTCACTCTTGAATGTTTCCTTTGCTGTGCAGAAGCTTCTGAGTTGATGTAGTCCCATTGGTTTAGTTTTGCTTCTGTTCCCCATGCTCGACGAACCTTCTCCAAGAAGTGTCACCTACCGCAATGTCTTTGAGTTTTTCCCCTACCTTTTCTTCTAGTAACTTCATTGTCTCAAGGTCTTAATTTTTTTTTCATTCATTGAGAGTTCATTTTTTATATGGTGAGAGGTATAAATCTACCTCCATTCTTTTACATATATACATCCAGTTTTGCCAGCACAATTTATTAAAGAGATTGTCCCTACTCCAATGTATGTTCTGGACCCTTTTGTCAAAAATGACTTGGCTACATATAGTTGGATTGATTTCTGGGCTCTCTATTCTGTCCCATGGATCTATGTGTCAGTGTGTAATGCCAGTACCATGCTGTTTTTATTACTATAGCTTTGTAGTATGCTTTAAAGTCAGATGCTGTGATACTTCCAACTTTATTTTTTTTCTCAGTATTGCTTTGACTATTATGGGTTTTGTGATTCCATATGGATTTTTGGACTTTTTTTGTAATTCTTTAAAAAAAAGTCATTGGTATTTTGTTAGGGATTGCAATGAATCCACAGATTGTTTTAGGTAGTAGAGACATTTTAATAATAGTAATTTTTCCAAGCCCTAAGCAAGAAATATTGATATTTTATAGTTTTCATTATAGACATCTTTCACTACTTTGGTTAAATTTATTCCGAAATATTCAATTATTTTTGTGGGATTGTGCATGGAATTTCCTTCTTAATTTCTCTGTTATTGAGTTCATCATTAGCTTATAAAAGAGACACTGCCTTTACATTTATCTCATAACCTGCAACTTTACTGAATTGGTTTGTGAATTCTAATAGCTTTCTGGTGGAGAGTTTGGATTTTCCATGCACATCATGTCATCTGCAAACGTGGATGTTTTGACTTCCTCTCTTGCAATCCTGATGTTTAGTCAGACTCTTTGCGGTGCAGTGGCACTGTTTCATCCTCACTTCACACAGTAGAATGTGTAGGAATGCAAATATCCACAGAAAGAAGAGTTAAATGCGAAGGAGGTGTGGAAATTATTTCCCATTTCTAGGCCCAACAGTCAGCAGACAAGGCTGGCATTCAGAAACGACTTCTGAACAGAAAACAAATCCAGCACAATGTCAGGAAGATGCAGCAAATCCCAAGGGTGTAAGAGTATAGCACGTTTTAAGATCCCAGATCAGTGGAACAAGTTGCTACTCCTGATCCTTCCAATAGATAGAAATGCTGATGAAGATCGAACAGGCCTCCAGGACTTGGTTTTGTTTTAAGATTTGTTATTTGTTTGTAAGTCAGAGTAACAGAGAGAGGGGGACAGACGGAGAGAGAAAGATCTTCCACCCGCAGGTTCACTCCCAGGTGGCCACAAAAGTTAGGGCTGTGCCAGACCAAAGCCAGGAGCCAGGAGCTGCTTCCAGGTCTCCCACATGGGTGGCAGGGGTCCAAACTTGAGCCATCATCCATTGCTTTTCCCAGGACATTAACAGGAAACTGGATCTGAAGTGGAGCAGCCAGGACACAAGGTGGTGCCCATATGTGATGCTGGCATTGCAGGAGGCAGTTTTACCGGCTGTGTCACAATGAACGCCCTAATAGAACATAAAGGTTTTTAAGATTGCTATCCCATAGCAATCTCTGAGACAGTCCACAGTAAAGAAGGGATCATCATGAAGAAACTTGTGGGTAAGACTTTTATCCATTGGAGTGAATTATAAATCGACTCGTGGAAGACTCAGAAAGTTTGTGAAAATGAAAAAATCCGGTCATTTGCAACAAAATGGAGGAATCTGGAAAACATCATGCTGAGTGAATTAAGCCAGTCCCAAAGGCACAAATATCATATGTTCTCCCTGATTGGCGACAACTAACAGAGCACCGAAAAGGAAATCTGTTGAAGTGAAATGGACACTATGACAAACAGTGACTTGATCAGTCATTGTCCTGACTGTCGAGGAACAACTTACTACTTTATTCCTTCTAGTATTTTTTTATTCCACTTAATACTATTGGTTGAACTATTTAATTAACACATAATTATTCTTTGGTGTTTAAATTTAACTGTAAAGTGATCCCTGTTAAATATAAGAGTGGGAATAAGGGAGGGAAGAGATGTACAGTTTGGCACATGCTCAATTGGACTTACCTCTAATGGTAGAATTAGAAACATGCCAGGGGATTCCAATTCTATCCCATCAAGGTGGCATGTACCAATGTCATCTCACTAGTCAAAGTGATCAGTTTCAGTTCATAATTGATCATAATGCTAGGATTAAGAGTTAAAGGGATCACATAAACAAGACTAGTGAACTCAAGAGGCTTCCATAGCCTTGGCAGCTCATAACAAGAGCCTCGGGTGATTACTGACGCCGTAAACAAGAGTGTCAATTGTTAAATCAACAACAGGAGTCACTGTGCACTTACTCCCCATGTAGGATCTCTGTCCTTAATGTGCTGTACTATGTGAATTAATGCTATAACTAGTACTCAAACAGTACTTGATACTTTGTGTTTCTGTGTGGGTGCAAACTGTTGAAATCTTTACTTAGTATATACTAAATTGATCTTCTGTATATAAAGATAATTGAAAATGAATCTTCATTCTTGATGTAAATGGGATGGGAGAGGGAGCGGGAGGTGGGATGGTTGCGGGTCGGGGGAAGGTTATGGGGAGAAAAGCTGCTATAATCCAATAGTTGTACTTTGGAAATTTATATGTATTAAATAAAAGTTAAAAAAAGAAAAAAATTAAGAGACTTCTGGACCTTTTATTTGCACAGGCAGGAAAGGTTAAGGAAACTACACAGCTGTGAACATGTGTTACATTTTAAGAAAAAGGAAGACTATTTCAGAAGGCATTGTTACATGCTGTGGAGACTGTTCCAGGTATTTCATCTAAATTCAAATCAAAACTGATGTCTTTTCATATACTATTGGCCATTTGTAAAGTGTCTTATTTAGAAAAATGTTTGTTCAAGCCCATGACACAATTTTTTTGTTCCCTATTGAGTTATTTGTTTTTTTGACATTGAATTAGAGCAGTTCCATATAAATTTGGAAAATTAACCTTTTTTCCAGCTACATAGGTTGAAGATATTTTCTGCCATTCTGTAGTCTGCCTTTTCATTCTGGTGACTATTTCCTTTGCTGTATAGAACCTTTTCAATTGGATGTGGTCAACCTTGTCTATTTTTGCTTTAATTGCCTGTGCTTTTTATGTCATATCCAATAAATCATTGCCAAAACCAATATCAAGACACTTTTCCTTTATATTTTTCTCTTGGAGCTTTAATTTTAACATCTTTTCTGTGAGTGTTTAATCCATTCTGAATTGATTTTTGTGTATGGTATAAAGTAAAGGTCCACTTTCACTTTTTATTTTTGTGTGAGGATATCCAGTTTTCTCAGCCCTATTTCCCCTATTTCTTTTCTTTTTTTCTTTCTTTTTTTTTTTTTTTTTTTTGACAGGCAGAGTGGACAGTGAAAGAGAGAGAGACAGAGAGAAAGGTTTTCCTTGGCCATTGGTTCACCCTCCAATGGCTGCTGCAGCCGGCGCACCAGGCTGGTGCGAAGCTAGGAGCCAGGTGCTTCTCCTGGTCTCCCATGGGGTGCAGGGCCCAAGCACTTGGGCCATCCTCCACTGCACTCCCTGGCCACAGCAGAGAGCTGGCCTGGAAGAGGGGCAACCAGGACAGAATCCAGCGCCCTGACCGGGACTAGAACCCGGTGTTCCAGCGCCGCAGGCAGAGATTAGCCTAGTGAGCTGAGGCACCAGCCCCCAGCCCTATTTCTTGTAGACACTATCTTTTCCCCATTGTATATTTTTGGTATTCTGTCAGTGATCAATTGATTGTACTTTCTTGGACATGCTTCTGTGCTGTCTAATATGTAACACTCATCTTCATGTTTGTCTTTACATCAGAATCCTGTTTTTTAAAGTTACTATAGTTTTGCAATATGTTTTTATTTATTTATTTTTTATTTTTATTTTTTGACAGGCAGAGTGGACAGTGAGAGAGAGAGACAGAGAGAAAGGTCTTCCTTTGCCATTGGTTCACCCTCCAATGGCTGCTGCAGCCGGCGCACCACGCTGATCCGAAGCTAGGAGCCAGGTGCTTCTCCTGGTCTCCCATGGGGTGCAGGGCCCAAGCACTTGGGCCATCCTCCACTGCACTCCCTGGCCACAGCAGAGAGCTGGCCTGGAAGAGGGGCAACTGGGACAGAATCCAGCGCCCTGACTGGGATTAGAACCCGGTGTGCCGGCGCCACAAGGCAGAGGATTAGCCTAGTGAGCCACGGCGCCGGCCCGCAATATGTTTTGAAACCAAGAATTATCTGGCAAATGAAAATTAAAGCTGCAATTGAACATCATCTCAACCCCTATCATGGTTGTGAACAATAAAAAAGAGGCAGCCAGTACTGGTTAGGAGCAACAGAACTCCTGTGCACTGTGGGTGGAAATGCCCAATCGGGAAGCCATTACAAAAACAATATGGAAGTTCCTCAAAAATTAAAAGCAGGACTACCATATGATCTGCTAATCCCATTTTGAGGTATATAGTCGAAAGAAATGATATCAGGATCTCAAAGAGCTCTCTGACTTCCTGTGTTCATTGCAGCATTAGTAACCGCTTCCAATAATCCAATACGTAGATGCAACTGAAATGCTTATCAAAGGATCAATCAGTTTTTAAAATGTGGTATAAAATCACACAGTAGAATTCTATTCACCTTTAAAAAGCAAGAAATTGGCCGGCGCCGCAGCTCACTAGGCTAATCCTCCGCTTAGCGGCTCCGGCACACCGGGTTCTAGTCCCGGTCGGGGAGCCGGATTCTGTCCCGGTTGCCCCTCTTCCAGGCCAGCTCTCTGCTGTGGCCTGGGAGTGCAGCGGAGGATGGCCCAGGTGCTTGGGCCCTGCACCCCATGGGAGACCAGGAAAAGCACCTGGCTCCTGGCTCCTGCCATCGGATCAGCGCGGTGCGCCGGCCGCAGCGCGCCAGCCGCGGCGGCCATTGGAGGGTGAACCAACGGCAAAGGAAGACCTTTCTCTCTGTCTCTCTCTCTCACTGTCCACTCTGCCTGTCAAAAAAAAAAAAAAAAAAAAAAAGCAAGAAATTATGTCATTAGTAACAACCTGGATGGACCCACCCAGCATTATGCTAAATGAAATCATCCAGGCAAACAGAGAAGAATACTTTATGAAACCTATAAATACGGAACCTGAAAAAGTCAAACATTGAAGTAGAGAGTAGAGTAATGGTTACCAGAATTGAAGCGTGGTGGTGGCAGGTGGAGAAAGCTGAGATGCTGGTCCGAGGGTACCAGGATTCAGTTAGCAGAAACAACTTCTGGTGGTCACTGTGCAGCGTGATGACTGGTTAATTGTAACGTATTGTGTACTTCAAAATAGCAAACAATGGATTTCAAATGTTTTCCCAATAAAAACAATGAGTATTTGATGTCATGGGCATGTTAATCAGCCTGACTTAATCATTTAAGAAGGCAGAAATGTTTAGAAATATTCCAATGGACTCAATAATTATATATATTTATTGTTTGTTGATTAACAGAAAATAAAAGTTAAAAAATCATAGCTATAAGTCATACTGAACTATATTTAGAGGAGATATATAAATATTTTACTTGTAAAGATAGAAAGCAGAGATAAATAAGATGACTTTGAAGGCAGAAGGAAAGATGGTGGGACATCTTGGTCAAAAATGGTATAATGGAGTACAGAACTGCAGACCTCCCTGGTCAAAGCCTGACTCCATGAAGAGAAATGACTGAAAATGCTTAGAAATTCAATCCTCCAAGAGCATACAAAAATAGATGGAGTATAATTCATTATTATTCATTTTGAAGCAGATAATCTGGAAACAGATGAATCTAAAAATGATATGCAAATTTTTCTGTACAGGAAGTTTTGTAGGTGTTGGTGAAGATCCGTATGCAAAATTCTTCAAAATTCCCTTTATGTTCTCCAGTTTGGAAGGTCATCCAGGAAGTTTTTGTGAAATGTCTCCTTCAAAATAGAAGTATCTTCCCAATATAAGAGATGGAAGATGTTTGTGATCATTATTTCTCCCTTAAAATTAGAGAAGGTGGGAGCAGAAACAAATTGATCATAGCTAAGTATTTCCAGTAATAACAACAAAGTAAGATATACTTTTTCTGACAGACAGAGTGGACAGTGAGAGAGAGAAACAGGAGGAAAGGTCTTCCTTTTGCTGTTGGTTCACCCTCCAATGGACACTGCGGCCAGCGCACTGCTGCCGGCACACTGCGCTGATCCAACGCCAGGAGCCAGGTGCTTCTCCTGGTCTCCCATGCGGGTGCAGGGCCCAAGCACTTGGGCCATCCTCCGCTGCACTCCCTGGCCACAGCAGAGAGCTGGCCTGGAAGAGGGGCAACCGGGACAGAATCCAGCGCCCCGACCGGGACTAGAACCCGGTGTGCTGGCGCTGCAGGTGGAGGATTAGCCTATTGAGCTGCGGCGCCGGCCAAGATATACTTTCAAACACTTGGTTTGAGAAAGGGAAGAATGTGGAATGAAGTAGAAAAAAGGGACTCTGGGTGGTGTTTTTTTCTCCTATGGCACCTTGTTCAAACAATCATTTTCGCTCATTTTTCCCATCTCTGGCTGAGGAGGAAGAGAAATAACAGCTTATCTGAGCCTAGAGGAGTGACAGTGTCAAGATCTTGTATCTGTTGGCTATTCAGACATTGGCAGAAAAACACAATGTAAATGAAATTTCTGTCATCATAGGGAGGATACACCCTGGACTACCCAGAATAAATCCTATTGTGGTAATAAAATTAGACAAAATTAAACAGAAACCACCAATGAATCAAACCAATCACAACTGCATCTAAGGCTCCTTAAGAAGACAAAAGCATAAGCAAACAAGCACCCATGGCCTACAGTCCGCAGCAGAACTTGCCAGGGAAAACACAGCTTCCACCAAGATGGGCCAGTGGGCAGGAAGAATCTGCCAATGAAGGTGACTAGTCAATGAAGGTGACCAGACAGAGCCACATGTATGAAAGACAGGAGCAGTAAAAATCTTAGGCTACTACTAAAAAAGCTTGAAAGAAGAGAAAAATAGGAGAAGGAGGAGAAGCAGTAAGAGAGGTAGCATATGAAACAGGATAGAAGAATTTATTTTGGAAAAGGGCATATACCAAGACACAGAATAAGTATTTCCAAAAATTAATTGCTCAAAAGAGCACATTAAAAATGGAATTAAGAAGATGAGCAGATTCATGTTGAAAATTAACATCTAAAAATAGGATTCCCAAATTAATTCTCCATAGTAGGGAAAATTGAATGTCAAACAATACTACTACAGAAATAATAAACATATTTTAAAGGCTGAGGGAAACAGTAGATTCCAGTTGAAACCTAAAATTGTATTATAGGAGAGAAAATTGAGATGATCTCAGTCATTGGAAAACACTGCAGGATGACTACAATTGTGATGAAGAAGGTGGACTTGCAAGTCACACATCAAAGAAACAACATATGGACTACTGACATGCAGAAGAGGAAGTCCTGGAGTAGATAACGAGCACCCAGAGACACAGAGAAATTTGTCCTGAGATGAAAGAGCTAGGAAGTGCATTCACACCCACACGCGAGAAGGGTATACAAGAGGCTGCCTCATGGGGACCACAGCGCCAGTCTTTAGCAGCTGTTATCACTTTCTGGCAGGTTTCTTGGTCTGGTTTTCAATCTATAAAATGGGAATTTTAAGAACATCAGTTTTGGGTCAGACATTTGGCTTACTGTTTAAGAGGTCACTTGGGACACCTATATCCCATATCCAACTGCCTAAGTTTGAGTCCCAGCTTCTTCCCAATTCTGCCTTCCTGCACTAATGCAGGAGGTAATTGTTCAAGTGGTTAGGTTCATGCCATTCATGCTGGGGCTCTGGTCATGTGGGCATTTGAGCAGCCCAGTGGACAAGAGCTTGTCTGTCTCTCTTTTGCAATCTCTCAATAAATAAAAACATTTTGTTAAACCACACCATTTTCTTGGTTTGTTGTAAAGAATTCAGTGAGTTAGCATGTGTAAGGTACTTAAGTGAGAGACTGGTTCATAGACTATATGTGTATTTGCTATTGTTTGTATCTTGAACATTAGGGGATAAAATAATTCTGTAA
Source organism: Oryctolagus cuniculus (assembly GCF_964237555.1). Lineage (NCBI taxonomy): Eukaryota > Metazoa > Chordata > Mammalia > Lagomorpha > Leporidae > Oryctolagus > Oryctolagus cuniculus. Next base: position 190,187,385 of record NC_091433.1, on the reverse strand, counting down.
GAAAGTAAAACAATTGCTTGTACCCCAGCTTGCCAGGAGACTATGCAGACGTGTTGACAAAGGCTTATAGTGTGAGGAACCATCTGTCTGGGAGTGTTACAGAAAAGTGGCTAGTCATTCGGGTATAAAGGGACTCCACGGGCTTTCTAAAAATTTCTAGGATATGGAGATTAGAGCTCTCTTGAAAGACCTCACTGATTAAACAACCAATTTACAGACTTAAAAAACTCAAAACTGATGAAACAGAAAGACCTAGTTTGAAAGGACTGGCAGAGAGTACTAAATATATTTCAATATAAAACTGTGAAATAATGGAGATGCTTATAGATACCAAAACTATATGTTATATTTTTAATCTTAGAAAGCAAGAAGCTTCTCCTTCATGAAGAAAAATAAGTGTGTGACTATCACGGGCCATGGGAAAAATGTTTTATGACAAATATCAGGAAGTGGGGGTGGAAGGAGAATGTGTAAGCTTCCTGTTCCCTATTTTCATAGTGGAAAGTCAAACGACTGCAGGTTTATTGGAAAAAGTTTATTTTAATAGGGAGTCAACCCTCACAGAACCAAAGGGAGCCAAAATCTTCCCAAATTATAACAAGGAAATACAAAAAAAAACCCAAAGAAATGTTTTCTATACATTTCAGTCTTTTTTTGAGTGGCTTTAAATGCACAATTCTATATGCAGGGAGTGAGACCTGCAGGGGGAAGCTGCGAGCAGTGATGCTGCGTGTGCAGGTGGTGGGAGCGCCTGGACTTTCTACGTCCTACTTTCCTTCTTACGAGGAGCCTTCAAACGGTTCATGGAAAATTCATTATCTTTTAATTCCATTCTCCCACAAACATTTTGAAGCCTCCTAATATTTATTGTATTGTTGAGAAAAATTAAAATGCAAAGACTAATACAAAAAATAAGGTAAGAAACCGATGCATATCTGTTTCCCTGGACCACTTTTTTCACATTGGCTATATCATTTCAAAACATTTTCAAAGAAAGCAAAAAAACTACAGATAAAAACAAAGTACTCCTAGCAGTTCTTTCTTTCTCCTTTCACTCTGCACTGAGACAAGCCCAGTCACTCACTATGCACCTGCTGGGCAAGGTGTTCCCACGAACAAGGTGTACATTCATATTTGGGAAATAGATTTGCAACCAGGAGATCTTTTAATATTCATGGAAATAGAATACTGCTGAAGAGTTCCCCAGGGATGTTTTTGATACCCGGCACCCTTCGTTACTCACCTCTCTTTGTAGACATGAGCACTGACTGTTTCAATCCAAATAAAATCACTCAGTTTAAAGGAAAGCATATTTCACATTGCTGTTTACTGCCAAGTAGCATCTTTAAGCTGTAGGTAAACAAATTTCCCTGCCGCCCAAATGGAAGAATTTACAGGAGAATATCAAGGACAGAAATCCATTCCAAAAGAGATCTTATAAATCCAATCAAACCATTGTCGAAAATTCTTTTTTAAAATAAGGGAGAATTCTTGTCCCCTCAAACATAATAAGGTGTTTTGCAATCATTTTGTGTTTTTGAGGACTATGTAATTTCAGTGCATTTAAGTTTGCAAGCCGTAGGAAGATAGTTTTTTTCTTCTGGATTCATTTTACTAATCTAGCAGGAAGCTAAACGGAAATCTCAAAATAAGTACAAAGAGAAAATGAGTCAATGTTATTGATGACTATCCATGTAAAAGTCTAAATACAGTGTAAAATTATAATTCTACAGTGTATTATATGTAAAATATGTATTTACAAATACATATAATATTGATACATATGGGGTTACTTTAAATACTTTATGGTAATGGGTCTTCAAAAAGTTCATGAAAATTCACATAATGAAAAATATATGCATGGAATTTAGAAGGTGGCTATTAGGAACTGGGGACAGGTGGAGTGGAGAGTTACTGCTAATGGGTACAGGATTTCTTTCTTTTTTTTTCCTGCGAGCGGTCGGGCACGGCGAGGGCTCCTGTTCCGGCGCCAGCCCTCGCGCCTGGGCACCTACCAGCGCCAGGCCGGCCCTGCGCCCGGGCCGGGGTCCGCAGCCAGGGCAAGGGCCTGCCCTCCGCCCCGCTTCAGCGTCCAAGCCACCGCAGTGCAGCCGGTCACCACCCCTGGCAGAGCCGGGTCAGCGCCTTCAAGGCGCGCAGCCCCGCCAAGCTCTTGTCTTTCGCGGCCACGGCGAGCAGCACGGCCCTGTTCCCGGCCTCCCGAGACACGAGCGCCACCAGGTTCTTCGCGAAGACGTGGAGGAGAGGCTCGTCCTGCCCGAGGAGGACCCTCGTGGTATCACGGGCCTGCTGCGGTGCCGGCCACGCTGCCGGGCTCCAGGCTGACCAGCGTGCCCATCTTCCCGAACTGGGTCACGACCACCAGGATGTGGCTGGCGAAGGCTGTGCAGACCACCTGCGTGGGGACCCCCACACCACGTCCGTCTTCTGTTTGGACACCGCCATGGGCTTGCCCTCCGTGGCTGGCTGGCTGGCGTCCGCTGGGATGCCAGTGCTGCAGGTGGCGGCTGCACCGGCGCCAGCTCCTAGGAGGCCGGTCCCTGCAGGGGAAGCGGGTGCCCAGGCCCCGTAGGCAGGGTCGTGTCCTGGGCAGAGGATTTCTTTTGTGAGTGCTGAAAATACTTTAAAATTAAATAATACACAATAAAATAAAAATGCACAATTCTGTAAAACAGTGTAAGAACATAGAATGCTATAAGTTAAAAGGGTGAGTTTTATAATATGTAAATTATCTCAGTAAAGGTATTATTTAAAAAGTTTAAGGGCTGGCACTGCGACACAGCAGGTTAAGCTGCTGCCAGTGATGCCAGCATCCTGTATGTGTGCTAGTTAGAATCCTTGCTGTTCCACTTCCAATCCAGCTCCCTGCCAATATGCCTGGGAAGGCAGCAGAAGATGGCCCAAGTGCTTGGGTCCTGCCACTCATGTGGGAGACCCCGATGGAGTTCCTGGCTCCTTGCTTTGGCCTGGCCCATCTCTAGTCATTGTGGCTATTTGGGCTGTGAACCAATGGATGAGAGATCAACCTTTCCCTCTCTTTGTCTGTCTCTCTGTCTCTGTAGCTCTGCTTTTAAAAAGAAATAATCGATATCTTTAAACGGAAACTGAAGAAATTGTGAAACTGATTCAAAAAGTCATACAGTAGAATAAATACCCACTTGTATTTGAAGCAAAGTAGAAGAATTTACCCAGAGAAAAGAAGTCAAGATCTAATGTAATAATTAAAACAGTGTGTGTGATGTTAGTTCAATAATAAAAAGTAGAATCAAGTTACAAAGTTACAATGCATAGACTCCAGAGTCAGGTTTACAACCTATATGGAAATTTGTCATATGAGAAGTGACATTTAAATCAGGCAAGAAACATTATCTGATACTTGCTACTGCAAAAAATCTGCTCTTTATATAATGTGTAGGGGAAAGCGATATCTCTGTCCCAAACCATATGAAATAAATTTACCTCAGATGATTTAAACTTAAAACCACCAACTTTTAAATCATCTACAAAGCAGATGGTAAATTAATATTATGACCTTGGGCATGACAATGAAAAATTTCTTAAAACATAATGAATATAACTCATAGTGACAAATATTGACAAAAATAGCTACCTAGAAATGGAAAAGTTTGTGAGACAAAAATAATAAAGCAATAAAGTTTTTAAAAGGGCTATGAATGACAGAAGACATTTTCTACTATTATAACCAATATATATGACTGATGGCATTGGATATCAATCGTGTATTCAATATATGTACAAAAAGCATTACTAATAAGCTGATGATGCAACAGAAAAATAATTTTCAGAAAATGAAACATGAATTTGCTAATAATACAAAGTATCATTTAGTCTTATTGATGGATAGCAAAATGCAGATTCAACATAACACATATCCAACCATCAGATTTTAAAGATAGTGCACTAACACCAAACAATGGTGAGGAATGTAGAAAGGTACCCCCTTATACATCGCTCAGATGAGAATGACTTGGTCAACCACGTTAGACAACCAGTAGTTAGAGGCTATGTTGAACAATCAGTCTGACCCAGACATTCTCCCTCCAAAGGAGTACCCTAAGATGCTCTTGCACACAGGACGCATGGATAGATACCATCATTATAGCTCATTATAGAAAACACTAGGAGTAGCTTACTTGCTCATCATTACAAAGATGATGGCAAATAATTAACATATATAATTATCTCATTTGAAGTAACATTATTACCCAGTTTAAATGAAAAGATAGCACTACATTAATACAGGCAGGTTTTTTATTTTATTTTATTTTATTTGACAGGCAGAGTGGACAGTGAAAGAGAGAGACAGAGAGAAAGGTCTTCCTTTACCGTTGGTTCACCCTCCAATGGACACTGCAGCTGGCGCAGTGCAGCTGGTGCAGTGTGGCCAGAGCAGTGGGGCCGGCGCACTGCGCTGATCCAAAGCCAGAAGCCAGGTGCTTCTCCTGGTCTCCCCTGCGGGTGCAGGGCCAAGGACTTGGGCCATCCTCCACTGCCCTCCTGGGCTACAGCAGACAGCTGGCCTGGAAGAGGGGCAACCGGGACAGAATCCGGCGCCCCGACCGGGACTAGAACCCTATGTGCCGGCGCCGCAGGTGGAGGATTAGACTATTGAGCTGCGGCACTGGCTCAGGTAGGTTTACTAATACAAATATTTTATTTATTCTCTTGCAATACTTTTATTGACTTTAGGATTTGAATTATATTAAAAGGATTATAGGATCATGGAATATCTATCCCTCTGATATTAGGGATTTGTGCTTGCTTTATTTATTTGTCTTTAACAACCTTGTTTAAAATTTGTTAATCACAAAAAATAATTTTGATATTTTATCTTTTTAACTTTTTCTGCTATGTCTTTGAATTCTGATTTTATTTTTTATTGTACTTCCTTCTAGGGAAATTGATTTTAGATGTTCTTAGTGAGAAGTATAAAAATTATGTTTATTCCTCCTCTCTCAAATCATACAGAAGACACAATTGGAAAAAAGTCATCAAAAATCTGGAAGAAGCATGTCACAGAGAAGGATATTTAAATTGACAAATATACACATGACAATCTGATCAATATCTCAAGTGTTCAAATTTACTCTTTAAATCTACAATTAGACATCACTAATTGAAAGGACACCATTAACTTAAGAAAGGAAAATAGCAAATAAAAGAAAAACAAACCAACAAAGATCCTACCAACAATGAGTGGTGAAGATGTGGAGTAACCTGCATCACTGGTATAGAAAAGTGAGTTTGCATTATTAATTCATAAAATCTTGTAATGTCTACTAAAACCTTATACTATCTGCTGAAAGAAAGCATATTCATATCTTTTGAATGAGTGCAAAAGAAGCAGCCATAGAGACTCATATATAGCAAAAGATAAGCAGTAGAAAACAGAAACATTTTTCATAAGAGCTTCAAAATGGAAATGACACAGCTATGCTTGTATGGTACATGGACTAATTGTTATAAAATTACACAGCAGGATGCTAGAGATGTCAGGGATGAAACTACCAAGTTAAATGAAAAATACTGACACAACTGGATGCATAGAGTAAGGCTTAATTTACATTGATTTCCAGAAATGAGGCAAATCTATGTGAACTGAAATAAGAATAGAGGTTATGTAGGAAAGGGGAACGTAATGACTATAATGGAGCAAGTTGGATATTCCTGGGTCTTGCTAATACTTCCTATACTAATTTATGTGATTATTAACATGATTCCATGTTAACACATGTTAAAAATCACATAATGGTGATTTTCCCACTTTACTGCCCTTGCTCCCAACTTCCCTCTTCCTGAAATTCTTATTTTCTTTTAATTTTTGTAGTGACCTATTTTCAATTTACTTTATAATCATAAACTTAACCCTCCAATGAATAAAGAATTCAACAAGTAAGTAGAAAAATCACAGTTCCTCAGGAGGATAGACATGGGCTATAAACAGTAATAAAACCTCAAAATGTCGGGTTTGCCCATATACATTGCATTGTTTTATACTGTGTATATTAGTTACCAAAAATCAGAGAAAATATACGATATTTACTTTTGAGGGACTGGCTTATTTCAATAATTATAATGGTCTCCAGTTGCATCTATCTTATTGTGAAAGATAGGATTTCATTTTTTTAATGGCTGAGTAGTAGTCCATTATGTATATAAACTGCATTTTCTGTATCTAGTCATCAGTTGACTAGATTTGGGTTGAGTCCATATCTTAGCTATTGTGAGTTAGCTACTATAAACGTGGTGGTACAGATACCTCTCTGATACACTTACATCATTTCCTTTGGGTAAATTCCCAGGAGTGGAATGGCAGGCCATATGGTAGATCTATTTTCAGATTTCTGAGGAATCTCCATACTGTCTGCCATAATGGTCTGTTGTAGTTTACAGTCCCACCACAGTGTATTAGAGTACCTTTTCCCTCATATCCTTGCCAGTGTGTTTTGATTTTTGGGTGACAGCCATTCTAACAGAGGTGATGTGAAACTCCATTGTGGTTTTTATTTGTTTTTCCCTGATGGCTAGTGATCCGGAGCATCCTTTTATGTGTCTACTGGCCATTTGTATTTCATTTTTTGAGAAATGCCTGCGATTCTTAACTGGATTGTTTGTTTTGTTGTTGTTGTTGAGGTTCTTGAGGTTATTGAGCTCCTTATATATTCTATTTATTTACCCTTTATTAGATGTACAGTTTGCAAATATTTTCTGCCATTCTATTGGTTGCCTTTTGACTTTGTGGAGTGCTTCCTTTGCTGTACAAGATTCTTAGCTTGATAAAATCCCATTTGTCTATTTTTTCCTTTATTGACTGTACTGCTGGTGTTTTATCCAAGAAGTCCTTACCCATGCCAACGTCTTGCAGCATGTCCTGTGTTTTCTCTAGTAACTTGATGGTTTCGGGTCTTAGATTTAGATCCCTGATTCATTGTGAGTGGAGTTTTATGTATGGTATACAGAAGGGGTCTTGCTACATTCTCTTGCATGCAGTGATCCAATTTTCCCAACATCATTTGTTGAAAAGACTACCCTTTCTTCAGGGATTGATTTTAGTTCATTTGTCAAATATTAGTTGGTTGTAGATGCATGGATTAATTTCTGGGTTCTCAAATATGTTCCATTGGTAAAAGCTATATAAATCACCTTTACACATATGCTCCTGGATGATTCCATAGGCATAGGGAAACGTGTAAATTGAGACCCCCCCCCAAGACTTTTTTTTTTAATTTTTTTTTTTGACAGGCAGAGTGGACAGTGAGAGAGAGAGAGAGAGAGAAAGGTCTTCGTTTTTGCAGTTGGTTCACCCTCCAATGGCCGCCGCTATCACACTGATCCAAAGCCAGGAGCCAGGTGCCTCTCCTGGTCTCCCATGCAGGTGCAGGGCCCAAGGACTTGGGCCTGAGACCCCAAGACTTTAATATGGCCAAGGCTCCCAGCTTGATATGAACCTTTTGACTCAAAATTGTGTGTTCATCTCAATACCCTGTGACTGTCTCACAGTTCTTCATTTCCTGATGGGAAAACTTCCGTCCTTGGAAACTGTGCAACTAATGGGTGCCATATGCATACACGTGGGGTCCTCAGAGGCCACAGCCCATCCTGCAGCTGCAGTAGGGCAATAAATGTTCAGTGCTGTAAAGAGTTAAATTCTAAGACGGCTTGAGATGCAGGAGTTCAAAGCCCTTGCCAATAACTCTGTATAATGTGCAGCGTTTTAAAAGCAAAATTACAACATGTTAGAAAGTGAATGAGGAAATTACTGGTGATGTCATCAAAGTAATAACTAGTAATGAACATTTACTCGAGGGGATTGCCTGATGCCACACTGACAGGAACAACGGATCTGCCTTCTGCAAATGTTTCTGGGTTATTTACAAGGCATCTTGAAAGTTGTAAAAGCATAATGTAAGAAAATGATAGATCAAAGTTCAAACACAATGAAGGGATGACAGAAAGGAAAATGTTCTCTTGGTTGTGTAATGGGTATTTTGACAAGAGTTTGAAGGTCTTTGCTAAGGGGTAACAACAAGCACATATTTAAATGATTACATTCTCTTACCCACTACAATAAATAAATAAATAACATTTAAAACATGTTTTTATGTCCACAAAGGAGTTTGAAATAGAATGGTCATTACTTTTGATGTGACATTGGCTGTTCTGGATGAAGCAATTCTATTGGCACAGTCCTTCAGTAGTTCACTTACTACTTAATGATGTAATACTGAGCTTTCTGCTTGTCCCTGCCTCTTCTGCCCAGGTTTTTGCATCCCACTGCCCATCAACATGTTCCCCTGAGGGTGAGAAGCACGAAGAACTTGAATTCTCAGCAGTCAGTAAGAACTGGCACGGTAGGCAGCAGATAGAAAAGTGCTGCATTAGTGGCTGGAAAGGAAAAGAAAAAAAAGCTATCTAAAATGTTGGTGGAATATCAATATTTAGTTCATTGATAGAAATTTTTATTTAGACATCGAGTCTATACTCCACTTGTACAACTGGCTGATGTTTCTGTTGGCCATAAATGCTCAATGAGGTAACAGCTCTGTGAAACTGTCTAAAACTCATGATGGCCACCCACAGAAGCTGGGTGAAATGTAGCCAACATGTAGTCACATGTCACTGCGAAACATGGCCAAGAAAGATATAGAAAGGCATACTATCTAAGCTCGGATCAGAGATGCAAGGGCAGAGCCTACCTGAAGAGAAAGCAGGTGTTGATGAACCATGGAGGTCAGGAACGAGGCTGGCTTCACAGTGCCAGAGTCCATGACTAAATGGACTCCATGCTTAGTAGAACGCTTTGCTGTTGCCACCTTGGATTTAAATCATTGCTGAATTTATGCTTTGAAAGTCAGATGCAGCAACTGAACATGCTTCTGAACAGATATGCACGGTAAGTGTGCCTGCCTTTCTCTGCCACTCCATTCCTGTATCATGTTCAAGATGCCTTTTTAGTGTAGAATTCCAATGGATTTGTTTTGAATCTCAGATTGTTTGGGGTTTTGTAATGTTTTCACATACCTAATGAGGCATGTTGGGGATGGGACTCAGGTCTCAACATGAAATTATACACATGGCCTGCAGGTAACTTTATACAATACTTTAAATAATTTTGCATGTGTAACAAAGTTTCGCAATGTTGAATTTTCCCTTTGTGTAGTCCTGTGGGGACTCAAAAAGTTTCAGCTTTTGGAGAACAGATTTTGGATTTTCAGGTTAGGGATGCTCACTCTGAATGATGAAAGTGATAAAATGGAAGGGAAGAGGAAGACAGGGTAGTCTACAGTTCCCTTTCTTTCAGTTCTTCCTTCCATTCAGTAAGTCAAAGGTGCTGAGTGGGTAGAATGCGCATGTATCAAGCAGAGAAATTAAAGAAACACACACAGCCCAAACCAAAAGTCAGTAGAGTCTGCTTTGTGCCTGTTTCCTCTGTTCTGATGAGCATGTGCATAGCAGGACCTACAAAATAGGAATTGTCAGTTTACTGATGCTGTATAAGAGTTAAGTGCTGTTACACTTAATATGTAAAACTTGCGCTGTACAAGCTGAATGTTCCTTTACTGGGAATGGCATCAAATAATGAATAAAAAACACGGAGAGCACTTCAGAGACCAAAGAAGAGACAAACGCTTATATGTGGCCCTTTTCTCTCTACTTTTCACATGAAGGGGCCCATGTCTTCCATTCAGTAACCATCCAGATCAGGAGCAAGACGGGTTGTGGAGGACTTGGTGGCCGAGGCGAGGGACTCAGGGGAGGCAGTGGCCTGCAGAGCTGTGCCCATGCATGGAAGCACTGACCCGAATCAGATCCTCTACAGTTTTCTCTGCACCCCCACATAGTGGGTTCCAGTCACTTTTCTTACTCCATCCTTTACGGAAAATAAAGTTGAAAAATAATAAAACTCTAAATAACATTTTAGAGAGGGAGAAATTGTATCTTAACCTTTCTGACATGCTCACTCCTTAATTTCAAGGGAGGGTTCTCTCTCCCCTTAGCTTCTAGATTCCAACCTCTGGTGCACTGCAGATGGGATTTTCCAAAAACCTGGTCCTCAGCTCAAACCTCAGCACATCGGCCGCTGTGACTCAGTTGCTCAGCTCTGAGCCGGAAGGTTCTCTGTGAGCTCCTGGGCCTGGGCAAAGCTTGCTGGAGCAGCCCCTTGCTGCCCACCCCTCAGCCAGGGAAGAGAGAACTGACAGGTTTGTGGGGAGGCAGCCCCTGCCCTTCCCTTTCCCACCCCTCACGGTACCAACCTCTGGCACCACCATAAGGGCCGGAGGATTAAATGTCAATTTCCTCAAAATTACTTTTTGCTGAGGGTATTCTACATGTGGTTTCTTCTCTTAGAATAGTAATACATGAGTGGAATGAATAGAAAGAGGGTTTATAAATCATTTACTAGGAGCTCAGATTTTATGAAATCAATCATTGAAGGGTTGCCTTCCCAGCAAAGGAGAGCAGTCAGGCCCTGAGGAGGTAATGCTGGGGCCTACAGGCAGCGGTGGCAGAAGGGATGGGGCCTTTCTCATTGCTTTGGAGGGCAGGGCTTTGGAAAGTAGCAATCCAAAATCAGCCAGCATTTGGATGCTTTCTGTCTCTGAATTCTTTGAAAGGGGGGAAACTCTGCTGTTATCCCACAAGGACTTGATACCTGGACGGGCAGTGGGTTGGATAGCTTGGTTTGTTTATTAGTTCCAGGGCTTTGTCTAACTCCCTAAGCCTCAGTTTTCCTCATCTGCTCACCCAGCATATACATACAGACATGGTGAAATACTACTCAGCTGTGAAAAGAAGGGAAAACTGTCTTTCACAATAAAATGGTTGTGACTGGAGGAGGCCATTATGCTTAGAGAAATAAGCTGATCCTAATGTCTCTGCCGGGTTTTTGAAATATCAAAAAGATGGGGTGGGTGGGTGTTTAGGGCAGTGCCTACATTGCCTGGGACACTCATCCTACATTGAGTGCTGGCTACTGGGCTTCCAATTCTCTTCATGTGCACCCTGGGGAACAGCAGTTGAGGGCTCAAGTCCATGGGTCCCTGCCAACTAAATGGGAGACCCGATTGAATTCTTGTCTCCTGGTTTAGGCTGGCCCAACCCTCGTACTGCAGGCATTTGGGGAGTGAACCGGCTGATGGAAAATCTTTCTCTCTCTCTTTCTTTCTCTTTCAAATAAAATGAAAATAAATGAATAAACTTTAAAAAGAATGATGTCTATCAAAACACTTGAAAAAGTCTATAACATTGTTACATAGGGAAGAGAAGGGAAACCCAAATCATCAAATAGTTCTCACAAGTGATTGGCATGCTAACTATATTATCCCCTAATTCTCATCATGACCCTGAGAAGCTTAGACTGTTATCTCTCGCTTGGGATGAAAAAACAGATTTGGAGGGAAGAAGACCAGCTAACACTTGCCTGCTCCCTGCTGTGAGGACGGCAGGAGCCGGCAACCAGGAGAGGACCTGCGCCAGGCAGGAATCTGCACTCCCTGCTCATGCCCAGTTGCCCTGCTCCTGTTCTTGTGCTGGTTGCTTGAGAACACCCCACCTCATTCCCTCCAAGTGCATACAGTGTTTCTGTTCTGAAATGGTGCATCCCAAGTTATGTACAGTATTGGTGTAGACCCAGACTCTGTCTCCCACAATGAGAAGACACAGAGGGATATAAAAGAATTTGGGGAGCTAAGAGACAGTGGGGCTGTGAGCTACCTGACTAAATCACACACTGCGCCTTATTCTCAGAAGCTGAACGTGACAGAGTTTTCCTCCTGTAGACCTCACTCTCTTGTCGCCAACACCCGGTGACAAGCAGTTCTTTCAGGAGACTTTATGATGCTGGGGAATGAGACACTGATAGCCTTACAAAAAGGCACACACTGTGAGCTAGGCTTTGGTAATCCCCTAAAATAGTCAAAGTCCTGGTAGGCTTAAATCCTAAGTGATTTTACGCAAGGCAGCAGCTCCACGTCCTCCTCGGAGAATTTTAGCGGAACTCTGGCCCAGTAACCAGGCGATGATGGAGAATGCTTTCGCAGTGGTGACTAGGCCAGCAGCCCATGATAAAGGCACCATGGCAGGGGGCGGGGCAGCAGCTGCACCACCCTGCTCCTGCCAGGACCCTTTCGCAGCACACAGAGGCAGCAGGCAGGTAGCTGAAGGTAGCATCTGCTCTCAGGTGGTCCTTACAGTACCTGGGGAAGACGCTTCTGGGTATGAAGAGGGCAGCAGAATCAGCGAGGTCCTTTCCAGTAACAGCTGATGTGGACTGAGACTTACAAGTCAGCAAATGGGTGCATCTTGCCACAGTGCTCAAGAGCTGGCCTACCCTGCCTATTCCTTAGGCTTGCGCCTGTGGCTGCCTCCTGTGCAGTTCTGGGAACCCAAGTCAATGGCTCAGTCCCAACAAGTTGCTGTACACTTCAGTGCCTGTCTTCCCTTCCTAAATATCTGGTGGTATTCTGCAGAGCAAAGATAAAACAAGCAGTTACTGCTGTCCGGATAGTGCAGAAGGGATAATTTGCATTGAATGCAGTACTGATTCTTTCTCTTCTTTAAAGTTTATTAATTTTCAATTCCTTGAAAAGTGGAAGGACAGAGTACGAGGGGGAGAAACAGAGAGAGAGAGTGAGAGAGAGAGGGGAGAGAGAGAGAGAGAGAGAGCGGGAAAGAGAGATCTTGCATCCACTGGTTCATTCCAGACCAAAGCAAGGAGCCTGGAACTCTTATCTCTGATATGAGATGTGATCACGAGAAGTAGTGGTTTTCCCTCTGGGCCACACTGCCTGCCACAGAGTGCTATATTCTTTTTTAAGATTTATTTATTTATTTGAAAGACAAGAGAGATGCTCCATTTGCTTGTCTACTCCCCAGATGGCCTCAAGAGTTGGGGCTGGACCAGGTCAAAGCTAGGAGTCTGGAACTCACCTGGATCTCCCATGTGGACAGCAGGATCCCGGGCACTTGGGCCATCCTCCACTGCCTTCCCAGGCATGCCAGCAGGGAGCTGCATCAGCAGTGAAACAGCTGGGACTCAAAGCAGCGCTCCCATGGGATGCCAGCATCATGGGTGGTAACTCAACCTGCTGAGCCACAACACCAGCACCAGTGCTATGTTCTTGATCATAACCATAATGTTGCAGGAGAGGCTGGGTTTGAAGATGGTTGGGATTGAATTCAAATCCTACCTTTGTCATTTACAGTACCTAAACTCATCCTTCTCATCTATGAATTGGGGAACCGTAATACTGACCACCCTGGGTGACTGTGAAAGACAGATAAGGTGAGGGATGTGAGCTGCAGAATCTCCAGGGGTTGGTGGACCCCTCTGCTCACAGTGTACTTTCAGAAATGTGACCTAGGCACCCCCCCATGAATACTGCTCTCTACTCAGCCGCAAGGTTGTGCTTTAGACTTTACCATTGCTTTTCTGATCTATTGCAATAGACTTTTACTCTGTCTTCCTGACCTAATTCTTGCCTTGACAAATCCACTCTTCACTTCCACAAGGAATCATTTTCTAAGTCTCTAATGCATCAGCCCCTCAAGAGCTCAGAAATTCCCAGGACCCTGGACCCTCTCCCAGTGTTCACAGAATATTGTCAGGTCTCCTTATTAGAGAGTTCAGCAGTATGACATCATTCTATGTCTCTAGCCTCACCTCATAAATATGCATACTGACTGCCTACTGCTTTCTATACAGGGAAACAATCAAAGGCCTCTGAGGCCTGCCTGGAATGCTCCCATCCACCCACAATTTCTGCTGACTCTCACCACCCACTCGTTATTTATTCAGCAAACATTCACTGGATGATGCCCTGTGTGAGACATCAAGGTGCAGGGGTTCTTTCCTCTGTGAGGCTTCCCTTACAAACTCCCTTTTCCAAGCTTTCCAATCATTGGGACATGATTTAATTATAGCATACATTGAACAATATTAATGTCAAATGCCCTTTTGTCTTTTTTCCCCACTGTGTTTGCAGCATACATGTTGGAAAAGCTATCACGTGGTATAGTATCAAGCACAGCATAGATGATTTTTATTTTCTGGATCATTATGAAGCCATTCTTTGATATTCTAAGGAGTCAATAGTTTCCCTATTCCTGACTTATACCTAAAGATAGTGATTTTGATGATGCATTGATAATTATTCTCAGATTTATTGGGATCTTTAATGATTATCAACTCAGAATGAGATGATGATTCAATGTTTCAGTGGCAGGGATAAGACTGGGCCTGCAGAAGACAGAAGGAATCTGAATTTCCTACCTACATCTTCCTTAGACAGAGTCAAAGCATGGTGGCCTAGAGAAATGGCTTCCATAGCCTATGCAGGAGGACTCCCCACTCCAAACTCCTAATTGCTGGTAGAGATATTTGGAGATGAACTGCAGCTACCCATCCATTCATGGATCAATTCAGTTGCATGGAGTCACCTTTACCAAGGTCATACTTGTTCCAGAGTGAAACAAATCAAATGACTTATTAAGGCAAGGGAAATGCAGACCAGCCAGTTGAGCCATTTAAACACATTGTAAGGTAAACTCTGACCATTTTAGATCCCGGTTCTCCATAGGACTGGCTGATACTGTGCCTGCATGTCAGTCAACTTTTCCCTTTGTCCAGTGCTGCATTTTATGCCTCCTTCCTATGGGGATTGGATACAAGGGTGCTTTAGCAAACCCTCTGAACTTTGCACTTCATCTCAGAGCCTGAAATCCTGGGAAACTCAAATAGTGTTCCTGATGTAATTAGGGTGGGATTTGGGGTCTGGATTACTCGCAACCCAGCTGGTCATTAAGATACGGTCACTTGTGGTTGGTAAAGCACATGTAGTTCTACACTGAGTAGCTTCCACTTGCTAAAACTTTTCCTGCAGGTAAACTGGAATTCTAGACCAGTAAAAAGGAATATATGAGCTGATGCAATTCACCAGGTATTTGAAAATCATGGGAGGAAGAGGGACTATAAGGGCAGCAAGACTGTATGGCCATTGTTAAACTCTATCACAGATTTAGAAAATAATAAAAATAAACTTAGAGTAATTAGGAAGCCAAGAGTAAGAGCCAGAGCCTGCCTCTGTAGTACTGCAGGAAATGATTCCTGTCTCCTACAGCAGCAGGACAGAGAAAGCTGGGTAGCAGCCCACAACTTAATCATAATGATAGCTAAGCTGTGAAAAACAAACTCTTAATGTAGGTCTGTTATGCCTAGGTAGAGGCTCCAACTGAAAAGTACATGGATTCTGACACAAGCCATGAAAACATGTACATAGATAATTTGAAATGGCTATAAGCCCCAAACCTCTGAGAGTTCAAGAGTGCTCTCCCCTTTGTTTTAACCTACCTAGAGGTCACTCCCATATAGCAGTTTCTTCACTCAAGATCTGTTCCTGCCTTGCCTCCTGGTCAATAGCCCAATAACTATGTAAACTGCAGCATAACCAGCCAAAAATGCACTGGCCTTAGTGAAGGAGGAAAGGGATTGTATCAGAGGACCTGGATGAGCTACTAACACAGACCAGCAGGAGCTAGGGGAGCAGGCGTAGGACTGACCAAGGAAGTTATCTACTAGTGGTGTAGGTTTGGGGGCACTCTCTTAAGAAACAAACTTAACATGTTGCCAAAACCCTGAGAGATGGTGCAATTTTGTTCTTAGTGTCATGAAAACTAGCTCCTAGAAGCACAGAAACAATGATGCCCAGAGTAAGGGAGTTCTAAATGCCACAAAAATTGCGTCTGATAGTGGAGAAAGAGGTGAAAAGGCTGAGGAGCGGATATGCTGCAGGGGTATCTAATGTGTCAAAAGCTGACCACGTGACCGTATGTTATAGAAAATCCCGAGGAAATGAGGCATGTGCTGGTGAGAGAGGCACCAGCATCTCCAAGTAGTTCACCAGCAGCTCTCTCTGTTGACAGTAGCAGAGGACCTTACTCAGCAAAGTTCACTGACAGCAATGCGGGCGAGAGAATACCTACTGAGGCCTGGTGGTGGCGCTTCATCAACAAAATCCAGGTTAACGCAATTATTGTAATAAGTGCCAAGGCTGTAGTGGCAGGCAAGGTGGCCTTCCCCACAGAGAGTACTAGATAACAGTACACAGCATCCCAGGGTCAAAATAGATGAAAATCCTGTAAGGATAATACTCAGTTTGGACCATTAAGAAAATTAAGAATGGCTGATCTAGTGGCTGAAAGTAGTTGGCTCTATTCAAAAAAATTATAATCTCTGCTTCTGGACATGAGCCAGTTTTTATACAAAGGACCCATGTGGAAAAAAGGAGGGGAAAGGATGAAGAAGTCTGCAAAATGGCTGAGCACTGCTTGGGATTTATTATAATGACTTCCCCAGTATTTCACCAAAGGCACCACTAGGCATTTTCTTGGATAACTTTATATTGAGCACAAAAGAAAACTCAAATTGACATTGGTGCAACAAACTCAAAAGCCATCACAGCCCCAGTGTTGGAGTACACAGAGCCCTGGACGATTTCCAACCAACAGTGGGTCCATGTCTGTGCATTTTTCCAAGAACCTTTTGAAACAATTTCCCCTGACAAGCTAAAAATGACATAGAAGATATAGTGCCACATTCCAGGGGATGTGAAGCAAATTTCATGTATGAGAATCTAAATGATGCATGGAGAGTACTTCCTCTCATATCCCCACTCATTTCATCTCTCTGGGTTCTACAGAACAGAAACCAGATGAAACTTGGAGGAAGAGAATATATGACCACAGACTCTACCCACATATAAGACAACCGCAGTTGCAGCCTCCATTCCAGATTAGGTAATTTTGATATAGCAGATTAACATATTTTCAGTACACTCAGCATAATGTTTTCCAAATTCCTAACAGGGATCACTTTTCAGTTAAAATTTAAACACCTAAGAATAATTGTGCGTTAATTACAGAGTTCAACCAATAGTACCAGAACAAAAAAATACTAAAATGGATAAAGTATTACATTGTACATCAACAGTCAGGACAAGAGCTAATCAAGTCACTGTTTCTCATAGTGTCCATTTCACTTCAACAGGTTTCCCCTTTGGTGCTCAGTTAGTTGTCGCTGATCAGGGAGAACATATGATATTTGTCCCTTTGGGACTGGCTTAATTCACTCAGCATGATGTTTTCCAGATTCCTCCATCTTCATATGTTCTCCCTGATCGGGAGATTTTTTTGTTTGTTTGTTCTACTTAATACTTTTGGTTGAATACTGTAATCAATACACAATTCTTCTTAAGTGTTGAAACTTAATTGAAAAGTGATCTCTATTAAATATAATAGTGGGAATAAGAGAGGGAAGAGATGTGCGATTAGGGACATGCTCAAGCTGACTTGCTCCAAACGGTAGAGTTAGAAACATACCAGGGGATTCCAATTCAATCCCATCGAGGTGGCATGTACCAATGCCATCTCACTAGTCCAAGTGATCAATTTCTGTTCACAATTGATCATAATGATAGGACTAAGAGCCAAAGGGATCACATAAACAAGACTAGTGTCTGCAAATACTAACTGATAGAATCAAAAAGGGAGAGAATGATCCAACATGGGAAGTGAGATACACAGCAGACTCATAGAATGGTAGATGTCCTAAACAGCATTCTGGCCTCAGAATCAGCCCTTAAGGCATGTGGATCCGGCTGAAAAGCCCATGAGAGTATTTCAGGCATGGAAAGCCAAGACACTCTGGCAAAAAAAAAAAAAAAAAAAAAAAAAAAGAAAAAATGACCTAAATGAAAGATCTCTGCTAGTGAGATCCCAGTGGAAAGAACAGGTCATCAAAGAAGGAGGTACCTTTCTCTGAAGGCAGGAGAGAACTTCCACTCTGACTACGACCTTGTCTAAATATGATCAGAGTCAGTGAACTCAAAAGGCTTCCATAGCCTTGGAAACTCATGACAAGAGCCTAAGGTGATTACTGATGCCATAAACAAGAGTGTCAATTTGTTAAGTCAACAACAGGAGTCACTGTTCACTTACTCCTTATGTAGGATCTCTGTCCTTAATGTGCTGTACATTGTGATTTAATGCTATAACTAGTACTCAAACAGTATTGTTCACTTTGTGTTTCTATGTGGGTGCAAACTGTTGAAATCTTTACTTAATATATGCTAAACTGATCTTCTGTATATAAAGAGAATTGAAAATGAATCTTGATGTGAATGGAAGGGGAGAGGGAGCAGGAAAGGGGAGGGTTGCAGGTGGGAGGGAAGTAATGGGGGGGAAGCCATTGTAATCCATAAGCTGTACTTTGGAAATTTATATTCATTAAATAGAAGTTAAAAAAAACATATTTTCAGTACAAGGTTTGTGACCATAGATATCAGTCATTGTTTTCTATCCCTAACAGAAAAGAAGATAAAGAAGGGGCAGAACTGTAGGTTCACAACTCTATCACAAGGTGATATTAATGGCTTCCTGCCCTACTTCATCAAAAAGATAACATGAAGAAGTCCTAGCATATGCAACACCCCATGGACCATTACATCAATACCAACACTGATACCTCATAATATCCTATTGAAAGAGTAAAATAGGATGATCTTATTGGAAGCCTTTGTATGACAAATACGCAGCTGAGGGTAACAGATAAACACAAGGATCAATGAATTGCCATGTCAATCAAATATTTAGGGTCTTTGGGCCAATGGAAAACTTGAAGTAAAGAGTCACAGAGCAAGTCTCTAGGATTTTGGATCAAGAATGCAATGGACACAGGCAATGCACCTGTAGTGCATGAATAAACACCTTTAGTCAAACAAATTCTAGCATGCTACTGACTCTAGTATAAAATGGAACTCCTGCTCCGGGGGACTCCTTGTCACCTATAGTGAGCTGGATTCTGTTAGAACACCCTGTATTTACACACACAACAACAACACAATTTCCAAGATACAAAGAGTGAGATAACAGGAGCATGAGTCACAGCAGCTGGGGTCACAGCAGCTGCATGAGTGGGTAACCTTGACACCCATTCTTTCCACCACTGGTGTGCAAACATTGTCTCTTGTCACACCCATTGGCCATGGGGATGATCCTTATGCCAGATGATAAAGAAGGAAGGATCCAGAGCTTGGTTCACAGGCGAGCTGGCTCTGAATTAATTTGGACCAAAGACATGAATAGCAGCTTCCTTTGAAGGTGCTCTTGGAGGACTGCTGTTAGGAGAAATCCTCTTAGAGAAGAGAACCCATCTACACACTTGTTACAGAACGAGAAGTGTCCTAAAGCTAATCATAGTTCATAAGCAATAGCCAATACAGACTGATGTGAAAGAACAAATTTTGCAATTAGAGGAACAAAAAGGTGTAGTGGAGATGCATATGGACAGACACCTGGAGTGGTACTGATGAAGATCTTGAGTTGCATATTAACGCCGTCAGAGCCCATTCAGCCCAGGAAAAACACTAACCAACCAACTGTACAGTGAGTCAGCCCGTCCATGTCAGCCAGTGTTCTTCCATAGATTAGTGCTGGCACAAGGCACATGACAAATGTGATCATGGTGGCAGGGCTGGTGAGACCACACATGCACCCAACAGCATAATCTCCTAGTGACAAGGCTAGTGTTGCTGCTGAGTGTGTATGTCAAAGATGTAGACCAACACTGAGCCACCGATAGGCAGACAATCCACACTGAAAATGCTGGTAATTCATTCTGAGAGAACTTGGTAGTTAGTTATTTTTAGGTATTAATTATACTTTCCCGCCTGCTGGGTCTCAGACAGTACCACTGACTGAAGGCTTAAGGAGGATTGGATTCATGAGCACAGGGTCACACAAAACAATGAAAATTCAATGCGAAAATCACATCACTTACCAGCAATCCAGGCCAGGGAGTGAGTCCATAACCACAGAAGTGATGATAACAGATACTACATCACCCAAAATCTACTGGCCTAAAATAGCAGAGGAACATTAGAAACACAGCAGAAGCACCAGGTCATTGGTAGATGGAGGAGGAAGTGCTATTCTGCAGAAAGCAGTACACATGCCAGTCTATGACATGCTATATTCCCAGCAGGAAGAAAACACGTGTTCGAGCATAATGGAGTGCAAGCTCTCATCACAACTCCTTGAAAGCTCTAAGAGAGCATAGTCAGTTTTCGGTGTAGTATAGATTTCATACCTAACAGGCTCTGAAGCTGGCAGGTTCCTCATCTGGTGGTCCCAACAAGGCTGACTCTACCAACAATGGATCATATAGAAGATAAAAAGAAGAAAGGAAGGCACTATTATTGCTTATGTGTAAATGTAAATACTAGCTGATAGCAAAAAAAAAAAAGGGGAGAGAACGGTCCAACATGGGAAGTGAGATACACAGCAGACCCATAGAATGGCAGATGTCCTAAACAGCACTCTGGCCTCAGAATCAGCCCTTAAGGCACGCAGATCTGGCTGAAAAGCCCATGAGAGTATCTCAGGCATGGAAAGCCAAGACACTCTGAGGGGAAAAAAATGACCTAAATGAAAGATCTCCGCGAGTGAGATCCCAGTGGAAAGAATGGGTCATCAAAGAAGGAGGTACCTTTCTCTGAAGGGAGGAGAGAACTTCCACTTTGACCATGGCCTTGTCTAAATATGATCAGAGTCGGTGAACTCAGGGGGCTTCCATAGCCTTGGCAACTCATGACAAGAGCCTAGGGTGATTACTGGCGCCATAAACAAGAGTGTCAATTTGTTAAGTCAACAACAGGAGTCACTGTGCACTTACTCCTCATATAGGATCTTTGTCCTTAATGTGCTGTACATTGAGATTTAATGCTATAACTAGTACTCAAAAAGTATTGTTCACTTTATGTTTCTGTGTGGGAGCAAACTGTTGAAATCTTTACTTAATATATGCTAAACTGATCTTCTGTATATAAAGAGAATTGAAAATGAATCTTGATGTGAATGGAAGGGGAGAGGGAGTGGGAAAGGGGAGGGTTGCGGGTGGGAGGGACGTTATGGGGGGGAAGCCATTGTAATCCATAAGCTGTACTTTGGAAATTTATATTCATTAAATAAAAGTTAAAAAAAAAGAAGAAAGGAAGGGAGGGAGGGAGGAAGGGATGAAAAAAAGAGATAGATCATCTATAATGAATAAGTAGACATTTTTCTTCTTACTATTCCACAAACAAAATGGTATAACAACTATTTATGTAGCACTTGCATTAGGTATTATAAGTAATACAGAGATTATTTAAAGTACATGGGATATCTCAAAAACTTAAAAAACAGAGAAAGAGAGAAAAAGAAGGGGAGGGAGAGAGGGAGAGTGAGAGAGGGAGGGAGGATGGAAAGGAATACCATAACCTTAGAATTATATCTATGAACTACATTGCATCTGTTCTCTTTGTATTAATATGGCATTAACATGAAAATAAATATTCTACATCAATTTAAAGACAATTACATAATATAGAAAAAAGAAACAATTTGAACCTTCACAATAATTCTAAATACAGCTTTTTTGTCCTTCCTTTTAAGAGGTAAAAAATGGAAGCACAGAGATATAACATAAAGTGATATTGCATAAGAGATCTCCAAAGATTCATGGAAAATGTGTATTATCAAAAATATGCATGGATTTCAAATGTTTTACACCAAAATAAACTTACCTTTTAAGTTACAATAAATAAATAATAAAACTGAAGAAAAATAAACAATAAAAATCCATTCTGACCATCTAAATAATAATAATAACAAAGTGCAAGGGAGACTATGTGAAGGTTGTGTGCAAATACTATGCCATTTAACAGATGAGCCTTGAGCATCCATGGATGTTGGTACCTGTGGCGGCTGCTGGAATCAATCCCTGCATGAATACTGCGTGCATTTTCACCCAGAATTCTGCACTATCAATTATGCATGTTTATAAAATAGTCATTGAGATTTGCATAGACTCAAAGACACATCCCATATGCCCTTCTGTAGGTAGTCAAAAACACACATTCATGAGAGACAGAAAGATAGAGAGAAGTTAGTAAAAACAAGGGTCTCCTGTAATTAGAAATTCAATGCGTGGGGGAGGAGTTATCTCCAGGTGATGGTGAGGGGAGAAGAAGTTGACAGCTGTGCAGGGTGCCTAGCAAAGTTGCCATCCCAATGGAACCTCAGAGAAGTCTTCAAGGAGAGGAGAGATTCATATGACTGCGTGTGTCCAACTGCATTATGAGATTTTATTTCTGGGTAAAGATTTTGGGTGGTGTTAGTAACAATTAATAGAAAAAATGATGAAAGAAATGAACAAGAAAACTTCAGGGAAAACAAAGCTGTGCAGGAAAACTCACCAAAGTGCTGTGAGTCTTTCAACTGTCTGTAATTTTTACATAGTTATGAGATAAACACAAATTTTAAATCCGTGTATTAATCATTTTTTCTTTGGAAGGAAGAAGCTTTATTTCAGCTGGGAGTGTGGGAGGGTCCGGGTCCTATTTCAGGCAGTCCTGTTGGCCTGGTGCCTGCTGAGGACAGACTGTGTGGGGAGGGGTCTTATGGTGATCCAGGAAGCAGAGACACAGGCACACTCTTCCCCTGCCCAGGAAATGCCACCATGATTGCATCACAGGGTTCCATGGGATCAGTCAACTGTAGTCCAGTCGCTTCCCAAGGTCCCACTGCAGACATCATAACTGGGCCATGCCCCAGCCCTGGTATTTCAGCCTTTAGCATTACTCCATTAACAAGTAACATAAAACTCAGGTTTCAGTGTCTGTGTGATTTGGGGAGCCAAATCCCACTCAAACCATAGGACAAGCTACAATGAAAATAAAGGTAGGTGAGGAGGAAGATGGGCCAGGAAGTGTACCCAATAGGGTGTGCCCAATTCTGGAAAAGCAGCGAATTCTCAGCAAGTGCTGAATTCCTACCGAAGTGTGATTTGGCAGAGTTAGCCTACATGTTCATGCAGTATCAAAAATAACTCAGTTGTATTTGCCTCAGAGACATTGGTGAGTACTGGCCTCCTTTTATGCTCATGTCACCTTTATAATTGACTTGTGATAAATGTTCCTCTGGTCAAGAAATTCCAAGAAATGTTCTAGTTTCCCTAAGGAAATTTAAAAAAACCCTGTTTTTGTTGTTTTTACTCTTTTCCTACGAGCACCAGGAATCTGAGAGCAGTCGGTTTTCGCTCTGGCTGGGAATGCTAATTAATGCAGGGTTTGCATTGTGTTACATATTTACCATGGGTACAGATTGTTCTGATGCTCCTCTTGCACACTAACTTCGCCCCTGATTCATTAAATTTTCTGACCTTCATTTTTCCTGTCTCCCTGATTTCTTCATTTAAAAATTCTTAGAATGGCTATGTTTCTTCAAATCCTCTTAATTTATTTTGTCTTGGAATGAGACAAGATTAAAAACAAGCATATAAATAAATGTAACTTTGGACCATTAATAAATTTTGGATGTGCTTTTCATAATGACTTCGCCTGTTGATACTGTGCTGTCACCATGTCTTCCTACTGGAGCATAAATTTACAAACATCATGCAAATGCATTATTTGTAATAAAACTGACTAATGGGCATTAAAAGCTAATTATTTCTATGCATCTGCTGACTATGGCTGACAATAATCATGCATCACTCAGATTTGTGGCTATGTGATTGCCTTAGTAAGATTTTAATCACTCATTAATTTATGGATTACAATGTGCATTTTGGGCACCTGCATCCCTAAACTGCCTTGGACTTGTAAATCAAAAAGCCAGGGAATGTGGAAGCTCTGGCGACACAGGCTTCCTTTCTAAATTGTGTCTTCACGCCAATGCCTACTGCAGAGACTTAGAGGGGATCGGACCACCCATAGAACATACTGGATGCAATTGATCTATTCCACTGGTGAATTACTTCATCCTTTGTTTTATACAATAGCACATCATGCATTTTTATGCTATTTTTTTCAGTTAATCACTTTGTGGTAGCCTAACCTCTCTGAAGCAGAGGGCAAATGCAAGGAGCATGACTTCATATTTAGGTGGAAGTGGGCTTAAATCCCAGTTCCGTTGCTTACTTGTTGCAAAACCTCAGGCAAGTCAGTCAGTGTCCTTGAGTCCTTACCTATGAACGTATATACATATATACATATATGTTATATATGTGTAAGTATATATTTAAATATATTAAATTAATGCATATCACATTGATATCTAAGCTATAAATACGCATTAAATGTATAATAAGTTTAAATTCATGTATATTAAATATATGTTTAAATATACATATGTGGGTGACACTAACGGTCCATTGTTATCAGATATATGGATTTTGATACAGAACAGACCAGTGTCTTCCTAGCCATGGCAGGAATGAGTTTGGGGAAAGGAACAGTAACTAATTCCCACCTGGAGCTCTGAAACAAGCATCCTTCCTGGACAAGAGACAGGCTGGGGAGTGCTGCCCCACCTCCTGCCAAGTTGTGCTACTACGTGGCTGAAGGAAGAGGCTTTCCTGGCTCAGGACCCCTTCAGGAAGGAGAGAACCAGTCTGTTTCTCCCCCTCCACTCTCCAGCTGTGTGCAGCAGCCCCTGATCACAGTGACTCCAGCTGGGGAATCGTCACTACTGCACAGAGCTGTCAGTAAACCCAACCAGGGCAGGCAGGGAATGAGAAGCAAAATGCTGAGTTATCTGTTTTGACATGCCCTGTACTTAAAAGAACAAGAAAAAATACAAATTTTTTCATATGTATAGAGAACTGGAGATTCAACAAACAATTGCTGGCAGCTGGACGACCACACTGAGAGGACAAGGAAAACAAGTCCTCCTTCTAGCAAAGCGGCACCCAGTAAAGTGCAGCAGACACGGGGCATTTTTTTAGGGGCCATGTTGATAGTAGAGTTTAATCTGGGAGGTGGCTGTTAAGACAGCACCCAGGTAGACAATGAAAATGATGAAAGTGAATCCCACTCCCTGGCTGTCATCAAACAGCAGACACACACGGATCCCACATCATAGAAGGGCAGACAGCAGCAATGTGGGCTCTGTGAAAGCATTCTGTCATGTGGCAAAGCAAGACACAGTAACAAAGACAGGGAGGAAAGCTTATTTTTTGAAAATGATTTGATAACAATTGTCAGAAAAAAAATAGCATCTGCTTTGTGTGCTCAGTATCTAGAGAAGTGTGCTAGCCAAGAAGCTAGATGGAGTTTCTGTTGACCCAGTAGAAGATAAGGCTTAACAGGAGCTGAAGAGTTGGGGCAGGGGATGAGGAATGCAATGAAACTACAATATAAAATCAAAAATTAAAATATACGTTGGAGGCAATAAAAAGCTCAATTAATATTGGTGAGTCAGGGATGAGTTCAAGCATCAGCAAACAGCAACCTCCAAAGGTCAAGTTCAGCCCTTTATCTTTATGTTGCCCATGAGCTAAGAATGACTCTCTTATTTTTAAATGGTTGTGAAAAAATTCAAAGAATAAAATTCTGTGTGACGTGTGAAATTTATATGAAATTCAAATTTCAATATCATATGTAAAGGTTTTTGGAACATAAGCATCCCTCCCCTAATCATTTTCATATTATCTAGAGTTAATTTCCTGATGAGAAAGTGGAGTATCTAGGACAGAGACCATATGGGTTGCAAAGCCTAAAAAATATACCATTTGATTCTAAGTAGAGAACATTTTCCAATTTCTGATGTAGAGGACTGATTAACCTGAAAATCCTATGTTCAAAAGTTTCTTTTTTCCCTTTGCTGTGATTGTATCATTCACTTGATATAGTTAGATTGTTTCTGTTTGCATTCCATTGTGGAATTTTTCCCTTCTATTCTTGCTAATTTTTTTTTGCAGTTGGTAGCTATTACCATAATTCTAAAAGTCAAAATTGTACAAAGTAAGTACACCCCAAGAGTCACTTCTCTCTGCCTATTTCTGTCTTATTCCCTTCGCTAATCCTTTCCACTCTTTGCCCATCCATGCTTGGAAGGTAACAATTTCTGACTTAGGTTTCATGTCAGTGCATGTGTACCTTTGGCACAGATGAAGATGTATGTACATAGTTTCTTATTTCCTCTTCTTTCTTGCACAATTCATAACCTACTGTACGCACTTGTGGCACTTTACTTTTTTCTCGCTTACATCCTGAAAATCACTCAATTTCAGTTCATATAGATCTTTTTCATGCATGTTTATAGTTGCACGGTACTCTACTGTGTAGATGTGTCATAGTTTACTCAAGTGCATTCTTGTGTTCCATGTGCAGGCAATTTAGGTTACTTCCAGGATTTTGCAATTACAAACAATGCTGCCATGAATAGCTGTTTTCATTTGCATTTCTGTACTGTTGGAAGTAAATTACTCTTATTTTATACTGAAAAATCACATAAGTTCAGAGAAGTTATACTGTGGAATGAACAATGCAGCCTTGAAGCCTATTTCGCTTTAAGAATTGTCTTTTGTTTTGGTCAATTTGTTCCCACTGGTATCAGGAGATAAACTTTAGACAGCAGAAAATAAGAAGGGGGTGCTTCAATAATGCAGACTCAATGATTTGGTCATGAGAAGAAGCTAACATTTAGATACTAGGTGAGTCTCAAGGAGGACATGGGATGCAGAAAATGCTGATTTATTCAACAAATATTTGCTGAGAACCTATTATTTGTCAGGCATGTCTCTTGGGCTGATGCAGCAGTGAACAATGGAAAGAAAGGAAACCCGTGAACTCCACTTAAGAATATCAAGATGATTTTAAGTGTGTGGGGGGTGGGATAAACAAAAAATATGTAACCAGATAGAATTGTATGTTAGAAGATGGTCAGGTACCACAAAGATAAAGTGGGGAAGGTAGAGTGCATGGTGCCTCATTAGTAAATTCCAGGGGCAGAGAGCCTCTTACTGAGGGGGTGAAATTTGAGTAAAAGCCTGTAGTTGATGGAAGATGGATGTCTTGGAGATCATTCCAGACAGAGGTAACAGACGTGGTCTCTCGAGCATAACCGAATGATGTTCTCCCGGAGCAACCAGGAAGCCACAGACTCTGGAGAAGAGTGACCCACACATGGAGAGCAGTGGGAGACAAGAGTAAAGGCAGATGATGGCACGCACAACTTGAAAAATATTTCAAATAATTCAGAGTGAAGTGGAAAACCACTGGAAAACATTCAACAGGGGGAGATAGGTCCAGGGTTTTCTCCTGAGAATCGTCTTTACAGTAGCTGGTACACACTCAGGTATTTGCTGCGGGTCTGTTGGGTGAATGAGCAAATCAATGTATGACTAGTGTTTTAGGAGCTAACTTTCCACAAACATGCCCCTTTCTTTCAAAACGACTAAAAGACAATGGATCAGTCACAGCAGAGAGAATGACCTTGGTCCTTTGGTGCCCAGCAAATTCCCTACATATTTTCAGTGCTCTATAAAATATATGTCTTCATTCCACTGTCTCACAGGAGCACAGATAAGAAATATATATAACAACTAGAAGTGATATGTGGGCTGGCTTATTCCTGTGCAACGAAATGTCCCAAATTCAGTGGCTTAAAAGGAAACAAATTACTTATTGCTTATCTTCTGTGGTCTGAAATCCAAGTACAGCGAAACTGTGTCCTCTGGGAAAGCAAGGTGTCGACTTACTACAGGAGTGACAATCTTTGTAAGGAACCTGTCCTTCCCACACTCAAGGAGAGGGAACTACACAAGGGTAGGAGACCCTGTGGATCATTTTGACAGGGTGGACATTCTTCATCATGAGACCCTGCGGGCTCCCATCCTGTACTGCGGAGCCAGGAATCCGCTGAAGAATGACATCAGCAGTGAAAGCAGGAAGCTTGGGTGGAGGGTGTTGCACTTTCCAGGATGGGGGCACAGCAGATTGGCTTAGTGACCTCTAGTAACTCATTTCCAATATATTTATTTTTCCCATGGGAGAAAATTTTCCTTTGGATTCTCACATCCCTAATGTGGTACAACCAGAAGCACTAGAGGTAACTATCTCTTCAAGGGTGCCTGTATTGGAAGCAGAGGGCAAGTTTGTTTACTGTCACAAAAACTTGAGATAATGGTGTCTCCCAGGGGAAAATTGGTACATGCTTGCTCACAATTCAGCATCGAGTATTTGTGTTCCTGTGCGGCAAACCTATTGCGTATGCAGTCTCCACCCAGGTCCCCTGCTGTGTTGTCTCCATGAGAAGTCAGCGCCAGGGGAAACAGCACAACCATGAAGCACATGCCGCTTACTCTGTTGGAAGTAATGAAGCCTTTTGCATCTGACCAAGGAGTCTCATTTCTTCTCCCAGCACCCATGAAACTAGCAGCTAACTTGTTAGCTAAATCACAGCCCCTGCATGGTTCTTAACATTTCCCCATAGTCTTTGTAGGAGGGATCTCCCAACTTCACTTCCTTGGCACCATGACTTCAGGTATCATTTCTTCTTTGAAAAGTCTCTAACCTAATCCTTGCTCTTTTCTATAAAACGTCAACTATATTCTCCTCTGCATTACCTTTTTTGCAAAGAATGTATTTTTATTTGAGAGAGAGAGAGAGAGAATCCTCTTTTTGCAGGTTCACTCCCCAAGTCAGCACAGCAGTCATGGGTGGGCCAGGTCAAAGTCAAGAGCCAAGAATTCAGTCCAGATTCCCCACATGGCTGGCAGGAATTCAAGCATTTGAGCCACCCTCTGCTGCTTCCCAGGCATAGTAGCAGGAAGCTGGGTTGCAAGCAGAGTGGCCAGGGCTCTTGCTGGAACTTTGCTATGGGATGCTAGCCTCCCAAGCAGTGGCTTAACCAGTTGTGACTTAAAAGGCCCATCCTTGTATTAATTTTAAAATTATGCCTGTTTACCACCAATGCCAGAACAAAAGGAAAAATATCTTCCCTTAAAAACAATCCTTCAGAAAATAGGGAGGTGCATTTATCTAATTCTGCATAAAATCTATTATATGGGACTCTTGCCAGTATTTTATTTTTCAAATCAGAGTAGTATTGGAAGAAGAGATATTAGTATGAAGCAACCTCAGTAAACATTGGTGTTGGATCCCCATAGAAATCACCTAATGGAATTATTAACAAAGACGGCAAGGATATGTAATGTAGGTATAATTACTCTTCTGAGGGAAGGGGGTTTGGTTATGACCTCTCAAGTCCATTCCTTGCATGTTGTCACAAATGAGGCTTTTAAAACCATTTTAAGAAAGCAACAGAGTAAGAGATTTATGTGGTGAAGATCATGACCAGTGAATGGAAACTGTGGCTTGGGACTAAATTCCCCATGACAACATCTTCTAAAGATTCAAGAAGAGTTGGCTGTCAGCTCAGATGGAAGTAACCACGAGGCTGGATGACTTGGTGAGCCGCCGATGAGGACGGCATGGCAGTGCTGACACACGAAGTGTTTGAAATAATTTGTATCACGAATTGAGGAACAAAAATCAGTACGTTTTTATAAATGATGTGGTTTTTGATGTATAGCTAACATGAAATGAAAATACTTTATGATTCGGTCAACTTAGCTACTTGTACAAAAGTACTTCAAAAAGTTGGCTAGGAAATGGAGTTAAAAGATATGTTTATTTTGGTCCAAAAAGTTTTGAAAGCCATGTATAGCTTTTTTATAATTTGAATTTTCATGAACTTTTGGAAGCACCTGAAGCAGATACCATTTGTGTGTGCATGCACACACATGCATGTATAATATGATTTTGGACTCTCAAATTGGGAATATGGGACACTCATTGTGCTCACAAAGTTTTAAAAATTTTACCATAGATGTTAAACACTTCCTGCCTTATGTAGCTGATGGATAGTGTCCTCTTCTGCGTGAGGTGGAGTTCCGGAGCGTTGCGCCCTCAGTATCCTGCAGAGTGTTTGACCCACTGTACACAGAAAACTTCTTCATCACCAGACATTTTATTTGCAACTAAACTCTTCACCTGAGGCATCCAATCCTCTCTATAGAAGATGGTGATTTAATGAGCCAATCTCCATGCCCTTCTGGGTGCAGACTTTCCAAGGGCCATTCTCCCAGCAGCTTCTGGGGCTCACTGCTGTAACTGCCTGCAGTCTCTCCTCGGAGGCCTAATCAAGAAAGCCTTCCAGGGCTGAATGGCCCCTTTGTGACCGTCCCTGCCTCCCCCCTGGCAGAGGGGCTGGGGTTTCTGTGGGAAGAAGGGTAGCTCATGCTTTATGGCGTGTTTTGCTAATGTGAGAATCAAAGGCCTTGCAGGTGTTAATGGTGGCAGCAGTGCAGAAGGTGCAGGGTGACCTAAGTTGGTCCTGGTTTCTGTTGGTGTGACTGCCCCTTTTGGCACCAGCTAACTCTTAGTTTCCTTTCACCTTCAGTTGGAATGAACCTGGTGAGCTGAGGCAAAGTTTCCTAGGGATTAGGAGGTAAATCTGATCTTCCTGGACCCCAGCTCCCAGGGTTGGAAATCAGGAGAGTCTGGGAGAGAAGCAGCTGCTCCCTCCTGAAAGCTAAAGCTGTACCAGGTTCAACACATGATGGGGGAGAAAGCCTGCTTGTGGTCTCCTAATTACAAATGAGGGCCTGTCTCTCTTCATTCATGTTAATTAATGTGTTGCCTTGTTCCACCAGAACAGAAGCTAAATGACTTGGTCTGCCCTGCTCATGAAATCCTCAAGTTCAGAGCTCTACCCGGCTGGCTATGCTGCCTGGTGGCCTGGGGACAGCCCATCCCAATTATCACCTCCAGAATAAAACCATTCAATTCTCTGCAGAAACAAATGACATCACCAAGAATCGCCTCATGATCACGTGCCATTTGCTTCTTCCTGGGGACTTCTACCTGAAATGTGTTTCCTGTAATTCTAAACAGCCTAGTGAAGTGGCCAGGAAAGGTGTTAGGATTGGTACTGGCCAAATGGGAACATGGAATCTCACAGCAGCAAGCCACTTCGTATGGATAATGAAGCCCATTGGGTGGACTTGATCTGGTCCTGGGTCTCAGATTCCCTGAAAGAAAACTCCTAAGAGAATCACCTCCCCCATGGTCACCCAACAGTGGCTTTTCTCCCACATCCACAGAACTGGCCTCAAGTATCAAGGGAAGGGCAACGTATTTAGACGGAGTTAGCTGCATGGTTTACTGTGTGTTATTTAATATCTCAAAAACTCAGTTAACTATAAACTTAAAAATGGTGCTTTTCATGTGGAATTTCTGGAAACTATAAAGCCCAAAATACAAGAAATGTGCCTACAGATACCCAATAAACATGAATCCCCTTCTCCTTTTCATGAAGAGACACACTTCTCCATCACCAGAAATTTTATTCGCAGACCTCTTGAAAGACATGGCTATGGAAAAACATAAGAGAAACAACAGATTCACATACAAAGTTCAACGTCATTGCCGGGTTGGTGAAATGGTCAGGAGGACCTCACAGTTTGGAGTTCCCAGCCCTGACACATGCCAGGGTCCCTGTGGCTGTCAATCTGACATCCCGGGTTGTAGTCTCACTTGTCAGACAACAGGACCTCAGACACAAATAAATGCTCTCGTTGTTGCTAAAAAAAAAAAAATCCCCCAACAGGATGGGACAAGGCAGAGGAATCAAGGACAGATTCCTAATCATCAGCAGCCTTCTACAAGCTGCAGCTCAGACTCCAGAAAGTCCCGTGCCCTGGAGAGACTCCCAGCTCCCCCTGTCACCCTGTTCGTTTTGCTGCTCTCTGGGTAGGAGGCATACATTGGTGGACGCTCCCTGCACATTCCTGTTGTAAAGCTGCAGTTTGGAAGGTGCTGGTCTAGTCAGAAGGAAGAGTGTCCTTCTGAGATGCACCAGGAGTGCACTCTCCCAATAGATGAAGTGGTCTGGGCGAAGTATCCTAGTCTAAAGCCAAAGAGGGAGAAGAGGAGTAGAGTCACATCTCTGTAGCTAACTTCTAGAACATTGTCAAACTGTTGCTGTTGAGCTTCACCCCTAGCTACTTGCACAATTTCCTCTTTAATCTCCATTTTGTTTAAGCTCAGGCGAAGTCAGACATAACACGCTTCTGATTCAGCCACTTAGTTCACTAACATGTTGCTTTGCATAAGTAATTAATAGTGAAGAAAGTTCTCGAGCACCATGAGTCTTTTGGGGGGAAAGAAGACACGCACAGCTGGGGAGCTGCCCCACACCCCTAAATGTGGCGACACACAAGCTGGGTGCAAAGTAGGCACTTGATGCGTCCAGGTGCCTCAGTGGTGAGTCAGGCCATTGCCCTCCACAGGTCTGCGAAGCGGACTAAGCCTCCAGTCTTGAAGTTCCTGGGGCAGACAGCAACAGCTGGGGACAAACAGGACAGGTGTGGTGAGGTCTCGTGTGAATGTGGGAGCTCTGGTTCAAAAACTATTTAAAATTTGATGGTGGTGACAAATGTTCATTAAATAAAGCACGGTGCCTTTCTGAGAACAGGACCTTGGGCAACAATTCAAGGAACAACTGTGAAAGGTCTTCAGATCCAAGAATCTTTCAAAGATTCTTTAAAATTAGCATTCAGGCTTGGGCATTGGCACAGTCATTGTGACACCTGCATCCCACATTGGAAGGCCTGAGTTTGAGTGCCTGCTCTGCTCCCTGTTCCAGTTTTCTTCTGATGTGCACCCTGTGAGGTGGAAGGAGATGGGATGGCTCAAGTACTTCAGTCCCTGCCACCCATGTAAGGGACCTGGATTGAGTTTCATCCAGTCCTAGTCTCAACTGGGTTTTTGGGGTGCATTTGGGAAGTGAACCAACAGATGGGATCTCTCTCTCTCTCTTTCTGCCTTTCAAATAAACTAACATAAAAATAAGAACTCAGGAACACAGAGATTTCTGAGTGTAACGTATTAACAGCCTGGAGAAGCTTTTCAAACATTCACCCCTTCACTTATCACATGTTTGACGAGGGTCTACCAGGTACACGACTTGAGGTTAGGAATGCAAAGCCCCAAAAAGACAGACAATTGCTTGGTTTTTCTATATTGCAGCATAGCAGACAGTATTTTATGGAGAAGATATGGGGGCCCCCATGGGTGGAGAGAGAGAACAGAGAGTATCACATTCTACTGAGTGATAACTGATCTAGTCAAAGCACACACAGAAGCCATGTCACCTTTGTCACCTGGTCACATTGGAATGACTGCACGATCTAAAAAGATCCCAGGAATTGAGTATTTTTTCAGCTGTTAATTTCCTAAGCATAAGAATTCCAGGTGTAGATATCTACAAAGAGACATGAAGATAGCACAGGCAATGACACCGCAGGAGAAGGCAGTTTTCCCCAAGCCATGGTGGGCAATGCTTCTGCCAGCCTGGAAAGACAATGGCTCCACACACAATTTCTCTCTGATACATCCTAGTGCTTTATTCCCGCAGGTGTGATCCAGTACATTATAACCTAAGACAGTGGTGTGAGGTGCACTCTATTTTTTTTTTTTTTTTGCCATTCACATTTCACAGAGATTATTTTATTCCAGTCAACCACACATCAGAAACGCCTGTGGAACTTTACGCCTGCAGCTCGGGGCCCTCACTCCTGCTCAGTGAACTTAGAACTGCGAGGACTGACACTCCGCCCCTTCCCACTGCACACACATTCTACTGAGGGCCGCTGGCTTACCTGAGGAAATGATGGAGTGTGTAAATGAACCCAAACTAACAAAGGGTCCCCAAACGTTCCTAAAGAGGATGTATTTCTTCACGTGTTTCATGATCGCTAGCGAGAGGGCGGGGGGGGGGGACCGCCACCCGGAGCCGGGTGTGTGGCACGGGGTAGATCTGAGACTCTGCATGGGACAGGGGCAGGCGAACGCCAGATGGGACGGGCACCATCATCAGCTGGTTTCCTTCTCAGTTACTGGGCAAGGGCACGGGACACGCGTGCCACTGAACGTTACCTGACCTCTAAAATGATGTCTGTGAAGTATCACCGAGAACAATTCAAAATTGTTTCTGTGAACACTAAACAATCCAGAGTGGAGGAAGTGGACAAGGGGATGGGTCGGGGGGAACTGTTTCCCAGTTGGTGCACTCTATTTTTAACTAACAGTATAATACATGGAAAAAGCAAAAGCACATGTAGGTTCCAAACCCATTCTCGGTCTGCACTAGGGACAAATGCTGGGTAAGTCAGTTACATTTCTGGGCATCACTGATGTACGGAATGGAATAGATCACCAGGGTGGGGCTCTATTCTTGGAAGGAGGGTCCAAATTTCTCTATCAATTTTTCTTACAGAGAGACTGAACCTGGGATAAGGCAAATACTCTTCATTTCAAATGAACACTCAAGCCAAGGTATGCAAGCTCCAGGAAAATATGCCGTAAGTCTAGAAGGGTGAGTGGGAGTTAGTAGGATAAAGCAAGGGGTCAGTTCCAGGAGCAGCCTGTACTCAGGAGCCAGGGAGAAAAAGATGCCTTGTACCTATAGGGGCACAAAGACAAGATCACAGTGGCCAGGACCTAAGGAACAGGTGATGGGAGAGATAGCATATGGAATTGCTCCCATCATTTAAAGTCTTAATAGAAGATCATCCTGGGGTAAGTCAAGTGCAAAATGTTAAAATGCGAGGACACAAGAGCAGGCAATCTGTCTTGCCCCCTAGGCTTCCAGTCTAGGAGGTTCTATGTTCCACGTCAAAGAAAGGTTTGACCAAACCCTCAAAAGGACTTCATCACCATGGTAGTCATCCATTGGTTCCAAAGGAGACAATGTTACGCTGAGGCATGAATATCTTAGATTCTATGGTTTATCTGTATGCTTTTGCTGCTCTTTCCCAAATTTTCTCAAATCTTAGTGACAGGATTTTCTGTCACTCTTCCTGTCGTGGGGTTTTGTATTGTGCAGTCCCTGGGTTCAGGATTGGCCTTAAAGGAAGCCCACAGATCATCACTTCCTCTGACCCTCAAAGTAAAATAGGCTGGTGTTGAGGATGCTGGCATCAGGTGCAGAGGGGTGGGACCCCTCTGGTCCCACCCAAGACTGGTTTGGAGCATCGCTTCCCCTGTCAGTCTCAGTGTCCTCAGTGGCTGAAGAGAGTGAGTGGAGATTCTGAGAACTGATGTCCAGTGGGTGAGGAGGTGAGCAAGCCTGGTTCCGGGAGAGCAGGCCATTCAACGGGAGCGGTGGTGACTGAGCCCCTAGATTTGCAGACTGCCGGGAAAGGGCCCCCTCTGTGGACCGGCATTTCCTGACTGGACTGGCTCACACCAGCCTTGCACTGACAGGCTCCAGTCTCATGGCTGTGAAATCGGGGAGTGTGTCTCTGGATAATTGGTGTTTTCATTCTATAGGTGCACCCCAAGGTGATTTCCCATCTTATGGGAAAGTCCTCTATAAATGATTAATTAAAACTACATAAAATAGGACTTTTTGAAGCCATTTGTTATTCAACTGGGAAACCCACGAAGTCCCTGCTGTGTGTTTAGCACATGGCACACTTGGAATCAATTAATTTGTGTCTTTATGAACTCCCGGAGCAGCCGGTTTTCTCACCTGCAGTGTGCCTAAACCGCGGCTGGCACCGGGGAAAAGGCAAAGGCAATCACTCAAACAACACACAGGGTTTGCTAAAGGCAAATGCTACTCCCTTGAAACTCTCCCACCCCTCTCTGAGATAGGGGCGATTGCTGTTGTCCCCACTTTGTAGAAGAGGAAATCAAGGCTCACACTCCACAGTGGGATTGGCACAGTCGCACGACCAGGAAGTCTTGGAACTGGGACTTGACACTTGGGGTATTTGGCTGCACAGTCCGTGTTTTCTCGTACTCTGTCTCCAGGAAGAGATGAAAAGCATCCCTGTCCTCGCTGCACTGCCTGATGCTAAACCAAAGGGATGCCTGGGAGTGGAAGCTGTGAGCAGCCCCAGTCGCCTATGCTTTGAGTCCCTGTGCTAGGAGACAGAGGCGGATGATGAGTCCCCGCGCTGGGAGACGGAGGCGATGATGCGGCGGGGCAGACCCGCGGCTGCGCTCACTGTCTGCAAGGCACAGCAGCATGAGAAGAGGGACGTGGATGCGCAAAAGGAGGCTGCAGTGCCGTGCTCCAGAAAGCATGATGGCAAGGCGGGCAGACTGCAAAAGCTTAATTAGCACGAGTCCTTGCAACAAGGCAACCACAATGTTTTAACTGACCCAAAGGCCAAACTCAAGGTTCTGAAGATAAATTTCAATGATCTTCAGCTCCTACTAAGACACATGTGGAACTCCCCCGACCCATAATCACTAAATTGAGACCTCACAAGAAGGGTTCTCTCTTGGCTGATACATTAGAATGTTGTTGAAAACTTTTAGCAAGTACTGATACCTGGGAGTCACCCTACAAGTGTGTATTTCATGGTATAAAAATTTGATGCGTCCTAGGCATTTATATTTTTTAAAAAACCACCAAGGGTGGCTGGTGCCGTGGCTCACTGTCTATGGCTCTGGCACCCTGGGTTCTAGTCCCGGTTGGGGCACCAGATTCTAACCCTGTTGCTCCTCTTCCAGTCCAGCTCTCTGCTGTGGCCCAGGAAGGCAGTGGAGGCTAGCCGAAGTGCTTGGGCCCTGCACCCGCATGAGAGACCAGGAGGAAGCACCTGGCTCCTGGCTTCGGATCGGCCATAGCGGCCATCTTGGGGGTGAACCAACGGAAAAGGAAGACCTTTCTCTTTGTCTCTCTCTCTCTCTCTCTAACTCTGCCTGTAAAAAAAAAAAAAAAAAGAAAAAGAAAAAGAAAAAGAAAAAAAACCACCATGGGGGTGGGTGTTTGGCCTAGTGGTTCAGATGCCTGTGTCAATATTGGAGTACCTGGGTTCAATTCCCTGCTCCAGTTCCTGACTCCAGATTCAAGCTAATGTAGACCTTGAAGAGCAGCAGAGATGGCTCAAGGGATTGGGTTCTTGCAAACACTGTGGGAGACCTGGATTGATTTGTCAGCCTTGGGCCAGCCTAGCTCTGACCATTGTGGACATTTGGGGAGTGGACCAAGGGATAGATAGATCTCTGTCTCTGAAATAAAATATAAAAATTGCACAGATGACTGGCACACGGGCAGTTTGGGAAGTCATTGACTTGGACAACGTGCTTGTCTTCCATGGAGCCAGTGTGTCCTGGCACAAAGTAAAGAATGAAGCACATGGAGCCATTTTTCTCTTCTACCTCTGTGTCAGCACTCTTTCCTATGCCATTGCCAGATCTACCATGCAAAACCCCTTCTCTTAGCACCTTATGTCCTGCTCATACTGATTCAACCCAAAAAGCTGACTCCTGGGATAGCCTAACTCAGAGAGTATTTTTATTTAAGAAAAGGACACAATGGCTTAACAGCATCAATAAAAATTATAGGAGACCATGGGGGACTTTTGCAGACTTCCCCAGGAGGCTGTGGGGGAAAAATCAGTGCTGTCCCTGTGGACACGGCACCCTGACCCGGGGAACCTGCATTCCATGGAGAAACCTTCTGATTCCAAGTTGAAGTCTATGTCTGAATCTTTGAATGATTTCATCTTGGTAAAGATTTATTTTTCTTTAGAAGTTGGCAACCTCACAAATCCTAGCTGACCATGACATTTCCAAAACTCCAAAGGGAAGCTCTGACAGATGAGTCAGGGGATTTGGGGCTCTTTAGGTTGCATGGTCCAATTCCACACAAGACTAAATACCTCCTCCTCTGCATACTCTGTTCCTGCCAGTCCTTGGTCCTCACAGTACTGTGTCCCTCCTGGGTGGAGAGAACCCAGGGACATCGATATTAGGACCAGGAGTAGGAAAGGGCAATGAGGGATGGAAAATGGATCTCTTGCTCAAGCTAAGATGGCTGTGTGGTCAAGGAAGACTTCCTGGAAGAGGAAGGATTCAACGAAGGATCTCAGAGCACCAGAGGAAAGGTTATCTCAGGCAGGGGACCAGTACTAGCAAACGTGCAGAGAGGTAAGCCTATGATGGGGAGATTAGTGGGCTGCATCCAGGAGCCCTGGATAATCCTCATTCCCAAAACAGCTTTCAGTTGTCTGTGTGCAAACTAAGTAGATGGATTCCCCTTCCCTCGTCCCTGCTGACACATTTCTAAGAAGGAGCACAGAGTGATCTTTTGCTCCCTAACATCCCATGACTGTGAAGGTTTCCCAGGCAGTGCCTCGCACAAAGCCCCAGCAGACCATCCCATCTGCCTGGTGGTTTTTTATTTTTCCTTTTAATGATGTGCCAGACAACACCTCCTCCTTTCACTCACCACCGCACTAGACTGAAAGGGGGGTAAAGGATGTGGAAATAAGCCTTGTGCAACCAACCAAAACAGTGTGAGGGTCTGCTGCTCCTGTGTGCTGTGGGGCCTCTTGCAGTCACTCCTGGCTTGGTTCTCTTTGGGAGGGAAACTGTCAATCAAAGAACAGACAACAGTCCTGGTAAGGCAGAGACACAAGGGTTGATTCCAGCCAGTGGCCAAGGTATATATTACCAATCCACTTGGCTCTGGTTAACAGGCTTTGGTTTATGGCTTCCCAAGAGTGGACAGAAGGGTCCTGGCAGATGGTTTTTCTTTGATTTCCTGACTCTTCTTTCTTCTGGAAAAATACTAAACATTTATTCAGGATCCAAAGGCAACAATCTCTGTTGGTTGGCACAAAGCAGTTCTCCCTTCCCTGACTGTCCTGTGACTCATTGCACAACTCTGGTTTTTAAACTATGCTGAATGCTGCTAGCACTTATGGTTAGACTTAGTTAAGTTCTCAGGGAGGCCTTGGATACTACTACTCCCAGCTCCAGTTTTGTTAATACTTTATGACTGGCTACCCAGGTATGAGCAGAAAGGTAGGAAGCTAACTTAATACCTCCTTGTATCAATGCACTTAAGAAAAGCCAATATTCTCCTTTATCATGTGATGTAAGCATGACTATGATGACTATATTTCCATTTCACAGATGGAAAACCATTAGCTCTAATAGTTGATTTAAACTGCCTTTCCACAGTACTTGTGTGAAATAGAAAATAGTTCTACAGGTACCTGTAGACACCACCAGACAGCCCTACAGTCAAGGGGTGGAGTTTTCAAACAAAGACAAACCCAACACCACACCAAGCATAAACAAGAAGAAGAACAATAAAACAGTAGCGTAAGATGCTTGGGAATATTTGCAAATACACTGCTTTGGATTTAAATCTATCAGACTACTGGGAAAATGAGCTGGCAAACAAAGCTGTTTCTCTAAAGAGAATAGTTTGAATCACTTGGACTGTGGTCTCCCCCATGCTTTAGAGATGCTTCCAGTACTCACTTGCCCTTCAAGGACCAGTGCAAATGCATCCCTTCCTGCAGTATTTCTTGCTCCTGTGGCTGAACTGTGCATCTCCAACATTCATGTATTGAAACCCTAATCTCCAATATTCCAGAATGTGAGCATATTTCGAAGTAGAATCTTTAATTGATACTTAAAGGAAAAGTGAGGTCATTAATGTGGGATCTAATCCAATAAGGCTGGAGTTTTCCTTGAAAAGATAAAGTTTGGAGACACAAAGAAGAAAACGTGTGACATACAAAGAGACATCAAGGCTGATGTGCATAGAAGAAAGACCCTGCCAAGACACAAACTCAAAATAGTCAGCTACAAGCCAAGGAGGGAGCCTCAGAAAGGAAGCAACCCTGATCTTGAAATGCCAGCCTCTGTGAGAAAATGAATGCTTGTTATTTATGCTACCCACTTGGTGGGATTTTGTTATAGAGGCCCTTGTAAAGTAATGCACTTTCTAGAAAGTGCCCCCTTCCTATCCCAAGTGGAGGTAATGTCCCTATCATCAAGTATTCACGTCATTACACTGACAGACATTTCATACAGAGAGGGGAATTGAATGGCTGTGTATAGTACAGACCAGGAAGGTTGGTCAGCATCCGCTGTGGAAGGGCTGGGATGTGTTTATCTGGCAATTTGCATGCAGATACAAAACATTTCTGGAGTCTCACATCAACAACACAAATTTCCCATTTCTTTTTTTGTTTGTTTGTTTGTTTATGATACTTTCTCTAGCAAATGAATTTTACTTAAATTTTCTCATCTGCAGTTAGAGGTGATCACTCAGAGCATTGAAACCTGCTGCTATGGGGTGGACATTTGACATAGCAGTTAAATTGCTTCTTGGGATACTTACAGTCCATATCAGAGTGCCTGGTTCAAGTCCCAGTCATTCCACTTCTGATAGAGCTTCCTGCTAATGCTGGAAGGCTGGGAGGCAGCAGATGATGCCTCAAGTAGTCAGCCATGTGAGACGTGCCATCCAAGTGAGAGACCTGGATTGAGTTCTCAGCTCCTGACTTCAGCCTGGCCAAGCCCTGGCTACTGTGGAATCTGGGGAGGGAGCTTCTAGTGGAAGATCT
This sequence comes from Oryctolagus cuniculus, assembly GCF_964237555.1. NCBI lineage: Eukaryota > Metazoa > Chordata > Mammalia > Lagomorpha > Leporidae > Oryctolagus > Oryctolagus cuniculus. The sequence continues at coordinate 190,147,073 of NC_091433.1, read as the reverse complement.
CTCTTCTGCCTGTCTCCTTCAGTGTCTTTGATGTTCAAATACAAAATGAAAATTAATAATTAAAAATATGCATCAAGTGTAAAGTTGTGATGTTTGAAAAGCACTTAGCATAGTGCTGACACACAGTAGATACTCAGTTGATACTGATATTTTTCCCAATTTTTTAATCCTTTACCTTCTGAGTATCTGTGAATGAAGAGAAATGTGTATGTAAATAAGCAAGCTAACTGTATCATTTGCTGGGGTTGCCATAACCAGGAAGGTCGAGCAAGACAAGTTCATCATCTTTCAGTTCTCAAAGCCAGGAGACGAAGAACAAGTTGTCATCAGAGTTTGTTCCTATTAGTCAGCTTCACATCACCATAATGAAATACCTGAGGCAATGAATTTATAAGTAGAAAAGGTTTATTTTGGCTGACAGTTCTGTAGATTCAAGTCCAAGGTTGTTTGAGACCCATTGGTTCAGCATCTGGTGTTGGTGTTCTCTCTGGCAGGGTCCCAGAGTGGTACAGAGTAGTCTAAGGCAAGAGACAGGGAGCATGTTTCTCTCTCTGTCTCAGTTTCTTATAAAACCTCTGGATTTAATCATGGGCTACACCCTGATGACCTAATCCAATCCAATCACCTCCAAAGGCTCCCCTGTATAAACATCATGATTGGATTAAGTTTCAGCTCATTATTATTATTAGCATAAGATTTGAGGGACCAAACCCCTGAGTTCAAGGGGACAAATAGTGGAACCATGGTAGGGTTGTTTCTGTGGGCTGTCTGGAAGAATCCATCCTATACCTCTCCCTTAACACTGGGTGGCTTGCCTGCAATCTTTGCTCTTCTTTAGTGTGTAGAAGTGTCACCCCAGTCTCTGCCTTCATCTTCACGTGGTATTCTCCCTATGAGTATGTCTCTGCATGCAAATCCACCCCTTTTATAAAGATCCCAGTCCCTTGTATTAGGACCCACGTTGATGAACTTATCTGAACCAATTATATATGCAAAGAAACTAACTCTAAATAAAGTCACATTCTGAAAGACTGAAGGTAAGGACTTCAGTGTATGAAATGTAGGAAGGAGATACAACTCAAGGCATAGAACTTATCTTCCAGTTGATGGTAGAATCCTATGTATAACCTTCCTAGTCTTTGGGTCATGTGATAAAAACTGACTACTAGCTTCATTATTTCTTCCTATGTAATTTCAGAACTCATTTACAGAGAGTATATCAACTTTATCTTTCTTCAGATTCATCTAAATAATTTGAAGAAAACTGCTCTTTGCTTTGGAGAGCCCTGGCTTCTTGGAGTCCTCCATCTCAGCCATATCCAACATTTGTAGCTCATTGAAATCTACTAGGAAACTTTAAACCAAGCTTGATGTCAGGATCAACTTCAGAGCAATTATATGAATTTCCCAGGAAGGGGCCAAAGCCCCAATTTGCTTGTCAAAGCACCCAGGCGATGCCAGTGTATAGTCAAGGTTGAGAACACTAATCTGTTGGGGAGCCAGGAGCTCTCTCGTTTCTACAGATGAAAAAAAATAGACCAATGAAAAGCATGTTGTGAGGTGTTTGTCTTCAACCAAATATGTCACACTGGCATTCTAAACATCAAAAGCTTGGGAAAACCTTGGGTAAGCTTATATCAAATATTCCTTCCATTAGTTTTCAAACACATTTATTTTATGAAGCAAAGCAAACCATCTGTTTTAAATAAACTAAGTGGCATTTAAATAATTAAGGCATCGTTGGAACACTCTTGTTGATTCCTGAGGACTCTCTTTGAGAAGATCTGGTTGCTCAACCTGGACGGAGAGGCCAGTGGGTGAGATGCCAGAGTTAAAATCATGGTGCATCTAAGCCAATGTTCTACTCCATGAGTAGAGGACATAAAAATTGTTGCTTTCTGTATTTTTAGGACTGGATATAATGATTACAGCTGCATTTGGGAAAAGGATAGAAGTGTGGCTGTAGGGAACATGTGAATCTCAGAAGTTTCTTGGTCCTGATTGTACTGTTACCCTCTGCAAGTTTAGATACCATCCTTTATCTCTCTCTCTATCTCTCTCTCTCTTTCCTTCTGTGTGAAGCCTTTAATCTATTAGTTCATCATATCTATAGTGATCTGTGCCAGGTTCAATCTTACAGAAAACACACACCAAAATATCTGGTTATAATAAACTCTGAGCTATAGGCAGTTCAATTTCATAATAAAACAAATACTATAAGGTTATAAATAACTTCTAGAAATATCAACAGGTCTGAAGGGAATATTTATCATTAACGGAGATCATAATGAATTTATGCAACTAGTGTTTTAGAGAAGATACAATCTAGTTCCTGAATTTTATAGATGGAAAGATTGAATCTGAGGGTGAATGAGATGGTAATTTACTCAAGATCATACAAAAACCCATTTTCACATTAAGGGAAGAGATGAGGTTTCTTAAAGCTTAGACTAGGATTCTCCAAAAATATCATTCTACTGGGAGATACCCCAATAAAAATAAAGTTGAAATACAGGCATGATTTATTTTATTTGCTCCAGCAGAGTTGGCCTGTAGCACCCTGAGCATTTGACGTCAAGAAGAGCAGTTTTGCTGGGCTGTCAGAAGGTAGAGGGGGAGTCTTTCTAAAGGTGGAGAGAAGGTCATTAAGGACGATGGGCTCAACACCGAGAGAGAAAATGGGAAAGGGGGTCAGGATGAGGGACCCAGTCAGGAACCGTTTCAACTGCAGACAGGGAAGACAGACACTGCTCAAGCAAAGCAGTGAGTGACAGGTCAGGTTGACATTGATGGACAATGGTTTCCATCCCTGGCCATCCATTAGAATGACCCAAGAAGATTATGGAAACAATACTGGTGCCAGACTCCTTCATTCCTTCCCCACATTCCCACCCCCACTTGTAATTGGTCTGAAACAAGATCCATAAATTGCTTTTTTAAGATAACTTCCCTGGTGAGTGGACTGTGTCGTAACAGTCTGGAGAAGAAATAACAGAAGAGCCGGTGGAGAGCTAGTGCAACGAGACTGCGAATGGTCAGTAGAGAAGGCTGCTGGAGGGAAGAGAAATCCAACAATGATTCAGGGGCACTAAGTGATAGTTTGGAAGAGGCTGACAGATGGGGATGTTTCTGGTCTCGATGGCTCTGCAGAGGGTGCATCTATTCCCTGGGGTGTTGAGCACACAGGGCTCTTTGCTGATTTGAGGGGTGTGTTTGTGAAGTCTACTTTACATTGGCCTAGCCAAATTACCTATGCAGCAGCGAATTAGAGTTCACAGCAGTACATGGCATGAAGGTGCTAGGAGTTCATCACACAGCGTGTGTTGCAGGTGGCTCTGTGTGAAGATCTATGAGTTCTAATCTGTAATCAAGGCAAAAAACAAAACCTTTGGCCAGCATCAGGGCAGCCCTGGAGTCACAGCAAGCACTGGACACGTGATCACAGTCATTGGGGTACCCCTTGGCTTTGTGTAGATAGTGACTCCAGGTAATCTGAGTGGCCCGCCTCCCCAGGGCTCATTCTTCCTAGTTATCTGTCATGTCAGACAAAGCAAGTTGTCGGGATCATGCCATTTTTAATCAGCCAGGTCACATCCTAATGCTAGAGACTTGGTTGTATGAGGGTACTTAAAACATTCATGGGAAAATGAAGTTTAAAGTTAAGCTATTTTGCTTCAAAAACTTTTTTGAAATCCATGCATACAAGCAGTCTTCAAAAACTTCATGATATGTATTATAAAAAAAAACTTTGAATGGATTTTAAAATCTTTTTCACCAAAATATACTTATCTTTGAATTGCATCTTTTCACAAACTTTTTGAAGCGTGCCTCATATGTGGGTAGATATGGGGAGAGGAGAGGATGGAAGAAGTGTGGGAAGCATGGTGTGGGGAACCACCATGAAAGCCTTTTATTGTGTGTAGGAGACTCTGAAAGGAGGAAGAAATTGATACCAGTAAAAGAAACAGTGGGCACTGGAATAATATGTATTCAGAATCTCTGATATTGGTCTTGCCCAAGGGTTAAGTAAACAACTCAGCGTGGTATCATGCCCTAGTTATCACCAAACACAAAGGATCCAGACCACCAGCGAGTATCCTTTCCAAGGTTCTGGTCATCCTCCTGTGCTTTCCTGCGAAAGCTGTCCCCCGGGCCTAAGGTATGTGGGCGACAAGTACAGGCAACGTCTGAGTCACTGGCCAGGGGTGCTTGCCTTCCTGGCCCTTTTATAAGAGACTGGCCCATTTCCTAGGAAATGCACGGAGATTTGCTATTCAGTTTCCCTGTAGCTGCAAAAGAAAAATGTTCTTGCTGGAGATTGACCTCTACACACCCAACACAGCAGCTCATAAAACAGTTCCTCTCCGGCCGTTGCGGCCAACTGGGGAGTGAACCATTGGATGGAAGATTTCTCTCTCTCTGTTTCTCCTCTCTCTGTGTAACTCTGACTTGCAAATAAATAAATAAATAAATAAATCATTGAAAAAAAAGAGCTCTCAGCAATGAGGACTTCCCCAAGCTCAGAGTTCCTTCTGGAAGTCAAGTTAGATCTCAAGTTCATATTTGACATATAGGTAGGCACAACACTAGGCATATGATATTCATTTCCCTATTTTATCCCCATAAAAACTTCACCAAGATTTCCTGCCATACCCTGACAAAGGTGGCCTACATATGCACTTGGTGCAGAAGGGATGAAAATTCATGAGGGCTGCCAAATTTAAAGGCCTGGCATTTGCACTCCTGTTTCCTTCACTGTCTTCTGTTACTTCCCTCTTGTACCAACATATAGATGCATCTATAGCCTGAAGCACTTCCAGGACAAGAAGGATGGCTTGCTGTGCTTTGGGTGCTACCTTGAGCTAATTAAGGTGTACTTGGTGGATTATCAAGGGATGTAAATGTGATATACTAGGTGGCAGGATTTCTAAATTTAAGTTTGAGCTTTGCTTTTCAGTAATCCTATGACTACAAATTCTGTGCTTCACCTTTCAAATAGCGGATTTGTCTTCTACATAGTGGGGATTATAATACTTAACTCATATGTTTCTTTTGATTAAATGTAAAAATTATTTCTGATATTAAATTTGCTAGTTTGATCTCATTAACCTTAACATAAACTAAGTAAGAAATAAACTACCCAAATATTTGACTCAAGCTAAGAAATACACATTATCTTTACACTAGTAAGATGCATTTGGAATCTTTTTATTTAGATATCCCTAACCCTTAACAATCTAATCCAATGGTGACTCCCTCTACTGTGGTAATGTAACAGCACCACCAACTCACACAATGGAAAAGCAAGGTCATCTGTGTAAACCTGAATATTGACCATGATCAGGTGTGCCTCTCTATGCATGCATTCTCCCTGAGCTGAGATAATCCAAAAATGCCGAACTATGAACACAATGGGACCTGTTGGTTAGACAGACAGGCTCTGGGAAGGCAGACAAAAGGTACCTGGCAATTCAATTTAGACAAAGAGTTGTTTCCTTTGACCAGGTCAAATAAAACTGTCAAAGTCCAATGGCTATGATGCCTTCCTGCTCTAACCTACTCTAGGTTTTCCCACATGGCCTGAGTACCTCGTTTACACTATCAGTTTTCTTAGACCTTTGTGTCTCATCTAAATCTGGTCCCAGACATTTTGCAACAACAGCATATTTAGATATAGAGACAGCCCTGACTTGCTCTTAAAAGGTGCAGTTTTTAGAATCAGACTTCTGACTCTGGGTCAGGAAAGGAAGCTCAGATCCATTCCCTCCTGCCTTTCACAACGTGGGCACTCTGAGAGTGCACTCCTCGGTCTGCTCTACAGAACAAGGCTTCCATTGTTGCATTGACTTCTTTCCCAAGCATGGGCTTACTACACTGTGCCCTGGTGAGGAGGTTAAACCATTTGTGGAAATGAGACTGTTCCCTCCGACATTTCTGCAGCAACTGTACTCCATTTCCTCTGCCTTGCTGTTGGGGGAAGCTAATTGGAAGCAGCTGGAGCATCCCAGGGCTCTGAGCCTGAATTTGTGGGAGGAAGGAGTAGGGAGGGCCATTTCCACTGTATTCTGTCTGAGCCGGGGGCCATAGAGACTCCTGAGATATCCGTTCAGAATCTCTAAAGTCATTGTATGTGTTTTCTCGACTGCCAAAACCAAAGTCACTCTCTAAGAATGCCTGCAGATTAAATTTGTCTCCAGCTTGAAGCATTGGGAATAAAAACAATACTGAAAAAAAAAGGTAGTAATTTGTAGTAATTACTTACATCCCAAATATTTTCACTCACATTATCAATTGATTGACTAATACTAACTGTTATAGAAACACAGAAAAGGACATGCATGCAGCATGCTGGCAGAACACATCTTGGGTTCAAGTCCACCTCTATGAATCACCAGTGGGTGGCCTAGGTAAGACACTTAAAACCTATTGAATCTTTTTTATCTCAGGTTAGAAATGAATATACGTCAAACTGCATTGCATACTGACACAATTTATGATGGGTTTATCAGGACAGAACTCCATAGTAAGTTAAGACACATCAGTAATTCTGTGTATTAAAAATAAATTTATCACCACATCTAGCCAACTAGAAAAATAGAATTGGATTTATTGTCCCAGGTGAAACAATAAAAATAGAACAAACAAAACATGAAACAATAGTGTTCAATGCACTGAATATCAAGTAATGAAAGACAATAACTGCCAAGAAACATAAAACAAATGAAATGAGTCTACAATGTTCCCAACCTACTACCGTACTAGGTTTCAGACTATAATGCAGAAGGAAACTCAAGCAGAACTTAGTAGATTAATTGAGTAAAGAAAACAAGCTGAGACTTCAGGTAGACTAAGGACGTGAGAGTTTGTATTGCAAAGTACTGAAGATGAGAAATGCAAAGATTCCTCTTTAGTTTTCAGCAGAATACTGATAAATTCACGAGTGTGAGTAAACTACCCAGCCAAAGAACTGAAGGGAGAAATTCTCAGCATTTGCAAGTGTGAAGAAATAGTGCCTGATTTCATCAGCCAGGTGCAGATCACTCATTAAACCCTGGGCATCAGGTAGAACACTCACAAAGTCTTGCTGCAATTATGGGGAGCAATTAGACATAGACAAATGTAAAAAGCAAGAATACTGGAATAATTTTTTTCAAAATAATTTTACTGCATCTTAGAACAAACATCAAGAGTACTCATAGCCGGCGCCACGGCTCAACAGGCTAATCCTCCGCCTAGCGGCACTGGCACACCGGGTTCTAGTCCCGGTCGGGGCGCTGGATTCTGTCCTGGTTGCCCCTCTTCCAGGCCAGTCCTCTGCTATGGCCCGGAAGTGCAGTGGAGGATGGCCCAGGTGCTTGGGCCCTGCACCCCATGGGAGACCAGGAGAAGCACCTGGCTCCTGCCTTTGGATCAGTGTGGTGCACCAGCCACAGCGGCCATTGGAGGGTAAACCATCGGCAAAGGAAGACCTTTCTCTCTGTCTCTCTCTCTCTCTCTCTCTCTCACTATCCACTCTGCCTGTCAAAAAGTTAAAAAAAAAAAAAAAGAATACTCATGAGAGTAAAACAAATCCAGTATCCAGCCAGGCAAAATTTACGGTGCCTGTCATCCATGCAAAGATCTGACCTAGAGTTGACACACATGTTAAATTAGCAAACAAAGACATTAAAGTATAGGTTAGAAATATATTCCATATGTTCACAAAATTAAGTAGAGATATAGAAGTTTTAAAAAAATAGCCAAATGGATCTTTTACTGAGAGCAAATTATATTACATAAAATATAAAAACATATCATAATATGTGATATTAAAATACATTGGATAAGTTAAAGTAGAATAGACATGTGATGAGAAAAAATGAGCCACACAGAAAGGAGTAATTTAAAAATAAAAAGGGACATTAATGATCTGAAAGACTAGTTCAAAGAGCCCAGTATATAATTTGAGGTCCCTGAATTAAGGAAGAAAGCAGTGAGGACTAAAGAAAGCATTTGTAGAAAAAAATGGCTACAAATTTTTAAAATTGATTAAACAACAAAGTTTGACCTGTTCCTGGAGTTTTCTGGCCCTATCCAAGAAATGATTTTTATATGTCCAATTTGAACCCAAAACAGCATCCTTCATGGAACATGGTGCAAATGCCCCTTTGGGCAGCAGTTAGTATGTTAAAGACCCCCCTGTTTTGAAGGAATGTGTTTAGTATCCCTGATACACAGGTTCTAGCCATGACATACTTTGTTTTATTCTTTCCCAAAGGAGTGGGACCTATTCTGGTTTATTCTTGAGAACCTGATGTAGAGATTTGCTATTTTATTGTACCTATGAATCCATAACTTACTAGTCTAAGAACTGCTGGAGCTGTCTTAGGGTTGTAGGAGTAAGAATTTTCTGCATGGCCTATAACCTATCTAGGGACAGTCCCTATTACCCAGAAGTGAGGATGAGCCCTAAATAGTTTAGTTCCTGGCAGACCAATTGTTCTCTTGGATACCTGATAACCACATTCTGTTAGAAAGTTAAGGGTGCTAGTCAGATGTCCCAAACTGGAATCTCATTGTCAGAACAAATTAACAATCATCTATATACATGATTATCTTCCCACCCCTTTCAAGAAATAGGTTCTTTAAGTTCTCCTTAAGTACCTATTAAAAACTTTTAAGGGGCTGGCACTGTGGTAACAGTGGGTTAAAGCCCTGGCCTGCAGTGCCAGAATCCCATATGAGTGCCAGTTCAAGTCCTAGCTGCTCCACTTCTGATCCAGCTTCCTGCTGATGTGCCTGGGAGAGCAGCAGAGGATGGCCCAAGTCCTTGAGACCCTGAACCCATATGGGAGACCCACCATAAGCTCCTGGCTCCTGGCTTTGGATAGGCTCAGCTCTGGCTATTGCTGCCATTTGGAAATGAACCAGTGGATGCAGGACCCCTCTCACTCTCTCTGTCTTGACCTCTCTCTGTAACTCCTTTAAATGAATAAAATAAATCTTTTTAAAAGAAAAAAAAAAACCGTAAGGATTTGTTCAAATAAGTGAGGGCTGTCTCTGAATCTTTGAGACAGGACTGTCCAAAATATCCGTTGACTTAAGGCTGCCTGTTAACCCACCCACATGTAAATAGGGACTTACAGGAGGGGATTTTATACTTAATAATAACTGGACAGATTTTTATGGCCTGGCCAGCTATGTGTGAAGCTCAGACTTATGAATTAACCTGTAGGTCAAAACCTTCACATGGGGCATTGAAAGAGACATTAAGAATGTGAACCTCCATGGGGAAGGTACCCTGTTTATTCTGTTACCTAGTTGGACTCTCAAGGGAGCTGGCTTTAACAGGAAGTGGCTTCTGCTACTCAAATAAAATCCGTGGCCCCAACTGCTATGTCAGTAATGACTGAGGTTCTGTGCCTCAGTAGTGATAGTTTGCTTGAGCACAAGTAGGGTGAAGTGCTTCCTCAGCTGAGGGCGAACAGATTTCATGGATCTGACCCAGCAGTCCACTGACTCATGGTGCAGTTCCATTTCCAGTCTCCTTGTTTTCAGCAGGGTGGGCATGGCCTCTGTATAGATCAACGTCTGTTTTAAAGTTGTTTGCTCATTGCCCTGGCTTTCTACAACAATAGCAGGTTCTTGTTGGTGGTGGACTGGCATAAACCAGTTAGGCAGGCCACTTGTCCTTATGGTGTTACCTCTGCCTAGCTTGCTCTTCCTCCTCCCGTTCTCACGAGGATGTATTCTCAAACTTTAACTATGCACCTGAGTCAACCACTACTTTCAGAAACAAGTTCAAGAGGTGATCCTTCTCCCTTCACTTGAAGGTAAGTCCGGTAGAGACATATTTAGAGTCACAGAGCTTGTGTTAAGTCTGAAACCCAGGGGAAAAACCCATCAGTTATTTCCTGAGTAAGGTAATGATCAGGGAAGCCCAACTTATGCTCATTTATCCTCTTCCCTCCCAGATGGGAAGTCTACTCTTGCCCACATGACTCTCAGCTAGCATGACTTATCTTGCTCTGTAACATTGCCTTCTCACAAACCATGGTTAGAAAATGAGAGCTTAAACCACTGACATTGATCAATTAACTGTTAACACAAGACTTTTGTTTAAGATTCTGTGTGATTAGGAGGATGAAATTATGTGTGATTTCAAGTGAACAGCCAGCCTTTCTCTAAAATAGAACCATACATTAGAATTAAAGATTCCAAACTCTCATTTTGTGGAAGAGAAAACTCCTTGGGAGGCCTAAAAAAAGAAGCCCACATTGGTCATGAGGCAAATGGTAACTTCTTCTAGGAGCATGGATGAAAAAGAAAATCAGGAAGGGCCAGGAATCCAACCAGAGCCAAGATGGGATTCCAGTTCTGCCCTCAATTGCTGAGTCATCTCTGTGCATTTTTTTGCTAAAGAAGAATAATGACATCTTCAGCCAAGTGGTGTCACAAAGATGGGCGGTAATGCAAATGAAAGGCTTGACAGAGCCTGATACACATTAGGCACTAACTGGAGTCTGGTACGCATATAGACATGCCACAAGGTCTAATCTGTGTGCCTCTAGCGAGATGTGAAAGGCATAATTGCTGTGGAAGGTTACACAGTTAACAGAGGTGGCAAGTTCTGTTTCTTCACTTTTGTGGAATTATAAAATGAGATTCACCAGGGCATGATGATACTTTAGCAAAGTTCTCCGTCTCTCATCACTCCTTGACTGTGACCAGAGACACTGAATCCCTTTCTAGTTCAAAATGAAGATCTGTATGAAATGAAAAAATCATCTTTTCATTTTTTCTTAATCTTAAATACAGGTTGAGCATCTGTAATCCAAAAATCTGGAGAAGGCATTTTGGCAAAGGGTTAAGACAGTACTTGGAATGTTGAAGTTCCTGGGTTTGGGTCTGGTCTCTGCTTCATATTCCATCTTCATATTCCTTGGTAGATAGCTGGTGATGGCTCAAATAATTTGTTCACTATCTCACAGTTGTGTTCACAGTTCTCAACTTTGGCCTTACCCAGCCATGGATGTTGCCAGCATTTAGAAAGTAAGCTGGCAGATCAAAGACTTCCTTCCTTCCTTCCTTCCCTCCCTCCTTCCTTTCTTCCGCCCTCCCTCCCTCCCTCCCTCTCTGCTCCCTCCCTCCCTCGCTCCCTCCCTCCCTCCCTCCCTCCCTTTCCTCTTTCTCTCTTTCTCCCTCTTTCAAGTAAAATAAATAAAGCACATTTGAAATACCTAAAGTGGAGGATAAGCATTAGGGTATAGTGCATTAAGCCACCATTGGGATGCCAGCATCCCATATAGACATGTCCAGAATCAAATCTCACCTCCACTCCTGACACAGTTTCCTGATAATAGATGAAGGCAGCAGTTTATGGCCCAGGCCCAAGTACTTGGGTCATCACCATCTATGCGGAATATCTGTATGAATTTCATGGTTCCTGGTTTCAGCCTGGCCTAGCCCTGGCTGTTGTAGGCATTTGGGGAGTGAATCAGCTGATGAGATCTCTCTCTCTCTCTCTGCCTTTCAAATTAATGATAAATAAATAAAGTTTTAAAAGTATGGAATCTAAAATGCTTTAGAATCTGAAACTTTTTGAGTGCTGAAATGATGTCATGAGTGGAAATTTCTATACCAGGAAATTCTGTTTCATGCACAGGATTATTAAAAATATTGCATAAAATTATCTTCAGGCTATGTGCATAAGCTAATTGTAAAATATAAATGAATTTCATGTTTAGACTTGGGTCTCTTTCCCAAGGTATCTCATTTATGTATTGGCAAACATTCTACATTCTAAGATCCACAATATTTCTCATCACAAGCATTTAGGATGAGAGATATTTAATCCATACTGATAAAGCTTGTTTGAAGATAGTCATTCAATTCTTGCATTTTCCTATAAAAATCACCAGCCATACCTCAAGATACTGAACTAAAATCCATATCTTATCCATTCTTTGTTTCCAAAACATATCACAACTTAGAATACAGTGAAAAGCAGATAGGGCTGGAGTTTGGGGGTCAGCTAAGATTTATACTGTTAGGGAAATGTTAGAAAAATCACTTAACCTCACAGACTCTTTGTTTCTTCCTCTGTTAAAAGAAGGTAATAAGAACAGTAACAAGAAAATAATAATGATGTATGTAACATTGCAGCATTAGGTATCTTAGCCTCATCACAACTTTGTGATGAGGGTCAAATAAGAAAATGCAAGAAATGAAATCTCTTGCAACCTAAGGAAAATATTCAGTGCTGTCTTTGTGTTACTGGCCGTTAAGAAAAAACAGAAATTCCTAATCAAAGTCATGGTTTTGAAATAAATGGGCAGTATTAATCAGTTCTACTTGTAGACCAAGTTTTGTTCTGTAAATACAAAGCTAAGGAGATCTGAGGACACCAGCTCTAACCTCAGATGATTGAGTGTGAACTTGCCTAAGGAAAGTGAAACATAACAATTTGTATTGCCCCCTTCTATATGGTCAGAATGGAGAATTAACTGCATGGAAACTAGACTCAAAAAGAATCCAAGAGCTAGGTCAAGTTAGTATAAGACAAAACATCTCCAATTCATGAGAAATTTATGGAGATGGCATGATTATTCCTATCTGAGAAGCTACTATATCAAGTCTAGTATGTATATTTTTGTTTTAATTTCTAATATCTCTGAAATTCAATTTTTTCTTTTCTCTCTCTCTCTTTTTTTTTTTTTTTTTTTTGACAGGCAGAGTGGATAGTGAGAGAGAGAGACAGAGAGAAAGGTCTTCCTTTGCCGTTGGTTCACCCTCCAATGGCCACCGCGGCCGGTGCACTGCTGCCGGCGCACCATGCTGATCCGAAGGCAGGAGCCAGGTGCTTCTCCTGGTCTCCCAGGGGGTGCAGGGCCCAAGCACCTGGGCCATCCTCCGCTGCACTCCCTGGCCACAGCAGAGAGCTGGCCTGGAAGAGGGGCAACCGGGACAGAATCCAGCGCCCCGACCAGGACTGGAACCTGGTGTGCCGGAGCCGCAAGGCGGAGGATTAGCCTATTGAGCCACGGTGCCAGCCTCAATTTTTTCAATTACTTCAAGTAAGAGAGTCTTAACATCACTTAGAGATGGTAGTCATGTTTTTGTGGTCGCTAACAATGTGTTCATGAACTTGTACTTGGCTATTTCTATTATTTTCATTTTTCTGTCTAAAACACTATAAAAAAAAGCTCATTCAGTAAGTTTAAAATAAAATTTTAAGTGATAAGGCAGCAAACACTGTGTCACCATACAATGACAGTGTTTTCTCCCTCTCTCTCTCTCTCCTTCTCTTCCTCCTGTTGCATCTCTATGGTGCAGGAAATGATGATATCTCTGGTACTTGGAGGGGTCCCGGGCAGGATGAAATACAGTCAACCTACAGAGGATATGTAGCTGAAATATGAGGAATCTTGATACTTCAATTCACTCCTCAACCTGGTGTTAAACTCATGGAACATCTTATTGCAACTTAGCTCCTGAAGCACTTGACACCAAAAGCAGGGACTAAACAAACATCGGATGTGAGTAAACCAGGGAGGGTGATTCTCACAGTAACCCAACTCGGTGGAGTCTGTCTGGTTTTCTGCTTACTCAGCCTGGAGGTTTGACTAGCAGATTGAAGGACCCTTGAGTCTCATCACTGAGGGATCTCATGGCAAAATGGTCTCCCAACTGCCTGCTTGTGAAGAAGATATCAAACCATGGGGTTGTCATCGCATTTCTATCCTTTTGCAGAGCTCTGCTTGGCAGCCAGCCTGGCTCCCACAGAGCATGGCTGTCCTTTCTATCAGGCCATATACCCGTGTCTGAGGGCTCAGGCACACATCACCTGCACCTGTCAGTTCTGCCTTTTTCATGGTGGAATGACCCCCATGGGGTTCTTTTCCAGTTGATTCAGCACAGATTCAACCAGTGTGAGACAGCAGCAACAGGGAGGAGTTGACAAAAGGATGAACTCTGTGTGTTCTGTGTCGCTGTTCCCCTTAAAGAAGCTTGTGGGGGTTCAACAAGATACTCAGTGACTCCTGCCCTTGGCTCTGGTAACATCACCTCCCTCTTTGTCCTTCTATCCCAGCTGTGGAAAAATTCTCACTTCCATATGGCTGATAAGTGCTCTGGTTGGCTTCTTAGCCTTTCGTGCCTGAATCTTCAACTTCTGTAAGTCTCTGAGTGGGTGTTTCTCTGGTTGGTCCATGAGTCTGCATTCCCAATAGAACACCAGAGGCTGGAAGTCAAGAGGTCTACCTCAGCATTTTTGTTCAGATACCTGTGAGTGGGCCCTTGGTAAACTAATGTCAGACTGAATTGGAAATCAAATACATGAAACCTAAGCTGACAAATTGATAACCTGTGAAGTCCGCTCATTCTGGATGGAGATGTTTGCTAGTATAGAATCCATGGCATGGTGTTTAAAAGCTGCACACTTGAACAATGTCCAGGAGCACAGATGCCAGCAGGAGATGCCTTTGGAAATTATAACTGCACATGATGGAACTCCTAAGAGGCACCATAGAGAGGCGATGCATAGCAGTCACCACCAGGTTCTGCAGTGGGTGGTGCTGGTTCCTTTTTACAGATGAAGAAATTGAAGATCTGAGATGTTGAGTCGCTACTCTAACTTCACAAGTTTAACATGTAACTTAGTCAACATGAAATGTAGTCATTCTAAAACTTTTTAGGAATTAAGAATCAAGTATGTAGTAAAAAGGGGAAGTCCCAGGCCCACATCCAGAGAACCTAATGCAACAGGGCAGAACAGAACATATGGCCCAGAACAATATTCATGGCACCAATAGTCATACCTCCTTGATTCTGATGTGGGTGACTGGTCAACCACACTCTGAGAAGCACTACACCAAACAAAAGAGGAACATGTCTTGTGTTAAATTATTTCACTGACACATTACCAGATTCTAGCCAAGTGCTTGCTACTTAGCCAATTATCAAGAACAATTGGATTAATAAACAAATGAATGAGTGCACAACTTAATCAACTTTATTTGAGTTCAAATTTGAACATTTTCTACTACTAGTTACCATTTTAGATATCATGGCAAAGTCTATTCACTTATTAACATATTAGACAAATATTTATCTAACTTCTACTGAATGCTTGGCCATTGCTATATACTGCAGAATATACTGATTTTTATCTGATATTCAAGAGACAGGCTTTATTGCTCAGAGAATGCCAATGATTTTTTAATAGGAGACATCAAGCAAATAAAGACAACAGAGGCCTATGATAAAAATATTAGAGATATCATTATACATCACTGTGCAGGGAAATTCGGGACACAAAGAAAGGATTGACCCACTCTACTCTGAGAAAGGAAGTTACCTAAGGATTCTAATGAACACATATTGCCTGCCAAGAATCCTGAAAGACAGACAGTTGTTTGCCCATTACTCGGGATGGAGGAACAGCCTGGCTTCATCAAAGAGTTTGGCAGGTTCCTGCAAGTGAAATTTGCCCAGTAAGACATGGTCTCCATGTGTGAGTCTCTCACTGGGAGATAAGACTGTGATGTAAAACTATCCATATAGTAAAGTTAACAAACGACTTCACCATCACTAGTCATGGATGGGCAGGTAGAGACTCCCTCTAATATAAACTCGTTTTTCTTCTTGCCCCAAATACACACAACTGGAAAAGAGAAGGGAGAAACATCCTTTGTTTACTTTCAAGCTTTAATGAGTAAGTGGTTACAGCTGGGACTCTAACCCTGGGATGACTAAGCCAAAAGTCTGGGCTCTTAAAAACCTGCACCCGCTTGGTTTTCCAAGAAACTAGAAGGTGATAGCTGTGGGACAATAAGACTTTCCCAATATGTGGTCTCTGGTCTCTGATTTAATACAAACCCAAACACTCAACAGGTAAAGGTCATTTGTCCTCAACTTGTTTGGAAATTTGTATGATTCCCTTTATTTTATAGCAGAGGAAATTGGAGCTTGGAAAAGCAAAATGGCTCATCGAGGACCACCCAGATGATATAGCAACTTACAAGCACTATGATGGAACTTGCATCACTTGTAACTTTGTATTTCCCACTACGGCTCTTAACAGAGCCTGGACTATCTCAAGAACAAAGGTGCACACGCTGTAGACCACCTGTAACCACGAAGCAAGCTAGCAGCATCTCATTTTCCCTCTACAAACAGCAAACACCATCCCCATCTTACAAGAAAGGTTGCCCAGTAGCTTGACAATGCACACCATCATGATGTGGAGGGGCGTTCAATGCAACTTAGCTCTATGTTAGCCTGAAAATTCCATGTTTGGAAGAAATCCACTCAGCCCCGTATTGTTCTTTTTTCCCAAGAGTCATTTTTATGTATAACTATTTAACATGGAAAACAATTCCTGCTAATTCTGGAGTTTTAAAATATAGGAGGGACCATTGGATGGATTAAACATTAGTTCATGTGTAATCTAAGACCCCATTTATGTTATTTTAATTAGTAAGAAAACCACTAAACCAGACCAGATTTGACTTTGTTCAGCAATAAAAATCCACAGCATTAAACTTTCCAAATACTTGTAGCAACATTTTCTATAAGCCTTAGTATTACTCTTTAGTATTATCACATTTGACATAATTACACCTTGTAAATACCTCAAATTTGTAATGACATACTTTCAAGAATTATTACTAATTATTGTACTTGACATGACAAATTAAACATGTTGTTTGACGTAATTACACTAAATAATTCAAAATGCTAAGTATGCTTAGAAATAGCAATTAGCATAATTAAGTAAAAAAACTACAGTAAATTTTGATGCTGATTCACTGTCACAAATTGGAATTTTTTAGAAGCTTAATAAAGATTTCATGATTGACTTATAAAATGATTTTTTTTAAATCAAGAATGATGAGACAGTTTCAATACTTTCAGAAGTTCTAGAAGAGAACAACAGAGCATAAGGGAGCAGGAAGACCTTGTTGGATGTGAAGGGCAGCTTTAGGGCACCCCAGACTTCAGAGTGAGCCCCAACCTGGCCATGCCTGACACGGGCAAAGCTTAGGCCAGGTATAGTGTCTTTCTGAACCTCAACTCTCTACAACTGGCAATGATGTTACTGCCAGACCCACTACAAGAATAAACTAAAGATATAAAATACCCAGCACAATGTATGGCACCCTGGGAGGACCCAGTCAAGTTCAGTTCCTTGGCAATTTACTTGTTAGAGATAAAAATATCCTGGACACAGAATCCTAGGCTGCTAGGAGGGAAAAGAATGGGGGGCATAAGGAACTTACCAAAAAAACAAAAAGTCATCTGATGAGGAAGAGAAATGATCCCAGGGCTTGTGTCTGTGAAAACATAGTGGGGCCGGCACTGTGGCCTAGCGGGTAAAACCGCCATCTGCAGTGCCGGCATCCCATGTGGGCACCGGTTCGAGTCCCGGCTGCTCCACTTCCAATCCAGCTCTCTGCTGTGGCTTGGGAAAGCAGTGGAAGATGGCCCAAGTGCTTGGGCCCCTGCACCCATGTAGGAGACCCGGAAGAAGCTCCTGGCTCCTGGCTTCGGATCAGCACAGCTCCAGCCATTGCAGCCAATTGGGGAGTGAACCAGCGGGTGGAAGACCTTTCTCTCTCTCTCTGCCTCTCCTCTCTCTGTGTAACTCTGACTTTGAAATAAATAGTCTTTTAAAAAAAAAGGAAAAGAAAACCTGGTGAGGTGATATTTGTAAACCTACAGTACCTGGCACAGAGTCAGTGCTTCCTGCATGGTAGCTTCTTTTCCCTTTAATAAGAAGAGTTTGAAACTGAGGTTGAGAGGCTTAGTGACTTGCCCAAGATTAATAAATAATCAGAAACAGAATTTGAACCTGAGTCTTAGAGTGATGGAGCACTGTGCACCTTGGTGCTCTGCCTTCTCAAAGTCTGACCTATGCTATGCTACCTTCGCTCCAGGCGAGGACCCCTTCATTGTGCTCCCTTGGGTGTGTCTCAGCCACCCATGTCTTGGCTCAGTCTGCAGCTGGGCTGTGTGTCAGAGATGCAGGTCTCCTTCCCTTTCCAGTGAATGTCAACGCTGGAGAAGTAGACATCACTTTCATTTGAATCTTGACAACTCTCTCTGTTTGTAAAACACTGTGATAAAGCAACTTCTTGTCTAAGAGAGACAGCTTATCAGACATCTCATCAGGGAAGAATGACTGTCAAATGCACTCATTTCTTTAAAAGTAGAAAGACACAGGAGACAGAATATTATTGAGATGTAAATGAGCTGACTGGCAGAATCTCCTTCCCAGGGAGGGTGAGCAAGAAGGGCCTGACTGCACATTTCCAGAGGGACGTGGAGGCACCAGCCACAGGTCCCAACTTTAGCTCTGAAGAAGTCTGCCAAGCCAGTGAAAAGAGGCTGGACCCCTCAGCCTACCTGACACTGTAAACCCCATGGTGCAAATGGCTTTCTGCAGTCAACGAAATAGAAGAGCAAAATGTGGACACCTGTTTATAAAGTCCTATTATGTGCAAGCAAATTTGTGAAGGGCAAAGTCTGGAAAAGGCAAGGGGTAATGTTGTTATACCTCTTGAAAACACAAATTTCCTCTCAAGTTTATCCTGGGGACACAGCCATGAAAACCCTGGCACAGAACAGGAAACAGGGGAAGTGATTTAGCTACTAGAAGAGAGATAGGTGATATGACCTATTAATCGTTACTGGAGGTCATCATGTAGGTGATTCCCACGCTTCACTGATAGAGGTGCAAGTGCATGTGTGTTTGCATGCATGTGCACATAAAGGTGCGTGAGTAGGTGCTTACAGCTCCCAAGCTTTAAGGAACATGATGCACTAGGAAGGAACCAACTTGGGAACAAACAGGGTGAGATGTCTGTCTCTGTCTCTGAATGGGTGGATGACCTCAGGAAGGTTTCTGAATGTCTCTGAGTCTGAAGTCAATTCAAGTATAATAGAGAAGGGGTTCCGGGGGATGGTGTCAGTGACAGTTGTTACAGTCAATGGGAAAGGGCCCATTCCGCCTCTCCCCTGGTTTCTTGGGTACCTTCATACTGCAGTGCCTCTCTGCAGGCTTCCTTTCAGCTCTGTGTTTCCTCTTAGCCTCCACCATTTACTCAGCAACCTAAAGGAGTCAGTATTTGTTTCTCATGCATTTCAAATGTAGAAAGGTCCCCATGTTTTCCAGTGCACATGTACATGAAACATCTTTACAACAGAATGTTAAATGTGGAATACGAAATCTGGAGGCAGAAAACAGGTTTGAATATTGTTTGACTGGTTACACTGTGTGTGGTCATGGAAATGTCCCTTAAAGTTCCCTGGGCTCAGGTTTCATCATCCATAGAACGTAGTAGAGAAGAAATCAGGATAGTGAATAATATAATACATAGTGAAGAAAATGGACCATGGTTAGGGACCGTGTGTGAATCCTGCTGACAACTAAGACAGAGGAATGGGATGGGAAAAAGGTGACAAACACAATTAAAAAAAAAAAAAACTAAAGGAAAACAGAGGAGACCAGTTATCTGAACAATTATGGGATTACAGGGCAGCGGGAGTGGGAGAGGCCAAATTTGGTTGTTGTCAGGTCTGCATGATTAGAGGTAGCAGGAGAGAAAGACAGCTGCGAGGATGGGGACCCAGACTGGGTCTCAGTGCAGTGGAGGAACTGAGGGCTCCATGTTAATTAACCCTGTGGAAAGGTTGGCATGGGATGGATCATCCTTCAGGAGAGACACTAGAGTGGATGAGTTCTCTGCAGTGGAGGGATAAGGAAAGAAAAGCAGGGTGCAGTGCCCATTTCGATGGGAGGGGGAAAAAGTAAACTGAACCAGTGAACGACTCAAAGAAGCACGGAAAGAGTTGAGGAAGGAAGGGTTGCCAGCGTCCTGTGTTTTCCCACACACAGAGCCAAGGCAGGGAAGCTAGTGAGGAAATACGGGAGAAAGCCTGGCACAGAGAAACGGTGTCGGAAGGAACAAGAATCTGGAGGGGGAGGATTAAAGAAGGGCGCCTCAGTCAGCCATGAGAACTTGGCAGCTTGGAAGGGCTCTTGCTCTTCTATCTGTTTTAGAGCAGGTCAATCAGACAATCTGTCCACCCCGCCCAGTGTCAATAAGGATAGCTCATTTAGGCTTTACCAGACATTATGTAAGCTTTTGAAACAACGGCATTTGCCTGATAATAAGAAAACCATTTCTATCTCAGGTAGTCACTCAGTATCTAATATCCCAAAAAATTATGAGTTAAACTACGGTCATTCTCTCCTGACTTTTCAATTTGATGAGGACGAAGTTTCCAGTCTTCTCAGTTCAGGGTTCCCTCAGATTCGTGTTCCTCATCTTCTTCTTCTTCTTAGTTCCCAAAATAGTGCTTGAGCTCCTGGATGCCCCTTGGAAGTCTCAGCAGGGAAGGCAGCAGATACACATAAATGCATTTACAGGTATGTCAGTTTGGAGTCAAATGATATTAAAAGTGCAGTAGTCTTCCTTTATGGTTGGGTTCCTCATTCCAAGACTCTCCAGTGGGTTTCCTGAAACCAAGATAGTACCAAACCTTATATATATTGTCTGGTGCTTCTTCCAATACATAAAAATTATAATAAGTTTAATTTATAAATTAGGCACAGCAAGAGATTAACAATAGTAGATACTAATAAAATAGAACAATAATTGTAAAATGGTTATTTAACACGGATCAATTTTTTCTTCTGGAATTTTCCATTTAATGTTTTCAGACTGA
Source organism: Oryctolagus cuniculus (assembly GCF_964237555.1). Classification (NCBI taxonomy): domain Eukaryota; kingdom Metazoa; phylum Chordata; class Mammalia; order Lagomorpha; family Leporidae; genus Oryctolagus; species Oryctolagus cuniculus. The sequence goes on along the minus strand of NC_091433.1, from coordinate 190,126,361 downwards.
CTGACCACAAGTAACTAAAACTATGGAAATTCAGGCAGCAGTAAGAGGGGCCTATTGTGCATTTAGCCATTGCCTTTCTCAGGACAAAAAGGCAAGAATACAGTATGTGAGGCAGTAACAGAAAGATTAAGAGAAATGTTGGTTTGTTTTTACTTGTTTTTCTAGATTGGAGGAAATCTGTCCATGTTGTAAAGTCAAATAAAGCTGTCAGACAGAGTAAAGAGACTGAATGTACAGAGAGCAGGGGACAGAGGGGATACAATAGGATGCCTGAGAGGGTATCAGTAGAGGGAGGTCTTAAAGAAGAGGGAGGTACCATGACCTCACTGTATGCTGTCTACAACA